>NC_137278.1:36043750-37430833 GCF_054371585.1 Giraffa tippelskirchi | reverse complement strand
GTTTCAAGTTATATTCTTTTGTAAACTTCCTAAGGATAGGAATGCCTCTCTACTCCCTACTGCTAAGGACTGTGTGTCAGACACAAAAACACAGCTTAAAAAATGGCCTACTGATGCACAAAAATCAGGATCTTATTTTTGAAATCCCAGTTACTGTTAGTTATAAAATTAACTGGGAAGATACTGTTTGTCTATTGGGGCAAAGTTAAAGAGTTAGCAAAAAAGGCAGATGTCAATAAACAGCTGCTTACTTACAATAGCAAAATGCCAGAAACCAGCAAATGACTGGATAAACTATGCTAGATAGCCTTAGGAACACTCTCAAGTTGTAAAGAGAAATGACAGATACCTCTATATGTGGGATGGAAGGAATAGAATACCACAGATTGAACTTTGAAACTATGCAAATGTTTTAACTTCTCACAAAACACAACTAAACCAAAACTACAAAGCAACAACTAAAAAGCAAAACAAAGCAAACAAACTTGTATATCATATTAACAGCCAAACTCCTAGAAAATAAAACAGTTAAGAAATATTAAACAGTTTTCAGTTATCATATTGGTATTATCTTGAAAATGAATTAAGAATTATGTTAATGTTGTTAGGAATCAAGATTTTCAGACGAGACAAATACAAATATAAAATCCAAGAAGTTAAAAATCCTGTAATTATAAATCTGCTTTAGAAATATAAATTTGAATTCATGATATACATTTTATGAAGAAAAAAGAGAAATACATGTTCTAACTGTTCACTGAAAAGGTCTAAAAATAATAACCAACCTATTAGCAAATGGATATACCTAGCAAGGGAAATAGCTGGGGAAAAAGTGGAGGCAGTGACAGATTTCATTTTCTTGGGCTCCCAAATCAATGCAGATGGTGACTGCAGCCATGAAATTAAAAGACGTTTGTTTCTTGGAAGAAAGGCTATGACAAACCTAGACAGTGTATTAAAAAGCAGAGACCCTTTGCCAACAAAGATCTATATAGTCAAACCTATGGTCCTTCTTGCAGTCATGTATAGATGAGAGAGTTGGACCTTAAATAAAGTTGAGTGCTGAAGAATTGATGCTTTCAAACTGTGGTGCTGGAGAAGATTCTTGAGAGTCCTTTGAACTGCAAGGAGATCAAACCAGTCAATCCTAAAGGAAATCAATCCTGAATATTCATGGAGGGACTGACGCTGAGGCTGAAGCTCCAATATTTTGGCCACCTTATATGAAGAGCTGACTCATTGGAAAAGACCCTGATGCTGGAAAAGATTGAAGGCAAAAGGAGAAGGGCAGGACAGAGGATAAGATAACAGATAGCATCACTGACTCAATGGACATGAGTTTGAGCAAATTCTGGCAGACAGTGAAGAACAGGGAAGTCTGGCATGCTGCAGTCCATGGGGTTGCAAAGAATCGGACATGACTTAGTGACTGAACAACAACAACAAATCCCTAGCAGCAAGACTGTGATCTCTAAATAACATTTCCATGAAAGGGAAATAGCTCTTTAGAGAAATGGCTGACTCCAGGTCAAGGACAGAATGATCCTGGAACAGCCTGTTACATGAAATAACAAAGGCACATTAAAGCTTACTGGAGTCAGAGCCAAAGGACCCAGGAGCCAATTTGAAGAGACTTTCACTGGTCAAGCCTGGGACAGTTAGAACAAATTTTTTAATAGTAATGTACAGAAACATATCAAATATATTGGGTTGGCCAAAAAGTTCATTTAGGTTTTCCTGTAACATCCTACAGAAAAATATGAATGAACTTTTTGGCCAACCCAATATTAAGATGCATGAATTCATAGTGATACTAAGAGCAAAACAAAATCTTCATTGTTCACCTTTGGATGGTACTAGGAACAAACTCATTATTCTGAAAACTGGTACACACAGGGAAAGAGTTATGCATTTTTTCCTGCCTTTTCTGTACAAACAGTACTTTAGGATAATCAAATACTTGATGAAAAAGTTCTTTACAGAAAAATTCCATCCCCTAAATGAAGACAAAATGCTAGAGTATCAGCACATTATAACCTCTAATGAATTAAGGGACTTAGGAAACAAACTGAAGGCAAATATTAAGTGATTGGATCAGACAAGACAACACCAAATACACTGATTGATCTTAGTATTAATAAAATAGAGGACAACCAACTTTATCTGCAGTTTTGCTTTCCACAGTTTCAGTTACCCATGGTGATCAGCGATATGAAAATATTAAATGGAAAATTCCAGAAATAAGCAATCCGTAAGTTTTAAATTGCATGCTGTTCTGGGCAGCGTGATGAAACCTTGCACCATCCCTTGTACCTGCCTGGGATCTCCAACCATTGACATCATCTGCTCCCCACACCCAACCATCAACATGGCTGCACGATCCAAGATCCCCTGAAGCATATGATCCTTCTTGTGACCCATGGTTAGAAGATCAATAGTAGCCTAAGGTTATGTTACAAAGTTCATGTCATTCACCTTACTTCACCTCATCAAGTAGGCAGTTTACATTGCAAGAATATTTTGAGAGAGACGACATTCACATACTTTTTATTACAGTATATTATAATTACTATATTTTATTATTAGCTATTATGTTAAGCTCTTACTGTGCCTAATTTATAAATTAAATGTTGTCATAGGTATGTATGTATAGGAAAAAACATATTATATATCAGGCTGGTACTAGCTATGGTTTTAGGTCCACTGCAGGTCTTGGAACATATCCCCCACAGATAAGGTGAGACTACTGTATGTCTCCTGATGTGATGTAACCAGAAGAACAAAGAACTATCATCCTGAAGCAAATACTGAGAGGCCTCAAGAAACTACCAGTTTACACAGGGGGTGGTGGGACATATTCAACAGCACCATGGGGATGCTATCTACCAAATTCAGGATGTGGGAAATTCCACAGGACAAATGACTCAGGTTCTTAAAAAAAAAAAAAAGTGGCAAAGGAGGAAAAAAAAGAGAAAGGCACCTATGGATAAAAGGGGACATAAAAATATATCATTAAAAAACGTGAAAAAAATATACAAACCAATTTAAATTAAGACACATCAGAAAGAATTAAACACTATTGGATGATAAGAAATAGCTGGTTTTTTTGTTTCAGTTTGAGAATGGTGTCACGTCAGGAAAAAAGAATCAAAAGAGAGTCGTGAAAAACCAGCTCGCTTGCTGAGTTTCCTCAATGAGGTGCAGAATTCCCCACAGCCTGAGAAGAAGAGGGGAGAGGTGTGAGTGATGCAGTGAGGGCTCCACTGTATCAGGCTTCAGCGTCTACCTGTGTGTGACAACGGTGTGTCATGGCTCTGTCTTCCCAGGGCTTCTTAAGGAAGACCCCTGTACCTAGTGGACCTTGTCACAGATCAAAGTGAGGGTCAGATTTACCACCTTACCTGTGGAGCCTGGGCCGGCTGCTGCGGCTGCTGGTAGAACGTGCCCGCTTGCTGCTGTGCGGGCGGCGCTGTCTGCTGCTGCTGCTGCTGTTTGAGGAAGAGTTGCTGCTGGTGCTGGGGCGTGGCCTGGGCCTGGGTGGGCAGAGCCTGGGCCGGCGTGGAAGGCGGCTGCTGTGAGGTGGGCGGAGCCTGAGGCTGCTTGGGCTGAGACTGTGGTAGGGGTTGACTGGGTGGGGGCTGGGTTTTTGGTTGAGGAACACTGGCTAAAAGACCAGGCTGATTGCTGGATCCTGCAAAGAGAATAAACTCCATATAAGGGCTCAAAACTCGGAAACTCTTGCCAAAGCAATAAAGAAGGGTTGATCTGTGGACAGATAATCCCAAGACCCATGGGCTCCTCACTGTTCTTGTACCTGGAAGTCTCTTTCTTCTTCTTGCAAACCACGTGCCTCATATTTTTCAAAACACGGTTCATTAACAGGGTTCAAGACCTGTCTCCAGAAAGTCCTCCCTATTCGCCGTCCCATTTAGTTAATCACTCCTTTAGTCAGCACCCCGAAAATCTACATATCCAACTGGCCTTTGATGCTACATAAACACAATCTTTATCAGCCTGCTGCAGGACAAGAGCATTCTTTGCTGGTTTACATGTATGTTTCACAACTCCAGTCTGGATGTCTGATTGTTAGTAAAAGGCCACCAAATCCATCAAAAGCAGCTTCCTGGAGAGTGACGGCCATGTTCAGTTACTTATAATTTGGATTAATCCTCTTCACAAAAGTAAACTCAGTCAGCTCATTAGAAACAGAATGTCAAAACATGAAGAGGTGAGAGATACCTAAAGAGACAGTGCATTAAAGAAATAATTCATCTGCGTCATAAAAAATGTTTTGTTTTTTTTTTTTAAATATGAAGTACATGAAATAGAGAGGTAGGTATGGGATGAATGGACCACGGGCTTCCCAGGTGGTGCTAGTAGTAAAGAGCCCACCTGCCAATGCAGGAGATGTAAGATGGCTCAATTCCATAAAATCAGGGCCAAGACTAGAAAAAGTAGGGACAACAGGCTTCAGTGGCCTTGGAGATCCACTGCAGAACTCAGTGAGAGTCTTCCCTTTTGCTGGTCACTTAATGTACAATTTCAATGGGAGCTCACCTCTTGTACCTCAAGGAAAACCTTTATTCCTTTTCTTTAAAAAAAAAAAAAGGATTTCTTTTTTGATATGAACTATTTTTAAAGTCTTTATTGAATTTGTTATAATATTATTACTGTTTTATGTTTGGATTTTTGGCTGCAAGGCATACAGAATCATAGCTCCCTGGCCAAGAATCAAACCGGCACTCCCTACATTGGAAGGTGAAGTCTTATCCAGTGGACCACCAGGAAAGTCCCAAAGTGTAAAAGTGAAAAGTGTTAGTTGATCAGTCGCGTCCAACTCTTTGCGATCCCATAGGCTATAGCCCTCCAGGGTCCTCTGTCCATTGAATTCTTCAGGCAAGAATACTAGAGTGGGTAGCCATTCCCTTCACCAGGGATCTTCCCAACTCAGGGATCAAACCCAGGTCTTTCATATTGCAGGCAGATTCTTTACAGTCTAAGCCACCAGGGAAGACCCAAGGAAAACCATTATTCTTTATGTGCCTCTAGATTTCATTCCAGGAAAAACCACGTTTCCCAAGACTTCTCTACTGTCCAAGATAACAAAGAGGTGTATCACCTTTCAAACAATCTTGTTACTGACCTGCGGCCTGAGATGGGGGCTGAACCGTGGCCCTCTTCCGAGGGGTCAGGGCTGGCTGGATGGGGAGGATTCCTGGGTTGGGCTGAGTCTGCCCAGCTTTAGGCCTCTGGCGGGGTGCAATTGACGTCTCTGTAGTGGGAATGGGATCTGTCAGTCTAGAAAAAGAAAAGAGGGAAAAAAAGAAGATGATTCCTGTTAAAGTATGGGAAAATGGAGAAGGGGTAGATGGAGTATATAATGGATAAGCTTTCATCTCCACATTTACCAAAACCACCTAGATTCACTTAATTGACATTTGGTGTTGGAGAAGACTCTTGAGAGTCCCTTGGACTGCAAGAAGATCCAACCAGTCCATACTAAAGGAGATCAGTCCTGGGTGTTCATTGGAAGGACTGATGTTGAAGCTGAAACTCCAATATTTTGGCCACCTGATGTGAAGAGCTGACTCACTGGAAAAGACCCTGATGCTGGGAAAGATTGAGGGCAGGAGGAGAAGAGGACGACAGACGATGAGATGGCTAGATGGCATCACCGACTCGATGGACATGAGTTTGGGTGGACTCAGGAAGTTGGTGATGGACAGGGAGGCCTGGTGTGTTGCGGTTCATGGGGTGGCAAAGAGTCAGACGTGACTGAGCGACTGAACTGAACTGAAAGGATATTTCACAGGATGGTATGTGTTACTATGTGTTATGGAAAAAAAAAAGTGGGCAAATACGTTTTAACATATTGATTGAAATACACCAAGCAGATTTCTGACTAGCAGAACATTTATGTGTGAATGTGCATAGAAAACCTCAAAGAGACCATTATATAGAATGTAGTGTTTCTCAAGCTTTTTTAATCTTGGGACCATTTTGTCTAATAGTTAACCAGAAGTTCCTAGAATACACTTTGGTGATGATGCAAAAAGGGGTTTAAAGCAGGTGGTTTTCAGATGCAGAGGGACTCAAAATTGATTAGCACTAGCTGTCAAAATGGTCTCTCGATAATAAAAAGTATCAACTGAGTCAATCCAATAAGGCAACTAGAAGGAACAAGTAAGTAACTCAAGACAAAGGATGTGGGGAGTCTGACAGGAACTCCATTTCTTTCAATACACTTATTGCTTTTTTGCATAGTAATAACAATTTTTTAGTTGGGCATAAGGTCACCCAGAGTAAAAACCTCATTGCCCAGTCTCACATGTAATCAGGTATGGCCATGCATCTAAGTTTTGTTTATATCCCTGATGGGATATAAACAGATTGTTATGGAGCAGTTTCTGGAAACTTTAAGAAACTCCGTGCATGCTCTTTGTCTCTCTTCTTCTTTGGCTATTCCTTGATCCTACTGCTTGGAAGAGGGATGGCCACAACTGCCATATCAGTCCATGAGGACATGGCCACAACCACAAGGATGGTAGAGTGATGAGCTTAAAGCAGCCTGGGTACCAGCCCTGGACTACTTGCCTCCAGATGTTGTTTACTTGAGAGAGAGAGGAAAAAAAAAAAAAAATCTACCTTATATAAGTCACTGTCATTTGCACTTTCTGGAACTCACTGCCAAACCTAATCCAAATAAGTACAGAGTGTGGTCAGCTTGCTCTTTGTAATAGTGCTGCCGCCCAGGCGGTAGCGTCCCTTGACTCTGAGCAGTGCAGGCAGCTGGCTGCTACCTAACTCAGGTCACAGCGACTGTTCTTTGGAAACACACTTCTGGGAGTTACAGCTGAGATGAAGGCCAAAGTAAACAAGCTTTGTGAATATTTCCAAAATATGCCTGGCACAGCCTCCATAAAATTCAAAATAGGAAGCCAGGCAGCTGGTTCTTCCTCATGACATACCTCCAAGACAGGTCCATTCCGGACCCTGAGGCTTTTCACTAGCTTCCTGCTCTCATGTTGGGGGGAGAACTGGTAATACAAAAGCTACACACTGGGGGAGGCTATGATCTGGGGAAGGAATCAGGGAGAAAAACGGGATAGATGTTGGGAAAGAGGAGAAAAGGGTATGAAAGATCAAGTCCAGGGTGAGGGAGGTAAACAAGCTTCTGTAGAAAACCAAATGCCAAGAACTTCTGTACTGGTCTTCTAAGGGCAATATTTTTAGAATCAATGGAATTTGGAGTCAGAGAAAACTCTATTTGAACTCTCATGCTTGTGCATAGCCACTAACGCTTTGCAACCCGCCAGGCTCCTCTGACAATGGGATTTTTTTTTGCCAGGCAAGAATGCTGGAGTGGGTTGCTACCTCCTTCTCCAGGGGATCTTCCTGACCCAGGGATCGAACTTGTGTCTCCAAGCTCCCCACTAACTAACTGTGATAACAGGCTTGGCATTGAACCTCTTAGCCTGGGGTCCCTTATGTATACAGTGGTGTGTGTGTGTGTGCTAAGTTACTTCAGTTGTTTCAGACTCTTTGAGACCCTATGGACTGAAGCTTGCCAGGTCCCTCTCTCCATGGGATACTCCGAGCAAGAATACTGGAGTGGGTTGCCATTTCCTCCTCCAGGTATACAGTGGAGACAATAATATCTACTTTATGAGGCAGATGTGAACATCAAATGTATCAACAACTGTAAAACCATTCCAGAAACTGAAGAGTGCTCAAAATGTCAGCTTGTATGGACCTCAATATGTTGTAAGAAGATACAGTGTTGAAGACAGGAGATATGGCTCTACACAGCCCTGTCTGTGTGATCCTGGGCAAATCAGTGCATGTGTGGAGGAGAAAGAATGAGGATGCTGGGGCTGTGGGTCTTTCACTAACCACATACTGACTGATGACCTGGGCAACTGATGCACAAGTCTCACTTTCCATAGCTTCACTTGTAAAGTGAGAACAGCAACAACCTCACAGGTTTAAGGGCAGAAGGTCACTTGATGTATGTAAAGTACCCACTACGGTATCTGGTGTATATGATGCCTCCATGAATAGGGGCTACTTTAAAAATAAAGTCTGAAAGAAAAATCCACCTCTCAGCACTAGGGAGTGAAAATGGAAATCACTAGGGAGTGATCGCGGAAATGAAATCACAGCAAATTATATATTGGGCAATTTAGACCCAATTCTCTTGGCTATAAGATCTGCATATTCTTTCAGCATTACTGAGGTCATACAAATTAATAGTTTGGGCATCATGGAGTTTATAAAAGTCTGACAGTCACAGGTGGATTCGATGTTCATGTCTGTCTCATGATGTAAGTATTATGTTCTCCATTTTACACAACAGAGTACCATGCAAATGTCAGCGGGTGACAGAATTCTTACAAATGTATACGCTTTAGTGGGAACAGATCTCTGTGTAGCCTCTGTACATACCATACGTGAGCCGAGTATAAGATTATCATAAGACCAAAATCAGCCCCAAAAGCAACTCCCAGAAGTGAGCACGGCAGACTCACTAAGATATAAACAGACTGCAAACTAACATCATGGAAGCAGTTAGCCAAGTTTGTTAAAAACCAGTCTTATTATTTTACAACCACATCTGGAATAGCCCCAGGCATTTTATAAGTGTTCAAGAATTTTTTAAAACAGAGAAGTTTAAAACATACTATTCTATTAAAATTCACATATCTCCACCTAGGGTGCTTTGTTTGTTTTTATATCATTTTATTTATTTTTGGCTGTGCTGGGTCTTCGTTGCTGCTTGGGCTTTCTCTAGTTGCAGCGAGCGAGGGCTATTCTTCATAGCAGAGGGAAGGCTTCTCATTGCACTGGCTTCTCTTGTTGTGTTTCATGGGCTCTAGGGCATGTGGGCTTCAGTAGTTGAGGCTCGTGGCCCCAGAAGCACAGGCTCAGTAGTTATGGATGCATGGGCTTAGTTGCTCCAAGGCATGTGGGATCTTCCTGGACCAGGGATCGAACCCGTGTCTCCTGCAGATTCTTTACCACTGAGCCACCAGGGAAGTCCCAATAGGGTGCTTTGTTGATACAGTTTGCGCTAAGGTGCCTTGCCATGGGAGTGTGGTAGGAAAGTGAGATATAAACATTTTTCCAGACCACCATGAGAACCTGCCATCTGGAAGGCATGGCAGCCATGAAGATGTGCTTTGCAGACCTTCGACTACCAGGGTGTAAAAGACCCAAGTACCGCAGCTGAAATCCACTAGTGCTCCTGAAATCCACTGTACTCTGTGCTCTGAGGCCACGCTTCCCAGAGGCTGCTCTCAGCCTTCATGTCCTAGCCACAAGGTTATTAAGGCACGCCCATTCCTACAAGACAGGATTCCCTGACGACGCACCTTCCTTACGTTGTGTGGCAGGTAGTCCAGGTCACTTTGAACCAATCTTCAACTCCCCATCTCTGGGTCAGACTCCCTCACTGCTGGGAGGCTCTCTGATGGCTCTTCCAGCATCCTCGGCACCCTCTCTATTTTCTCTCACAGGGGCATTTCCCCAAATAAAGTCTTAGCTTCTTGACTCTTCTCTTGGCCAGCTTCTTAGAATATGGATTAGTTAAGATCCACAGGCTTTTTGCTCTTCACAGCTCAAATGCTTTTGACCTGTCCTTGCCCAATGTGGCTGGAGTCACAGAAAGTAAGAATTCCTGGAGATTAAGGTGGTGGACCAGGCTACGCAAAGGCCAGGACATGAGTTTAGGACAGTCTTGTACTAGCAATGTTTAAGATCTCCTGTTGCCCTGTTGTGAATTCTCTGCACCTATTCCCAAGCAAAGGGAACAGCCACAGGGCTCTCCATTCTCTTTCAGACGTAGATCACTGTATTTATTCCAAATGGCAGTCCCAAAGAACAGTTTCTGCCTGGGGGAGACACAGCTTCCTTTCCTGTTCTGTGCAGCCTCTGGCCATGGCAGTGGAAGAATCAAGAAACACTAGGCGCCCTCCCCTACTACTGGAGCAACAAGGAGTAGGATACTTGCTCACTCAGGCATTTCTTACCTGGCCTTTGGCTGGGTCTTCTTTGCAGCTGCCTCACTGGCTTTCACTGGTTCAGGGAGCTTTGTAGGAATGGAAGAGTTCTAGAGAATTGAAAGAAAATTTTAAAAGCATATCACAGATTTTTAAAAAAATTGAGATGTAACTGACATACATTCTATTAGTTTCAGGTATACAATATCATTGATTTGATATTTGCAAATATCGCAAAATGATCACCACAATCTCTGTCTAGTTAATATCTATCATGTAGTTATACAATTTTTTTTTCTGGTGATGAGAACTTTTCAGATTTACTCTCTTGGCAACCTTCAAATGCAATACAGCATTATTAAGTAAGTATAGTCACCATGCCACACATTATATCCCCAGGACTTACTTATTTTATACCTGGAAGTCTGTCCCTTTTGACTCCCTTCTCCTATTTTGGCCCACTTTCCAAAACTTACTTTTTAAAAACAAGTTACCAATCTGAACGCTTGCAATTCTAATCCACGTTATTTAACATCATGAGTGAGAAAGTGAGACAGCAAAAGATATCATATCGTGTTAGGTTAGCGCCCAGTATCCCTTGTTTTAATCTGAGAAACCTGAACTACAGAATACTGGTCATGAAAGCATGCTTTCTGGTGTTGGGGAGCGTGATTCTGCTAGGAAATTTCTCCTGATTTCTCTCCCACCCCTCAAACATTCCTCTCCCAAGGGAAAGAGTAGCTTACTTGACTGATAAGACTGGGAGAGAAAAGGGAGCTGGCCTGGCCACCCATTCCTCCCCTCCTTCATGAAAGAACATGTCCCTCAGGAATCAGGGACACTGCTCAGTCATGCGGAGCTAATGGTAGGGAGGCTGACTGGTCAAGCCACATTCTCTGACTCAGTTCTATTAGTAATGAAGCCAATATGCTGAGCTCCATCTGAACGATCCCCACAACTGATTCCAAATGTGGCAGTGAAGGACAAGTGTTATTTATCAGCACCTTCAAACCCCAGTAGTGACATCAGAAGTCCACCACTGGAGAAACTAGCAAGACAATTTCAAAGCAGAAATTATTTATTACAGCGTCGATTAGTAAAATACTCAAGAAAGTTGGATCATACTATGACATGAAAAATATACCAAGTCTGTCAAAAGCATGCCTGCAAAAAAAAAAAAAAGCATGCCTGCAAGCCCTGTACTCAGGAAACTGAGTGTAGAGTTTAGGATGACTACGAGAAGAAAACCTTCTGATGGCCGCAAAGTGTGTGGGAAGGGTAGAAGAAAAGGAGTGTGGGTTACAGACTGGTCAGCAACAGAAGCAAAATCAGGAAAGCTCCGCTACAATGAAGGAGAAAAGGGACAACGGGCTCATGTTCCACCAGGCGCAGGAGCAAGTCCAGGGCCTTGCCTTTGGAAAGCAGCCTGCCTAACCTCCTCTAGGTAAATACATAGGCCAGTGACTCTCAGAGAACTATGACTGTTGACGGGGTAAGGCTGGTCAATCTTCACCCAAAGTGTTCAACTCAATTCCCAGGGTGCTTGGGTGTATGTATGTGTAAATGCCTCAGTTTTATAATTAAATTCTATGGGAAAATTGGATTCTATTTATAGCAACTGCTTCATAGTTAGCTTTGTTTGAATGCCCCTTACTAGATAAAGCAAGGAACACTTCTATTCATTTTAAACAGCTGACTAATACCCCAGGAACACTAAAGGACAATTCAATCATGTTTACTTCCCCTAAAAAGTACCTCTCACATACCTGTACATTTGGAATTGGGCATTCTTTCTTGAGTAGTTTAAATGAGAAGTAGGAAACCTGGTAAATATCCGGCCTTTTGTCAGGGTCTGGTTCCAACATATACCCTAAGATAAACATACATGAACTTGTTTAATGATACCCGAAGAGTTATTACATTAGCTAAGAGGCATAATTTCTCTATTACCAAAATTCTGTTGTTTTAAAATTATTTCTCAGAAAAGTCAGAGAGTGCAATTAGCCCTCTTCCTCCCCTCTCAGAAAGGGAAGCTCTGACTTTCCTAAAATTTTAAATATCCACAAGAAAATAACGCTTTTGAATTGTAACAAAGATACTTTAAGTTCAAGTTCTGTGCACTGCACAACAAGGACTCAAGTTCTCAATGTGGAAGCTAACACATTCATCTTCTGGTTCCTAGGAAATTCTGGCCTCCTTTCATACTGTCAGCTAGACAAATGATTGTTCTTGATAATTATAACCTAAACTCAAATTTAAAGAGTTATTATTCTTTTGTTGGAGGTATTAGCTGGTTTCCCATCTAAAAGAAATTGCAAGATAACAATACATCTCTACTTTTACCGTGATCTATAGATCACGTGTCTGTCTCCAGTCCTTTAAGCTTCTGCCCTTTCTGAAGCTGGAAAAATCCCCGGGGGAAAAAAAATATTTAGGAGACACACACACACATATACATACAAACAGCAATGTAAGGCAATGTATTGCCTAAGTAATCAAATGAATGGTTTGGACATTAAGTTGAGAAAAGACTGATGAGGCTGCGTCCTGGTGAAGGGCTCTGCAGAAGAGGCAGGAGCTGAGCTGGTCCTTGAAGGCAGGAAAAAATTTAGTGAATCAGGGGAAACACAGAAAAAAAGAATCGCAGGTAAGAAAATAGTCTGAGCAAATATGGACTGGGAGAAAGGCAAGAGAATGCTTTGTTGCAAGGAACACATGAGCCAAGAGGACAGGGCAGAGGTTTCCTCATCAGAGAATAAAGGAAATAAGGTGGGGAGAATGAAACAAGAATATGTGGGACCATCGGCAAGCATGAGGTTTACTGAATAGGGACGTGATAGGGTGGCATTTTATAAGATTAATCTCATAGTGAGGGTGTGCTGGACAGATGGAAGGAGGGGAGAGGCTGGTGGCCAGTTTACCAGTACACACATGAGCTGACAAGGTCGGGATGTATTATGGTGGCAGTGATGAGAACAGAGAGAATGTCATGAAAACAGGAGAAACTTCAAAGAAGGCATTAATGCCACTTAGGAAATGACTGACTCTCTTTTTTCTTGCTGGCCAGATCCAAAGAAAACGTCACATTTCAGTCATCTAGGCTTGAATGGTGACACCCCTGACAGAAACTGAAAAGAGGGGGAATCTTGTGCTGGAAGTGAAAGGGTATGGAGGAGGGAATGACGGAAATGTACTTTTAGACGTATGAGGTAGGGTGACAGTGGACTCTTCTGATAGTTTGTAAAGTGAAATAGATCAGAGTATAGGAAAGATGCCATATTATACACATTCATAAAGAGTTGTTTTTCCTAATACAAATTTGTTGCACAAAAGTTAAAAAAAAAAAAATTTTATCAAAAAATACTACTGTCGCAACAACAAAGTTGGCCATTTTTTTCCATATTTCTTCCCAAGCTCATTTATAAAGCTGCCATTTTAGCACAGATATAATGCTTTACCCCCTGAAAACAATTCAACAACCATTAAATACCATAGTCCATTTCTTCAAATACTGCCCCTACTTTTATATTAACAAACAGAAGAGATTAATTGATAAAACTAGTATAACGGAACAGGTGGTCACTTAGAAGCTAAAACTATCTTAACTTGGGTACAATACCTATACTTTTTGAGGTACTGTTTCCTTGTTTGTATAGTAGGGATGATTATATTTACTATACAGGGTTTTAAGAATTAAATGAGGTACAAGTAGGCCTTCAACAAATGTTAGATGCTCCACTCACATTGGCTTCATCTATTTTCTCCAGCACAGCCCCATTTAGGATTTACAGTCTGTGATTGTTAAAATGTAGATCTTGACCAAAGTAAAAATATAATAAAAATCTGTTACTTCAGCATTCTAATACAGGGGTTTGAGTAAAGATTACTTACTCTGCCATCTGATTAATGAACATTGGTTCATATGCTTACTATGAAGGTACAAAAGAGTGAGGAATCTTAAAATCTTTTAAAACATTGAGCTTAAATGCTTCTTATCAAAGTCCAGTGATAAACCTAAATGAGAGGAAAAAACTAGTTCCACTGAGGTATAGTCTCAATTATGAATTCAATTTAGCCAATGCACTGCTATCATTTTAATTTGAGTAGCTTCCAGTTTTGCAAAGATGAGTTTCTTATCACTTGATCTGAGTCAGCTGGACTCCTTTGGTACCGGAGCTTTCAAACAGACTGCAAGAGAGCAGAGCGATGTTCTGCAATGCTCAAAGCCCAGTAAGGACTTCTGCTTGGGTGGCCGGCCCAGGTGTGAAACCAAGTGGCAAAAAGACTCACGGCTCTAACTCAACACCATTACATGATCTTTGAGCAACCAACCATTATCAATTGATTTCTTTATTTTCCCATCCAAACTCATCACTCCTGGAATCTCACCCCTTTATCTTCCATTCCATTTCTAGAGATCAAAAGTAAAGATATGAAACCAGAACCTTAAAATACTTACTAATTAGGCAGTGCATGTCTTGGGAATATCGAGAGCTATCAGGAATTGTGAAGTTTCCATCACAAATTGCCACTTGGCTCTCCCCAAATGGCAAAGTGAAGTAACATAATTTATACAACAAACATCCGAGAGCCTGAAAAAATAAGAGAAGTAGATTGCTACTAGAGGTATATTTACCATAGCTGAAAATGGGATTACTGAGAGATACTGGCACCATCCACCTTTACTAGCCGATCTAAACACTAGGCATTATTAACCTATTCGAAACTTGAATTTAGAACTCAATATCACTATTTACCTGTCAGATTATTTCTATATCGTTACCCAGTTGTGCTTCAAAAGAGAACAAGTATTCAGCTGGTTCTGCCCTTAAGAACTAGTAACACATGTGAAGACCACCTAAGTAATGGGCAAGTGACCTGAATAACTTTCCCAGAGGTCTGAAGTCACTGTCTTTGACAGGCTTCAAGAAGTAGTGGCTGATCACCTCAAGGCAAGAATAACCCTGAGGGATAAGTAGACAGGGATGCGGTACAGTGGCCACTCTGGCTACGGCACTGTCTGGATTAGGCTGGGGAGTTTACAGCCAAGACTACTGACATCCGAGATGCGGACAGGTTAGTTGACACCTACCCAAATGTCTGCCTTCGTAGTGATGACCTTGCCACTGTACAGGTTGACCATCTCTGGTGCGCGATAGGACAGCGTTGTGTACCTACAATCAAGAGATTCATTTTTTGTTAAACATGTCAATGCTATCATTAAAAACCAGGGGTAGCAGAGTTACTTTTTAAAGAATATATGTATTCGTACAGTCAAGTTCCCTGGGAGCACTCGGGAGAAGAGAGTACGGGACGTCAGTGCAGGTGGAATGAGGAGCTGTCCTTGGCACACACCACGCCCTCAGGCTGCCATTCCCCCACTCTAAGGGCAGGTGGACGAGACACCACAGCTTTAAATAAACCCTAAAAGCAACTTTCCTTGGGTCCTTAAATGACAAAATTGTCTCCTATAAATCCTTATTGTCTGACACTATATTTGGCTGGTTTTTTTTAAAAAATATACAGTAATCCCCTTAGATGCAGCTCGACATAGAGATGTGACACTGGCTGGGACACTGAGGATAGAAAATGGGCCCTGGCTAGGCAGGAAGTGGGCCCGGAGGTGGATGGATCTTTGCTGCTGGAAGAGGGCTGAGATAACAGCTTTTCTCTCTTCTCTGGCTCAAGAAAAGAGAAGTTCATCTTCAAAGTGAGAGTTAGTGTTACCAAGCCTGCAAATTGTGCTGCTTGAGCCTCTAGAGCCCAGAGGGCTCTGTGGCTTAGATGCCCATCAGGGTCTTGGACCAGAAGTCCTCCTGCCTCAGGCTGGGTTGCCAAGGGTGAAGCAGAAAAGGATCAGGATACGGGCGCACTCTACCCTGCTGATTTGTTAGCAGTAACAGTCAGTGCTGCTGCCTCTGAAAAATCTAACACTCGGGACAACAGGGGAAAACGGCCCAGGTTCTTACTGGAGTAACAAATCTAAAGAAGCTTTTTCTCATGGAAGTCAGTGATTCAATGTCTGTAGAGATTTTAATAGCCCTACTCACCATTAATTCCACTAAATTGCAGGTTAGCTCCTTATGAGCAGGAAGAAATATACAGCAATTTAGTGTTCAGTAAAAAGCACAACCGACTGACTGGTAATGTCACAGCTGCTGTGATCCCACTGAAAGACATCACAGTACCTCCCTGGTGTGTGTACCTTTTTAAGGGCTCTGGGATGAAAATCAAAAGATCTATGTACCATAGGACCATTGATAAAGTGCTATAAAATTCCTTCGTTTTACTCCACTGATCAATGATTGTGAATCCCCTCCGTATCCTCCACCTAAAAATCAAACAACCCAACTGCCAATATGATGTTCTGAGATGAGGGGCAACTGACTGGCACCATTGTCTTTTCACCCTGACCCTCTCAGTCATAAGCTGAAAGTAAAACTGCTGATCTGATAATGGATAAAACGAGAAAGGAGGAAAAGCTTACTTCTTAATCTCATCTTCTACTGCATTGACTCCTTCCGTTTGTGGATTCTGGAATTTGTTGGTAGCACTTCCAAAGTCACACAGGACATAGTGGCCTCGGTCATGCAACAGAATATTCTCAACCTGAAAAACATTGAGCAACCGCTCATTCCAAGATATCATTTAATACTGGTTTGAAAATTTGGTGTACATTACACATAAAGGTTTTATTTCTGATAATCTCATTCATGTGCATAAGAAAGTCATTCTCCTCCAAGTATATCAACAGGGGTCATTCCAAGTGAAATAAAAAGAGATGCACAGTAACAGGGGAAAATGAGAGTGGGGGGCGGGGTGCTGAAGAGGAAATTCCACAGTGGGAAAGCAAGAGTTCCGTTTTTCCGGATTTCTAGCCACACTTCTCACCTCTGCAGAAACAGTCCTCCTACAGTACTTTCAAGACTGTATCTTTTCTCCTGCCTTTTATTCAGTCTAGAGTGCTTCTGATGATCACCAGCTCCTTACCCAACTATCAAAATCCCATTCATCTTTCAAAAGTGAAAGGGAAACTGTTAGTCGCTCAGTGATGTTCGACTCTTTGCGACCCCCTGAACTAAAAGCCCGCCAGGCTCCTCTGTCCATGGGATTCTCCAGGCAAGAATATGGGAGTGGGTAGCAATCCCCTTCTCCAGGGGATCTTCCCAACCCAGGGATTGAACCTGGGTCTCCCACAGTGCAGACAGACTGTTTACTGTCTGAACCACTCCAGTTCAAATGCACTTCTTCCTTGAAGCCGTCCTCAGAAAAATGTCACCCTTTCCCTACATTCCTTCAATACTTGGTTCTTCCTGATATCAGCGATTTCATTTAGACTTTCTAAACTTACATATCAATTTCTTTACCATGGTAGGTTAGGATTTTCTCAATTAATAAATATTTGCTATATTTTAGTTATTTTGCAAAGTGATTAAAGGCCTGTGGGCAAGTGCTCAGTTCGCCTGTGAAAGTACCCTCCTTCTATTTTTGTACATGTATTCTCTGGGCAGTGAGTTAGGAGTTCTGGGTAGGAGGGAGCTTCCAAAGACCAGAACCTAGAGAAATTCTTGGTGTCAAAGGATTCTGCCAAAGATATAACAACTCCAAAACATGGGCACTACCGTACTCAAGATGCATTAACTTTTGGCAGAGGTGAACTGAGCTGACTGGTGTGCTGGAGGACAGACCTGGCTATGTGTGGGCAGTAAAATGGTAGCCAAAAAATCTTGTTAGGTCAATAAGTCAGTGGCCTCTATTGTCCTTTGTCTTCAGCCTTCCAAAGACTGATCACCTTTGGAAAACAAAGGTAAGAGTAGACTAGAAGCTCCTTAAGGACAAGCACAGATATTTGTCATCTTCTCTACCAATGCCTAACATAGTGCTTGGAATAGAAAATGTTTGTTGAACGGAATAAACTGAAGAGAGAAATACATGACACTGTGTGTGTGTGTGTGTGTGTGTGTGTGTGTGAGAGAGAGAGAGAGAGAGAGAGAGAGAGAGAGAGAGAGAGAGAGAGAGAGAGATAAAAGAGGCTGTCGGAAACAAGACAGGAGCCACCAAATACCCAGGCCCCTACTACTAGTAGTTCTTTTAAAAATATCTTGTCAATTATGATGTCTCTTGTTTCCATACTTTCTTTTAATTTTAATAGGATTATACATTATAAAAATGTTTATTTTATAGTCTGCATTTTACAAATATAATACCTAAAGTCTTTGAAAACTGACTCTACAGTTTATTATTCCTTATTTCAACTGAGTATCACTCACGATATATTATTGTGAGGGGTTTTGTCATTGTTGTTGTTAATTCGTGTTCCTCAGAATTCATCCGTGGGAAGCCTTAAGAGACCTGAGTTTAAGGTCTATTATTCTTCCAGGAATAACACACTTATGCACCTGGGGCACTAATAACCTAAAATCACTCCATAAAATTGTAGGCACCACAGTTTTGACCTTGGGGTTTTTAGCCACCCAGGCAGTGTGAACTATGACCATAAACTTGGGTGGATATGCTCTTGTGGTTAAGAATTCTTAGGAGAGACTTGTTCCCCAAAGACAAGACGGAATCAGGCAAACATTTCTACCATCTATAGCTTTTTATAATGCTCATCCGTTTAATCTATTTACACAAAGTGAGACAGTCAAGCTATCCTGAACATATACTCACTTCAGGACTCTAAAATAATTCCAACAAGGCAACAGTAATATTTCCAATGGAATTTAGAGGTTTTAAAAAGAATAGCTACTGTTTACTGAGCTTTTACTAATGTAAATACTACTGTCTCATCACTTTACATGGATTATCTCATTCAATCCTTACAATAACAATATAATAATAATCCCCATTATACAGACAGAGAAAGTGAGGCTCACAGTGATTAAGCAAGGAAGTGCACCTAGGCAATCCAACTCTAAAGAAGGACAGGTAATTGCCTTTCTGCCACAGCAAGAGGCAGAATAATTACTCAAAGCCCCCCATTCCTGCCCTCCTACCTGTTAGGGATGACTACGCTCACCCAGTGTCCTGGATACAAGCATAAGGACAGAGGTTTCTTAATTCTTTAAGTTCAGAAATGCCCCTATAATAGGAATCCAGTCAATGAGGAACCAAATGTCCAAACAATAGTCAGGCTGATTTGCTCAATGTCTCCTAAGCATTTCCTACAATGACTAGTTTGTCTTTTTATCCAATTGCTCCCTCTCTGCTAGTCAACTCCTAGCCATTCTTCAAGGCCTTGCTCAAGTCATAACTCCTCAGGAAAACATTCCCTGGCCACCCTACAAAAATCTACAGAACTTACTACCGCTAGAAAGGGTTGACAAAGTGAGACCTGGCCAAACCAAGCCGTGCCCATAGGTTACTTGGCCTCTTGTCTGTGGCTGTTTTTGAGCTCCAACAGCAGAGTCAGGCAGTTGAGACAGAGCCTATACAGCTGACAAGCCTAAAATATTTATTCTTTGGCCCTTTGAAGAGAAATTGCCACCTCTGGTCTATAATTATATTCTGCCCATGTGTCCCTTATAATACCCAGCCCAATATTTTACACACATAAGGGACCTCTAACTCCTTTACTCAGTGTCTGTCAGCAACAACCCTCCTTGCTGGCCTCTGCCACTCTACAGGGATCATGTGAAACCATGCTTCTCCTACTGGATGTGAGTAGTCCCTTCCCAAATCAGATGCTGTACTTCTAATCCTAGAATATACAATCTAGAAAACTGAAAAGCCAACTCATATCAAAACACAAACAAGGTCATTCTAGGGACCAAAATCACTGTTGGGGAAGGGAGGAAAACTGAGTAGACAAAGGACAGAATAAAGACGATGCACATGAGGTTTTGTTTTTGTTTTCTACCCAGACCTTAAAAATTGGGTTTGTATTTCTGGTTAGTATGACTGATAGAACTCAGGAATTATGCTACATTTACTCTGGTCCCCACCCTGCCTTCCTCCCTCCCACAAAGATACCACTGTACAGAACTATATTCATAGGAAAACCAGTTAGAAATTAAGGGTGTGTTCAAAAACAGACAAGAGAACCAGAGATATCAATGGAGCGAAAGCCTGAGAAATATCAAAGAACTATCGATGCAGATGAGAACAGTAATCCCCGCTTTGGCCACCGTGAAATTCTGTGGGGAGGATCAGGTGAGATTACGGAGGTGAAATTGCCTGGCAGCAGCCACAGCTCCGCCCCCTCGCCATCTGTCCCTGTGACCTGTGACACCAGTGACAACCTCCAAGCTCAGGCGGCTGCTGCCCTCCATCATCGCCAGCTCCATCACTAACAAAACACTTAGCGCAGAGCACAATGTGTGGCAACCACATTGGACCTGGGGTTCAGAAGACCTCGGGGACTATTTAGATGTTTGGCCTTGAATAAACCTTTAAACCTCTTTGGGCAGGTTTCTTATCTTTAAAGTAAAGCTGGTAATAATTCTATTACTGTTCTTATGAAACAAAGAAGAGAATGACTATGAAAGCATACTGTAACTCTCCCTGTACACGTGTAAGATCATTCTTTTATTAGAGAAATACATTTGAACTTCTACTACCAAGTACTTTTCTAAGTTCTGTGAATAAGGCTGTGACTGGAACTCAGGGTCCAGCTGATAATTAAAAAAAAAAAAGTATAATTGCCTGGTACTGATAAATATTGTGGAAAAAAACCCCAGTAGGTTAAATATATGTCAGTTAAGACAGATGCCACTGTAAACAGCACATTCAGGAAAGGTCACTCTGGTGAGGGGAGCCACCATGAACAATCTGGGGGATGAGCATTCTCATTAGAGACCAGCCAGCAGGAAGGCATGGTGGTGAGAGCACCTGTCAGGAGACTGAAGGAGACTGAAGCAGAGACAGGCCTCTGTGGCTGGGGCAGCACCGTCCCGGGGATTGCAAAACTAAAAACATGGGACGGGACATACTGTGGGCTAGCACTCTCGTGAATGAGGAGACGAGATAATGCTGGGCCTTGGAGAAAGTGCAAGACTCAGGTTAAGTGGAACCAAGAACAGGAAGGCATGGTGGGATGACAGCAACAACCTGGTGTCAGCAACTAGTAGCACTTAATACGTGGGGCCCAACCCTGCCCCACGTATTTCATGACATTCTTCCAAGGCCTCACTGTCCCACTTGACACGTGAGAGAACGGAGTGCAGGCAGAGGTCACAAGGCTGTGAGGGCAAGATTTGGGCTCAGGCTGCCACACCACAGGGACTACACCCTCCCCAGATGCACTGATGTGACAGAAAGGAGACAATGAGGGCAGGTATGACTGTCCAAGTGTGAGATGACCAGGGCCAAGAGGGATTCAATGAGAAGGTCGACAACCAACTGGAGGTTCATACACCAGCTTCTGGAAGCTTCAGAGAACTTGCATGGTGACTGTTTTCGGCCAAGTCCTTTACGAAGTCAGGTGAACGCTGGTTACCATCGCTTACAACCTCCCATCTAGAAGCTTGTTGAGCATTTAAGCTACTGACCTTATTCTGCAACCAGCCTGAGAGGATTATTCAAGCTGTCACTCCCGAACTCTGCTCAGAGCTTCAACTAAAACGTCTAGAAAGCCACCTCCTTCTGACCTCTTCATCTTGATATTATCCCAAACAAAACAGCATCCAGGCATTTCAGCCACAGAGTTTATTACTACTGGAAATTGTGGAGCACTAGCTGAATGCAGGTTTTCCAACCTGTGATTCCAAAAATAGGACAAGAATCTTCATCCTATTGTACTTTATGAGATCCAAAATCTCCTTTCTGACAGATGAGGAGACATTCATGACTTTTTCAACCTAGAATGTACTTACTAAGTCTTAACCCTTTTATCCCCTTTCTTAAATGCTTGGGCAAATGGCATGGTAAAATACAGCAAAAACCAAACAAACAGAAACCATACTGAGGGTCAAAAATTTTGGCCTTTGTTCTGGTTTGATCAGTGAGTGTGTTGTGCAGGTCACAGCCTTTCTGAGCAAAGGATTCCCTGTTGGTAAAAGGAAAGCGCTGACTTACGTGACCTTCCCAGGAACATAATTCTATTATTTGCAATGAAGATCTTTATCAGTCCTCAGAGAGACAATTAAAAAAAAAGGGAGGAAATCATGAAAATGTAAAATAATATATTTGAGGAGAAACTTTCAGTAAAGACCAGAACTTCTGTTTCGGTTATTTTTTAGAACATATGCTGCTTAAGGACCGGGACTGCTGTCAGCTTATTTCCTCTCTGGAATTTGAAAGACAGACCACACACGTGGTGGGCAGAGCAAGAGGGGCCTTCTCAGTTCCCTACAGGGTGGCACAGGTTCAGCACGGGGGTCCACAACTGGCCTGGTCTGTGCTCCTTCCTGTGTCCCATGGACTTATTTCCAAGGGCTCCTCCTTACCATGTGGAAACTCAGCTCACACAGAAGCAACCAAGAGACGGGCCACGGGCACGTTCTCTGACCAAGAGGAGAACAAAGAACTTCTTGGCTCTAGCCACTGCTAGGACCTTGCTGGCTGGTACCAGCCATACAGGGAGTGCAGAGTGGCCGAGGCCTTGTGACCCAATGACAGAGCCAGGGCAACAGGAGGTCGAGGGGACTTCTCACCCCTGCCTAGCAAGCTGGTGCTGCAGCAAGCAGATGTGACTGCCCGCCAAGCACATAGTAGTAGAAATCAACAGAATCTAGCAGGCCAGTAAAAGCGTCTAGATGGCACCTAGATTTGGGGAGTTTGGCAAAGCATTATGGGAAAAAAAAAAACGGGTAGGAGTCAATGACTAAAATCAACAGCAACAGGACTCCTCTAGACCAATCACAGGGTGTCCTTCCAGGGGCCCCGATGTATGTTTTGTTTCCAAGGTCAAGGAAAAGAGGAAACAAAGTCTCCTGAGCCACAAGTGGCAAACCAGCGGCACACCTGGTGGTCTTCAATACTGACCGAATGCAATTACTGCATTCCTAGCCCCGGGTGACGGGGGACAGAGGGGCAAGGGCCAGGGCCTAAGGCAGGCTGGGAAGACAGTGAAGCAGCCACTCACTCGTCGCCTGGCCTCATCCTCACATTCCAATGTGTTCCCAGGTCCTCTGCTGAGACATCTCACAGGCTGTTCAGAGCAGTGAGGGAAGAGTTTGGGCTCTGGCTGCTTGAGACCAACCACCTACCGGGTCCCCAGGCAAGATGCTGAACTCTGCCTCAGGTTCCCACCATGGGCGGCCTTCTCTGCCACCTCACAGCAGCACCACAGGGCACTAATATGCCGGCCACACGGAAACAAGGCAGGTGCTATTTATGGGTGTGAAATGATGATCATTTCAGTTCAGTTCAGTCGCTCAGTCGTGTCCGACTCTTTGCGACCCCATGAATTGCAGCACGCCAGGCCTCTCTGTCCATCACCAACTCCCGGAGTCTACCCAAACCCATGTCCATCGAGTCGGTGATGCCATCCAACCATCTCATCCTCTGTCGTCCCCTTCTCCTCCCACCCCCACTCCTACCCAGCATTAAGGTCTTTTCCAATGAGTCAACCCTTCGCATGAGGTGGCCAAAGTATTGGAGTTTCAGCTTCAACATCAGACCTTCCAATGAACACCCAGGGCTGATCTCCTTTAGGATGGACTGGCTGGATCTCCTTGCAGTCCAAGGGACGCTCAAGAGTCTTCTCCAACACCACAGTTCAAAAGCATCAATTCTTCGGCGCTCAGCTTTCTTCACCGTCCAACTCTCACATCCATACATGACCACTGGAAAAACCATAGTCTTGACTAGACGGACTTTTGTTGGCAAAGTAATGTCTCTGCTTTTAAATATGCTATCTAGGTTGGCCATAACCTTCCTTCCACGCAGTAAGCGTCTTTTAATTTCATGGCTGCAGTCACCATCAGCAGTGATTCTGGAGCCCAAAAAAATAAAGTCTGACACTGTTTCCACTGTTTCCCCATCTATTTCCCATGAAGTGATGGGACCAGATACCATGATCTTAGTTTTCTGAACGTTGAGCTTTAAGCCAACTTTTTCCCTCTCCTCTTTCACCTTCATCAAGAGGCTCTTTAGTTCTTCTTCACTTTCTGCCATAAGGGTGGTGTCATCTGCATATCTGAGGTTATTGATATTTCTCCCAGCAATCTTGATTCTAGCTTGTGTTTCTTACAGCCCAGCGTTTATCATGATGTATTCTGCATATAAGTTAAATAAGCAGGGTGACAATATACAGCCTTGACGTACTCCTTTTCCTATTTGGAACCAGTCTGTTGTTCCATGTCCAGTTCTAACTGTTGCTTCCTGACCTGCATACAGGTTTCTCAAGAGGCAGGTCAGGTGGTCTGGTATTCCCATCTCTTTCAGAATTTTCCACAGTTTACTGTGATCCACACAGTCAAAGGCTTTGGCATAGTCAATAAAGGAGAAATAGATGTTTTTCTGGAACTCTCTTGCTTTTTCGATGATCCAGCGGATATTGGCAATTTGATCTCTGGTTCCTCTGCCTTTTCTAAAACCAGCTTGAACATCTGGAAGTTCACGGTTCACGTATTGCTGAAGCCTGGCTTGGAGAGTTTTGAGCATTACTTTACTAGCATGTGAGATGAGTGCAATTGTGCGGCAGTTTGAGCATTCTTTGGCATTGCCTTTCCTTGGGATTGGAACGAAAACTGACCTTTTCCAGTCCTGTGGCCACTGCTGAGTTTTCCAGATTTGCTGGCATATCGAGTGCAGCACTTTCACAGCATCACCTTTGAGGATTTGAAATAGCTCAACTGGAATTCCATCACCTCCACTAGCTTTGTTCGTGGTGATCCTTTCCAAGGCCCACTTGACTTCACATTCCAGGATGTCTGGCTCTAGGTGAGGGATCACACCATCGTGATTATCTGGGTCATGAAGATCTTTTTTGTACAGTTCTTCTGTGTATTCTTGCCACCTCTTCTTAATATCTTCTGCTTCTGTTAGGTCTACACCATTTCTGTCCTTTATCGAGCCTATCTTTGCATGAAATGTTCCTTTGGTATCTCTAATTTTCTTGAAGAGATCTCTGGTCTTTCCCAATTTGTTGTTTTCCTCTATTTCTTTGCATTGATCGCTGAGGAAGGCTTTCTCATCTCTCCTTGCTATTCTTTGGAACTCTGCATTCAGATGGGAAGATCTTTCCTTTTCTCCTTTGCTTTTCGCTTCTCTTCTCTTTCCAGCTATCTGTAAGGCCTCCTCAGACAGCCATTTTGCTTTTTTGCATTTGTTTTTCTTGGGGATGGTCTTGATCCCTGTCTCCTGTACAATGTCATGAACCTCTGTCCATAGTTCATCAGGCACTCTGTCTATCAGGTCTAGTCCCTTAAATCTATTTGTCACTTCCACTGCATACTTATAAGGGATTTGATCTAGGTCATACCTGAATGGACTAGTGGTTTTCCCTACTTTCTTGAATGTAAGTTTGAATTTGGCAATAAGGAGTTCATGATCTGAGCCACAGTCTGCTCCTGGTCTTGTTTTTGCTGACTGTATAGAGTTTCTCCATCTTTGGCTGCAAAGAATATAATCAATCTGATTTCAGTGTTGACCATGTGGTGATGTCCACGTGTAGAGTCTTCTCTTGTGTTGTTGGAATAGGGTGTTTGCTATGACCAGTGCGTTCTCGTGGCAAAACTCTATTAGCCTTTGCCCTGCTTCATTCTGTACTCCAAGGCCAAATTTGCCTGTTACGCCAGGTGTTTCTTGACTTCCTACTTTTGCGTTCCAGTCCCCTATAATGAAAAGGACATCTTTTTTGGGTGTTAGTTCTAGAAAGTCTTGTAGGTCTTCATAGAACCATTCAACTTCAGCTTCTTCGGCGTTACTGGTCGGGGCATAGACTTGGATTACCGTGATATTGAATGGTTTGCCTTGGAAATGAACAGAGATCATTCTATCGTTTTTGAGATTGCACCTAAGTACTGCATTTTGGACTCTTTTGTTGACCATGATGGCTACTCCATTTCTTCTAAGGGATTCTTGCCCACAGTAGTAGATATAATGGTCATCTGAGTTAAATTCACCCATTCCAGTCCATTTTAGTTCGCTGATTCCTAGAATGTCGACGTTCACTCTTGCCATCTCCTGTTTGACCACTTCCAATTTGCCTTGATTCATGGACCTAACATTCCAGGTTCCTATGTTATATTGCTCTTTACAGCATCGGACTTTGCGTCTATCACCAGTCACATCCACAGTTGGATATCGTTTTTGCTTTGGCTCCATCCCATCATTCTTTCTGGAGTTATTTCTCCACTGACCTCCATTAGCATATTGGGCAGGCCTTGTTTAATCCAATAAATGTTGAAAAAGTGACAATAAAGGGAGACTTTGTTTAAAATCATATGAGTAGCACTCTCTAAAACAATGCTCTGTGGCCCTCTTGGCCTCTTCCTTGCTCTCACCTTCCTGGGTGTCTGCTCAGAATTTTCTGAGCCAAGGATGTGCCCGTGCACTGACTCGCGTGTTCTCCTTCAGCCCCACCTGGGCCCTAACAAGGCTGGTGCTGTTGTCTCTGCTGCACAGACGAGGAAGCTGAGGCTCTGAGGCCGAGTGATGGGACGAACAACCCAGGAGCTCGAGGGTCCGGGAGAACACAAGGTCAGGGAAAAGTCACAAAGGAGTCAAAGACTACAGGGAGGAGAACAACACAGGGATGGAAATGCACCCTGTGCATCTGGAAATATGAAGGGTGCTTATTATTCACAGAGCTTACAACTCGATCGTTACCAGTTACATGGCTACAGAACCAGAGTTCTCATATGAAATCAAACCCCATCTGACATGGAGGGGTGGAATGGGACTCCAGAGAGACCCAAGCTTATATGGGTCACAGAAGCAGTGCTGATACAGCCAGGCCATACTTCTCCAACCCTTTTCTTGGCCCCTCGCAAACTCTTCTTCAAGACAAGTGGCAGGGACAAAGATCAGGTCCTAAAATGTTGGTACTGTTGCTTATTTTGAAATATACACTAACAGGCCCAAGAATTTCACTCAATGTTAAGACAACTAGGAAAAAAGTGTCATCACCTGAAACTAACACAACACTGTAAATCAAGTGTATTAAAAAAAAAAGGAGTGTCATTACATTCTTAGAGCAGTGGCCTGCAGTCACTCTGGCCTGTCTGTAACTAGCCAGGTACTAGGCCCTTACCCACCTCCTCATCTTCAAACACCTTCTTGTTCCCTCCCCTTGGCAGTCCTTAGGCCCTGTTCTCTGCCTGAAATACTCTTCAGCCTCTCTGTGACCACCCATATCCCACTAGTCCTTCAAAATTCAATATTTCCAGAAGATTCCAATCACCACTGCGAGATCCCATTACCCAACCACATACTAAGAGACTTGAGTCTCTTCACCACTTTGTTCTATAGAGTTTTATATTTCACTTCTTTAAGTTTCAGTTCCAAATATTTCACTTATATGCTTTCACCAATACTTTTACATTATGAGCATAGGGACCATGTTGTATCTGCACTGTCCTCACAGAATTATGTTTTGTATGATGTGGGGCTCAAAATATTCACGGATGTGTACTTGTTCTGCTCAGAAAAAGGGCTGACTGTGAGCAGAGGTACACTGGAGAAGCCTGTCTAAGGCATTTGGAGACTTTGCACTCAATAGAACAGAAAAATAAAATAGGGCAAAAACATGTGTTAGTATGAAGAAATTGGAACCTTGTAAGTTGCTGGCAGGATGTAAAATACTGCAGTTCCTTTGGAAAATAGGCTGGCAGTTCCTCAAAAAGTTAGAGTAACAATATGACCCAGCTATTCCTCTCCGAGGTGTGTACCCAGGAGAACTGAAACTATGCGCTCATGTGAAACCTAGTACATGAATGTTCACGATAGCCTGAATCATAATAGCTACAGCAGAAACAACTCAGATGTCCAATAACTGAGGAATTAACAAAATGTGATATGCCCGCACAATGAGATGTTATCACAAAAAGAATTCAGTACTGATATACACTACAATATACATGAACCTTGAAAACACTGCTTGTGAAAGAGGTCACATACCATACAAGCCCATTTAGACGAAATGTCTGGAATAAGCAACAGAGAGTAGACTGGTGGTTGGCAGGGCTAAGGGAAGAATGAGAAGTGACCCCTAATGGGGATAAGCTTTTGGAGGTGGTGGTGATTAAATTTTTGATGAAGCTTCTGCGGGTGGTGGTGAGAGGAGATGAAATTTTCTGGAATTAGACAATGGTAATGGTTGCACACCCTTGTAAATATACTAAAACCCACCAATGTGTACATTCTAAAGGAGGAAATTTTATGGTATGTGAATTATATCTTAATTAAAACAAACTAAGAAACATCCTCATAACAGAAAAGCTAGTATGCTACTGTGATCCTCAAACTTTAGAATATATAAAAACCACTGGGGTGCTTAAGATAAAAACTCCTGGGCTTCCCTGGTACCATCACAAACATTGTGGCCCAAAAGATTCAGCGGGGAACCCAACAGCCTGCATTTAACAAGCATGGTAGGGGACATTGATGTAAATATTAGCCATGAAGCATGTTTCTCAAAACATAAGTATAATTAAATAGCAATTTAGAATCAGAAGAGCTGGATTCAAATTCTGGTACTGCTTCTTCCTAGTTATATGACCTTAGTTAAGTCACATAACCTCTCTGCTCCTAAGTTTCACTGACCATAAAATGTAAAGAAGAAAGTCTCTCACCCAAGAGACAGCGCACATACAGTGTCTTACAGAGTACATGGCACATAGTCAGTGCTCCAAAGATGCTAGTGAATCCTAACCAGAATTGACATTCCATTCGACAAACATTGTCAAGTGATTACAGTTTGAAAGGTCCAGTGCAAGGGAATAGTAATTAGTAGGGCAAAATTTTTAAATTATCAATTAATGGATTTTACAAAATATAGACTTTAAAGACTAGGCACTGCTGTTTACAAACTTTAAATTAGCATATTATTCTCCATGACCCTAAAAAAGTGAATTTGGGAGTTTATTAGGAAATACAACAAAGATGTGTTCAGGCATTTGATGATTATAAAGAACTTCTGAAAGCTACTTAAGTAATAAAATTGATACTGTATTGTACTGTACGAGCATGCATGCTAAGCTGCTTCAGTTGGGTCTGACTCTTTGTCACCCTATGAACAGTAGCCCCTCAGGCTCCTCTGTCCATGGGATTCTCTAGGCAAGAGTACTGAAGTGGGTTGCCATGTCCTCCTCCAGGGGATCTTCCCCACCCAGGGATCCAACTTGCATCTCTTATGTCTCCCACATTGGCAGGCGGGTTCTTTACCACTAGTACCACCTGGGAAGCTGTATTATACTGTACTGTTCTGCTATTTATTTTTTTCTCTGTGCTTTCTCTCCCCAAGCAGAATGTAAATCCAGAATTTGGTACCAAGCCTGACGCTTTTCCCATACCCCCATAACATTTATCCCACTCCTGGGGCAGGTAGAAAATACTCCATAAGAAAGCTTCAGGGTGATCGGTTACCTTCAGGTCACGGTGGATAATAGGAGTTTTGCACTGATGCAGGCGGGCGACAGCTTTACAGGTGTCACAAAATATCTGCAGTACTTCATTTTCTGTAAAACCTGTTTGCAGGCGCTGGTTCATTAGGTTGACCACTTGGCCTCCTGAAAGGGGTGCGGAGCAGAGGAAAGGTAATAAACATTCAGCCCCTTCACTTACTCAAGAGAATGAATGGCTGTCCACAGAGAAGCAACCTGGACTCGGCTAATTACTGGCTGAGCCAGGATTAAACCCCAGTATCTTGATTCCCAGCCTGCGACCTGTTTTCTACTGCTTCAAAACAGTTTCTTCATTTTATAAAGCAGCTCAAATGTGAGTTGCCCTCATTCTGTCTTCAAGATTAGCAGCAGAACTGACAACATGGTCCTGGCTTTGGTTGCCTGGTTATACTGTCCCTGTTGTGCATCAGATGGGGCCACAGGTTCAACTTGCTGTAACTTTTAGTAAGAATGTGATTGCACAACAGACCCCAGGAGGAGGAAGAAGACAGTTTGATAGCCTGTATTTTAGGAACAGCTTGGTCTCTCTGGCTTTACTGCCTGCTGCCTGGTCTGCAGAAATGCTACACCAACACTTAATCGCTAGGACTGAAAGACGGATGACTTCACTTAGAAAATTAGCCAGCTCCCTGGATTCTCCTACTGCCTCATCTCTGCACATTTAACTGTCCAAAAAGGGATGGGCAGGAGGAAACAATGTGGTACTACTTTATAAAGTCAGGCTAACAGCTGTTATAGTAAAGGCTGAAATTATTGGTTAACATCATGTTTTTAAGATTAGCAACATATTTAATTTATGGACAGTGTCTTGAAAGGCAAGGAAAATGTTAATGGAACCAAGGGTGATTACAAAACTGGGCACCAAACAGTGAAACAGTGACCCAAGAATGTAAGTGGCAGCTGCTGAGACCCAAAAAGCTGAACCTCCAAACAACAGCTGTATGAAATACAGTCAACTCTGAATACATTCATGCTCCAGCCTGGGTTTCCCAAGATAAATACTGTTCAAAACGCTAAGCTTTCAACTACTTAACTACTGTTAACAGCAGCATGATTTGAATGGAGCCTTATTGGCAATCACAACTGGAGCAAGAAGAGGAGGGTCATTTCCATTAGACAAAAAGGATTCTTTCCCTCCCAGTGCAAGGATGATGGTGTGGGTGGAGAAGAGGACACAGGAGTGAGGGAAGCTGAATTGTTTCTTTAGTCCATCTGGAGTCGGGTCTTTATTATGTGCCTTCATCATTTGTTTTAAAGCATCACAAAGAACACATTCATTCTCATCCTCATACATCCACATTCACGTACAAGCACCAAACCTTCCAAAACCTAACAAAAGTAGAGTTCTGTATTATCCACCAGTATTTGTGCCACTGATCTTTGCCATTGTAAGAATAACCAAGAAGTCACAGGAGGCTCTGTCTCTCTCAGCCTCCTTGTTTTCCAATCTTTAAAACCAGAACAACATACATTAGAGTACGGTGCCCGTTAACTGCAATGACCCCACACTCTTGACAATCAAAGTCCTAGAGAAATGAGAACATACGATCTGGCTCATGTACTTACCCCTGCAGAAGTCCATCAGGATGAGAACTTCCCACACATCACCGCTACTCACACTGTTGATACTGGAGTCAATGTAACCCACGATGTTCTTATGCCCCGACAGGTCCCTCTGTGAAGAGTTGAGAAATAAGTGATTCATTACAGACACCTATAGAGACAGAGCGAGCCAGGTTTTTCCATTAGCACAGACAACTTAAATATACAGACCAACACTGACAGTGAGCAGAGGTCAGACTAAGAAACACAGTCAAGAGCACATTTCCACTGTTCTCTGAGAGTCATGGCCAGATCTTCAAGAGCAATTCTACAATCCAACAAAACCATAACGCTCTCCTGAGTTCAGTTCAGTTCCTCAGTCGTGTCTGATTTTTTGCAACCCCATGAACCTCAGCATGCCAGGCCTCCCTGTCCATCACCAACTCCCAGAGCTTACTCAAACTCATGTCCATTGAATTGGTGATGCCATCCAACCATCTCATCCTCTGTTGTCCCCTTCTTCTCCTGCCTTCAATCTTTCCCAGCATCAGGGTCTTTTCCAATGAGTCAGTTCTTCGTATCACGTGGCCAAAGTATTGGAGTTTCAGCTTCAACATTAGTCCTTTCAATGAATATTCAGGACTGATTTCCTTTAGTATGGACTGGTTGGATCTCCCTGCAGTCCAAGGAACTCTCAAGAGTCTTCTCCAAAACCACAGTTCAAACATCAATTCTTCGGTGCTTAAGCTTTCTTTATGGTCCAACTCTCACATCCATACATGACTACTGGAAAAACCATAGCCTTGACTATACGTACCTTTGTAGGCAAAGTAATGCCTCTGCTTTTAATATGCTGTCTAGGTTGGTCATAACTTTCCTTCCAAGGAATAAGCGTCTTTTAATTTCATGGCTGCAGTCACCATCTGCAATAATTTTAGAGCTCAATGCTGTCTTTAACTAGATTCCAAAACCAAATGGTCACAGGCTGCCTACTTGTTCAGGGCATCAGTCTTCCCCATAAGCCAAAAGTGAAGACTCTCATCTCCAGAAACACCGCAGAGGGGCTTAGAGGAGAGCCACAGTATGAACTAGTTAAATATGTGAATTTTTAATTCAGAAAAATGAAACTGATCATTTTTTTCCTGGCTGTAAGAACAACAAGTGAATTCAACTTGACTTTTAAACTATTCATACTGTTTTTCTCTCTTCAGGAAACATATGAAAAGAATAACTGCTTTTTAAAGTTTTAGAGGGACTACACTGGCAAGCATTTTGCTCACAATTAAGCCTTTCAAACCAACCAACCAGGATAGAAGATGGGTTATGTTTCCAGCTCTCTGGTTGGAACAGCATATCTCAGGGCTGCTTGTGGAATTAATGTTTCAACGAGTACATATTGAGCACCTCTCATGTTTCAGGGCCACTCAGACACTGGAAGTTGCCTCATCCCTTGGTATGGTTACTTCAACACCCACAAAGGCAAACCTTTCTGAAAATGATGTTCAAAATCCAAGGTCAGTGAGCAAAAACTAAGCAAGCTGGGTAATAGGATTTATGCACAAATACAAAGTAAGGCCCTATTTTTAAACTAGTTTTAATAAATTGTTTTATTTCTGTTTAATAAAAATAAATGGGAGGGAGGAGGCGAGAAACATGTGGTTCTGTAAGAGTTACCACAAATTTGGCAATCAGAACCATGAGAATAGTAACCACCACCACACTGATTGGAGACCTCAGCTGTTGCAAGTGATAAAGTCTCTTTTAATCGGAAAGTACATACCAAAACAAGAGGAGGCCTCACAGTATCAAACTAACACATCTGAACTCTGAGCATACAAATGAAAATTCCTTAGCACTTTCCTCTGAGTGAAGGAGTAAGAATGACTACTGCCTCAGAAAGGTAGAGCAAAGGTAGAAATGGGACTGCTTCTACTGGTAATGGGGAAATCACTGGAGATCTAGATAAGAACAGTTTCGGAGAAGGAATAAAATGAAGGAACAATGGAACTGGACTTGCAAAGAACCGGAGTTGCGTACGTAGAGCCAGTGACTATGGATGACTCTTTCCGAACATTTTGAGCTGAAAAGGAGCAGTACTGAGGGAAAGAAAAGGGTGGGAGAGGACTGAGCACTGGAGAGTGGAAGGAGCCAGGAGAGACAAGCTTTAAGATACAGAAGAGGATGGGGATAAGTGATGGAACAAGGTCCTTTGAGTAGAAAGGGTCAGGATTAGGAATACTGTTAAAGGAACTGGTCTTTCAAAGACATTCCTTTCCTGGCAAACAGGAAGGAAATAAGGATGGATATGCATATTGGTTTAAAGCTGGGGAAAAAAAGGAATTTGAGGGAGTTCAGATCCATTGTTCTGTTTTGGGGTAGAATGCAAGATTATCTTCCAAGGGTTAGGGAATGAGAAAGAAGCCTGATGAGAGAAATAAAAGGCTTCGAGCAACTGCTCTGGATAATTGACAAGGGAGATGATGAGACAGAAAAGAAGCCGCTGGAACTGAAGTTTCTCTAAACAGAAAGTGATTTCAGGGCTCATGTTTTAGAGGACTGTACTTCTCGCTGCTTTTCAGTCTTATCAACTCTTCTAGAACTTGTTTCCATTTACAGAGTGCTAGAAGTAGGAACATGTAGAGAGAATTTCTTTGAAACTAAAATGGAGCAGGAGATCATGTCCTCCAAATGTCCACAGAAAGGAATGAAAGACTAATGCTTCTGTATTTAACTCTTTGGGAAAATAAAAATCAGCAAAGTCACCTCTCAGTTTCTCTCACCCCAAGAGGAATAATTAAGAATCTGGAAGGAAAATAAAAAGCAACTGATAGAGCCAAGAGGAGGTCAAGAGCTACTAGAGGACCCACACTGGATAATTAATATCTGTAGATGGCATCTCAGAACAGTATGCCACGACGATGGATGATTGGTCCAAGGCCAAATTCCCATTCACCATGTGTTCTGCAAAGATCCAGAGATACATTCAAGTAGAAAAGACCATATTTTTGGAGCTAGACGATGGCATTTTACTTTTAATGACCTGGAGTCCAGAAACATCTCAGATTTTAGAGTAAAATGTCACTGGTTTGCAAGCGATAGAGAAGATCTGTTTGAATGGCTGGGCAATGTAGAAAAAGGTCAAGAGAAAAATCTTACTACAAGTTGAGATAGGCTCACTTTCAGGGTCAAAGTGACAGCACTTCTCAACAGCAGCAGGTGAGAGGATATCCAAGCTTTCCCTGGCTTGAGTTAAAAGACCAGCCCCACACTTACAGAAGAGAATGGATGGAGGGGTCTGGGCTGGAACCCACAGGGGAGGCACCTCAGTTACTATCTATTTACTCAGGAAAAGGCAAGGTATAGGAAGATGCTCTGATGTCCTCGGTTACAACTATTATTTGGAGTATTGAGATAAAAGTCTACTTGCTAAGTCAAAATCTGATTTTCAGGGGAATGGTGAATGTTCAGCTAAACTATGATCAGCTTACATATTACATTAAATCATGGAAGCAGCGATAAGTCTAATGACACTGTATTGTCATTCTAAACTATTTTTATTTATTTATTTGGCTGCATCGGGTCTTAGTAGTTGCACTCCGATCTTTGTTGTGCTATGTGTCCCATCTTTCATGGCCACACAAAGACACTCTAGTTGTGGCAAGCAGGCTCAGTAGTTGCAGTGCATGGGCTCAGTTGCTCCATGGTATGTGGGATCTTGGTTCCCCAACCAACAATCAAACCTGTGTCCCCTGTATTGGAAGGCAGATTCCTAACCACTGGACCACCAGGGAAGTCCCTAAACTTTATTTTTAAATTAACATTAAATCACACTGATAAACATTATTACAAGACCTACTTTACTGAATAGATATTTAAAGTGTTTGTAGTTAACGTGGTAACTTTCATAGTTAAATGCTTGAAGTGATGAAAAACTTTTCATAAACACACAAAAAGACTACCATTGGAAAATAAGGCCTTCTAACCAGATCCTACAGATGATCAGAAACGTTATCTGTGGTCCTAATTAATGGTCCTTCATTGGAAGGGCCGATGCTGAAGCTGAAACTCCAATACTTTGGCCACCTGATGCAAAGAACTGACTCATCTGAAAAGACCCTGATGCTGGGAAAGATTGAAGGCAGGAGAAAGGGACGACAGAGGAAAAAATGGCTGGATGGCATCACCAACTCGATGGACATGAGTTTGAACAAGCTCTGAGAGTTGGTGATGGACAGGGAAGCCTGATGTGCGGCAGTCCATGAGGACACAAAGAGTGGGACATGACTGAGTGACTGAACTGAATTAATGATGCTTGTAGCGCAGAACAGCATTCTATCCCAAGCTTCAAATTTTCTCCAGCAGGAAATTCCTACTAAGAATCTTAAAGCCTTACAAGAGAACAGAGGCCTCAATTCCTAAGTATATCTATAAAAACCTTCATGTTTATGTTCAAGAAAACAAAGAAGACAGCATTCTAAGTAGCATATCAATAATGTCACTCACCTCAAAATAGTCAAGTGAGTATGGTATGTAACTAACTTCCTTATGTATCTTTTGCTCAGACCACTCTTCCTTGGAACATCAGCATGATAAATTCCTGCAAATTCCTGATGCTGACAGTGCTTGCATTTGCATACAATAAGCTTCTTAAGAGGTGTATTTACCTAAATAGTCAATGATTTTTGATTTTATGACACAGCGCTATTGCTGCCAACCTCTAGCATCACACTGTGATTCCACAAACAGTTTAAACTAAAGTTAGCTTCTTTCCCCAAGCTGCTTTGTAAAAGTCTTCTTACTATTCCTCTCCCACTCCTTTTCTCTATAACTCTAAATTTCCTTTATAATTCACAAGCAAACAAAAACTATCGAATACAGTGCAATAGTGAAAAGAAACGCTTTGAGATCTGGACTGGCACTGGCGTTTCTACTGAAGGCCATCATATCTGAGGCCCTTGTGGATTTCTACCACATGAGTCCCAGATATAATCCTGCCTACACTTACACTTACCCTCCCTTTTCCAAGTCTTACTCATTAACTAATCCTGTACTTACAGAATAGATCTTTAAAGTCACTTAGAGTCTGATTCTAGAGCCATGCTGCTCAGACTTTAATGAGCAAGTGAATTAACCCGGGTCGGGGGTGGGGGGGTGGGGGGGGGTGCTTCTGTTTGAAAACAGACCCTAATCTGGTAGTTTCGGGATAAAGCCTGGGGTGTTCCTGGTCAGTGGCATTTAAAGTGGCAAAGATCTAGGGCAGTACTCCTCAAAATGTGGTCCAAAACATTTTCTGAGTAGAAACAAGTTCATAAGGAGATAAGAAGCTTGCTCCAGGACATAAATCAATCCACTCACTAAGACGACTTTTCTTTTCCTAGTGAGACTCCACCCATGGGGGAAGCAGTTCACTGATTTATGTTCTAGCACAAGATCTTAGTGAAGCATACGTTGATCGCCAACTGATTTTTGACATTGGTGCCAAGACAATTCAGTGAGGAAGAGAACAGTGTTTTCAAAAACTGGTGCTGGGACAACTGAATATCTATATGCAGAAGAATGAAGTTGGATACCTACCTCACACCATAAACCTTGCAACTCCTCAAAATGGAACTAAGGAGAACTCTGCAGGGCAGCCCCACTCCCCAAGTATAAAACCGCACAGTTAATGATTAGGACAATAGAGTCATAGACTCAGTGTTTGATGCACACTCCTGAGTTGTTTTATAAATACTATAACTGCCACAGAGGGAAACAAAACAAACTGCATGATGAACCAGACTGTGTCCATGACATAAGCTGCTCCATCTTGAGCAGTACTGAATCTGTGTTTAGCACAATTCCAAGAACAGGCCTTGAGAGAATGGGATTAACATTATTGCTTGTAACAATATGAATCATTCTGGGCATTAAAGTAATTGTAGCTTGCTCTGCCTGTCTATATAAGTAAGCAACTAAAACTGTCAGCAAAGAAATGCTGACATCTTCCACTCTGAGAATATGGTTCCCTATGTCAACTGCTTCTACAAAGAAGTCATAGAAGATGGACTTTTGCCCCTAATTTCACAGAAATGGATTGACATTGGACCGTAGGGAACTGAAAGCTGCTCTTTTGCTCCTTTCCTGTTTGTTTGCCCATTTCTGTTCCCCTCCAATTTTGAAAGAACCTAATTAACCTGTTGATTTTTTTCCCAGATTAAAAAAAAAGAATAATGAAGAATTAAGTAGTTAAAGAATGACTAGCTCTCTATCCCCAACAGCCCCCTTAGCAGTCTTGCAGGCAGATCACATGGCAAGATAACATCTGAAGAGTCAGCAGCTTGCACACAATGGAGAAAGATGCAGAACCCAACCTCCTGCCTTGATGATTCACTGAGATTCTCCCTTCTTCCCCCACCTATCATCTCCCGCTTTATGAACTGTCATGGCTGACCAGAACCTTCAGAGTTGGTCTCGGGACATATTCTTCCCAGATTGTCAGCTTTTCTGATTAAAGCACCTTGTTTTTCTTTCTTTTTTGAAAATACTTATTTATTTCGCTGTGCCAGGTCTTAGTTGCAGCACGCAGGCTCTTTCAGTTGAGGCATGTGGGATCTAGTTCCCCGACCAGGGATCAAACCTGGGACCCTTGCACTGGGCGTACAGAGTCTTAGCCACTGGACCACCAGGAAGTCCTTAAAACACCTTTTCTTTCTATTGACACTTGCTTCTCAATTATTTGCCTTTGAGCAGTGAGCAGCCAAACCTGAATTTAGTAACAAAAGTGGACCACAAATCTAAAAAATTCCTCAAAGAAAATACATGAGCAAATCTTCATGATGTTGGGTTAGTCAGTGATTCTTAGATTTGACACCTAAAGCATAAGCAATCAAAGAAAAAAGAGATAAACTTCATTTCATCAAAATTCAAAACTTTTGTGCTTCAAAGGATACTATCAAGAAAGTAAACAGACAGTGCAAAGAATGGAAGAAAAACAAAATAAAAACCCAAGTATATGACCTTACCTTGCTATTTCATCTCATTATAATCAGTCCATTGCTCCAATTTTAAGGATAATTTTGATCCTAGTTCTATGATCCAATGCAGTTATTATATTGTCCAACTTTATACTAGGCACACAATTGACAGATGTGTCTTCTACTTCTTTAGAGTAGAAGTTATTTGTTAAATGTAAAATAACAAAGTTAATGGTAAGCTGCAGTGCTTTTTTCTTAGAAATTTCCCTCTAAACTAATAGCAAATCACTGATCAGAAACCAATATAAACAGTTGCAATTACACTCAGCATCCAGCCTAGACTCTCCATCTTGCTCACAGATCTCTGGTGAATGCCTTTATCCAAATGACACAGTCCATAGTCACTGGATCTATGGCACTCCCATGAGCTCCCTATCCAAAAACCTTCCCAAAGGAGGACATGATGATGATAGCACATGGCTTGTCCTTACTCAACCTGAAGGCTCTTTGGATCCTTGCTTACTCATCTAAGTGACTATAAAACAGCTTAAAATTTAATTAAAAAATGTGTAACATATTAACATTCAAAAACCAAAACATAGCAGGCAAGTATTTTCAAATCCAGTCCCCATCTCCCACAGGGAACCCTCCTCTTTCTCTCCCTTCTTCCCTTCTGCCGTTCCTCTTTCTCTTCCATCCTTCCAGTGTTTTCTCAAGCAAATTCAAACAATAGGTATCATATACACATATAACTCAGAGAGGCAGGGCTGAGCCTCTATTTGACAGAAGGTAGAGTCAGTATGGGTTAAAAATATTGCACAGGACTTTTGATTAAAAGTAGTAGCGAATTGTTTCAAAAGTTGAATACATGTATTTATCTCTGCTTCCTTCAAAAGCCTTACTAACTGATGTATTTATTTTTAGAAATGAATGAAGTAATTTATTTTTGGCTACGCTGGGTCTGCATTGTTGCGAGTGAGCTTTCTCTAGTTGCAGTGCATGGGCTTCTCATTGCAGTGGCTCCTCTAGTTGCGGAGCATGAGCTCTAGAGAGCATGGACTTCAGTGGTTGTGGCTCCCGGGCTCTAGAGTGCATGGGTTTCAGTGGTTGTGACTCCTGGGCTCTAGAGTACACGGTTTTCAGTGGTTGCGGCTCGCAGGCTTAGCTGCTCCACAGCATGTGAAATCTTCCCAGACCAGGGATGGAACCTCTGTCCCCTGCATTAGCAGGTGGATTCCTATCCACTGTACCAACCAGGGAAGTTCAAGTGCTAATTTTTAAAAAGGCATAAACAGAAGACTCCTGCTTCTGAGAAGGTGAAGTAGATGTACTTTTCCCTTTCCTTCTGCTAAGCACACTTAAATATTTTGTACATAAAACTGAATTTTAAAAAAAATGACTTAATAACAAAAGTCTGAAATGTTGAGTGGAAGGCAGACTGAATAGGAACTCTGGGACCCAAGGAACAATACAGTGGTGAGCTGCCTGTGTTTTCTTTTTGCCATATGTTTCCCTGACTGAAAATTGAAGAAGCCAGCAAACTGAAAACACCAATGGGTGCGGACCTAAAAAGTCTGCCCTCTCCAGAGAGACCCAGAAAAGGGGCAACCCAGTAAGATAGAACTCATAGAAACTAACTTCTCTATGCCAGCCAAAAGCCATGGAAAAGACCCAGCCATGGGTCTTTTACCCAGCCATGCCAGTAAAGACCAAATGGAGAGCCTAGACTTCCAACCTCACTAGTCTGCAACAAATCCCTCCAACCTTCCCTTCCGGGTAGGCAGTGACAGGAGAGAGCTGAGTCAGGACCTTCAGCTCTGAGATGCTGGGAGAGGAGGCCAAGTAGAGAGTCAAGATTTCCACAATCACCAAGTGGTAACAAGGCCAACTCCCACCACCACAGTATCAGCTGAAGCCATAGAGGGGATAGTAGTAGCAAGGCACTCCACTTCCCAGCCAGGGAAGGATTGGTGGAAGCCTAACAGGAAACTGAACTTTTATCCCAATCCAGTAATAATGAGAAGTACTTTCTGGGGTGAAAACAGAGGCCCCACAGGAAACCTGAACTTCTACCTCCACCTAGTAGCAACAAGAGGGCACTTTCCAAGTCCCATCAATCCTCTGCCAGAGCAGAAACCAGTTAGAACAGGAGGTTTACAGAAGATTCAGAAGCTCATAGCACAATATCAAAGTGTTGACATTGTTTGTCATACAAAGAACTAGGAAGATCCCAAACTACATGGAAAAAAGACAGCAGTCAATAGATGCCAAAATGAAGGTGACCAAGAAGACAGTTGGTAAAGAATCTGCCTGCAATGCAGGAGACCCCGGTTCAATTCCTGGGTCGGGAAGATCTGCTGGAGAAGGGACAGGCTACCCACTCCAGTGTTCAGTCAGACACGACTGAGTGACTTTCACTTCAAAAAGACAGAATCATCCAGTTATGATTAAGCAGTCATGACAAAAATGCTTAAACCAGCAATTAAGGACATGCTTGAAACAAATGAACAAACAGAAAGCCTCAGCAAAGAAACAGGAAGTGTCATCAAAAACCTGGAAAACCTAAAGAACCACCAGATGGAAATTTTAGAACTGAAAAATGCAATAACCAAAGCAAAAAGCACAATGGATGGGCTCATCAGCAGAATGGAAGGGAGAGAGCAAAGAATCAGTGAACTGAAAGATGAAACAACAGGAATTACCCAGTACGAACCAAAGATAGCAAATAGACTGAAGGGGGAAAAAAGGACAAAATTAATATGCCAAAGTTCAAACTGATATAAATAAATTATTGAGTAAATAATTAAATGAGGGAGATGTGCAGTAAGGTTAGAAAAGGAAGTTAAAGAGAAACATATCAGAAAGGAAAAAATAAAACTGCCTCTATTTGTCAATGACATGGTGGTCTACATAGAAAATCCTAAAGAATGGAGAAAAAATTCATAGAACCAGTAAAAATGGTCAGCAAAGTTACAAGATACAAAATAAACACGGAAAAATCAACTGATTTTCTACATCCTAGCAGTAAAAATATGGGCACTGGAATTAATTATTCAATACCATTTATATTCACTCAAAACAAAAACCAAAACCGAGGTATAAATCTCAGAACACATACAAGGCCTGTATGCTGAAAACTACATAATACTGATGAAAGAAATCAAAGATGTAAATAAATGGAGAGAGGCGCCATATTCATTTACTGGAAGACTAAACAGAGAAAAGATGTCATTTCTCCCCAAATTGATATACCAGTTTAATGAAATTCTTACCAAAGTTATAGCAGAACATTTTGTAGATATAGATAAGGTTATTCTAAAATTTATGTGAAAAGACAAAAGAATGAGAATAATTAAGAAACAATTTTCAGAAAAAAAAGAAGTAGGAATCAGTCTGATTTCAAGACTTATTATAAAGCTACAGTAATCAAGGCTGCGTGGTGCTGGTGGATGGATAGATACATAGATTAATGGAATAGAACAGAAAAATAGAGAAATGTCTGGAGATCAACCCTCACAAATAAGCCCAACTGATTTTTTACAAGAATACTCAACGAAGGAAAGATCACCTTTTCAACAAATGAACAAACACAAACAATAAAATGAACTTCACCCTAAGTCTCATGCCTTATATAAAGTTAACTCAAAATGGCTCACAGACTTGAATGCAAAATGTAAACACTTACAGAAAAGAGTAAATAAATAAAATCTTCAGGACTGAGAGCCAGGCAGAGTTCTTAGAAGTTACACCAAAAACACAATCCCCCAAAGGAAAAACTAATAAACTGGACTTCATCAAAATCCAAAACAGAACAAACCCAAAAAGGTCTTAGAAATTATAAAGCCTGATATATAAAAAATGCAAGAGGATGGTTGAATATAAGGTTGAGAAAATTTGCTGAAAAGTAGAAGGATAAGACAAAGAAATAAAAAACAGAAGGAAGAAAACAAAAAGTCAGAAAATCAGTTCAGGAGAACTAACATCCAAATACTGGTAGTAAAGGAAGAAAGAAAAGGAAATCATCAAATGAGACAAACTGAAATTCTCCCCATCCAAGGATATGAGTTTGTAGATTAAATGAGACCATCAAACAGCAAACATAATAAATTAAAAAATGCACCCACCAAGATATCAGTTCAGTTCAGTCGCTCAGTCGTGTCCGACTCTTTGCAAACCAAGATATATCATCAATCAATTTTGTAACACTGCAAGCAAAGAAGAATTACAAATTTCTAGGGAGAGAAAATGGGTCACAGCCAAAGGACAAGGTATTAGGATGACTTTGGACTCCCCAAACTCAACAGTGAAGCTAAAATACAGTAGAGCAATGCTTTCAATATCTCAATGATACTATTTCCAATCCAGACTTTTATATGCAAACTATCACATGTGTGAATGTAAAACAAAGATACTTTCAGACCTGCAAGTTATCAAAAACTGACCTACAACACATCAGGAAGCTCCTGGAAGACAAGTTCCACCAAAAGGAGAAAGCAGAGTGAAAAGAGGAGGCGACAAATCTGACAAGAAAGAGAAGCAAAAAGAATGGCTAGAAAATTCCAAGATAAGACAGTAAACTGTCCTAGAGAGCAACCAACTCAGATTTCATCAAGTCTGAAGACTGACAGAGATTTCCTCAAGAAGATAAAACAGAACACTGAATGTGTTCAAAAGTATTTTAAAAAGGATTTAAACAACTTGGGGGAGAGTCTGAAATTGTGCAAAAGCACACAGAAAACTGAGATTTAAAAAACCTAAAAAAACAAAGAAAAAAGACAATGATTAATTCCAGTGGGGAGAAAAAAAAAGAAAGGAATAGTCATCATAGTCCACTTAGAAGATTTGGCAAAAATAATGTTTTCTTACATAATAATGTAAAAACTAATATTAACATAACTGACAGATTGCCAAACTTATGGCTATTTTGGAAGAATGGGAATGAGAATAATGAAAGTATTTGGAGAGAAGGGCATGTAGGGAATGAAAGAAAGCTAACTTTTACTTTCCATAGTATGTATTGCCTAAAATGGAGGTGGGGGGAAGAACAATTAGCAATATCAGCTTGTTACTTAGAAATATATCAAATGAATCCACTAAAAGTGGTGGCCTCTGGGACCTTGCAATGGCACAGGAGGACCCCTCAGGGAATTGCTTGATGTTTTTTGTAATAAGCTTACTCCAATTATTTGAGTGTTCAAGTTTTGGGAAAATATAAACTAAAAAACCAAATTCTCATTGCTAATACATGGCTGCCCCAGAATGTGAACCATATAATTTAATTCCAAATCAGGTCCATTCATTTATGAGCTCCTAAGGGGCCCACGACTTCTAGTTCCTTTACTCCAACACCTGCCCAGCACAAAATAAGCCCTCAAACTTCTTTCTGAATGAGTGGGAGAAAGTTAAAGAGTGGGATTAACTCTAACACCTGAAAATGAATGAGAAAGGCATTTTGGGCAGAGGAGAGAGCAGAAGCAAAGAGGGGAAGTGAAGTGTGACAGCTGAGCAAGGAAGAGGGGAGGTGGGGGGAGGAGGAACAGCACCCAGAAAACACTGGGTGGAGAAAGGGAAACAGAGTGAGCATGGCTGTTGGGAGCCGAGTGGCAGGGAAGTGGGAGGACACTGGTGCTTGAGGACAGATCTGCATGGCCCTGACTATATGTATATCAGCCTTGGCGGGGTTTTTTGCTTGCTTTGCAATGATGACAGCAACATTTATTTCTGTCACCAGTTTCTTCCCAAATAGTTTCATCTTTCTGGAATCTACATATTATTACCAGGCTCTCTAAAATCCTGGGCTGTACAACTTGTTACTCTACAAGTAGCCACTGAAAGGGCAATCGCACAAGGGCAAGTAAAGCCTGGGGGAATGCCCACGATCCCACTCTCACCCATTTTCTGGACCTCTTTCTTAATGCTCTTACCAAGAGCATTAAAATGCAGGGCACAAAGGAGCCATCACCCCTAGGTGACATGTGCATCTGCTATGATCATTATTCATATATTCATTTCATCCAAAGTTTAAGTAGCTCCTTTATGTTAGGCAATGTACAGGAATACAAAGTCTCTGGTTTTAAATAACATACTTTCTAAGTTACTTATAAAATAACATGATACGGAACATAACTGACACAAACAAAAGTACTGAGGAAACACAAAGGCATAAGAAAGGACTACCCAAGTATCTTAAATGTGTAATGTCAAACAGAAGTGAAAGAAAGCGAATACTCCAAAAAACTCCCATATACGCATCACCCTGCTGGTGCAACAATCAGTTCATTGCCAATCTTGTTTCTCTTCTAAACCCACTCATTTAATTTCAAGAAATCACATTATTTCATCCACAAATATTTCATCAAATATCTAACAGATGGGGTCTCTTTCTTTAAACACAAAAGGAACCTAAATCCTGAAAACTGAGGTTTTTAAGAAGTGAGATATAATTAATATATAAAAGGCACAGATTTTAAGGTGCCCAACTGAGTTCTGACAATTGTGCAGCCATAACCACTACCCAAAACAAGATACAGAACAATGACCGTGGCCCAGAAAGTTGCCATGTACCCCTTTCTAGTGAATTTCTCACAACCAGATAGCCACTTTCTGATCTCTATTACCATGGGTCGCTTTTGCTTATTCTTAACCTTCTATAAATGGAATCAGAGTATGTATGAGTAAGTATTTCTAGGCAAAAAAAAAAGAAAAAGGAGAAGCATTCTCGGGGGAAGGACAACATGGACAAAATACAAAGGTGTGGAAGGCTATGTTCACAGAATAATGAAGGACTTGAGAGGGTTGAAAACTAGGACTGGTAGCTGATAGATGATAAGACTACAAGAAGAGGTTCGTTGGCAACCTCAGATCTCTGTAGCTATTAATAATTCTGGGAACCAAGCTGTTAAGTACATTTTGCCCAGTACCTCAAACTATTTCTCTGACCTGAAAATTGGTCAGTTCTCTCAATATGCTTCTACTCCTCAACTCTCCAGCTGAGAATGACTGAGGCAGGAGCAACATCCTATGCCCCTTGGCTGTTCACTCCCATCTTGGGCGAGGCCTCATTGTCATCTCAGAGAAGGAAAGAAGCACCCCCCGGGGCTTTCTTATGAGAGGGCATAGTCCCTCCCTGACATTTGAACAAGTGAGCCCAAGTCTGATGGGCAGCCTTACCATTATCTGGATTTCTCTCTTGCACACTTGCAGATCATGCTCGTTGTTGACAAACATGCGTTTCAAGGCACATTTCATTCCATTGCTTGTCCTCACCAGAAACACGATGGCAAATCCACCTGGGAGAGAAGCACACACACAAGCTCTTGTAAGTCATGTTGTAGAAGTCAGTCGAATGACCATGTGGCTGCAGGCTGCTGATGTCATTGCTGATGGTTCTGATGCCATCGTCAGCTAGGCTTAGGGCTGGTCTGGCACAGAATGCATTCTTAAGATTCTGGGACTCAGAGGTATTATTTGTGGGATAGGGTAGCAAGAATCAGAAAAACTGTTTCTGAACTCCTATCTAAAAAAAAAACAAAAAAACAGGAGAACAATAATAGATAAACAGATGAATGAACAGATGAAAAAAAAGAACCAACTACATTTCAACTGCTCTCCTGGGCACTCTGCTGCTGCTGCTGCTGCTAAGTCGCTTCAGTCGTGTCCGACTCTGTGTGACCCTGTAGACGGCAGCCCACCAGGCTCCCCCGTCCCTGGGATTTTCATTAAAAGAGATTACTATAACTCTAACAGAAATCCTTCAATGCTCTGAACAGGTTATACCTTGGTGTTCCACAAATTCTTAGAACCCCTAACCTTGACCTCACTCTTCAAACACTGTCAGAGACCTTCAGTGCCACTGTTAAAAAGAGTTTGGGTAGATGCTGCTAAGTCGCTTCAGTCGTGTCCGACTCTGTGCAACCCCATAGACGGCAGCCCACCAGGCTCCGCCATCCCTGGGATTCTCCAGGCAAGAACACTGGAGTGGGTTGCCATTTCCTTCTCCAGTGCATGAAAGGGAAAAGTGAAAGTGAAGCAGCTCAGTCTTGTCCGACTCTTCGCGACCCCACGGACTACAGCCTACCAGGCTCCTCCATCCATGGGATTTTGCAGGCAAGAGTACTGGAGGGGGGTGCCGTTGCCTTCTCCGTTGGGTAGATAAGGTGCAGCAAAGCTATCAAAGGTGAAGGCTTTGGGATAAGCAGCAGTTATATCAGACACTTAGTTTATCTGCCTACTCACACACCTGCATTAATTTAGCTTGTACTACCCTGCGCATTGACCCTGGGTACTGAAAAAAACTGCTAGGCTGTTCTTTGCTGAGCTACTAGGGAAGCCCTCTTTGCATGGAGGTGATGACTAATTGGATGGAGCTGAACACAGAGAGAAGTCAGCAGTACAGGAACTTGAGCTGGGGTTATGGCATAGTCCTGGGGTGAGACAGGGCAATTAGTAGTGATTATAGAGACCTCAGACCTGTGATATAAGACCTGGGTCCCAACCATTCCACTCGTAATCCTCGAAGACCCAGTAGCCCTCCAGCAGCTGTCTGTCAATGTTCACAGTATTTCCTATTGTATCTTTATAATAACTGTTATTTTTCAAATTAACTTGAGTAGGATTCTGTTCTATGCAACCAAAGAGAGCTTTAACCATACAGCATTGTTGCATTTTTTCATAAAGCACACACATAATTCTGTGTTAAAAAAATTTTGAACAAATGTTCCAAATGTGCATTTTGATAATGATTTAGCAGAGACTGCATGTTTGTATATTTCCTGTCATTGTGTTCTTCAGTACTCAGATAAACACTAAAATTTACCATCCAGTCTTTCATTTCAGCTGTCATCTCTCTAATCTTTGTACCTCAATAACATTTTTCATTTTCTTATAATAAAGTTCACTCATACTGCTCAACTGTCGATTTAATTCTACAATTTTGAGTACTTACCATAAAAGATTTTTAAAACCCTAGCACGCATCAACAATAGATAGAAGTCTAACACACATGCAAAAGAATGCAATTCTAAGATGCATATTTTTACATTTTAATTTTTAGGATCAGAATTTTCTTGTAATAAATACGCACATTTAGTGCAGTAGTATTTGTCTTCCCTTTCCCCCTCAAGAGCCATTAAATTCATGATGTGTCTTATAAGCAATTAAACTTGGAGAAAATGATAGTATTAATATAAATGATAAATTATAAAATTTCTATGCATAATCATAATTGTTTTGTGAACAATACAAGTGGGTATTCCTTTTACAGATTTTGAATTTCTCTTTAAATCACAGAACTGCAGACTTTGCACCAGCCGTGCTTCTGTGCTGTGCTCAGTTAGTTGCTCAGTCATGTCTGACTCTCTGCAACCCCATGGACTGTAGCCTGCCAGGTTTCTCTGTCCATGGGATTTTCCCAGCAAGAACACCAGAGTGGGTTGCCATTTCCTTCTTCAAGCAGTGCTGCTACAGTGTTAAGTCTTAGCATTTTGCTTTATGGGGGGAGGAACCACATTTTTAGGACCCAATGGCTAGTTACGGGCAGAACCTGGGCCAGTATTATTGTCCTAATTATCTAAAAAAATGTTCTTTCCACTTAGTGAAAACTGTGCAATACTCATTTAGATCACAAGGAGACACCTGACAGTGCTGCAGAACAGAAGCTGGGAATGACTAGTTCCCACAGTTCTGTGACACGTGGCACCACTAAAGGACAAGATGAGCCTAGAGGAGCAGGTTGGTGAAGTGACAATTCAAGATAACTGCCACCAGGTGGGAGCAGCGCAGCTTTCTCCACCAGGCAGCAAGATGACACTTCTAGACAGGACTGGAGAAACGGTTCCGGGGCCTATGGCAGGATCCAGTCAAGCATAACTGGTTGAGAAATGCCAGTCCAGACTCTCAAAGTCTATGACCAACATTAATCTACAAAGAAATGAGCCACTATGCTTCCCACAAACAGAACCACATTTTAGGCATCTATGGCTTACTTGCAGGCACATGCTGCATGCTAAGTCGCTTCAGTCGTGTCTGACCCTTGAAGACCCTAAGAACTGTAGCCCGCCAGGTTCCTCTGTCCATGGGATTTCCCAGGTAAGAACAATGGAGTGGGTTGCCATGCCCTCCTCCAGGGAATCTTCCCAACCCAGGGATCAAACCCGCATGTCTTATGTCTCCTGCATTGGCAGGTGGGTTCTTTACCACTAGCGCCACATGGGCACTTGCAGGTAAGAAGCATTTAAATCAGGGCTTAAAAACCAAAACAGAAATAATATTGTAACAAGGACAATAAAGACTTAAAAAATGATCCACATCGAAAAAAAAAAAAAAATCTTAGAAAAAATCGAAGCCTGATAGGATCTGTCAGTTTAAAGATGCTAGTCACTCTCATCACATGGCTGACGGAGAGGAGTATAAATTTCAGGTAGAGAGCAAACAGCACGACTCTTCTCCACCACAGGCCCACATCCGCCACACGTATCAGGGTGAGAAGAGGCTCGGCCACAGCTGAAGAGGGTACGGGGATTACAGAAGGCAGCTATCCGGCTTCAAGAGAGGTGCTTACCTAAGACTGAATTGCATCCCTACATCTTGATTAAATGGAAAAGTCTAAAGCTGAGCTGGGGAGAGTTTGCACAGAGGGAAGAAAAGCTAACATTCAGCAGAGCCCGTGCCAGTCTGCCCACAGGAGTCTGTGCCAATTGCTCTGCCTACTGGCATTTTTTAAAACACTAAGATAATCTTCAAGATTTTGCTGAAATCCATTTCTTGGGAAAATTTGTGAATATACTGCATCGTAACAGGAAAAAGGGTCTGACCCATTATGTGAGGTAAGGGAAAGAGGCAGGACAGGATAACTTTGACTCACTTTTACCAATTCATTTTAAATGCAGAAATATTTTTTTTTTTTTTATTTCCACAAAGAAACATGCTTTCTCCCACTTTCCCTAAAATACACAGTACTCTTGGCCTCACTTTCTCCCTCTAATTTCTGATGATGCAGATGAGTACTTTCCACTCACTATATGAATTAGAGGTTTTGTGTTTGGTTCCCCTCTGCATCCTAGAACAGTGCTTGATACATAGTGAGTCCTCAAAAATGAATTAACTTTCCTCTTAATGAGGAGAGATTAGAAAAGACTACAGAGAGTGGTGGAGATTCTGGCAAACCAAAGTATATGGCCCATGTAAAGGAGCAGCTACTATACAGCTCAAGCTAATTATTGCCCTGTACCAATGCAAGAGATGAGAGACTCGGGTTCGATCCCTGGGTGGGGAATCCCCTGGAGAAGAAAATGGCAACCCACTCCAGTATTCTTGCCTGAAAAATCCCATGGACAGAGGAGCCTGGTGGGCTACAGTCTATGGGGTGTCTAACAGCTGGACAGGACTGAGCAACTGAGCACACACACACACACAGAGAAATATGGACCCTGTTCTAATACCAACACTTGGTTTTATTGGTCTTCCTATGTTAGCCATTCTATTGAGTGTGCAGTGATATTTAATTGTGATTTTAATTTGCATTTCCCAATAGATCGCTCACCTTTTAAATTCAGGATTACCTGCTTCCTACCACTGTCCTGATAAAAGGCTTTAATGAGCACAGTATCAACGAGTCACCAATGAAATTACTGAGATAACTTGGACTTCTACCTCTCAAGCAAAGATGACAGAAATGGCTATCTATCTCTGAGGGAAAAAAGGAAAGTGAGAATTTGTAATACACGAAAGAAAAAGTGAAAGTGTAGTCGCTCAGTCGTGTCCAACTATTTGTGACCCCCTGGACTCTAGCCTGCCAGGCTCCTCTGTCCATGGGATTCTTCAGGCAGGAATACTGGAGTGGGTTGCCATTCCCTTCTCCAGGGGATCTTCCTGACCCAGGGATTGAACCCAGGTCTTCCGCACTGCAGGCAGATTCTTTACCATCTGAGCCATCAGAGAAGCCCTTTGTAATACAAAGAGAGGGGATTATATAATTTCTAAAATCTTGTTCAACTTTGACATCAACAGGAGATCATGGTCATCAACATCATTATCTGGACTGAAATCTTTTAAACAGAACCTCCTCAAGGAGCCGGATCATGCTATTCAACACTGGCAATGGGGCTTTTGAAGTTAACTGTAGTACTGCTCCTGGCTTTATCTCAAATAAGCAATCATGCTAGGTGGTACCAGGATCTGGGGGCTGTTCTGAATGAATCAAGACACCAGTGACTCCACTTAGCAAGGATGAGTGAGGGATGGGGAGGGAAGGTGGGTGAGAAGAGAAGGAAACCGCCAAACTGATGATGATCTGAGCAGTGATACACACAGAGATAGGGAACAGCTGGGCAGACAATGAGAATGATTAGACCGTGAGACAAAGAAGCCCATCATGGTGCTGAGACAGGGTTTCTGGATTTGCTGCCAAAGAGGTTTTTGGTGGATATTTAGAAATCGAGCCTGGAGTCTGGGTTACCAACATCTGCGGCTTGCTTATTTCCTGCAGGTAAAAGGAAACTTCATTCCCTGTCATGGGTCCCATCCACACCTTGAGGAATGGCTTCCACGTGTGTGAGAGGAAAGGAAACAGAGACCAGAGCCACAGGAAACTAACACGAGGGAGACTTCACCCAGACCCACGCTCTGCTCACGCCCTCCACTTCTCCACCCTACGTGTTCTGTGCTTCTCTTTCAAAATAAGGTTTAACCCAATGACTGTTGTTTACTTAATGCAGTTTCTCTTGGAACTAACAGAAAGCTAGCATAAAATAAAACAGCTTTCTGAAGCTTCACAAAAGCATCAGAGAGAGGACTTCCCTGGTGGCGCAGTGGATAAGAATCCGCCTGCCAGTGCAGGGGAGCCAGCTTTAATCCCTGGTCTAGGAGGATTCCATATGCCTCCAAAGAGCTGAGCCCATGCCACAGCTACTGAAGCCCACGTGCCCAGAGCCCGTGCCCCACAACAAGAGAAGCTACCGAAATGAGAAGTCCACCCACCGCCCCTGAAGAGTAGCCCCTTACCCCGAAACTAGAGAAAGCCCACGCCCTGCCACGAAGATCCAGCACAGCCAAAAATTAATTAATTAACAAACAATAATCAGCAAGTGAATCCAGTTAAAGTGGTATTTACCCAGGAGATATAAAAGAAAGGACAACACTGGATAAGTTACTGGATCGCTTTGGTCTCCCTTTCCTCAACTGCAGAAATTAAGACCAAATTAGTGGTATTTAAATAAATGGGTCCCTCGGAGACCTAGGATGACAGGAGATGCTGCAGTGGCTTTACACACAGCTTCCTTTGATCTGCTGAATATTCATTCTGACAAAGATGCCAGAAAAAAGGGGGGAAACTCTGCTTTAAGGGAGAAAAAAAAAACCCAAAGAATATTCTGTAGCCCTATATAAAGGTAAGGAGTACAGCACTGAGTCACGCAAACGGCCTTTACCTACAAGCCTACCACTGACACATATGTGCACAGGCAGCTTGCAGAGGTGGGGGTGGGGGCAGGGCCACCGGGTCCACTCTACACTGAGACTGTGGAGTATTTCTGTGGAGTCCAGCAGGTTAGGTTCAAACCCCGGCTCAGGAAAGCCACGGTCTCCCTGAGGCCCTGTCCTTTCACCTTTCAAGGGTGGCTGAGATTCACCTCTTAGCTTTGGGGAGGACCGAATGATAGGTGAGACACCATCATATCCACAGGAGGGATATGATGAATACAGGTGGTCTGGCCTCACCTCCTCCCCACCCAAATCCTCTGTATTTATGGTAGATACAGGTGGTATCTAAATGAATGTCGTTCAAGTTCTAAATCTGGAGTATCTTCTTGAGATAAAGGGCATAAACTCAAATACCTACAGGGGCCAGACAGACCATCTAAAGCAGGGAGGCAGTGCAGGCATAACAAAGTGTACAGAGGGAGCCTGCTGATGGCAGATCATGAGCAGGGGCGGACCCAGGCAAACCAGAAAGGGCACACCCGGCTCAGGAGGCGGCTGCTTCTCAGTGAAGGCCAGCTGTTGCCATGGAGGAATGTGGGCTGAGGGCTGCCAAGTTTTTTGATTTCCAAAAGAAGCTCGATTTTTAGGAGAAATCTCCTGATTTTTAAATCCTGGCTACAACTGTAGAAAAGCTCTTCACCCCTGTGCAAGTCAAGGAAACCCATTTCCAGGCTAGGACTGAACAAGACAGCCCAACTTCGACTTTTACGAGAGTCCTGAGAAGTAGCGGGACATGTATGACCAATTCGACTTGACCAGCTGGGCAACTGAGGCACAGAGAAAAGCCCAAGTGGCTTCCCAGTGCTGCCACCTAGAGGCAGGGCCAGAGGGCGGCAATCCAGGCACACCAATTCCTGGCCCTGACCTTGGTCCACTCTCCTCCGCTGCTGACTCTCCCTCCCCAAAGCACACAGCAGACCCTACAGGACACCTCCATTACCAGGGAAGGTATGGGAAAAGACACGGCGAAAGGCAAGGGACCTGCCCAGGGCTTGGCCTCCCTTGCCGGCCTGGTGGGAGGGAGAACTTGGGTGCAGTGTCTGCGAGCTCCCGCAGGGAGTGATGACCAAGAGGCTGACAAACACTCATCCACAACTGATTCACATTTTGCCACAAGTTTCAGAAGGCACGAAAGTTTTCTAAACTCTAGAACAGATGGCAAGGAGCACAGCAAAGATTCTGCAGGAGAAAAGGTCAATCTGCAGCATTTGTCAACACTGATTTCAGAGGGGACTTGGAGTTTGTTTTTTGAACGTTAACCTCGCCTCACTTGCCTCAAATTAAAAATCACCATGTGCCAGCTTCCTTCTGGGGAACGTGTCAAAGCAGTCCCTTCCCCAGGCAGAAAGAACACTCAGATGGGGGACGACTGGAGGTTCTCAACTTCCTCTCTCCTCATCGGGAGCTGTGGGCACATTCAGACACTGGCAAACTCTGGCAGTGGTCCAGAAACATCAACAGAACCCCATCACGGCCACAGCCCAGGTTGAACACGGGGCAGCTGGCAGCTGGCTCTTCCTTTCTAGGACTGTAACAACTGGGGAGCATCTGCAGTTCAGGGGTTCTCTCTAGGGAAAATTCTCCTGCATCCCCCCAAAACTGCCAGAGAAGGTACCTGCCTGCCTGGAACAAAAGGTCAGAGTTTAAGAAATTAGGAGGAGGGATAGTTAAGGAGTTTGGGGTGAACATGTATACACTGCTACATCTAAAACAGATAACCAACAAGGACCTACTGTATACAGCACAGGGAGCTCTGCTCAATGTTATGTGACAGCCTGGGTGGGAAGGGAGTTCTGGGGAGAGTGGATACATGTATATGTATGGCTGAGTCCCTTTGCTGCTCACCTGAAACCATCACAGCATTGTTAATCGGCTATTCTCCAATATAAAATGAAAAGTTTAAAAAAGAAAGAAAGAAATCAGGTTGGCTCACACACAGCAGAGGCTTGTGAATTACTGCATGTAAAACCAGAGCACACTGGGCCTGGACTGTCACCACTGGAGATCGACCAGACGAGGGCCTTTCCCAGAGCCACCCGGCCCACCTTGTCGGAACTGTTTCCATGGCATTAGCTGTCTAGCAAATGCAGAAATGGTCAGAGACATCAGCAGGGCCGAGGTCTTTGTTCATTGATATCCCCAGGTCACGCTGAGCCATTTTCTCCTCTCTATACTACAAGCCAGGGTGATCTTATAAAAACAGAAATTGAGTATCATTCTCCTGTTTGAAAATCCACAGTGGCTTCAGGCCCTCCTTAGAAGGAAACTCCAAATGCTGACATGGCCCGCAAAGCACCCCATGATATGATGTGAGATCTCTCTGCAGCCTCATTCATATCACAGCCTCTCACTGCTCACTCTGTTCCAGCCACGATTGCCTGTTTTCTTCCCACACATTGCTTGTGCTCCACGCTACCTAAAGATGGCTATGCATATCCCTCCCTCTGCCCTATTCACCTCATTCCTGGCCTGAGCAGCTCCCACGAGCCATCCTTCATGTTTCAGGCTTGATGTCACCTCCCTGATGAACCTCCCCTGATTGTCCCAGTCCCCACTCCCTTCCTCTTCTGATCAGGTTACATACCTTGTTATACACACACCCTCCTCTTTTCCTTCCGAACACATCAGGAGCATAATTCAATACTTAGGTAGGTAATTCCTGGTTTGATGGCTTCTTTCCCTGAACCCTGTAAACTGCACAAGGACAAGGATGACGACTATCTCACTGTGGCCTGTGCCATGAAGCACAGTGCCCCCTGCATAAACAGTCCTCAGGTGTCTGCCTAGCACCCTAAGGATACTAACAAAAACAAGCAAACAAAACCAAAAAACCCACACCACACCAAACGGAGACACACTACACAGTGCCGGCTTTTCAGGAGGTTAGAATCTAGCAAGGGGAAGAAGGGACACATTTTGAAAAGGTCTGCGGATGATGAGGCAGCCCATCCACAGAGCAAAACCCGAGTGCACGGCCCAGCACAATAATGGGTCCTCTGAGACAAAGCCCACTGGATGGTATTCTGGGGTAACAAGCACAGGTGCAATCTCTACAGAAACCTCTGCACTGTCAGAGGGCCACTTGTTCCACGAGTGATTCCTTCTTTTAAAAAGAACACTTGAGCTGAAAAGAACAACCCTCTTCAGTTGAGAAGGAAAAGAAATCAAAACCCCCGTGCCCACTGCTGCCTCATCCCTCACCTGAAGGAGTGAAGAGCCTCTTGGGCAGGAATTGTCTTGCCTCTGCCTTCCCTCAAGCTACTGGTGCCAGCAATCTTCTAGTAAATGATGTGCAAACCTGGAGAGCAGCTGGGACCGGCCAGAGGGCAGATCCGTGCCCAGGTTCATCAGCCCCCACCACAGACACCCAAGCCCCACCTCGAATTATTTACACCAACACTTTGTTTTTTAATGTTTATTTTTGGCCGCCTTGGGTCTCAGCTGCACCGTGCAGGCTCTTCACTGCAGGGCGCAGACTCCAGAGCGTGTGGCGCGGTGCAGGAGCTCTCTAGTCAAGACATGCGGGCTTAGCGGCCCTGAGGCATATGGGATTTTAGTTCCCCAACCAGGGATCAAAGCAGCATCCCCTGCATTGCAAGGTGGATTCTTAACCACTGGACCACCAAGGAGGTCCCTCCACCAACACTCCACATGTGTTACTCGTCCACTTTCTCCAGAGAACTGCAAAGCCAAAGTTTGGCTGACATTCTTTCAGCTTCCAACTGTTAATTCCAGAGCATTCCACTCTAACTTCATGCTTCAAAGCTTATTTCAGTTTCTGCACTTTGTGCTTTCGGAGTAAGATCAGGTTAACCAGCTCTGTTCCAGAAAGAGCATTTTCTATTGTGGTGATTTGAGCTCAGCAGCCAGGCTAAGCTGTGTCTTTTGTTCTCCTGGGACAGGCACTGACATCAAAAGTACATAATAGAAGAGTTTTCAATTCTTTAGGTTTCATTAGAACTGATTTTCAAACACATCTGCTTTGTCCAGGTCACCCTAATCTCCTCCGACCCTCCTGGTTATGAGGGAGACAAGTCCCCAACCTGGAAAGCAGGGTGACATTCTCTCAGTTCCCAACAGTTAATCGCAGCCCATTCCAACTTCATTTCACGCTAAAGCCTTTTTTCTGAAGTTCAGGATATCTGACTGGACTACCCACCACCGTCCACCAGCTCCCAGGTCATGCCCCCTTCCCCAGCACCTGTGTACCAGCTCCCAATCTCCTTCCCACCCCAACTCTCACCATTACCCGAGTCTTAACAATTCTATCCCCTAAATCTCTCTGGAATTTACACTGCTCTTTCACCCCTGACGCTCCTTCATACTCTTCTCTTTTCCTATCGGAACTAAAATAGAGTTCTAAGTGTCATGCTTTGGATCTCTTTTCATTCTTAAATTCGTATCTAAAAACTCCTCTTAAAAGGATTCATTAACTTCCCAAAGTCAGAATAAAGACCAACTTCCTGAACGCAGCAGTATGCTAAGAACCTTTATATTTCCCCCCATTTTATTGTGAAGAATTTCAAACACATAGCAAAATCAAAAAGATCATACTGAGAGCCTCCATATGCTCACCACCTAGAGTCTACAATTGTTAACATTTTGCTACACTTGTTTTATCACATATTTATCATCCATCTATGTAATCATCAACTCATATTTTTGATGCATTTCCAAGAAAGGTGTAGACCTTGGTGCACCTCACCCTAAACACTTCAGCATATCTTTAACTACTGTTCAGAATTTACAGTTCTTTTGGAGGGGCTGGGTAGAAATAAAATCTATCTACAGAGAAATGTACAAATCTTAAGTATATTAATGGATACGTGTTGATGAATGCACAGTCAAGTAACCCAAACCCTAACAAGATATAAAACCTTTCAATCACAGAAAGTTCTCTCAACCCCCTCCCAGACAATCCCACCCTCATATCCCCCCTGGATGCAATCTACTTCTAGTTTTATCAGCTTTAAATCTTCATATAAATGGAATCATACAGTATGTGCTTTTTTGTGTAAGGATCTTTTATTTAACATAATAGTTTATATTGGTATCAGCAGTTTGTTGCTCTTATTGTTGACCTATGTATCCTTTCTCTTACTGATAGACATTTGGGTTATTTCAAATGTGGAGCTATTATGAACAAAACTGTAAACACATTCTTTTACAAATCTTTTTGTGTTATATGCTTTTATTTTTCTTGGGTAAATACGTAATGGTAACCCACTCCAGTATCCTTGCCTGGAGAATCCCATGGACAGAGGAGCGTGGCAGGCTACAGTCCACGGGGTCGAAAGCGTCGCACACAAGTTAGCGACTAAAACAAACAAGAGTATAAGTGCTATGCCACTGAGTGGGTATGTATTTAATTTTAGAAGAAACTGCCAGACCTTTTCCCAAAGTGGTTGTATCAGTTTACACTCCCACCAACAAAATATGCTCTAGACCTTGGTAACCTGAATACTTCCTGTCCTCGCCCAGAATCTATCTTCCCCTGCTCTCCTCTACCACCAACCTTTCAGAGCCAGAACTTTTTTGCTGCATCTCATTCCTGCGGAGAACATTCTGACCCAATCCTCTGCTGGATAAAAGGAGTTTAACATTGCTAAAATAACACCTCTTCCATGAAGTCTTCCCTTTCCCTGATAATTGTCCCCCTGGCTGTTTTTTTTTTTAATTAGAGGATAATTACTTTATCCCCCTGGCTTTCATTATCACACATTTGGCCTATACTTTTACTGCTGTACTCAGCACAGTGCGTTGTGACCTCCTGTGACATGTTCATCTCCCTATGAGACAGGCTAAAGCAAAGAAGGAACCACTTTTTTCTGCCTTGGCAGAAAGACCTGTTATGTCATCATAGTACTTTATTACATATTATATGATACTTTATATTTTTTCATAAAGTGTACTATGTATACTTTAAGGTTATCATTAAACACCGCTTTCAGGACTTTGAATACTATGCAAGTGTACGAACAACATTCCACATTATTCTCTAGGCGGGGCACTTGAGAAATGAGTCACCAAAGAAAATTAAAATGGCAAGAAGAGCTTCTTGTTTCTCCTGGAGTCCTCAGGGCTAGCATGGTGTTTGGTATGTTTGCTGCTGCTGTTCTTGTTGAGTCACCAAGTTGTGTTCGACTCTTTTGTGAGCCTCTGCCTATGGGATTTCCCAGGCAAGAATACTGGAGCGGGTTGCCATTTCCTTCTCCAGAGGATCTTCCTGACCCAGGGATCGAATCTGCATCTCCTACACTGGCAGGTGGATTCTTTACCACTAGCCACCAGGGAAGCCCATTTGGTACACAGTAGATGATTAATAGATATTTCATAAATTAATAGCAATGTGAGAATGCTACTTCCCTGCTGATAATACTCCTCTAGCCCCAACCACCTACAAAATGAAATCCTACCCTTAATGTAGCAGATGAGGCCCATGAGAGTCTGGAGCCCACTCAGAGCTGAGGGCCTGGACGGTGTCCTCAGTGCCTCGGTGCTTTTTGCTCATGTTCTGTATCTGGAATACCTGCCTTCTCTTTAATTAGTAAACGAGTAGCTGTAAGTTCAACTGCAACTCAAACCTGAGCTTCTATGTGAACTGTGACCTAAAAGAATGCCCATCCCTGCCTTATTTTCTAACCCTGATTACATCCCACTTGTCTGCAAACCAGTCTTTGAGGAGGACTATAATCTTTCTCTCAAAGGGCAAAGATTTTACTTTTATCTTATCCACTGTGGGAAACACACTGGCCTAGCTTACCATACGCTCTACCCCATGCTGAAATGATGATCAGATACATTACATCAGATGGCTGCCTCCTCCTGGCCATTGCTACCTGGACCAGGAGCAGGTAGCAGCCATACCTTCTCTCTTGAGAATCTGAGTACCAACTTAGGAACCGGAATCAAGACAGTGTAGGACAACCATGCGGACCAGGCTGGTAGTTACTGTCAGTCATATACAGGCTCACAAATAAGCAGAGAAGAGTGTTTTGTCAAAAAAAGGGGGGGGGGGGCAAGACATCAGAGCAGACACTTGGAAGAAACTGAAATTTGAGACTATGAGGCTCCAAGAGGAGGGAGATGGGCAGAGAGACACCTGATAACTTTTCAATACTCAAAAAATCCAGCTTCACTTCCTGCTGCTGGGTTCTGGAAGGTTCCTTTATATTTATTCAATGCATTCCTTTTGACTTAACTCTAATTTGAATTAAATTTCTGTTCCTGCAACCCAATGACCCTAAGACACCTTGCACCAGTATGTTTATAAAATACATAAGCTCTGATACAATCTAAATTTTAATAATTTTAACCACACAGTTTCCTTTAATAGAAAGCATCCAGAACAGAGTGTTAGAACAGTGTATTAAAAATTATACTTGAAGAGTGAGAATTCTTAAGTTAAAAACTACATTTAGAGATTTCCCTGGTGGTCCAGTGAGCAAGACTCCATGCTTCCAGTGCAGAGGGCCTGGGTTCGATTCCTGGTCAAGGAACTAGATCCCACATGCCACAACTAAGAGTTCATATGCTGCAACTATGACCAATACAGTAAAATAAATAAATACTTTAAAAAACAAACAAAAAACTAGGTTTACATTAAAACAGAAGCTGCATTAATATACAAAGCTCTACATAAGAAAAGGATGAAAATCCATCTGGGAAAGGGCAGATACAGGGCACCTGAACAAGGGAGATGGTCTGTGCTGCAGACTTTCTTGAGCTCAAAGACCAAGGTTAGGGAGTTGGGGAGATAAGACCCCCAGTACTCAAAGCGCTCATTACTTGGGGAGGCCGAGAAGATGGTTTTTACCAGAGATCATCAGAAAGCAATCATAAAGAAGAGAATTTAGTTCTCAGACAGAGTGGGGTCCTCAGACTGACAGGGTGGAGTCGTTCACATTAAGTGAGAGAAGAGCTCAGCCATGGACCACCCTGGGGAGGCTTGTCAAGAAGGTAAGTTTCTGCAGGGCCCTGGAGCACCTGGCACGAAACAATGCACTGAATCTATGTGGGGAAACTCCCTCTGCCTTTGGTATAAAGCCAGGGTCGAGATTAAGGTGAGTGGAGTGAGATACCTGCTATAGGTACAAAAAGACAAAGTCAGTATTAATGATTTTTTTCCTTCTGACTCAGGCTGCAGTACAGCTGGGTGCATGCATGCCAAGTCACTTCAGTCGTGTCTGACTCTGTGTGACCCCATGGACTGTAGCCTGCCATGTTCCTCTCTCCATGGGATTCTCCGGGCAGAATACTGGACTGGGCTGCCATCCCCTTCTCCAGGGGACCTTGCTGATCCAAGGATCTTGTCTCCTGAGTTTCTTGCATTGGCAGGCAGGTTCTTTACCATTAGTGCCACCTACAGCTAGGTACAGCACTATTAAACTGATACTGGTTTTATTTTAAATTCTGGTATTTTGTTTACCATGGTTTCTTGCATTCATTTTTTAAAAATATTTATTTATTTGGCTGCATTGGGTCTTAGTTTCAGCATGCAGGATATTTCATCATGGCACATGGATTCTCTAGCTGCAGCGTGGGCTCAGTAGTTAGGGCACTCACGCTCAGTTGCCCCGCACCATGCAGGATCTTAGTTCCCTAACCAGGGATAGAACACATGTCCCCTAGATTGCAAGGCGGATTCTTAACCATTGGACTACCAGGTAAGTCCTTCTTGTATTCATTTTTATCTTTTAAATATTACATTAAAACACTGCTGTTGATGACTAAGTTTTTGGGTGCTCTCTTTAATTCCGCACTGAGGTGAGTGTCTCACCCTAGCCCTGGCCCGACATGAAAATGCTGTCTGTACGTTAGAGAAATCTGCCGGGGCACCATACTGTCCTTCCCTTCTGCCCCAGGGAAGACTTGAGAGCTCAAGACATTCCTCAGCAGGAAAAGAGAAACTTGGTGAGGGACTCCAAAGGAAGTGGGAGCTGGGAAACCCCGCAGCAGAGAAACAGAACTGTGGAGTCAGTTTCTGGCTCTCAGTGGGAACTACAGTGATGCTGCTAAGCTCCAGGGATGGTCAGCTCCCGAGCTCCTTGGCCACAGTTGAGATCAAACTAGACCCGGAAGCCAAACAACATAAAGAAACCAAGCTTCACTGAAGCAGAGACCAAGCCTTAACAGTCCAGACACCAAAATAGCATAAGCTTACCAATTAGATCGATAACGAGCACCAGCTAAAACAGAACAGAGCAATATGGGTTAGGGAGAAAGAGGGGCATCTCAACAAAGGCTTGAAGGAAAAGGCTATGGGGTCAGTACAGAGCAGCCAGAAGCCTGGGAGAAAATATCTGAAGCTTAACTAGGAAAGTGCTCACTCACCTGGGAGCCTGGACAGGCACCAGGAGAAACCAAGGTGTCACAGGGTTCTGAGAGGTTTATGCCCAACAAAGAAGGGAGAGAGATCTGAAGAACAGACCCAGCCAGCCGGGAAGTAAGAGTTCTGGATACCACCCAAGCGTCCAGTTCTGTTAAGGCTACAGTTCAAATAAAGTTGAGGGGGGGGGGAATGAGAGCTGAGTATTCCCCAAGCTATATCAAACAGTCTGAGTTAGACAGCCATACCTTCTGGTAGGAATGTCAGCTGGCATTGCCTGGAAAGCAACGCGGAAACATGTTTAAAAAGCCCAATAGATCTTTTGACTCCAAAATTTCACTTCTGGGAATCTATCCTAGGGAAATATTCTGAAATATTCACAAATTGTGTACAAAAATACTCAAGATGAAAAAAAATTATAGCACAAAAAATGAAAATTACTTAGATGTCCAATAAGAAAAGATTTGGTTAAAAAAGACGAAAGTTTGTTCATATAAGAGAATATTACATAGCCATTAAAATACTGAACATTTTTAATGTTAAAATGTGTACAATATATTCAATAAAAATAAGACACAAAGTTCTGAGTTTATTAAGAACAGCTATGTAAAAATGCATATCTGTAGTGAACAGACTAGAAGAAAATACAACAAAATGCAATGATTAAAAACATGCAAAAAATTTTCTAAGACTGAGTTATCTGGGAGAGATGACATTATAGATGATTACTTTCTTCCTTATCCTTTTATTTTCCAGATTTTCAATAATGACCATATATTACCTTAAATTATTAAAAAAAAAAACAAAAAAAAACCTCTTTTTGTTGTTTATTTTTAAAGAAAAACCTGTGCTGCAAACCCTGGGAGGCATATTAAGAAGGTATTTCCATTCCAAAAAACAACCAACCAATGAATGAAAATCCATGCGGAGAAAATTTCTTCTGCCCCTGGGGTAAAACCAGGACTGGGACTGGGGTGAGTGGAGCGAGGCAACAGCCTGGGGCATGAAATTTATACAAGTGCCCCAAAACGCAATAATCAAGATACATAGCATTTTAATGTATTTTTAAGTGAAAATAATGGCCAAAAAAATCCAGAATGAAAAAAATTTCAATTTTAAATAAAGACAAGATCAGTATTGATTTTTCATTTTGTCTTAAGACTTCAGTATGGCTGGGCACAGGGCTGTTAGTGACTTGTCTGTATTTTAAATTCTGATATTTTGTTGATCCTGACTGGCTAATTTCCTGGGAAATTTTCCTGACCCTCCATGATGGTCAGGGTAGTGAGGTGGAGAAGTCCCTGAGTGCTCTGATGGCGGTACTAAGCAGGAAAAAAGAAGAAAGATGATGGCCTTGAGAGGGAGTAAGTGGTCTTGAGAGGAATCTAGAAGGCCCCATGAACTCTCCCAGGTTTCCCCAGACCACGACTCTAGCTCGACTTCTCTTTTCAGTGACTTTTCATGATTAAAATATATGACTGACACCAACCATAAAAGGAGCATTAGTCCTTAAAGGAATACTATTTTTAAATATTTATATGTTGGCAATTATGCTTGAGCTTCATCGCGATATAAACACATGATACACAAACATTCAAAAAGTGAATGCCAGTGAATTATAAAAATCAACTCAATTAACCATGCTTATGAAAAGTTCTTCAAGGCCTGAGTTCACTTGGTGACAGACAGGCACAAAGACCTAGAAAACAATGGCCTCCGAGTTAAAAAACTCAAGTCATTCACTGACCAGAAGCATCACCACCCTGGACAGCTGGCTGAAAAAACTGCTCTGTTGTTAACACTAATGTCTTCAAAATATGAAAAGAGAGAAACACACGCCACAGCATTACATAGCCAAACACATACAATAAAACATACCACAGCATTAGGGCCACGTGGCCTATGCTCCATCTACCTTTGCATCTTCCATCTACTTGACAGCACATCTGTTTAGGACACATCCAAAAATAGCACAATCGAGATTTAGCTCTGTGCCAAGCATCTTCACATGCACCCACTAATTGCATCCTCATGACAACCCTATGAGGCAGTATTATTATACCCGCCTATCTGATGGGGAACCACAGGCTCACTCCTTAAGCAGGAGAACCTCAATAACCTAGGCATGTGCCCTGTGCCCTGGATCTGTGCCTAGCAGGCCCATTTCCTAAAGCTCACCTACACAGCATGCTTCTGAAGTCTCCTCCAAAGACTTCCCTGGCGGGCCAGGGGCTAAGACTCTGTGCTCCCAAAGCAGGGGTCCTGGGTTCAATCCCTGGTCAGGGAACTAGATCCCACATGCTGCAACTACGAGTTTGCATGCTGCAGCTAAAGATCCCACATGCTGTGACTAAGACCTGGCGCAGCCAAGTGCATAAATAAATATTAAAAATAAATAAATAAATAAAGTCTCCAGCACATTCTACTGTGATCTTCCCATCCAAATATCCATCATCCATTCAGAGACTCAAGTCCCGTTTTACCAATAAGGAAAGTGAGACAGAACAAAGCAACGAATCTACTGAACTTTCCACTCTGACCTTTGGTACCACCCAGTTAGAAATGGGTTGCTGTGCTGGCCTGAGGAACCACGCTGCTCTGTAAAACACTGCACTCCCCTACAACGAGGGAGAAACGGTGCCCTCGTGTTAACTCTTCCTACCTGGTTCCATTCTAGGTGACCCCCCAACCCCATGACAGGGAAAGCTGAGTGACAATATGGGAGAGCACCAAGTAACTCCTGGGGCATCAGTTTTCAGCACATCTTCTACCTTTCAGCAAAGTGGAGGAGATCATTTCCCAGACCTGCCTGCAGGACCAGACTGAGGGAGGGATTTCAGCTACAAAGCTTGAGTTACAGTCTCTCCATGCTGGCCCTAATCCCTACTCTCTTGCCCTTTGCAGTAACCCCAACAGCAGGAGGCAGTCTGCAATCTACATCATGGCAGAAAAGAGACCAGGTACTGGCAAGAGACCTCCCTTGACCATCCCCCGCCACATCCGTCCCCAGGGGAGGTGTAAGGGCCCCCCCCCCAAGCAGTGGCGCATTTCGATGGGGCTTACATTTTAGGTCAGAGAGGCAGTGGGGCTGGAGGAGATGACATTTGTATGCTTAAATTCAGTCTTTTCACCATCCTCGGTTTATCTCTTTGACCTTCATCTTCACTAAGGCGCCCTGGGAAATTTCGGGGACCGGGGAAACATGGTCTCAGCCGGAGGGGAAGGCCTGTGTGAAGGAGGAGGAAGGAGAACTCACTGAACTTGCCTCCCACTACCAGGGCTGTAGAAGAAACACGGAACCTTACCTCTCAGCTTTCAAGCAGTAATTAATTACTACAAGTCCAGGGTTTGGGACCAAGTGAAAAACAGCAGAAGACAAAATCAGACCAAAGTTTACGTGAGCAAGATATGTGATGGAGGTGTGGGAACTGGAAATTCTAAACAGAAAGACGCTTTTAGGCTTTTCTCTGGATGCTGAATATTAAGAGATGCTGTCTGGTCTGAGCCTACTTCATTGTAATTAGTGATTCAATCCTAGGAAACCTGAGTGTCTGATGCTGAGCACATCAACAACCTGGCTCAGACAAGAGTTCAAAGGCACTGAGATCCTGTTCCCCAGAATAACACCTTCTCCTCACTGCCCATAGATCTATAGAGTACAACTACCCACTTTTGTTGCTAAAATTATTCTCAGGGTCAAAAGCATCATTTAAGAAAATCTCAACCCCAAAAGCTGTCATCTCTCTTCCACCATCCTTTCCTACCAACAGTTCTCAAGTCCTAAAAAATCCTGAATCCACCCCGCATCCCTCAACTTTCACAGCCCTCTCTCTTCTAAGTTCTCTGGATCAGTCCCATCCTTGCCTCCATCCCCCTCCTGTCTCCAGAGACCATCACTCCCGCTTTAAGGACTTCATTCCAGTAATGATCCCTCCTCTCTTATATTTTCAGTTGATTCTCTCTACTGCCTCTCTCCTACCAATATTTAAACATGTTCCAAGTCTCTCTGATATTGGAAAGAAAAAACATCTCTTCACCCTTTTCTTGATCCAAATGGCTACCTCCCCTTTCCTCCTCTTCCTTCACAACCAAATATTATCAATTGCCAATACTCTTCTCTCCTTCCATATTCTACCTCCCAGTCATTCAGAAAGTGAAGTGTGAAAGTGAAAGTTGTTCAGTCGTGTCCAACTCTTTGGGACCCCATGGACTGTATAGCCCATGGAATTCTCCAGGCCAGAATACTGGAGTGGGTAGCCTTTCCCTTCTCCAGGGGATCTTCCCAACCCAGGGATCAAACCCAGGTCTCCCGCATTGCAGGCAGATTCTTTACCAGCTGAGCCACAAGGGAAGCCCAAGAATACTGGAGTGGGTAGCCTAACTCTTCTCCAGCAGATCTTCCCAACCCACGGATCGAACCCAGGTCTCCCGCATTGCAGGCAGATTCTTTACCAACTGAGCTATGAGGGAAGCCAGTCATTCAGAAACCTCCTGTAATCTGGTTTCTGCCATCTCCAAGCCTGTTCTGTGCCTCACTAGTTTTCAGATGCTATCTCACCTGACCACCATGTATACTTTTCATCGGTGACAGTCTTAAATCAAGAGCTTTCCCTCTGGGCTTCCAAAGAAAAGGACACAGCGTGCTCAGTTCTTCTCCTATCTCTGTCCACTTCTTAATCTCCTTTAGAGCACCTCATCTTCTTCCTGTTCTTAAATGCCAGTGTTTCTTCAGGGTTCAGTCCTGAGTCATCTCTGTTCACTCTATAAATGCTCCCGAAGCAAGTTTACCCTTTAAGCATTTCAGTATCCTTTAATTATATTCACAAGATTAACTCTTCCCAGACATCAATACCCATATATTTGACTTTCTCAATTAACCTGATAGACATTTCCACTTTTAATTTTGACAAGCACTCCAAACTCAAGATGTTTAAACTGAAATCAAACCCCATATGTCCTTCCCACCCATCTCAAGCCTCCTGTCCCGTTTCCTATTATCATGAATGTGAACTCCAGCTCCCACACCTCCTATCTTCAACAACTCCCTCTCCCCAATATCCAACTAATTACTAGAGTGCATTGATTTTTCTCCATCTCTCTCAAGTCTGCTTACTTCTTCCCCTTCTCACTGCCATTGCCTTCTTTCAAATTCTCCTCATTTTCTTCCTAGGATACAACAATTTCTTAGACTTTCAGAATACAGCTTTGGGGAGTCTGCTTGACTCAGCGATTCACCTGTCTCCGGACACTCCTTTTTCCCCATCAGACATGTTTTACTAATACCATCAGCCTCATCTTTGCCAGAATTGATGGGACCAGTAAGGATATCTGGCTCAAGCTTGGGCCAATCAGTTTCTCGCCCTCAGAAACGTGGAATTTGGTGTAAGTCCATGTAGGCAATTTAAACTGTGATAAGTTCAAGTGGGAGCTGGACAGTAGCCATATTGAGCCACATGGATGAACAGGGCAAGTCCACCTGCGGAGAGGAAGACAAAACCAAAGCAAGAGCAGAAAACAGCAGAGGTGGGAGAGAGACAGAGACCCCCCCACCCCAGCCCACCCCCGCCAAGAGCCTTCTTGTTCCTCATCTCAGACCCTTCCCACGGTCAGCAGCACTCTTGCTCCCAGGTTCTCTGAGAAAGCTCCCCCACCATATCTTTTGCACATTATCCTTCTGTGTTTCAGCTAGTTTACATAGGCATCTATTATGTGCCTATAGAAGTCTTGATCAACACATTTGGAGCAACTTAATTCTCTTCACTGGGTCTCAGCTTCCCTCACCTGTTAAACTGAAAGATTGAATCAGAGGAACTCCATGAAGGCAGTAAATAAGTATTAAGGCATAACAGCTTTCAGGCAGAGTATGTGTCATTACTATATTCAGTGTACATGTAAAACGATGGTCACCACTTGCCTGAGGACAAGGACAGCCAAATGTATGTTTTAGGATTGTGTTTTTTAAGAATCTAGTTTTATTAAAAGATGCTGAGTTTTAAAACAAATAAAAATAACCTATTTTAACTCCAAGTATTTTATTCATGTCAATTTTCAACCCATTTATCATAAGTGTACATTTTAAAATTACTTCCTCTATTAAAGTCCCGAATTAAAACATTTCTCTGCAGTTTAGTAGCTCTCATTTGGCACTTCACAGGTGGGCCAGTCCATTTTCAGATGGGCCATTTCTGAACATGTTTAGAGAATGACCTTCACTATTCACTCTCATATTATTGCAGAAAAAAAAAATAAGATTCACTTTACAATGCTGCACTGAATGTAGTGCACTGTTTTAAAAAAAATCTTTGGTCCTCTCAGCAGCTTCTGGATAAATTCATATGCCACTTATTAAGTATACAATAAACCAAGTACATATTACGACCCTGATAAAGTACTTGGTAAACATAAGCTAAATGCTGACGAAGAGTCTGATTCGGTAAGTGTGGGTAGGGTCTTGGGATCTTTTTTTTTTTTTAAAGTTTCCCAGACAAGATAGATCATAGGCCAGTTTGGGGACCTCTCGACTGAAGCGAGTTAGCAGCAGCAGCAGCCCTAGGATCAGGGACATTTCAAATCTTTCTGAAGTAAAAAGGGCAGTATACTAAGAACACTTAGAACAGAATCAGAGTATCTCTCTATATGAAAACCTGGGTGTGTGACTAAATTAAGCAAGCCCTACCAGTAGTCTAGGGGTGAGAGAGGCGGTCAGGAAGTTTGACCACACTGGCTGTCTTTGTCCAGGGGAGGAAGCCAATGACTTTGCAAATTCCTACTCTTCTAAAAAGGTCTGCCACTGGGGAAAACAAAATATACCATAATCCAAACGGCCATGCAAGATCCCATGCAGAGACACCTCTTTGCCAGGTGTCAGCTCAATCTCAAGTGTACATCCTATGAAGGACGAGAAAAAGACAGAGGCTATCCCAAGGTTGTTTCAGAAACACGGGCCAACAAGAAGTGATGGCCAAAGAGAAAAGAAGAGGTAGGTTCAGTGTGGAAACAAGACTTCCTGTTCCAAAGTCTTTGCAAGCTCATGGGAAAAGAATGCTGATGTCCAGAACCTTAAAACTCTTCCCTGCTGCTCTGAAGCCCCTGCTGAAGTTAAGACACCAGTTAACGCACCACACACTGCCTAGAGAGTTACATCCATGAGCTGTGCAATTACACACTCACCTAATCCTATGTCACTGCCACTGCCAAAGAACTGCTGACAACATTTCAAATAAATCTCTACATGAGCGATACCAAGGGACAACAGAACAGAACAAAAGGGCCAGAAGTCAGGAGACCTACTCTGGTCCAAGTTTCACAAAGGACAAGCTATGACCTTCAGGAAGTCACTATACTGTTCTGGGCCTCTGTTTCCTTATCTGTAAAATAAGTATGGCATCGGACTGAAGGGCCAGAAAATTTTCTGACTTTTGGAGCTGGGTGTCTGTCATATTTTGGTGATTCTTTAGGGACAGGAAACATACCAAACAACCTCTTAAATTCTATGCAGGGATTCTGAATGATCAGTTCTTTAAAAGACAACACTGCTTTCATACTGGAAGGTGGGGGATGAGCAGCAGAAAAAAATAAAAGAAGCTCTCTGACAGGAGGCAGTATGAGTTAGAATTGGCAAAACATTATTTCTTCTGGGATGTTCGCTCCAATCACTTGCTCATTTTCCCGATACAGGCACGCTTTCAAAACCCGAGAGCAAAGAGATTTTCTGTTAAAGATTCTTCTAAAGGGTGTTTAAAAAGTTTGACATTTTCCTTGAAAGTCACTCCTTGTATGTTTAGTGGAGAGTGTGCCAGCATCCTTCTGGCTCTCAACCTCATGGCTGACAGTGTGAAGACCCTTTTCCAGCTGAGCACAAAATCCACAGCAGCTCCAAAGACACAATACCCTCACCTGTCACTTGCCTGCCAGTTGCAGGAATTTTTCATCTGATTCCAAGCTCTGAGTCCCTTCAGAGGCAACTCATCCAAGTCCCTAAGCACAGCGCTTTACATTCAAATTCTACATTGCCTTATCCCATTTTTTTTCATAGTTCCTGAATTTAATATTTTCATCCATGATACAAACTACCCATTGAAAAAAAACAGTCAATTTTTCATTCCTTATCCTGCATGAAAAAAAAGATCTCAGTTATTTCTCCAGGTACTCTTGGAGTTTCCGGCCCTGTTATAACAGTCACCTTCACCTGGCTGTGCGTGTGTGTGTGTGTGCTCAGCTGTGTCTGACTCTTTGCCATCCCATGGACTATGGCCTGCCAGACTCCTCTGTCCATGGGATTCTCCAGGCAAGGATACTGGAGTGGGCTGCCATTTCCTATTCCAGGGACTCTTCCTGACCAAGGGATTGAACCTGCATCTCTTGTGTTTCCTGCATCAATGGACAGGTTCTTTACCATTGTGCCACTTGGGAAGCCTTCACCTGGCTACCTCTCCTCTAATACACAGAGCCTCTTCTACAGAATAATTAACCTTCTATCACTGATCTCTATGATAAGGGGTAATAAGTGCTTAGAAACCCTCAAAAGCTGCTTCATCCCCCTTCTCCACAACCTACCAATCTCCTTCAAGAAAGGCAGTAGTGTTTCCAATGTCATTTACCTACACCACACACACACACACACCCAGCTCACACACACACACACCCAGCACACACACACACACACCCAGCACACACACACACCCAGCACACACACCCAGCGCACACACACACACACACACACACACACCCAGCTCCCTTAACAATCTAGCATCCTCCTCGAAAAACATAATCAGGGAATCCTAACCAGGCAGGCATGACTCCTAATTAGGTCATTACATAATTCCTCTTCTCCAACCAGCGTCTCCAAACTTTGCTCAAAGATCCTGCACCAAAGTGCTTTATACTGTGCTTACTTCCACTGGAATTTGCTCTTAAGAACACAGTATAGTAATACCGTGTTTTGACAGAAGCAAGGAAAGAGGATAAGAGAGAGTGGGAGAAGTCAGAGTCAGAAGTTGCTCTGAGCTTCAGTTCTGAGTAGTCCAGACTTGTACGGGAACCTCTCTTGGTGCCTTGGTTTCCCACCCTGCCACATAGATTCTCGCCCATCCCTGGCTGCATCAGTTCCATTACAGGACCCACACATAAATGTTCCATCATGTGATTCGATTTCTACAGGCTACTCCACCACATTTAGGTATCACGTCAGGCTCTCAACAACTCTTCCCTGAGCTAATAAAGACTGTACAAGGCAGATTCACATGTACATGAGCAGCTGCTGCCCTCAGTCAGATCCCAGGTTGGCAACAAATCAGGTCTGGTCTTGCATTTCCCCCAACCTCCACCTCCAGGCACCCAGAGATCTCATTTTCAGCCCCTCCACCCCACTCTCAATGCAGCTTTCCACTCCGGTTTTGCTTCTCCTTGAGTTATCTACGCTCCAGAAATCACTGCTGCCTTCGCCCAACAGCAAAACTGCCATTCTTACTGATCAGTTGGTTTGGGGGGAACCTGGGGTTTCATATCTGGTATTCGTATGGATAGTCTACAATTTGCAAAAGTCATTCAGAGAGATGTTCTCATTTCCTCATTACAATAAACCTGAATTATCATTTTGTACATTCAGAAACTGAAGCCCAGTTTCTGATAAGTATTATCAAAAGTACTATCAAAAAAGGGAGGTACATAAAAATTGAAGCTATCTCTTAAGATTTAAAGAAAAGAGTATTCTACTAAGAAGGAGAGATTAGTGATCTCCAGTTGACATGACGTACAACGGGAGATATTTCTGAGCTGGAGGTCCACCCCGCCACCTTCCACTTTTGGCTCCCCAAGGATCTTAGCTTAGTATTTATGCTTTGGTCACCCTGAGTTTTCCAAGTTCTGACACTGGCCTGGGACAGTGGCTGTGTTGGTACCTGGTTTCCATGGGTTGGCCTAGAGACTCAGCACCTACCCTCACCTCGCTTCTCAGACTGTGACCCCTATGCTCCCTTCTCTGGAGTCATGTGTCAGGTCCTATATCTCTCCTGGACTGTTTTTTTTTAGGCTTCTTTTTTTAAGTTAAAAAAAAATTTTTTTTTTAAATTTTGGTTGTGCTGGCATGCAGGACTTTGTCCAGCTCTGGCAAGCAGGCTTCTCTTGCTGTGAAACACAGGCTCTAGAGTGCGTGGGCTCAGTAGTTGCAGTGCACTGGCTTCTCTAGTTGAAGTGAGCAGGTTTAGTTGCCCAGGGGCATGTGGGATCTTAAGCTCCTGGACCAGGGATTGAACCCGTGCCCCCTGCATTAGAGGGCGGAGTCTTAACCACCAGACCACCAGGGAAGTCCCTCTCCTGGATTGTTAAATCAAAGCCCTGATTTCTGAAACCTACTGAGGAGATCAGAAATCAAATTTAAGAATCACTTATTTAAAACATAGGTTTGGATTAAATCAAACGGTTTACATATGCTACGGCATGTGGTACAAGGAAAAGGACATGACCTTTAAGTCAGAAGGTTCTATGACTAAATTTCTAGCAACAAAACTTACTTGTTTATGTAACCTCAAGAAAGTTATTATATATATTTTGTAGACCAGTCATCTTTCTCTCCCAAGCTATTAGGACGCATTAAAGAAAAAAGTATTTGAAAAAGGGCCTAGCACAGTGCTAGGCACACACGATCCACCTCCTTCCCTTCTCAGTGACTGGAGGGACATGCTCACTGCCCTCTGCTGCATTCACTGCCCTGAGGAGTCTGGGAAAAACTCCAGAAAATATGCAGCCCACAAAAAGTGTAGGATGAATCAGAGGACTGTGAACTAATCAGGAAGCACAGTAAAGAGATCAGGGTGTCCACCAGAAGGGTAGGTTTTGTCCAAGCACTGGGTTTTGAAAATAATTGTTCTTTAGCTTTTCAGGCCTTTTCCAGGTGAGATGCTTAAAAACGAACTGAGAACAAAGCAGTCAACTGAAAAGCTGTGGGCCTGTGAACCTAAGGCAAAATGGGTGGCTGAATACCAGGCTGGTAATGAGGCAGAAAGGCAGGCAGGAGACTTCTGGAGCTGGGAAGCCAGGGGCTTTGGAAGCCACTTACCGCAGTGTTAACAGAAACCATTTACACAGCTTGGAGGTACTGAGAGAGGGCCTGGCCATGATAATATTCTGAAGGCTTTATAACACTGATGAAGTTGGGAAATCGGGGTTCCAACTGTGGCTTTGCATTAACAACTATGTAGCCTTTGCCTAAAATCACTTCAAAGTCAGGGAAAACAGTTTCTCTTTGCATATTCTGAATCACCTGGAATAACAAATGTTCATTGCAGGGCAAGTGCTGGACTGAATGAAAGGACCATCTGGCTTCTGAGTACTCTGGGCCTCAGTTTCCTCTCTAAGAGTGTCGGAAATAAATCCAGGGCCATCAGGGCACACAACCATTCCACTGGGACAGCTTCTCAATTCTAGTAGCACATCTGAATAATCTTAGAAGTCCCAGACCACATCAGAACCCACCAAGATTCAAAATCCTCGGGATGGTAGATTTGTATTTGCTTTCTTTTTTTTTTTCAGCCTCCACAGGTTGACAGCTGGCAGTGAGAACTAATACACCAGGCTTTCAAATGCAGTGCTTTTTATGAAACAAGAGAATTGAGGCTGAATCCCTGCCTATCCCTGCCTTTCTGCAGAAATCAGCAGCTTCATTTTCCAAAGCAAGCCTATCTTCTAAAGAGCACGGCTCTGGAGTTAGATCTGGGTTCAAAGCCCAGGTCAAACACTTCACAGTTATGTGATCTCAGCTCATTTATAAGATGAACCATCAGCTACTCCACAGATGTGTCCTGAATATCACATGAGATAGCATCCTGCAACACCTGGCACACATGTCTAACCTCTGAGGCGGTCAACAAGCATTCACCCCATTTCCCCTCACCCCTACTGTCAGTTAGGTGGGTGTCTGACACCATCTGCAGCCCTCAGCAACACTTTGGCTAATAGGAACTTTTGCTGATATAAAATTTGCTCCTTTTTTAGTATTTGTCAGGAGCAATGGCTTCTCCAACCCTTACATTAAGAGGAGAGACTAAATCCACCCTCTTCTTAAACTAATGAGTCTCTATATCATAAGGGTTTGTTGTCAGCAAGATGGTTTCAGATGAGGCAAGTATCCAGAAATCCAACCTCCTGAATGGTCAAGGCAAGGCCCAGTCCTGGGTGCCTGTGGCATCTGAGCATATGTGACAGCATTCCTGGTGCTCAACTGTGTCACTTTGTGACACCTCAGTTCTGCCGTTTGAGACTTGCTGCCACAGCTCCACGCTTTTTTTCCATGTAGGTTTTTATGGTTTCCATTAAACAAGCTGCTTTCTAGTGAGTTCTTCTACATTATTTATTTTTATCAAGTGGCACATCTGATCTGTGGATCAAAGTTTACTATTGTTAGGACTATCCTAGCACATTACGTGGGAGAATATTTTATAAAGAGCTTGATCTGCATCCTCCAATGGAATAAATGAAAGAACTGCTACTAAAAAGGCAGCCTCTGATTTTCAAAAGCACTTTCATCACTGTTTGGATGTCTTTCAGAAAAGGTAGAATCAGTCTTGAAAGCCATGTAAACAATATGCTCATAAGGCACGCGTGGAGTCAGTCTTCTTCCTTTAGCCTAATCACAACCATCGCTAGCGTCATCTGGGGTTAAGGGTCAGAGTACAGATGAGAAACCAGGGCTTTCACTGAGCAACCTTGGTCAGAGCTGGGGAGGAGGTGGGGGAGCACAGATGTGCCAGATTGGACAGGACTTCACTAGTCCTTAGACCAGGCAACAAGTTAACACTAGGTAGAAATGCATCAGAGTTGGGAAATAAACCAAGTAAAGCTCAAACAAACAGCAGACTGCATGCCAGACAGAGCAAAGAATACAATTATTAGACTGTGAAACTGGCTAGTGGTCAAGCACTGAGGTACAAAGTCAAGACTTAGAAAGAAGATGAGCAGAGAAAGGAAACCTAGGGGATATGAACAGGGGAGATGCAATATTACAACTAAAAGAAGGTAAAGGAGTTTTGGCTCTGAGGAGCTAAGCGTCCTTGAAGCAGTGAGTAATCTCGAGGTATGACCTGCCGCAAGCACTCAGGGACAGATAACAGAGAAACCGGACCAGGCTGTTCAAACACAGGAAGTTAGTAGCTCCTAGTCTGTTTCAAGGCAGCTTCCATTTTACCCCATAGGAGAAAGGCATGCAACAAGATGAAAAGAAAACATGCTCTAAATGGTTCAGATAAGGTAATCTACAGAAGCTAGCTCTGTGAGGCCAGGGAAATAAGTCAAAAAAGCTCTCTATGACTCGCTCAGTGCATGGGGCAACCAACAAAGAAGGTCAGACGTGCAGAAGAGCTGGGGCTTCATTCCCCATTCCCTGAAATAAGCTAAAAGCAAGGCTCCACCCTCTAACAGCAGCAGAGTCATTCTCTGCAGTTTCCACACTGGACAAGGTATACTAACTTCCCGATCACTTCAATGCAAACTGGAGCCTCTCTCTTAAACACCCAGTTTCAGATGGTCTTAACACAAAGCCCTATCAGGGGCTTCCCTGGTGGGCCAGTGGTTAAGAATCCACCTTTCTCACAGAAATATTAATATGTCTCATTCTGATTATGTATTATTTTTCTTTGCCCCTATAGTTCTTCTGATTTTTGCTTTATGCATCTTTGTTTCCTTGTTGTTAGGCGTTTAATGGTGTATGATGTCTATCTTCTTTGTGAATTGTACCTTTTATCATTTTAAAAAAATGGGCTTCCCTGGTGGCTTAGATGGTAAAGAATCTGCCTGCAGTGAGGGAGACCTGGGTTCAGTCCTTGGGTTGGGAAGATCCCCTGGACGAGGGCATGGCAACCCATCCCAGTATTCTTGCCTGGAGAATCCCCATGGACAGAGGAGCCTGGCAGGCTACAGTCCATGGGGTCACAAAGAGTTGGACATGACTGAGCAAGTGACTAAGCACATCATGAAAAATATTCATCTTTGTTTCATTTAAAATAAAAAAATAAAAGAATCTACCTTGCAATGCAAGGGACAGAGGTTTGATCCCTGGTCCAAGAGCCACAACTATTGAAGCTCACGTGCCTAGAGTCCATGCTCCACAACAAAAGAAGACCACACACCGTCAAAAAGAGTAGCCCCCGCCTGCTTCAACTACAGAAAGCCCCACATGCCGCAGCGAAGACCTAGTACAGCCAAAAAAATTAAAAATAAATCTTAAAAAAAAGCGCTCTATCAATAATAGCAGAAATGCTAAAGATTAAAGCAGAGAACATTAAAGGCTTAGAATAGGAAAGAGCACACATTCCAAGAAGGCTATGGAGAGAAACCGCTATATGCTCAGAGTCTCTATATCCACCCCCAGGTTGCTATTCCACAGTGCCTGTCCTTCCTGGAGGACAGAGCAGGGCCGGAGTGATTCAGCATAAGCCATCCCCGCTAACCTTGTTCACAGTCAACTTAATACAGCAGGTTTAGATGCCTCAATACTTTAACTGGCAACATTGAGATTTTGCACATTGCAAATACAACATAAATCCAAAACAGTTTTTAGGCTTGCATGATTTCTCTATTTAGAAATCCCAATACCTAATGGGTACTACGCTTAACCACCCATTAACTGGTTAACACTGAGAAGTTTCTCGACTTCTCAAAAGCTTTATTTTCACAGTTGTAAAAGGGGAATAACTGTATCTTTCCTAAAACTTTAAAGTTAGTGGGAAGATCAAATGAGATAAAGCATAAAAGAGATTTAACATAATATAAAAATGCGCTGTCTTTTCCAAGCCCTATGCCTACCTTCCTGAAAAAACACTTAGAATTTTGTTGGAGAGATAAGATATGAAACAATACGGTAAAAATGGAAGTCCATGGAAAAACAAATGTTAGCTGAAATTGGAAGGAAAAGTTTCTTGGGACAAATGCAATTCTGGATGGATTCCAAAGGACTGGTGACTTGGAAAGGCAAATCCACTTTGCAGGTCCAGATTTATAGAGCAATTACTTAAGCTGTAGTTAGAAAATTTATAGTTAGGAAGTTAACATTATTAATATCATTGCAATTTTATTACTCTCAATGACTTTTGAGAAATAGGTAGCTTTAAAGCATAAAGTGGATAAAGAACTCAATTCAAAAGGTCACAGCAGCAAAGCAAAAAATGAAGTCCAGTTTAGTATCCTATGTTACCTGGCTCAATTAGGGCATGAAATAATTGGAAATCAGTCAAAACTAGTAGGGTCTACTGATCATCCACAACATCACTTTGCTTCCATATAAGAGCTTTTGTCATGTGCCAACAGAGGTATAGAAGTACCATTCCTACAACTCATGGTGAATTAGGACAGGAGAAATAAGACTACGTTTAATAAAGAAGTCTCTGGAAATGACTTATAAATCACTTTTTTTCTGGAACCAAGAGTGTTAAAGTCAGTTCTGTATTTCAAACCACAACGGCGACAGACAGTCTGTGTTGTTATTCAGTCACCCAGTTGTGTCTGACTCTTTGAGACCCCATGGACTGCAGCACACTAGGCTTCCCTGTCCCTCACCATCTCCTGAAGTTTGCCCAAGTTCATATCCATTGCATCTGTGAACAGACAGTCTAATGGAGCTTAAATAGGAAAGTTGGGGCAAGATATTATCAAGGGATCTGCTGACAGTCTTCCTAACATTTTATTAATAACTCCCAGTTACCTGCTCCTGGTTCTCCTACTCCACAGAGGGGTCAATAAGAGAAGATGAGGAAGTGAGGCAGAGGAACCAAGTGACTGCTGAACATAACAATTACTGGCGATTTTAATACTCCTTTCTCAGTAATTGACAGAGCAAGTAAACAGAAAAGCAATAAAGACATAGAAGACCTGAACACCAAAGAACGAACCTGACCTAATTGACATTATAAGAACACTCCATTTAACAACAGCAGAATATATTTTTTTCAAGCACCCACAGAAGACCAAGATTTGCCATAGTCTAAGCCATAAAACAATTTTTAATAAACTTAAAAGGATTTAAATCAAAGTATGTTCTCTGACTATAGTGATCTTAAATGGAACTAAATTAGAAATCAATAACAGAAAGATCTCTGGGGAAATCTGCAAATATTTGGAAACTAAATGAAACACTTCTAAATAACCCATGGGTCAAATGCAAAATCAAAAGGGAAATTAGAAAGTATTTGGAGCTCAATGAAAATGAAAACATAACATGCCACTAAAATTTTGATAGGTTGCTTTTGGTTTGGATGAAATTATTCCAAATTTCATCTAGGGAAAAGAAAAGATGCACTAGAATACTGGAACAGTCAAGATGAGGGTGGGGGCAGTTTGAATGGATGATGGAGAAGCTGGTTCTACTAGACATCAAAATTTAAAAACATATAATTTAGATATAAAATTATAAAATATTTTTGTTATAAGAACAAAGGGAAAAATGCAGAGACCTCAAGAATATGTAAGAATTCAACATATATGTGCATACTTTGCTCTACAGTACTTAACAAATATTGCCTTTTTATAAAAATTGAAGGTGTGTGGCAATCCTACATTAAGCAAATCTATTGGCGCCCTTTTTCCAACAGCATTTGCTCACTTCACATGTCTAAGTCACATTTTGATAATTCTCACAATATTTCAAATTTTTTTCTTTATTGTATTTGTTATGGTGGTCTGTGATCAGTGATCTGTGATGTTGCTACTATGATTTACTGAAGGCTCAGATGACGGTTAGCATTTTTTTTAATAATGAAATATTTTTAATTAAGGTACATGCATTTTAAAGACATAACGCTATTGCACATTCAATACACCATAGTATAGTTATAAACATAATTTTTACATATATAGGGAAATCAAAAAAATCTGTGAATCAACTGATTACAATATGTGCTTTATTGTGGTGCTCTGGAACTGAACCTGAGTTATCTCTGAGCTATGCCTGTACTGGAATAATTCAATAAAAATTGTTGCTAACTAGTCATTCAGGGGAAAAAACTCAATTCCCTCTATCATCCAAATATCAAATTAACTCTATATTGACCAATTAGGGGTCACAAACTCAAATGCCCATAAGGATCATGTTGGTAAAATGAAACATTCACATCTAAATATGTGAGGCATGAGACAACTGGGAGTTGTGAGGAATGAAACAAATTAGAGGATACATGTCTTTCCTAAAAGGTACTTAAATTCCAACTGTTAAAAACACCATACTGAGGAAAAAACAACCAAAAAATCCACCTCTTGTAGCAGGTGAAATGCAGCTGATTAGATAAAAATGTTTGCAATTTCTGATTTAAATGAAAAAACTAAAACTATAAAACTACTAAAAGAAAACTAAGGTGGGGAAGGTTTTCTACAAATATAATATGAAAGGAGTAACCAAAAATTTTACTGATTTTCCTTCATTAAAAGTGGAAACTTCCCTGTAGTAAATATAACCCACAAAAAAAGTTAAAGTGACTGAAGAAAGTGTTACCATAAAAAAGGTACACAAAAATAAAAAATCAGCACAGTCATATCCTGAGATTCACCCACTAGGGTTTCAACAATCACTCATTTAACACTCTTCAAATTAGGAGGACTGGTTTAGATATTGTGTACTCCATGAACAGATGTCTTAAGACAATAGTTACCATGCTTGTGCACTGAATAATCAATGTGTTATGTTCTTTGTTAGTTTATAAACCGTAATAATCTCATGCATCACATTCTCTAAAAATATATTTTTTTTGGTCAATGGCTTCTTTAGCTTTTACTGCTCTTTTTTTTTTGGATTAAAAATTGAATTATATAAATGTTGATTTAAAAGAATTATAACATCAAATATTGACCAGAATACAGTGAAAGGGGAACTTAAGGTGACAGAAGTGCAATCTAACAATATACACAGGAAGCCTTTAGAAAGTACTTATCTATTAATCCAATAATTCTCCAGGAACTTTATCCTCATGAAATGTGGAGGTATGTATATTTACAGAGGCTATATGCAGAGTTAATACTAACTGAAACTGGAAACCTATACATGCAACAATAGGGAATTGATTAACTGGAACAGGTATATCCATGCACCCTAAAAAATGAACATCTATATTCATATATGGGAAAATACTCACATTATATTGTTGAATTAAAAAAAAGCAGCCTTCACAATGTGAATACAGTTTAGACTACTTAACTATAGACTTAAAAGTAGTTAAGAGGGTAAATTTTGTATGTTTTTACTACAATTTTTTAAATTGAAAAAAAGGAGGGGAAGCAGACTTCATGCTCTCACACAAAAATTTGGTATAAACACAAATCATATGTTTCTTACATTATAGAAATACGTATTTTTATCTATACATAGGAAAGAGCTAGGGAGCTAAATAACAATATGCCAAGAGTAGTTAAATCTATTTTGTTGTTCAGATGCTCAGTTGTGTCCAACTCTTTGCGACCGCATGGACTACAGCACTCCAGGCTTCCCTGTCCTTCACTGTCTCCTGGAGCTTGCTCAAACTCATGTCCATTGAGGTGGTGATGCCATTCAACCATCTCATCCTCTGTCGCCCCCTTCTCCTCCTGCTTTCATTCTTTCCCAGCATCAGTGTCTTTTCCAATGAGTTGGCTCTTTGCATCAGGTGGCCAAAGTACTGGAGCTTTAAATCTACAGGTCCTAAGATATGGACTGTTTTTTATATTTTTTTCTTTGTTTCTGAATATTTACAATGAACTTGAATTAGCTGTAGTAAAGGTTTTCAAGATAAGCTATGACTCACATCTTGATGTTCCCAAATTGTATCAATACACTAGATAAAATTCCACCTTTTATTGTTAACTCATGAAATCACTGCAAATACCAACCATATGTTCCTTACTCAACACTGGGGTGCCCTTGGAAACTACAGGTGTATATAACACTACTTTCCCCACTCACTAAGCAACTCCAGACAGCAATGCTTTTAACTCTTCTGTCAGATTTCATGCTTTTGTCTTTTACTCAGTGGCTCCTGTCATCTCTCATTACTGTTAGGATGGTGTCTTTCTCTGTTTTAATTTATTGTTTTTAAAGGAGCTGTAACCGAAAGTGCCAGGAGCACATTAATTTAAAAAAGAGAAAAACAATTAAAAGGCTGAGGGAGGTCACAGAGTCTATCCAATGGCACAAATGAGAACAGGTGTTTTTGTGAGACATTCCTGCCGCCCAAAAAGTTTTTTCTGGGAAAGGGAGGTGGGGCAGTGGTATATGTCTAAATTCCAATGTGTTTAAGCCATTCAACTGCTCTCCACCACGACAAACATACCCAGTGACATTCACGGTCCAGACATATGCCCCTGGACACCCAGGGGGCTCAACGAGGGCAAGCTGGAGCAGGAGCATCCTGCTGGCTGTGTAACTCCTGAGGGGTAAGAGCTGTGCCTCCACGCCGTCCCTTGGCAACATAGTCCAAATCTGAGCGAGAGTCAGGTTATTGTGGAGATAGACTTGAATTTATTAATGTATTTACACATGAATGTATATCAAAGTCACTGATTTAAAATCCAGTGTTTTATATTTAACAACATGACATCATCGCAAAGAGCTGTGCTTTCAGGGTTACAGCTGTCAGGAATGTGCTGAGTAAGAGGGACATGACCACATCCAGTTACTATCATATCTCACCTCCCTGAGGTCTCTTGGACAGAAGTCACAGCTTTCCCCAGAAGGATGCTGGTGAGGTCAGAAACTTAGAAATGTTGAGAAACTGTGCACAAAAGGGCAAGGTGACCTGCTGAATAAGAGGGGAGGGAAGAGCAGCTTCCCTGTACCCATACTGACCCAAAGAGGCCAACTTCCTTTGTTACAACTTGCCATCTAACTTCTAGTTCAATGAAAAAACTACAAGGCACTGTAACCAAAGACCAGAAGCAGACACATGGCTGTTAGGAATGCCTACAGACCAGCACCGAGACAGCTATCATGTGGCTTAGCTAACACTCCTGGAGGTAGAAGTTTTCCTAAGGAAGGTCCCGTCATTCTGCCTAACCATCCTCCTCTCAGCTTCTGGTTGAGACATTTACTAGAAAGGGTGTGCTGAGGCTGCACATTCTTACCTGTGTGCCTTTCCTCATGACATTCCTACCAATCCAGCATTCAAGGCTCGTTTTCCCCAAAAAGTCTTGATTTTTTTTTTCTTTATTCATTCTCCTTTCTTTAATTTCTACAGCATCTAACTGTAAGAACTGGCAATTGATTACCTACCACCTGGTATTTTAAAAATTTCTTCCATGCCTAATTCTGGGCTCTAACATATACAAACTGGCTTCTGTGACTCATGGAACTGCTGCCTTAGCATAGCACAGGATCCGTAATGGGGGGCTCAGGGGATTAGATTAGATGGGCCTGGTAGCCAGAAGCAATGCTTGCTCACAAGCGATTCAACACAAAGGGCGTTTACTCTGGCTTCTGACAGAACGCATTTTAATCAGAAGCAAAGATAAGGGCCAAAGAAAAAAAACCGAGCCATAGGCCAAAGACCCAAAGGGCACTTGTGACCAGAATAAACTGGCTGGATCTTGGGCCTTGGGTAACCAAACTAGGAGCCCAAAGGCTACAAGTTATAGGAAATAACTATTCTCAAGAGTGTAACTGAAGTTAAATTAACGTAACTTAAAAACGAACCCAAAGATCATAGGCAGTGGTTTAAAGAAAAAAAGTGGCTGATCTGCCTAACAGACAGTGTCCCTTTCTGTTGCTTCACTTTAGCTCCAAGGGGAGGAAAAATCTGTATTCACTTTGAGCATCCTTGCCTCAAAAGATGTCTGCTAAAATTAGTGAAAGTTTGATGAGGAACAGGATATTTATAGAGTCAAAGTATTTTCCTACAAAATACTTATTAATTGCAAAGTCAAAAATAGTGCCTTTACAGTACAGAAGCCTGGCAGATACCATTTGACTAGGTGATTAATCACCAGTGACAGGGCAAATAGATGTCACATGCCTCTTGATACATGCACTGAGAAGGGTACAACATCACTGTGGTAGTCCACCCAAAACATATGACCTGTATCTAATCACAGGAAAATCAGACTCCCTAAACTAAGGGACATCCTACAAAAAGGAACTGGTCTGTACTCTTCTTAACATGTCAAGGTCATGAGAGAGCAAGATTAAGAAGTTGTTCCAGATTAAAGGAGATTTAAGAGACATGACAACAAGTACAATGTTTGACTCTGGACTGGAAACTGGACTGGGAAAAAACGTTTTTCTTTTGCTATAAAGAACACTGGTGGGACAATTGGTAAAACATGAACAAATAATTTGAATATTATATCAAAGTTAATCCCCTGATTTTGACAACTGTACAGTGGTTTAGGTTTTTTTTTTTTAAGGAAATACACACTGAGGTACTTAGAGGAAAACAGATGTTTCATCTGTAATTGTCAAATCGTTCAGGAAAAAAAATGTGAATATACATAGAATGAATAGCAAATGGAGCAAAATGTTAGCCTTTGGTGAATTTGGGAAAGAGTTTACAGGAATTTTTATACTGTTCTTGAACTGTTTCTGTAACTCTGAATTATTTCAAAATTTAAAATGTTAAACAAACAAACAGAAAGACAAGATGAGTTAAAGATCAGGCCTTTCGGCCTGAAGACCTAGGGTTCTAAAACCAGCCTTTCTGCTTTGATATGACCTGCAATGATTAGCATGGATTCGAGAGCCATGCAGATCTGGTTTCAAATCATCAATGAGCCATGATCAAACTAAGCTCACAATAAATGATATTTATTATTTCAAAATTTTAAGAAATCAAAAATATGGAAGGCTTTCATAGTTATTTTACAAGAGCAAGTAAGCAATTTTATGGAGCAAGAAGGAACAGCCCTAATATTCAATATAGGAAAAAAGAAAGCTACAGATTATTCCATTTATGAATAAAGATGCAGAGGTACTTGATGAAATATTAGCAAATTGAATCTGGTAGTATGGTAAAAGAACAACAGACCACTGCAAAATCAAGTTAGTTCAGAAAAGTAGGGGTAGGTGAATGGATGAATATCAAGAAATCAATTAAAATAATGCACGTTACAAAAGTCAAAAAAGAATTATAAATGCAATAAAGAAATATTTTCTATAGCTGAACACCTTCCTGATATTTCAGTGTTTATTTTTCCAGTGGGATATTTGTAACTTTTCTATTATAAAAGCAATTATGATTATTGTGAAAAGTTTCAAATAACGCAAAAGTGGGCAGAGTGAAAAGTTTTCTAAATAGTCCATGATAAGTAAGACTTACTTACTGGAGTAAGTCTTTCCAGTTTGTGAAAGTATATTTTAGGTAGATAGATAGGAAGCCAGTGAGCAAAAAGAGAGAAAATGCCTTTCTGAGAACCCCAATCTGAGAAGCAAGGCTTCTGTCCCCACCAGTTACTCTATCAGTAACTGTGCTCTTGAACAGCACACCACTGACAAAAAGGGTCCACAGCGGAGTCTCCCTTTCTATTATCCTCCCCTTTTTCTCCCTCACAGTCACCGACCACCCAGAAGGTAGCAAATCCACCTGTGAGTCACTTGAAAGAAGTTCTCATTACATATAAAGAAGCTCTCCTCACTATTCAGATAACTACCTATCCTCAGAATCAATGGTTTAAAGACAGGAGGGGGTTTCCCTATTGGACCAGTGGTTAGGAAGCCACCTGCCAATGCAGGGGGCAGGGGTTCGATCTCTGGTCCATGTTCCTCGGGGCAACTAAGGCCATGTGCCACAACTACTGAGCCTGTGTGCCTAGAGCCTGTGCTCCGCAACAAGAGAAGCCACTGCAATGATAGGCCTGTGCAATATCACTAGAGAATAGCCTCTGCTGGCTGCAACGAAGAGAAAGTCCTCGCGCAACAATGAAAACCCAGTGCAGCCATAAATCAATAAAGATGGAAGGATAAAAAGTAAAGAGATTTTTAAAAGAGAGAAGATTTAAGTATAAAATTTTAAAGATGGGACAATTAGAAGAATTAAGGCAATCCCGGGCAGAGGAACCCAGGTTTAAATCATCATTACCATCACCATCACCCGCTTCGAAATTACACAGTATGAAATGCATGCTATTCAGCATACAGTTCAGTTCAGTTGCTCAGTCGTATTCGACTCTTTGTGACCCCATGGGCTGCAGCATGCCAGGCCTCCCTGTCCATCACCAACTGCCGGAGTCTACCCAAACCCATGTCCATTGAGTCGGTGATGCCTTCCAACCATCTCATCCTCTGTCGTCCCCTTCTCCTCCTGCCCTCAATCTTTCCCAGCATCAGGGTCTTTTCAAATGAGTCAGCTCTTCGCATGAGGTGGCCAAAGTACTGGAGTTTCAGCTTCAACATCAGTCCTTCCAATGAACACTCAGGACTGATCTCCTTTAGGATGGACTGGTTGGATCTCCTTGCAGTCCAAGGGACTCTCAAGAGTCTTCTCCATACACTTGTATTTAAATTCTCTGGTGTTTCAGGGGGGTGGCAATAGTTTTTCAGAACTCAGACAATATCAGTCAAGGAATGGACAGAAAAGAGAAGTGGGAGGCTCCCTTGCTGGTGCTACCCTCTACGGCCGGAAGCTGAGGCATTTTCCAATAATAAAGGGCACAGAATCCAACAGGCAGGGCACCCACTCCCAATTCGGAAGAAATTGTCCTGCAAAAGATAAAGAGCCTTCCGAAACCAGGGACGTTAAAGAGTCTGATGTCATCCCTTCAGAACAACCAGAGCTCAAGGTTACGGTAACCCAACTCCCCAGTATTATTCTGACCAACTTCATAAAAACAAAAGCTGCCTTTGATGCATTTCAATGCCCGGCCACCTCACCAGAGAATCAGATATTAAAAATTAATCAGGCTGGCAAGGCACTATTCAATGTCAGGCAGCTCTGCATATGAGATGGAGCTCTAGATGGACTTAAACTGAATGCTCATCTTTTGTAGCCATGAACTTATACAATTTAGATCATGGCCTAGTCCTTCTCCCGCTGGGTCTAATTCTGGTTGGTCAGCTCTGCTATGGTTAGGTGGCCCTAACCCACCTTCTTCACTTCCTGCCTTACTGCAGTACCCGTGGACAATATTCATACACTGGCAAAGTCCCAGACATCACCTCTACTCTGAAATGAACACCGACAAGAGAGGGATTTCACTAGACGGGTAAGGAAGAGAGGAACATTCAGGCCAAGGCACAGACTTTAAAAGCATGCTGAAAATGGGTGACTGAGGAAGGGCCAAGTGGTCCAGTGGATTCAGCTTTCCTAGAGTCTCTACCTCTAGGCTCTGTCTCTCCTGAGCTCCACACACCACCTGCACACCAGGTTCCCCATATGGCGTTCTTCAGATTCCTGAAACCTAACATATGATGGTCAAAACCTTTCTCCTCCTACACTCTAAATGTTGGCTAATAGAGCCACCATGCATTCAGTCAAGCTTAAAACCTCAGTCATCTCAGATTCTTCCCTCTCTGTCTAAACATGTCCAAATACATCAACAATTTGCATCAATACCATTCCAAAATGGTCTTGAAACCATTCCCCACTCTCCATTCCTACTACCACTAACCTTAGCTGTATCTTTCACCTGGACTATTGCAGAACCTTAGTGTAGATGACCCAAACTCGGTCAGCTCAATTGCTGCATCACTATGAAGCTTTTCCCAGCCCCTGCAGTTTGTCTCCACCACCTCCCACCCCTGCTTTCCTTGCTCTCACAGTGCTTTGTAACCATCTCCACCAGCACAAAACCCGCACACTGTATGATCATTACATGAAACATGTCTGTCTCCTCCACTCAAAAACAAAATTCTCAGGCTTCTCTGGTGGCTCAGTGGTGAAGAGTCTGCCTGCCAGCGCAGGAAACATGGGTTCAATCCCTGGTCCAGGAAGATCCCACATGCCATGGAGCAACTAAGCCCATGTACCACAACATGTGCTCTAGAGCCTGGGAGCAGCAACTACTGAGCCCATGTGCTGCAACTTCTGAAGCCTGTGCGCCCTGCAGCCTACGCTCCACCGCAATGAGAAGCCTGCACACTGCAACTGGAGAGTAGCCCCCACTGACCGCAACTAGAGAAGAGCCCACATAGCAATGAAGACCCAGCACAGCCATAAATAAATAAACTTATTTTAAAAAATTAACAAAATTCTCAAGTGTAATCACCATATTTGATAACTTTCCAAGCATCTTATAAAGTACCTGAACATGGCAGTTCACAATAAAATATTGTTTAAAAATTAAAATCCTAAGAAGTTGCCCTGCTCTAGCCTCTCCTTCACAAAGTTTTCCTTCTTATACTTTTTTTCTGTTTATTTTGAAATAATTACAGATTCATAAGAAGTTAGAAAAACAGTACAGAGAGGATCCATGTACCCTTTGTCCAGTTTTCCCCAATGGTAATATCTTACACAACTCTAGTACAATATCAAAACCAGGAAACTGACATTGGCACAATCTTTGGACTTTATTCAGATTTTACCTATTTTACATGCACATGTATGTATGTGCACGCAGGTATAGCTCTATGCAAACTTATCACATGTCTAGACTCGTGCAAGCCCACCACAATCAAAATACAGAACTGTTTCTCCCTTGTGCTGCCTCTTTACAGTTAACTCACCCTCCCCCCTACTTTTTCCTTATCCCTCGCCACCCTAACTCTTGGCAACCACTAATGTATTTTCCATCTATATGTGTGTGTGTGTGTGTGTGAGTTGCTCAGTTGTGTCCAACTCTGTGACCTCACAGACTGTAGCCTACCAGGCTCCTCTGTCCATGAAATTCTCCAGGCAAGAATACTGGAGTATGTAACCTTTCCCTTCTCCAGGGATCAAATGTTCCCGACCCAGGGATTGAACCCAGGTCTCCTGCATTGGCAGGTGGATTCTTTACCATCTGAGCCACCAGGGATAACCCTCCATCTCTATAACAGACTTAACAGCATCTCACTGCAGCCAACAGAATGAAATTCACAGATCTCAGCATGGCATTCAAGGCCTTGATGATGTGGTCTGGACCGACCACGCCAGCTCATTCCTCACCTCTACCCTCTTGAATCCACTATTCCAGCAATATAAGACAACTCACCACTCTCAGAACATATTTGCACTTTCCTGCCTTTGCATCGTTGCTTGTGTTGTTCCTGTAACTATTACAGTCCCTCCCTGGTTTTTCCACTCAGAAAAACCATCTTCAAAGCCTCAGCTCAAATGTCATATTTATAAAAAGCTCTTCCTGACCTCTAACATCCCCAAGCAATTGGTTTTTCCCTTCTCTGTGATCCCATCCTTACAGCATTCAGATCACAGAATTGTGATGTACCCACATCTTCTACATTTTGCCATGATCCAACGGAACACAGGGATATATATATATTATTCACTTCTGTCTTCACAAGACCCAGTGGTTTGACTCAACAGCCTTTCACAAATCCTTCCTTTGTGCTATCTGTCACTAGCTGCACTAAGTGCTAGAAATGCAAAAATAAATATGCTCCTAAGGGGCTTATGAGCTGGCACGTCAGTGCCTGCCTCAATGAAGACACACAACAGAAACTTCTTGAATGAATGAATGCTGAAAATCTGTGGACCCCTTGAACACATTTTTAAGACTTAATGATCTAGAGTAGACATACACCATCCATGATCCTGATGCTGCTGAGTGACCAATCATTGATCATTCAACAAAAGGTCACTGAGTGACTACTAGATGTTAGGTACTTTTTCTAGGGATAAGAGTAATATAGGGGAGCTCTCTTTTCTTTAACCCAATCTATCAGGCCAGTGGCTGGAATCATCAAGGGTGTGGGTATAGCAGAGACGAGCCAGGACCACTCAGCAGGAGTGTTGTACAGAAGGGATGGCAAGCCTCTTAGTCTCATCAGGTGGAGTTGGTAAAGAGAACGTCTATCTTACAGGACACCTAGGTAAGACAGAAACAGGAGGATGGGTGTCTCCCGCCCCCAGTTTTCTTTAAAGTAAACCAAAGGAAAATAAAAAGAGACAAAAACCTGCATCTGAGCCGAAAACCAGGAAGGATGCCATCCCACCTGCCCAAAACTTTGAGGAATTTCCGTTAGATATTCTTTCTCTAAAGAAGCAATGTGTTCTGGCAATAAATGTAGGACCAGCAGAACCCAAAAGGGAGGGGGCAGCACACAGAGAACTGCTACAACATAGGCCAAGGTCCACACCAGAGGGCCTCCCTCTGAGCCCTGGACAGGCATTATCCCACCCAACCCCCGCCCAGGCACCATGCCTGGCAGAGGGAGTGGCACCAAAGGGCTGCGTCTGGGCACAGGCAGCCCCAGTGTAAAAGCAGTCAACCTAAAATTTCCCCTTGTTCCTTTACTTGGGTATGGAAAAGTTAAGACAGATACTCATAGATAACTCTGTAAGAATCCCTCTCTCATGGGATTATAGAGATGGCTGCAAAACTCTGTTCAGAATAAGATTTAAGGCATCAATGTAACTATGATACTCATGTTATTTAAAAAACGGATTTCTAAACCAGAAAAGACTGAATGGAAATTAAAACTCTGAATGCCAACTGAAATAGTAATGGAGAAAAGGAATAGTAAATTGAGGGTTACAGAAGAATCAAATTAGTAAAGTAAAACTTAAAATCCTCAAGAACTCAGAATAGAAGTTTAAAAAGATAAAAATGAAGCAGGGATTAATTTTTAAAGTACAGGATAGACGGGACATCCCTTGTGGTCCAGTGGCTAAAACCCAGAGTTCCCAATGGAGGGGGCCCAGGCTGGATCGCTGGTCAAGGAACTAGATCCCACATGCCGTGACTAAGAGTTTGCAAGCTGCAACTAAAAACTGATCCCACATGCTGCAAGTAATCCCAGTGCCACCACATAAGTATTTTTTTTTAATTAAATCGCAAGATAGAGAAAAAGGTATAGCAAGTTTATAGCTTGGACTTAATCAAAAAACTGCCAATAAATTCAGCAAAGTTGCAGGACACAAAATCAACATGCAAAACTCAGCTGCATTCCTATACACTAAAAATAAACAATCCAAAAGGTATATTAAAACAATCCCATTTATGATAGCATCAAAAAGAATAAAATATTTAGGAATAAACTAAACCAAAGAGGTGAAACACTTGGATGCTGGAAACTACAGTACAGAACAATTCTAAAAGAAATCAGAAAAGACATAAGTAAAAAAGGAAAGACATCCATGTACGTGAACTGGAAGGCTTAATATTATTCAGATGTCAGTGCTACCCAAAGCCATCTAGATTTAATGTAAACTCTATCATAATCTCAATAAAACAGAAAAATCCTCCCTAAAATTCATATGAAATCTCAAGAGATCCTGAATAGACAAAACAGTCTTAAAAAAGAACAGAGTTGGAGGTCTCACACTTTCTGATTTCAAACTTAGAACAAAACTATGGTAATTAAAACAATGTGGTACTGGCATAAAGAGACATATTGACCAATGGATACAAGAGAGAGCCCAGAAACAAACCCTCACATATGGACTCAAATAATTTTTCAGCAAGGGTGTCAAGTCAATTCAAGGGGGAAAGGGAAGTCTTTTCAACAAATAGTGTTGGGAAAACTAGTATACGCATGACAAAAAATGAGGGCCCTCGACTTATATACAAAAATTAACTAAAAATGGAATAAAGATCTAAACGTTAAGAGCTAAAACCAAAGGATAAAACCAAAAGGCACCCCAAAGAATGGGAGAAAATATTTGTAAATCATATAACTGATACAACACTAAAATCCAGAATATATAAATTCTACAATTCAGCGATAATAATAACAACAACAACAACAAAAAACCTATTTAAAATTGTCTATTTAAAAATGGACACAAGGCTTGAACAGACATCTTTCGAAAGAAGATACACAAATGACTAATAAGCACATGAAAAGATCCTCAATATCACTAGTCATCTGGGAAATGCAAATCAAAACCACAACAACATACCACTTCACACTCGGTGGTGGTGGTGGTAGTGGTGGTTTAGTTGCTAAATTGTGTCGGACTTCCGATCTCATGGCCCACCAGACTCCTCTGTCGATGGGTTTCTCCAGGCACTCAGTAGGATGGCCATTATAAAACCCACATACACACACATAGAGAGAAAGAGAATAAGTACAGGCAAGAAAGTGGACAAACTGTAACCCTTGTGCATTGCTGGTAGGAATGTAAAATGGTGTAAACTGAGGTGATAGTGCATACCAACACTTCACAGGGATGTTGAGAAAAACGAGATGATTCCAATAAAGCACTCTCCACATAAGCTCTAAAAGTTAGCTCTTAATATTATTATGAAGATGACGATGAGGATGGCACAGCTTACCAGCAGGCATCTGACCAGAAACAGGACTGTATTTCTGAATCACTATCATTTCTGTGTGGTATTTTATTGATAAAGTCCTCTCTGTTCTCTTAAGGGCCCTTACCCCCTTCACCATTCAACCCTTCTAGGACTGAACTACATGCTGTATAATTTTTACCCAGCAAATCTTAATGATGCCCAAGGAAGCAAGACATTCACTGGAAAAATTACTAACTAGTATATTCATACTAAAATGGAGGATATGACCTAGTTTAATTAAAAGTACCTCAAGGAACCTCCCTGGTGGTACAGTGGATAAGAATCTGCCTGCCAATGCAGGGGACACAGGTTCGATTTCTGGTCCAAGAAGATGCCACATGCCACGGAGCAACTAAGCCCGTGTACCACAACTACTAAAGCCTTCCTGCTGCAACTATTGAAGCCCATGTACCCTAAAGCCGCTGCTCGACAACAAGAGAAGCCACTGCAGTGAGAAGCCTGTGCACTGCAAGGAAGAGTAGCCCCCTTCGCTGTAACTAGAGAAAACCCATGCACAGCAACAAAGACCCACTGCACCAAACATAATAAATAAAAATTAAAAATAAATAAAAAGCACCTCAAAGAATACCTCTAAACTCAGCAAAGATTTCACAGTCTCTCTGTCTTTCACCCTACCTACAATGTCAACTGTGTAGATCTGCCAGTGTTTCTGTAGGCTTTCCTGCTGGCTCAGATGGTAAAGAATCTGCCTGCAATGCAGGAGACCCAGGTTCAATCCCTGGGTCTAGAAGATCCCTTGGAGAAAGACATGGCAATCCACTCCAGTATTTGTGCCTGGAGAATTCCATGGGCAGAGGAGCATGGTAGGCTACAGTCCATGGGGTCGCAAAGAGTCAGACACGACTGAGCAACTAACACACACAGTATTATTTGAGAAGTGCTGATTGGGCTTTAAGTCCTTCAGAAGTATTCTTATCCACTGGGGGTGCTCCATTTCAACAAAGTAATTTAACCACTGATAATAGCTTAGAGGAGGGCATGGCAACCCACTCAAGTATTCTTGCCTGGAGAATTCCATGGACAGAGGAGCCTGGGGGGCTACAGTCCATGGGCTCACAAAGAGTCGGACACAACTGATCAATTAACACTACACTACTACTATGATGGCTTAAGCTCTAGATCTGGCAGGAAATCAGGAAAAATCCAATGAAAGTAGGTGATTCAAGGTCTCAGGAGGCCTATCTTCTCCCCAAGTCCAATAACAGGTGCTCTTGGTAAGGAAAAGCAGACACAAGCATTTGAAGGCATATGCTTTGTCCAGTTCCAATGGCTTTAAGAATCACATCCCAAAGCATGTGGCCAAATATCAAGAGCCTAACAAGGAGAAAGGTCAAAGGGAAAAGGTCACTGCTGGGCTCCAACACCATCATCAGCTGAGTCAGCTCAGAAGACAAGCAACAGAGAGTTACTTGATAAATATTAAGATTACTAAAATACACACTTCTGCTTCATTTACTGTCCATGATGGGGACAGAACAGTACCACAGGAAAGCAAAGCACTGAAGAGAAAACATCTAGAAGGAAGGAGAGAAGGAAGTAGAGGGGCTTAAGGAAGCAAGACCAACAGGGCATTATACGGGGACAAGCTAGACAGAGATGAGATAATGTCTTATCAACTATCTCTGGTGAAACCAGGCCTGGTCAGGCTACCTCAGTCCTCTCCCTGTGGAGCTGGCAATTCAATCCAAGAGCTTCCAGGGAGAGTGACAGCAATAGTGCAGGTGCCCATGTAAAGGGTGCAGCCAACCCACTCTCCATAGAACCTCGTTTCCTTTCCCTGCCAGGAAAAAAAAAGGTTTTCATGTAACTCCAGCTTCTTGTCTCCTCCACCCTTGTAGTGACCTGAGTGACAGTCCAGGTCCTAACCCCAGAAACCTGTAAATGTGACCTTATTTGGAAAAAGGGACTTTGCAGATGTAATTAAGTTAAGGATCTCAAAATGAGGTCATCCTGCATCATACTGGTACACCTGAAACCCAATGACAAGTGTCCTCAGACCACGACACTCACAGGAGAGACACAAAAAGAGGAGGAGACCGTCACGTGAAGACAGGGGTAGAGATTGGAGTGATGTAAACACAAGTCAAGGTGCCATCAGGGGCTGCAAGAGCTAAGGACAGATTCTCCTGACAGCCACTGGACAGAGTATGGCCCAGCTAACACCCTAGTTTCAGACTCCTGCCCTCCAAAATTATGAGCAGATAAATCTTCATCATTTTAAGCCACCCAGTTTGATGGTCATTTGTCACAGCAGACCTAAGAAAATAATACAACCTCAACCATGGCAGGAAAAAACAAACAAACACTCTGTAAACACCCAACATTCCTTCTTCATGGGCACTTTCAAAAACCTTCCTTCCAGGGAATCTTCACTTACACAGTCTAACCAAGGAGACGTCACGTCCAAGGGTGGTGTGCTTTTCACGTGGACTTGGACCTCTGCTTAGCCCTCGTCTCAGGGGCTTCAGAGAGAAAAGGGCTCTGTAGTTCAGTCCTGCTGGGCATCCAGCCCACCTATCCCACCTCATCTCACTCAGGCTCTGATCCTTACAGATGACACAGATGGACGGCTGGGTATGTGATTTTGCTTCTGAACTAATTCAAAAGGAAATATACTTGCCCTACCTGTATGACTCAAAAGATAAGGACAGATCACAATGCAAGATGTTTAAGAACCAGCTTGGGGCGTTTGCCTGGGGAGTTTCTAAAGGAACGTGACACACAGGATATCCCCAGTGGTTACGGGGTGGGGACAGGTGCACAGTACCAGCCCTCTCCTCCCCACTGCTGGGTCTTGGGTTTCTCTTCATTTATTTTTACCCTGTGTCTTTGAAACTATGAACTTGCTGCCTTTATATGAAAGAACTAAACACACACAAACACACACACAGAAATCAAGAAACTGTGACAGTCAATTCTGCTCAACAGCTACCCCCCTCTCCTCTCTGCAAAATTCCTTCCAGGACTTGGCAACTAAGTGGTGGGAGTTCAAAAATGTCTGCCTCTCCAGGGCCTGTACTGTTCTGCTCATCATAGTCCAGGCAGTGCTTTCAACAGCGTCGTTATGAGTAGGGTCTCAAAATATACTTGGTGAGTGTCCAGTCTGTATATCAGAAGGTAAAATATTACCATGGTAAATTTCATGTTACGCACCTCTTTTACCACAATGAAAAAAAGTTTTCGTTTTGTTGAAAACCACACTGAGATACTACTTTGTACCTACCAGGATGACTACTATCAAAAATTAAAAATAAAAAAAAATAAGTATTGCCAAGGATGTGGAGAAACTGGAACCTTCATACTTTGATGGTGGGAATTAAAAATAATTCAATCTAGGGCTTCCCTGGTGGCTCAGAACTGATGAAGAGTCTGCTTGCCAATGTAAGAGATGCGAGTTCAATCCCTGGTCCAAAACGATCCTACTTGCTGTGGAGTAACTAAGCCCGTGCGCTACAACTACTGAGACTGTACTCTAGAGCCCAGGAGTCGCAACTACGGAGTCCACGTGCCACAACTACTGAAGCCCATGTGCCCTAGAGCCCGTGCTCTGCAACAAGAGAAGCCACTGCAATGAGAAGCCTGTGCACTGCAACTGGAGAGCAACCCGTTTGCTGCAACTAGAGAAGTCTGCACAGTAATGAAGACCCAGTGGAGCCAAAAAATAAAACTAAAAAAAAAAAAAGTTCAGCCTCAAAAAGCTAAACACAGAATTACCATATAACCCAGAGATTACACTTCTGAGTATGTACCCAAAAAAGCTGAAAAAGAATTTTGCTTTTAAAACCAAAACTTGTACACAAATGTTCACAGCTGCATTCTTCACAATACCCAAAAGTGGGAAACAACCCACATATCCATCAACGGGTAAATTGATAATGGAATACTATTCAGCCAGAATGGAATGGAGTATTGACATATGCCACAACATGAATGATCCTCAAAAATATTAAGCTAAATGAAAGAAACCAGTCACAAAAGACAATCATATACTATTTGATTCCATTTATATGAAACACCCATAACAGGTAAATCCACAGAAACAGAAAGCAAATTGGTAGTTCCAGGGGCTGGGGAAGGAGGAAATGGGGAGTAACTGCTTAACAGGTACACGTTTCCTTTTGGGGAGATGAAAATGTTTTGGAACAAGACAGAGGTGATGGCTGCACATTATGAACGTACTAAATGCAACCGAACTATTCACTTAACAGTTACATTATGTGAATTTCACCTCAATTGAAAAAAACTTCCCTGGTGACTCAGATGGTAAAGAATTCACCTGCAATGCAGGAGACCCGAGTTCAACCTGGGTCAGGAAGATCCTCTGGAGAAGGGAGTGGCTACTACTCCAGTATTCTTGCCTGGAGAATTTCATGGACAGAGGAGCCTGGAGGGCTACAGTCATGGGATCGCAGAGTCGAACACGACTGAGCAACTTAGCACAAATAAACCCAACATTGTGATTAGAGTTCAAAGAATACATATAGAACATTTCTAATGACTTAACTAATCATCAGGGTCTAAGTCAGGGTTTCTCAACCTGAACATGATTGACTTTGGGCTGTATCATTAATTCTCTGTAGTGAGGGGCTGTCTTGTGTACTGTAGGGTGTTCAGCAGCATCCCTGGCCAATACTCATTTGATGCCAATAACACACAGTCCACGGGGCTGCAAAGAGTTGGACACAACTGAGTGACTGAACACCACCACCACCACCCCACCACCACACACACACACACACCCCTCGCTGAACTGCGACAACTAATACTATCTCCAGACACTGTTAAACATCCCTTGGTGGGCAAAATCGCCCCCAATTAAGAGTCACTGGTCCAAATGAAAAAAGGGCTCTCCCTGCACTTACTAAGAATTTGTTCTTTTTCAATCCCTGTCAACCAGGCAGTATGACTCACTATTTCCTGCCAACCCTACCAGCCACAAATGACCCATCTATGAACTTCTGGCACCTGATTATATGCCCTTTCTTCTACTTCCAATCCCCCCAAACCACTCACAAGGGCCCTGGCTAGGCTGCTTTCTGCCTGCCAGGCCAGAGATTATCCAGTACCCTTCACCTTGTCCCCAGCGCATGGCTCCATGTCTCCATTAGCACCGAAGAGACAGAAGGACATTCTGAAGTCACAGGTCAAGGAAAAGCCAACCTACCAGTTTTACAAGCAGGACAGAGACTTCCTGTACCTAGATGCACGTTCCCTAATCTCAGTAGCTAATTAAAGAACAAGAGAAGTCCTCCACATCAGTCCAACCCCAAACTGAGTGACAGCTGAAATGAGAGGTTGAAAGTCCCTAGTCCCAGAAGATATGACTACACTTTCAAGAACTTTGATGAGTTGTAACTTTGGGGAACACAATCAATTCAGGCTCAGTTGTCTTGATATTAATCTTTCACAAAGCTCCCAAACCTTGAGAAGAGAAATGGATCCTACTTCCATCTGAACCTATATAGTCTTGGACAGGTCATTTAATCCTCTGGGCATAGGTTTCTCCTTTGCAGGGTATGTGGGTTAGGCTGTTTGAATTCTAAATTAAATGCACTATTTCCATACCTACTTCCTGTATCTACTTATAAATATTAAGGTCATATATAAACATAAGCAGAAACCTAAGCATGCCCTTAAGGAGTCCAAGTTGGGTTGGAGGCAGGTAAAAAAATAACTTAGAAGGCCCAGAGAGGGAGGGAGACGGGCCAGAGAGAGAGACAATAAGACGGAACAAAAACTAAAGAGGTACGTGCCAAGTGCCCTCGAACGTGTGAGAGATCAAACATCAGGAGCAAGTAATCACATGTAAAAAAAGTCAACAGACACTGCCCACAGCCCCTGCATTGGTGCAGCAGGGGAAGCGAGGAGCTAAAGTATTAGGGGTATGGAGGAGGCGGCATTTAATGAAGGCTTCCCAGCTACTATTTTGGTTCTTGAATAACGGGAAATATGCAAGATACCATTTCAAACTCACAGACTGAGCAATTTTGCTGACACAGTCAGTCGTTTTCCTTTATGTAAAGGCTGAGTAAAAACTCAGGGACGTAGTCCTTCATCATTTAGCAACCCCCAAGGTAAAGGGATTTCCTAAGAGTTGAGCAGTGTGACAAAAGAGAACAAAAGCGACAACCAGCCTGACCAGGAGGGTTGTTAAGGGTAAAGGTGAGCAGAAACCCCCAGCAACAAAATGCAAAAGGCAAATTTTGAGGATGTCTGTACAGTGACCATATGAGGTCTCCTGTCTCGTTCTTTTCAAAGCCAAGACCCAAGGGAGAATTTAAAATATATATATTTATGTTTATGTACTTAAATATAACTAACATGATATATCACATATAAATATATAGGCAAATATAAGTAAAAAGAAAGTTTATTCCTTCTAATAAGAGAGAACACAAAGCTGTCAAATACCGTAATTACACAAATGGAACAATAACAACAATTTAGCTTCATAATCTGGCCAAAGATATAGCATCCAAATTGCCCTGCCTGCTCTTGAGCCAGTCAACATCGCTTGCATCACCAGTCTGCTGACGCCATATTTTCCTACACCTCAAGATCTTCAGGGCAGGAGATCAGGTTTTTAACTTGTTTCCCTCAGCTGATTCCACATCATTATTCCCACCTTCCACCCTCATGTAAAGGTTCCTGTCCCTCTGAGCTCAGGCCACCTGGCTCAGGGCGGCTTCCACCTGCCTTGTCTTTGTCCCTCCACCCTCCAACTCAGTTTCCAACATTCACTGAAGCCTTTGGTATCCTAGCTTCCTCTCTTCACAACTCCTGCCATCATACTGGACAGTTTCACAACCCATGAGGATGACTTATTCCTATACTTCTGCCTCCAGATGTCTTCAGGACTATGACCTTTGGTTCTCTCAACCACCTACACACATGGCCACACCCCAGAGCTTACCAACACAAACCTTAAATGACAATTGTTCACTTTCTGACACACTCTTCAAGCCTCCAGCTTCCCATGCCTTCACTCTGCGCTGAACTGTTCTTCAAACTCAACCATCTTCCAGCTCTGACTCTTTCATTTTCTCCCAATCAAACAGTTCTCTCCTTGAACAGTCTCCTCGCCCCCATTCTAGCTCCATGGTTGATGACCTAGACCACTCCTTTGATTTCTCTGTACCCCTGGCCTCCTAAAATATCTAAACCTGAAAGTGTTAGCCATTCAGTCATGTCTGACTCTTTGTGACCCCATGGACTGTGGCCCATCAGGCTCCTGTGTCCATGGAATTTTCCAGGCAAGAATACTGGAGTGGGTTGCTGTTTCCTTCTCCAGGATCTTCCCAGCCCAGGGACTGAAACCAGGTCTCCTGCACTGCAGGCAGATTCTTTACCATCTGAACCACCAGGGAATATTAAAGGCTTAATCTAAACCTGGGTCAGTGCTAAATCCACCTATTCTTCCCGTAACCCTAGGCTCCTGAGTTTCAGCAGAGAAAAACCATGCAGTTTTAAAAGTGGTATCGTTATCCAGTCAGTCTTCATCCTGAGTCCTGCAGTTGTCCTTGGACAGCTCCCTCTCCCACTCTTCTCAGTGACTAACCCAAATCCTCAGCTGTCTCTTCAGCCCCATCCTCACCACAACCCTCAGCAGACAACCTTGCTTCCTCATTCCATAAAACCAAGACCATCTGCCCCGACTACCTTTAAATTCCTGTCTCCTCATATACTTCCAGTCCTCCCACAACAAGCTTAACTCTATCCACATTGATTCATTTATCTCCTTCTGTCTCAGAGGGTAAAATGTCCTCCTTTTCCAAGGATCAGCCTTGGTCCTATTCATTCATTCATTCACCAATTTAGTCAACAAATATTTACTGAGTGTTCTAGGCCTGTGAACAAAACATACAAGCTCAGGAAGCTTACATTACATAAAGTTAGCTTTATTACATAAAGAAGGGATACAATTAATTATAGAGCATATCAGAGGCAGAGAAGAGGAAAGGGGAGAGCTAGGGGAGGGAGAGCTTGCAATCTTTGAGAGAATGATCAGAGATGGACTCTCTGCGAAGGAGACATTTAAGCAAAACAGGCAAGGGACAGAAAGCTTTGGGGCTACTAGAGAAGAATATTGCAGGCAGAGGGGAAAGCACAAAAGCCCCAAGGGAGATGTATGAGGGCCCCCTCTTTAAGGAACTACAAGGAGGGCAGTGTGGAGAGAGTGCAACAACCAAAGAGGAGCGTAGGAACACAGACAGAAGAGAAGTCATTGTGGGCCAGAGCGCAGCACTTTCTAGACCCACATCAGAGTCTGCGGTTTTACTTGCAGTGAGATGGGGAGTCACTGGATGGTTCCTGACAGAGAATTAACAGGAAATCACATGCATTTTAAAGGATCCCTCTGGCTGCTGTGCTGATAGCGGGCTGAGGAGGCTTGGGTAGAAGCAGAGGAACTGGAGAAGAAATAGCCAGTGTAATCGATGCCAACAAAAGCTGGGCCCAGAGAGACAGCAGAGGAGGAAGTTAGAAGTGGCTGGATTTTCAATCCACTGTAAATGTAGAGCAAACAGGATTTTCTGATAAACCGGATGAGAAATAAGAGGGTTTTGGCCTGAGACTACAGAAGGACTGATCAGCTGAAAGAAAGGTTTCCGGCCTGAGCAACCAAAAGAAGGGAGCTGCAAGGCAAAAAGATGAAGGTCTGTCTCCTCCAGTCTCCTCGGGAACCTCATTCTGTTAGACGACTGCCTTCACTCTTGTTTTAATCTCTGTGTCTCCAGATGCCTTCCTATCAGCTTATTAACATGCCCAAGCATCACGTGATCCTGTGCCCATATGATCTCTCCTCTCCTTTTCTATTCACATTGCTTAAAAAATGAGTCGAGACTTGGTGCTGCCATCCACTAGCTCACCACTCTTCTAAAACTGCTCGTGAGGAGGCCAGTGCCATTCTCTTGTCCAATCCAGAGGCCACTCTCCAGTCTTTATCCTACTGGACCACTCGGGGGCAACTGATCCTCTTTTCTCCTACTTTTTAACTCTGTAGGGTGCCAGATGCATAAGACACTGTGGGACTGATTCTCCTCATACTTCTGGATATCCTTCCTCTGTTTCTTAGAGCTTTCCTTACTAAACTTGCCATTAAATGTTGCTAAAACTCAGGACTTCCCTGGTAGTCCGGTGACTAAGACTCTGAGCTTCCAAAGCAGGGGGCGCGGGTTTGATTCCTGGTCAGGGAACTAAGATTCCACATGTTGTGCAGTACAGCCAAAAAAATGTTTACAATGTGGCTAAAACTCAACTCCATTCTCAGCCCATTGCTCTTCTTACTCTTGACTTTTCAAACCTGAGTGCAAGTATCTCTGCATGAACAGCCCCAAACAAAACAGTTTTAACAATATTCAACTTACTTAAGCTATTCTTTCCTAAAAGACTTGCCCAAGTTCCCCCAAGCCCATATTCCACTTTACCATAAATAAATAAGTAAATTTTGCAAAAGACACACCATTCAACCAATTCTCACTGCATCCCCCAGGAAGTGAAAAACAAAACACCAAAGTTCTCTGTATAAACTCAGGGTTTCCTGTATTTCTCAGACTTATGTATTTCTGCTAAGGAAGAAGCATGGTATCAGAAATGTGATATGTTTGTCCATGTCGGGATGTTATGAATTCAGGTGTACAAGAGAGTAGTAAGACGATAGACAATTTTAACAGATCCCAAGTGAGATGTTGGAAGAAAAGCTATGACCAACCTAGGCAGCATATTAAAAAGCAAAGACATTACTTTGCCAACAAAGGTCTGTTTAGTCAAGGCTATGGTTTTTCCAATAGTCATGTAGGGATGTGAGAGTTGGACTATAAAGAAAGCTGAGCGCCAAAAGAATTAATGCTTTTGAACTGTGGTGCTGGAGAAGACTCTTGAAGAGTCCCTTGAACTGCAAGGAGATCCAACCAGTCAATCCTAAGGAAATCAGTCCTGAATATTCATTGGAAGGACTGATGCTGAAGCTGAAACTCCAGTACTTTAGCCACTTGATGTGAAGAACTGACTCACTGGAAAAGACCCTGATGCTGGGAAAGACAGAAGGCAGGAGGAGAAGGGGACGACAGAGGATGAGATGGTTGGATGGCATCACCGATTCGATGGACATGAGTTTAAGTAAGTTCCAGGAGTTGGTGGTGGACAGGGAAGCCTGGCGTGCTGCAGTCCATGGGGTCACAAAGACTTGGACACAACTGAGCAACTGAACTGAACTGAAGTGAGATAAGCAGAAGCCCCAACAAAAGTCCAGCTTCGACCCCAGTCAACCTACAGAATCGTGAAAAATAATGAAGTGTTGTTTTAAGCCACTAGGTTGTAGGGTAGTTTTTTACACAGCACTAGGTAACCCAAACACACTAGAACTGATCAAGTCAAGCTCATTCTCTTCCCTAATTAAACCTGGGTCTTCTTTCCTCTTTCAACCTTCCTCTCTTCCTGAATAATATAGCTCAGTCAGTGCCATTCTGTCTTAGGTACCTGGGCTCTCATACTAGAAACATGGTATCATTCTTGATTCCATCTCTCTCCTTCAACCTCTAAATCCAATCAAGTCCCAAGTCTTGATGACATGGCTTCCTACATATTTGTCTGTACTCTTCGCTGTTCCTATCACCATTCTGCCATTCGAACCCACACTGCTTTTCACCTGGATCATGGCAGTTCAGTTCAGTTCAGTCACTCAGTCGTGTCCGACTCTTTGCGACCCCATAAACCGCAGCACGCCAGGCCTCCCTGTCCATCACCAACTCCCGGAGTCTACCCAAACCCATGTCCATCGAGTCAGTGATGCCATCCAGCCATCTCATCCTCTGTCGTCCCCTTCTCCTCCTGCCCTCAATCCTTCCCAGCATTAGGGTCTTTTCCAATGAGTCAAATCTTCGCATGAGGTGGACAAAGTACTGGAGTTTCAGCTTCAACATCAGTCCTTCCAATGAACACCCAGGACTGACCTCCTTTAGGATGGACTGGTTGGATCTTCTTGCAGTCCAAGGGACTCTCAAGAGTCTTCTCCAACACCACAGTTCAAAAGCATCAATTCTTCAGCGCTCAGCTTTCTTCACCATTCAACTCTCACATCCATATATGACTACTGGAAAAACCATAGCCTTGACTAGATGGATCTTTGTTGGCAAAGTAATGTCTCTGCTTTTAAATATGCTATCTAGGTTGGTCATAACTTTCCTTCCAAGGAGTAAGCGTCTTTTAATTTCTTGGCTGCAGTCACCATCTGCAGTGATTTTGGAGCCCAAAAAAATAAAGTCTGACATTGTTTCCACTGTTTCCGCATCTATTTCCCATGAAGTGATGGGACCGGATGCCCTGATCTTAGTTTTCTGAATGTTGAGCTTTAAGCCAACTTTTTCACTCTCCTCTTTCACTTTCATCAAGAGGCTCTTTAGCCTCCTAAATGTTCTAGACTCCTCCCTCGTGTCATCCTCCACAAATATAACTACGTTACAAATCTGATCATGCCATCCCTCTCTAAAAACTTTGTATGGCTTCTCTATTGCTCAAAGATAAACTTCAAATTCACAAAGTCTCTGTGATACAGGCTCTATCTTTCTCCTCAGGCCTTTTCAAGTATGACTGCAGACAAAAATCATTAAGAAAGACTGACATATTTGACTGCACAAAAATGTAAAATATCTGCAAAAGCCCCACCTTAACAGAAGGTCAATTATAAAATAGAAAAACAAAAATCTGATACACACACACACACGATCACGATCTTAAATAGATAAAGCGCTTCTATAAATCATTAAGATGAGAGCCCTAATAGAAAGGAATAAAGAAACATAAAAAATTCACCACAAAAGATATATAAAGGAAGAAGGAAGGAAGAAAAATGAAAGAAGGAAGAAAGGAAAGGGGAGGAAGGAAGAAAAAGAAAGGAAGAAAGAAAACATGTCCAACTTCATAAAAAGATACACTTCTGGTGGAAGTATATATTGGTTTAATTTTTCTAGAGGCTATCCCATAATAGGTACCAAAAGCTAAAACATGCATATCTTTTGATCCAGCCATTTCACATTAAGAAATTTATTCTAAGCAAGTAATAGAACAAATACCCAAAGGCTTTAAAAACATCCTCATTGCGATTGTTTTGTAATAGCTATAAATAACCTAAATGTCTAATAGAAGATTGACTAAATAAATCACAAAACATTCACACAATGGACTAAAACTGTTGATGCCTACGTTTAACACAAAAGACAATATATATTGCTAAGTATATTGCAAACTACAGATGATGATGTAAAGCATATTCTTATTCTTAAAAAAAAGAAACAAGTCTGGAAGGTACACACCAAAACGTTAACAAAGGTAACTTATGGGATTATGGGTAATATTTTCTCTTTTTATCTGGCTTTATCTTCTGATTAGTCTACTATACTATGGGTTAATTTGTTGTAAGAAACTTTTAAATACTTCTGGATTGCTTTCTTCCATATCTCCCAAAGATTATACATGGAACTAGCATTCATTTCATTCTTTCCAGTCTTCCAGGTCCAACTCCAAATACCATCTGAGGGTCTCTATCAGGGCTCTTATTGAGATACAAACAGATAAAGGATTGAACAGTGGGTTATAATCCCGGAACCATCTCTGTGGTTTCAAATAAGCGAAAAGGGAATGACTAAAATAATATTATAACAGTGCCTGAAATACTGCCTTCCACAGAAGTGTGGAGGAGGGGCTGAGAAGGCAGCAAGAGAAAGGATAGTAGATGAAAAGGAAAATGGAAGAGTGAAGGCCCAGGGCATCGACAATTTTTCAGGCAAAAGATTTTAAACACATTAAATTAATAATAAGTATCAAATGGTAACTCGTTATCTCTTTAGAACTCAACCTTTCTAAAGAGACATAAAAAATTGGTTTCTGTGCCAACAAGAGACGTGAAGCCTATGCTCAGCAGCTCATGTACTTTAATTAAATTTGAGACCCTCAAAGGCTCTTTGTTGTTACACAAGGTTCTAACAAGCTTAGTCACCTAGTTTCAAAGTCCACAGCAGACTAAAAGCGGCAAATTAGAGAGGCACTAATTCAGGAAGACACTCTGGTGGCAGTAAGAAGTGACAGCTGACAATCTTTTAAGAAAGGAACCAGAAAACACTGTAAAGCACAACATGAAATTCAAAAAGCCTAGTAACCCAGGGCCATTTTATTCAGGAGAAAATTGTCTCACCCATATCAAGCAAACGCCCTAACAGATCTGTAACAAAACAAGAACGTTCTAATAACAATGCATTTGAGAAATAAGAGAACAGTAAGATGTTAGAGAAAGCAAATTCACCATCATCTCGTTCTCATTTTACAGACAAGAACCTGATGATGGACAGAGTTGGGAAGCCTTTTGTCCAGAGTCCAGGGCATAGTGGTCACCAGACAGATTCAGATCAAGAGTACTTTCCACCTGTATTATGCTGCCTCTGTGGTATATAATTCTTTTTAATTTTTATTTATTTATTTTTGGCTGTACAGGGTCTTCGTTGCTTTGCATGGGCTCTGGCTAATTGCGGTGCATGGGCTTCTCATTGTGATGGCTTCTCTTGTTGCAGACCATAGGCTCTGGGCGAGCGAGCTTCAGTTGTTGCAGCACGAGGGCTCACCGGTTTTGGCGTGCAGGCTCTAGAGCACTGGTTCAGCAGTTGTGGCACAAGGGCTCAGCTGCTCCTTGGCATGTGGGATCTTCTGGGACCAGGGGTCAAACCTGTGTCCCCTGCACTGGCAGGCAGATTCTTACTCACTGCACCACCAGGGAAGTCCAGTGGCATATAATTTAGAAGACAGGAAATACATAATGTATTTCAGAAAAAGCCCAATTCAAAATCGTGTTTTTCAAAACTGATAAACACTCAGGGGTCAGGACAACACATGTTCTTATTTTGAGTCATCTCAAATGGGCTCTCCATATGACCAGGCCATTCTTTTACTTATCCTCAATCCTTCTCTCCATAAACCTAGGGAACTCCTCCACATCCTTCTTTCCTGTCTTGAACCCCCAACTCAACTCCCACCCCATAGCATCCAAGAGACAACAGAAGCCATGAGGCAATAACTCCCTCAACTTGCCAAACCTCACCAATTCCTTCTCCTGCATCCCCATTCTTACTCCTCTTCCTTCCAGGTCAGTGAATAAAGTGCTCTTTCTCCTCTTCAAGGTCATCTGTTCCATAAAAGTTCATGATTCCATCCATGACCTGCCATCACCTCCTCAGCCCTATTTCAACAGTAATCGTCCCATACTACATTTCCAACTTCCTCCCTAGTGGCCACTTCTTTTCTGCTTAATGTACTCAAGACTCTTCCACCATTTAATAATAATAAATTCCTCCCTGACTCAGCATCCCCCTCACTTCCCATTCATTCATTTCACTCCCACCTAGATTCCACTCTATCACTCCACTTAGAATGTTCTTAACAAAGCTCATGAATGACTACAGATCCAATAGATGCTCTTCCATCCTCATCCTGGGTGACCTTTCTGCTTTCTTACGCCCTGATGTATCCACACCCTCCTTCTTTTAAATCTACTTAGTATTCATTTCCCTCACTCACTCTCTCCCAGTTCTCCATCCGTATCCTCAGCCATTCCTTCTGCCTCCTCCATGTGCTCACTCATTCATTCAGCTGGTTTTCATCCGAGCTTCTTAGATGTGCCAGGCACTACCCAGGCACCAGGGACAGAGCAACGAACAAGTCAGTCACGGGCTCTGCTTTCATGGAGGTGAAATTCTAGAGGTGGGGAGATAAGCAACAAGCAAGAAAAATCAGCTGACACGTGCTACCTGGCAAATTAAAACATGATGGGTTCCTTACAGTGGATGGTCAAGAAAGGCCTCTCTGAGGTGAGATTTAAATGAGATCTGAATGACAAGAAGTCAGACATGGAAAGATCAGGAAAAAGATTCCAAGCAAAGGCACCAGCCACCTAAGACACTAAAGAAAAAACAAGGTTAAACGCTTAAAATAAATAAAAAAAGAAAAGAAATTAAAAAAAGAGGAATCACTGCTATGACTAAAAACCACGCCAGCTAAGGTGAAGGGAGATACGAGTTCCTGGAGGGGTCTGCAGGTCAGAGAGAGGAGTCTGAACTGAATCCCAGGTGTGCTCTGCTTTTTCCACCTGCCCGACACTGATGCTCCCAAGGAATCCACCCATAGCCGCCTCCTCTCTTCTTCCACATTGGCTCCTGGTGTGCATGTCAGTTTCATTAATATCATGTGGTTAAAAGACAACTCCCACCAAACTGTTCTCTAAAGCCAGGCCTGTCCTACCCAGCAGGGTCCTGAACTGTAACCTCACCACCACTGAATCATGCTGAAAAGTCCCAGACTCAAGTCACTCTCTTTCCCTCACACACTTCTCCATTCTTTTCATTGACACCATTCTCTACCTAGTCACTGGAGTCAGAAGCCCAAGAGCCATCTTAGCTTCCCCTCACTCCAACATGGAATTCTTAACACTGATGTTTTTAGTGTAAGGGAAAGATATGGAGGAAAGCATAGGAACAGAAAAGGAATGGAAGCTTTCACCTCCACTAATAATGACACTTCCTGCTACAGCTCATACATAGGCTAAGGTTAACAACCCATCTCAAGAATGTCGTCCTAGTCCCTGTTGTGTAAGTCTAACACTTCAACCAAATCCATCCCACCACCCTACCCACCCTCCCAAATGGTCTCAACCAAAACTAGGAACTCAAAAACCATGTCTGAGCTTGAAGAGATCTCTGAGATTACCCAGTGATCTCCTTATTTATGTAAGAAAAGACTGGCTGAGAGAAGGGAGGTTATGGGTCCAAGATCACTAAGAAGCAGACTGGATAATCTATTTCCCTTACCTCATACAGTTGTTCATTCATATCCTATGACCTAACCCCAGAGCCACAAGTTGAATACACAGACTTGGACACTGTTCTATCCTGTCACCTTAAAATCACTCCAAAATTGCTAGGTGAGTAGATGGCTTAAATAATAACCCATTTTATCTTATTAATATAACATATTCATACTCTAATACTATGCTTTTAAAAGAAAAAGAAAGGCTTCATCTTTTGGGCAAGCCTATATTATCTAAAGGTAACTTTTTTCAAGTGAATTCGGTTCAGAGTCGACCTTTCAACAAAGTCACGGGCAAACCACCAGACAAGATGTACTCTGATCCCTCTTTTCAATTCTGCTCTCTTAAAGTAGCAAGAACAGCGGAGAAATGAGTGCCTATCTATGTTCTAAAAGTTACATACAGGGATCAATTTTAGGCACCACCTCTCCAGACTCAATTTGCAACTGAACTGCTTGTGCCATATTTATGAAACTTTCAAAGGCCATATCCTCTTTGACAGATATAAAGATCTCATATCCTCTCCCCACCTCAACCCCTTGAGTCTACAATATGACCCTTTAGAGGGTATAACCACCACTCCCCACTCTCACTGAGGTTCCCTTCTTGCCTGGCTGGACTGGGCATTTCCAAATTATACATTCCCTTCCTATCTGTCCCCTGCCCCTATGCTCACTACCCTGCACACACATTGAGAGTCACTGTCTAATTTATTGCAGGCCAACAACTACACACGGCTTCCCTTGTGGTTCAGCTGATAAAGAATCCACCTGCAATGCAGGAGACCTGGGTTCAATCCCTGGGTTGGGAAGATCCCCTGGAGAATGGAATGGCTACCCACTTCAGTATTCTGGCCTGGAGAATTCCATGGACTGTATGTCCATGGAGTCACAGAGTCAGACACAACTGAGTGACTTTCACTTCATTTCACTTCTACACCTACACAAGCTAGAAAATTAATGCATGCCTTGCTTAAAGATAAACTCCAGTAATATCTGAGTTTTTGATACTTGACCTAACCTTAGTTTTAGAGTTCCTTTATATAGTTAAGATATTTATACCTCATATCTCTACTTTTGAGACTGACAGTATTAGGTACCCATTATAGAATCCAATCAACAAAGACAGATTTACATGATTTTCTGGAAGATGTCCTATTTTGCTTTGTATTTTGTTGTTTTTCAACTTCACTGAAAAACTAGAAGATTTCTTATGATTGTAATGAGGTTCCCAACACAGAACTATTTTATTATTAAAAGAGGGATAAGGGAGGTCTATGCCTCTCAAAATCTGGTTCTAGTGCCTGCCCAGTGAATTTAAGTTAGCATACTGATTTACTGTATTATTCATTCAATTAATTCATTCTCCAATACTCACCCTTGCACTGTTCAAATTTAAGAGTTCTTAATTGCATACCAAATAAATCTGAGGTTTATATCCTGCCTCCTAAGAACTAATTATCTATCTTACACTAGAAAGCAGATATAACTGAATAGACAGCAAAATAAAAGTGTGCAATTACAGGCCCAAAGAGTCAACAGAGCCAGCAAGAATGACAGGCATCGGAGGGCAGGAGGAAGGGCTGTCCCTCTGACAGCTGTGGTGCACTACCGAGGTGAGGCAGGACAAACGACAGGTGGGTTCAGATAGGTGGGTGGGGTGGGGAAGGGGATCTCAGATGCAGGGGACCCCATCAGTAGAGCACTGGAAACAGCTAAATCCATGGTTCACGGGAGATGAGTGGGAGCACAGGCCTGAATGAAACAGGAGACCTGTGTTAGAGCACAAAGATGTGAAGGTGGACATGAGGCTGGGGGGCAGGCATTCCTCCAGCAGAGAAACCCAGGATACTAACAGCAACCTGACAGGCTGCGGGAGTTACCTGAACAGACATGGCTTTTAAGTGGGAAAAAAATAAAATCAAATCTGAATTTCTCCTCTGTCCATTTGACATCCTGGGGTTTTGCAGATACTGTGAAAGATTTAGATATATAGATACAGAAGATACAGATATCTACCTATCAGTTCAGTTCAGTTCAGTCGCTCAGTCATGTACGACTCTTTGCGACTTCATGAACCGCAGCACGCCAGGCCTCCCTGTCCATCACTAACTCCCGGAGTCCACCCAGACCCATGTCCATTGAGTCGGGGATGCCTTCCAACCATCTCATCCCCTGTCGTCCCCTTCTCCTCCTGCCCTCAATCTCTCCCAGCATCACGGTCTTTTCAAATGAGTCAGCTCTTCACATGAGGTGGCCAAAGTATTGGAGTTTCAGTTTCAACATCAGTCCTTCCAATGAACACCCAAGACTGATCTCCTTTAGGATGGACTGGTTGGATCTCCTTGCAGTCCAAGGGACTCTCAAGAGTCTTCTCCAACACCACAGTTCAAAAGCATCAATTCTTCGGCGTTCGGCTTTCTTTATAGTCCAACTCTCACATTCATACATGACTACTGGAAAAACCATAGCCTTGACTAGATGGACCTTTGTTGACAAAGTGATGTCTCTGCTTTTTAATATGCTGTCTAGGTAGATCATAACTTTCCTTCCAAGGAGTAAGCGTCTTTTAATTTCATGGTTGCAATCACCATCTGCAGTGATTCTGGAGCCCAGAAAAATAAAGTCTGACACTGTTTCCACTGTTTCCCCATCTATTTGCCATGAAGTGATGGGACCAGATGCCATGATCTTAGTTTTCTGAATGTTGGGCTTAAAGCCAACTTTTTCACTCTCCTCTCTCACTTTCATCAAGAAGCCCTTTAGTTCTTCTTCACTTTCTGCCATAAGGGTGGTGTCATCTGCATATCTGAGGTTATTGATATTTCTCCCGGCAATCTTAATTCCAGCTTGTGCTTCCTAGAAGTTAAATAAGCAGGGTGACAATATACAGCCTTGACGGACTCCTTTTCCTATTTGGAACCAGTCTGTTGTTCCATGTCCAGTTCTAGCTGTTGCTTCCTGACCTGCATACAGGTTTCTCAAGAAGCAGGTCAGGTGGTCTGGTATTCCCATCTCTTTCAGAATTTTCCAGTTTATCGTGATCCACACAATCTACCTATAAATATTATCTATTCATCTATCACCAAGTCTCTAGCTCCACCAGGTTTTACACACAGCAAACCAAATATTGCTTGATAAAAACAAAATTCATGCACCTAAATACTAAGAGTTACCGTTTGCAGACTGACTACACACTAGGCACTATGTTAAATGCTCTGCAGAATTTCATCCATTCTTACAACCACCCAGGGTGTTATCCGCATTTTGTAAATGACAAGCCAGGATCTTAATAAATTCCCCACCATCACAGGGATGGGGCCAGGATTCAAGCCAAGGACTGCCCACCTCCAGTACCCATGCTTTTAAACTAACTCTGAAAAGTCCTCTAAGGAGAACACCATTGTGCTCCCCTTGATCTAGGCAGTCAAGGAAGAAAGACAGAACTGAACATCAGGTTTTCCTCTAGCATTACTGAGCTAGCTACACCTTCTGGTAAAAACAGGGCTTTTCCATAGCCAAGAGGTCAGAAAGAATTATTTCTTCCAACATTGTCCATTCCCCCACCACCAAGATTCTTGGGATTGTAAAAAACAGTAGAGGACAAAGGTCTGTGAAACAGGGCTAGGAGGCTACCCCCAGGGGAAATTAAACAAGTCTAACAAACCTGTAAGATAATCAGCACTTCCTGAACCAAGAAGATTTCACTGACCAGGGAAAATGAGTCAAGGATACTAGCAGGAGACTTGCCACCTCTGTAAAGCTGGAAGGCTCCTCTTCTTTCTTCCTGTCCCTGAAGGGTAATAAAGTCTCCATTTTGTTCTCAAATTGATGCTCAGTTCCAGAGGGACAATAATCTTTCTCTCACTCTAAAGGTCCCAGTACAATAGCTATAAGCGTCCTTAAAAACAGGCACCAAACAATTACATGGCATTATACTGCTTTCTCCAGGACTCAAGCTCCAAATGAAAGGCATCATTATTTAAGATCATTATAATTACAAATGATAATTCAACATCAATGCTATGCTTGGCCTTTTATTATAATAATATAGGGATGCCATGAACTCTTTCATCTAACAATCTCTTGGCTCTTCAGAAATCATAAATGACACAGCTTCAAATGGCATGGCCTTCCATTGTCTGCCGAAGTTAACTCAGAGCCCAAGGAGAAAAATGGCCAGATCAAGCTGATTCACTCACAGGACATCTCAAATGAAACTCCAAGTTTTTACTCTTTCAACTTTGTTCCAACTTGGGGACTCGCCCTCTGTCAAGGCTGAAGTCTCACTCAGAAGGATTCCTCTTTCCTAACAATTGTCCATAACTCAACAGAAGAACTGAGACTGCTTAAAGTACATAACAGACTAATGGCCATAAAGATAATAAGGAGGTATTAAGGGAAACACACTGACTGAAACTGCCCACCCTACCCAGGCACCATAGTAACTAACCATCTGCATGAATTATTTTACGACAGGAGGTCCTGGTAGGGAACACTGAACTAGTAAGCCACAACCAACAGGAAGAGTTCAGGAAACGTCAAAAGGAGATGCCATGTGCCCTACCATCTCCCAGAATCCTTTTCACTGGCATCCACCTTGGCTGAGCAATGGGTGCGCCACCTGGAAGGACCCTGAGTCAGAGAGATTGGCCAAAGACAACGTGGAAACTAACCCCATCAGCATCAAACCCAAGACTACGAGCCACATGACCGAGCAGTTCTCCTGAGTTCCCTTGCCCTCCTGCTCTCCACCCGGGCATCCCTTTCCAATAAAGTCTCTTGCTTTGTCAGCATGTGTGTCTCATTGGACAATTCATTTCCAAGTGTTAGACAAGAGCCCCCTTTCAGGTCCTGGAAGGGGTCCCCCTTCCTGCAACAGAGGGAGAAAGTAGGCACAAAATCTTGAAGCCAGTATGGCCTCAAGGTGCTAATACTCATTATTCCTGAGTGATTCAAAATCACATAGAATAAAAAAGCTTTTTTGCTTTGGGTATACACACGGAACATATGATTTATTTACGCAGGAAACCTTGTTCCTCAAAAGAGACTAAAAATGTTGCAATACTTACTTCAACTTTACTAAGAACATAATGTGCAAAGGTGCAGAACTAGATGTGTTCCCTAAAACAAGGTTCCTCGAAGAAGGTGTCCCAGAGAAAAGACTCAAGTTAAGAACAATGCCACTCCAGAAAATCTCGCCTAACCACTTCAGTCCTCACTGCTCCCTTTCCCTCAACCACCCAGAATTTAGAGACTACACCACACACTCCAGCATTTCAATAGCTATTGTCTTGTGGGGTGCACTTGTTTCTGGTGTGTTGGTCATGTCAACTGGGAGGGCAGGATCTGAGGCTTCCAGCACTTCTTTGCCACAGCATTTCTAACAGAGCTGGGAGGAAATATGCTTAATAAACCTTGCTCCTGCTGACTGGCAGGGCTAGCTGTGTCTCATGCACTCTGTGTTATACCTACAGCCTCTCACTTCACAGTCACAGCAGCCCTACAGAGGGAGGAGGGACATTTACTACAAATGAGGAAACAGAGGCTCACAATGGTTAAATGACTATCTCAAAGCCAGATGGATAAGTAGTGTAAGTGAAGGAACTTGAACCCAAGATCATTAGCTGCAAGTATTATTAGACTCTTCCTGAAAATTCTTCCTCGTACAAAGGATTATCAATATCTTCTCTCGTAACATTCTGACCTTTATTATCCCTTCCCAACTGAACCTTGTTTTGAGCAATTCAAGTCAGAAAGTGCTTCAACCACATTTTGGGGTTGCTCAGATATGGGAATATGGGGAGAATTTTTTTGAGCTCATAATTCACACTTAGTCAGTGGAGAGCACTGTTACAATCCCCTCAGCCAGGACCCACACAGACCAGACATTCTACCTCTGCTGGTGTGTTGGTTTATTCTGGAAGTAGTTGTTTTATACACAAAATTACATAGAGACTTTTAACCATAATAAGTTAAGGAAGATTGCTGGCTTGCTGATTCTGAGAAAATGAATTTAAAAATTAAGTGACATCCTTGAGTCACACAGCAAACTAGACCCTTCTCAGCCATGCTGACTCCTCTCTTTCCCCACACTGACCAGCATATCATGCTGAAGACCTTAACACTGCTGACTTCTGGGGTTGGATAATTCTCTGTTGAGGGTGGGGGGTCAAGTGCATGGTGGGATGTTTAGCAGTATCCCTGGCCCATACCCACTAGATGCCAGGATTACCCGTTCCTGTGACAATCAAAGGGGGCTTCCTCTGTGGCTCAGCAGTAAAGAATCCATCTGCAATGCAGGAGCCGCAGGAGATATGGGTTCAATCCCCAGGTCTGGAAGATCCCCTGGAGGTGGGCATGGCAACCCACTCCAGTATTCTTGCCTAGAGAATCCCCATGGCAGAGGAGCCTGGTGGGCTACAGTCCATACCGTTGCAAAGAGTCGGACATGACTGAAGCAACTGAGCATGCACCCACACATATGACAATCAAAAATGTCTCCAGACATTGCTAATTGTCACAGGGGCGGGGGGAACGGGGGTGTAATCACCCTTGCTTGAGAACCACTGCTCTAGACAAGTGGTCTTCAAACAGAGGTACAACAATCCACTGGGTTTAGAGAGAAAACATGAGAATATTTGTAATAACTCTCATCTTAAAAAACAAGATAAAAAAAAAAAGACAAGACCTCATCTTTACTAATATTTAATACAAGACCCATCTCTAGCACTCCCAATGAGTCCAAATAGCAGTTACACACCCCAGAGAGATCTGACGGGATCCTGGGGGAAGAGGGAAGCTCTGCAGCAGAGGCTGAGATGCACCGTCCATATGCTTAGTTAAGTGCCTTTACTGATTACATTTGTTTTAAATGGATTAGCCCTCATAAAACAAACAAGGGGATTAAAAAGATTCCTGAGAGAAACCTTCGATAAAAGATAACACAAGCATACATGAGCAACAAGAGAATGTTCCGGGTGTCCTCTTCTTAGTCACACGACAATGCAGAAACAACCACAGTCTAATAAGATATGACAAGATTCACCAAAACCTGACTGAGGTTATTTCAAGTATGGATCTGCATCCACCTCATGAGTGATGCACCTCATTTTAAGTATATACTGTGCTTTCAGATTCCAGCTAACAATAGCAGGACATGACATAAATAAACAAACAGACATAAATGAAGGGACAGACTGTTTGTAAACCGACAGTGCTATTCTATTAAAAAAGTTCATGAGACTATTTTTCTAAACCAACACTGCCCAACAGAACTTTGAGATGATGACATTTTCTGCATCTGTGCTGTTCAAAACTGTAGGCAGTAGCCACATGGAGCTACTAAGCAAGTGAAAAGTGGTCTCATGAATTAAATTTTTATTTTATTTCAGATAATTTAAATTTTAATAGCCATATGTGGCTAGTGGCTACTTTATTGGCCCACACAGTCCTGGACCACTAGTCCCGGACCGCACAGTCCTGGACCACTGCTGCCTCAAAACACCCAGCTCGCAGCAAGCAGTGCATTTTTCCTGCTTTTGTATCTTTGGCCACGTTATTCTTTCTGCCTAGAATGTTCTGTTGACCCTGACCATCTAGCAGTAAGTTCTTATTTTTGAAGACACATTTCAAGTATCACCCTTCGTTAGCTTTCCCTGACTTCTTTTCACCCAAAAATCAATGATCCCCCATGTTTGTTCCCCTGGCCCTGTTCACCCCTCATCTTAGCTTTTAGAGCTATTTGTTTGTGTGTCTTAAGTTCTGTGAGTGTGAGTTCCTCAAGGTAGAGCCGTGTCTTATTTAATCACTGCATGATATCCAGCACAGAGTGGGTGCTCAGGGACGATTACTGAACCAACAAACCCAGGTCTCCCAATCACCCCGTAGGGCCCCCACCACCACACCAAACACACCAGAATATGGCTCCAGAAAAGGAGGCTCAAGGTTATGCTTTGCTACTTCAAGTGCTGGATGCTACTTCAACAGACAACTCCATTCCTATGATTATCACTGTTTGGCTCCCGCAGATGCAGATGTCACAGAGATTTCTTAAGCAGCTCAGAAAGCATCCATCCTTTGAAGAGGACAAGATGAAGGTGCACAGTTAGTCCCGTTTCTGAAGTGTCAACTTTCAAAGATGGCAAGTTAAAATGACTGCTCTGACACAGGAATATGTTTTCATGTGTACTTTATTAGTATTTACTGAGCTTTTCTTGTGTACTCTACCTGCAGTTTTAGCTCCTGAGGTATAAGTATAGCCTCCTCCCAGACCCTCCTACTCAGAACCCATGGGAAATGGATTCTCTCTCTTCACAACCTCTCATTAAGTGAGCTTGACTTTGTTAGAAAGACCAAAGGAAAGGCTTTGAGCATGCAATGGCTTATTCTGGATTTCATTTCTGAATTCTAGATTTGGCTATATTTAGCAAAGCTATAACCGTCATCATGCCTGAAGCCAGGAAGAAGACACCATTCACAAACCACCCCCTGAAAATCTGCAGTTGCCACTAAAAGACCAGACTTCCCAGCAGGCAAAGACATCTGAAGTGGGAGGGGTCAAATTGGTGACTGCGTCAAGAGAAGACCTCACAGGCTTCTAGCCAACCTCCCAGCCTGCCACTGAAGCTCTCTGTGACCTGATTTCCTTTTCTTTTCTCTCCAACACACCTTCTGCTCTGGCCAAACATGCTCCTTTTCTCCCCTGTCCATTCCTTCCTGTAACACTGGTCATCTCACTCCCCTACCTGCTTCAGCTTCAAGCTTCTTGCATCTATTTGAAGCTTCAGGACCTCTCTTCCCCAGACACCAGCCACCTCCTCGCCCTACTATTGGCAAAGGGCTGAGGCATAAAAGGAAGCACTACCTACTGGACAGCTAGTCAACAGTTACTCGGAAGGCCCAGGGCCACTAGGGAAAGCAAGCAGCCAGTGCAGCCAGGGAGAAATGTAAAAGAATTTCCTTCTACCACATTGTGTCCTTCTTTCCTTGATTCTGGAAGGGAAACTTGTACCAACCAAAATGACAACACCAGACTGGATGGTATTCCCAGAACTCACCACACTGTCTCCCCACCCCACACTTTCGCACATGCTATTCTTTCTGCTTGGAAAGGCTTGGGTAACCCTCATTGGGAACCTGTGGGTAATTTACATTCCTGTTTAAACGACACTTCATCTGGAAACCCTCCGCCCCAGGGTCTTTCTCCTTTATCATCTCATAACGTCTTTTTACCATCTACTCTATATCCAGGACCATGCTAAGTGCTGGACACTTATCTTAGGATTATTCATTGGTTTATATCAAACCCATCAATCCTAAAGGAAATCAACCCTGAATAATCACTGGAAGGACTGGAGTTGAAGCTCCAATACTTTGGCCACCTGATGCTCAGAGCTGACTCACTGGAAAAGACCTTGACGCTGGGAAAGACTGATGGCAGAAGAAGAGGACAATAGAGAATGAGATGGTTGGATGGCATCACCAACTCAATGGACATGAATTTAAGCAAACTCAGGAAAATAGAGAAGGACAGGGAAGCTTCGCCTGCTGCAGTCCATGAGGTCATAAAGAGTAAGACATGACTTATTGACTGAACAACAACGAGCTCCTTAAGAGCCAGGCCCAAGTCCCATTCATCCTCTAGCTTTGGAATCTAATACAGTGCCTGATACAGAGAAGGCATTTACATTCCCTAAATGAATACATGCATGCATCATACTGATACTGCTAATACATTATTTCTGACATACACACATATACATACACACACGTATTTGTTGGTTTAGCTGGTTTCACGTGTATTTTTTAAGTGTCACTACTTTGCACTGTAAGTAGGAGAAACTGTCAATGTTTACTGCCATAGAGACTTAACTGGGTAGTTCTCATTAACCCTAGACCTGAATTCTTTTAGTGGAGGTCAAAATACTCTCCTGAAGGGCCCCCTGGTCCACCCTATATAAACCCACGCACTTCTGGAATGTTGTTTTGGACACAGCAGGTAGTCAACATTTACCTGTGTCTGGAGCTTAGATGTAAGGCCTCATTTAGCCAAGGAGGTGTGATAAAAGCACAGCTTCTCAGACCTCCTTTGAGTATTGCTCCACTTTTCCCATTGAGCTTGTTCTGGAAGCTTAAACCAGATCTTCCCTTGACATCCCACACCTGTTACCTCAGACATGATTTAGTATCTCATCATGGTATCTTTCCTGAGGAAGCTAGAGAAACCATATCCAACCCTGAGCCAGCCAAGACAAAGCCAGACCCTCTGAACTGGTGATGGAGAGCCTTCACTTCCCCAGACAACCCTCCTAGGACTAGTTAGTGAGACGGGGTGAGCAGGGCTGAAGCCACTGATCTTCCGCTCCAGCAGCTTGTCCCTGGGGTTCCTGCAATTCCTCCCTATAAAGGACAGACCAAACCCACAGGAGAGAAAGAGGGATGGTCAGTGGGATGAGGTGGTAACAGGGTCTGTGCTTGAAGTCCACCGCATCACCCCTCCCTGAACTACCCGGCCACTGCCCTGGGCACCTGAGGTATGACTCTCATCGGCCTGAGACACCTCTGGCTAGGATGGGTGGCTAGGTCAGCACCTGGGGCCTCAAAGGAGGATGGGTACCCCAAACATCTCTTGACACCTTAAAGAGCCATGAGGCCTCTGCAAAGAACATTTGGCTCTGTTCACCCACGCTGGGGGGTTGTGGTGGGGCGGGGAGTAGCTGCAGTCAAGCTAGCCTTCACATTGCCCCTACTCCTCAACTATCTGCCTATATGGCTGAAAAATAATAGCTCCCAAATATTGAACATCTGGAAAATGTTGAGTAATTTACATACGTCGCCTCATTTAATCTTCAAGACTGCTCCCTAGGGCGGCGGCTCTGAAACTTCAGCTTGCAGCAGAATCTCTCCAGGAACTTGTTAAAGCCCCACAGCCACAGTCTCTGGGGTGAGGCCCGAATTTGCATTTCCAACAAGCTCCTGCACGTGATTGCTGATGCTCATAACCTAGGTGCCACACTTTGACTACCACTGTCAGAGAGATCGAAGAGAGGCTGGAAATGTCTTACCCAAGGTTTCAAAGCTGGTCAAGAACAGATCCAGAATTTGAACCTGGATCTGCCTAATTCCTTGGGGGCTTCCCTGATAGCTCAGTTGGTAAAGAATCCACCTGCAATGCAGGAGACTGTCGTTCGATTCCTAGGTCGGGAAGATCCACTGGAGAAGGGACAGGCTACCCACTCCAGTATTCCTGGGCTTCCCTTGCAGTTCAGCTGATAAAGAATCCGCCTGCAATGCAGGAGACCTGGGTTTGAGACCTGGGTTGGGAAGATCTCCTGGAGAAGGGCAACGCTACTCACTCCAGTATTCTGGCCTGGAGAATTCCACGGACTGTATAGTCTATGGGGTAGCAAAGAGCTGGACACAACTAAGCGACTTTCACTTTCACTGCCTGATTCCACAGACAGAGCTGGTAAACACCTCACTGTAGGAGTGAAAGTCTGCCTTTGTCTTGTTTTCCTAAATTCACTGACAGCTCCTTAAAGGAAGGCATTACACTTTAAACCTCCCTATATCCTCCTTCTCAGACCCTAGTAGTACCTTTGTACTTGGTGGGTACTTCACAGGTACTTTGTATACTGGCTCCTCCATAGCTATATACTTCTGTGTGTGTGTGTGTGTGTGTTAGTCACTCAGTCGTGTCCAATTCTTTGTGACCCCATGAACTGTAGCCTACCAGGCTCCTCTGTCCATGGAATTCTCCAGGCAAGAATACTGGGGTCGGTTTCCATTTTCTCCTCCAGGGTATCTTCCTGACTCAGGGATCAAACTTGTGTCTCTTTATGTCTCCTGCAATGGCAGGAGGGTTCTTTACCACTAGTCCCACCTGGGAAACCCAAATAGTAGTGCTCTTGCATTGGCTGGGATTCAAACCGGGGCCTCCTACATGGCAGGCAAGAATTCTACCACTGACCCACTAATGTTTAGCACCAATTCTCCAGGCAAGAATACTAGAGTGGGTTGCTATGCCCTCCTCCAGGCGATCTTCCTGACCCAGGGATCAAACTCATGTCTCTTTCATCTCCTGCATTGACTGGCAGGTTCTTTACCACTAGTGCCACCTGGGAAGCCCAATATACTTCTAAGAGCCACAAATTCAAATTCAATTAGAGTCAAAGAACATAAAGAGGGCAACAGTGCCAAACCAAGTTTTCCATGGCCCTCCCTCTTGCTACTCTGAGTGTCTGTGCCGTCACTGAACCTGGATAACTCCGACTCATCCTTCAGTCAGTCACTTCCTGCAACAAGCAATTCTTGGCACTCTAAAACTGGAAGCCACTGCACCCTAAGTTAATCTCCATGATGGTTCATATCGCTCGATTTTAACTGGCTGTTTTCCATCTCTCAAAGTAGTATGTAAATTCTAGCATCTAGTTTTAAATTATATTCCCCAGAACCTAGCACAGTGCCTGGTACACTGCGGACACTCTATCACTGTTTGTTGAATGAATGAATGAATGAACACAGAGCTGCAAGCTCTCAGTTCCATTTAAAAATAAAAGGGCATGATGTGCTGTTCTCAGGGATGAATTCTGGGGAAGAAAAGGGCAGCACAGATGGAAAATTTGCCTTTTCTCTTCCCCATCAACTCAGACTCTGAGAAGTGGCACCGCTTAGGGTTACCTCCTCTCTAACAAGACAACATCCTAGCTGAACAAAATGTTTCTGGGCTGTAAGGTCAGCAGAGGCTGTTGAGAGGGAAGGAAGGAGCTTGGCGCCCCCTCATTTCTCCCAATTTCTCTCTCACAGACACACTCCTTCTCCATTTCTCCATCCCACTGCGGGCCAGGGCTCTCACACAGGGATGAAACAGATCAGACTCAAGGGCGCGAAGCTGGCAGAGGGCACAGAAGCATCTCCCATCCTGCACCAAAGCCCACAAGGAAGGATCCAAAGGGACAGTGACTCAGACCCCAGATCAAGTCCAGCTAGAGCAGCACTGAGAATGGAAAGAGCAACAATTTCATAAGGACATCCACTGCCAGATTTTTTTTTAAGACACTGTTTTTAAAGACTTCAGCCATAACCCCAGAAAACTGGGCCCAGCTGAATCTCATGCTGATACAAGCTGAGAGCCTGACACAGCTTCTTCCTCCTCTGAACCCACCAGCAGCAATACTCACCGTGACAGGCAATTCCCAGGCCCAGGTCAGGACCCTTGCTCCAACCTTAGCTTGCAAAAAGGCTCCTTCCCCAGCAACTGAACTGTTCCCCCACCATGCTGCAGTAATACAGGCCTCCCCTTCCCCCATCCCCTGTCAGCGGATAAAACAACCTACAGCAGGTTGGCCCCATCCAATTAGTTTGAATAGCTTCATGCCAAGGAAATTGCTGCTTTTATTAAAAATAAAAGCACACTCTGGCAGGCAATGGGCTGTGAAAAGCATGAGTCTGGCATAATTATGAAGGTCAAGGTTAAGGTTACCAAAAGAGACATGCAATAATTTCCAGAAAGCCTGGGGGATAAAGATATAGATCTACATGTCTGTAGATATACAGAGGAACACACATGTAGGGAATTTACATAGTAGATCTAAATAACATCCTCTCCAACAGAGAAAAAGCAAAAGTCAGATGCCACTCTCAAGTAATTCTTTTGGCAAAGCACACACACACACACCCCAAAATCAAAAGACAAGAATAGGAAGAAGAGGGGCCCACTGGACCGATTTCAAAATAATCACATTCATTCCATGTAATTTCTGTTATCCGAACTGTATCCTGGGGACCTGATTACAGTTAGGTCAGGAAACAAACCTAGTGAAACCCACCAAGAGCCTTGGCTCTTGGAAAAACACATTCTGATTCCCTGAAAACCCTCTCTTCATTCCAAGTCCTGCTCAAGGGAGAGGGAAAGTTGGGTAGGAGGAGAAACCCCTCTTAAAGGTTCTCCAACCCCACCCTGCAGCCCTCACATCAGTATTTCAAGTTTTAGGAGGATCACAAGCCCCACACCCTACATCTGATGTGAAGCTTTGCACTTTCACACATACGTTTTTCTCGTTTGATCCTCACAATTACATGAGGCAGGCAAGAACTGTCTCGTCAATTTTTTTAATAAAAGGCCACCGAGGTAAACAATTTCTGGCAAACTACCCCCACCCCATAAAACTCTGTCACTTTGAAATCCCCGTTTCAAATTTCTCAAGGACAAGGATTCACAGGGCAAGGGCAGGGAGAAGGGAGGGTCAACTGGGCAAAAGCCATTCATACATTCAACAACTGGAAACCAGAGTCTCGCTGCATCAGCACAAGATTTTAATTTACGGCGCACCGAAAGAGTCCCACCATACCTTCCGCCAGCACCTCGTCCACAGTGACCTGCTGTCGCCCAATGCCAAAGACCCTTCCGATGTAGCCGCTGCCCAGGCCCGAGGTGCTGCCTCCTCCTCCGCTGGAGCCGGAGCCCAGGCCAGAGCCGCCCTGCTCTCTCCTGGAGTCGAAAAACTTCTTCATCATGCGAAAAGGAAGCCGGAAAGCAAAATACCGACGGTTTCTGGATTTTTTTTTTTTTTTTTTTTTTAAACAAGAGACCCAAGGATTTCTTCTCGGATTTCAGCTCGGAGAGGAGCCACCCGAATCCGGCCGTGGGGGTGGGGGCTGAGGGAGGATGCCTATAGGAATATGCGTGTCAATCGCGCGGCGGTCCCCTCCTCCTCAAGAGAGCGATTCGTGTAAGTTTAAACCTGCGATGACAGAGGGAGAGAGAGAGAGGATGAATCAGTAACACACTTAAAAATTCAACTGCTGAGTCCTAGGGGGAGCAGAAGCCACCATCCTGGAGAAACGCTTCATGAATTTTCTTAGAGAGAAAAACCCTGGGGCTGAAAACGCGTCCCCGGCCCCAGAACCCGGGACTCCCGAGCCCTGGGCTCTGAAAAAGGAGGAATTCTGGCCGCCTCGGGCAGCGCTGACCCAGCGGGCAATGCCTCCCCTCCTCCCCGGTCTCCCTGCCGCCCCGCGAGGCAGCATCCTGGCGGCACCCACTTGAGATGGCTCGGCGGCCGGCGCCCAGCTACCAGCCCCGCAACATTGTCACGACGCGGAGAGGAGGCGGCGCTGCAACGAGAGCCGGGGCCGCATTCGGCGACCGCCCGCCCGCCAGCTGATCCCCGGAGCGCCCGGCGGAGACTGACCCGCCGCCCCTCCCCCGCGCGCGCTCCCGCCCGGCTCCATCCACCCAACCAGGAAGTGAACCGCCGCCGGAAGTGCCTCCCCGAGCGGCAGGGCCAGGGGCTGAGGCCGCTGGCGGCCTCCACTCTGTCACCAAGAATAAGAACGCGTGTTGGAGAAAAGGGGAGTGGGGAAACGGGGTCTCAGTGCGGAGAAAGTTTTGGAAAAGAACGTTGATATTGCCCGACCCGTAGAGCACCATGGGAAAGGTAGTTCGCTGCAGCCTAGGGGCTGGACTACAACTCCCAGGATGCCCCTGGAGGAGCGAGCGAGGCGGCTGCGGTGGCCTTCTCCGCCTCGGAGGTGGTTAGCGGGGTGGTGCATTTGTGGGATTCGGTTATTTAAACACATCCGGTAAAGAAACTGCCAGGGACTAGGGTTTCCAGCCTGCTGCATGTTCCACCCTTCTGGAGCCATCTTATTTGTGACTTGACCTCCCTGCACAAGGGATTCTGGGGATTGTGGTTTCCAAACGGATCGAGGCTGACACCTGAAGGACGCTGCTTAGCCGCTTAGCCCCTAGCGGGTCCTGCGGGGCTTACCGACGTCACCTGGACAGAAGTGGAAGACCGAGGGTGATCGGGAAATTTTCGCTGGCCGTTGGTGCCTGGCCACACCTCAAAGCTAACCCTAACATAAATAAAACCAGAGCCCTTCCTCCTCCCAACTTCAAAAGCAGCTTTTGCTCACAGATATTGAGAACAGGCTCAGCGGTCAGCTCTGAGCTAGGCACTGTGAAAACCCTTAATGAGACGGTGCCTTTTCAGGAAATTTGCAGGCGAGACTCAAACTGAGAAACTTAGAGAGCGTATGTGCGGAGGAAATCGTAGGCTACCAAGCGACCCAAACCCTCGGCTCGACCACAAACTTCGGGGCTTGTCTGACGGTGACCCTTAATTCTTCCACCTTTTCAGATGCCGTGGTTTTGCCTGACCTTCATTTAACCCCCGCCCACACGAGAACTCTGACTGTTATATCTTTCCTCTTCAATATTCCCGTTTTGATGCTTATTTTACCCTGATATCGCCAGACTGCGCAGAATGGAGGTGGACAGTGTGCTTTGCATCTGCCAAAGGCAGAAGATTTGGACGCCTCTTGTTACCCCTCTCCATCCCTAGATTTCCTGATAGATGATGCTGACAGTAGTGCCAAATCCTTTCCCATCCTCCCTCCCCAGATCCATGATTTTTCAAATCCCTGAATGTAAGTTTTTTCTCACCTCCACCTGCTCCCTGTTTCTGAGACAGCCTTTTTGGCTTGTAAATTAGTCCTAGAATTTTTTCTGCAGGCATTTGAAGAGAGTAGAGAAAGGTGCTCCAAGGCGGGGCGACGGGGGGGGGGCGGAGTGGGGGGGGCGCGAAGTTAGGGGGATGGTGTTCTTGGTTTCTCTTAAGTGAAATTTAAATTTTAAACTGAACTGTAACTGAATTGACAGAGGTTTCTGCTGCTTTCTCTTCCTCCTCCTCCTCTTTTTTCTCCTCCCTCTTTTCTTTCTCCCTGTTGTCCTCCTCCTCTTTCTTTTTTGTTCATCGTGTTTCAAGTAGTATCGTAGTTAAACTACCAATTAAACTTCCTGTGTGGAGACAGCATCTTTTCTTCCGGAGGGAGTCGATGTTGTCACCTCAGTTCACAAATCCGCGCAGCCACCTCCAGGGCAGAAAGCAGCACCTGCTGACATTCCCTCGAAACAAACCCACGGGAGGCATGTTCTCTGCATTTTCCTTAAAAGGCTAGATTTTTTTCCCAAGGATGTTTGGAATAGGTCTTGAAATAGATGGGAGAGCTAATTTGAAATTAGATTCATTGACCTCCATTTTTCTCTGCACCTATTGATCTTGGCTGTTGGGTCCTAGAAGACCTGTTGGGTCCTAGAATCTGTTGCTATCTCAGTTTTTACTTTTCTAGACTTTCCTGTTAACCAGACTAGGCCAGAATTTGGCAGATCCCAAGTCTTACCTTTAAGATACAAAAATATTTTTTTATCTTGTAGAATTAAGGTAGCTAACAGATATTCATTGAGCACTCATCTGGATGCTTTGATCGGAATCTGAGGGAAGAAGTTTTACAAAGAAGAAAAAGAAGGAAAAAACAGAAGACTAGATTCTTTTGTCTTCCATTCTCTTGGAGACTAATGGCAGTTATACTGACAAAACCACAATTTTTAACGTGTTACATGTGTTAAGTTAGTGAATTCTCATAACAACACTATGAAATAAGGTACTATTGTTATTTTCACTTTATAGATGGGGCACTGAAGCATAGAGATAAGTGACTTGCCGAAACTCACACAAATAGTAACTGACAAAACCAGGACTCAAATCCAAACATTTTAGCTGCAGAACCCAGTGCTTAACTAGCAACACCATAGTGCCTACTTAAAGTAAGAAGCAAATCTATAAGCAGCATGGGACCAGGAGACAGGTAGAGGTTTCTACCACTCCATACCTGTGCCCCTAGACCACTTAGAACTCTGGACCTATTTTCTCAGCCAAAAAGCGATAGCTCTCTTACAACTCTTAGTAATTCTCTAGTTCTTAATGCAAGATCAACCACTGTAATCTCAAAATTCCTAGCACACTTACAGAAGTATGATTTGTCCTACCTGGCCTTGCATTTCTATTCAACTTTTCAAGTATATTGTCACCTCTACTCAGAATCAGGTGACAGTCATCTACTTATCTCCTTGAACATCCAATATGGTAGTTTATATAGAGTGTGTCCTTACCAGTATTTAAATAAACCAAATAATCAAATTCTAATTAAATGTGACACAGAAAACAATCTGATTAGGGTGGAAAGATTGTTTTGAGGTATTATAGACCATTTTGAACTTGCTGTAAGAGATACCAATGAGAAATATACAATTGAAAGGAAAAGGAGGGACTACCCTGCTGGTCCAGTGGTTAAGAATCAGCTTTGCAATGCAGGGGACACAAGTTTGATTCCAGTTGGGGGAATTGAGGATCCCAGATGCCTCAGAGCAACTACTGAGCCCATGAGTCCCTGGGCCACAAAGAAAGATCCCATGTGATGCAATGAAGATCCCACATGCTACAACTAAAGACCCAACACAGCCCAATAAATAAATGAATTGTTTAAAAAAAGGGAAAAGAGACTGATATTTACTATGTATCTTCCACATGCTAATTGCTGAATTAGGCGCTTAACATATTACCTTGTTTAATCCTTACAGATACAGATCTGCACCTCTGCAAAGTAGATACTATTATCTATTATATCAAAGTAGATACTATTCTATCAATACTATTTTCCCCAATTTTATAAATGAACAATGAAAATTTTGTTAGTAGCAGAGGAATGCACATGGTTTGTTGGGTTTGAGGAAATAATTTGGCCTGTGATATGGCTAAACCATGTCACAGTAAAACCCAGTTATGGCCAATGTGTGGCTAATTCCTTACAGGAAGTCAAAGAGAAGGGGACCAACATTATTTAAGGACATTAACTAAGGCTTGCACTGCAGTGGATATTTAATCATATCATGCAGCCTTCACAGACACTTATCAATGTGGAAACAGGCTGACTGGGGTTAAAGTATGTCAACTGTTGCTACACACAGCCTGGTAAGGACAGAACGAGAATTATAATCTGACTGACCTCAAAACCCAGTCATTTTCTGGACACCACATAGCCATTCTATGTTGCCATCTTTTAGTCTGATGGAACTTATTAGAAATGCAAATTATCAGGCCCCTCCCAGATCTTTTGAATAGGAGGGAGGGGCAGAGGTGGCAGTCTCTTTTCACCAACCATCCTGGTGATTCTGATCCATTTTCAAGTTTGAGAACCCTTTTTTAGCAGAAGGGACAGAGTAACAACCACTTATTTTCTTTAAAAAGATTTCTTGGTTTTTGGTTTTGTTTTCTGAGTAGAAAAGTAATTATATAATCATCAAAGACAGTATGAAGAAGAGAAGTCAACTCAGAATAAAATCACTCAGAGATATTTACTACTGACTTTTTTTTTTTTGCATTTGCTGTTTTTATAAAGCTCAAATTTTCAAGGATCTCTCAATATTTTCCAGTCCAATGCTCTATTGTAGATCTAAGAACCCTTTCTCCCTTCAGTTGCCCTGTAAATCTTTCAACTACGCCTTCTGCTGTGCCCTGCTACTTACTAGTACTACAGCACTTTGGATGTACATTTGGCCCCATATATCTGAGGGTTGTACACTGGAGGATTAAACCAAGTAAAGATGGAAAATATTCAGAAAAGAAAATTTTAGAAAGTTCCAGAAAGCAAAACTTGAATGTACCTTGGCCAGCAGCTATTTACAGAGTATTTACATTGTATTAGGTATTTTAAGTAATTCAGAGATGATCTAAAGTATATGGGAAAGACTAGAGATCTCTTCAAGAAAATTAGAGATACCAAGGGAATATTTCATGCAAAGATGGGCTCAATAAAGGACAGAAATGGTATGGACCTAACAGAAGCAGAAGATATTAAGAAGAGATGGCAAGAATACACAGAAGAACTGTACAAAAAAGATCTTCATGACCCAGATAATCACAATGGTGTGATCACTCACACTCAGCTAGAGCCAGACATCCTGGAATGTGAAGTCAAGTGGGCCTTAGAAAGCATCACTATGAACAAAGCTAGTGGAGGTGATGGAATTCCAGTTGAGCTGTTTCAAATTCTGAAAGATGATGCTGTGAAAGTGTTGCACTCAATATGTCAGCAACCTTGGAAAACTCAGCAGTGGCCACAGGACTGGAAAAGGTCAGTTTTCGTTCCAATCCCAAAGAAAGGCAATGCCAAAGAATGCTCAAACTACCGCACAGTTGCACTCATCTCACACGCTAGCAAAGTAATGCTCAAAATTCTCCAAGCCAGGCTTCAGCAATATGTGAACCGTGAACTTCCAGATGTTCAAGCTGGTTTTAGAAAAGGCAGAGGAACCAGAGATCAAATTGCCACCATTGTTGGATTATCAAAAAAGCAAGAGAGTTGCAGAAAAACATCTATTTCTGCTATATTGATTATGTCAAAGCCTTTGAGTGTGTGGATTACAATAAACTGTGGAAAATTCTGAAAGAGATGGGAATACCAGACCACCTGACCTGCCTCTTGAGAAACCTGTATGCAGGTCAGGAAGCAACAGTTAGAACTGGACACGGAACAACAGACTGGTTCCAAATAGGAAAAGGAGTACATCAAGGCTGTATATTGTCACCCTGCTTATTTAACTTATATGCAGAGTACATCATGAGAAACGCTGGGCTGGAGGAAGCACAAGCTGGAATCAAGATTGCCGGGAGAAATATCAATAACCTCAGATATGCAGATGATACCACCCTTATGGCAGAAAGTGAAGAAGAACTAAAGATCCTCTTGATGAAAGTGAAAGAGGTGAGTGAAAAAGTTGGCTTAAAGCTCAACATTCAGAAAACTAAGGTCAGGGCATCTGGTCCCATCACTTCATGGCAAATAGATGGGCAAACAGTGGAAACAGTGGCTGACTTTATTTTTCTGGGCTTCAAAATCACTGTAGATGGTGATTGCAGCCATGAAATTAAAAGACACTTAATCCTTGGAAGGAAAGTTATGACCAACCTAGACAGCATATTAAAAAACAGAGACATTACTTTGCCAACAAAGGTCTGTCTAGTCAAGGCTATGGTTTTTCCAGTGGTCACATATGAATGTGAGAGTTGGACTATAAAGAAAGCTGAGCACCAAAGAATTGATGCTTTTGAACTGTGGTGTTGGAGAAGGCTCTTGAGAGTTCCTTGGACTGCAAGGAGATCCAACCAGTCCATCCTAAAGGAGATCAGTCCTGGGTGTTCATTGGAAGGACTGATGTTGAAGCTGAAACTCCAATACTTTGGCCACCTCTTGTGAAGAGTTGACTCATTTGAAAAGACCCTGATGCTGGGAAAGATTGAGGGCAGGAGGAGAAGGGGACAACAGAGGATGAGATGGTTGGATGGCATCACCGACTCAATGGACATGGGTCTGGGTGGACTCTGGGAGTTGGTGATGGACAGGGAGGCCTGGCATGCTGCGATTCATGGGGTCGCAAAGAGTCGGACACAACTGAGCTACTGAACTGAACTGAAAGTATATTGGAGGATATGCATAGGTTATGTGCAAATACGGTGACATTTCATATAAGGGACTTGAGAGCATTGGCAGATTTTTGGTATCTGAGAGGGTTCCTGGAATGCACCCACCTCGGATTCTGAGAGGTGACTCTACCTCCATTTATAGCCCATGTCAATTTGTACTGTCATTATTGGTTTACATCCATCTTTCTTTCCTTAGCAACTGACTCCCACACATATATAGTGAAGTGAAATGAAAGTCATTCAGTCGTGTCCAACTCTTTGTGACCCCATGGACTATACAGTCCAGGGAATTCTCCAGGACAGAATACTGAAGTGGGTATCCTTTCTCTTCTCCAGGGGATCTTCCCAACCCAAGGATTGAACCCAGGTCTCCCACATTGCAGGCAGATTATTTACTGTCTGAGCTACCAGGGAAGCCCTGGTGATACATAGTGAGTGCTCAGTAAATACTTTGAACAGATTAATTCATAATTTAATGAAAAATAAAATAAATTAGCTGAAACATATTCAATCCTTCTTATTAAATTGATGATTCCTAATTATATTGAACTCTAATAGTCTGATTAACCATAGAAATGTTCTCTTAGCAGAATTCCTTCACCACAGATGTTGTTAGATCTGAAAGTCCAAGTTTGATACCAGTGAATTTCAAGGGATTAATAAAGTATATATTAATACATACTATGTTAATAAAATATAAGAGTCCTCTTGGATAACATGAAAAGCAGCTGAAACAACGTTCTAGGTCTCTCATATTTCCCCTTCTCCTGCAGTTCATTTTCATGTTATTAATTAAACATCAATTTACCTTGGAATTCTCATCCTTCTCCAGCAACTACCATTTTTCTGTACCTCTTTCCAGCAAAATACCTCAACGCGATTGTCTATTCTTGCTGTCTCTACCAATTCTCCACATTACTGTGTCCGATAGACAGCTCTCAGTCCTCATCTGTTAAAACTCAATTTATTTAAACAACAAGGAGAAAACAGTTCACTCTTTCTCCCACCTACCCCTCCCATCTTTGGAAATCATCAATCCGTTCTGTGCATCTAAGAGATATGTACATACATGTGTAACAGAGATCAAACAGTATTTGTCTTTCTCTGTCTGACTTACTTCACTTAGCATAATGCCCTTGAGATCCATTCACATTGTGACATGTGGTAAGATTTCCTTTTTTTTTATGGTTTATTAATATTCTGTTGTATATATATACCATAATTTATCAGTTCATCCATCAATGAACACAGGTTGTTTACATAGCTTGGCTATTGTAAATAATGCTGCAATGAACAAGGAGGTGCATATATCTTTTTGTATCAGTGTTTCTTTTATTTTCTACAGATTAAATACCAGAAAGTGGAGTTGCTGGATCATATGGTAGTTCTAATTTTAATTTTTTTGAGGAAACTTCATACTGCTTTCCATAGTGGCTATCTATTACATTTTGATAGGTTGTGATGGTAATCATTGTTTTCATTGTCATTGTTTAAGTAGTTGTTGTTTAGTCCCTAAGTTGTGTCTAATGGTTTTGTAACCCCATGGACTGTGTAGCCCACCAGGGTCCTCTGTCCATGGGATTATTTAAGTCATTGCTGTTGTTGTTTAGTCACTTGGTCGTGTCCGACTCTTTATGATCTCACGGACTACATACAGCACGCCAGGTTTCCCTGTCTTTCACCATCTCTCAGAGCTTGCTCAAACTCATGTCCAATGAGTTGGTGATGTCATTCAACCATCTCATCCTCTGTTGTCCCCTTCTCCCCCTGCTTTCAATCTTTCCCAACATCAGGGTCTTTTCTAATGAGTCGGCTCCTCGCATCAGGTTGCCAAAGTATTGGAGCTTTGGCTTCAGCATCAGTCCTTCCAATGAATATTCAGAGTTGATTTCCTTCAGGATTGGGTGGTTTGATCTCCTTGTAGTCCAAGGGACTCTCAAGAGTCTTCTCCAAAGTCAGTGAAGACTTTTTCAAAGACTTTCTTTGATAAAAACTGTCCTTGACCAAACTTGAGTCAGTGCCTTGGAGTCCTTTTTTTTTTTTTTTACGCTTCACGAATTTGCGTGTCATCCTTGTGCAGGGGCCATGCTAATCTTCTCTGTATCGTTCCAATTTTAGTATATGTGTTGCCGAAGCGAGCACTGGAGTCCTTTTTTTAAACTAGACTTTGACCTTGCGCTCTGTCCTTGGCCCAACTAGTCCAGTTTTAGCAAAAATTCTGGTGAGTCAGTTTAGCGAAAATCCCCCAGCCTTGATATTACTCTGGATATCTGGTCAAATTCCTTATCCTTCACTCTCAACATCTTATCACCTTAAACTGCCTTAAGGCAAGAATCCTGTTGAGTCTGATCAGCAAGAATCCCCCTAACCTTGATGCTTCCTCTTAGTAATTTTCCATCCACTGATCCCCACTCTGCTCCTTAGCTATAAACCTCCACTTATCCTGGTTGGTTTGGATTTGAGCTTGGTCTCTCTCCCCTACCACCAAATCTTAATTGCAATAGTCCCTCTCGAATAAGTCTTCCTTACTGTCTTTGACAAGTGTCAAAAAAATTTCTTCTTTAACGTTACGTTCACTCATTCATTCATTTGTTGTTTTATTAAGCACCTATTTCTTGTCAAAACTATGCTAGGAACTGGAAATATAATGACACATAGGTAGACATATTCCATTCCTTACGGAATTTATAGCCTAAAACTTATTGGTTATGTATATTTCATTTTAAAATTATGTTGTTAATTTTTCTGTTGGGGCATTCATTTTTAAGAACTGATTGAAAATGCTCTTTTGTTTATTCAGTTGGTATGTACTGAACTCCTCCCATATACTAGGCACTGTTCTAGGAATAGGCAATATGATGTGGAACAAGATAAACAAGTTTTCTGCTTGTAAAAGAGCCTACAACAGGATCAGGGTAAGGAAAACACAGTAAATAAGCAAAGTCAAGAAAAATGTTGGTTAATGATAAATACCGTAAAATAATTAGAGAGATGTGTGATAGAAATTGTCTGAGTGACTACTTTAGATTAGATGTGCAGCTCTTTATATATTAATGATGTTCATTAAAACCTGTTGTCACATACATGGAAAACACTTTCCCCCGGTTTGATCTTAGGCTTTTAGAATTTTTGATGAAGGGTTATTTTAAAAAAAGTTTTCTAGGTAAAAGAATACATGATCGTTTTGTAAAATCTAGAAATAGAAAAGCAGGAAAAAGAAAGGCAGAAGGAAGAAGAAGAGTAAAAATAATTAATCTCATTACTCAGAGGGCTTCCCTAGTGGCTCAGATGGTAAAGAATCTGTCTGTAAAGCAGAAGACCCAGGTTTGATCCCTGGGTCAAGAAGAACCCCTAAAGAAGGGAATGGCCACCCCCTCCAGTATTCTTGCTTAGAGAATTCCATGGACAGAGGAGCCCAGTGGGCTACAGTCTGTGATTTCACCCTGCCTGTATATTTTGCCTTCCATCCTTCTTGGTCTGATCCCGTCCTCTCCAACTCTAACTCCACTCATAAGTCAACTCTACAGCAGTTAGATGGATATTCTCCCTGTCATTTTCAGTATGCATGTATATAACCTATGGATGTGTGTGTGACTAGTTTTAGTTGATAGAGAAAATACTTCATTAAAACCAACTTTTTCCACTATGTAGGACCTCTGAGGTCTGCCAGTCACTGAGGATTCTATAAAATGATAAGCAAAAAAAAGCATGAGACCTGCATATTTTCTACTTGTGTATATATTTCATTTTTCTTTTGGCTTTTCCTTGGTTTATTTTGTGTCATATTTGTTTGTTTACTTAATTTTGATGTTTCTAATTATTGAGACAAATATTTGGTGTATTTGCTTTTTCTTTCTTGTTTCAAAATACAGCTATTTAAGGCTAAAAGCTTTGCTTTCAATAAATAGGATTTCATGTGTCACAGAAGTTTTAATTTTTCCCTAACTCGTATTTAAGATCTAAATACTCTAATTACATTTTACAAGTTTTGGTCCCTCTTTATCCCAAGGGTTATTTAAAGTCATGTTCAGTTTTTTGTCTTGTTTTGTGTTTAAGAGCTTAGAATAATATAAATAACAATAAGTGTATAAGCTCTGGAGTCAAACTACTGGATTTGAATCTCAGCCCTGTCATTTACTAACAGTATAAGTCAAGGTTCAATTAGAAAAGCAGAAACCACACTAAGTATTTCAAAAAGAAATATTAAATACAGGGAATTGCTTACACAGTTGGTCTACTAAAAGGAAAAAAAAAAAAAACAGAAACTAAAGTAACCAGAGATTCCTAATTCCAGGAAAAAGCTTTCACCTTATGTTAGTTGTTACTATTATGAAATTATTATTTTGTCTTTCAGTAATAGATTTCCCCATCTGAATTGTTTTGAAACCACAATTTTAAAATATATTGATGAAATTTTTCACTTTATTTAAATATTATCAAAGTATTCTTTTATAACATAATCTTCGAGTGTTTTTTTGAGTCATCTCTCAGCTGGAAATATGAGAATGATATGCTTTTAAAGCTTATCTTTGAATGATATGCTTTTAAAGTTTATTTGTGAATGTCTTTTTGTTTCTTTTAAAAGTGAAAGAGAAGATGCACTGCTTTGCCATAAAATTCCTGGACACAATTTTTTTCCTCAAATCTTTAGAAATTTCTCCATTGTCCTCTAATTTCTTTGTTGAAGAAGGGTCTAAAACCATTTCTATTTTTGTCTCTTTGCAGCAAATTTTAGTGTAGGATTCTTTATCCTTAAAATTTTAAATTCACAAGCATAGGACTATGTAATACGTACATGCATGTTAAGTCGCTCAGTTGTGTCCAACACTTTGAGTCCCTATGGACTGTAGCCCGCCAGGCTTCTCTGTCCATGGTATTCTCCAGGCAAGAATACTGGAGTGGGTAACCATTCCCTTCTTCAGGGGATCTTCCTGACCCAGGGGTCAAACCAATGTCTCCTGCATTGCAGGCAGATTCTTTACTACTGAGCCACTGGGGAGACCTTGTCTATGTAATTGTTTATTGTTAATATGCCTGAAGATTCAGGTATTTCTTTACCTCATGGAAGTTTTCTTCTATTATATGGTAAATTATAATTTTTTATTATTTGCTTTAATTTTCTTTTTAAGGTTTCATTTATGTCAAAGTTATATTTGGCATAATTTAAAGAGTCATCAAGTTCCCTCTAGTTTGTTGTGAAAAACAGCAGTCTCCTCCACCTTACTCTATTTCTCCCTTCCAGGAATTAATTATTTTCACTTCTCTTAGCAGATTATTTTGATTGTTAACTCCTTGTATTTAAACAATATGTCTTTATTGCTACTTCTAGACTTTTTACTCTTTGTCCTAATCTATTGATTTCCCAGTGTGGTACAGAAAGAACTTTGCTTTCTTTTTTCCTCCAGCATCCTCCAAGTTTAATTACCCTTCCCATGTCCATCTTCCAGTATAACTATATCATAATTTTGATTAGATTAATAGTCAATGTTTACATTATTATTAATAAGTAAACACCATTCACAGGGTACTTCCCTGGTGGCTCAGACGGTGAAGAATCTGCCCGCAATGCAGGAGACTCGGCTTCATTCCTGGGGTCAGGAAGATCTCCTGCAGAAGGAAATGGCAACCTACTCCAGTATTCTTGCCTGGGTAATCCCATGAACAGAGGAGCCCGGCGGGCCACAATCCATGCGGTTGCGAAGAGTTGGACATGACTGAGTGACTAACACTTTCAAACATTGTTCACAGATGAGCTATATGATATGATTATTTCTTTTCTCACATAACCTTTTGGTTTTCCTAGCATTAATAATTGTCTTCTTTTTTTCATTTCCTTAGCTTTTCCTTCTTACTAATTCAGACTCTTAACCAGCTGTCAAGATGTTTATTCACATTAGGTTTTCTATCAACTTCATCTTCTTTCTAGGAACCTTCTGATCTACTTCAATTTGGCTTAGGTACCATCCTATGATCTCCTTTCACCCTCATCTTAAGAATTCCCTTTGCCTTTCTCCTATATTTGAGATTTTCTTTTCTCTATCCCATGTCTTCTTCCTGGTTTATCCTCTCATTTTCATGGAGCATATCTCTAGTACCTTCTCCAGAACAGTGCACAGAGGTAAATTTTTGGAAAAGTACTATGCCTAACTTGTTTTTATTCTACTCTGACACTTGACTGATTATTTGACTAGTATGAAATTCTAAGATAGAAATTTTTTTTTTCTAGGAATTTTAAGATATTGCTCTATTATCCTCTAGCTTCCAGGTTTGTACTTGGGCAGTATAAAACCTTTCTGATTCTTTGTAAGTGAATCAGCCTCTCTCTTTCTCTTTCCTTACAGGATATTCTATTTGTCCTTAGTAATATTCTGGAAGTATGTATCATTCAGTTCTGGAAATTTTTCTTAAATTATTTCATTGGTGAGTTTATCACTCTGTTTTCTCCTCCTAAATTTACTCTTCTATTTTCCATCTCTCTGTGTTAATTTTTTTTTCTTTTCTCTCTTTCTCTTTTTGGGTTGAGTTTACTTTCTGGAGTATTTTCTCACCACTTTCTTCCAATTATTTCACTGAATATTTGTTCATCATATTTTAAATTTTAAGAGCTCTTTTTTGTTCTTTGAACATTTTAATATAATCCTGTTCTTATTTCATGACCATAATATCTCCTCAAATATTAATGATTTTTTAAAAGTTTTCTTTTCCATACACATTCTGCTTCCTCAAGTTGTCTTTTACTATTTATTTGATTGACTTGGTCTCTTTATCTAACATTAAATATCTAGAGTCCATTTCTTTAAAACTAGGCTGGTCAGATTTTCCCAGAGAAGATACTTCTAATATCCTGCCTGGTGGATGAAGACCTGGTCACCTGTGTTGGAGGAACCAGTTGGGAGAGAGACCTAAAGGAGCCAGTGTGCACCGTACAACCATCCCATAATCTTCTCAGCTTCAGTGCTGTATTTGGCTTTCCACTTTGCCATGTGTTTTCCAGAGAAGATACCCTCTGTTTTACCCTTTTCAGATATAAACCTCTAGTCTTTTTCCAGAGCTGGAGGGAACAGTCACCTGGTCACTCAGTGTGGGGAAGAGAATCAAACTACTCCTTTAAGGTATTTTAATGGGTTGTTAGGAGAAGTTAATGGACACCTAGCCAGATGCCTTCTTAAACTGAGACTCAGTGTTTTCATTTTGGAAACCTGTTGTATTCACTGAAATGGACAGATTAAAGAATTGAAGTAAGATGTACTTGTTATAATTGACATAAAACATAAATTGAGGTTCCTGAAATAGTCAAGGAGAGCAGTGTGAGAGTCCCTGTCCCATCCTTACTGAGTCACTTACTCGTTTTTTTAAATTATGAATATTTTATTCAGTCATTTTTGTTTACAACTGAAAGTCTGGGCATTCAAAATTAACATCCTTGCCCATGAGCTTCTTATAGACACCAGAAAATGTTTCAACTTTGTGTTTCACATTGTCTGCTGTGCTTCATCCAAATGAGCCTTTAGGAGCTGGCTGCCAGCCAGTTTGACTTGGATTATCTTGCCCACAATCTCACTTGGGAAAAACCAAGTCATCCAGGATCCCATTGTGCCCAGCTGTCAAAGCGCAGCTCCTGAGATATTTTTGCTTATTTTTTTGTACAGCTTTTTTGAGTTGGCTTAGGTAGAATTCTCCTCTGGACACTAAAGATAACATGCTTCCCACTGAACTTTTTCTCCAGTTCACGAACTAACTGGACTTGGGTTTTCTGAAAAGATTTCAGTTGAGGAATGGAAACAAAGATTGTCATAGCTTTCTGACCACCATCAGCTTCATTTTCTTGGCTCCTGTTATATTCAGCTTCCTTAGTGGAGCCCTGAGTTCCAGGTTGATCTCAAACTCCTGGAGAGCCTGGGAGACACCAGATTTCAACTCCCGCTTCTTGCCTTTGGGCTTCACAGTCTTAGTGCTCAGAACTGAAAGAAAGTGAAAGTGAAGTCACTCAGTCGTGTCCGACTCTTTGTGACTCCATGGACTGTAGCCCGCCAGGCTTCTCCGTCCATGGGGTTTTCCAGGCAAAAGTACTGGAGTGGGTTGCCACTTCCTTCTCCAGGGGATCTTCCCCACCCAGGGATCGAACCCAGGTCTCCCGCATTGCAGGCATACGCTTTACCCTCTAAGTCACCAGGGAAGCTCACATGGCCTAATCCCTTCTAAGGAGGCCAATACTCATTTGCCTGGCCAACACCTGGCCTGAAAAGAGCATGGCATCATTTTTCGGGGTTTTTTTTTCAGTTTTGCTGGGTCTTTGTTGCTGCTTGGGCTTTTCTCTAGTTGTAGACAGTGGAAGCTACTATTTGTTTCAGTGCACAGGCTTCTCATTGCAGTGACTTCTCTTGTTGTGAAGCACAGGCTCTAGGCTCTAGGCACATGGGCTTCAGTAGTTGCAGCATTCAGGCTCAGTTGTTGAGATGTATCCTTGAGATCTTTTTGCCATCAGTCCATAACCTCTTAGTTGGATTTTGACTTTAGGTATGTGATCTGTGTCTAGGGAACAACAGAAGCTATATCTCATTCACATAGGCATTAACTCTAGGACTCTGGTCTCAGAACTTCAGCTCTGATTGCCTGAGGGACCACTCAAACACTCACAGTTAGGATGTCCTCCTAGAGGTCTTATTCTGACTCTTTAGAATTATGATGCTTAGAGTGTGTGTTCTGTAGATGAGTACCAGCCCATTGACTGGTCCATGGTGAGATAAGTACAGAAATTAAGAATAAACATTTATACTATATAAATTACATATAATTTACAGAATATTTGAAACACTTTGGAAATGAAAAGGGGGATATGATTCTGCACCTCCAGTTCCAATGTGTGGGGTTTTTCCACTCACCACCTATTCACAGACACTAGTTAGATATCTTGCAATTTTACTCAATTTTACTCTGACACTGTCTCCTTGGAGATAGCATCAGATCCCACAGGTTAAGGACTCAGTCCTACAAGACTGAAACCCCTGTTTCAGATACCAATCACAAGTTCAGGTCATCATATGTGCTTCTGACTGACTGGTTATGAATCAAAGGTTTAAGTGACCCACTCCTTGGGTTCCATTAATTTGCTAGAGCAGATCATAGAACTCAGAGAAACATTTTGCTTATTAGCTTATCAGTTTATTATAAAACAGTATAACTCAGGAACAGTCAGATGAAAGAGACACATAGGGCAAAATATGCGGGAAGGGGCTCAGAGCATCCATGCCCTCTCTTAGAGCATCCACTCTCACACCATTGTCTTATAGCTGGCTGTTCACCAACTTAGACCCCAGGTTTTGAGTTTTTATGGAGGCTTCATTACATAGGCATGATTGATCAAATCATTGGCCATTGGCAATCACTCAACTTGCAACCTCCATCCCTGATCCCCTCCCAAGAAGTGGGTGGGGAAGGGGACAGGGTGACTGAAATTTCCAATCCTCCAATCACACAATTGTTTCCTCTGACAACCAGCCCTCATCCTTGGGAATTCTCCAAAAGTCACTTCATTAATATAAACTCAGATATGGTTGAAAGGGATTTATTGTGATTATCAAGACACTTCTATTGCTCTTATCTCTAGGAAATTCCAGTGGTTTTACGAGTTCTGTGCCAGAAGCAGGGATGCAGACCAAGTATATATTTCTTACTATAAATCACAGCATCATAAGGGATTATTAATAATTACGCCAGAACAACAGATATTACCTGGACTGTCAGGCAAACAGAAACATATGGTCACCTCCTCCACAGGTTTCACTGGTGGTAGAGCCCTGTGGTACGCCTTTCAAATGACCTCCTGAACCTCTCTTTTCCTAAGTGCAATATACCCTAATTTCCAAATTCCAGGCCCCATGCCCCTGATAAGATAGCCCAGCAATTACAGTTTTGCCCACGACTTCCTAAACCATTCTTGGAAATTGGCTTATAATTGGACATGCTGTTCTGCCTACTTGCCCCATTCTGAGGCTTCCTTCCAGTGACTGTCTTCCCCCAAGAGGGTATTTCTGAGAGCAGGGTTCAGTCTTCCGCCATACCACAATGAGGAGTCATAAAATATGATTCATAGTCATGATTATTAAATAAACTACTGAGTGCAGCAGTAGCTTCAATTCATTAGAAACTTCAGAGTTTAAGTGCTTCTTGGCAAATATTTTCTAAATAGTCCTGGTAGGTTTAACAAGAAGTCAGAGATTAGACAATGGGAAAAATCAACAGTCTTTCAGCCAACCCTCTGCTAGGAGCATCTGTGAAATATCATGCATTACTTGGGAATTATTATAGTAGTCTTCAAATGTTTTCACTAACATAATCACTAAGTCCATTTTTACAAACCCTATATTCCTTCATATATTTTAAAGCTGACATATAAGAATTTTCATCACAAGTCTAAATAATTGCAAAGGATATAATTTATGCCATCTCATAAATACTGTCATTTAAAAATGAAACTATTCCATCACTCCTTTTAATGTACAGGATGTAGACAAACTACCATATATTTAATAGAATACAAATACTCACCATCATCCATTTAAAAATACTCTTAACTTCTTCTCCAACAACTAAGAATTTCACAATTATTGGTTTTTCTTCTAGAATGCATATTTCTAATTCCCCCACAGAAGTTTATCCTATAGTAATAAATGCTTAGTTTTTTTTTCATTGATTGGATCATTTTATTTCTTCATGCTAAAAGCTAATTAATTTTTAGTTTTTAATTTCCTATAAGTATAAATTTCTGTTTAAAAAATTTCTTCTGGTTGACAATTATTAGCTTTATACAACTAATTAAAACAATATAAATGTAACACAAATTTTGATAAATTGACAAAAAGTAGAAATATATTGGGAATGCATTTTTTTTCAGTTATTTATCAATCGTTAAGGCAGGGTATACATTTTTTAATTGACATATAATTGATTTACAATGTTGTGGTAGTTTTAGGTAAACAGCAAAGTGAATCACCATATATTTTATATATATATAATACATGTGTGTGTTATACAGTTGGTCCTTATTATTTATTTTACATATAGCAGTTTGTATCTGTTAACCCCAAACTCCTAATTTATCCTTTTCCCCCACCTTTCTCCTTTAGTAAGCTAAGATTGTTTTCTATGTCTGAATGTTTCTATTTTGTAATTAAGTTCATTTGTATACTTTTTTCTTAAGATTCCACATATAAGTGATATTGTATGATACCTGTCTTTCTCTGTCTGACTTTCTTCACTTGGTATGATAATCTGTAGGTACAACCATGTTGCTGTAAATGGCATGATTTCATTCTTTTTTATAGCTGAGTAATATTCCATTGGGGCTTCCCAGGTGGCTCAGTGATGAACAATCCCCCTGCCAAGCAGGAGACGTGGGTTCCATCACTGGGTCAGGAAGATCCCCTGGAGAAGGATGTGGTAGTCCACTCCAATATTCCTGCCTAGGAAATCCCATGGACAGAGGAGCTTGGTGGGCTACAGTCCATGAGGTCACAAAGAGTCAGACATGACTTAGTGACTAAACAACAGCAATATTTCATTGTTTGTGTGTATATGTACATATGTATCACATCTTCTTTATCCATTCATCCACAGATGGACACTTAGGTTGTTCCAAGTCTTGGCTATTATAAATAGTGCTGCTATGAATATTAAGGTACATGTATCTTCTTGAATTATAGTTTTTATCTTTTCTGAATATATGCCCAGGAGTGTGATTGCTGGATCATATGGTAACTCTATTTTGTATGGTTTTAAGGAACCGCCATACTGTTCTCCATAGTGGTTGCACCAATTTACAGGAAATGCATTTCTTTACAAGATGAATAGGGCTTTTAAATTTTTAGTTCATTAATCCCATCAATTCTATGTCTAGTTTTTATTTTTATAGATGTAAACACTGGGAAAACTTGTTCAGTACATACCCAGATGGGACTTGAAGTTTCCTTCAGCAGGACCACTTATTTCCTTACATGCCTGAAATATAAGCACCTTCAAAAATGGTATGAGATCTAGTCTCAAAAATTACTTTGAATGATATATCAACTTTAACTAGATTCATCTTTTAAAAATCTATCAAAAGAAAAAAAATGAAAACTACTACTTGCAGAAATTTATTATGCAGTCATTGGAGCCATTCACATCCTCGGTTACTGGGAAATATATAAAAAAGGTTCTAGCAAGGTTTAGTAGGGCTTCCCAGGTGATGCTAGTGGTAAAGAATATGCCTGCTAATCCTGAAGATGCAGGAGTCATGGGTTTGATCCTGGTTGGAAGGATCCCCTAGCATAGGAAACAGCACCCCACTTCAGTATTCTCCCCTGGAAAATTTCATGGGCAGAGGAGGCTGGTGGGCTACAGTCCACAGGGCCACAGAGTCCGACAGGCTGAGTGACTGAGCACTCGTGCACACATACACAGACACACACACACAAAGATTTAACACACGACTGCTATTCTTTCTCTTAGAGCCGCCTAGTTTAACCCAATATTTTCAAGACAAGTTGAAAAAATAGAAATAATGTTAATTTCAAAGCACTCTTTCCAATATAATATTTCTTAATAAAATTCTATTTTTATAATCTGATTTAAATATTCTTTTGCCAAAACTATGGAGATAGATTTTACCCGTTTAATTTGTAAATTCATTTAACTTGAGTACTTTTTGTAATCTAAATAGTAAACTCACTCCTCATGGTCAAAGCAACCACGTAAATCACACTTACTTTGTGAGAAAAGTCTGGCTTCTTTTCTTCCCCCTTAACTTTATTTACAATACATATACAGTGTGTATTTATATATTTCAAGAAAGATTACAAAGCACTGGGAGACAAATTATAGATAGTATCTGACAACATTACTGAAAACAATTGAGATTAAAATATTAGAGATCTAATATAATTGGCCTTTTCCCTTTTTATATTATAAAACAAGATGAAAATAATATACTATTTTTTTATTATTTATTTTGGAATAATGAGATAGCATGTGTAGCTGAAGTTACAAGAAAGTCATTTATTAAACAAGGAGCATGAAAAAAAGCATTGCATGCTTTTTGCTAAATATGTGTGGCATGTATCAAATACAAATGTTTGGCTTCTCATGTTAAGAATCATATATAAAAATCAGAAATATCTCTAATAACACTTTAATTATTATGTTCAAACTTTCCTGTGTATCTAATAAAAAAGAAAGGTACTGTTAAAACTATTTGGCCTGGCAGCTGACATCTATTTTAGTTTTTGTTTTTATTCAGTTTTAGAAAATATTAAATAATTAGATGAAATAAGATAAAGATTAACTGTAGCTGGAATAAATTTTCCTTATATGTTTTATAAAATAGATTTTAACATATTGATTCACACTGAATTTTAAACAAATTAAAATCTTCATGTAAAATACTATATTGTAGTCCCAGAAAACAGACAAATTATGTTGGAGTTGTACTGCTTATTCAGTTTGAACATGCTCTTCTTTCCAGCTAAGATATTCTAAGGATGACTATTAAGAGTTTCCTAAAAGAATTGCTTGTATTTTAAAAAGTTGCTTATAGACTTGAATATTTTTCACCAATGCTTTCTTTGGTTTCCCCTCATGGGACTCCTCCTAAAAAATGATGTATCCTATGTTACTCAATTATAAAAAGGAATGCATTTGAGTCAGCCCTAATGAGGTGGATGAACCTAGAGCCTATTATACAGAGTGAAGTAAGTCAGAAAGAGAAAGACAAATGTTGTATATTGATGCACGCATATGGAATCCAGAAAGATGGTACTGAGGATCCTGTTTGCAGGGCAGCAATGGACATGCAGACATAGAGAACAGAATTGTGGACACAGTGGGGGAAGGAGAGGGTGTGACGAATTGAGAGAATAGCATGGAAACATATACATTACCATATGTAAAATAGATAACAAGTGGAAATTTGCTGTGTGACACAGGGAACTCAACCTGGTGCTCTGTGACAATCTAGAGAGATGGGATGGAGAGGGGGATAGGAGGGGGGGTTCAAGAGGAAGGGGACATATGTATACCTATGGCTGATTCATGTTGATGTATGGCAGAAACCAACTCAATATGGTAAAGCAATTACCCTCCATTTGAAAAATATTTTAAAAATGATGCATCCTTCGACAATCGTTGAGGAATAGAAGAGGCAAAGTCATTAAATGAAAATTGTCATTCCTCCTCTACATTCACACTGAGTTAGATATATCCCAATAGGAACAAAATATTCCATTTCTAACCCCGAGATTTACCTTCAACAGAAATAACTATAACATACAAAGCCTTAAGGCATGCGTTTGGTGACTACCAACAAAATTCTGTAAAGCAATTATTCTTCAGTTAAAAAAGTAGATAAATTAAAAAAAGTAATAAGATGTTTCCCAAACCAGTTGTTTCCCATAGTCCTTTTGTTTGGCTCTCTGGAGGATTTCACACAGTGAGGTAAATGATGACACCTATGCCTTCTGTTTGTAAAGTGGGAGAAAGACTATTGTGAAAGGGCAGGTAGAGAGTCAGCACATACCTTTACCACAGACAGGTCAATTTTAGGACACAATTTGTATGAAAACGGAACAATCTTGAATTAATTTTCCTAAAATTGTATGTCCACATTCCCTTTGGCTTACAATTTATGTCTTCTCCTGTTGAATTACTACACAGTGAAGATTCTTTTGTTGTTGTTGTTGTTAATGTTTATTTATTTGGCTGTATCCAGTCCTAATTACAGCACACAGGATCTTTGCTGCATCATGCAGGATCTTTTGTTGTGGCGCACGGACTCTAGTTGTGGCACATGGGCTCCAGAAGTTGTGGAGCGCAGGCTCAGTTGCTCCGGGGCATGTGGGATCTTAGTTCCCCGGCCAGGGATCAATCCCACTCCCAATCCCATGGACAGAGGAGGCTGGCAGTCTACAGTCCATGGTGTCGCAAAGAATTGGACACAAGCTGGAAGAAACACAAGCTGGAATCAAAATTGCCGGGAGAAATATCAATAAACTCAGATATGCAGATACTGCTGCTGCTAAGTCGCTTCAGTCATGTCCGACTCTATGCGACCCCATAGACGGCAGCCCACCAGGCTCCGCCATCCCTGGGATTCTCCAGGCAAGAACACTGGAGTGGGTTGCCATTTCCTTCTCCAATGCATGAAAGTGAAAAGTGAAAGTGAAGTTGCTCAGGCGTGACCGACTCTTTGTGACCCCATGGACTGCAGCCTACCAGGCTCTTCTGTCCATGGGATTTCCAGGCAAAAATACTGGAGTGGGGTGCCATTGCCTTCTCCAGATATGCAGATGACACCACCCTTATGGCAGAAAGTGAAGAAGAACTAAAGAGCCTCTTGATGAAAGTGAAAGAGGAGAGTGAAAAAGTTGGCTTAAAGCTCAACATTCAGAAAACTAAGATCATGGCATCTGGTCCCATCACTTCATGGCAAATAGATGGGGAAACAGTGGAAACAGTGTCAGACTTTATTTTTTGGGGCTCCAAAATCACTGCTGATGGTGATTGCAGCCATGAAATTAAAAGACGCTTACTCCTTGGAAGGAAGGTTATGACCAACCTAGATAGCATATTGAAAAACAGAGACGTTACTTTGCCAACAAAGGTCCATCTAGTCAAGGCTATGGTTTTTCCAGTGGCCATAAATGGATGTGAGAGTTGGACGGTGAAGAAAGCTGAGCACCAAAGAATTGATGGTTTTGAACTGTGGTGTTGGAGAAGACTCTTGAGAGTCCCTTGGACTGCAAGGAGATCCAACCAGTCCATCCTAAAGGAGATCAGTCCTGGGTGTTCATTGGAAGGACTGATGTTGAAGCTGAAACTCCAATACTTTGGCCACCTCATGTGAAGAGTTGACTCATTGGAAAAGACCTTAATGCTGGGAAGGATTGAGGGCAGGAGGAGAAGGGGACGACAGAGGATGAGATCGTTGGATGGCATCACTGACTCGATGGACATGGGTTTGGGTAGACTCCGAGAGTTGGTGATGGACAGGGAGGCCTGGCGTGCTGTGACTCATGGGGTCGCAAAGAGTCAGACACAACTGAGCGACTGAACTGAACTGAACTGAGCGACTATCAGTTCACTTCTTTTTCTTTTTTCAAATTTATTTTTAGTTGGATGATAATTGCTTTACAATGTTGTGTTGGTTTCTGCCATACACCAGTGTGAATCAGCCATTAGTATACATGTATCCCCTCCCTCTTAAACCTACCTCCCATCCCTGCCATCCTACCCCTCTAGGTTGTCACAGAGCACCAGGTTGAGCTCCCTATGTTATATAGCAACTTCCCACTAGTTATTTATTTTACATATGGTAATGCATATGTTTCAACACTACTCTCTCAATTTATCCCACCCTCTTCTTCCCCTGCTGTGTCCACAAGACTGTTCTCTATGTCTGCACCTCTATGCCTGCCCTGCAAATAGGTTCATCAGTACCATTTTTCTATCTTCCATGCATGCATGCATGCTCAGTTGCTCAGTAGTCCGACTCTTTGCAACCCCATGGACTGTAGACCTCTAGTTTCCTTTGTCCATGGAATTTTCCAGGCAAGAATACTGGAGTGGATTGCCATTTCTTCCACCAGCTAATTTCCATATATATGCATTAACATATGATATTTGTTTTTCTCTTTCTGACTTACTTCACTCAGTATACAGGCTCTAGGTTCATCCACCTCAGTTCAGTTCAGTTCAGTTCAGTTCAGTCACTCAGTCGTCTCCGACTCTGAGTCAAATTTGTTCCTTTTTATGGCCGAGTAATGTTCCATTGTACATATGTACCACAACTTCTTTATCCATTCATCTGTCAGTGTACATTTAGGTTGCTTCCATGTCCTGGCTATTGCAAAGAGTGCTGCAGTGAACATTGGGGATACATGTGTCTTTTTTAATTATGTTTTTCTCAGGGTATATGCTCAGTAGTGAGAGTGCTGGGTCATATGGTAGTTTTATTCCTCGTTTTTTAAGAAATTACCATACTGTTCTCCACAGTGTCTGTATCAACTTCCATTCCCACCAACAGTGCAAGAGGTTTCCCTTTTCTCCACACCTTGGCAGGCAAATTCTTGACTACTGAACCACTGAGGAAGTGTCTGCCTAGTGAGCATCCCACATTTTTCCCTATCCCTCTGGTCCCTAACTTTCCTGCAGTTATTTATGCTACTAAGACATTTTTCAAAAGTTAAAAAAAAAATAGGTTAAAAAGCAATAGTATTTATAGTGGAACAATTCCCATTACAAATACTTAGAAATGCTGGATAAAATACAGGAAAAAGTCTTTAAAAACATAGGTGAGCTTGAAAGAGAGAAGTCTGCAGATAGTAAGAAAGGAAGCAAATGCTGAAATCTGAGGGAAAAGATTCCAGTGACTATTGCAAATGAGTAGTGGAGGGGTTAGAGGGACTACCTAAGTTAGGGACTTGGATTTTAAGGCATATGCAAAAATAGAGAACAGGTTCAGGATCAGAATAGAGGACATATCCTGGACCAGGAAAGGAAACCAGAACAGAAATCTCTCTGAGAGGCTGAAACTACCAAAGGGTAGCACCTCAATGAAAAGACAGTAGAAGAAAATCTGCTCACCAGCACAGGGAGGTAACAAGGAAATCCATATTCCTTTGCCCATACACTGGTTAAGGAAAAATGTTTTCACTGAAACATTGAAAACTCAGGCCTGCTTCTCACAGCAGTTTTGACTCTGACTTAACACTACCTTGGAAGTCCAGCAGTCCCTAAGTTAAGAAACTAACATAAAAATTGACCCTGGGCCAATGGAAAACCTTGAGGCACTTACAGGAGCAAATGTAACATCCTGAAGGGATGATACTTCACCTAAGGTCACATGAGGTTCTCATGGAATAAAGCCAGTCCAGGAAAAATAGAGTTTTTATAATAAAAGAGGATAAAACACACAAAAAAGAAATCAAACAGGAGCTTACTCAGGAGACATAAAGCAGAATTAGAGCCCTAAATTTCTGAAATATTAGACTGATAATCTAGAAAAGAATATAAAATGAGTATGCCTAAAATAATTAGACATGAAAGAAATGTTTTTAAACCCCTGCTTGTTGGCATCTGTTAACATTGCACTGGCCTAGGTAAGCTATGTGGCCAAACCCACAGTCAGAAGAGGAGGGGACTACAGAGTTACATGGCAAAGGCTGAGAAGACAGAGAGTTCTTACTGGGGGGCATTAACAGAACACACAACTGCGTTTATTATTGTTTTGTTGTTGCTGTTGTTTAGTTATGTCTTTGGCCACCTGATTCGAAGAGCTGACTCACTGGAAAAGACCCTGATGCTAGAAAGGACAGAAGGCAGGAAGAGAAGGGGACCACAGAGGATGAGATGGTTGGATGGCATCACCGACTCAATGGACATGAGTTCGAGCAAGCTCCAGGAGATGATGAAGGACAGGGAAGCCTGGCATGCTGCAACCCTTGGAGTTGCAAAGAGTCAGACATGACTGAGCGACAGAACCACAACAAGTCATGTCTGACTCCACGACCCCATGGACTGTAGCCCGCCAGGCTCATCAGTCCATGAGATTCTCTAGGCAAGAATACTGGAGTGGGTAGCCATTTCCTTCTCCAGGATATCTTGCCGACCCAGGGATGTTTATCTGTTTAATAAACTCCGTATAGTTCATCTTCAATTGTCATTCCCTTTCTTAAAGTAAAATTTCTTCTATTGTTATTTAAGAAACATATAAGAAACAAATCAGGATAGACAAGCAAAATGAATGTAAAGAAATATGATAATGACCCTCACAGAGACAACCACTCGATGAATAGTCTTCTCAATTTTTGTCTCTCTCTATCTCTGTATATATATATATATGTATTATTATGTCTAGATAGGTTATAGAATTATTTTTAAATTATATAATATAAAAATTAATTTAGAATGGCTATTAGGTCTCAATGAAAAGTCATGTTTCACAGAATGATATGTAAAATTCATCTGCACGTGGAAAATCACTGTCTTCAGGCACAGACTTTTATACTATATGCAACTTTTATCTTTTGAATGAGATGTCTCTTTAACAATTGTATCTGCTGGTTTTCATGTGGTCACTGATATTACTACATGCCTTGTGGGATGCTAAATGTTTATATTTTATGAAGTTATATGTTTATCATACATTTTCTTGAAAAATTAAAAGTATTGAATTTTTGTTAAATGCACTTTTTTTCCTTTGAGCTTATTTTTGTTAATGATTTTATTGCACAGTGTTAAAAGTGTTACAAAACAATAGCATAAATAAACAATAGTATATTATCACCATGCAATGAATGGCAAAACCTCTGTGACAAGCGTGTCCAATCTACTTTCAATACACTCTATTGCAGCACTATGCAGTCTCTATTTCCTGCACATAATTCACATAATCTAACCTGGAATTTCCCAGGTTTCCTACTGACTGGTGCCCTAGCAGGCCTGGCAATGTTGTGTGGTATGCCAAATAGTCCTCAGGGACTGCCACATCTAATACTTCCCCCACCGCCCCCCAAAGTCACACAGAGTTCACTGTCTTGGCCTGATTTTATCAGTAAGTACCCAGCACGTTGTTCTTGAAAGAAAATTCACAGCTACCTTGCCTCCGGAAAGGACTTGGAAAAGAGCTGACCAGATTATTGCTGGTTATATTTCAATTTTAACCATGAGTTGTAGTGAGAATTCTTTTTGCTGCTGATGCATCACACACACTAGAGATGGCAGAAACTAAAGTGCAAAGTGTGATGGTGGTGGTTTAATCACTAAGTCGTGTCTGACTCTTTTGCAACCCCATGGACTGAAGCCTACAGGCTCCTCTGTCCATGGGATTTCCCAGGCAAGAATACTGGAGTAGGTTGCCATTTCCTTCTCCAGGGATCTTCCCGACCCAGGGATTGAACCCATGTCTCCTGCATTGGCAGTAGGATTCTTTACCACTGAACAACCAGGGAAGCCCCAAAGTACAAACTCATGAGTTTACCAAACTCATTCTAGCATATTGTAATGCAATTATTAATAATAGTATGTGGTTTTAAAAAGTGACAAATCTGAGACAAATGCCAAAATGGACTGCAGTTGGACCACAGTAAACCTGAAGCACTGTTGCCCTAATTATAAAGCTGTGGTAATTAAGACAATGCATTGTGGGCACAATGATAGACAAATAGACCATTGGGGGAATAGTCCAACTGACCAAAGGATAAATGGAACTTGATACATTATTGACCTGTGAGGAAAGAGTATTTCGTCCTGGGAAATCTGGTTATCTATGCAGAAGAAAATAAAAGTGGAGTGGACCTTTACCTTACACCACTCATAAAAATTCAATTCAGAATTGACTTAAGTGTGAAGGGCAAATGTATAAAATATATAGAAAAAAATGAGTAGAAGAGCTTTATGACTTTGAGGTGGGAAAGATTCTTTAAATGAAACACACAAAAAATAAACCTTTAGGAAACAAGATTGATAAGCTTGATGACATTAATATCAATGACTTTTGTTCATAAAAATATACCATAAAGAGAGTAAAGAGAGAAGCTACAAACTCAATTAAAATATCTTCAACTCAAGTAACAGAAGTTTAGGATCCAGAATATGTAAAGAACTCCTATGAATCAACTAGAGAAATACTGCTGCTGCTGCTGCTAAGTCACTTCAGTTGTGTCCGACTCTGTGCGACCCCATAGACGGCAGCCCACCAGGCTCCCCCGTCCCCAGGATTCTCCAGGTAAGAACACTGGAGTGGGTTGCCATTTCCTTCTCCAATGCTTGAAAGTGAAAAGTGAAAGTGAAGTCGCTCAGTCGTGTCTGACTCTTCGCGACCCCATGGACTGCAGCCTACCAGGCTCCTCCATCCATGGGATTTTCCAGGCAAGAGTACTGGAGTGGAGTGCCATTGCCTTCTCCGAGAGAAATACAACACAATAGAAAAATGCAGAAAAAGACATGACATGACATTTAACAAGACAAAAAATGTGAATTTCAATCAGTCCACAAAAAGATGATTGATCTCATTTATAATCAATTTATAATCAGGGACATGCAATATAAAACCATAGTAAGATATTTTTATCACAGCTATCAGATTGGTACAAAGTTAAAATGTCAGAACCTGTCAAGTGTTGACAAAGATGTGGAGCGGTTAGAACTTTCATTCACTGTTTTTGAGACTGTACATTGTGCAAGTTTGGAGAACAGTTTGGTATTTTCTGTTAAAGATGCACAAAAATAACCACTCAGTGATTCATTCTTATGGGTATACATCCTAGAGAAAATTTTGCACGTGTGACCAGAAACAAGTGGAAAATGATCTTAAAGCATTGTTTTTAATAGCAAATAAAATGTTTTGCAGAAACCAACACAATACTGTAAAACAATTATCCTTCAATTAAAAATAAATAAATTTTAAAAATCACATTATGAACAAAGCAATTGGAAACTTACAGATTGGAGATAAATTGTGGAATATTCATGAGCTGCAGTTACATGGATCAAAATGGTTGAATGTAAAACATATTACTGAGTGAAAAAAGATTCTCTAAGAAATAAAGAACAGTTTAATTTCATTTATATAGATATACACATTTCAAAAACTACAAAATCAAACAATATTTTTGTGATAATCAACATGTATAGAAATAGTATGAAAGCATGCCAGTGAATGACAACACCACTTTTAGAATAATAGTTACTCTTGAGGACAGAGGGCTTCTCTGGTGGCTCAGACAGTAAAGAATCTGCCTGCAGTGCACGAGACCCAGATTCGATCCCTGGGTCGGGAAGATCCCCTGGCAAAGGGAATGGATACCCTCTCCAGTATTCTTGCCTGAAAAATCCCCTGGACAGAGGAGCCTGGCAGGTTACAGTCCATGGGGTTGAAAAAAGTTGGCACAATGAGCCAGACACAACTGAGCAACTAACATTTTCACTTTCACTTTCACTTTGAGGGAAGGAAATGGATTGAAGAAGAAATTCATGTTCCAATCATGTTATTACTTTATTTCTTTTAAAAAAATCTGAAACATTTAAAAAAGACTGAAACATTTATGGGATGGTGGGATGAAACTGGTGGTGGGAACGTGAGATGAAGCTAGTGGTAAATATATGGTATTCAATGTATTATTTTCTTTTTTCTATATGGTCAGTTGGCATACATAATAAATCTTTTCTGAGACAAAAAAAATGCAAAGGAGAAACGCACTGATCCCTGCCTTCCTGGGAGGGATCTGGGAGCTGATTTCTCTACATTTTCCTCCTTTGCTCAGCTGGCCTAACCTCAATCACAACTGTGGGCGGCAAGGCTTCTGGTGCGGTTCTTCCTCCCTGCAGACTAAGGCACTCACGGAAACAGGAGACTCCACTGAACCTGGCCCGTGCTGATGTTCCTTGCTCTGTGTCATCCCTAAGGTTAGCCAGTAGGGCTTTGGGGGCAGAGGAGGGGACACTGGATCCCTTCACACATTCCCCTAGCCAGCTTTCTACTATGGTTCTCATACTGAGCCTGGCACAGAGAAGGCGTCCAAAATGTATTTGTTGAATCAACCTGAGAAATTGTCAGCACATCAATGAGCTACCAGTAGGACATGAAAACAGTTACATGGTGATGTGTGTGCCAGCATCTGTTGTGTTCCCTAGTTCGATCAACACTCTAGCTAACATTCTCTAGGAAGTCTGGCCCATTTGCAGGAAACTGACAGCAGGTATTCAAAAATTTTAGGATTTGGGCTTAACTTCAGATAAGCGGGATAATCTGGGCTCTGTGCAAACAAGAAACAGATTCTGCTATCTTTTCCTGCCTTTTCAACACCTCAAGTTCTTATACCATCCACCCATATACAACTTTCTTCTTTAGAAAGTCATCTGAGAAACTGGCAAAAAGCACCATCTCAGTCTTTTCTATTTTTATCCTGATGTGTAATCAATGGGAACCAACTATGATAGAAATGGAGGATTATGAATTGATAAGGGCAATCTATTTCCATTTGTTTTTGTTCCTGGGCAAAATAATGAAGGAAAATGTACCTGATGCGTAGAAGTAAAATGTACATTTTGTGGGTCAGCCTTTCTATAGGTGTACTCAATTATTTCTGTGTCTTTTTTCAGAGAGGAAAATATATGCTTTCCACATTTAAATTGGTTGGACTTGGGAAAAGTTTTTATGGGAATGATTTTCTAGAAACATGGAGATATAAAATAATATCAGCCCTTTTCCTCTACTTTATTAATCTGTGAATTTAATATCTATTTTCTGCTATCCTCTTACAAACAAAAACTATGTGTTCTCCAACTTGATAACACTATTGATAATTTTTTTCAAAAGATCACATTGCAAAAATTATACCACTCTAAACGTAAGCCATTTTTCTTTTCCTACATTCTTACTTTCCAGTCTTATTCTATACAAAAGTATTCTTTTTACATAGTGAATCACAGCATATAGATTTGTATTCTGCTATTTCATTTAGGGTATAACATGACTTCAAAATAAAATGGCACATGAGTCTCATGACTTGATAATCATGCTGATAATATATTATCACATATACATTCATATAAAATAGACAGGTAAAGTTTTATATATTTTAAAGTATCTCTATGCATTTTATTGTATGTGAATATTGTGTGTGCACTCTCAGTTTTGTCCTACTCTTTGCAACCCCATGAACTGTAGCCCACCAGGCTCCTCTGTTCATTGAATTGTCCAAGCAAAAATATTAGAGTAGTTTGCCATTTCCTCTTCCAGGGGATGTAAATAAATGTCACCTCCATGTAAGAAACATTTGAACTTTAAAAAAATTTTTATTTATTTATTTTTGGCTGCAATGGGTCTTCATTGCTGTGTGTGGGCTTTCTCTAGTTGCAGAGAGCAGGTGTTACTCTTTGATGTAGGCATGGGGCCTCAGCAGTTGAGACATGTGGGCTCTAGAGCTTGGGCGCATATGGGATCTTCCCAGACCAGAGATCAAACCCGTGTCCCCTGCACTGACAGGTGAATTTTTTTTTCTTCTTTATTTAACTAACTTAGTTTTGGCTGTGCTGGGTCTTCATTGCTACAAGCGGGCTTTCTCTAGTTGTGGAGAGTGGGGGCTACTCTCTAGGTTCGGTGCTCGGGCTTCTCATTGTGGTGGCTTCTCCTGTTGCAGAGCACAGGCCCTTGAGCAGAGCTCAGTAGTTGTGGTGCTCAAGCTTAGTGGCCCCGAGGCATGTGGAATCTTCCCCAACTAGGAACGGAATCCATGTCCCCTGCACTGGTAGGAGGGTTCTTAACCACTGGACCAGTGGGGAAGTCCGGAAGCTGAATTCTGAGACAATGGACCACCAGGGAAGTCCCGTTTGGATTTTTTAAAGTTGGCTCTTTCAAACTAGCAGAGCTCTCAACTAAGATAGAGAAGAAATTTACTTAGGGCTTAAAACCAAACGAAGTTGAGTTACCTATTTGAGTCAAATCACAAAGTTAAAAAGTAGAATGATGGTTACCAGCAGCTGGGAGTAGGGGGGACTGGGGAGTTACTGTTTAACAGGAGTTCCTCTTGGGGAAGAGAAAAAGGTCTGGAGATGGATGGTGGTGATGGTGGTATAAAAATGTGAATGTACTTACAGCCACTGAACTTAAGAATTATTAAAAGGGTAAATTTTGTTTGTGTATTTTTGCCACGAAAAATGCATTAAAAGATGAAACAGTTAATTAGTAAACTAAATGTTAACTAAACTAACATTTAGTTTACTAACGTTTACTACCTCAAATTTGTTTTGAAATGTGACAATTTGTAAATAATAACTACATTAATGTTAAAATGCATTGGGTTTCAGAATAGTAGGTTCAGAAACAAATGAATAAAGGAATTTTGCCTTAAAAGGAAATTAAAATGAAACTTAACAGATGTGATTTGTAGATTCATGGGAAATGAAGAAGACTTTGAAGCTGTGGGAGATCCAGAATTGGTGGCTAGTTAACTCATCCAAAGTCTGTCCTAGTCCATTCAGGCTGTTATAACAAAATACCAGAGACTGGGTGACTTACAAACAGCAGATACTGATTTCTCACAGTTCTGGAGGCTGGAAGTCAGAGATCAGAGTACCAAAGTGGTTGGGTGAGGACCCTGTTTTTGGTCAGTTTTCTTGTATCGTCAAATGGCAGAAGTGAGTAGGGAGCTCTGTGCATTCTCTTTTATAAGGGCACTAATCCCATTCATCCGGGCTCCACTAGCATGATCTAATCACCTTCCAAAGCCCTCACTTCCAGATACCAACACATTGGATGTTAGGATTTCAGCATATGAATTTAGGAAGGACACAAACATCCAGTCTGTAGCAAAGTCTCACACTTAGAAATAACAGAGACATGTAAAACCCAGGTAATTTTTACTAAAGAGGAAAAAAAGATTAAGGTTTTCAATTCTCCTATGGACTTGGATTTTTAAATATTATGTTTTAAATGTCACATAGGATTTGAAATTGTTTTAAAATTTATTAAATACATATTGTTGTTGTTCAGTTGCTCAGTCCTATCCGATTCTTTGCGACCCCATGGACGGCAGCACACCAGGCTTCTCTGTCCTTCAGTATCTTCTGGAGTTCGCTCAAACTCATGTTGATTGAGTCGATGATGCCATCCAACCATCTCATCCTCTGTTACGCCCTTCTCCTCCTGCCCTCAATTTTCCCCAGCATCAGGGTCTTTTCCAATGAGTCAGCTCCTCACAGTAGATGGCCAAAGTACTGGAGTTTCAACTTCAGCATCAGTCCTTCCAATGAATATTCAGGGTTGATTTCCTTTAAGATTCGTTTGATCTCCTCGCTGTCCAAGGGACTGTCAAGAGTCCCAGCACCACAGTTAGGAAGCATCAATTAGCTTCAATTTTTTTAAAGAAAATTGTTTCTCTGATTATAAAAGTATATATGGTGTCTGTAGAAAACTTGAAAAATAAAGTATATAAAGATTAAAAATCACCTATGTCCCCACCCCTAATAAATTCTTTGTCCTTTTTTTCATTTAATATTACAATATATGTACTTTGTTATTAAAGTTTCTTCATAAACATAATTTTACATGTCTTTAGGATATTCTGATTCTGACATGGTTGCATCATAATTTGCTTAAATATTCTTCTACTATTGGACATTTAGACCATTTCCATTTTTGTTATCAGTAATGTAGTGACCTTCCTCATATGTAAAGGTTCCGTCTGCGTTTTAAGTTATTATTTAAGAGAAAATTCTATAAGTAGATTTACTAGATAAAGATTATTAATATTTTTAAGATTCTTGGTTTATGTTATTTCATTGCTTTTTGAAAAGTGTTATGAATTTATACTTTTAACAGAAATATGTTATCACCACTAGAGTACAAATAACACCTAATGTTCATTAGGCTCTAGTTTTTACTGGATACTAAGCTCTCCCTGGACACTTACGGACAAGTCTGTGTCAGTCTCTTGTGGGGTCACTACTCCTTTCTCCTGGGTCCTGGTGGGCTCAAGGCTTGTTGGTGCCCTCCAAGAGTGTTTCCCCAGTCCTGTGTTAGTCCTGTGTAAGTTTGTAAGTAAGGCAAAGAAGAAAAAGGAAGATATACCCATTTGAATGCAGAGTTCCAAAGAATAGCAAGAAGATATAAGAAAGCCTTCCTCAGTGATCAATGCAGAGAAATAGAGGAAAGCAAAAGAATGGGAAAGACTAGAGATCTCTTGAAGAAAATTAGAGATACCAAGGGAACTTTTCATGCAAAAATGGGCACAATAAAGGACAGAAATGGTATGGACCTAACAGAAGCAGAAGATATTAAGAAGAGGTGGCAAGAATACACAGAAGAACTGTACAAAAAAGATCTTCACAACCCAGATAATCACGATGGTGTGATCACTCATCTAGAGCCAGACATCTTGGAATGTGAAGTCAAGTGGGCCTGAGGAAGCATCACCACGAACAAAGCTAGTGGATGTGATGGAATTCCAGTTGAGCTATTTCAAATCCTAAAAGACGATGCTGTGAAAGTGTTGCACTCAATATGCCAGCAAATTTGGAAAACTCAGCAGTGGCCACAGGATTGGAAAAGGTCAGTTTTCATTCCAGTCCCAAAGAAAGGCAATGCCAAAGAATGCTCACACTACTGCACTATTGCACTCATCTCACAAGCTAGCAAAATAATGCTCAAAATTCTCCAAGACAGGCTTCAACAGTACATGAACCGTGAAATTCCAGATGTTCAAGGTGGCTTTAGAAAAGACAGAGAAACCAGAGATCAAATTGCCAGCATCCACTGGATCATCGAAAAAGCAAGAGAGTTCCAGAAAAACATCTACTTCTGCTTTGATTATGCCAAAGCCTTTGACTGTGTGGATCACAACAAACTGTGGAAAATTCTTCAAGAGATAGGAATACCAGACCACTTGACCTGCCTCCTGAGAAATCTGTATGCAGGTCAAGAAGCAACAGTTAGAATTGGACGTGGAACAACAGACTGGTTCCAAATAAGGAAAGGAGTGTGTCAAGGCTGTATATTGTCACCCTGCTTATTTAACTTATATGCAGAGTACAGTACAGTTCAGTTCAGTTCAGTAGCTCATATATGCAGAGTACATCATGAGAAATGCTGGACTGGGTGAATCACAAGCTGGAATCAAGATTGTCAGGAGAAATATCAATAACCTCATATACGCAGATGACACCACCCTTATGGGAGAAAGGGAAGAACGAAAGAGCCTCTTGATGAAAGTGAAAGAGGAGAGTGAAAAAGTTGGCTTAAAACCCAACATTCAGAAAACTAAGATCATGGCATCTGGTTCCATCACTTGATGCAAATAGATGGGGAAACAGTGGAAACAGTGATAGATTTTATTATGGGGGGCGCCAAAATCACTGCAGATGGTGATTGCAGCCATGAAATTAAAAGATGCTTGCTCCTTGGAAGAAAAGTTATGACCAACATAGACAGCATACTAAAAAGCAGAGACATTACTTTGCCAACAAAGGTCCGTCTGGTTAAAGCTATGGTTTTTCTAGTAGTCATGTATGGATGTGAGAGTTGGACTATAAAGAAAGCTGAGCACCGAAGAACTGATGCTTTTGAACTGTGGTGTTGGAGAAGGCTCTTAAGAGTCTCTTGGACAGCAAAGATATCCAACCAGTCCATCCTAAAGGAAATCAGTCCTGAATATTCATTGGAAGGACTGATGCTGAAGCTGAAACTCCAATACTTTGGCCATTTGATGCGAAGAGCTGACTCATTTGAAAAGACCCTGTGCTGGGAAAGATTGAAGGTGGGAGGAGAAGGGGACAACAGAGGATGAGATGGCTGGATGGCAACACCAACTTAATGCACACGGGTTTGAGTAAACTCCAGGAGTTGGTGATGGATAGGGAGGCCTGGCGTGCTGCAGTCCATGGGTCGCAAAGAGTCGATTATGGCTGAGCGACTGAACTGAACTGAAGGTCTCCCTGGTGGCTCAGTGATAAAGAATGCACCTGCCAATGCAGGTATGTGAGTTCGATCCCTGTGTATGTTCAGTGGTGTCTGACTCTTTGTGACCCCATGGGCCATAGCCTCCCCAGGCTGCTCTGTCCATGGAATTTTCCAAGCAAGGATACTAGAGTGGTTGCCATTTCCTCCTCCAGGGGATCTTCCCAACCCACGGATCGAACCCAGGTCTCTTGTGTCTCTTCATTGGCAGGCAGATTCTTTACCAACTGCACCATAGATCCCCTGGAGAAGGAAATGGCAACTCACTCCAGTATTCTTGCCTGGGAAATCCCATGGACATAGAAGCCTTGTGGGTGACAGTTCATGGTGTTGCAAAAGAGTTGTACATGATTTAGTGACTAAATAAACAAACTCATTACTTAGTATGTATTAACTCAACATTAAAATCTTTTATATTATTGGTGAAAAAAGTGGCCTATTATTTTAATTTGATGTATTTAATAATTAGTGATATTGAGCTATATTTTATTTTTTAATTTTCTTCATGAGATTTTACATTTCTATATTGTTAAATCTACTGAGTTGTACTTCACAATTCCTTTTTGCTTTAAAACACTTAATTGTATTAACAGCTAAGTAATAAATAAGATACGTTTTACAAGTCTATAACTGCATTTATAATATTTCAGGCTTTTGCAGGAGGAACAACCAAACCAGATTCTTGTGCAAATATGTTACTTAACATAACTTTGTATTCTTTACATAACTGTTCTTTTGAAGCTTAAAAAAGCTCTTTCTCAACAACCTATATTTTCATCCATATGGAATCGACTAACTATGTGTAACAAACAAAATGAAATGAAGAACTATGGAGTCCTTAAAAGTCACACCATATACCTATATTTGGTGACACATGAAGATGTTAGTGACATTATTGAGCAGGAAGGAAGGACACAATGCAGCAAGTACAAAACATGCCACTCCTATAAAATTAAACATATATATGCACAGAAAAATGTCTGAAGTGAGTACCAAAATTCTGTCAATGTTTATTTCTGGCTCATGAAATTTCAGTGGATTTTTATCATTTTCTTTGTGCTTTTCTGATCTGTTTCAATATTTTGCAATGTGCACATATCATTTTTACTAAAACAACTGACATTTTTAAAAGCATGAGCAAAACTTTTTTCACATATAAGAGAAAAATAATATTTGTCTATTTTTTCCTAGTCTTTAATCAAATGCTTACACCATGAACAGCATTTAACATTTGTGCAATTTCTAGAAAAGTATATATATAAGTATATATATTTCAAAGTATGGGTTAAATATACATGCTTATCAGTGAATATATTTTCCAAGAACCTTGGGACTTCTAAATACTGAATAATTCCTAATGAAAAGAACTGTTAAGTGAACTGTTCTAATCTGCAGTCCTTCCCAATACACAACTTTCTAGATGATGTCATACAAACCTCTTCCTGCATCTGGGACTGTTTCCAGTGGCTACATGTGGGAGCTTCCCGTTTTTGTTCTAAGTGAGTGATATTTACTGGAAATGGAGGTTCACTAACAAGATCTCAGTTCAGATAGCTTTGTGGGGACAGGAAAAAGTGATCGTGAGATGGCTTTGGCCAAAAACTTTTACTTTCTCCCTTGTTATTATCTTGTTTTGATAGGTTGACTTGATTTTGTTTTGAAATTACCTCTTGTGAAAAACCTAAGAGGAATGATATGGGCTATCTTCCTCCTCCTCCACTCCTACCAAAGCTCCCAACTTAAACTTTTCTACCCTTCCCCCCTACATACCCACACACTGACTTCAACTGCAGAGAGTAGGAGGAGACAGCCAACATTTTACTGCTCTCTGTTCTTAGATCTGAAAGGGACTTACAACAATATTTAGATGTGAACAAAAAAGGCAAAGGGATTTTTCAAGATTGTACAGCTGATTGGTAGTAGAACAAAACAGAAAACCTAGGCATAATATCTCTTAGTTTAGGGCCCCTGGGTTAAAACCCATAAACACTGCTTACATTTTTTGGAACTGTGTTTAAGGGTAACTAAAAGAATTCTAGGTAAAAGTTCCAGATTGTTCTTGCTGAATAACAAGACTTGGTTATATTAATAGGTTTTTTTTTTTATAATAAAGTTCAACTAAATAAAATTAAAGAAAAAAGCTACCAAATGTACTGAGTTCTTCCATATTTGCAGTTCCCCTTGATTGTAATTTTGTAATATCAGAACTATCTACACTGTTTTACTAAAATACTTTAAGATGAAAAATTCTCAAGACCAAATTAATCAAAAATTTAAGGATTAATATACAGCATGCTATACTTGAGGAGGTAGGGAGACTGTTGCAAATTCAGATATTGATATGATGTCACAGCTTATGAAAGGTCAGGAATCTCATCATTTATCCATCCTACCATCAAATTGTCATTACAAGTGCTAGAATATTTGTGGGACACATTTATTAGTATCAGAAAAGCTAAAGCTCCCAATATGCTCAAGTTATTCTAAAATGTTCTGTTATGGCTGTCATTTTAGTAAAGTTTGATGGCTAACATCAAGTAAAGGACAGGATGTTCATCTTGGGACCACTGCCAATGGGGATATGAAGGAAAGAGCTTTTCCATTTGCTTTGTTTCTGATTTTTATGGCAGAGACCATTTCTTCTCCACATAGAAGGTGTTAGACGAAGAGAAGCAGACAAATGAATGAACCTTGGCAAGGGAAGATGGAAGCCCCAGATAGAGTGACGGAATGTGAAAAAGTCCAGAGCTGCTCCAAGTGACTTCAAATTCCCAGTTCAAAGAAATAATACCTTAGAGTCTTGATAAAAACTTTGTATGGGATCGCCAAACAATTGTCAGTGACTTGCAGGACATCATCAAGAGAGATATAGCAGTGGGATGTCTTAATTTTTAAAAAGAAGGCAGCACCAGAAAAATTGTAGACCATTGTCTTTAACTTCAATCTCAGGAAAATTCTAGAACCCATACTAGAGTAACAGTTTCAAGTACGAGGTGAAGAAGTAACGGAATCAGAACGAATTCACTCAGAATCAGCCAAGGCTGACAACCTTCTTCCCTCTTTGACAGAGTTACCCACCCAGTAGTTTGGGAAACTCCTTGTAGAGAGAGTATTTCAACATTGGTTAGACATCTAGTGAGAGTTTTCATGATATTCTTCCAGACAAGATGAGGAAGCATGAACTGGACTCCAGTGTTCTTTTTTTTTTTTTCTTTTTCTTTTTATCTTTTGTCTGTACCACATGGCTTGTGGGATCTTAGTTCCCCTACCAGGGATCAAATCTGAGCCCCCTGCATTGGCAGTGAGGAGTCTTAACTACTGGACCACCGGGGACGTCCCATGGCATTCTTGATGATAATTAGTAAACCAATAGATTATATGCAGAAGGTGCTGACTAACAAATTGGTATCAAACTGTAAGGAACCATATAATGATGAGTGCTAGAGTTGTGTTCCTCTTCCCCTCACAAATGCTTTCAGAATAAATACACAAAAATTATGGTCATTAAATTTGTAGGTGACCTGAAGTTGGAGGTATAATGAACACTTGGATGATAGAATCAGTGAGCTGAATCTAAAAGGATGCAATTTGAAAGCTATTAATATAAGGTCCTTTATCAAGCCCATCTTTGCATGAAATGTTCCCTTGGTATCTCTAATTTTCTTGAAGAGATCTCTAGTCTTGCCCATTCTGTTGTTTTCCTCTATTTCTTTGCACTGATCGCTGAGGAAGGCTTTCTTATCTCTCCTTGCTATTCTTTGGAACTCTGCATTCAAATGGGAATATCTTTCCTTTTCTCCTTTGCTTTTCCCTTCTCTTCTTTTCCCAGCTATTTGTAAGGCCTTCTCAGACAGCCATTTTGCTTTTTTGCATTTGTTTTTCTTGGGGATGGTCTTGATTCCTGTCTCTTGTACAATGTCACGAACCTCCTTCCATAGTTCATCAGGCACTCTGTCTATCAGATCTAGTCCCTTAAATCTATTTCTCACTTCCACTGTATAGTCATACGGGATTTGATTTAGGTCATACCTGGATGGTCTAGTGGTTTTCCCCACTTTCTTCAATTTAAGTCTGAATTTGGCAATAAGGAGTTCATGATCTGAGCCACAGTCAACTCCCGGTCTTGTTTTTGCTGGCTGTATAGAGCTTCTCCATCTTTGGCTGCAAAGAATATAATCAATCTGATTTCAGTGTTGACCATCTGGTGATGTCCATGTGTAGAGTCTTCTCTTGTGTTGTTGGAAGAGGGCATTTGCTATGACCAGTGCATTCTCTTGGCAAAACTCTATCAGCCTTTGCCCTGCTTCATTCTGTACTCCAAGGCCAAATTTGCCTGTTATTCCAGGTATCTCTTGACTTCCTACTTTTGCATTCCAGTCCCCTATAATGAAAAGGACATCTTTTTTGGGTGTTAGTTCTAAAAGGTCTTGTAGGTCTTCATAGAACCGTTCAACTTCAGCTTCTCAAGAATACACAGAAGAACTGTACAAAAAAGATCTTCACGACCCAGATAATCATGATGGTGTGATCACTCACCTAGAGCTACACATCCTGGAATGTGAAGTCAAGTGGGCCTTAGAAAGTATCACTACGAACAGAGCTAGTGGAGGTGATGGAATTCCAGTTGAGCTATTTCAAATCCTAAAAGATGATGCTGTGAAAGTGCTGCACTCAATATGCCAGCAAATTTGAAAAACTCAGCAGTGGCCACAGGGCTGGAAAAGGTCAATTTTCATTCCAATCCCAAAGAAAGGCAATGCCAAAGAATGCTCAAACTACCACACAATTGCACTCATCTCCCACGCTAGTAAAGTAATGCTCAAAATTCTCCAAGCCAGGCTTCAGCAATACGTGAACCGTGAACTTCTGGATGTTCAAGCTGGTTTTAGAAAAGGCAGAGAAACCAGAGATCAAATTGCCAACATCCGCTGGATCATTGAAAAAGCAAGAGAGTTCCAGAAAAACATCTATTTCTGCTTTATTGACTATGCCAAAGCCTTTGACTGTGTAGATCACAATAAACTGTGGAAAATTCTGAAAGAGATGGGAATACCAGACCACCTGACCTGCCTCTTGAGAAACCTGTATGCAGGTCAGGAAGCAACAGTTAGAACTGGACATGGAACAACAGACTGGTTCCAAATAGGAAAAGGAGTACGTCAAGGCTGTATATTGTCACCCTGATTATTTAACTTATATGCAGAATACATCATGAGAAACGCTGAGCTGGAAGAAGCACAGCTGAAAGCAAGATTGCTGGGAGAAATATCAATAACCTCAGATATGTAGATGACACCACCCTTATGGCAGAAAGTGAAGATGAACTAAAAAGCCTCTTGATGAAAGTAAGAGAGGAGAGTGAAAAAATCGGCTTAAAGCTCAATATTCAGAAAACTAAGATCATGGCATCTGGTCCCGTCACTTCACAGTATTAGACTTTATTTTTGGGGGGCTCCAAAATCACTGCAGATGGTGACTGCAGCCATAAATTAAAAGATGCTTACTCCTTGGAAGGAAAGTTACGACCAACCTAGACAGCATATTAAAAAGCAGAGACATTACTTTGCCAACAAAGGTCTGTCTAGTCAAGGCTATGGTTTTTCCAGTAGTCATGTATGGATGTGAGAGTTACACTGTGAAGAAAGCTGAGCACTGAAGGTTTGATGCTTTTGAACTGTGGTGTTGGAGAAGGCTCTTGAGAGTCCCTTGGACTGCAAGGAGATCCAACCAGTCTATCCTAAAGGAGATCAGTCCGGGGTATTCACTGGAAGGACTGATGTTGAAGCTGAAACTCCAATACTTTGGCCACCTCTTGTGAAGAGTTGACTCATTTGAAAAGACCCTGATGCTGGGAAGGATTGGGGGCAGGAGAAGGGGACAACAGAGGATGAGATGGCTGGATGGCATCACCGACTCGATGGACATGAGTTTGGGTAAACTCCGGGAGCTGGTGATGGACAGGGAGGCCTGGCGTGCTGCGATTCATGGGGTTGCAAAGAGTCAGACATGACTGAGTGACTGAACTGAACTGAACTGAACATAACGTGTGATGAACTAACTTGTATCAATACGAATGAGTTATACTTCTTTAGCAGAAGCTAAGAGCCTTAGCCCAATCTGAGTCAGAAGTATAAAGTGGTTGCCAAAAATAACTAAGATTTTAGGTTGCATCTAGGATGGAAAGCCACTCCAGTATTCTTGCCTGGAAAATCCCATGGACAGAAGAGCCTGGTAGACTATAGTCCATGGGGTCGCAAAGAGTCAGACACAACTGAGTGACGTCACTTTCACTTAGGAGTGTGGTGGTAAAATGTAACAACTAGCACTCTGGAGGAAAAAAAAGCCTTGATTTATAGCACCTGCCAATTTCTGCAGTGTGAGTACTCCCACCATGGCCAATTTCAAACTACCAGCATCATCTCGCTTCCAGTTTGGGAGACATTACAGCAGCACACCAGTGTGTGTGCGTATGCTCAGTCGCTTCAGTCATGTCCAACTCTTTGAGACCCTATGGACTGTAGCCCACCAGGCTCCTCTGTTCATGGGATTCTCCAGGCAAGAACACTGGAATGGGTTGCCATGCCCTTCTCCAGGGGATCTACCTGACCCGTGGATTGAACCCTCGTCTCTTGTGTCTCATGCATTGGTAGGTGGGTTCTTTACCACTAGCGCCACCTGGGAAGCCCAGAGCACACCAGTACATGACAGTATTTCCAACCACACAAATGAGATCAATGTAAATAACCTCAAGAGACGAGATAATAGTAATATGGAGTAAAATTATTAGAAAGTGATAAGTTTTAAGTATTTTCACTTTTGTTTATTATAACATATGTAATTGTAAGTTTATGTAATTTAATTTTTAATTATGGATGCTTATAACAACTGGCCCATAGAATTCTTAAAAGCTGAGCACTCAGCTCTTGGGACTTTGTGTATCCAGGCTCCAGCCCAGGGTAACAAAAAAATGAGGGAACTGGAATAAGGGAGGTGATAGCCCTGTTCTCTGCAGTTGTCAGGCCACACCCAGATCACTTCATTCCAGAGCAGCACAAATTTACAAGTCAAACTGTTCTGAGAGGAAAGCAAAGCAGCCAGGATGGCAGGAAACCAAAGTCCTGGGTGTGCAGAACAGTGGACAGAATTGGAGCTGGAGCTCAAAAGGTCTGCATGAGGGATTAGGACAAAAGGGCCAGGTTAATGCTGGTTTTCAAACATTTGAGAGGCTATTGTGTGAGGAAGGGCTGGTCCTATAATCTACGGGTGGCAGAAATACAGGGAGATGGATTTCTGCCCAGGATAAGAAAGAACTTTCAAAGCTGTCACAAGTGGAATGGGCTGAGGGAAATCCTGCAGAATGTGGGCAACAATATTTAGGAGCAATGTAGAGGCGGTTCAAGCCTCAGAGGAGGGAATAGGGTCCCCTTCAAGTCTATAAGTTCCTAAATTTTGAGGCACTACTCTTCCCAAGTAGTGCTAGTGGTAAAGAATCTGTCTGCCAATGCAGGAGACACAAGAGGTGTGAGTTTGATCCCTAGGTTGGAAAGATCCCCTGGAGGAGGAAAAGGCAACCCACTCCAGTATTCTTGCCTGGAGAATTCCATGGACAGAGGAGACTGGTGGGCTACGGTCCATGGGGTCACAAAGAGTAGGACATGACTGAATCAACTGAGCACGCATGCACACACGGTGCACTTGAAAAAGTTTTGTTTTTTTTTTTAAACTTTTTGTTTTGTATTGAGATATAGAGGATTAACAATGTTATGATAGTTTCAGGCGAATAGCAAAGGGATTCAGCCATACATATACATGTATCCATTCTCCCCCAAACTTCTCTCCCATCTAGGATGCCACATAAAATTGAGGAGAGTTCCCTGTGCTATACAGTAGGTCCTTGTTGGTTATCCATTTTAAATATGGCAGTGTGTACCTGTTGATCCCAAACTCCCTAACTCTCCCTTCTTCCCATCCTCCTCCCTGGCAACCCTAAATTTATTCTCTGTGAGTCTCTTTCTGCTTTGTAAGTAAGTCATTTGTATCATTTTTTTTTTAGATTCCACATATAAGGGATGTCATACAGTATTTCTCCCTCTCTGTCTGACTTACTTCACTTAGTATAACAATTTCTAGGTCCTTCCACGTTGCTTCATTATTTTATTCTTTTTAATGGCTGAGTAATATTCCATTGTATATATGTACCGCATCTTCTTTATCCATTCTTCTGTCGATGGACATTTAGGCTGCCGCCATGTCTTGGCTATTGTAAATAGTGCTGCAATAAACATTGGGATGTATGTATCATTTCGGATATTTTCCTCTGGATATATGCCCAGGAGTGGGACTGCAGGGTCATATGGTAGCTCTACTTTTAGTTGAAAAAGTCTTTTTATTAAGGAAAAAAATTTATAAGTAAAAAGAATAATGCAATGAATACATCACCTCACCAAGTCTCTATAATTATCAATTGTGTCTCATCTTGTATCATCTATACACCTACCCTGGATCACTGTGAAACACATTTATGACTTCATCTCACTGCATCTATAATGACTTCAGTATTTATCTCTAAGATATAAGGACTCTTTGAAAATATACCTGCAGTACCTTCATCACACTTAAGAAATTAATTTTGATTCCCCAAAATCATCTAATATCCAGTCAGCGTTTAAATTTTCCCAACTGTCTCATACACTTTAAAATTTGAATTTTCTCAAATCAGGGTGTATCTAAGGTCCACAAATTGCAATTGGTTGATGTGTTTCTTCAGAGAAGGCAATGGCACCCCACTCCAGTACTCTTGCCTGGAAAATCCCATGGACGGAGGAGCCTGATGGGCTACAGTCCATGGGGTCGCTAAGAGTCGGATGACTGAGCGACTTCACTTTCACTTTTCCCTTTCATGCACTGGAGAAGGAAACGGCAACCCACTCCAGTATTCTTGCCTGGAGAATCCCAGGGACGGCAGAGCCTGGTGGGCTGCCGTCTATGGGGTTGCACAGAGTCGGACACGACTGAAGTGACTTAGCAACAGTAGATGTGTTTCTTAAGTTTCTTTTAATTTGTAGGTTTTACCTTTACATTATTTTTTCTCCTTGGCAATTCACTTGCTGAAAATGGTGAGTCACTTGCCTTGTAGAATTTCCCAGTCTGGATTTTTCTGACTACTTTATTATGATGTGTTCAACATATTCTTCTGTCCCCTACATTTCCTGTGATCAAATCTCTGTTTGATTTTGTGTGGTATTGTGTATTTCTCATTAGGAAGCAAAGAATGTCTGGCTCTCTTTTTGCTGTGTTAGCAGCCAATAATAAGTCCCTTAATTTATTAGGAGTTTCAAATGGTGATGTTCTATCATTCTTTCCTCATTTATTAGCTGGAATACTTCTCTAAAGAGAAATATCCCTCATCAATTATTTGTACTCTGAAGTACAGATTATACAAGAAATATAAGGTGAATGCCCGATTATTCATTAATTTTTAAAATAATGAATTGGTTCCCTAGCATCTGCTGAATTCGACCGGTGAGATGTTTGATTTTGTTTTGAGTATCATTATGAACTCATGGTTTTTTTATGTATTTCAATCCATGACCATTACTATTACTATTAATATTCATTTGTGCCACATTTGGCCAGTGGGAGTTTATTCAGGTTGGCTTCCGAGTCTTTTTTACATGATCCTGGTAATTTTCTTGTTTTCTAATGTAAGATTCTTTATATTCTAGTCTCAGCTCATGAATTTTCAGCCTCAGATATGGGATCAGTCATTACCTCAAGGGCCCTGATTCCTTTTCATGGGCAGTGAAATTTAGAGACAATAGTCTGGCCTTTAGGGTTCTTAGGCTACTGGATTGATCACAGTTTCTAGGCTATCTCAGTAGAAAGAGTTAGGAAATACTCTTCTTTAAAAGTAGCTATGGCATGAGTTCAGATGACATTTTCAAACAAGACTACAGGATGTTTCTTTCTTTCTTTGACTGCACTGCACTGCATGTGGGGTCTCAGTTGTCACACCAGAGATTGAACCTGTGCCCCTTGCAGTGGAAGCACAGAGTCTTAACCACTGAACCTTCTGGGAATTCCCGGGATGTTTCCTAATTTCACCAATGTTACATATGCATTTTCTTTCTCTCTTAGCAAAAATCCCAATCTTCAAAGACATCAACACAAATTGCTTTATTTTACAGTAGACGTGCAACTGTCTTAGAAGAATTGTTCTAACACTTCCACCCATAATATGATTACTGGAATCCTTTTTTTTTTTTGGATTATTGGAATCCATTATGTAGTTATTTTTGTTTTTAAAGTATATCATAACAAAGAAAATCAAATTAAAGTCACTTGAAATAATTTATTTCTGTGTTGCTACTTCTCCAACTACATTTTAGTTTATTTGTTTCATTTCGGTTTTAGTTTTTTTTAAAAAATGATGAAAAAATTTTTAATGAAATGGTGTGAAATGTTTACCAGCTTCTGAAGTCAAATCCTCAAACCAGGCATATTCAGATGACAGTGTTGTCTTCTTTAGTCCCCTCCACCTGATCCTTTTCCCCAAAAGAGATCATTTAAAAACAAAGAAACAAAAAGTTTTATGGTTTATTCTTTTATTTAAAAAAGAAAATCAAATATTTTTTGTGTATTGAAGTCTCCCTTTTTAGATGAAACAATGGTATCACATAGATTCTGTTCCTACCTTGCCTTGTTTTCTCTAACCCTATATTTGCAGGATTGTTTCACGTAGTCCTCGTCGATTTTTACAGCTGTGTTGTACTCCGTTGTGTGGATTGAACATAATGTGATTTGGATGTTGGACATTCATGAAAATTAAAATTTAAACCATTATAACATTGGTCATGGTCAACGGAGAAAAAATTTAGGCACCTCTCAAATTTGTCCCTCAGTTCCTCTCTCCCCTCTATTTAGGACCTTGCTCTGTTTGTCTAGTTCCTATGCCCTTACCCATGGGGCACCCTCTCTAGCCTTAGCAAATGGCCTGTATTTCTCAATTTTCTCAGGTTTCTAAATTAGCTCTTTTTTGTCCATCCTCTTAAAATGCTTCTTCTTCTTTTTTTTTTTTTTTTAGGTGACAATGCATGCCAAAGAGTTCATTTAAAAATAACTCCTGCAAAAGCTTTACCTCCTAATGAATCACCTCTCCGAAGTAACTTGAAGCCCTGACTTCAAATGCGCATGTATCAACGCATCGCTGGTTGCTTTATTAAGCACCATGTTTCAGCTGATAGCAGTTTAGGACTGTCTATAAAGCAAACAAAGCAATTCATAATCAAAATGCATCTTGGGACTTCATTGGGAAGAAACACGCTGAAATAATTGATAAATAAGAATAATAATAAGTCATTGGTACATATGAATGCTAGGAGTGGAGACTGTGGCAGTAGTTTTCCTTTTAAATTTTTATGACTGCATTATCATGATGTGTTTTATATTTCAATAGTCTCTTTAATATTTCTTATGTGGATACCAGAAATACAAATTTTACAAATACTCTACCCAGGAGAACCATCACTTGCATAATCTTTCTGGTACAGTCTTTGCACTGAAAAACAGATGCCCCACTTAAGATGGAATGAAGGTAGGAGTTTAGAGATAGAACAGAAAAAGGAACCAGATTCAAAATTATAGGCTTAGGACTTCCCTGGTGGTGCAGTGGTTAAGACTTTGCCTTTCAGTGCAGAGGGTGCAGGTTTGAACTCTGGTTGGGGAGCTAAGATCCCTCAGGCTTCTCAGCCCAAAAACCAAAACATAAAACAGAAACAATTTTGTAACAAATTCAATAAGACTTTAAAAATGGTCCATATCAAAAAATCTTAAAAAAAAATAAAATCAATCAAAACAAACAAAATTGTAGGCTCGAAGTTCGAATATTGAGAAGCTGCAGTAATTATATATATACACAAACACAAGCAATTTGTTGCAACGAGCCACTAAAGCCTAGAAACTGCCACAGAAACCCAGGGAGCAGTGGAGCACAGTCAGAAAAAGCCTGGGATGTGAGGCTCTAGAGCAATCCTGCTGAGCCATCCAGATGTCACGTGAGAACAAATGTCTGCAGAGTGGGAACCACTTGCAGGATAAGAGCTGTTTGGCCACTGTTGCTGGGCTTCCTAGCATATGTAGACTTTGAAGGGGTGTGGGTTAGTCGTTGTTGTTTAGAAACTAAGTCGTGTCTGACTCTTTGCGACACCTTGGACTGTAGCCCTCCAGGCTCCTCGGTCCACGGGATTTCTCAGGCAAGAATACTGGAGTAGGTTGCCATTTCCTTCTCCAGGGGATTTTCCTGACCCAGGGATCAAACCCATGCCTCCTGTATTGGTAGGCGAATTCTTTACCACTGAGCCACCTGGGAACCTCTGTGGAATTATTTGCTGCTGCTGCTGCTTAGTCGCGTCAGTCGTGTCCGACTCTGTGCGACCCCATAGACGGCAGCCCACCAGGCTCCCCCGTCCCTGGGATTCTCCAGGCAAGAATACTGGAGTGGGTTGCCATTTCCTCCTCCAGTGCATGACAGTGAAAAGTGAAAGTGAAGTCGCTCAGTCGTGTCCGACTCTCCGCGACCCCATGGGCTGCAGCCTACCAGGCTCCTCCGTCCACGGGGTTTCCCAGGCAAGAGTACTGGAGTGGGGTGCCATTGCCTTCTCCGGTGGAATTATTTAGTATTCAGTAATTTATCTTTCTTGAGGAAACCTCAGAATATTACCTAAATTCTAGAAAGCTTGAAATATTCTGCTGTAAGGAGACTTAACATATCAAACTCTGATTTGGGGCATGATGATTTGCATTATGCAATTTATTAAAATTTATTGAAACTTTATAAAGTTTCAATAGCTTGGAATTTCCTTTCCCTGAATTTTCACATCCTAACAAATCCCTGCTCACTCTTTAAGACCCAACTCCATATCCTATAGCACTAAGTATATATCTCTTGTAACAATATCTTGTATTATCATTATTTGTTTCTTGCTTGTTTTCTACTGAACTGTGAGTTCTTTTGAAAGAGGAGCCTATTCTGCATACTTCAGTGTCTGGCATAAAAGACTCAATGTTTATTAAGTGATCTTAGAGACCAACTACCTAACCCCTCTCCCTGGAGAAGGAAATGGCAACTCACTCCAGTATTCTTGCCTGGAGAATCCCATGGACAGAGGAATCTGGCAGGCTACAGTCCATAGGGTCGCAAGAGTCAGACACGACTTAGCAACTAAACCACCACCACCATCACCCAACCCCTCTAAGTATAAGAAACTGAGGCCCAAAGTGTTTCCTTAAATTCAGTAAAACAGCAAGCCTGTGCTGAGTATTTACTACGTACCTAGCTCTTTGTAAGGCTAAATGTCTTTAGTGTATTTTCTGTGTGATTCAGAGTGCAATTTCCACTTACCCAGAGATCAAAAGATAAATACTGGTACCTCATGTGTCCTCAAAGAAAGATTAAATTATGCTCAGGATGAATTTACATAAATTAATTTTATTATATTCTTAGTGAGCATCCCCCAAATATATTACCTACAGAATGTTAGCTTAATTGTGAGTCTCTGTGTACGTTTGCAGTAAGTGTTGAATGCCCAATTCAATTTGGTAAACATTAAGTTAAATAGTTTCTTCCCTGAAATTTCAATACACTTAACAGTGATTAGTTAAATCTCTGAGAAAAGCACCTAATATGAGGTGTTTCCAAGATTCATATGATAAGTGAAACTCCCTCTGTTTTGTTGCATTTATTAACATACTCCGGAAATGGTGTTCTGAAAAACACGTAGAGAGTCGGGAAATGAAGTGGTCCTTTGGAAAGTGCTCATCCATGTTTAGTGAGGACTTTCAAGAAAAACAGGAGCCAAAGGGTGGCTGGTGAATTTCTAGTGGTGAGAGGTACCTAAAAGGGGAGAAGGGAAGGTTTGGAGGAGAAGCACTGGCCAGGAGACTGGAAAGGTAGCAGGTTGCTATCCAGGGGCCGAGAGTGGAGAGCAAGCTTGTATGCACAGTCGCTCAGTTGTATCTGACTCTTTGCAACCTGTGGACTGCACTGCCAGCCTGCCAGTCTCCTAAGTCCATGGAATTTTCCAGGCAAGAATACTGAAACAGGTTGCCATTTCTTCCAGCAGGGGATCTTCCTGACCCAGGGATTGAACACAAGTCTCCGGTGTCAGGTGGATTCTTAACCACTGAGCTACCTGGGGAGCCCCAAGAGAGAGGGGGGAGAGGGACCACAAACAGACATTTGAGAGATTTTTTCACTAAGCTGTGTGAGGTGCTTGGGGCACAAGCAAACCAGTCTTGGAGCAAGAGGTAAAATGTATTTAACAAGAGAGTGGAGAACACTTCTGTGGGAACATGCAGCTGTCTGGGGACTCCAGAGGACATGGTGCTCTGCCTGCAGCTCCCCAAGGCCTGCCACACATTCTGGCCACAGTGCCTGTGGGCGCTAGAGAGGTAGGAAATGAAGTGGGCACAAAGTAGGTAACTAGATGGCTTCATCCTCTTCTGTGAAACTCATCCCTAGAGGACTCGTGGGCATCAGGAGTGCTGAATTTAACAAGCAGCTATAGCAATGGGGAACAAAAGTAGATGGACCAAGAGCCAGGGAACAGGACCGGCTACAGAATTTGCCAAGGCCCAGGGCAAAATTAAGACGTAGATCCTTTGTTTTAAAATTAAAGATTTCATGATGGCGACAGCAACACCTTACAAGGACTCTGGAGTGTGGAGCCCTGGAAACCACATAGGTTGCCCATCTGTGAAGCCGGTATTGTTTGAGTTCTCACTAGTCCTGTGGCCCCATTTGAATGCCCTGGCTGGTGTGAGCTATGGAAACCAGGTTACACATGTGTCATATGAAGGGTAGATCCCCCTCTCTCAATATACTTGCTATCATGGAAACTCTGATTACTAGTCATTCTGGCTAAGCTTGACTTTGCAGTAAGATAAATCTATATACACATTAAGTTTTAGGAACATATTTAGTGCCAAAATCCAGGCACATCCGAGCTATTACCATATGTAGTTCTTACACCACAAACAACCTTCTTTCTTCCCATGCCAAGAAGAAAGAGAGATAAGCAGCCACACAGCAGAAACGGATAAACTCTGACTTTGTCCTGTAGTTAAACACCAGTGTTTAGTTGGTGCTGAGGCAGCACTCAGCACCCGTGCTGAGTTCTCTCAAAGTGAAAAACAAACTCAGGTGGAAAATCCAGGTCAGCAATGTCTTTTGCTATTTTTGGAGCCGGGGGAGAAAAAGAAAGTTGTGGGAAGTGTTGGCACAAACAACACAGAACAGCACACCATGAGTGTGAAATAAAGCAACACCCGCCAGCTCTTCTCGGTGACTGGATAGCAAGCAACCTAGTGAAGGAGAAACCAGCGGGGAGAGCTAGTGTCTGCTCACAGGGGAGCCGCTGGCCTCTCAAACAGTAGAAGGAAAACATGAGTCACCTCATGCTGTAAGGTTCGTCTCCAGCCCCACAGCAGTCCTACCTCTGAGACAATTCTGAATGCCCATATGGGGGAACAGTGACTACATGAGGATTCTCTTCACACAGAAGGTTCTCGGAGCTGAAAAAACTTCCCTTCAAGCCTCTCCACAGTCTTTCTCCTCTGTGGCCTCCTTCCACTCGCCACTCCCCCGTGTTTGTCCACAGGGAGTTCTGATTCCTTGAGGAGGACGGGCTGAGTGGGTCGAGCTATGTAGGGCAGCAGAGAAGGACTTCTGGATGGCCTGGGCCCCGGAGTGCCGCGCTCGGTTGCTCAGTCGCGTCTGACTGCTACTCCACAGACTGTGGCCCGCCAGGCTCCTCTGTCCATGGGCTTTTCCAGGCAAGAATACTGGAGTGGTTGCCATTTCCTCCTCCAGGGAATCTTTCCAACCCAGGGATCAAACCTGAGTCTCCTGCACTATAGACGAATTCTTTTCCACTGAGCCACCGAGGAAGCCCTCTGGGCCCCCGGGGGTGTCACCTATAGAGATGATGGCTCCTCGGGACAGACTGAGTTGTGGGCTCTGACCAGGTGGAGCAGGGAGACCTGGGAGGTGAACAAGAGTGAACTATTATTGCCACCATAATACAGATGAAAAAACTGAGGCTCAGGCAGGTTAAGGGAAGAAGTAGTTGTGCTAGGAATCAATTTTTGTCCTTGTTCCTCTAAGACTCACATCTTTTCTGCCCCGTCAAGCTTTATCCCTGCTTCTCAGGACTATGATATAAACCACAAATGCTCTCCGAAGGGATGAGTTTGAGTTGTGATTTCAGTTAAGAGGGAAAGGAAGAGGTATCTACCAAGACACAATAAAAATAGGTTGATATTTATAATTTGAAATGTTGAGTGGAAGAGGCAACATCCTTCAGCACAAAATAAGATGATAAGGAGAGAAAACAGGGGAAAAAGTTAAACAACAAAGCTTGGAAAATATACTATGCTAATATCTTAAAGAGCTAGTAAGTCAAAGGAAAGATTCGGGGGAGGGGGGATAACTGAGATATACATGGTGAGGGTAGAAGAGAGCTTGATGCTCTTTGCCAAGTACCAGCATCAGTGGTGAGAACTCAGGGATAGGGGATAGGGGTCAGGGGTCTAGAGTTCATCTTCATTTCATGGATGAGAACATTGGATCTAAGTTAGTGGCCAAGCTGGAAGTTGGGGCTGAACTTTGCTCTCTTTCTCCCTGGCTCAAGTGTCCAGGGCTCTTCTCTCTACTTGATCCCACTCTGAGAAGGAAGTGAAAGGATCCTTCATGAAGACATGGAAAACCATCTGAAAAGTTAGAGGATGCTCACATAGTGACAAGTTGGGGCTTGGCACTTGCAGTGCACATGATACCCTCAACACTGAGGGCTCCTGTGTGAAAAGAAATACATGAATGAGGTGCTGCAAATGAAGGATTCAGGATTATAGTTTTGAGACTTTCAAAACAAAAGAATCAATTGCAACCAAGAAAATTTTATTTTTCAAATAGGTAATGAACTTTCAGTTCATGCTCTGCGTGTACCAAGTGAGAAGAGAGTTGTGGAAAGTGTGAGGCAGCACTTCCAAAGATACCTCAATGCTGTGTGTAACAGCCACAGACTCAATGGGTTTGTGTTTAGACAGGGAAGGAAACACCTAAGGGGAATGAAAGGAGAGAAGAATGGAAGAAAGGCAAAAATAATGTTTTATGTTATGATTTTTAAACTTTGTCTATTAAAAAGGATGGTCAGCTACTATGTCCAAATGAAACTATATTTGTAAACCATACTCCAAGGTTCACAGCCTTTGAGCACAAAAGATTCCATTTCCTTTAAACTTAGAAAAAATTAAAATGAATACATGCAAATTGGAGAAAAAAATCCAAGCACTACAAAAAGATTTAAAATTAAATCTTACTCTCACCACCTTCAAGACTACTCCTTTCCCCACTATTAGCAATTCATTTAGAATTCCAGAAAAATATGTTATGCTTATACAGAAGTTAAGATAAACATATCACATACACATGCAACACACACATTTCTTAAAATTTATACACACAGGCCAAACCATACACACTCTGTGAAACTTTACTACCTTGATTATGTAATAGTATAATCTTAGAGGTCAACCTGAAACACAGCAGGATCCTGCAATGTTTTCCCAGGGACAGATCCCTGTGCCCCCTGGTTCTTATTTGTAGAAAAGTTTTAATGTCTTTGGCCTTCCTCTTGTTCCAAAGACAAATTTAATCAGAGAAGTGAGAAAATGCAGAAACAAAGGTGACCAGTTGAGCAAAACAAAATAATAATAGTTTAGCCATAAAACAAAATCAAGGACCTTTTAGTTCCCCCTCAAAAACTACAGATAATATCCTAAGCCATATCCCTGACTTGTTTTGCAGATCCTAAAATCCCCACCACGTAGAGGAAGTTAACTGCCTGCTGACCATCAGCATGTAGGTCCTAGACCAGTTAGAAACAGAGGGTTGATGATTGAGATTCCGTGTTATCGCACCATCAACCAGTAAGAGAAATGGACACAAACTGATCATGCAACCCTCTGAACCCCTCACTCACACTGTCTTTAAAAACCCTTCCTTGAAAGCCATGTAGGAGTTCTGGTCTTTTGAGCACAAGGTGCCTATTCTTCTTGCTTGGTGCCTGCAGTAAATGCTGTACTTTTCTTCACCACAATCTGTGTCAGTGGATTGGCTAAGCTGTGCATAGTGTGTAAGGATTCAAGTTCAATTTGATGACAAACCCACCTTTTCAAAATTCCTGCAGGATTGAATGCTGTACGGTTATGCCATAATTTATTTAACCAATTTACTATTGCTGGGCATTTAAATTGTTTGAAATTTTTGCCTTTATAATAGAAATGAATGCACTTGGCATGTTTTTGCTCATCTAACCTAGGGGGGAAATAAATGGGGAAACAGTGGAAACAGTGTCAGACTTTATTTTGGGGGGCTCTAAAATCACTGCTGATGGTGACTGCAGCCATGAAAGTAAAAGATGCTTACTCCTTGGAAGGAAGGTTATGGCCAACCTAGATAGCATATTTAAAAGCAGAGATATTACTTTGCCAACAAAAGTCTGTCTAGTCAAGGCTATGGTTTTTCCAGTGGTCATGTATGGATGTGAGAGTTGGACGGTGAAGAAAGCTGAGCATCGCAGAGTTGATGCTTTCGAACTGTGGTGTTGGAGAAGACTCTTGAGAGTCCCTTGAGCTGCAAGGAGATCCAATCAATCCATCCTAAAGGAGATCAATCCTGGGTGTTCATTGGAAGGACTGATGTTGAAGCTGAAACTCCAATACTTTGGCCACCTCATGTGAAGAGCTGACTCATTGGAAAAGACCCTAATGCTGGGTAGGATTGGGGGCAGGAGGAGAAGGGGACGACAGAGGATGAGGTGGTTGGATGGCATCACTGACTCGATGGACATGGGTTTGGGTAGACTCCGGAAGTTGGTGATGGACAGAGAGGCCTGGCGTACTGCAATTCATGGAGTCACAAAGAGTCAGACACGACTGAGCGAATGAACTGAACTGAACTGAATTGAACCTAGGGTAAATATTTGGAAGTGGAATTTCTGGTTCAAGGGGTATGTATTTTTCCCCTATTCTTTTTTATCATGATAAAGTACCCACAACATGGAATATATCATCTTAACCATTTTTTAAAATATTTATTTTTATTATTTATTTGGCTGCACTAAGTCTTAGTTGTGGCTTGAGGGATCTTCTAGCAGTGGCTGGCAATCTCTTAGTTGTGGCATGTAATATCTAGCTCTCTGAGCAGGGATGGAACCTGGGGCCCCCTGCATTAGAAGTGTGCAGTCTTAGCCACTGGATCACCAGGGAAGTCCCCCATCGTAATCATTTTTTAGTGTACAGTTCAATAGTATCAAGTACATTCATACTGTTGTGCAACCATCACCATCATCTATTTTCAGAACTCTTTTCATCTTGCAAAACTGAGACTATACCCGCTAAACAGTACCTTCTCGTTGCTCCCTCCCCATAGCTCTTGGCAACCACCATTCTATTTTCTGTCTCTATGATTTTGACTACTCTAGATGTAATAGGGGTGGAATGGGTGGGTGCCTATTAGCACCGGTATTAGGGGTCCTGCTTCGCCAACAGTCAGCCTCATAGTGGCCACTGTGGCAGAAAGTGGAGTGAGAGGCAGGGCTGGCAGGTGAACTGGGGGCCCGGCGACAGGCTGAGGGCTGTGTCCTGCAGAACTCTAGAGCCCTTGCCACAGCCACCCACTGGCTGGGCCCAGGCCTTGAAGCAACAGAACCTCTCTCCTATCCCCACCTCTGCCACCTAATGGCAGCAGCGTTTTCCACGTGTTGTGGGTGGTGGAATCCTTAGCAACTGGAGTGTATGGACACTGTCATTAAGACTGGAGGAATCAACCTGCCTGACTTCAGGCAGTCATCAAGACAATATGGTACTGGCACAAAGACAGAAATATAGATCAACGGAACAAAATAACCCAAAGATAAATCCATGCACCTATGAACACCTTATCTTTGACAAAGAAGGCAAGAATATACAATGGAGAAAAGACAATCTCTTTAACAAGTGGTGCTGGCAAAACTGATCAACCACTTGTAAAAAAATGAAACCAGAACACTTTCTAACATCATACATAAAAATAAACTCAAAATGGATTAAAGATCTAAACGTAAGACCAGAAACTATAAAACTCCTAGAGGAAAACATAGGCAAAACACTCTCCGACATAAATCACAGCAGGATCCTCTATGACCCACCTCCCAGAGTAATGGAAATAAAAGCAAAAATAAACAAATGGGACCTAATTAAACTTAAAAGCTTTTGCACAACAAAGGAAACTATAAGCAAGGTGAAAAGACAACCTTCAGAATGGGAGAAAATAATAGCAAACGAAGCAACGGACAAAGATATACAAGCAACTCCTGCAGCTCAATTCCAGAAAAATAAACAACCCAATCAAAAAATGGGCCAAAGAACTAAACAGACATTTCTCCAAAGAAGACATACAGATGGCTAACAAACACATGAAAAGACGCTCAACATCACTCATTATCAGAGAAATGCAACAAAACCACAATGAGGTACCATCTCATGCTGGTCAGAATGGCTGCTATCCAAAAGTCTACAAGCAATAAATGCTGGAGAGGGTGTGGAGAAAAGGGAACCCTCTTACACTGTTGGTGGGAATGCAAACTAGTACAGCCACTATGGAGAACAGTGTGGAGATTCCTTAAAAAACTGAAAATAGAACTGCCATATGACCCAGCAATCCCACTGCTGGGCATACACACTGAGGAAACCAGAATTGAGAGAGACACGTGTACCCCAATGTTCATCACAGCACTGTTTATAATAGTCAGAACATGGAAGCAACCTAGATGTCCATCAGCAGACGAATGGATAAGAAACCTGTGGTATATATACACAATGGAATATTATTCAGCCATTAAAAAGAATACATTTGAATCAGTTCTAATGAGGTGGATGAAACCGGAGCCTATTATACAGAGTGAAGTAAGCCAGAAAGAAAAACACCAATATGGTATACTAACGCATACATATGGAATTTAGAAAGATGGTAACGATAACCCTATATGCGAGACAGCAAAAGAGACACAGATGTATAGAACAGTCTTTTGGACTCTGTGGGAGAAGGTGAGGGTGGGATAATTTGAAAGAATAGCATTGAAACATGTATATTATCATATGTGAAACAGATCGCCTGTCCAGGTTTGATGCATGAGACAGGGTGCTCAAGGCTGGTGCACTAGGATGACCCAGAGGGATGGATGGGGAGGGAGGTGGGAGGGGAGTTCAGGATGGGGAACACATGTACACCCATGGCTGATTCAGGTCAATGTATGGCAAAAACCACTACAATATTGTAAAGTAATTAGCCTTCAATTAAAATAAATAAATTAAAAAAAAAAAAAGACAACAGCTTCAACCAGCGTCAGTCTCTCCATTCAAGTTTCAAAAACTGGTACAGTTGAGATGGGTTGTCTACTTCTAGGAGGTGGCCAGAGGTCAGGGTGAAGTTGCAAGGGCATTGGACATTGTGACTTCAGGTCCACATCTGTGGTTGGGGCTATTCTCAAAGAGAGGTAATTGTGAGCTGGGAATTAACCTGATTGGTATTTACTACAACATATATTCCCAACCCTGTATGCGAGACATCAAAAGAGACACAGATAAATAGAACAACAACAACAAAAAAAAACCATATATTCCCATTGCTCCTACGTAAATGATTCTCCCCAGTTTAACTGAAAAGCCTGAGGGCCAGCTGGGTCCTGGGTACCTGCCTCCCTCACTGAAGATGGTTGGGCAGGGTCTGGGGACCTGGCAGTGAGGGTGCCACCAGTTGAGGTCTGTCTCCGTGGCTGGACCTGGACACTGGCAGGAGAACCCAGAATGGGTCCTGGATGAACACGTCTGGGCAGGGACCCCTCCTCTTAGCCAGGACCTGGATCTCGGAAGGTGAAAGTTGAGCCTTGGGACCTTGCTCTTTTTTGCCAGAACAGAGAATAACATTTGTTTTGGTGAGGTTTACAGGAACTTGGTAACCTTACCATGACCTACCTCAAGAACAAAGGATCTAACACCAAGTTGTTATTCAGTTGCTCAGTCATGTCTGACTGTATGCGACCCCATTGACTGCAGCATGCCCAGGCTTCTCTGTCCTTCACCATCTCCCAGAGTTTCTTCAAACTCACGTCCATTGAATCAGTGATGCCATCCAACCATCTCGTCCTCTGTCGTCCCCTTCTCCTGCCTTCAATCTTTCCCTTCATCATGGTCTTTTCTAATGAGTCAGCTCTTTGCATTCAGGTGGCCAAAGTATTGGAGCTTTAGCTTCAGCAATAACTAAACCACACCTCTCCTTCACCTTTCCTATAAAAGTGCTCTGCTGAAGGCTTCTGGGGAGTTTGGGGTTTTTGAGGCATGAGCCACTTGTCTCCTTGCATGGCCCTGCAGTAAACCTTTCTCTGCTCCAAACTCTGGTTTTTTGATATTGTTTAGCCTCACTGTGCGTTGAGCACACAGACTTGCAATAGATAACATAGGTACCTCCAATAAATGGAATGATACAGTATTTCTTTCACTTAGCATAATGTCCTCAAGGTTTGTCCATGTTGTAGCATACGTCAGAATTTTCTTCCTTTTTTTCAGAATGAATAAGTTTCCATTGCATGTTGTATGTGTGTTGTGTGTGTTTGTTTATGGAACATATGGAAACTATTTATCTAATGTCTCAGTTGTTGACAAGCATAAAAGTGAAAGCCTTTTTTCTTTAAAAATTTATTGGCATATAGTTGATTTGTAGTTGTTGTGTGAGTTTCGGGTGTATAGAAAAGTGCTTCGCTTACACATATACATATATTCATTCTTTTTCAGATTCTTTTCTCATATAGGTTATCACAGAATGTTGAGTAGAGTTCCCTGTACTACCCAGTAGGTCCTTGTTGGTTATCTATCATATATTTAGTAGTGCATCTTTATTCATCCCAAGCTCCTAATTTATCCCTCTCCCTTCACATTTCTTTTTTGGTAATGATAAGTTTGTTTTTGATGTCTGTAAGTCTGTTTCTGTATTGTAAATAACTTCATTTATATCTTCTTTTAGAAATTAGATTCCATATATGAATGATATTAGGTGACATTTGTCTTTCTCTGACTTACTTCACTTTCATATAATAATCTCCAGGTCCATTTATGTTGCTGCAAATGGCATTATTTCCTTCTTCTTGCTAGCTGAGTGATTCCACTGTGCATATGTACCACATCTTCTTTATCCATTCCTCCATCAGTGGACATTTAGGCTGCTTCCATGTCTTGGTTATTGCAAATAGTGCTGCAGCGAACATTGGCTGCATGTGTCTTTTTGGATTATGGTTTTCTCTGAATATATGCCCAGGAGTGGGATTGCAGGATTATATGGTAGCTCTATTTTTTGTTTAGTTTTTTTTTTAAGAACATCCATACTGTTCTCTATAGTGGCTGTATCAATTTACATTCCCACAAACAATATAGGCAGATTCCCTTTTCTCCACATCTTCTCCATCATTTATTGTTTGTAGATTTTTTGATGATGGCCATTCTGACTGTGTGAGGTGATACCTCATTGTAGTTTTGACTTGCATTTCTCTGGTAATTAATGATGTTGAGCATCTTTTCCTGTGCTTTTTGGCCATCTCTATGTCTTCATTGAAGAAATGTTTATTTAGATTGTTTGCCCATTTTTTGATTGAGTTGTTTATTTTTTTGACATGGAGCTGCATGAGCTGTTTATATCTTTTGGAAATTTATCCCTTGTTGGTCACTTCACTTACAAATATTTTATACCATTCTGTGGGCTGTCTTTTTGTTGCCGGACAGATGATTTCAAGTTTAATTAGGCAGTATTTGTTTATTTTTGTTTTTATTTTCATTACTCTAGGAGGTGGATCAAAAACAAGATTGCTGTGATTATTGTGTGTGTTTTTAACATGTTGACAGATATTCTGAAACTGTCACACCTCTTCCCATTTTTTTTGCTTGGTAGGAAATGCATCCTATTATGGCTTCCCTTTGCTTGTATGAGTAAGACTGATCATTTTTTCACTTGTTTATTGACTGTTTTGTTCCCTTCTCTTTGTTCTGCCTGTTGATATCTTCACCCACTTTTTTCTCTTAGGTTATCATTTTCTTAGGGGTTTGTATGAACTCTTTATAAATTAAGGAATTAGCCCTTTTAATATTCTATTCTGCAAATATCTATACCCAGTTTATCTTTTTGCTTTGTACATCATACATTTCCTTGCAATTTATTGTTTAATTTTTATTACAGGAAAATCAAACATATATAAAGAGTAGAGAGAAGAGTATCTCACAGACTCATTACCAAGCTGCACCTCTACCCGAAGTTATTTTGAAGCAAATCCCAGTCATTGTATCATTTCATCCACATGTGTTTCAATATGTGTCTCTAAATACAAGAAAAAGCTTTCTTTTAAATTTTGTTTATTTATGTTTTATTTATTTTTGGTTGTACTAGGTCTTTGTTGTGGTGCACAGGCTCTTCGTTGCTGCCCCAGGACTTTCTCTACTTGCTGCCAGCTGCAGCTACTCTCCAGTTGAAGTGGGTGGGCTTCTCAGTGTGGTGACTTCTCTTGCTGTGGAGCCCGGGCTTTAGGGAGAGCAGGCTTCAGTAGCTACTGCACATGGGCTCAGTAGCTGCAGGTCTCGGGCTCCAGAGTGCAGGCTCAGTAATTGTCATGCATGGGCTTAGTTGTCCCAAGGCAAAAGGAGTCTTCCAGATCGGGCATTGAATGGTGTCCCCTGCATTGCAAGGCAGATTTTTAACCACTGGACCACATGGGAAGCCCCCTCAAAATCTTTTAAAAACATAACTATATGTGGCATTTTAAATATAAAAACTGCTATTTCTATACAAATGGATCAGTCATTTTCCCATTTAACTTCTGGGTTTCCTGCCATGCTTAGAAATGTATTGATTTCAAGATTACAGATGAATTCACTCATGTTTTCTTCTAGTAATTTTTTTAGTCAATAAAAACCATTTATTAAGATTAAAATAATTGTCTGGGGCATGCAGAGTCCGTAAGTCCTGGGAAGAAGCAGAGTGACAGAGTAGTCAAGAGTCAAGAGAGATAGTTTCTTTTGCTCTCTTTCTCAGTGTAGAACATCTACTTCTAAAAAACACCCTTCCAGACCCAGCTCCACTGTATCTGATTTCTCTACTTGGGTCAGAGGCTTCCCTGGACGCTCCAGTCTCTGGGCTTTTTTCATTTTCTTCTTCTTTTGTTCTTAAGGAAGAGTGTTATTGAAATGTAATTCACATACCATAAAATTGACTCTTTTAAAGTGTGCAAGTGGCTTTTTGTATTTTCGCAGTTGTACAATCATTACCACTATCTAATTTTACAAATGTTTCATCATCTCGAAAGAAAGACAAATGTTTCATCATCTCGAAAGAAAGGTTTCTTTCGAGATGATGAAACATTTGTAAAATTAGATAGTGGTAATGATTGTACAACTGCGAAAATCTAGTTTATATCTAGATATATATCTAGTTTATCAGTCACTTCCCATTACCCCGTCCTCCAGCCCCAGGCAACAACTACTTTCTTTCTTTCTCTATGGATTCCCAGGACATTTCACATCAGTGTAATCATACAAAAGGTGACCTTTTGTATCTGGCTTCTTTACTACTAGTGCCTTTAGAGTTTCATTTTAACATTTTACCTTACATCCCTTCCGGAATTTACTTTGATGAAAGAAGTAGAGTTATACAGCTTGAATTTCCCCCCTCCCCAAACTAGTCCCAATGCTTTTAAAAATAATCTATCTTTCCTCTGGTGAATTGGAAATGTCACCTTTACCATTTACTAAAACCAAGTGTATTTTAGTCTGTTCTGAATTCTCTATTTTATTCCATTGGTCTCTCTACATTTTTTTCTGGAACCAAACTATTTTTAATTCTTGTAACTTCAAAATGCATTAGAATATCTAATCTGACTTTCCCTTACAGTGTCTTTCTGTTCAGATATTTTCCTGTTTCTTCCTACAAATGAACCCAGTAACATTTTTTAATGTTTAATTTTTTTTACATTTTGATTGAGATCACATTCAGTTTATAGATTAATTTAGCAAGAATTAATATCCTCTAGTAGAGATTTTATATTTTCTTTATACAGGTCCTGTTTATTTCTGGTTACATTTATTTTCAGCTATGTTGTTGGTAATGTTGCTATTGGAAATGGGATCTTTTCTTACATTTTATTTTCTTACCATTTGCCAATTTTATACAGTAATTGTAAAAAAAAAAGTAGCTGACCACTTTAATAAATTTAATAAACTTTAATTTCTCTATCAGTCAATTTTGCTGCATGAGAAACCATTCCAAAGCATAGTTGCTTAAAGAATCTGCCTGCCAATGTAGGAGACACGAGTTTGATCCCTACTCCAGGAAGATCCCACATGCCATGGGGCAATTAAGCCCATGCACCACAACTATTGAGCCTGTGTTCTAGAGCCCATGCTCTGCAACAAGAGAAGCCGTTGCAATGAGAATCATGTACTGCAGTTAGAGAAAAGCTCGAGCAGCCACGAAGACCCAGCACAGCCAAAATTAAATAAATAAATATATTTTTTAAAAGTCTAGCTATTCATAAGACAGTAAGACTTTGTGGGTTTTGTTTTGATTTGTTTTGCTAGTTTAATAAGGAATCGATTTTGCTAAATGGTATTTCAGTATCCATTGAGATGATTATATTGCTTTTCTCCTTTGATTTAATATAGTAGCATATTGATAAAAATCCTAATAATGAATCATATTTTCATTTCTGGCAGAGTCTCATTTGACTGAAGTGTGCTTTTTGTTACAGCTGGTAGAAAAATTGTGTGTCTATGAATCTGTCTGGGGCTTCCCAGGTGGCTCAGTGGTAAAGTATATGGCTGTCAATGCTGGAGATGCAGGAGATGCAGGAGATGGGTTGGGAAGATCCCCTGGAGGAGGAAATGGCTGCCAGCTCCTGTACACTTTCTGGGATAATCTCACGGACAGAGGAGCCTGGCGGGCTGTAGTCCACAGTGTTGCAAAAGCTGGACACGACTGAGCAGGAGCACGAGCATGGATCTGCCTGAACTGGACATTTCATGTAAATGTAATTGCACCATACAGTCGTATCTCATTTTACTGTGCTTCACAGATATTGTGTGTATGCTTATTTTTTTTTATTTTAACAAATTGAAGGTCTCTGCCAGCCCTGCATTGAGCAAATCTATTGATGTCATCTTTCCAACAGCAGTATTTCCTAATTAATATTTTTTAAATGTTTAATTGCCTTTTTAGACATAATGCAATTTCACACTTATTAGACTACAGTGCAGTAAACATAATTTTTATATGCACTGGGAAATCAAAAAATTTCTGTGACTTGCTTCATTGTGGTGGTCTGCAACCAAACCTGCAGTATCTCCAGGTATGCCTGTATGTGGTCTTTTGTGTATGGCTTCTTTCACTAAGCATGTTTTCAAAATTTTTCCACATTGTATCATGTATCAGTGCATCATTCCTTTTTTATGGCTGAATAATAGCCCACTATATGGCTATACCACACATAAATGCTCTTGTAGCATCTACCAAGTTCATGCTCAAATCATCCATCTTTATTTTGCTTTTCTGGTGAATTGAATTCTTGATATTGCAGTGTTGAAATATCCTTTCAATTCTGGGTCATAGTAATTATTCTTTTAATGAATTGCAAGATTCAATTTGCCAGTATTTTGTTTAGAATCTTGGTATCTTTTATGAATGAGTTTATATTTTAAATTTCTTCTGCTTTTTAATTTAGTTCTGGTAAAAGAGTTGCTCTAGCACAGGAAGAATCGGATAAGATGGGAAATATTTGTTCCTTATAAGTTTGATAGAATCTAGTCATAGTCACTGGAGAAGGAAATGGCAACCCACTCCAGTATTCTTGCCTGGAGAATCCCAGGGACGGGGGAGCCTGGTGGGCTGCCGTCTATGGGGTCGCACAGAGTCGGACACGACTGAAGTGACTTAGCAGTAGCGGTAGCAGTCATAGTCACAGGATCTGGTTTCTTTTAGGAAGTCAATCTTTGGCTACCATTTCAGTTTCTTCTATGGGTATTGGTGTATTCAATTTAATAGTATTTTTTATATGACTATACCACTAATATACCAATAAAACAATAGTATTTTGTTGTATGAATTTGTTTAATCATTCTTCTATTGATGGACTTTGAGGGAGTTTATAGTTGCAGATGATTATAAATAGAGCTGCTATGAACTTTAAAAGATACGTTATTGGATATGTCTTTTTAAAAATGTGTGCACATATTTTTGTTGGGTATATTCTTAAACATGGCACTGCTAGGTAAAAAGTTATATGTACCCTCAACTTTATTAAATACTATAAAAATTTTCCAAAATGTTGTACTGATCTGCACTCCTTCAGGACCATATAAAAGTATCTGTTATCCACATCCTTATCAACACTGGGTAGTGTTGGTCTTTTAATTTTAGCCATTCTAGTGTGTATAAAATGATGTCTGGTTATAGTTTTTATCTGCATTTCCCTGATTATTAGTGATGTTAAGTATCTTTTCATATGTCTTTGTCCATTGGGTATCCTTTTTTTCTTTTTCCCCCCCAGAAGCATCTGTTCAAGTGCTCCCATTTTTCCTTTGTGTTGGCTGTCATTTTCTTACTGTTTTGTAGGGTTTCTTTATGTATTTCATACATGAACTCTTTGTAGGTTATAGGTGTTACAAATATTTTCTCCATTTTCTGTATCTTTTAGTAAACAAAAGTTCTTAATACTAATGTTAAATTAATCTCAAATTTATCAATCTTTATCTTTACAATCAGTTCTTTTTGTCTCCTATCTTAAAAGTCTTGCCGGGGACTTCCCTGGTGGCACAGTGGATAAGAATCTGCCTGCCAATGCAGGGAACATGGGTTCAATCCCTGATCCAGGAAGATTCCACATGCTGTGGAGCAACTAATCTCAAGTTGAACCTGTGCGCTAGAGCCCAGGAGCCGCAATTACTGAGCCCACACGCTGCAACTACTGAAGCCCACGCACCTGGAGCCTATGTTCTGCAAAAAGAGAAGGTGCTTCAAGGAGAAGCCTGCGCACTGCAATGAAGAGAAGCCCCTGCTCGCCGCAACTAGAGAAAGCCCATACAAAGCAACAAAGATGCAGCACAGCCAAAAATAAATAAACAAAATTTTTAAAAAGCCTTTTCCTACCTTTAAAAAAATAATAATAAAATAAAAAGCCTTTTCCTACCTTTAATGAGGCTTTAAATTTTAATGTATTTAATACTCAAATGGTCATTTTCTTTATGATTAGTACTTAAATAATCGTTTCCTTAGCTTGCAGTCATGAAGCTCTTCTTCCTCTAGAAGCTTTATTTAGCCTTTTAGATTTTAGTCTACGATACATCTAGAATGAATTTTTATATATAATGTGAGGTAAGGGTCAAATTTCTCCCCATAATTTATTCAATTCTCCTAGGGCTGTTTATTGAAAAGATTATCTCTTCTTTAATGCTTTGCAGTGTCTTTTTTGTCATAAATAAAATATCCACATATTCATTGATCTCCTTATGGATTCATACTTTATTTCATTGATCAGTATGCCTATCTTTGTGCCAAAATAATTTCTAATACATGTAAATATATAGTAGGGGAAGTTCTCCCACTTTGCTTTTCTTCAAGATTTTGTGAGTTATTCTAGGCCCTTTGCATTTCCATATTATCAAGTTTCAGAAAAAAATTGGTTAGATTTTTTTAGCTACCAAATTTTTTTAAACCCTCTATTTGATCTTCTGAATAATCATTTGAATATTATTTCTTGGATTCATGGATTACTCACCAGCAAACATACATCATGTGCCTGTCTTTGGTAAAGTAACTGACTGGGCTCAAAAATATTTCTGATATGAGCTGAATCACTGATCTTCACAAAATATTTTGCCTTAGGAAACTGCCTTCTTATGAGGGCCCATCCCTGCAGGAGCAGCTTAAATCCCTTCCTCTCAATAAACCCAGGAGTAATTGTCCTCCTCTTCCAGTCTTCAGAGGATAACATAAATAGCTGTAGAACTAGAAATATTGAAAATGAATAAAAGGACACAAATTATTTTCAGAATGAGATTTTACAGGTGCAAGCCATAGCTACTAAGTTCTTATGCAAAGTCTTACAGTTCTCAGTCCCGAGACTTCTTTGCTTAGGTTCTCAATTCTTTCCTCCATTTCCTCATTTCACCCTATTCTTCTATTCTTGCCTCCAATATTTTCTTCAACTCAAGACTTTTCTCCTTAACAGCCTTCATTGCTTGCCCTCCAGCTCTCTGTATCTGTGTATTGCCAGGAGCACAGAGGCTCTGTCTTCTAAATATTAAAGGCATGCCTGATTTCTCAAGATTATCTTCCCAAGTCAGTGAACAAAAGTACAAGAGCTGTTGTGTATTTGAGAGTACATACCTGGGAAGCAGTTCCCCAGAAAGCTAAATGACATCTTTGCTAACTTCACAGTTCTGAGTCCCATTTTAAACAGGAGTACAAAATGTCTGAAGTTCAAGGGCAGAGCTGGAATTACAGTTCAAAGATTTTGAGGGGGTTGTTATGCTATTAACTAACTCACTTGGGTTTTGTGTGTGTGCTAAGTCACTTCAGTTGTGTCCGACTCTTTGTGACCGTATGGAACATAGCTGGCCAGGTTCCTCTGTCCGTGGGATTTCCCAGGCAAGAATACTGGAGTGGATTGCCATGCCCTCCTCCAGGGGATCTTCCCAACCCAGGGATCGAACCCCCCATCTCCTGTGGTTTCTGCATTGTAGGCAGATTCTTTACTGCTGAGCCACTGGGGAAGCCCCCACTTGGTTTTCAATGGTATCACAGATCATGCTGCAGTCTAGGTGAGCATGTAAAGGAAGCACCAACCACGGTGTTAACCATTTACTTCTTTGTGAGATGTTTTTTTTCCTTTTTAACTAAGGCTTCTTCCTGTATCAATCTTGAAAAGAATGGGAAAATGTAGAGAATTTAAACACTAGCCATAATCTTACCACTCAGAGGGTAGCACCCTTATTATTTTGGCATACACTTCCAAGCTTTCTTAATGAATAGCTGATATGATACGAAATTTTATTTTCTGCCTAAAATTACATAAAAAGCAGGTTTCCATGTCTTTATATTTTTAGTGTTAATAAATGACTGAAATATTCCTTTGAATTTCAAGAAAGCAAACAGTTTCCCTTTTATTAGATTGTAGCTTCTCTCCAATTTCATCACAATTGTAAATAACATTGATGTGAAAAGCCTCATGTATGACTTTTTGTTTGAATTTTGATGTATTTCCGTAGGTAAAATATGTATCTGATAAAGAACTTAAAATCCAGAATTTTGGGGGGCTGGGCCACACAACTTGCAGAACCTTAGTTCCTTAACCAGGGATTGAACCCAGACAATGGCACCAAAATTACCAAATCTTAACCACTGAACTGCCAGGGAATTTCCTATCAAGAATATTTAAAGAACTCTTACAAATCAATAATAAAAAAACCAAATAATCCATTTTTTAAAAATTGAAGAGTGTTTGATATACAATATTATATGTTGCACGTCTACAATATTCATACTTTTTAAAGGTTATATCCCATTTATAGTATTAAAAAATATTGGCTATATTTCCAGTTGTACAATATATGCTTATAGCTTATTTTATACCTAGTATTTTGTACCTAATTCCCTGCCCTGATATTGCCCCTCCCTCCTTCCCTCTCCCTACTGTAACCACTAATTTACTCTCTATGTCTGTGAGTCTGCTTCTTTTTTGTAATATTCACGAGTTGTATATTTTAGATTCTGCATATACATGATATCATACAGATTTGTCATTTTCTGTCTGACTTTCACTTAATATAAAACCGTTCACATCCATCCATGTTGCTATAAACGGCAAAACTTCATTCTTTTTTATGATTGAGTAGTATTCCAGTGTGTGTGTGTGTGTTTGTGTGTGTGTGTGTATATATACACACACACACACATATATATACAATTAAATTAATAAAAAAGATGTGATTATATACCACATCTTTTTTATTCATTTAATTGTCAACAAACATTTAGATTCCTTCTATATCTTGGCAGTTGTAGATAATGCTGCTATGAACATTGGGATGCATGTATCTTTTTGAGTTAGTGTTTTTGTTTTTTTCAGATATATACCCAGGAGTGGAATTGCTGAGTCATATGGCAATTCTATTTCTATTTTTAATTTTTTTGAAAAACCTCCATACTGTTTTCCACAGCGGCCACACCAATTTCCATTCTCACCAACAGTGTACAAGGCTCCCTTTTCTCCACATCCTTGTCAATGTTTGTTATTTGCCTTCTTTATTTTTAATTGAAATATAGTTGATTTACAATGTCATGTTAATTTCAGGTTTACCACACAGTTATTCAGATATACATATATATATACACACAAATATATTTTTTCAGGTTCTTTTTCCTATAGGTCATTATAAAATATTGGGTAGAGTTCTCTGCGTTACACAGTAGTTCCTTGTTGGCTATCAATTTTATATATAGTAGTATCTATATGTTAATCCTAAATTTCTAATTTATCTCTTCACTACCCTTTGGTAATCATAAGTTTGTTTTCTGTCTCTGTGAGTCTGTTTCTGTTTTGTAAATAAGTTCATTTGTGTCATATTTTAGATTCCACGTATAATATTGATATCAATGATATTTATTTGTCTTTCTCTGTTGGCTTATTTCACTTAGTATGTTAATCTCTAAGTCTATCCCTGTTGCTACAAATGGCATTATTTCATTTTCTTGTTTTTTTGGCTGAGTACTATTCCTTTGGATATATATACCACATCTTCTTTATCCATTCATCTGTCAATGGACATTTAGGTTGCTTCCAAGCATTGGCTATTATAAATAGTGCTGCAATGAACACTGTATCTTTTTTGGGTATGTATGTTTTTTGGATTATGGTTTTCTCTGGATATATGTCCAGTAGTGGATTTCAGGATCATACAGTAACTCTATTTCTATTTTTTTTAGGCTCTCCATACTGTTCTGCATAGTGGCTGTACCATTTTTCATTCCCATCAACAATGTAGGAGGGCTCCTTTTTCTCCACACCGTCTCCAGCATTTATTGTTTGCAGACTTTTTGATGATGGCTCTTCTGACTCAGAGGGTTTCCCAGGTGGCACTAGTGGTAAAGAACCTCCCTGCCAATGCAGGAGACTTAAGAGATGACCCAAGTTCAATTCCTGGGTCAATAAAATCCCCTGGAGTAGGAAATGGCAACCCACTCCAGTATTCTTGCCTGGAAAATTCCATGGGATAGAAGAGCTTGGTGGGCTATGGTCTGTGGGGCCACAGAGTCAGACACGACTGAGTGTGCACCTAAATACACACACATAAACACACATTCTGACCCGAGGGAGGTGATACCTCATTGTTGTTTTGTTTTGCATTTCTGTAATAATTAGTGATGTTGAGCATTTATTCATGTGCTTGTTGGCCACCTATATGTCTTCTTTGGAAAAATGCCTTTTTAGATCTTTTCCCCTCTTTTTGATTAGGTCGTTTGTTTTTTGATATTGAGTTGTATGAGCTGTTTCTATACTTTGGAAATTTCAACCCTGCCATCATTTGCAAATATTTTCTCCCATTTGGTGGGTTTTCTTTCATTTTGTGTATGGTTTACTTTCCTGTGTTTATTATTTATATTCTTTTTGATGATAGCCATCCTGACAGGCAAACGGCCCAATTTTTAAATGAGAAAAGAATGCAGACAATTTACCAAAGAAGGTATCCTCAAGACAAATAAGCACATGAAAATATACTTAACAACATGATTTATCTGAGAAACACAAAAGGACAATAAGGTACTACTACACATCTAATTGAAAGGCTAAAATTTTTCTAATTGACAGTGCAAAGTGTTGGCAATGATAAGGAGCAACTGGAATCCTCATATTTTGCTGGTGGGAATAAAAATGATGCATCCCCTTTGGAAAATAGTTTATCAGTGTTTTAAAAACTTAAATTACACTTATCATAAAACTCAGCAATTTGCTTTCTAGAAATGAAATAAAATTCTACACCCACTAGAAGGGAAAATATATGTTCACATAGAGGCCTGTATGTGAATATTCACAGCATTTAATTCATAATAACCCCAAACAAAACAATGCCAATGTTTATCGACTGGTAAACAGACAGTTGTGATACATCTATACAGTGCAGTATTTATCAGCAATAAAAATGAGTGAGTTATTGATATATGCAACAATATAGATAAATCTCAAATGCAATATGCTAAGACAAGAAGCCAGACACAAAAGACTACTATGTGATTTTACTCATATGACATTCTAGAAAAGGCAAAACTATAGTGATAGAAAGGAAACTTTTTGAGGCGGTGGAAAAGTCTTGATTGTAGTGATGGTTACATACGTGACTATGTACATTTGTTCAAATGCATTAGATTGTATACATAAAACGGGTGAATTTTCATTGTATGTAAATTATATCTCAATAAGCATATTTTTAAATAAGGAAGGATTCTGAGGGATTTTTTTGTTTGTTTTGTTTTAAACTTGGGCAGCTGACCTGAAGTAGAACCTGAGAACAGGCAGGGAAATTTAGACAGAGAAGTAGGACTTGAGGGATGCGGAGGATGGTGTCAGGATAATGACTTCTGGATTTGGACGTGTTAACGAGGTTGAGTTAATGAGGGCACAGAGAGAGCAAAGAAACATCAAAAAGAGAAGGGGGAGAAATAAACTCATATGCAGTAAAAAGAAGAAAGAGCATAAAGTTGAGGAAAAGAAAGACTTGACTTTTTACATAAGCTTTTTTTTTATTATATTGCCTGTTTTTGTCTCATTTTCTTTTTTTCCCTTTTGTCTTTCCTTTTTCAGGGTTTGGGCAGAGTGGAGAGCCTTACGCACTACGTGTGACCATTCCGAAGTCTCCTTCTACACAGACCACACACATGTACTCCTACACACACACACACACACACACACTCCAATAACACAACTAAATGAGAACAATAGGTGGCAAAAGTAAAGCAAGAAAAAACAAGAAGGCAAAGATGTTTGGTCCCGGCACTAACTTGCTCTGGTAGGGAGGGCTTATTCTTGGTCCTTCACATTCTATGGAAAGAAGCCTCAGAAAAGTGCCAGGTTATTTGCCTTGAGTTTAAACAGCTGAATAGAAACAGAGCTTTAATAACTCCATTAGGACCTGGGCCAAGGACTTTTCCTTTGGGTTTGTTGTGAATAATTAAAGGTTAATGATGGTATTTTTCTTTCAGCCTGGGGGAGGCAACCACGCCAGTCATGATCCTAATTGAATCCAAGTGGGAAACTCCAGAAACTTCCAGTCACAAATTTGCAGTGGTTCTGGGCCCGTTAATCTGTATCCACAAAAAACAATGAGGCTGTATTTTATCCATCTTATGAATGAAGAAATCAAAATTCAGAAAAGCCACGGAATTTACTTACTCCCTCATTAAAAAGACTGAAGGTCAGATGTTCAGAGCACTTGGCATTTTGTTCTTAGAAGAGGCAGACAAGCTTCTTGGGGTGTTGAGGCGTGGGTTCTGTATGAGTCGTCAGGAGACTCGACCCACCTTCTGTGGACCAGGGTTGTGACTGCTATCAGCCATGGTAGCAGAGGCTCAACACAAGGAGAGGGTAGGAATCTCTGAGATCTTCTGAAAGAGCCAATGAGCAGAGCAGCCTGACGTCTGCCCCAAATACATGTCAAGATGCTTCTCACTCCAACTTTATTTTACATAACATCACGCAGCTAGAGAGTGTGTGAGTTGGGATGTGAACCCAAATTCTGTCTAACTGCAAACACCTGCCTTCAATCAGCATCCCCTGCTGCTTCCTATTCTTCTCTAAAATATCCAGTATAGGTATTATTATGAGGCGAAAAATAAAAAGGAAGAGAGGAAGGAAGAAAAGGAGGAAGGAAGAGTGGAAGGGGTGCGTCTTCTATTTCCATTTTCCATGTGTTTCCACAAAGAACCTTCAGTCTGCTTTTTAGAGGAGAACACTACTCCCACCTGGCCCCAAGGAAGGAGCCATATGCTGGAAAAATGAGATTGGGAGAACGGTCACTCTTATACACAGCAGTAAATGTTTAGTAATCGGTTTTGGGGGTGGGGGAAGAACCCTGACCTTCAGCTTGGTCCAGTTCCCATGGTGTAAACACCTCCCGCCTGGCTGATTTTAAGCTACTGAAATAAGACCAACCCGACTGCAAAATTCCTGAAAACTGAACATTCACCTCCCATAAGCTGTTATGTGGCTCCAGCACATCAACACCCACATAAAATGTTTGTGGGGGCCTCATTCCCTGCTGTTAACAGACCCCAGAACTCCTCTGTCCCTCCACTGCTTTGACTTCTTTCCGAAAGGCATTGCCTGTTTCCTTGGGGCACCTAACTCTTTAAGGAGTTTGGGACTTGGAGAAGTTCAGCATCTCCTACCCCCATCCCCCACACACTACATGCACAATTAAAGAAAAGAAAGAAACGATGAGTCTCAGCAGCTTCTGCTTTCTACCATATAGCACAGACTTCATCTGATGAAGGAACACAAGGCCAGGCTACCTGCCTTGAACAGACGGAAAATTCTAATACAGTAGATAGCATGCACAAAGCTCACTTCATAGAAACTTCACTCTCTGCTGCCCTGTCCTCCCCAAGAGAAAGGACAAGGACAGTCTTCAGTCTGCGCCTCTGTTCTGAGTTCTCAGTGATGGGTGACCTCTCGCCAAGCTTTGTGAGACTCCAGCCTGGTCTCTGAACACATTTCTGACCTCTCTCTTTTGGAAGCTGTCCTCCTGCCAGGTCTGCCATCCCATGAGCCCTGAATCTTTCCCATCTGTTGAGGCTGGGCTCTGGGCTGGGGGTCAGGGTAGATATATGAGGGCATCATGAATGGCAGCCCTATCCAGAGCCCATGGAATGGGAGTTGAATTCCTCTAAAGGAGGGCAGTATACTGTTTCCAGAAGGAAGGAAGGATGACGTGCAGACCAAAGGCATCTACCACAGGACTTCAGATATAAATGAGTTGATAGAATACAAGCATCTACTTCCAATAATCAAAGCCCGAGAAGGGATGTCAAAGAAGATCAGACAGTGGGCTTCAGTGAGGGAATGTGAATGAGACCTCTCAAAGCACTGTAAAGCTTTCTTCAGGGCAGGCATCCAGGTACAAACCCAGTTCACCTAGCCTGCTGTTCACAATGTGACCACCGCTGGGCCCAGGGCTACCCCTGGAGATATAAGCTTTTCCAAACATCAGCACTATTTCCTGGGACCCAGGCAGGGTTGGAAGACTGGCTGGGATCCCATTGAAGTGTTTTGACCCCTCAGTTCCCAAGCATGGGAGTGTGCTTACGCTGGACCAGATCCCTGGGCTGGGACTTAATTTGTGGTGAGATGCCCTAGAATGAAACTATGGTTCAGCCTGAGCCCAACAAATAGCCAGGCACCGACGATCAGAGGTAATTGAGTCAGTTGGTAGGAGGCTGGGCCAGCTCCAGGTCTGAGTGCAAAACCACAACGGGTTTCTCCTTGGATTTCTCGGGGCTTGTTCACAGCGCCCCCTGCTGACCATTTCTCGTTAACCTTTCGTCTTCTGGCGTGTGTGCGTGTAAGCCGCTTCAGTCGTGTCCAACTCTGTGCGACCACATGGACTGTAGCCTACCAGGCTCCTCTGTCCGTGGAATTTCCCAGGCAAGAATCCTGGAGTGGGTTGCCATTTCCTTCTGGATCCCTGGTCAGTTCTGTTCATGAAACCTCATCCAGGCCCCTAGGATGACACAGTGAAGTCAAATAATAGATGTCAAGAGGCCCTGGAGAACAAAAAAGCAAGACTACATAAATGCAACGGATCATAATTGTAAAGCCAAGACTGGGGCAGACAGAGCTAAATTCCTCCCTTGTCTTCAAAACTTGCCTTATCATGCATACCTTTTCAGTAGTAAATTATTTCAGTGAACAGAAATTAATTATACTGGACTGAATTGTTTTCCCCCAAATGTATATGTTGAAGTCCCAACCTCCATTACTTAAGAATGTGACTCTATGGAGAGACAGAACCTTCAGAGAGGGAGTGAGGTTTAGATGGCATCATTAAGGTTGGCTCTAATTCAGTAGGGCTGGTATCCTTACAAGAAGGAGAAATTAGGATGTATTAATAGACACAAACATGGGGAAACAGTGGAAACAGTGACAAACTATTTTGGGGGGCTCCAAAACCACTGCAGATGGTGACTGCAGCCATGAAATTAAAAGACGCTTACTCCTTGGAAGGAAAGTTATGACCAACCTACACAGTATATTAAAATGCAGAGACATTACTTTGCCAACAAAGGTCCGTCTAGTCAAGGCTGTGGTTTTTACAGTGGTCATGTATGGATGTGAGAGTTGGACTATAAAGAAAACTGAGTGCCGAAGAATTGATGCTTTTGAACTGTGGTGTTGGAGAAGACTCTTGAGAGTCTCTTGGACTGCGAGGAGATCCAACCAGTCTGTCCTAAAGGAGATCAGTCCTGGGTGTTCATTGGAAAGACTGATGTTGAAGCTGAAACTCCAATACTTTGGCCACCTGGTACGAAGAACTGGCTCATTTGAAAAGACTCTGATGTTGGGAAAGATTGAAGGTAGGAGGAGACGGGGACGACAGAGGATGAGATCGTTGGATGGCATCACTGACTCAGTGGACATGAGTTTGAGTGAACTCCGGGAGTTGGTGATGGACAGGGAGGCCTGGCGTGCTGCAGTCCATGGGGTCCCAAAGAGTCGGACAGAAATGAGCGACTGAACTGAACTGAATAGACACAGAGGGAAGACAGTCATCTAAAGCCAGAGAGAAGTGCTTAAGATTAAATCAGTCTTGCTAATGTCTTAATCTCAGACTTCTAGCCTCCAGAACTGTAAGAAAAATCTCTGTTGTTCTAGTCACCTAGTCTGTGGTTGTTGGGCTGCATCCCACAGGCTTGTAAGCCCTGTATTTACCCAGCCTCAAGACCAAAGAAAGAGCCTGGAGTCAGCAACAAAGACAACAATGGTTTAATGGATAGGGAGATCTTACACGTCTGAAGCAAGGTCCTGGAGGGAAACCCCATGGTGTGTGGCAGATGGTGGCCAGGACGTGGCAGCAGTCTTTGCTCCCAGGGGAAGAGGGAGATTAGGAGGAACTGACATCAGGTTGGCTCATTGGTTGCCAGGGAAACCAGCAGAGGGGTGCACCTCTTTGATAAACTATCCTAGTGGAGATAGCTCTGAGCTGAAGGTTAGAATAATCACTAGCTGGCGCCAGAGGCAAGTACATATGTACCTACTAATTCAGTTCAGTTCAGCAGTCGCCAAGTCATGTCCGACTTTCTGTGACCCCATGACTGCAGCATGCTAGGTTCCTCTGTCCCCCACCATCTCTCAGAATTTGCTCAAATTCATGTCCATTGAGTCGATGAAGCTATCTAACCATCTCATCCTCTGCTGCCCCTTTCTCCTTTTGCCTTCGATCTTTCCCAGCTTCAGGGTCTTTTCCAGTGAGTTGGTTCTTCACATCAGGTGGCCAAAGTACTGGAGTTTCAGCTTCAGCATCAGACCTTCCAATGAATAAAGGGTTGATTTCCTTTAGGATTGACTGGTTTGATCTCCTTCCAGTCCAAGGGACTCTCAAGAGTCTTCTCCAGCACACCTACTGATTAGGCTCTATGATTAAGAGGGAAGGGAGAAGGGTGTCGGTAGGTAAAGCAGACACTGGTAGAGCAGGGGATGTACAGAGAGCAAGAGGACAGTCATCTTGGGTGGTCCAACCATACAGTGGAACTTGTTAAGACAGCACTAGCAAACTGATACATCAGTCTGTGATACACTTGAGCCCTGCTAGTATAGCTAAGTTTTACTGTACCTAAAATCCCTGCCTCAGGAACTCATGATCTAGAAGGAAAAGATAAGCAAATATAATCGATTATTATGAGTGTTATTAATAATGTTACCTACTGTATGCAGGATACTTTGTTTATGTTGTCTTTAATCCTCACAACAAGACTAAAATATTACACAGATGAGAAAGTAAAGGCACAGAAAGGTTTAAAATTTTCTCAAGGTCATAGGGTTATTATCAAGCCAATAATTGAATCTATGTTCATCTGACTCAAAAATCTGTTTTGTCCCCCACTAAGCCCACTGTTTCTGCACAGTGGACAGTGGGAACATGAACAAAGCAGGAGGGAAGGAAAGAAGATGATCACAATAGACATTAGTGACCTAGTCTCTTTTCCTAATAACAGCACCTCCTCTTTTATTGGAGATCAGCTCTCCATCAAAGGGAGTACTCATCCTCCTTCCCCAGGTCCAGACGGATGGTCCAAGGCCTGATCAATCATAACTTATTCCTCCATCCATGAGTCAATGACCGGTCACGTGTCTTCAGCCAAGCTAATCTTAGTCTTTCCCATAATTTTTAAAAATTATTTATTTATATTATTTTTGGCTGTGCTAGGTCTTTGTTGCTGAACAGGCTTTTCTCTAGTTGCTGCGAGCAGAGTCTGCTCTCTAGTTGTGGTGCACAGGCTTCTCCTTGTGGTGGATTTTCTTGAGCATGAGTTGCAGGGAGTTTGGTCTTCAGTAGTTGTGGCTCGCAGGTCTAGAGCACAGGCTCAATAATTGTGGTGCATGGGCTTAGTTGCTCTGAGGCACGTGGAATCTTCCCGACCCAGGGATAGAACCCATGTCTCCTGTCTTTGACAGGTGGATTCTTTACCACTGAGCCACCAGGGAAGCCCTCCCATAATTTTTATAAGCTGAAACCAGGAGAAAGAAATTTTTGCTCTCCCTTGGGATGTCTAAACTGTGTTTAAGTCTGGAGCATCCTGTGACATTTTTCCCCAAGCAACAGAAAATGAGATCAACTTATAACAAGAAGACAAAATGTGTGTAAAGTGTGTATGTATGTGTGTACACAAAGACAGATAGTTAACAGCATCATTCAAGCGTGTCTGGATCCAGCCATTCCTGAAGCTGATACCAACCAGTCATCATTTATATGAATTATGACATCCCTCTTTCACGAAATCTAGTTTGTGATGGGTTTCTATCACTTAAAATTGAGTCTTGAGAAATACAATATTGGTAAAAACAAAACAAAAGTCTTCATAGATGAGGTAACTCAGGAAATAAGGACTCACCAGAAGACAAGAAGACAAGAGAAATAGAGGCTGAGGTGGAGTTACATTTGGGGAACTGCAGGCAGCTCAGTGTGGCTGGGGCTGAGATATGTGGAGGGTAGACAGATGGACAAGAGTCACACCAGTGAAGGCCCTAGTGCCCTGCTAAGATGATGTCATCTGTTTCTATCTATAACATTTATTTCTTTGGCTGTATCAGGTCTGTATGCAGCACACTGGGTCTTCAATCTTTGTTGCTGCATGTGGAATCTTTTTAGTTGTGGCATGTGAATGCTTGGTTGCATCATGTGGGACCTAGTTCCCTGACTAGAGGTTGAACTCTGGCCCTCTGCATTGAAAGAGTGTAGTCTTAGCCACTGGACCATGAGAGAAGTCCCAATATTTTGGCCTTGTATGAGGTCAACGTGGAGCCACCCAGGAATTTTAAGCAGTGGTATGATGTGATCAGGTTTAAGCTTCAGAAAGTCACTCAGGAAATAAATCTAAGAGAATGCAACAGGAGGCAGTTATAACAGGAGGCTGTGCCAAGAATCCAGGAGAGAAGTCAGGGTGGAAAATGACTCCCAAGTTCTCGGATTTACCATTGGCTAGAGGGAACTCAGGGACAAAAATAATTGCGTTTTGGTCACTACAAGGTTGAAGTATGTGTCAGACATTGAAGTGGCATTGTCCAGTGTGTATATTAAAAAGATGCTTGAATGGGAGACTTTTAAAAAGTTTCTTTGAGTCTTCGACTCAACTATTTACTACATGCCTACTACTGATCAAGCACTGTGCTGAGAAGAATACAGTCAAATCCGTGCTGCCCCAGGATTATACTCCAGAGAAGACAAAACTGATGATACATACATAGACAAATGAAGAAACAAGGAAGTGCCTGGTAAACAACACAGCATTGTATAATAGAGATGGATGTGGAATGGGGGCTTCATTAGTTTAGGTGGTCAGCTGCTAGGAAGTACAGAAGTCCTGAGGGTGGAGGAGGCAGCCACAAGATGAATGGTCTCAAATCCATGCAAATATGAACACGCCCTTTAAAAAAATTCACCTATTTTGTAGATTTGCTTTCTTTGCCTGGCTGTGCCCTCAAGGTTGGCCATTGTGTGGCAAGAGGCTTCAGGGCAGAAAATTGAGACTGGTGCTTGGGAAGTTCCCATCAATGTTTCTTCATTTATCCAATGCCTTTCATCCCACATTTCTAAAGCCCATCCTGGCATCTGCTCTGTATTTGGCAGGCATGGCTTGTTGGCACAAGTGGGTTGTATTTGATCATTATTCCTGAATCATAAATAAGGGCTACAAAAGCCAAGGTATACAGGACTCAGCCAAAACTGTTTGTGAGTCAAAGGGTTTTACTTTGAATTGAACTAGAAATAACTGATGTCTGTGCTGTGCTATGCTTCGTCATTCAGTCATGTCTGACTCTGCAACCCCATGGACTGCAGCCTGCCAGGCTCCTCTGTCCATGGGATTCTCCAGGCAAGAATACTGGAGTGGGTTGCCATGCCCACTTCCAGAGGCTCTTCCCAACCCAGGGATTGAACCCACGTCTCCCTCACTGCAGGTAGATTTTTTTCCATTTGAGCCACTGGGGAAGCTCATGAATACTGGAATAGGTAGCCTATCCTTTCTCCAGGGGATCTTCCCGACCCAGGAATCGAACTGGGGTCTCCTGCTTTGCAGGTGGATTCTTCACCAGCTGAACTACCAGGGAAGCCCCACCTGATGTTCAGCCCTTTCTTTTTCTGGACTCTCTATCATCATATCTATTACAATGGTTTCCTCTTTGAATCCAAGCATCTAAAAACTTGATTTCTCTTCAAGGAACTTGAAGTAAGTTACTTTATCCCATCTACTCCAGGTCTGCTACTCAAGCCGATCAGCATCTCTACTCAAGCTAATTCTTCTTTTCTTTTGATGTATTCACACAGCTTAATTTATTTTATTTTTGGCTGGGCTGGGTCTTCAATGCTATATGTGGACTTTCTCTAGTTGTGGTGCTTAGGCTTCTCACTGCAGTGGCTTCTCTTGTTGCAGAGCACAGGCTCTAGGCACATGGGATCTGTAGTTGCAACCCACTGGCTCTAGAGTGAGGGCATCAGTAGTTGCAGCAGGCAGGCTCAGTAGTTGTAATGCACAGGCTTAGTTACTCTGTGGTATGTGAGATCTTCCTGGACCAGGAATTGCATTGTCCCTTGCAATGGCAGGCAGATTCCTATCCACTGCACCACCCAGAAAGTCTTCCTCAGAACATTTTGTAAATTGAAGTGCTATGTAAAATTCAAAATACAAGTTGTTTCCTTTTTAAGGGGTCCTTGTATAATGGTGCAAAGTTCAGGAAGTAGTTAAGGTAAATTCCTGTGTTTCTAGATTCCCCGGGCAAGGATTTTATAGAAAACGATTGGTCTCCTCCAAAGTTAGGAAGTTCAGGTTGCCAGCTGGAGGGCTGACTGTTTGGGATAGTGAGGAGATGATGGTATTATCTTGGAAACCTGGTCAGTAAAATACACAATTTCTCTTTCTTGAGAAAATGTTTGTGCAAACTAAAGAGGATTGGCATGAGTTTTGAGTAGAGTTTAAGTGTAAGTTAAGACAATTATCCTCCAATTAAAAATAAAACAATTTTTAAAATTTTTTAAAAAAGGAAAAAATCTTCATAAGCACAAGTTATCATTTGTGTAAAGAACAAAATATCATACCTATTTTATGTGCAAAATCTAAAGGATGTTCAAGTACTATGTATTACATACTAATAGTTTTTAAAATTAATATTGTTCTCATATTTCTGGCATCTCAATAATTATTTGACATTATTTGTGTTTCCCTAAGTCAACAAAATTGGTTTCAGAATAAAAATTTTTTTAAAAAGATAAAAACAGGCAGCCTTACAGACTTCTGGCTATGTCTATGTGAAGAGATTGGTGAATCTTCTTGGCAAAAATAAGAGGTATAAAACAGGATAAAAGTATTTTAAAAATGAAGTGTTAGGGCTCTGGAAATTGACCACAGGCAGAAAACAAATTGAGAAGCATTTATCTTTGAAAAATTGCTAGACCTTCAGATATGAACAGTGGAAGTCTATAGTTGTAATACTTATCTATTGCTATGTAACAAATTACTCCAAAATGTAGGGGCTTAAAACAACAAGCATTTATCATCTCCTGGTTTCCATACATCGGGAATGCAGGAGTGGCATAGCCGGGTACCTCTGGTCTCTCATGCGGTTGTGGTCAAGCTGTTGGCAGGGCTGCAGTCTTATCTGAAGACTCAACTAGGAGAGGATCTGCTTTCATGCTGACTCAAGTGGCAGCTGGCTGGCCTCAGTTCCTTGCTGGCTATTGGCTGGAAGCCTTTCCTCAGCATATGAAGTTCTCCACAGGGCAGCCTCACCTCACGGTGCCTAGCATACCCTGGAATGAGTGATCTGAGGGAGAAGGAAGGAGAACACCAAGGTTAAAGCTGCAGTCTTTTTTTTTTTTCAACATACAAATTTTACTAATTATGCAACTTTTTTAGAGAAGAGGTGAAATTCTCATCTTTGTTTAGAAGCATCAAAGGATTTAATAATTTACTTCCTGGTTTAAGCAAAGCATACCTGTAAACTAACATGCAGTCCAGTTCAAATCAAGAGTAGCTTAGAAGGCATTTCTGCTTGGCAAAAGTCCCAAGCATTTAAATCCTGTCTCCCCACTGCGTACGTCTCCAAAATGTCTTCCTAATTTTTTTCATAATAAGATTCACATAAAGTAAAAGTAACCATTAACCATTTTATTTTATGGTTGTTGAAATATTTATTTTTATCAAAGTCCATTTGATTTATAATATTATATTAGCTTCAGGTGTACAACATAGTGATTCAATGTTTTTATAGATTGTACCCCATTTAAAGTATAAAATATTTGCTGTACTCTTGTGCTGTACAATATATTCCTGTGTCTTGTTTTATACACAGTAATATGTACCCCTTAGTTCCCCATGCCATCTTGTCCCTCCTCCCATCACAGTGTGTTTCTGTTTTATTATATTCATTTGTTTGTTTGTTTTTTAGATTCTGTACATAAGTGATAACATAGAGTATTGGTCTTTCTCTGATGTTAAGCATCTATCTTTTCATGTGCCTGTTGGCCATCTGTATCCTCTTTGGGAAAATGTCTATTCAGGTTTTCTGCCCGTTTTGTAATTGAGTTTTTCATTTTCTGGATATTGAGTTGTATGAACTGTTCATATATTTTGGATATATGACATCATTTGCAAGTAGTTTCTCCCATTCAATAGGTTGTCTTTTTATTTTGTTGATGGCTTCCTTTGCTGTGCAAAAGCTTTTATTAGTAAATTTAATCAGGTCCCGTTTGTTTATTTTTGCTTTTGTTTCCTTTACCTTAGGAGATAGAGCCAATAAAAAAAATATTGATATACTGATGTCAAAGAATGTTCTGCCTATGTTTACTTTTATGAATTTTATGGGCTCAGGTCTTGCATTTGGTCTTTAACTCATTTTGAGTTTATTTTTGTTTATGATGTGAGAAATGTTCTAATTTTATTCTTTTACATGCAGTTGTCCTGTTTTTCCAGTACCACTTATTGAAGAGATTATCTATTCCCCATGGTGTATTTTTACTGCCTCCCTTATATACTAGTTGATCATTTCTGTGTGGATTTATTTCTGGGCTCTTTATTCTGTTCCATACAATGGAGTATTATTCAGCCATAAAAACGAATGAAGTAATGATATGCTACAACATTGAAAGCACTATTCTATGTGAAAGAAGCCAGAAAAAAAAGGCTACATATTATTTGATTACATTTATATGAAATGTCTGAAATGAGCAAATTCATGGAGACAGCAAATAAATTAGTGGTTAAGGGGGTGGGAAGAGGTAGGAATGGGGGGTTGACTGCTAATGAGAACAGGGTTTCTTTTGGGAGATGATGGAAATGCTTTGGATTTGGATAGCAGGAGTGGGTGTACAAACTTCAACTATACTAAAAACCACTTCATTGTACAACTTAAGAGAGTAAATTTTATGGTATGTGAACTATATATCAATTTAAAAATTTAAGTTTTTCACTTCAGAAGACATCAGTAATAAAACAATTAAGATATAGATTAGGAGAAAATATTTGCAAATCATATATCTGATAACGGACTTGTATACAGAGCACAAAAAGAACTCTTATAACTTAATCAGACAAACAGTCTAATACAAAATAGGCAAAACACTTGAGCAGAGATTTCATCAAAGAAAATATTCAAGTGGCTAATAACCCCATGCAGAGATGCTAACTGCCATTAATCATTAAGGAAATGCCAGTTAATACTCCAGAGACTCACTAGAATGTCTATAAGCCAAAAAGACAGACTATGACAAGTGTTGAGATTATGAAGAAATAGGAATCCTCATACATCGCTGGTGAAAATGTAAACTGAGAGTTACTTTGGAAAAACTTGGCAGTTTCTTAAATTAAATATACTCACAACATAGCAATTCCAAATTCCTATGTATGTATCTATGAAAAATGAAAATACATATCTACACAAATACTTGCTCACAAATATTCAAAGTGGCACTATTCTTAAGAGGCCCAGATTGGAAACGATCCAAATGCTCACCAATTAGTGAAGAGACAAACAGTTGTGTTGTATCTACACAATGTAATAGTTACCAGCAATAAAAGGAACAAATTGTTGGGTGCAAAAAAAAAATGAATGAACTTCAAAAACATTATGCTAAGGAAAAGAGACTCTGTATTGGGTTGGCCAAAAAGTTCGCTTGGTTTTTCTGTTACATCTTTCTGTAAGATGTAACAGAAAAACTGGATGAACTTTTTGGCCAACCCAAATATTGTATAATTCCATTTACATGAAATTTCTAGATATGGCAGAACCATAGAGGGAGAAAGCAGATCAGTGGTTGCCTGGGGCTGAAGGCAAGAGTAGGGACTGACTGCAGATGGGCAGGAGGGAAGTTGTGGCATGACTGTTGTTGCTGTTTAGTTGCTAAGAAGTGTCTTATTCTTTTGCAACCCCATGGACTATAGCCTGCCAGGCTCCTCTGTCCATGGGGTTTCCCAAGCAAGAACACTGGAGTGGGTTGCTTGGCATGTTGTTGTTGTCCAGTCACCAGGCTCCTCTGTATTGAGTCAGTGATACCATTCAATGATCTCATCATCTGCCACCCCCTTCTCCTCTTGCCTTCAATCTTTCCCAGCATCAGGGTCCTTTCCAATGAACCAGCTCTTTCAATCAAATGGTCAAAGTATTGAAGCTTCAGCTTCAGCATCAGCATCTGTTCTTCCAAAGAATATTCAGGGTTGACTTCCTTTAGAATCGATTGGTGTGATCTCCTTGTAGTCCAAGGGTCTATCAAGAGTCTTCTCCAGTACCACAGTTCAAAAGCATCAATCCTTCGGCGCTCAGCTTTCTTTATAGTCCAACACTCACATCCATACATGACTGCTGGAAAAACCATAGCGTTAACTATACAGACCTTTGTCAGCAAGGTGATGTCTCTGCTTTTTAATACACTGTCAGGTTAGTCATAGATTTTCTTCCAAGGAGAAAATATCTTTTCATTTCATGGCTGCAGTCACTGTCTGCAGTGATTTTGGAGCCAAAGAAAAGAAAATCTTCCACTGCTTCCACTTTTTCCCCTTCTGTTTGCCATGAAGTGTCGGGACCAGGTGCCATGATCTTAGTTTTTTGAATGTTGCGTTTTAAGCCAGTCTTTTCACTTTCCTCTTTTACCCTCATCAACAGGCTCTTTACTTTCTCTTCCCTTTCTGCCATTAGAGTGGTACCATATGCAAATCTGAGGTTGTGGATATTTCTCCAGGCAATCTTCCTTCTGGCTCATGATTCATTCAGCCTGGCATTTTGCATGATGTACTCTCATACTTCTTTCCCAATTTTGAACCAGTTCGTTGTTCTACGTACGGTTTTAACTCTTGCTTCTTTACCAGCAACTAAACAGTGACAACTAGCCTAATGACTACCTCTTGAGTCCTTTTCATTCCAAATTTCACATTTCAAGGGTCGCCAATAAGATGTTATTCCAAAAACAGAGCTCTGCTGTGGTAAACTGCTACGGTAAAGCACTTTCCAGCAAGAAGTTTTATGGATATACAGCCTACATTAATATACAGATTTCTCAGGAAGCTGTTGGTCTGGTATTCCTATCTCGTTAAAAATTTTCCAAAGTTTGTTGTGATCCACACAGTCAAAGGCTTTAGTATAAATCAATGAAACAGAAGTAGATGTTTTTCTGAAACTCCCTTGCTTTCTCCATGATCCAACGACTGTTAGCAATTTGATCTCAAGTTCCTCTGCCTCTTTGAAACCTAGCTTGTACATCTGGAAGTTCTTGATTCATGTACTGCTGAAGCCTAGCTTGAAAGATTTTGAGTATAACCTTGCTAGAATGTGAAATGAGTGCAATTGTATGGTAGTTTGAACATTTTTGGCATTGCCCTTCTTTGGGATAGGAATGAAGACTGACTTTTTCCAGTCCCGTGGCCACTGCTGAATTTTCCAAATTTGCTGGCATATTGAGTGCAGCACTTTAACAGTATCATCTTTCAGGATTTTAAATAGCTCAGCTGGAATTCCATCACCTCCACTAGTTTTGTTCATAGTTATGCTTCCTAAGGCCCACTTAACTTCACACTCCAGGATGTCTGGCTCTAGGTGAGTGACTACACCATTATGGTTATTCATAATGACCATAATGTCATTAAAAATGACACTAAGACATTTTTTTGTATAGTTCTTCTGGGTATTCTTGCCACCTCTTCTTAATCACTTCTGCTTCTGTTAGGTCTTTGCCATTTCTGTCCTTTATTGTGCCCATCTTTGCATGAAATTTTCCCTTAGTATCTCTAATTTTCTTGAAGAGATCTCTAGTTTTTCCCATTCTATTGTTTTCCTCTATTTCCTTGCATTGTTCACTTAAGAAGGCTTTCTTGTCTCTCCTTGCTATTCTCTGAAACTCTGCATTCATTGGGTATATCTCTCCCTTTCTCCTTTGCCTTTCGCTTCTCTTCCTTCCTCAGCTCTTTGTAAAGGCTCCTCAGACAACCACTTTGCCTTCTTGTTTTTCTTTTTCTTTGAAATGATCCTCTTCATGGATCGCAGCCTTGTCATGGCAAGTGAGCTTGCATAACTCAATGAAGCTATGAGCCATGCCATACAGGGCCACCCAAGACGAATGGGTCACAGTGAAGAGTTCTGACAAAATGTGGTCCACTGGATGAAGAAAAGACAACCTGCTCTAGTATTCTTGCCATGAGAACCCCATGAGCAGTATGAAAAGGCAAGAAGATATGATACTGGAAGATAAGTCCCTCAGATTGGAAGGTGTCCAATATGCTACTGGGGAAGAGCAAAAGGCAATTACTAATAGCTCCAGAAAGAATGAAGAGGCTGGACCAAACCTGAAATGATGCTCAGTTGTGAATATGTCTGGTGGTGAGACTAAAGTCCAATGCTATAAAGAATGATATCGCATAGGAACATGGAATACTAGGTTCGTGAATCAAGGTAAATTGGATGTGATGAAGCAGGAGATGGCGAGATTAAGCATCGACATCTTAGGAATCAGTGAACTAAAATGGACAGGAATGGGCGAATTTAATTCAGATGACCATTGTATCTACTACTGTGGGCAAGAATCCCTTAGAAGAAATGGAGTAGCCCTCATAGTCAACAAAAGAATGCTAAGTGCAACACTTGGGTGCAGCCTCAAAAATGACAAAAATGATCTTGGTTCATTTCCAAGGCAAACCATTCAACATCACATTAATCCAAGTCTATGCCCCAACCACTGATGCTGAAGAAGCTGAAGTTGAGCAGTTCTATGAAGACCTGCAACACCTAGAACTAACTCCAAAAAAAGATGTTCTTTTCATCATAGGAGATTGGAATGCAAAAGTAGGAAGTCAAGAGTTACCTTGAAAAACAGGCAAGTTTGGCCTTGGAGTACAAAATGAAGCAGGGCAAAGGTTAACAGAGTGTTGCCAAGACAGCACATTAGCCATAGCAAACACCCTTTTCCAACAACTCAACAGATGACTCTACACATGGACATCACCAGATGGTCAATACCAAATCAGATTGATTATATTCTTTGCAGCCAAAGATGGAGAAGCTCTATACAGTCAGCAAAAACAAGACCTGGAGCTGACTGTGACTCAGATCAGGAGCTTCTTATTGCAAAATTCAGGCTCAAATTGAAAAAAGTAGTGAAAACCACTAGGCCATTCAGGTATAACCTAAATCAAATCCCTTATGATTATATAGTGGAGGAGAGGAATAGATTCAAGGGATTAGATCTGGTAGACAGAGTGCCTGAGGAACTATGGACAGAGGTTTAGCATGATAGAGGTGTTCTAAAACTGGACTGTGGTAATGGTTGCAAAACAGTATAAATTTACTTAAAATCAATGAACTGTTAACCAAAAACACAAAAACAAATTAAAAAAAAAATACAAAGAACTGCACACAAGGAAACTTCAGGATAAGGTAATTTTCTTTTTCTTGGCTTGGAATGCAGGTGGCTATTTAATAATAATTTCTGCCCATATATATATTTCTCAAACTTGTGATTTATTCCATTTACTGTATATATACTTTGATTCTTAAAAGTTTAAAATAAAAATTTAACAATTTAGATAATTTAAGCAATTCATTGATGAAAAAAATCAGGGTGAAATTTAATGTGTTGCTGATGTCTGCTGGGTCTAATCTGTGGTATTAATATTTTTTTCTATAAAGTCCTAAGAGAAGAGTTAGAGGAACAAAGAAAATGGATTTGATAATGACACTGAGTCACTGGCCATTCCTAGAGAAAATTGGGAAGTAGGCTAGGTGCTTCTAAGGAAGCTCCCAGCTCATGTGTTTCCATCCTTTAGAATATCTTGTTCCCTGTGGCCCCTCTCCACCAAAGCCTTGCCTCAACATCGAGTAGCCTGGGCCCTCGTGATGCCCCGGACTAGCACCTCGTCTCATTCACCCATCACTGGTGATGCCTAAACTCTGAACTGCCTGGACCTCTACAGTGCATGCCCTTGGGGCTTGGCCTTCTTCCAGGGGACAGGAAAGCTAAGAAACGTACACGATGTATGGGATCCTTTCCCCCTAAGATGTTGTCAAAGGAGTCTTCTAGGGAGAAAGCTGGAATGAAAAAGAGCCATTTTAATGGTGGAAAGTCTGGCTGGGGGCTGCCCTCACGGGAACACAGGGCTGTGTGTCTAGCTGGGTCTGGCACAGCTCAGCAGATTCTGAATTACACTCCAGATGTTTGGTTTGGAAGGTCCCTTGGCTATTTGGCTTCTGGAGTCCTCTCTCACCATGGAACTCATCTGTGGGAGGACAGAACTCATCAATCACATTCCCCAAATGTCAAAGCTCCTGCTGTGTGACCCCAGGAGAACCCTGCTTTTCATCTACATGACAGAAGCAAGGACTCCACATTTGCTGGATAAAAGCTTGAACTGTTGGGCAAAGGGCCTCCCGGAGGATTAGAGTTCCCACAGAAGGCTATAAATTGCAATATAAATGTCACCCCCACCTCTGGATGTTTGTTATTTCACCCTTCCTTCTTCCCTTTCCTACAGTCTCTTAACAAAATTATAGTTAATTTTCTCAATTAGTTGCTATTACTGCTACGTGCAGCCAGAACTTGAGATCCCTGAAAGAGGTCACAGAATCACTCAGGTTCAGACTTGCAGAATTCCTTGTACTTTCCAGAACCTGCCACATCTTCCTTTCATTCTGAAGCCTTTGACCTGCTGCTTCCTTCCAAAATAACCAAGCAAACTAGAGAATATTTCCAGAGAAAGAAATTCAATTTAGAATTTGTTTCATGTGCTCAAGGCTTGGCCCTTGAGGGATAGGAGAAAGGGAGGTTAGCAATACTAATTGTAATCTCTGCCTTTAAGGAGTTTTCTTTATTTTTTAAGGATGGTGCTAGTGTTGGCTGCCTCCTTGTACCACATCACCTCTCTTTCCAGCAGTTCCCTTGTGACGACTCTTATTCAAACCCCTCCAATTGCACGTGTTCAAAGGCTGTTGGGTGAAAGAGTACCGTGTCTTCATGGAAATCCATGGAAAATCCAGAATCAAGAAACGCAGGGTAGCTGGAACAAAGCCTATTCATGCTGGAAAGGAGCAGAGACAGTGCTGGGAAGAGATGAGGCTGGAAATCTTGGCTGGAGCCAGGTATCAAAGGACCATCCAATGGTGCAAAGTAATGTATTCTGACAATAAGGAGCAGCCAAGAGCAGATTTGAACAGGGGAGTGACTTGATCAGGTTTGGCCCAGTGGTAAGGAGTCCACCTGTCAAGCAGGAGCTGTGGGTTTGATCCATGGGTTGGGAAGATTTCCTGGAGGAAGAAATGGCAACCCACTCCAGTATTCTTACCCGGGAAATTCCATGGATGTGGTGGCCTACGGTCCTTGGGGTCGAAAAGAGGCAGACACTACTGAGTGACTGAGCGTGAGCACTGGATTGTTTATATTCCAAGCTCAGGAACTACTGTACCTGATAATGAAACGAATCAAGACCCCTCAGCCTCCTGCTGCTCTGTTACATTCTTATAATCAGTTACATATTTATAATCAATTTTTGTAAGAAGGGACACTTTTCACCAATGATTTTTCGAAAATATTAAGAACAGCAAAATAATAAGATAAGATAAAAATGGAATTTAATTAGAAGGCAAAAGACCTGGAATTTTAAGTGATTTTGACTCTGATCCCCTTATCCTTCCTTGAAAGTATATTAAAAATAATAAGAATAAAACAGAAATTAATAAAATAGAAAACAAGGAAACAATAGAAAAATCAACAAACTAAAAGCTGATTCAGTGGAAGAGTAAAGCTAATAGAACAAATATAAACAAACAAAAGGAAGTAATTATAATAAAATGCAATATGTGTTATAAAAATGTTATGAAGAGGGGACTTCCCTGGTGGCCCAGTGGTTAAGACTCTGCCCTCCCAATGAAAGGAGCCCAGGTTCAATCCCTGGTCAGGGGACTAGATTCCACATGCTGCTAATTTTAAAATAAATGAATAAATAAATAGGAAAAAAATCACTTTAAAAAAATGCTATGAAGAAACTCCTAAATGCAGAGGGAAGTAGAGATCTTCACAAAGATGTGCTTTTTGTGAAGTTTAACTGTGAACTTGTGAGAGAAGTTTTCTAGGGCACAGAGTGTGTGTCTGTGTGTGTGTGATCACTAGGCAAAGGGACTCTTGTTTTAACACCATGGTAACCCTTTCCTAGGCCAACATCTCAAACCAGGGTGCTTAAGGAATGTTTGCGAAATGAATAAATATCGTCACTGTCGTTCTCCAGTGTATCTTTTGTCTGTCCAAAGATTTTCAAATGTAAGTTTTCCTAAGCACTTTACCTATAACTTTCGGGTTTGTTCAATTCTATGCCACAGTCTTTCATGGCAAAGCAGTGTGACGCTGTTTTCCTAAAGACACTACATTAGAGACTCCTAACATTTTTTTTTCCATTTCACCTGGAAACACCTAGGCCTGAAAAGAAAGCTAAAATTGATAGTGCCTGTTGGAAAGAAAACTGGAATTCATACATAACAGTACCTGCCCAACTACCTTAAGGATACATATGAGGGTGGGGTGCCCCCATCTTCTGCCCCAGTCTTTGGGCACTGGTGTTTGCTGTGGGCATCTGAGGTACCTGGAAAAGATTCTCTTGCTGCATCCAGGCTTCAGGGATGGTTGTGCAGGTTGTCCACTGCACAAGAGGTCCCGGCAGAGGTGGTGAGGAGGGCTGAAATAAAGCTGGTATTCCACTTACCGAGCTGTGCACACAGGGGCATTGTCCACCCAGGTGAAAGAAGACTTTTTTTTAAATTTGATACAAATGCATCAGTGAGTAGGGGCTCATTGCAGCCCTGTGTCCTTGGCTGTCATTGATGTGCTGCTCCAGCTTGGGGAAGAGTCATGCCTGACAGGTTCCTTGAATGTCCTTTTAAAAGAGCTCCCTCAATTCTCTTCAGCTTCAAAGAATCGTTTCAGAGGATCTTTTCAAGCCCTTTGGTGGATGCCTAACACATCACTGGCAATCCACAGATGGAGATTTATTACCTTCTGAGTTCTGGAAAAAGGCAAAGCTAAGTTCAATTTCCCACATGCAGTTTGTGGCCCTGCAGCTGCTTCTCCTGCCACCAGATGGCAACCTCCCCCAGGTACTAGAAAGAGAATTTACTGAGGACCAAACAGGAAACAGGAATCCCAGAGGCAGGGGGCTGCTTCTGTGTAAAGGACCTTAGTTTGATGCCAGCCTTTTTATTATGTGCTTCAGAAATGCCTTATCATCCTGTCATGTAATTTTATTAAATGGAATAACAGTTTCACAGCTCTCTATGAGCCCCTTCTCTTTTTCTTGTTCACCTGACTCTTTCCATCTGCAAATGTTCAAATCCAGGAGGCACAAGACAAGCCATAGGGAACCCAACTCCCTGAGAGCTAGTATTTCTGGAAAATACTAGGAGACTTTATTGATAACACCACTGGGTATCGGTTTCGTAAATTCTAATTCCAGACAACCAATGGCTATTAATTTTAAGCATTCTTCTTTTTTAATTGGAGCATAATTTACATTATACTTAAAAACACAAAATTTTTATGGGGAAGTTTTTTATTCAAATTTTGATTGTGCTTTTTTATTGGATTGTAGTTCATTTACAATATTGTGTTAGTTTCAAATGTACAACAAGATGATTCAGTTATACATATATACATATGAAAGAAATTAAGTGTTAATCACTCAGTCATGTCTGACTCTTTGCTAACCCATGGACTGTGTAGCCCACCAAGCTCCTCTGTCCATGGAATTCTCCAGGCACAAATACTGAAGTGGGTAGCCATTCCCTTCTCCAGGGGCTCTTCCTGACCCAGGAATCGAACCTGAGTCTCCTGCCTTGCAGGCAGATTCTTTACCACCTGAGCCACCAGGGAAGCCCATACATATATATACAGATAGATTCTTTTTCAGATTCTTTTCCATTATAGATTACTGTAAGATACTAAATATAGTTCCTTGTGCTATACAGTAGGTCCTTGCTGTTTGCCTATTTTATATAAAGTATTGTGTATATGTTAATCCTAAACCCCTAATTTATCGCTCCCCTCCCCCCCACTTAAAGGTATAATTTTTAACTGTAGTCTCCCATGTGTTTTAACAAATGTATATGCCAATGTAACCACCACTCCAGTTGGGACGGACAACGTTTCCATCATGATGGTAAGGTCTCTTGTCTGCCTTCAAAATCAATCCCCAAGGCCTGAAGAAGACTCAAGGCCTGGGGGAGCGCAAACAGTGAGTTGAATGGAGAGTATGTGGCCTGGAGGTTAACATGCATTATAAAAAGCTTTATTACCCACAACCTTATGTTTTTGTGTTTTCCTGGTAAAATCAATCAACTATTTATTATTAAGAAAGAAATGGCATTTAAGAATTATTTCATTTACCCAGCTGTTTCAGTAACAGTTTTCTTCCAGATACGTAAATATGTGAAATATGAAATTCTTTGAAATGTATTTAGTCATTGCTTCATTATTCGGGTCTCCTAAAGTTCTTTTGCTGTTCAGTGGTTGGGCTACTTGGGCTACAGCCAAGAAAATTATCTAAAGTGTTCAGTGAGACCACTGATTGGTTTTGAAATTAATTTTTCCAGAAGAACCAATCAAAGCCTTCATCAGCCCAGGAGTTCAAATTCGTTTGTCAGTCTGCCCTGGCCGTGACAGTATTAGTCTGTTAGGGAAATGCAGTGATTTCTACTAAGAGATGATTTCTTTATTTTAAACCTTTTATGGAAGCATAGCATACATATGGGAACATGCAGAGCTCAATGAATTTGTAAACATACCGTGTAATCAACACTCAGATCAAGTGACAGTTACCAGACCCCCAGAGGCCCTTCTAGTCTCTTTATTACCCTGATTTCTAAGAACATTGATGAATTATATCTGCTTTTGGACTTTCCACCTAAATAGAATCAGATTAGGTACTGATATGGGCCTGGCTTCTATCACTCAGGACTTTTTAATTTTTTTAATGCATATTCTTGTATAGTCTTCTCAATTATGGTTTATCACAGGATAGTGAATATAGTTCCTTGTGCTATATAGTGGGATCTTGCTGTTTATCCATTCTATATGTAATAGTTTGCAGTTGCTAACCCCAAAGTCCCAATCCGTTCCTTCTCCCACTCCACCTGCCCCCTTGGAAACCACAAGTCCATTCTCTATGTCTCTTATCACTCAGTGTTTTCTTTGAGAAAGACGTTTATACTGTTTTGCTGTAATTTGTTCTTGCTCTTGCTGTTGGGTCACCATACCACAATTTATTCATCCATTCCACTACTTATGGACATATACACTGTTTCCAGTTACTGGCTATTATAAACCACACTGCTATAAAATTTTTGAAAATATCTCTTGATGCATATTACCTACACATGGCTGGATCATGGGATCTACATTCATTCAGCTTAAATGGATGCTGCCAAACTGTTTTCCAGTGTGGGTGCACTAACTACCATCAGCAGTGTGGAAGAGGAGTTGTGACTCTGATTTGACAACAACCGATAGAACTAGTCTTTTCATTTTATTTATTTATTTTATAATTTTATTTTATTTTTATTTATTTACTTATTTACTTTTGGCTGTGCTGGGTCTTTTGTTGCTGTGTGGGCCTTTCTCTAGTTGTGAGTGGAGGCTTCCTACTGCAGTGACTTCTCTTGTTGTGGAGCACGGGCTCTAGGGCACATGGCTTTCAGTAACTGCAGCTTGTGGACTCCTGATTGTCTGTTTCTTTCATGTTTGGACTTACAATCCACATGAAATTGATTCTCGTTTAGATAACTATCAAGATTCATTATTTTATCATGATCTAAATTGACCCATCACTATTTATGGAAAAGTCTTTTCCTCACTGCACTGCTATCTTGGTTATAAATCAGGTGACTGTGTGGGTGATGATCTATTTCTGCCCTCTCTTTTCTGTCCCATCTATCTATTTGTCTTTGTATGAGTACCATGCTGACTTAAGGACCATATTATTGGAGTACTCCCAAAATGTCTATGACACCAGAGTGAGCTCCAGTTGCCTCCTGCCTGTCTGTGAGGCTCTCCAGGGTCAATAGGTAGTCTGACCCAGGTTCATTTCTAATTATTACGTCTGCCCTGTGTCCCAGAGCATGTGAGATTTTGTGTGCACCCTTTAAGAGTAAAGTCTATTTCCAACAGCCCTCTGGCTCTCCTGAAATCTCTCCACTGGCTCTCAAAACCAGATGCTCTGGGGACTCATCTTCCTGGTGCAGGACCCCTGGGCTGGGGAGCCCATTGTGGAGATCAGACCATGAGCTCCTTGGGGAGAACTTCTGCAGTTGTAATTATCTTTTCATTTGTGGGTTGATTACCTGGGAGTACAGAGCTTGACTGTACCATGTCTCCAACGTTCTTAGCCATCTTGTGGTTTCTTCTTTATATCTTTAGTTGTAGAAAATCTTTTCTGATAGATTCCAGTCTTTCTCATCAACAGTACTCTGTAAATAATTTTGATGTGTCCATGGGAGGAGGTGAGCTCAGGGTCTTCCTCCTCTGCCATCTTGGCCACTCCCAGTCTTGTATTTTGTACTATGCCATTTTATACAATGAATTTCAGCATCCATGGATTTGGGTATCTTGTAGGGGTCCTGGTACCAATTCCCCATGGATGATACCAAGAGACAACTGTATAGAAAAGATAGATTATCACAGTAACTCACCATATATTATTTGCAACTGCTGTGTTTTTGTGATAGGTAACCTGCAGTCACTTCAGGTCTGTCGACATTCACCTGGGGTATTTGCAAAAACAAATGAGACCATGTTGATTCCTATGATCAGAGCTAATTTTCATAATGATGGTTTGATTTTATGAGGCATATATGTAACATGCAGGACAGTAGCAGGAAGAATATAAACCGAAAGAGCAAATTTTTTTGTTTGTTTAAAAAAAGGGTCAACAATCTTGAAGGAAAATTACTTTCCTCACCAGCTGCCAGGCTTCTGAGTGGGGTGAAAGGTGGAAGTGGGTACTTCTCTGGAGCCAGAGATCTATCTGCAAATGCATTGTTATTTGATTGTCAAACTTTACTAAAGTTTATATTGATGGAATGCAAATGATTACCCTCCCTGTGGTCAAATCAACTTTCTCTTTTTGTTGAGCTGCAGCATCTCATGGTGACAAAAGCAAGTTTTGGAGAAGAAAAGACATTCCTCTTTTGGGGCATGGGAAAGGGAAAATGGCAAATACTGCAGGTTTTTCTTTGATACATTTTCAGTAGGATTAGACTATCTCTTGATGGGGAGTGAGGTTCATAGAAGATTCATTGCCATTGTTTACGATGTCTGTTTTGTAAACATAAATTTCTGAGATCCTCGTATCTAAAAGAGAGATAAATTGGGCAATACCTCTTTCTAAACACCAAAGGCATTCACTGAGTAAAGATTATTACAGTACCGAAGAGCACCCTAATTCAAAGATTGTACTAATCTAGGCAGGTTGCTCATGTGCCGCCATGTTGTGCCTTAAATTTCTTAGGCACCCAGGCCAGAAGTGAAGCAAGTTGTAGTGCTGCTTCCTCCCTGGGGGCAGTGATCTGCTGGCTCAGGTTTGACGGGGCTGGGGAAAAGGGAAAGGGACGGAATCTGAGGTCACTCAGTCGTGTCCGACTCTTTGTGACCCCATGGACTGCAGCCTACCAGGCTCCTCCATCCGTGGGATTCTCCAGGCAAGAGTACTGGAGTGGGCTGCCATTTCCTTCTCCAGGGGATCTTCCCGACCCAGGGATAGAACCTGGGTTTCCCGCGTTGTGGGCAGATGTTTTACCATCTGAGCCACCAGGGGGAAAAGGGAAAACCAATATTAACCATTGAAGGTAGAACTGTCACTGCATTGGACAGGGGCTGTCCCCAAGCAGACCTATCTTCCTGTCTATCTCCTTATCATTGTTCTTTCCCTCACTCTCAATTTGGCAGATGGGAAACACAGATTTTCTTATTTTTTTAGCTTTATTTTATTTTTAGATTGAGGTATAATTGACATATGACATTATATTATTTTCAGGTGTACAGCATAATGATTTAATATTTGTATACATTGTGACATGCTCACCACAATAAGTCTAGTTAACATCTATCACCACACAGTTACAGAAATTTTCTTTTCTTTTTTATTTTGTGAAAAAAAGACTTTTAAAATCTATTCTCTTAGCAACTTTCCAATATGTCATACAATATGATTAACTACAATCACCATTCTGTACATTACATTCCCATGACTCATTTATTTTATAGCTGGAAGTCTGTAGCTTTTGACTCACTTTGCCACTTTGACACACTCCTCCCTACACATCCTCCTCTGGCAACCACCAATCTGTTCTCTGTATCTGTGAGACTGGTTTTTGTTGCTGTTGTTTGTTTTTTAGATTCCATATATGTATAAGTGAGATTGTATGGTATTTATCTTTCTCTGTCTGAATTATTTCACTTCACATAATGCCTTCAAGGCCCATCCATGTTGTTGCAAGATTTCATTCTTTTCATGGCTGAGTAATATTCTATTGCATATATATACATCTTCTTTATCTGTTCATCCACCAATGAACACCTAAGTTGTTTCCATATCTTGGCAACTGTAAATGATACTACAATAAAGGTGGAGGTGAGTGTATCTTTTCAAATTTGGAAATGCAACTTTTCTTTATGAGACTCCCTTTTGAAAACCTTGCATAGATGTTATTTTAGCAAACCTAATACACTGCTATGACTTGTGATTGGGACATACTACTAAATAACCTCAGAATCAGTGGATTCTATGGCCCCAGATGAGTTTGTGCCTAAAGAAGCACTAGTTGACTGGTAGAAATATGGAAGAGAGAGGAAATGAAAAATTGCTCTTCTTTTTGTAACAAACTTTATAAAACTATTTGTGTCTCTTAAAACTATGTGCCTTTGCAACTTTGATAAAAATCAAAGTTATATATTTTTTCAAAATTGGTAGATGGGCTGAGTAGAATGGACACAACTAAAAATGGAATCAATGGACTTCAGAGTAATTCTAAGAGTTCTCTCAAACTCAGAGCTAAAGGACCAAAATGAAAACAAAAACAACCAATGAAAGAAAGGTTAAGTGACCTGGAGGATAAAGTCAAAAGTTCCCACAGCATCAGATACAAATTCCAGAATGAAAGAAAGGAGAAAAAGGAAGAGATAAGTAATATAGATGAACTTTTCTGAGTTTGGAAAAGATTTCAGTCTTCATAGTGAATAGACCTAAGAGTGCCAACCAGGACAAGCAAAACAAGTCTTACTCTAAACATGCTCTTCAAGGGAAATTGCTCTTCAAGGGAAAGAAAAATCTTAAATTTTTCTTGGGAGAAAAACTGGATTACCTATAAAGAAATAAGAATCATTTGGATGTCAGATTTTTCTTTGATATCAGTGGATTCTAGGAGACAATGGAGAAGGATGGTATCAAACGGTATCAATATCTTGAAGGATGGTATCAAAGTTAGTTTTCTTAAGAGCCCCCCAAACATGGTAGTTGTACAACTAGTTGATAGTAAACACTATTGGTTTAAAAAAGGAATTAGTTCAAAGTTTTGTTATTGAATTTTAAGTTTATTAACTCTGATCAGAAAACAGTTAACATTAATATAGAATTACAATGAGCCAAGAACTCTAAACCATTTAATTATTATAACATAGCACCTAAAAGATAGGTACTGTTATTATCCCTATTCTACAAATAAGAAAACTTAGGCACAGACAAGATAATTGATTTTCTTAAGGTCATCAGCTAAGAAGTGTTTTAGTTGGTCCACTCAAGTCCAAAGAGTAGGAACAGAGATGCTATTCTTTAAATTAATTAATTAATTTTTATTTTTGGCTGCCTTGGGTCTTCATTGCACATGGACTTTCTCTAGTTGGAGCAAGTCGGGGCTACTCTCTAGTTTCAGTGCATAGACTTCTCATTGAGGTGGTTTCTCTTGTTGCAGAGCACGGGCTGTAGGGCCCATGGGTTTCAGTAGTTGCGGCTCGCCAGCTGAGTAATTGTGGCGTGTGGGCTTAGTTGTCCTGAAGCATGTGGAATCTTCTCATACCAGAAACTGAACTTATGTCCCTGCGTTGGTAGGCAGATTCTTAACCACTGAATCACCAGGCAAGTCCAGAGACGCTATTTTTATTTTGGAATTTTATGAGGTTTTCTTCGCAGAAAAATATCTTGTCAGTTTTTGTGACTATTCAGTAGATGATCGTAAAAAACTCTTTTCTCTCTAGAATATGGAATAATCCAATCCAGTTCATAACTATTTATTCTACCTCATAAATAATATTACTCCGATCCCTTCTATGTTTTTTGTTCTGTTCAGTCTATTAAAGTTATAGAAGAAACAGTTTCAAGCTTACTACTGCTTCATATTGTAAAACTTGAAAAATCAGTTTCTTCTTCTGTCTCTTAGATGCTCTTTTCTGTGTTCCAGAATTTTTTCATGGTTTTATATCCTTTTTTATGCTTACTCATCCTTGAGTGTTAAAAGATTAATACACGCTTTGCGTTTGTTCCCAACGAGGATGAGCTAATTCTTCTTGGCTCCCTGCCTGTCTATTTGGATGCCCTTAGAATCTTCTTCTAATGTCTTAGGCTGGAGGATCGATTACCTTCCAGCAGCCTATAAAGATTGTGAAGACAGCCATCTGGCAAGGAATGTCACCCCTGCAAGGTTTCTTCTTAATGTTTTGCAAAGCCACTGTCCCAAGGGACTGAAGGTTATCTTGCCTTTGTCCTCATCTCCTTCCGGGCCAGCGGCCAGACTGGATATCAGAGAGGAGCTTGCCACTCAGGGTGAAAATTTCCCCTGTATATGCTATGGGCCATTTCAGTAGAACTGCGGAGGGATATTCAGAAGTCTGGGCTAGACCCCCCTCCCCACTTCTATCTAGAAGCGTTCTGGTAATCTATTGTGACATGAAATAACACCCCAAAGTTGATGATATGAAACAATGATAATCATATACTATTGTCATCTCTCAGGAATCTGGGGATTGGCTGGGCTCTGCCAGGTGGTTCTCACTCAGGGTCTCTCACCTGGTTGCCGTGAGGCAGGGATGATGCAGGAGTCATCTGTTTTCCTCATTAGCATGTTTGCCATTGAGTCTGGGAATGTTCAAACTGCGGGGACTGAAACAGCTGGGGTTCCTCCGACTTTCTCTGTCTACATGTCGTCTGTCTGTGTGGTCTCCGCAGCATGGTGACTTGAGGGCACCTGTATGTCAGGGGTCTACAGGCATATGCTCTGAGTAAGAGAACTAGATGGAAGCTGTATCAATTTTTAAAAACCAGCTTCAAAAGCATTACTTTCTTGTGCAGTTACAGAAGTTTACCCAAGAAGTCTACTCAGGTCCAAAGAATAGGAACAAAGATGCCATCTCTTGACTAGGTAGGGAGGGTGGGGTTGGAAGAGCACAAGAGACTGAATATATTATTGCAACCGATTTTGAAAAATGCAATCTGCCACAGGAAATACAATTTTGTAAATGATTGTATGCCATCCATAGTAATACTGACACTCCATGCAAGCTAAAACATTATATCTAAGGGCTTCCCTGGTAGCTCAGATGGTAAAGAATCTGCCTGCAATGGTAAGTGCTTATATAAATGTTAGATAATGCTCTACAGTTTAAGAAAATTAGACTGAAAAACTATTGTGTTAACTAACTGCCCTTCCCTGCCATTCAATTTTCAATTGCCCATTCTGCTAGTTATTAAAAAAAAAAAAATTCTTGGTTTACCTCCTGGTTTTGTTGGAACATGTCATCTGAAAGCATTTTAAGAAAAGTTTCTTGGGAAATAAAATTTTTTTAAATATCTTACATATCTGAAAATATCTTTATTTACCTCCACACTTGACTGATAGCTTGGCTGGGCAAAGAATCTATACTGGAAGAACTTTTCTCCCAGAACTGCAAATACATTATTCCATTGTCTTCCAGTTTCATGTGTTGCTAGGGAGAAATCTGATGCCATTCTGGTTCTTGATCCTTTGTACACAACCTCATTTTTCCCTTTGGAAAGATCTACTCTATGTACCCAGTCTTGTGAAATTTTGTCATGGTGTTCCTAGGTGTGGGTGTGGTTTTGTACATTTTATTGGAGTCAGTGAGCACTTTCAATGTGGAGAATCATGCCCTTTAGTTCTAAATATATATGATTGAATTATTAATAGTTAATTGATTTCTTCCCCTCTGTTTCCCAGGAATCCTGGACTGGCTTTTGAATTTTCTTATCCTTTCTTACCTTCTTTTTGCCTTCTGTCTTTACATTTTAGGACATTTCTTCAACTTTGTGTTGTGAAAGTAAAAGTGTTTAGTCTCTCAGTCATGTCTGACTCTTTGCAACCCCATGGATTGCAGACTGCCAGCCTCCTCTGTCCATGAAATTCTCCAGGCAAGAATACTGAAGTGGGTAGACATTTTCTTCTCCAGGAGACCTTCCCACCCCAGGGATTGAACCTCGATCTCCGGTACTGCAGGCAGATTCTTTATCATCTGCGTCATCAGGAAAGCCCCATCTTTCTACTATTTTACCAAGTTTTGAATTTTTGCTATATTTTTAACTTGACTGCTATTTGGTTCTCTGAGTGTTCATTTTTCAGAGAATCCATTCTATTTCTAATCTGTTTTTATTTCTCAAAGGAGATCAATGAAAGATTTTTCAAAATTTTCATCTCTCCCTATATCTGTTTCTTCCAAGTTTCTTTTTTCCTGTCCTGATTCATATGAGATCTGTCCCTTAAATTCTGATGCCGTTTGACTGTTTGCTTTTACTTAATAGTGTCAAACTTAGCAAAACAAAACAGAACACTCAGTTAACTTTGAATTTTAGATAAACAATAAATAATTTTTAGTATAAATATATCTCATGCAATATTTAAGGCATACTTATTAAAGTATTTTGTAATTTAATAAAAAATTCTTTGCTGTTTATTTGAAATTCCACTTTAAGTTAGTTCAGTTCAGTCACTCAGTCGTGTCCGACTCTTTGCGACCCCGTGGACTGTAGCACGACAGGCTTCTCTGTCCATCACCAACTCCCAGATCTTGCTCAAACTCATGTCCATCCAGTTGGTGATGCCATTCAACCATCTCATCCTCTGTCATCCCCTTCTGCCTTCAATCTTCCCCAACATCATGGTCTTTTGTAGTGAGTTAGTTCTTCGCATCAGGTGGCCAAAGTATTGGAGCTTCAGCTTCAGCATCAGTCCTTCCAATGAATATTCAGGACTGATTTCCTTTAGGATTGATTGGTTTGATCTCCTTGCAGTCAAGTATCCTAAGGGACTAAGTACTCTGTATTTTATCTAGCAACCCTAAGACTGAGGTGTAAAATGCTACCTGGGGGGAGGAAAAAAAAAGAATGAAATCTTGCCATTTTTAACATGGATGGACCTAGAGGGTACTGTGTTAAAGTGAAATAAGTCAGACAGAGAAAGACAAGTATGGTATGATTTCACTTATATTTGGAATCTAAAAAAGCAAAACAAATGAACAAACGTAGCAAACTGGAAACAGAATTATAGCAAACAAACCAGTGGTTACTAGAGGGAATGGGGCTGGGGAAAAGAAAGAAACAGATGAGGGAGATTAAAAGGAACAGACTTCCAGCTGCAGAATAAATGAGTCATGGGTATGAAAGTGTGGGGAATATGGTCAATATCTAAGTAATATCTTTGTATTGCAACATATCATAGCTAGGCTTATCATGGTGATCATTTTGATGTTTACAGAAAAATCATTACATTGTGTTATAGGAACTAACATAGTGTTGCAGGTCAGTTATATTTCAAAAATGAACAAACATAGAAACTCACAGGAAAAACGATCAAATCTGTGGGTACCAGAGATTGGGGGGTGGGTTGGTAGAAATAACTGGATGAAGGCAGTCAAAATGTACTGCAGACTGCAAGTTATAAGATAGATAAGTACAATGGATGTAATCTACAATAAGATAAATATAATTAACACTGATGTGTGTTACACATGAAAGTCATTGAGAGTAAATCCTAAGAATGCTCATCACACAAAGCATTTTTTTCTATTTCTTTAATTTTGTATCTGTATGAGATGATGGATGCTTACTAACTTATTGTGGTAATAATTTCATGATGGATGTGAGTCAAATCATTACGCTGTGCACCTTAAACTTATACAGTGTTGTATTTCAATTATACCTTAATCAAGCTAGAAGAAAAATAAAATTTAAAAAATTTTAATTAAAATAAAAAGCTCCCTGGAAGCTCTGTATGCCTGTATAAGGGGTGGGGCTCAACTACAGTGAATTTACTAAAGGGTAGCTCCAGTTTTCATTAAATAACTGATGACAGTCTCTTAGGCCTTCATTCTTCCCCAGAGAAGAATATTTCAAACTCTTCATCTTGGTTGCCAGTGTTGTAGAAGTCAAGTGAAGGAAGAATACTGAGCAGCTCAATATTCATTATGTTAGGTTTCACATATTGATAGATCTTCAATTTCAGTACCATTCCCCTATCCTCGTGTGGTAGATTAAAGGTGGCTGCAATTTTTTTGCTAGTCCCCCCATTCAGGGATGAAACCTAATTCCCCTTCTTTGAATCTGGGCTGGCCTTAGTGATGTCCATGAGCTATAGAATGCAATGGAGACAACATTCAAGAGCTGCCCAGCCTAGGTAATAAGAAGCCCAGTAACTTCTGCTTGGATTTCTTGGAGTATCCTTTTTGGGTGCCTTGCCCTGAACCTCCATAGGAAATCTGACTATCCTGATACTGCTATGTGGAGAGGGCATGTGTATGTGTTCTGATGGACAGTGCCAGCTGAGATCAGCCTTCCAGTTCATCTTGCCATGGTGCCAGACATGTGAGTAAATCCTTCAGACTGGCCCATCTGCCAGCTGAATACTATCAAGTGAACTTTCTAAAAAGTCTTGTCTGGTGTATATTTTAAACACACACACACACATAAACATACACACACACACACACACATACACATGCACACACACACACACACATAAAAGTTCCTGGTACATAACATAATGATTTGATATTTCTATACATTTCAATACGATCCCCATGATAAGCCTAGCTGTCCTCTGTCACCATAAAAATATATTACATATTATTGATTGTATTCCCCACAATGTGACTCACTTCATACCTGTGACTCACTTATTTTGTAATTGAAAGTTTGTACCTCTTAACCTCCCTCATAGATTTCTCTCCTTCCCCCACCCCCTCCCCACTGCAACCAGCTGTTTGTTTTCTGTATCTATGGCTCTGTTTCTGTTTGGTTATCTTTGTTCATTTGTTTTGTCTTTTAGATTCCACATGTGAATGAAATCTTATATGTGTGTGTTTGTGTGTGTGTGCACGCTCGCGCGTACTCCATCGTGTCCAACTGTTTTTGACTCCATGGACTATAGCCTGCCAGGCTCCTCTGTCCATGGGATTTCCCAGGCAAGAATACTGGAGTGGGTTGCTGTTTTCTTCTCCTTGGGATCTTCCTGACATCCAGGGATTGAACCCACATCTCTTGTGTCTCCTGCATTGGCAGGTGGATTCTTTACCACTGCACCAACTGGAAAGCCCATGTGTACGTGTGTATATATATATATATGTATATATATATAATTTATTCATGTATCTCTTGATGGGTACTTGGGTTGCTTTCATATCTTAGCTATTGTAAATAGTGCTGCAAGGAGCATAGAGGTGAATATATCTTTTCTAATTAGTGCTTTTGTTTCCTTCAGATAATTAGCCAGAAGTGGAATTGCTGGATTATACTATGGTTTTATTTTTAATTTTTTGAGGAATCTCCATGCTGTTTTCTACAGTGGCTGTACCAATTTACATTCCCACCCACAGTGCAGAAGTTCCTTTTTCTCCACATCCTCACTGTTACTTGTTGTCTTTTTGATAATAATATCAAAGTATCCTTAATTTAAAGGCTTCTTTGAGTCTTTAATTTCAATGATTATACTAGTTTTTAAATACTCATACACATTTTTTTTAATTAAATAAAATACTTGTAGCTCAGGTGGCCTAGAAGCAAAGCCTGAGATAGAGATTCTTGCATAAATGCTTCAATGAGGGGATATTCTCAGGAAAACCTGAGAGTCAAGCAGGATTGCAGAGAGGAAGAAACAATACAGGAGTGGTTACCGCAGAAATTTAGCCTCAGGCTAAGCCCACCGCAGATGGTGACTGCAGCCATGAAATAAAAAGACGCTTACTCCTTGGAAGGAAAGTTATGACCAACCTAGACAGCATATTAAAAAGCAGAGACATTACTTTGCCAACAAAGGTCTGTCTAGTCAAGGCTATGGTTTTTCCAGTAGTCACATACGGATGTGAGAGTTGGACTATGAAGAAAGCTGAGCGCTGAAGAATTGATGCTTTTGAACTGTGGTGTTGGAGAAGACTCTTGAGAGTCCCTTGGACTGCAAGGAGATCCAACCAGTCCATCTCAAAGAAGCTCAGTCCTGAATGTCCATTGGAAAGACTGATGTTGAAGCTGAAACTCTAATACTTCGGCCACCTGATTCGAAGAGCTGACTCATTTGAAAAGACCCTGATCCTGGGAAAGATTGAAGGTGGGAGGAGAAGGGGAAGACAGAGGATGAGATGGTTGGATGGCATCACCGACTCAATGGACATGAGTCTGAGTAAACTCTGGGAATTGGTGATGGACAGGGAGGTCTGGCGTGCTGCAGTCCATGGGGTTGCAAAGAGTCGGACACAACTGAGCAACTGAACTGAACTGAAGCCCATGGGAGCTCTGGAATAGGAAGACAATCATAGATCAGTTCTTGGCCTTTTGTATTCTGTAAAGTTAGCACCGACTGTGACTTCCCAACCTGGCATGAGGGCAGTTATGGGGGAGAAAAGGGCCACTGTGAGCTGAGTACACCTGCCTAGTAAAGGTGATCTTGGCAAGGTGCATCTGCTCAATTTCTAACCTTTTATTTTTTTACTCTTTAAGGAATCAGTAGTCTTTCTAATCCCTCTGAGGAAATAAATTAACCTTTTTTCATTCTTTTCCCACTGTTTGTCTTCTTAATCAGTTTCTTCCATGTTAGTTCATAAACGGAAGTTCAGAAACTTCAAGGTATCAAGCAGAGAAAAGGGGGCAAATCCAAATCAGTCTGTTTCCAAAACCCATGCCTTTAACCATATTAAGCCATCTCCTTTAGCTGCATCTTAAGGAAATAATTTATCGTTACCTCTCCAGCTATAAGGGTGCTAACAGTCACTCGATCTGTTGGATACAAAACACATTCTCCAAAGCTTCCTACAGTCCGAATTTGCTTATATACCCAATGGGTTCATTTTGCAAACACTCACTGACTACCTGCCATATACCAGCACAGTACTGGGTGTGTGCGCAATGACCACCTAGACCCTGTCGGTGTCTTTAAGAGGCTCGAGTCCCGTAGAGGAAGCAGATACTAACATACAAGACTGTAGCAAGGGGTAGGGAGCTCTGCTTCAGGGCCGAACCTGGGAGCTACTGACCAGCAGGGAATCCAGGTAATTTACGGGTAAAGAGAGAAAGCTCTGGAACTGCTCCGAGCTCCCATTCCCATAAGTTTCCCCAAGAACGGGAGCTCGGTTTTTCTGACGGGAGAAGTGGACTGACTGGGAGCTTCGCGGGAATGTAAGTGTGCCGTTCCACTATCCACTTCACCGTGAGAAAGTGCCATGTCCCGGGGAGGAAGCTTTGACTCTGAGCAGCAATCCCGGCCGCGGTGGGCGCAGGGCGCGGGCCTCCTCCAGTGCAGGGGCGCCCGGGCACCCGAGACCTGAGAGTCCCTCTGCTCCGACTTGTGGGAACCCGGGCGGGGCCGGCGGTCGGGGATCCGGGCGGGCGACGAGGCCGGGAGAGTCACCCTCTCTCCCCGCACTCTAGGTGCGCTTCGCCCGCGGAGGACTTTCCGGTCTCCTGGGCAGAGGGACAACCAGGAACTTGGGCTCAGTCTCCACCCCGAAGCGGGGCGGGTCCGTCCAGGATAAGATCCGCAGCCCTGCCCTGCCTGGGTGTGATCTCCGTGGCAGCAGAGAAAGGGGGCCGTCCCATCTCGGCCTCTGGGGTAAGGGGGACCCTGGGCCGGGGGTCCTGGGCTCCAGAAGGGGTGCGGCAGCTCGGGAGGGCCTCGCGGGGGTGGCCGTTCGGGCCTCGCGGGGGTGGCCGTTCGGGCCTCGCGGGGGTGGCCGGTCGGGCGCGGCGCTCAGGCGGAGGTGCCGGCGCCGGCACAGGGTGGCGCCGGCCGGAACTCGCTGCGGGTGGGCGAGCTGGAGGCAGATACCGCCCCTTATCCACCCGCCCCTTGCAGAAGGACCTCCAGAGCAGTGTGTGGAGCTTAGAATGTCAGAGGTCACTGCAGTTATTTATCGAGTTCACGTGCCAAGCGCTGTGCTGGATTTAGGCATTACAAAGAAAGGATTGAGTAATATTCCCTGGAACTGACTCTAACACCCATGTTTTGCTTTTTTAATTTTTTCTTTACTCCTTTTAAGAAACTTACTCTTTTCTCCTGGTCTCTTACTCTTTCTCTCCTTGTGGACCTAATGCCTTCTGTACAATGCCTGGCACATGGGAATCTGTTATTACTGTGAGATCCTTGAACTGAGCTTGCGAATGGCCCAGTCTTACTCTGTGGTCGTGGCTTTGACCAGCTGGTGACTCTGGAACCAAAGAGGTTATTGCTTTTCAACAATCTGCCCAACTTTAAGGGCTTCCCAAATTGATGAAAGTCTTCTGTAAGCTGTTGGGAGCGTGTGAGACCTGAGTAATCCACAGCTTTCAGGAAAAGTGAGTATCTGCCTCTCTGCAGGTGACAGTGGGAAGATTGGATAGGATCCCGCTCCCACCCCCCACCCCGTCTAAAAGGATGCATCCCTTTGCCCATCATTTCTAGAACCCTCCACCTTCTCCTTATATTGCAAGTAATTCTGTTGATAGGGAAGCTCTAGCTCTTTCGTTGCAATGGAATTCTCAGATGACAGAGGTGGAACAGCAAGCAACAGAGGAAGGGGGCAGGAATGAGGAAATGGGTAACCATAGCCGGCCAGGACCGGCTGACTTCCCAGAGTCCTTTCTGGTCAAGGCCAGGCCCCTCCCTCAGCTTAGATCAGATTTCTTTTGCTTTGGGGATACCTACATGAGTGCAAACACAGACAGACATACACACAACTACTGGGTCAAAAGTGTTGTGAATTTCCCTCCTAGATATGCTTTCATTTGGTTAGGGATATTTTTTGTCTGAAAGCTTTTTAGAGAATAATGTGTAGTCAAGTCCAAGCAGGTCAGCCCTCAGTGTCTGAAGGGGATGCTGAAAGGGTGATGACTGCCTGGTCATTTCAAACTGTAGCTTGTGGCCCATTTCTCTTCTTATATCTGCCACTCATCTGTTTTCCCAGTTCTTGCTCATCTGCTGGTAGACTAAGCCTGCTCTTCTCCAAGGGAGATGGAGGTGAGGACAGGCACTCGAGTAACAGACATTGTGCCAAGGAGTACCTGATGATTCGGAATAAAGGAGAGGGGGAATTTTCCTTGGTTGTCCAATTTTATCCAGATATTGGAGGATAAAAATGCTTTTTATATTAAAACAATTACAGGTATATTTTGTGGTCGGATTCAAAATTTAAATACTTTCTTTATATAAAAGAATAAACTTCTAAAATTCTTGTTTGGACTTAGGGCTGTGATTTGGCCCAAATGTAACCTTTGGGAGTTTGCTTTCACTGCAATGAGGGCTACTTATGGAGGCAGTTTGGTAGATGCTGCAGTGTCTTTCCTGGAGGGACTTTGAACAGCATGCTAGTTGTGGCATATGGGATCCTCATCTCAACATGCGTGACCTTTTGTTGTAGCGCTCAGGCTCAGTAGTTGCGACGCAAGCATGTAGGATCTTACTTCGCCGACCAGGTATCAAACCTGTGCCCCTGCATTGGAAGGTGAATTCTTAACCAATGGACCATCAGGGAAGTCCCCTCATTTAATCTTTTTTTTTTCAACCTGAGGCAGGATTATTAAGCTTGTTTTACAGAAGAGATCCCAAGGCTCCAAGTGGTAGTATAAGGGTCAGATCCTTGCAAAAAGATTTAAATCCAGCTGCTGGATACTGGCTTCCCAGGTGGCACAGTGGTAAAGAATCCACCTGCTAATACAGGAGACATGGGAGACTTGGGTTCGATCCCTGGGCCTGGAAGATCCCCTGGAGGAGGAAATGGCAACCCACTCTAGTATTCTTGCCTGAAAAATCCCATGGACAGAAGAGCCTGGTGGGCTACCGTCCATACGGTTGCAAAGAGTTGGGCACAACTGAGCATGCATGTGTGCGTACGCACACACACACACATACACACACAATGGGTACTAAAGCCTGTTCCCTTAGCCTCCCTGCCTTACTGTGGCTCTGTCAGTGCTTGGTTCAGAGTGATTTGGCATTTGGATTTGTGGCTTCCTGGTCTATAAATTAATCTTGACCAAGTGTTTTTCTTTTCCTTTTCATCTTTCTTCTGGTCAAGCTGATATGTAAACTATGGTGGGAAGAACTGGAGCTGGCAGTAGCATGGGGATACAAGTTAACGGCCCTAGATTCAGGAGGGGCTTGGCTTGTGAATGAGGGAATCAGTTCACTCTTTGTGGCCCTGGGAAGAGCTGGGCAGGAGTGTTTTGGATGGCATGTTCTGGTTGAATTTAAGGAAATGACTTTTGAAACCCACAGGCTGGACAGGTTTGGATTTGGTAGGAGCTCTGTCACCAGAGATATGTGGGCAGAAGCCCCACAGCTCCTTTCTGTTGGAGCTGGAAAGGGGAGAAGGTTAAACCAAGATGACTTCTAAAGCCATTGTTTCCAAACTTTGGGTGCATCCCCCTGGAAGCTTGCACAGCATACAGATTCTTGCCCCCAGAGTTCTGATGCAGTATGACAGGATGAGACCCAGGAATCTGCCTGTTGTGTTGCTTTTATTGGGAGTAACTTGTTCAGTTATGTTTGAACTGGACAGAGAGCTTTGCTGTGGGAACCTGAACCACCACCTTTGAAGAATTTGTCTTAAATGTTCAAGATGCTTGAAATCAGTCAAATGCCTAGACACTGTGTTAAGAATTGCCCTGAAATTTGGCAGTTTCTCAAAATTTTTAAATCCATTGACTTGTGTTCTATCCATTTGAATACTAGGAATTTATCAAAAAGATATGGCTGGACATGCAGGTGGAAGGGCTTTCAGTTAGTGGGCAGAATGTCACTGGCCCCTACCAAATGGATAAAGGTTCATTTATTTATTATACAATCTGACAGATGCTAGATATTCAAGGGTAAAATACCCAGACCCCATCCTTAGGGAGCTAAACAAGCAAATCAACAATGAAAAACTCATAGGACTGCATGAGAAGTGATTCAATGCACTGTGCATAGCCTGCCATAGAACGGAGGAGGTGCACCTAACCCCATCATGGGTGGTCAGGGAAGGCTTCTTGGAGGGGAAATGAGACTGATCTTGGAGGTGGGAATAGGAGAAGAAGGGCTTATGCACAGGCATGGAGGAGTGCCATTCAGCCAGAGCAGGGCTAGTCCAGAGGCCAGAGCTTGAGGGCCGTCAGAAATTAATGTCATTCGGTGGGCCCGTGGGAGACAGGACCAATTATTGGGAGTTAGGTCTTAGAGATTCCGGGGATCCCATAGCATGAGCTGTTGGCCTAACTTGTAAATTCCTATTTTCTTTGCATCTGCTTCTGTGTTTAGCACTGTCATGTGATCATGCTAGCGTGCATGCATTCTATATCGCTTCAGTCTTGTCCAGCTCTTTGTGACCCCATGGACCGTAACCCACAAGGCTCCTCTGTTCATGGGATTCTCTAGGCAAGAATACTGGAGTGGGTTGCCATGCCCTCCTCCAGAGGATCTTCCCAACCCAGGGATCTAACCTGCATCTCCTCTGCCTTCTACATTGGCAGGTGGGTTCTTTACCACTGGCGCCACCTGGGAAGTCGCCAGTTTTGTGATTTCAGTTCAGTTCAGTCGCTCAGTCGTGTCCGACTCTTTGCGTTTTGTGATAGATGTTTTTAAATAAAAAGGGAACTCTGGGTCCCAGGAAGGAAATCAAGGCAGAGATTCAGCCTTGGAGAAACAAGACTCCCAGCTTCCCGGTCCTACACCAGGCCAACTCTTCAAGGTTTGTCTTGGACATAATCTGGGTGGGGGTCCTCCTCTGTGTGCTCTTGTCTCCCTGTGATTCCCCTACCACACTTTATTTTTTCTTGATTACAGACTTGTGCCCTCCTCTCAGCTTTGAGCTCCTCTGAGATCAGGACCACAGAGCCCCATTCCTCTGGCCCAGTGCCCAGTGAGTGCTCACCAAAGGTGTGTGCTGAATGAATGTTTGATTTTTCATGGCCTAGAAAATTTATTCCAACCTCTGAGCCCTACAGAATGATCCACTTTCTGACAAAGTTTCTTTTTCTTTTTTTGCCACACTGCGCAGCATTTGTATTTGGAGTTCCCCTATCATGGATTGAACTTTCACCCTCTGCACTGGAAGCACAGAATTCTAAGCACTGGAGAGCCAGGGAGGTCCCCAAAATGACCCATTATAAAAAGTGATTGTTCCATTCTCTGTCTCCACTCCCATCATATCCTTAAACCAGCCAAACTCCAAACTTAATGCATTTCCTGCCCAGTTGAAAAATCCACGTATCAGTTTACACTTCCCACTTCCCCACAGCCTTATCCTTTGTTCCTGGACATCTTGGGATCTACATCTGCAGATTGAACCAACTGAGTTTTGGATTCTGTAGGTCTGAGGTTGGGCCTATGAATTTACACTTTGAACAAATTCCCAGGTGATGGTGATGTTCCTGGTCATGGAACCACACTTTCACAACCACTTAGTTGTATGAACTTCTTTTAGGTTGAAATACTGGTCTGGATATAATGAAAGAATAAACATAGGGGAAGTTTAATCATGCACATGGGATCTTCTACCTTTTTCAGATTCTCTTGTGCTCCCTATGAAAGCTGCCTGTGACCTCCTCACAGGGGCCATGCTTTGGGTGGACTTGATTCCCTGGGTTTTCTGTACTTTTGGTGGCAAAAACTATTACAATATTGTAAAGTAATTAGCCCCCAACTAAAATAAATAAATTTATAAAAAAAAAAAAATGGGGGAAATGAAGTCACCAAGAAGGTAAATAATTTTCTTGATGAGATTTAAAAGAGATATCTGAGATAATTATTCATGTAGAGTATTTAGAACAGTGTCTGACACAATAAAATATATACTCAACAGTAGCTATAATAATTACTATTAACCATAAAAAAGAACGGGTGTGTCAGTTGAATTGAGGTGAATGAACCCAGAGCCTCTTATACAGAGTCAAGTAAGTCAAGAAAGAGTAAAACAAGTATCATATATTAACATATATATATATATGGAATCTAGGAAAATGGTACTAATGAACCTATTTGCAGGGCAGGAATAGAGACACAGACATAGAAAACAGACTTGCGGACACAACGGGGTAAGGAGAGGGTTGGTTGAATGGAGAGAGTAGCATTGACTTATATACAGCAGCATGTGTAAACTAGAGAGCTGGTGGGAAGCTGCTATAAAACACAGCGAGCCCAGCCTGGAACTCTGTGACAACCTAGAGGGGTGGGATGGTGGGGAGGGAGATTGGGAAGGAGGCTCAAAAGGGAGGCGATATATATATATACACACATTTATGGTTGATTTGCACTGTTGTGCAGCAGAAACCAATACAACTTTGTAAAGCAATTAGCCTCCAGTTAAAAATAAAGAAGAAATTTAAAAACTACTATTACACAAGATATGTGTAAATCAGTGCTATGTGATAGAAATATAAAGTGAGCCGCAAATGTAACTTTGAATTATCTAGTAGTCACATTTTAAAAAATAAAAACGAGACAGGTGAAATGAATAATATCAATTATCCTACCCAACAGATCCAAAGTGCTGGGTTGGAGAGAAAGTCCGTTCGAGTTTTTCTATAAGATGGTACTGATTAAAACTGCACCTGTCCAGTTAATTCACTAACTCTTATGCAAATTGAATCTCTTTTTCCTTACTGTTCCAGTCACAGTGCTTCTGCCTCTTCACTCAATTCCATATTGGTAAGCCACCTTCTTTTAAAAATTTTAAAAATGTCCATGGTTATTTTTTCACACTAGAAAATGTTATAATTAAAGTAAGTATTTAAATGTAATTATGAATTACAATGTATATAGGTATCACTGTAATTCATGCTGTCTGTAGAACATATTCAAATAAGCACATTCAAAATGTTGCATTAATGCATAGATGATATCAAAGTGAATCAATATGTTGACAGCAAGTGGATTGGTGCTGTGATTTGGTGTAATACTAGAAAAGATGCAACGTGGCTGACAAGCACACTGCACAGTGTAATGGTTACAGTGAATCGTGGCCCCACCAAAAAATGCTGCTGTCCTGTGTTATGAAAAAATATTTTATACTGCTTCAATTTTAAATTGAATTCAAATTAAAATTGAGTTATTTTCTCTATTGCACTAGTTGTGTTTCAATTACTCAGTAACTGCTTGGTGGCTTGTGGCTACCATGTTGCACAACACAGGTGCAGACTGTGTCTGTCAAAGGAAAGGTGGACAGAACACCTTAGTCTGTTTTATGTTGGCCTCAGCTTTAAGCAGGAGAGAAATTTGCACAGTATCCAGTCCAATTCCTGTTTCTAACTGGTTTTCCCCATTTCTCTCTGCCTCTCTGAGGTGGCATCTTTTCCTATCCCCAATGCCTGGTTCTTTGATACATAAAGGATGCCTTTCCACCAGGATTCCTTTCTTTGGTCACCTTTCCCTGTATCTACTCTGCTTCTTGTCTGGCTTGGGGAATTAGTAGGGTCAGTAAAGGGTCCACCTCACAGCTTCTCAGCTTAAGTGGGTGGACTGGGATGGGGTTTTCTGGAGGGATGCCCCACTGAGCTGATGGAGACACGTCACTCATCTCCTCACTATCCCCGTCTTTCTGGCTCTCTCTGTGTGTCTCTTACACACACGTTCACGCCATCTGCCTCTAGTTGGTTTCAGTTCCTTTCAGCTTCTGATCTTGTCTCATGTGAGTCCTAGTCCTTTGGATTTTGTCACGAGTTTCCTCCATGGCCCTCCTTTGCCTTCGTGAGGTTTTTCATGAAAAAAAAAAAAAAAATAAAACCAGGAGAAGCTGCATCAGAAATAGCAAGTTCCCTATGTGAATCAGACATCCACCATGAAAGAATTCTGACAGTTCTGTTTTTGTATTCTTTGGCCTGAGTCAGCTTGAACACTGGAAAGATTTGAAAATAGATCCCTACTCTGGTCCACGGAAGGAGTGGCTGATCCAGGGGGAGAGTCGCCCACAGAGCTAGATCTCCAGTATTTACAGGACATGGGTGGCGCCAGAAGAAAACGTGACATTTTAAGAGGGCCATGTTTCTTCTCCGGCTGATTCCAGATTGCCAGGGTCAAAGCGGTGTAAATCTGTGAAGAAAACTCAGCTACTTTTCCTGCTCATTTGGGAAGAGAGTTTTCTTCCCTTGTGGCAAACGGAAGTGGTAGTGTTGGTGAGGAAAAGCCTGAGCTGTGTAATAACTGTTTTCCTACCTGTAGGCAAATAAAACCTAACAGGACAATAGGAAGGACAATAGGAAGCCTGGCCACTCACCAGCTCTTTGCCGGTCACTCCCCTCTGGTACTTGAGTTTCTCGTTCAGGTCCTGTCTGTCTCCTCCTTCCAGCCTCACAAGAATTCTGTAAAGAAATATGGAGTGGACTTTAGTTTCTCTGGGACAGGTTATAAAAGAAAGACCAGATGTTGGATTCAGGGTTCCTTTTTCTGATGAGGTGCTCTTCTTCTTTACCCCTGAGATCTATGATGGCTGAGACAAGAGAGAAGATCAAGAGTACTGGTCTGCCTTGGAACTGGGGTCTCAGGATATGGTGGCCTATAGATTGTGATTCATAAGGAGGGATCCAGGTGACCTGGGTGCAGATGGACATACAGAAACTCTAGTGGTAAAAGAGATAAGAACTGGAGATCAGTACCAGTAGCTTGTGATCAACTGGTTGGGGTTCCTATGTGAACAGTTAGTGGGGTTCCTGTCTTAGAGTCTTACTTGCCCAGAATAGTTTACTTACGGTATTTTTGAAGGAGGAAAATGGAATTAAGTGACCTTTCACGTTTCTTTGAGGGCCCCTGATTTTAAAGTAACTTGGGAAATGGAGTGGGAAAAACAGTGTAACCTGTGGCAAAGCTTAACTATGCTGGACTGATTTTTCTCTTTGAATAGCTGTAATCCCTGAGGAGACGTGGCTTTACTCATGATGCTATGCAAAAGCTGCATGGATTTTTGGATTCCACTGAGTTAGATTTTGCCTTTGAGAGGACATTGCTAAAGCAAGACTCACAGCGGCAGGCTTTACCTGAGAGGCCACTCTCAGTCTGCAAAGCTGTATACCTGTGTATGATCTTAATCACATACTTTTGGCTGTAGACATGTTTATTATTGTATTGAAGTATTATTTACATACAATAAAATGCACAGATCTTAAGTGCTTAGTTCAGTGAGGTGTTTTTTTTAAGGAGTTCACTTTTAAAAATTGCTTCTTTTTATTTTATTTTTTAAATTTTATTTCTCTTTGTAATTGTAGTTTGTTGTTGTCGTTTAGTCACTAAGTCATGTCCGACTCTTTCGCAACCCTGTGGACTATAGCCTCCCAGGCTCCTCTGTCCATGGGATTTCCCAGGCAAGAATACTGTAAAAATCATTTTTAAAAATTGTGTTAAAATATACATAAGATAAAACTTACCATTTTAACTATTTCTAAGCATTCAGTTTGGTGGCGTGAATACAGTTACATTGTTTTGCAACTATCACTACCACGCTCTTCATCTTGTGGAACTGAACTTCTATACCTGCTAGACTATAATTCCTTCTCGCCCCTTCTCCCACTTCCAACACTACCATCCTACATGAGTTTGACTACTCTAGGTTCTCAATATAAGTGGAATCGTATTGTAGTGATCTTTTTGTGTCTGGCTATTTCACTTAGTATACTGTCCTCAAAGTCCATGTCAAATTTCTTTTCAAGGCTGGATACTATTCTGTTGTATGTACCACATTTTGTTTATGCATTCATCTATCAGTTGACACATGGGTTGCTTCCATCTTTTGGCTATTTTGAATAATCCTGCTATGAACGTGGGTGTACAAATATCTCATTGAGTCCTTGCTTTCAATTTTTTGGAAAGACTATGTATATTAATATGTATGTATGTATCTCCAGATTGTATATACCTGGAATATATACCCATAAATGGAATTGCTGGATCACATAGTAATTATTATATTTGTAACTTTTCAAGGAAGTACCATGCTGTTTTCTATAGTGGCTATACTATTTTACACTCCTACCAGCAGTACACAAGGGATCTAATTTTTCCACATCTTCACTGACACTTGTTATTTTCTGATTTGTTTTGTTTTAATACTAGCCATCCTAATGGGTATTTTGACAAATGTATACCGTTGGGTGCCACTGCCTCAATCAAGATAAGGAACATTTCAGTCACACCCTAAAGTTCCTTCCCTCACACTTCTGTGCAGGTATGTCCCCTCCACCTCACCACTACCTCCAATCCCTGACCCTAGGCAACCACTTTTGTGCTTTCTGGCATTATACATTAGCTTGGTTTTTTCGGCTTCATTCACTCAGAATAATGTTTTAGAGATTCACTTGTCTTGTCACTGAATCAGTCGTTTGCTGAAAAGTACTCCATTGCATGAATATTCTGCAATCTGTTTGTCCGTTTATCTGTTGATGGGCATTTGAGTTGTCTCCAGTTGCAGCAGTTCGTGTGAGTATGAGTCATGTGAATGCTCTTGCCGATGTTTTCTTGTGGATATGGGTTTTCGCTTATCTTAGATAAATAAGATGAAATTGCTGAGTCAAAAGGAAGATTCATGTTTAACCTTAATAGAAGCTGCCAAATAGTTCTCTCAAGTTTACAGTGTTTGAAAGTTTCAGTTGCTCTACCTCTTCTGTAACGTTTATTTATTTATTTTTAAATTTATTTTTCACTGTGCTGGGTCTTTGTGGTGCATGGGCATTTCTGTAGTTGGGGTGCACAAGTTTGGTTGCCCCACGGCATGTGGAGTCATACACAGGGGTCAAACCTGCGTCCCCTACATTGGAAGGCAGATTCATCATCACAGGACCACCAGGGAAGTCCCTCTCTAACATTTAATAGTGTCCACTTTTTGTTTCTTCCCTTTTCTTTCTGTTTTTTTTTTTTTTTACCATTTTAAGGGATGTGAATGGTATCTTATTTTGGTTTTAATTTGTGTTTTCTGCATAACCAATAGCAGGCACCTTTTCATATACTTACTGATCATTCATATGTTTTCTTTAGTGAAGTGTCTTAAGTCTTTCGCCCATTTAAGAACTTGCTGTGTTCATCTTTGTGTTATGACTTTTAATTCTTTGTATATTCTCAGCTTAAGTCCTTTATCAAATATACGTGCTGTGAATATTTTCTCCCAATCTATGGCTTTTCTGTTAATTTTCTTTTAGTGAGAATAAAATACACTTTTCTAACAGTGTCTTTTACGGAGCAAATCTTTTAATTTTGATGAATCTTACTTATATTGACTTTTATAGCTTGTGCTGTTTTGTGTCCTAAGAAATCTCTGCCTACCTTAAGGTTCAAGATAGAGAATGTATTTTCCTCTGTGGTTAGAAAGTAAACCCCAGTGGGACTGGAGTAATTAATCTATGCTAATGCTTCCTTAGAGAATACCAGCGGGCTCAGAAACAAAGCAAGAGGAGGAGACCCCCTGGGGAAGAGGGCCCTTCTTGGAGACTAGGCCTCCTGGAAGCCGGAGGAGCCAAGGCAGTTAACATCATCCTATGGCTGCAGGAGCAGCCAGTTCAGTTCAAGTCAACAGGCATTTCTTACAGCTCCACTGTGTGCAAGGCACTGCTAAGAATTAAGAGCAGGAAAGGAGGGGCCCAGGATGGGAGTCTGGTGAGCAGATTCCAGGGAAGATGCTGTCTTAGAATTCAGACAGATCTGAAAACGATGATGTTGGAGGACAGACACACACAGAGGACCCCATCGACTTGGTGGCCAAAAGGATCCTAAGGGAAATCTGGTTTGAAAGGTTGTAGATGTGAAAGCCTGAACTGTGTACACCACAAGTATTTTTAATATGGGAGGAGTTGGTAACCCACCCCTAAAACAGCTCATTAAACTGGTATGTTGGAATATGTGTTTGTGGTGGATAAAGGTCACTTGGAGAGAATAGTAATAAAAAGAATAGTTAACATTTGTTGAGTATATAATATGTGCAAGATTCTAAGTACTTGATATGGTACAATAACGTGATTCATCTTTGCCACAACCCTATGAAGTACTATTATTATTAATTCCATGTTATCAATGAGGAAACTCATTGAAGTACAGGGAGATTATAATTTACTCCAAATCACACAATGAGGAAGTATGTGTGGGAGAGTTATAAACCCGATTGGTTGGCCTCGGGGCTTCAGCATCTTGGTTACAGAAGAAGGATGATGTCTAAGGAAGGATGGCTCCAAGGAAGGAGGAGGTCCTGTCTATCTGAAATGGTCAGCTAGGCTGTGGCGTTGGCCACACCACCCTCAGGTTTGGACCTTCCCATTGCTGTTTCCTATTAGAGGTGCGGCATGGATTCTCCCTCACTAGCGTGAACCTGTCCCACTCGTGCTAATAGCACCTGGCAGACCGTGGGTCAGAGAGTGAATCCACACGTTATTATCACACATGTTACCCAGAGGCAGGTCTACCACTTAACGTGTATGCAGGGCTGTTTCCTGTCTCCAGGGAGGGTGGGGCTGGGCGCTGTCTGTAGCCTTCTCTACTCTTAACAATCCAACCGTGGTGGCAGTGAGCTCTTTTCTGGGCAGGCGTTTCCACTCCATTTCTACTCCTGCTTTCTTTGTGTAGTTACAGCACAGCCTGGGAATTGCTCTCTCAGCAGTTTGCTAGGCATTTTGATCTGAATTAGGGGAAAATCAACTCTTGAGAGATCAAAAGAGTGGTTGTGTTTCAAGCCTGGAGGGGCGCTGCCTCTAATCACGTAAGTAAACTGCTATCTGGGGCTTGAGCAAACATGTCAGAGCTGCGCCAAACCCCATGTTAAACTTTGAATGAAAGCCCATGCTGTTTTTGGTTCATAGCATAAGCTGGAAGAGTTATTCCTAGCAGCCCTTCTTTCTCTCCCTACTGGTGTACCCTGGATAGTCTAAATATTGCTGATGTTAGGATAAACATAATCAAACGGTTCCATTATTTCTAGCCTTTGACTGTCTCCATGGCATGATGCATCAGTCTCTGAAGTGGGCAGCACCGGGGGTACTTTCTGATTGTTGGTGGAACCCATCCAACTGCGTACAGGATGCTCGGCCCTGTCATGGAGGGGAGGGGCACAGAATGTGCCTGGATGGAGTTTGGATGGAAACACTGAGTACCTCTCAGCTGGAGATGACATGACTCTGGCCATGTGTTGGCTCCAACAGATACTGTCACAGAGCCACGTTGCCTTGTTCTTCCACTGGAAAGGTTGGATGGCTGAACTAGGGCAGGGGCATGTGGGGTTAGAAACATGCTGTCTTCAAACAGCCACCACTCTTGATTGGGTGCTGTCTGCCAAAGTGGGGTCCAGCATTCAGCAGATAGGTCCGGGAGGAGTGTTTTTGTTGTTTTAAAAAGAAAGCATTTAGCTCAGCAAAAGATGTGACAATTTGAAGTTTTGATTCCATTGTTACTCCTAAAAGGCAGGTATCACTGACACCTGCCTTAGTGTACACGTATACACCTGCCTTAGTGTACACCTGCCTTACATGCATGTATGTAAACACATGTGCATTTAACATGGTATAGCACGAAGGTCTCTAGAGTAATGGCTGTGACTGAAAACATAGCTCCTACCACCTAGTATATGAGTGACTTTGGGCATTATGCTTAACTTTTCTCAAATTTAAGTTATCCTGCCCAATTCACTGGACAGTGAGAAAGGGAAACAATATAGTGTTGATAAATCACCTGTGTGTTTAGTCGTTCAGTCGTTCATGTCCAACTCTTTGCGACCTCATGGACTGTGGCACGCCAGGCTCCTCTGTCCAGGGGGATTCTCCAGGCAAGAATACTGGAGTGGGTTGCCATGCCCTCCTCCAGGGAAATCTTCCCAATCCAAGGATTGAACCCAGGCCTCCCACATTGCAGGCAGATTCTTTACTGTCTAAGCCACCAGGGAAGCCCATGATAAAGCACCTAAGCACTCAACGTAACTAGATGGTCAGTAAATACTTATTTAAAAATAAAGCCAGCCCCTCTAGCTCCAGCACACCTAACAAGGCCAACTTTCCTGATGCTGAGCCGCTGAGCAGTGGCAGAGGCTACCCCCTGGAGGAGTGAACCCCATGACCAGAAGGAGGAGACCAAAGGCTGGGAGATGAACCTTCAGAAAGAGTGTAGAGTCCTTGCAATGGGAAGGATGTTCAGCAGAGTTCTCGCCAACCACTGCCAGAATTTTTTTCTGTTCTCTTGAACAGACGAAGCACAGGGGGTAATTTTCGATATGAAGGTAACAAATGGACAGATTAAGGTTGCCTTTTAGCACCTAGAATTGTACTTGGCCTGGGACAGGCATTCAGATCATGACTGTTGAATGACTGAGCATGAAACATCAGTGAAACTATCCTATTAGTTCCATGATTGAGAGCAGTACTTGGTGTTACCTGTGCATCGCTTCTTGTTTCTATGCTCACTAGCCTGCAAGGAGGAGGGGAATCCAAACAATTTGTCTGAAATTAAAAGGCAAAATAATTTAAAAACACCTCCACCATCAAAAAGCCAGCCAAGCAGAATTCCAAAGATCTCTAGTCGACAGGTGGCACTTGGAGTCACTTGGATAATGATAGAAAATTACTTAGGAAAATTTGAAACTTTATACTATGAAACTTGAAAACAGTACCCAGAGAAATATTTATAAAATTTATTAGAATATGCATTGATTTGTGCCTAAGGAAACTGAGGTATTAATGTGAAGTAGAAAGATGTTCAGGAGGGCAGACAGTAAACTTAGTGTGCAGGGCCCCCCCAGCTCTCCCAGCAATCATTAAGGCCACCTCATTACTCTTTTTATTTTTCTAATCTTATCTCTTAATACAATATAGGACTCGCCATAAACAACTTTCATTATTGTATTATCCATCTGGTTTGTAAAATGGAGATAATGTCAGGACTCCAAAGGTTATTAGGTAGATTAAGGTCATGTAGAGGAGTGTTTAATACATGTCCTTCCTTCCTTCTCCCTGCCTTTTGGACAAAGGAATCATTGGAGTAGAAACTTGAATAGACTTGGGCATGATGTGGGAATGAATGGTAGAGAAAGAGTGGGGATGTTTTAAATTATATGTAAAATGTGTTTTTTAATTATTTGTGGATTGAAATTATTATTACTGTTCCAATAGTGCCGTGAATAAGTGGCTAAAATTTGGACAAAAGACTGTTAATAAGTTACTTGCCAGATGGTGGGTTGAAAGAGATTCTTCTCTAAGAATTGTTTAGCGAGCAAGTCTTCAACTTTGCCTGTGCTTAGCCGACACACTTTGTTTGCTTGGATTAAATGTTTAAAAATAAAAAACCCCATCCAGGGAATAAAATTTTCTTTAACTTTAGAAGAATCAAAGATCCAAGGAAGAAGAGTTGCTTTCATGTTCCTATTTCATAGACAGTTTTAAAAAGCCTTTAGTGTCTGGGTGGGGCCCAGTTACACTCTCCACAAGTCCACAGACTAAAAGTTTAAATTTGTCATCCTCTGGGATTTAAAATGAAACCATGTACCAAAGAAAAATGGTGAATGAGTCACTCACATGTGATCTTCCAGGGAGGAGAAGGATTCAGTGTAAGAATGTGTCACAAGGCCATCAGACCCCTTCACAGTGAAGGGTTAGAGTGCCGGTCTTGGGTCAATGTTGTGCATCTGAATGGAGACCAACTGCCAAGTTATGTTGGGGTCTCAAGGAAAGCATCTGGTCATGGGGTGAATTCACCATGGTGTCGCATCCGGCAAGACCAGAGAAAATGTATTTCTTAGCACGTCAAGAAGGGGTTCATCTCTTAGGGACAGGTTCGTATTTATAGGTTTATCACTCATAAGCACTCACATGCTTGCACACATGGTTAATTTATTTATTTACGTTGAGAAATATAACTATTACTTAGAAAAAAATCCTTATACTGCAGTACTTTGTAGAGAGGTCCACATGGGAAGCCAAACTCTAGTCCAGAGGTTCCTTGGCAATCAAGGAATCAGAATGAAGAGTTTTAGATAGATAAAATTCATCTTCACAGTGGGGAAATATCTGACGCCTGGAACATTGATCCTGGGGCCAAGCCAGCCTTTCTTGAGGCCATGGTTTTGAGAAACATTTTAGAGTAAACCTCAGTGATGGTTTTGGGTTGAGCTTGCATTGCTGATGGACAGAATTTTTCTTTAAATATGTCTAACAGCTTTTGGCCAGCTGACTTCATCTCGGGAGCCATTCTTCCTCCTTAGATGAGTTTGCATATCGTTGTTTCGATGATTATTTACTGATTTTACTAGTCAGTCTCATTTGCCTGCTGTCCAAAGTCTGGGTGGGTGGGGAGGAATGTATCACACTGCTGTCTGCATGGCCTCCTGCAATATTACCAGGAGTGGGCCTTGTTCATGCATCTGCAGTCTGCTGTAAGAACTTAAGAAACTTTATGCTTGAGTCAGCACTGGGTTGCCAATTTCTGGCAGTGATATAATAGGGCAGTATGTGGAGTAGTGTAATAATTGTCCTTCTGAACATCCTATAGAAAAACAAAAGGGGTGTGTTCTTGACATACCTAATTTTTCTTTATGAATTCATTGTAAATTATTTCTGAAAGTAAATGTAATCTTAACCTGAAATAGATTGAACTTATTTATAGCTAAAGGCTTCCCAGGTGGCTCAGTGGTAAAGATTCCACCTGCTGAGCAGGAGGCATGGATGGGTTCAATCCTTGGGTCGGGAAAATTCCCTGGAGTAGGAAATGGCAAACCCACTCCAGTATTCTTGCCTGGAAAATTCCATGGACAGAAAAGCCTGGTGGGTTACAGTCCATGGGGTTACAGAGTCAGACACGACTTAGTCAGTAAACAACAATTTACAGGGTATTATTCCCTTATGCAAAGGAATATGTATTCCCTTGGGATAAGTCTCTTATGTTGAGTTACCAGCTTTCTTTCAGTTGCTCTAAAACTATGTCCTAAAACCTTCGAAAGCCCTGTCCTGAGCCTTAGGTGTCTGTTTAGTTGCTCAGTCGTGTCTGACTCTTTGCGACCCCATGGACTGAAGCCTGCCAGGCTTCTCTATCCATGGGATTTTTCAGGCAAGAATACTGGAGTGGGTTGCCATTTCCTCCTCCAGGGGATATTCTCGACCCAGGAATCGAACCCATGTCTCCAATGTCTCGTGCATTGCAGGCAGATTCTTTTCCACTGAGCTATCGGGGAAGCCCTAGGTGAGGGGTTCGCATATTACAAAGAAGATGCAGGTTCCCACCCACATATTGATTTTTTGAAAGACATCTCAAACATATGGTCTCTTCAGGCTTCATCTTTCCATCTTGAAGAGTCCTGATGCTTTTAAGGTCATTTGAGCCATGCCCCAAACTGAATGTGTCTGCATTTCCCAGATGTAAAGTTTGAGGCATAGTTGCTAATAATTTGCCCCTCCCCCAACCCATGAGCTGCCAGAGGAGCTTATACAACCTCAAAGTTGTATACAACAACAGAGTCTGGGTCACTGTGAACTTGGTCATACTGATCAGCTTATGGGATTGTAGGCTGGCCCTCAGAGAGAAAGAGCAAAAGAATCAAGGAGGCTGAGGCAGAAAAGGTTCCTTAGAGCAGTTGTCCCCAACCTTTTTGGCACCAGGGACTGGTTTCATGGAAGACAGTTTTTCCATGGACTGGAAGCGGGGGCAGGTGCTGATGGTTTCGGGATGATTCCAGGACATTACATTTACTGTTTGCTTTATTATTTCATCAGCTCCACCTCAAATGTTTGCTTTATTTCTATTATTACATCAGCTCCACCTCAGATCATCAGGCAGTAGATCCCAGAGGTTGGGGGCCCTTACTATAAGAATCCTTGGCTCTGCACGTGGACACGTGGGCGGGCTTTTACAGATGGAGAAGGGCCTTTCATTCCAGTGACTGATGGTTCTGTACAAGAGGCCTACAGCAGTTCTGTGTTGGTGGGGGTGTGTGTGTGTTCAATTCCTTCCCCACTCCTGCCTAATTATTGAGGTGCCAGATACTGTGCTAGTCAACATTTGTGTGGGTTCACTTTACACATATTATCTGCTATCTAATGAAAGGATCAAAGGGTGCCATTGACTGCATTCGTTTCTAAAATCTATTTTAGAAACTCAGTTGATACTAGTAAATAATAAATACACAACAGCTGTTTTTATATAAGTGGACTTACTCTGTGTGCTGTCCAAGTTTTAAAATGCATTGTCTGGTTAAAAGCACCCTGTGTTCAAATGTGACACAGCTTCTTCCTGTCTAGCTCATTGAATAATGACTCTCAGTATTTCCAAAAGGCTTTGCTCAAACCACCACTGAAATTTGAATTTTATAGAATGTTCATGTGTCATGAAATATTATTCCTTTGATTTTTGGTCAACTGTTGAAAATGTTAAAAATGTTTCTTAGCTGATAGACTGTTTAAAATTAGAATGTGGCCCCTGAGCTGAAGTTTGTTGATCCTTGTTCTATACCATTATCCTATTGTATTTTCATCTTACTGGTATCAAATTGTCTTATGTAGTCATTTCTTTATTTGTTGTCAGTCTTTCCTGAAACACTGTAAGCTCCTTGAAGGCAGGTTCGTTGTCTTATTCACCATATTATCTCTATCAATTAAAACAATGACTGAGATATAGAGGTGTGTTACGAATATTTAGTGATTGAATGTATAAATTCAGATAATTCAGGAGCCACTAAATCCGATAACGTCTTCCTTCCAAAAATGTCACATGTAAGTCCTGTCCCAGGGGCCACATCCTGCCCAGATCTTTGCCTATTTTAGTAGAGATCCTTGTTCCTGTACTATTAATAGTATCTCAAGCCTTCCTGACTCCTTGACTTTGACTCTAGTCTACTCCCTCGTATAGTAACTTGCTAAAGTATGTTTTGTCTTACATTATTTCTCTGCAAAACCCAACCCTTTCACTGTTTCTCCACTGCCTACATTGTAAATCAAACTCCTCAGGTGGACGTACAGGGCCCTTGATAATCAATTCCCTGCCTGCTTTTCCACCTGTATCTCTGAGCCTTCCCCAGAAGGAGCCCTCTGCTCCAGCAGCCTTGCCATCTCATTGTCCCTGAAGCCACGGCTCATCCTCACCTCTGCACCTTCGCTTAAGCTGTGCCTCAGAGCCAGTTGACATTCCCCGCAGGAAGGGATTGACCCCCAGGTCAAATGCAGTTAAGTATGCAGTGAGTGATGGGAAACAAGGAAGAAGGAGCTGAGCCTCAGAAAGTGGAAGATGAAGAGTGACTGTGGCCCAACAGGACTCAGTTGGTGATAAAGTTGGCCAAGAAGGATGCAGTTATTCTGGGGGAATGATAGAATAAGGCTCCCTGGTAGGATTGGGCTTCCCTGGTGGCTCAGCGGTAAGGAATCCACCTGCCAATGCAGGAGGTGTGTGTTCAATCCCTGGGTCAGGAAAATTCCCCTGGAGGAGAAAATGGCAAACCACTCCAGAATTCTTGCCTGGGAAATCCCATAGCCAGAGGAGCCTGGCGGGCTACAGTCCGTGGGGTTGCAAAGAATCGGACACAACTTAGTGACTAAGCAATAACAACAACCTGACGGGGTTATCTAAGCCAGTGATTTTCAAACCACTGTGCAGACGGATATTCTGGGAATCTTGTTAAAATGCACATTCTGGCAGTAGGTCTGGAGTGGGGACCTGGGATTCTGCATTTTAAAGAGCTCATAGATGATGCCCATGCTTCTGGTTCTGGGATAATTCTTTGAGTTCAAGGATCTCACCAAATGCTCAGAAAAGGAGCCTTTTCTGTAGGACCTGAATGTGAAAACAGGAAGCCAGTGGGTCTGCCCCTCAGAGGCTGGTCTACAATAAAGACATTTCTTGCATTCTAAATGACTAAATACATGTGTGATGGCTCAAGGCTTCTTGATGAAGGAGGGGGTGCTGAAGAACTGAGGGCAAAACTGAGTGTGTAAGGCTGTAGCTTAAAGGGAATAAGTACCTTTAAGTCCTGAGATGGTGGTAGTAACAGTGTCCATTGGGAGAAAGAAAGGTCTAATGTGAGTTGGGCCAGTGGCCTGTCATCATATACAAATGCATGCACGTGCACGCGCGCACACACACACACACACACACACCCGACTCATTCAGGGTAAAGGCTGGAGTGCAGCACTTTTTCCCTGGTGTAGTCAGATTATCTTTTGTCTCCAAGAGGCACCTCTTCTGATCCTCTAACACTTCCAGTTTAGAATCTAGGCTTGGCTTGAGTTCAAGTAATGTACCTCACCCTAATTAACCAAGAGGAATCATTTCTGTAATGTGTTATCTCCAAACAGAAGAACAGCTAGGAGACTGTTTGTCTGGCATAATTCACTTGCCTTTTAGAACAGTTTCTCTTTAATGATTAGCTTGGCTCTTGTCTCTTTGGCTAATCAATAGCTGCCCCCTTGATGAAATTTGGTGTTATTTCCCTGTGGCTTAACTTTGTGCAAACTGTGAGTTATCTTGATTAATGATTTTAATGACAGTTCTCTCATCCCCTCTGGTTTTATCACACAGGAACTTCTGCTTGACTGACCGAACCGTGACCCTGACATAGAGTCATAGTCATGGTAAGTTGGGGATGGGGTTCACCCTCCCTGGTGCCAGCCCCAGACAGGTACAGGATGTGTAATCAGGGCCTGCTGTCTTATACAAAGGGTTGTTTGCTCAACTGAGGGGAGGGAGGAGGAAATGGAAAGGTAGTTTCTTTTTTTTTTTCAAAAACACCACTTCAGGGCTGGTGAGTCACCTGAAACACTGGTGAAACACTCTTTCAGGGCTGGTGAGTCACCTGACCCTGAAAATTAATTCAGAGAGGGACTCTTTTGAATCTTTCTAACATCTTGAGATGCAGAAACAAGTTATTTCTCTCTGCAGAAGCACGATGTGTTCGTTGTAGAAACTGTAGGCAAATAAAAAGGAAAAATCTGAAATCCCACTGCATTTCCCAGCAGGAGATGACTGCCGTACACTTTGGGTGCTACCTTATCATTTTAGGCTCATCAGGAAGAGTGTTTTAGCTTCTCGTCCACCTCCTGCTGCTAGCTGTGGCTGGACTCCTCTGAGCTTCGTTATCTGATTTCTGGGACAGGCAGGGAATTGGATCCCTGCTGATGTGGAAGCTGAGCCTTTCAGCTGCAAATGTGGCCCTACCTGAGGCTGGCCACCTGCTCTCCTTCTCCTGCCCAAATGAGGAGAATGAGAAATGAGAAAAGAATGGGCAGGTGATGCTTAATCCCTGGTCTTCTGGGAAGAAATAATAGAAATAGAATCTTATACCCAGAGAGGACCTGGACATTCTGCCAGCTCTAGACGTCTTCCTTTAGGAAAATGGAGGTGTAAACTATACTGAACAAATAGTAATATACATTTAACATTTTTTTTTCGTTAGCTATTTTAGAATTTTCTTCATTATCCCTGACAGTCAAAGGCTTACTCATGTCTGCACCAGATCTTTTATGCTTTCATATTTGTTCTTGATGGGTTCTCCCTGGACATGTACAGCATTTATTCAGACATGTTTATGGTGTCCCTACTTTGTGCATGGTATTTGGCTCTGGGAACTCAAAATTAATGAGTTGCTCTTCCTGTTCTGAACAAACACTCAGCCTTTCTACATGTGAAGACTATAACCCAGTGACCCTTCCATGGGCTTTCCACTGAGGAAAATTGCCTCAGTTGCTCCTGTTTTTCTTCCTAGAACCTGTTTTCCCATTATGACTATTATTTATTGGACAGATAAAGTATATCTTTAAAGGAAAGGAAAACCATTCCATATAGTCACGGTATTGTAATTCCCTATTATTTTCCATCATTTTAGTTTTAGACCCTACTCATTTGATAGTGGTTTTGAAATAGTAGTAATAAGAACATAAAGAAGAGTTAGTGTATTCACTCTTAACCTTTGCTATGCTAAGGATTTCCCTGGTGGCTCAGACAGTAAAGCATCTGTGTACAATGTAGGAGACCTGGGTTCGATCCCTGGGTTGGGCAGATTCCCTGCAGAAGGAAATAGCAACCCACTCCAGTACTCTTGCCTAGAAAATCTCATGGATGGAGGAGCCTGGTGTCTGTGGAATCGCAGAGTTGGACATGACTGAGCAACTTCACTTTCACTTTGCTACGTTAACACGTATTTATATTACATCTTATATTAAAATTATTTACTCTTGATGATGGAGTTATGGGTGTTTGGATTTTATTCTTAATTCTTTTAAAAAATTTTATTGAAGCATAGCTGATTTACAGTATCATGTAGGTTTCAGGTATAAGCACAGCTATTCAGATATATATATATTCTTTTCCCTTATAGGTTATTATATAATATTGAGTAGAGTTCCCTGTGCTGTGCAGTAGGTCTTTGTTGGTTATCTGTTTTACACATAGTGGTGTGTATATGTTAAATCCAACCTCTTAATTTATCCTTCCCCTTCCCACTCAGATTTTCTTCTTAATTTTTAAAAATTTTTTTCCAAATCTCTACAATGATCATATGATCCATTTCTAAAAGGAAAGCATGTTTTAAAAGCCATTGTTTTCATATATCTAAAAAAATTTTTCAAAGATATAATTTACATATAGTGAAATGCACAACTCTTATGGTTACTGGTGGATGAGTTTTGACAAATGTACCATGCATCTGCCCTCTTCTTAAGATAGAACATTTCCTCACTTCAGGAAGTTCCTTCATGCCCATTCCAGATCAGTCTCCTCCCTGTTCTCCACTCCATTTCAGAAATACAATCACTGATCTGGTTGTTTTCATCATAGATTAGTTTTGCCTGTTCTAGAAGATCCTATAAATGGAATCACAGAGCGTCTACTCTTTTTTTATGAGCATTGTATTTTTTGCAGTCCACCCGTGGTGCTATATCAGCAGTTTGTTCCTCTCTTCCTTTTTATTTCTTTGTATCATGTTCCAATCTTTTTACATTTATCATCTTCATTATTATTTTAATAACTGAGTAACAGTTCATCGATTGTGATACAATACCGATTTCTAGCTGTTTGTTTTCATCATTCTTCCCTACATCCTCTGTTCCCTTTGCCTGTTGCTATGAGGAAACCTTCCTTGGGGGGAATCCCCTGCCTTCCCTGAACAGGTGATGATACATTATGCCCTGGAATTGAATCAATATGGATACTTCAGAGCTAACAGGAACAAATTTCCCCAGCTTATCTTGTTCCTGAAAAAAAGAGTCCCTAAGAATGCTCACAGATAAGCTATCTTTGCATGGTCCTCTATCAATTCATCTTGTTAGATATTAATTTTAATCCCATACTAGGTACCCACCCCAGTACTTGCCTGGAGAATTCCATGGCCAGAGGAGCCTGGCGGGCTATAGTCCATGGGATCACAAAGAGTTGGACACGTCTGAGTGACTAACACTTCCTTAGTGTCCGTCAGCAATGCAGTTTGCTTTAAAAGGCAGTGTTTGAGTACCATCCAAAATTCTTTCAATATTGGAATTCCGAAAGAACCTTGTGAAACATTCAGCTCAGAAAACTGTCTCCAGCGGGGGTCAAGGGCTGAGCTAGGCCATTTAGAATTTTGACAGCAAATCACCAACTTGCTTGTTACTATTGATAGATAGTAGAAGAAAACAGGTAATATGCCTGCATTAATTTCATATGGCTGCCATAACAAAGCGCCACAAACTGGATGGCTTAAAATAATAGAAGTTTGTTGTTTCACGTTTCTGGAGGGTGGAAATCCAAAATCAAGGTATTGGCAGTGCCAAGGTCCCTCTGAAATCCAGAAGGGAATTCTTCCTTGCCTCTTTCTAGCTTCTGGTGGTTTGCTGCCAATCTTAGGCATTCTTCAGCAGAGACTGGAGTCAACAACATGTTACCACGTGGCTTCTCCCTGAATGTCTTTGTCTTCACATGCCGTTTTCTAAGGACACCATTCATGTTGAATTACCAGCTTACCCTTGTACTCCAGTAGGACCTCGTCTTGATTTAATTTATTATAATTGATTAATTAATTAATTTAATGACAGTATTTCCAAATAAGGGCACATTCTGAGGTACTGGGGGTTAGGACTTCAACATACCTTTCTGGGGGGATGCAATTCAGTGCCCAAGAAAGTTTTTTAATTTTTGTTTTATATGTTTTTTGGCTATGCTGGGTCTTTGTTGGGGTACACAGGCTCTTCGTTGCTATGCGGGCTTTCTCTAGTTGTGGCAAGCAGGGGCTACTCTCTAGTTGCGGTGCACAGGCTTCTCTTTGCAGTAAAGAAGGCTTCTCTTGTGCACAGGCTTCTCTTGTTGTGGGAGCACAGGCTCTAGGGTATGTGGGCTTCAGTAGTTTGGTATGTGGGCTCAGTAGTTGTGGCGCATGGTGTGTGGCATCTTTCAAAACCAGGGATAGATGGAATCCATGTCCCTTGCATTGGCAGGTGGATTCTTAACCACTGACCAAGGAGGTTAATGTCATTCATTTCTCTTTTCCTCAGTCAAGTGTGGAAAAGTGATGGGTGTTAGAAGTTCACCATATTCAGGAGGTGAAAGACTGGTCTTCCAGCAGATAAGACCCACACCCTCTGGGACCTGAGGGCTTTGGATGGGCTTGATGTGGGCCACAGTGGGCATGAGAAGTTCAGCCTAAGGTGGACTAGGTCTGACTTACTAAAGAACTACCCTATGGGTATAAAAATCCTCCATGCCTTTACAGGCCCCGTGTACATTCTTGGATCAAATTAAAGAGAGCCTTAGATCTATTTTACATTGTTTTTGCCACCTTGTACAATGCTCTATTCTAGATTTTGCTTTGACATTACCCTGTAGACTTGCATTAGGGCTGTTATCAGAAACAGATATAAGAATCTCACTATGATGTTTATTATAGAAATGTTACTGAGGTCATTTTGAATTATACTGATGAGAGCCACTCAGGCCACTGAGTCTGAGTTTTTGGTTTTGTATTTACTGTTTGTACTAAGTGTTTTGCTATATTATCCTCCTTCATTATTACAACAGCCCTGTGGATTGGTATCATTATTATTCTTAACATACAGGTGAGAAAAATGAAACTTCCTCTAGACTACAGAGCTAGGAAGTGTTGAAGCAAAGATTCCAACCTGGATCTGTTCAACTCCAATGCCTGTGCTCCTTCCCACTAAGCTTACTACCTCTCAAAATATGCCCACCATGTCTCCTTCACAGAGACCTACAGGTGAAATTTCCCCCAATATTAGGATTCTCTTTACAGAATTCATGACCCCCAAGTGATGCAGAGGAGATGGAGCTGACTGTCTCCATGAATTTGAGATTTTACTGGAGTCATGGGCACCAGGCTGTTGGGGTGCCTTTCAGCCAAGTCTTATATAAGATGTAAAACCTCCCTTTGCAGTAATTCATAGTGATCTCCCTCGGCTGTTCTGTGCCATCACCATAACATCCTAACACTGGTAATTTGGTAAATTCTACCATTTGCCAAAAGAGGCATTATCAGAAAAGTCAGGAGAAACCTCTGTATGACCTCAGCCCTAAATTTAGCGTTGGCGATCTCTTCTTACTCTCAGCTTGTGAACTCTTAGCATCTTAAAAGCACATAGCATCCATTATGAGCAGAGCAAGGTTTCCAGATGAGTCTGAACTCCATTGCCATCTGGGAACCATGGATATCAGGCAGATCCTCCCCCATCTGCTGTCTCTACCAATCAGATGCACATCACAGTGGTGTACACCTGATAGATGAACTAAGGGAAAGGGGACAACACAGAACAATTTTTGGAAGTGCTGGCTATGACTAATTAGGCCAGTTTCAATGACAAGAAAACAGAATTCAGAATAGCAAAGCACAGATTGTTAAGAGGTTATAGTCATATTTCTTGTCAGCAAACAGAGGGGAAGATACATGAAAAACAAAAGCTAGTTTGATTCTTCCTCTGCTGCTAAATCAGGAAGCCCAGAAGAGCTCCACTAATTCAGGTTGCCTCTCGCTACACACAGCATGGGCTTCCCTGGTGGCTCAGCTGGTAAAGAACCCACCTGCAATGTGAAAGACCTGGGTTCGATCCCTGGGTGGAGAAATTCCCCTGGAGAAGAGCTAGGCTACCTACTCCAGTATTCTTGGGCTTTCCTGGTGGCTCAGACAGTAAAGAATCTGCCTGTAATGCAGAAGACCTGGGTTCGATCCCTGGGTCGAGAAGATCCCCTGGAGAGGGGAACAGCTACCCACTCCAGTATTCTTGGGCTTCCCTGGTGGCTCAGCTGGTAAAGAATCCACCTGCAATGCAGGAGACCTGGGTTCAATCCCTGGTTTGAGAAGATCCTCGGCAGAGGGGAACAGATACCCACTCCAGTATTCTGACCTAGAGAATTCCAGGGACTATTCCATGGGGTCTCAAAGAGTCGGACACGACTGAGCGACTTTCACTTTCACACATAGTGCAAAGAACAGCAGGGTTTTTCCTGGGCAGATGATCTCTTTTCCTCTCGTGGACACTGCAGTTCTCCTTATTGATTACAGTTTCGTCCTGCTTTCGCTTCTAGGCAGAGAAATCTGTGTCTCACAGCAAAAAACTACACTGACCCTTAAGTCTCTATTTCCATTTCCTTTCCCTCCTTTACCGTAATGGGTATGGCATAGCCCTCTTGGAGGAGGTTGCCCTTAACCCCACCATAGAGCTGCCAGAACTTACACAGGACTGGGGAAACAGACTCTCGGAGGGCACAAACAAAACCTTGGCACACCAGGACCCAGGAGAGAGGAGCAGTGACCCCACAAGAGACTGACCCAGACTTGCCCGTGAGTGTCCAGGAGTTTCCGGGTGAGGCATGGGTCAGCGGTGGCCTGCTACAGGGTCAGGGGCACTGAGTTCAGCAATGCATGCATGGGACCTTCTGAAGGAGGTCACTGTTACCTTCATTACCTCCACCATAGTTTGGCCTCAGGTCAAATAACAGGGAGGGAACACAGCCCCACCCATCAACAGAAAATTGGATTAAAGATTTACTGAGCATGGCCCCGCCCATCAGAACAAGACCCAGTTTCCCCCTCATCCAGTCTCTCCCATCAGGAAGCTTCCATAAGCCTCTTATCCTTATCCATCAAAGGGCAGACAGAATGAAAACCACAAATACAGAAAGCTAAACAATCTGATCACATAGACCACAGCCTTGTCTAACTCAATGAAAGTATGACCCATGCTGTGTAGGGCCACCCAAGACAGATGGGTCATGCTGGAGAGTTCTGACAAAACGTGGTCCACTGGAGAAGGAATGGCAAACCACTTCAGAATTCTTGTCTTGAGAACCCCATGAACAGTATGAAAAAGCAAAAAGATAGGACACTGAAAGATGAACTCCTCAGGTTGGTAGGTGCCAATTAGGTGCCCAATATGCTACTGGAGATCAGTGGAGAAATAACTCCAGAAAGAATAAAGAGACCGAGCCAAAGCAAAAACAAAACCCAGTTGTGGATGTGACTGGTGACGGAAGTAAAGTCCGATGCTGTAAAGAGCAATATTGCATAGGAGCCTGGAATGTTAGGTCCATGAATCAAGGCAAATTGGAAATGGTCAAACAGGAGATGGCAAGAGTGAACATCGACATTTTAGGAATCAGTGAACTAAAATAGACTGGAATGGGTGAATTTAACTCAGATGACCATTACATCTACTACTGTGGGCAAGAATCCCTTAGAAGAAATGGAGTAGCCACCATAGTCAACAAAAGAGTCCGAAATGCAGTACTTGGATGCAGACTCAAAAACGACAGAATGATCTTTGTTCGTTCCTAAGGCAAACCATTTGATATCACAGTAATCCAAGTCTGTGCCCCAACCAGTAATGCTGAAGAAGCTGAAGTTGAACAGTTCTGTGAAGACCTACAAGACCTTCTAGAACTAACACCCCAAAAAGGTGTCCTTTTCATTTATAGGGGACTGGAATGCAAAAGTAGGAAGTCAAGAGATACGTGGAGTAACAGGCAAATTTGGCCTTGGAGTACAGAATGAAGCAGGGCAAAGGCTAATAGAGTTTTGCCAAGAGAACGCACTGGTCATAGCAAACACTCTCTTCCAACAACACAAGAGAAGACTCTACACATGGACATCAGCAGATGGTCAATACCGAAATCAGATTGATTATATTCTTTGCAGCCAAAGATGGAGAAGCTCTATACAGTCAGCAAAAACAAGACTGGGAGCTGACTGTGGCTCAGATCATGAACTCCTTATTGCCAAATTCAGACTTAAAGAAAGTAGGGAAAACCACTAGGCCATTTTGGTATGACCTAAATCAATTCCCTTATGATTATACAGTGGAAGTGGCAAATAGATTCAAGGGATTAGATCTGATAGACAGAGTACCAGAAGAACTATGGACGGAGGTTCGTGACATTGTACAGGAGGCAGTTATCAAGACCATCCCCCCAAAAAAGCAATGCAAAAAGGCAAAATGGTTGTCTGAAGAGGCCTTACAAATAGCTATGAAAAGAAGAGAAGTGAAAGGCAAAGGAGAAAAGGAAAAATATACTCTTTTGAATGCAGAGTTCCAAAGAACAGCAAGGAGAGAGAAGAAAACCTTCCTCAGTAATCAGTGCAAAGAAACAGAAGGAAACAATAGAATCAGAAAGACTAGAGATCTCTTCAAGAAAATTAGAGATACCAAGGGAACATTTCTTGCAAAGATAGGCACAATAAAGGACAGAAATGTTATGGACCTAACAGAAGCAGAAGATACTAAGAAGAGATGGCAAGAATACACAGAAGAACTACACAAAAAAGATCTTCATGACCCAGATAATCACGATGGTGTGATCACCTAGAGCCAGACATCTTAGAATGTGAAGTCAAGTGGGCCTTAGGAAGCATCACTACAAACAAAGCTAGTGGAGGTGATGGAATTCCAGTTGAGCTATTTCAAATCCTAAAAGATGATGCTGTGAAAGAGCTGCACTCAATATGCCAGCAAATTTGGAAAACTCAATAGTGGCCACAGAAGTGGAAAAAGTCAGTTTTCATTCCAATCCCAAAGAAAGGCAATGCCAAAGAATGCTCAATCTACTGCACAATTGCACTCATCTCACAAGCTAGCAAAGTAATGCTCAAAATTCTCCAAGCCAGGCTTCAACAGTATGTGAACCGTGAACTTCCAGATGTTCAAGCTGGATTAAGAAAAGGCAGAGGAACCAGAGATCAAATTGCCAACGTCCATTGGATCATCAAAAAAGCAAGAGAGTTCCAGAAAAACATCTATTTCTGCTTTATTGTCTATGTCAAAGCCTTTGAGTGTGTGGATCACAACAAACTGTGGAAAATTCTTAAAGAGATGGGAATACCAGACCACCTGATCTGCTTCTTGAGAAATCTGTATGCAAGTCAGGAAGCAACAGTTAGAACTGGACATGGAACAACAGACTGGTTCCAAATAGGAAAAGGAGAACGTCAAGGCTGTATTTTGTCACCCTGCTTATTTAACTTATATGCAGAGTACTTCATTCAAAATACCTGGCTAGATGAAGCACAAGCTTCATCTAGGAATCAAGATTGCGGGGAGAAATATCAATAACCTCAGATATGCAGATGACATGACCCTTATGGCAGAAAGCGAAGAAGAACTTAAGAGCCTCTTGATGAAAGTGAAAGAGGAGAGTGAAAAGTTGGCTTAAAACTCAACATTCAGAAAACTAAGATCATGGCATCCGGTCCCATCACTTCATGGCAAATAGATGGGGAAACAATGAAAACAGTGACAGACTTTATTTTTGGGGGTTCTAAAATCACTGCAGATGGTGACTGCAGCCATGATATTAAAAGATGTTTGCTTCTTGGAAGAAAAGCTATGACCAACCTAGACAGCATATTAAAAATCAGAGACATTACTTTGCCAACAAAGGTCCATCTAGTCAAAGCTATGGTTTTTCTAGTAGTCATGTATGGATGTGAGAGTTGGACTATAAAGAAAGCTGAGCACCGAAGAATTGATGCTTTTGAACTGTGGTGTTGGAGAAGACTCTTGAGAGTCTCTTGGACTGCAAGGAGATCAAACCACTGCAAGGAAATCAAACCAGTCCATCCTAAAGGAAATCAGTCCTGAATACTCATTGGAAGGACTGATGCTGAAGCTGAAACTCCAATACTTTGGCCACCTGATGCGAAGAACCCACTTATTGGAAAAGACCCTGATGCTGGGAAAGATTGAGGACAGGAGGAGAAGGGGACGACAGAGGATGAGATGGTTGGATGGCATCACTGATTCAATGGACATGAGTTTGAGCAAACTCTGGGAATTGGTGATGGACAAGCAAGCCTGGCGTGCGGCGGTCCATGGGGTCGCAAAGAGTCGGACACGACTTAGTGACTGGATTGAACTCAACTTACTGTAACTTCCTATGCTTTGTTTGTTCACTGATTTTTTTCATCTATTTTATATTAAATCCTATGTATTTCTCTATGACGCCTCACATACATTATGCTAAGTCACTTCAGTCGTGTCTGACCCTTTGCGACCCCCATGGACAATAGCCCACCAGGCTTTTCTGTCTGTGAGATTCCCCAGGCAAGAATACTGGAGTGGGTTACCATTTCCTCCTCCAGGGAATCTTCCCAACCTAGGGGTTGAACCTGCGTCTCTTATGTCTCCTGCATTGGTAGGTAGGCGAGGTCTTTACCGCTAGTGCCATATGGGAAGCCCTTATAAATAACATCAATTTTAAAATAGCATTAATAATTTATTAAATACATTAGAAATACCCAGGGCACCTTGATCTTAATCAGTACATTATCTCTAAGTCAGAATTCAACTAAATGGTTCCTACTGGTCACTAACCCATGTTTTGCTTGTTGACATTTTTAGTTTGTAGTTTGTATTTGCAGAATCTACTAGTCTGTACTAACTTTTTATCCCACGTACACATCAGAGTGTGTCTCACTTTAAGGCATGCTCATTTCTGGTGATGCTAGTCCTCACCTTTAGTATCTAGAGCTGCTATCTCTTCCTCATGATGCCCCCTCCTTCCCTCTGCCACTCCGTCAGGCTTCTGTCTCCTCCATTCCACTGCTGAAGCTCTTGTCAGGGTCACCAGGACCTTCCATGTTCCCAGATCTGACCATCCTTTCTGTGCCCTCTGTTCACATCTACCTTAGCAGGCACTGACCTCTCCCTCCTTCCTCAGCCTCTGGACAACACACAATCCTGGTTTTCCTTTTATTGGCCCCTCAAGGGCCAGTCCTTCTTGGCCATCCATTCGGGTCCTTCTTTGCTGACCCTATGCCGCTAGAGAGGTCTAGGCTTGTCCTAGGACCCCTGTTCTTCAGTTTCTCCCCAGGTCATTTTGTCCGCTACCCTCCAAACACTGATGTGTCCTAAATGTATTACTGGAGACTTGCTCTCTAGATGTACATTGTACAACCAACCATTCTAGACTCCACTTGGATGTTTAACGAACATCCCAAACTTAACGTTTTGAAAATAGAACTTCTAAATCCCTCTCCTCACTGCCATCTCAAATCTGGTAGTCTCCAGCTTTCCCCATCTGCGTAAATGATACCACTCTCTACTTGGCTGCTTAAGGAAATGATTTAGAGTTACACTTGCTTCTTTTCTTTCCTCACCTCCCACATCAGTCCCTCAGCAAGTTCTGCCTCCTTTCCTCCAAAACATGTGCTGAGTTTGTCTATTTCCATTTTTGCTATTTCACCCTTGTTTACCATCATATCCCTGGATCTTGGCCCAGATTCTCAACTGGTCTCTGTATCTCCATACAGTAGCCCAAGTGATCTTTTAAATGTGTAGATCAGATAATCTCCTCCATCCCTTTGCTGAAGACCTGCCAGTGGCTCATAACACATTTAGAATAAAATAGAAAATCCTCACCGACTTGTGTGCTCCCCTGGTAGCTCAGATGGTAGAGTATGCCTGCAGTGAGGGACACCCAGGTTTAATCCCTGGGTCAGGAAGATCCCCTGGAGAAGGAAATGGCAACCCACTCCAGTATTCTTGTCTGAAAAATCCCATGGACAGAGGAACCTGGTGGGCTACTGTCCATGGGGTTGCAAAGAGTTAGACACGACGGAGCCACTAACACCTTTCACTTCTCACCAGTTTGTGAAGGCTCTCATTCTGCCCTCGTCATGTCTCTTATTTTATTATGGAAAAGTGTTAACACATACAAAAGCAGATCGGATAGTAAAAAGAACCCCTTTTTACCTATAATTATTACTAACTCATGGTCAATAATTATTATATAATCATAACTCATATATATGAATAATATTATATTATTATTACTATTCATTCATGGTCAACCTGTTTCTTCTGTGTCTCCACTCCCCCAAACCTGTAATTTTGAAGCAAATTCCAATCATCTTATCCTCTCATCTGTGAACTCTTTCAATGTGTATAAGATTCGACTCTTAAAAAAATAAAATATAAGCACAAAAACACTATCACACCTAAAAATGTTAACATTAATTGCTTAATGGCATCAAATATGAAGTCCATGTTCACCTGCTTCCCAGGTGGCTCAGTGGTAAAGAATCCACCTGCCATGCAGGAGACATGGGTTCAATCCCTGGGTCAGGAAAGTTCCCTGGAGAAGGAAATGGCAACCCACTCCAGTGTTCTTGCCTGGGAAATCCCATGGACAGAGGAGCCTGACAGGCTACGGTCCGTGGGGTCACAAATAGTCAGACACAGCTGAGCAACTGAACAGCAGCAGCAGCATGTTCTGTTGCATGTGGTTGGTAGCATTGGAATGCAAGCCTCTGGAACCAACTACCCCTCAACATTCATCACCCCATGTAAGGTGGTATCTATTTCCCTCCCTTTCTTGGAAAAGAAGCAAAGTGGCCTAAATTAGATACCCTAAATGCCGTTATGAAAAAGGAACAAATTCAAGTAGGCAAATAATATAAAAGCATCCAGCTTACTTTAAAAAAAAATTGTCCAGTTACCTCATAAATGTCATTTTCTTTTTACTATTTGATTCAGGATCCCAATAAGGTTTACCCATTATGATTATTGAAGTGCATTTTTAATCTCTTTCAAGTTATATTTCCCCTCCATTTCTCTCTTTTCTAATTCTTCTTGCAATTTGTTAAAGAACCTAGAGCATTCATCAAGTAGTGTTTCTCATAGTCTGGATTGTGCTGATGACAGCCCTGTTGTGTGGACTAACATTTTCCTCCTTCTCTTCTTTATTATAAATTGGTGTTTGACCCAAGAGGCTTGATTGGATTCAGGTTTGATTTCCCACTTTCTGGGGAGACAATATTACTTCAAAGGTAATGGTGTCCCTTATCTTACCCCTCCCCAGCTTGCCCTTCAGCTCAAGTTCCACTGGCCTCTGTTCCACTCCTCCCTCAGAAGCCAGCTCCAGCCTCAGGGCCATTGCCTCAGCTGTTACCTCTGCCTGCAAAACTTTCCCCGGGATCTTTGCATAGTCAGCTACTTCCTGTCACTCAGACCTCAGCCTGGATGCCACTCCTCAGGGCAGCCCCTCACGACCTCTCTCTGCACGGTAGCCCTTTTTACCTCCGGCTGCCTGGTGGAATATTTATTTATTGGCTTCTTTACTGTCTACCTCTGGCTGAACTTGAACATCAGCCACAAAGGAACAAAAGCCTCATCTCTCCCAGTCACTGCTGTGTCCCCAACCCTGGACGAGTGTCTGGCCCCTGGTGGGTGCTCAGCAAACATTTGTTGTGCGAGATGCCACCATGCTGGTAGGAAGGCGCCTCTTGGTCACATCTTTCTGTCTTTCTTTGTGCACTCAGGCAGCCAAGGGAGGCGCTGTCAAAGCCGCTTCAGGCTTCAACGCCGCCGAAGATGCCCAGACCCTGAGGAAGGCCATGAAAGGGCTCGGTAAGTGTCCCACTGGCGGTGAATATCCCCTGTGTGTCCCGCATCCCAGAGTCACCCAGAGGGCGTTGTGTCCACAAGCAAATATATGTCTCACTCTAAGAAAACACAGTGAGGACAAGGTGACTTTTCAAGGCAAACTGAAGGGGAGGGTTTTTACTGTAGACTTTTAAATGTGATGAACTCATTCTGGACTTCCCCAAATAAATAAATCTGTTTTTCATTCCAGCATTATAAAGCTATCAAATTTGAGAAATGAATTTGTCTTCTAGTTAACCCAGGCATGCATGTTGTGCCAGAAGGTTAACAAAGCATTTTGACAAATATTGTGTGAACAGGTAGATACGATAATCCTGTGATACAATGAGAGCAGCTGGTGCAGTTGTTATTCTTGCCCCACTTTACAGATGGGAAACTGAGACTCGGAGAAGTTATGTAATAAGATACAGAGTAAGTGTAGCTGAACCTTGAGTCACCCTCAAAGAGCCCTTCTTAAGCTGGGGCCTGCCAACTCTAAGTCCACATTCTTTCCCTTGAGTCAGGCCCCTGTTCTTTGCTCCTGTGACAGGCGTGGCTGGGACAGTGCCCCTGGGCAGTGTGTAGGACTTTATTTGAGAAGGTTGTGTGTATGTGACCAGAAGGGCTTGTCTTCCAGTGCACCAACTTCTGGGAGCTCCCCAGGGCCAAGGCCTTCCAATGGGTGGACATAGCCATGCCTGGGCACTGCAGGTTCCACCGACCTAGACCCTCCCTCCAGACTTGCCTGAGTGGACATTTGGCCAGAGAAGTGCTCTCTGTTTCATACCTGCTATTTAAAATCTCCTTAAGATTTGGATAAAGACATTTGACCATGAGGCGTTATTTCACAGATTTTCTATCCACAAAGAATTCATCTTGCTCAGCCCCAATAATACTAGCAGCAACAGTAACTATTGCTAACCTCTACTGTGTGTCAGGCACAATGTGTTGCATAGATGATGTTTTAATTCTGAGAGCAGCTTATTTTACTAATGAGAAAGTTGAGGTTTAGGGAGATCAGCTAACTTGCCCAAGGTCTCTGGGGCAGGATGTGTTTGTTGGAGTCAGGATTCTAGGCAAGTCCAGGCATTCTGACTCTAGAACTGGATCTTAAGCCACTGTACTATCCTGCTGCCTACCTCTGAATAGGACATTGCCTTGAATCTATCTTCTCATTTTCCCTTTTTCATAAATAAAATGGAAAAAGTACTTGGCCTACTCATTTTTCAGGTGTATCGTAATTCTTTGGTGGATAGCAAGAGCACTGTAATTTGGAGCGTAGACCACGTGGCATTCAGAATTCTCAGAGTCAGGAGGCATTCAGTACCACCAACCATTTTCAGTGCCTGCTGTGTGGGCCAATGTGAGAAAGACAGTCAGAGAAGACAAGGACCATAAACCTAATCCTGTGGTCCAATCATCCAGGGATGCTAGGCAGCGAAGGCATTCATGGAAATACGATCAGTTAGTAATATGATAGCGACGGAAGGACACAAGATCCCATTAGGAATCAGAGGGATCACATTTCATTTAGGGGCATCAGAAAAAACTTCTTGGAGGATACAGAAATTGAGATGGGACTTGGGAGATGAGTTTATTCAATAAATAGACAAGAGAGAATGTGTTTCAGGTGAATGGAGCAGCATAAGCAAAGCATGGGATGGAAGTGAGCATTGCCCTGTTTTGCATTTTAGCCGAGGCCTCAGGGAGTCAAGATAAATATATGGCTTGCAGCAGGAATGTACTGGCAAAAGAGGTGTTGGCTGATTAGGAGACTTCCAGGAAGGCAGGAGCCATAGAGGGGTCCTAGGGTGCTGCTGACTTGGAGGCTGACCCAGAGGCATAGTCCAGCAAACAACAAATGCCAGAATCAGGATGCTAGATGGAGGGGGTTAGGGAGACAATAACCCATAGATTGGTATGGTAAGGAGGTTAGGAGAACAGAGTACAGTATAGTCAGGTCAAGTACAGAAATTCAAGAGCAAAGTCTCTGGATTTGGCTGCCTGTATCCTTTTATGTGGATATTTACAATAGTGAATGGGGTGCTTTTAGGAAAATGAATCTGGCAGGACTCTGGAAAGACCAATTAGGAGATAAGACTACTAGTGGTAAACTTTTTGGTTATCTAAGAAGAAATCCTGAACTGGAGTGGTTGTGGTAGGAATTAAAAAGAAGGGACAGATGCAAAAAGAATTTTAAAGCTAGATTTTAGATATTCAAGAACTGTGAATATGAAGGAAGAGAGCAGTTTAAATAATCAAAGCTATTTTGAGGGTTCAAGTCTGATAGACCAGAAGGATGGTGCCTTTCACAGAAATGGGGTAAAAAAGCAAAAGGTAATGAACTTTCTCCTCTCAGCTGAAAGAGTGTTCTGGAAAAAGGATGGTTGTATCTATTCAGTTCAGTTCAGTTGCTCAGTCGTGACTGACTCTTTGCAACCTCATGGGCTGCAGCATGCCAGACTTCCTTGTCCATCACCAACTCCTGGAGTTTACTCACTCATGTCCATCAAGTCAGTGATGCCATCCAACCATCTCATCCTTTGTTGTCCCCTTCTCCTCCCACCTTCAATCTTTCCCAGCATCAGGGTCTTTTCCAGTGAGTCAGTTCTTCACATCAGGTGGCCAAAGTATTGGAGTTTCAGCTTCAGCATCAGTCCTTCCAACGAATATTCAGGACTGATTTTCTCTAGGATGGACTGGTTTGATTTCCTTGGAATCCAAGAGACTCTCAAGAGTTTCTCCAACACCACAGTTCAAAAGCATCAATTCTTCGGTGCTCAGCTTTCTTTATAGTCCAACTCTCACATCCATACATGAGTACAAGAAAAACCATAGCTTTGACTAGATGGACCTTTGTTGGCAAAGTAATGTCTCTGCTTTTTAATATGTTATCTAGGTTGATCATAGCTTTTCTTCCAAGGAACAAGCGTCTTTTAATTTCATGGCTGCAGTCACCATCTGCAGTGATTTTAGAACCCCCCCAAATAAAGTCTGTCACTGTTTCCATTGTTTCCTCATTTGCCATGAAGTGATGGGACCAGATACCATGATCTTAGTTTTCTGAATGTTGAGTTTTAAGCCAACTTTTTCACTCTCCTCTTTCACTTTCATCAAGAGGCTCTTAAGTTCTTCTTCGCTTTCTGCCATAAGGGTGGTATCATCTGCATATCTGAGGTTGTATCTATTATCCTCTTTTTAAAACAAAAAAGAACAGAGAGTAGATTCCTAAGCTATGTAAACTTAAAATTCTATAGCTTCCTCTCTATACCTCACATTTTTGTAGATCTCTAATTTTGCAAAGAATGTATGTATTTTTCATTTCTCCCTGAAATATTTAAATAGACTCTCCTCTGTAACTCTTCACAACTCCCCATATAGTATAAACAATAAAAAATTGAACACTCACCCAACATATATTGTTGTGGTCCTTTAATGGACTGGAACTTGGGGGTATAGAGTCGACCGATAAGAAAGTGAAAGAAGGAAGAAAAGAGGCTGACCAGGCTGAAGGGGACAGAGGGAGAGAGAGAGAAATGAAGAAAGACACAGGGACCAGTGCTCTGATGGAACAAAGGCGTTTATTCAACATATTCTGGGCATATATATACTCTCTTACAAGATAGCCCTTTTTTAGCAGAAACAGGGATAAAAAAATCTTACAAGTTAATCAGGAAGCTGGAGGCTAGAATCATTTTCAAGGGAGGGGATTGTAAAAGTTACTTTCCATATCAGAAGGGAAAAGAGTAGTAAATGGCTGCTATTCACCGTATGGAGAAGTTACTTTCCATACAAACGAGATGCATAAATTCCTATTATTCCGGGAACTGCGTGTGGTTCCTCTTAGCACCTGCATTCAGGTGCTATGAGGAACAAAGGATTTATGCAAGACCTAAAGCAGCATACAGGTAGCCTCCTGTTACATGCTACCTTACAATATATGAACATCCAGGTGTGACTAAGATGAGGGGCCAGTTTGAAGGATCAGAATAAAATCTCTCTGTAAAAGCTGCTGCAAAAAAACAGACAAACAAAATTTATGACATTTTTAATTTGAATTCATAGTGAAAAAGTTTGGTAGGATAATGCATCATGGGAATTCATGGGCAGTTATAAAAAGTTTTGTATCAATAAAGAAGATGTGGTACATATATATGATGGAATATTGGTCAGCCATAAAGTGAACAAAATAATGCCATTTGTAGCAACATGGATGCAACTGGAAATGAACTAAGTGAAATAAGTCAGAAAGAGAAAGACAAGTAACATATCAGTTGCATGTGGAATCTAAAATATGGCACAAATGAACCTATCTACAAACATACTTGAAGACATAGAGAACAGACTTGTGGTTGCCAAGGAGGAGGCAGGGAGAGATGGATTGGGAGTTTGGGGTTGGTAGATGCAAAAAAGTATTGCATTTAGAATGGATAAACAACAAAGCCCTAATGTATAACACAGAGAACTATATTGAATAAACCATAATTGAAAAGAATAATTTTTGAATTGTATATATGTGTAAAAAAAAAAAAAGGAGAATGAGTTGGTTTCTATAACATTTGCACAGGGCTTCCCAGGTGGCTCAGTGGTAAAGAATTTGCCTGCCAATGCAGGAGATGCAAGAGATGAGGGTTTGATCCCTGGGTCAGGAAGATTTCTTGGAGGAGGAAGTGGCAACCCACTCCAGTATTCTTGCCTGGAAAATTGCATGGACAGAGGACCCTGGCAGGCTACAGTCCATGGGGTCACAAAGAGTTGGACATGACTGAACAACTGAGCACATACACACACACTGTGACATTTGCAACAACAAAAAGTTCAAATGACTATTTTTTTCAGAAAATAAGAGCACAAAATTCTATTTTTATTTATTGTGAACATTTCCAAAAGATAAGAAGTAGTCTACCATAAGAGTCACTCAAATGAAAACTTTTAATAAAGTTAAAAAATTTTCTAATCAGAGATCAGGAAAGAGAGCTTGGAAAAGAAAAACACAATTACAGATCTTAAAAAGGAGTAGATATTATCAGCCGCCAATTTAAACCCTATGAAGTGCCAAATGGTAAATTTTGAAAATAAAGTCTAACTGTTTCAAAACTCAGAGGAGATAATAAACAGATAAAAGTGAGGAGCGAAAGGTAAGAACATGGATGATAAATATGGGTGATCCAAAGACTCTGAGAAGAATTCCAGAGGAGCGGAAACATATGATCCTGGTCAACACGTACTGACTATTTAGCAAGCACTGGGCATTGTGCTAAGTAATGCACTGATTTGTTTTATTTAACACTTGCAGCAGCCCTGGTAGGAAAGTACTGTGATCATGCACGTTTATAGATAAGGAAACTAATGCTCAGAGACCTTAACTCTTGTCTAGTGGTAAATAACTAGCGGGGCTTCCCTGGTGCCTCAGTGGTAAAGAATCCACCTGCCAATGCAGGAGATGCAAGAGACAAGGGATTGATCCCTGGGTCAAAAAGATCCCCTGGAGGAGGAAATGGCAACCCATTTCAGTATTCTTGCCTGGAAAATTCCATGGACAGAGGAGCCTGGCAGGCTACAGTCCATAAGGTCATGAAAGAGTTGAACATGCCTTTGCAACTAAACAACAACAACATACAACTAAATCTAGTGTCTGTTTCCCTTCAAAATAGACAAACACTCCAAATAAGAGCTTCTTTTCTTAGAAAGCTCTCTGTGTGTGTTAGGGTTATGCAAGTGTCGGCAGAGGAACCCACTTTCTCATTCCTCGCTCAAATCGCACTCCCTCCCTGTCTCCTCTCCACCAGGCACAGATGAAGATGCTATCATCAACGTCCTGGCTTACCGCAGCACGGCCCAGCGCCAGGAAATCCGGACAGCCTACAAGTCCACCATCGGCAGGGTAGGCCTGTGCTCTCCGCCTTGACCAGGGATCTGTCAGGCAACAGGGAAGCAGGGACCCCTTTCTACTTGATTCCTGAAGTAGTGGCCCTTTGTTTTGGGTTTTTAAAAAATAATTTTATATTTTTATTTTTGGCTGTGTCACGCAAGTGTATGCTCCTCAGTTCTTGTCTCGTCACAACAAAGATTTGGGGTGATGGACATTAGAGCCTTCAGCGGGTCACGGCTCTCGGGTCTCGAACAGACAGTGTTATAGATCTTAGACGAATCAGTGTTACAGCTCTATTTTATTTAGATAATAGCAGGAAAATCCATCCTTGAAGCATGAGGGCCTGCCCACCGTCGACCCAAAGACACAAAGAGAAGAATGCCCCAGCGTGCAGGAGAGGAAAAAGGGGGAGAGAGAGAGAGTGCACGCACACCAGAGAGAGAGAGAAACAGAGAGGGAAACAGAGAGAGCACGCACGCACGGGAGAGAAAGAGAGAGAGAGAGGGTGCTTTGGCTCCACTTTTTATATGTTTTTTCCTCCCCCTGAGCCTGCTCTATGCAAATTGGGCTTAGCCAGGAGTGCTGTTCTACCTGAAGTTCTCACTCCGGTCCTCAGACCTTCCTTTGACCTTCCTTTGTTCCATTTTCGCGGGCTTTTCCCTTCCTTGTCTTTTAGCCACCGCCATTTTGGACTCCTGTTTCCTATTCTAACTACCTAACATATATGTGTGTATTTTGCTGGCTTGTGCATTCAGAGGTGGTTCACTCACCATGTTTCCCCTTCTGCTTTGAATCCCACACCCCTGAGGAACCCTGTCTCAGTTTCATTTCCAACAGCTCACTTACCAGAGTCATTCACCCGCTCTTTTCATATCACTGAAAGCCTATCTGTGTGATTAGAGAATCGTTTTATTGAGTAAACGTTATCAGTGAGAGCCTCCAGGTCTCAGAGTGCTGTTAACTCCACGATAAGTATTTCTGTTCCTGGATAATTTATAAAGCTAGTCAGATGAGGCTGCTTCCCAAAGACAGGCATTAAGCTGCCGGGCAGGACAGGCCTGGCTCAACTCTTCTGGGGAGCATCTTCATGCCAACCTTGGCTGGGCACCAGCAGAGAACAAGATTCTACCCATCAGGTTGCTTGGACTATCTTCTGGGCATTTTAAAGTCTCCTCCATCCCAAAGAAGTTTAATGAACATGCATGTGGTGTGTGAGCTAAAGTGTGGCCACATATTTGGGGTTGATTTATTCAGCTTCAGAACTAAGCTGATCTGACAGCAGTTTGTTAAGATGACAAACCTTAACAGATTGACTGAATGCTAATTTATTTGTTCATTCATCTGTTTGATACATGTGGATTAACATAAAAATAGGTACAATAGATTAAAATACACTGTTTTGGACTCAGGTTTGTGAGAATCTGCAATCTGAACTTGAAAACAAATCCATACTAGTTCGTTGATCTTAAGCAGGTTCTTCAACTCTCTGACCTGTACGAGGAACTGTGACTAAATGTCTTTAGAATTTGGTCCTTTGTCCAAGTAATTATTACATTTCTTTTTAACAACTGAGCCTTAAGAATTAATCATGAATGATTACAAGAATGCAGCTAAATGCCTATTTAGAAGAATAGTAGAAAAATAGAAACAGGGCACTGATTAAAGAAATTGTATTACATCTACATATAGAAATTTCTGCAGCTGTTAAAAATATTGTAGGTAGATACTGACTTGGAAATATATTCAGGGTATATTCATAAGGGAGCAAACACACTGATCTTGGGACCCCTTTGCATTCTTAAATTATTGAAGACTTTTTTGTTTTTTGCTGGTTACATCTATTAATATTGACCATATTAGAAATTAATACTGAGGATATTTTAAAATAAGTATTTGTTCAGTTCACTTCAGTTCAGTTGCTCAGTCGTGTCTGACTCTTTGCAACCCCATAAATCGCAGCACGCCAGGCCTCCCTGTCCATCACCAACTCCTGAAGTTTACCCAAACTCATGTCCATCAAGTCGGTGATGCCATCCAGCCATCTCATCCTCTGTTGTCCCCTTCTCCTCCTGCCCCCAATCCTTCCCAGCATCAGGGTCTTTTCCAATGAGTCAACTCTTCGCATGAGGTGGCCAAAGTATTGGAGTTTCAGCTTCAACATCAGTCCTTCCAATGAACACCCAGGGCTGATCTCCTTTAGGATGGACTGGTTGGATCTCCTTGCAGTCCAAGGGACTCTCAAGAGTCTTCTCCAACACCACAGTTCGAAAGCATCAGTTCTTCGGCACTCAGCTTCTTATTTTAAAAACAATAAAAACTCATTGCATGCTAGCAAAAATAACAATTTCTGGAAAAATAGCTTTATATTCCAAAACAAAAAAATAGTGTTGAGAAGATTGGCATTGTTTTACATTTTCAAATCTCTTTAATGTCTGCTTAATGCAAGACAGCTGGATTCTCATATGTGCTTCTGCATTCACCTTGTTGCGATACCTGGTGTTGGTTACAGTAGGAAGAAAACCTGGTCTTGTACAGATGGGTAGTTGGGAAGGGGAGGAGTATTTTCATAGCCTTTTCACATAACTGTGGATCTGTAGATGTGCTGAGCAGCCTTTGGAAAGCTCCACCGGATAGCTGTGAGGGGATGAGGGTGTAATGTCAGATCTCAACGTCTTAGTGTTTTTATGAAGATGGTTTCGAGGACATGAGCCCCCTGAGAGGGTCTTGGAGACCTCAGCCATCCCTGGACCTCACCGAGGGCGGCTAGTTTCTGTTACTGGACCAGTTAAGTGGAGCACTTCCTTGTGTTCCAGGACCTGATGGACGACTTGAAGTCGGAACTGAGTGGCAACTTTGAGCAGGTGATCCTGGGGATGATGACACCCACGGTGCTGTACGATGTGCAGGAGCTGCGAAAGGCCATGAAGGTTTGTGCTCCTCTCCTGCTTTTGGGGCTGGAGGTGCAAAGGTGGACCACTGCCGGGCTTTCTCAAGAAGCCGTGATAGAGGCCTGAGAGTGTGGAGAAGGAGGGTAGAGGGGGAGGATTTTCCTTCATTTAAGACAACTTGAAAACAGGACATTACAGTCTAGCAACTGTAACTTCAAAGTTGTTTCCCCAAAAGTTAAGAAATTCTTTCTTCCCTGTGGCCCACTGGGGAGTGATTATACTTGTGCTTGTTGTGTTACTCCAGACAATTTCTTGCCATATTAGCTCCTTTTTTGAGATATGGGACTTTTGACTGACACTGTGAGGGCCTCTTGGTCTGCTGTAAGCTCAGAACCTGTCAAGAGTTCTCAGCCTCCCAAGATGCTAGAGCCACTGTGCCCTATGCCAGGCTCTGCCAATTTTTAGCGATCAAATACAAAATTCAATTATGACTGCCCTCCTCCCTCACGTCAATGAATACTCAGGCTCATGGAAGGTTCTGGGCTAGTCACTGGGAAACAAAGATAACAGCCGTTGCCCAAAGAAGGTTCTGTCCTTCAAAGGAAAAGTACAGGGGAGACCAAGGCAAGACAAAACCCCCAGAGGGTGGAAGCTATTCCTAACCAACACCCCAAAACAGCCCATGAAATGTTTGTTATGACTAATAAACATGTTGGAATCTGGATAGGAAAGTTAAAAATGAGCAAATCCTATTGCTGGAACTAGGTGAGTTGTCTTTATTCTCTGCAGATTTCTGATTGTATTCCTGCTGTGTCTGGGACTCAACTTGGTAACCTGATTCATAACACCTTCTCCTCTGGCTTTTACATTTAGGGAGCTGGCACAGATGAGGGCTGCTTGATTGAGATCCTGGCCTCCCGGACACCCGAGGAGGTCCGGCGCATAAACCAGACCTACCAGCTGCGTATGTAGCATCCTCAGGGGCCTTGGTGGAGGCCCTGTCCTCTGAGAACTAGACTGGAAGCGGGAGGTTACCCACTGAAACACGGACCATGAGGGAGCCTCAGCTACAAGCTCCGCTCTCATCCAGATCCCTGTCGATCCAAATGACTGTTGGCTTTTCGAGACTTCTCAGGTGTACCCGCCACTCTTCTTAGGCTATCCAGTGAAGTGTTTATTACCCTGAAAGCTGGAAAGCTGTTCTTTAGTATCAAGCAGAGAATCAAAGGTGTTTATTCAAATGTGGGGTCACCACTGAATCTTAGCATTCCGGGGAGTGGCCTGGAGGAGCAGTCTCCTCAGCTTCTTACCTTCAGACTAGGCTGTAGGTCCTGCAGCCACCTCCAGTGGCAATACTCTCCTCTTAAAAATCTCCAGAGGACAGTACATATGAGGAGCCTTTAAAAAAGGCATGCCTTTTTGACTTAAGAATATAATAAAAAATGTCCAAAGCTTCAGATCCTACAGTGTCATCTATATTAGCTTAAAATGTCCAACAGAGTGGCTAAACAAAATATGGCACATCCATTCAACATAATCATCAAAATGTATATCGGAGGATATTATTAAATTACAATGAGTGGTATGGTATACGGATAAGGGAAAAAGACAAATCATAAAATGAGATGCTGTGATCCCATTTCTTAAAGAAACAAAAATAATATGTGATGTGGGGAAAATGAGGAATGATATTCACCAAAATGTTATCAATGATTATTATTTCTGGGTGATTAGATCCATAATGAGGTTTTGTTCCCGACCTCCCCACCCCACTTCATTTAACTCATTTAGTTTTTCCTAAGTTTTCTGTAATAAACATACAGTTCAGTAGAAAGAAAACAAAACAGTAAGAGATTTCTGCAGGTGTTCAGAGCGGGAGATTCAAAACCTGGGAGTCTGGTTCTAGCACTGACTCCCTGTGGTCTTCTCCCTGTGGATAGCCCGCTGCTTGTCCCCAGACACAGGTTCAGAAACTCCGCTCTGTTTGCCTTTCCTCGTGCTGCTTAACCAGTTCTCTGTGTCACTGCAAACCACGTTCAGGACAGATCCCCAGACAGTAGGAATCACAAAAGAGGGGATCACAGCCCTGCCTTCCCAACTCCCAATTTAAGCAACAAGAGCATCTTGTTTCTGCTCTAATCATTTATCTTCTTCTGCTCTAATCATCAACTTATCTTGACCATTTTACCAAGACTTTAGTTTTTCATCAGCTGTGCATGGGCTGAAGAACCTCACGATGAGCTGCTTCAGTAATAAGGCTGGTCCAGGAGAGGATGGAAGACTCTGGGGTGTGACCTGGTGTTGGGCAGGGATCTTCACTCTGATGTCACTAATTTGACTCTCTTGCTAGAATATGGGCGGAGCCTTGAAGATGATATTCGCTCTGACACGTCGTTCATGTTCCAGCGCGTGCTGGTGTCTCTGTCCGCTGTAAGTTTCTCCCACCTTTGGTGGGGGTGGGGGGGGGGTTTATTGAGACGTTCACTCTCTACCCACTCTTCCAGCCTTTCTCAACCTTTCAACCTCCCAAATGGGAATTTTTCCCTGTGTTTTTCTGAAGCCTCTCTGTTGTTTTATCTTCTCTCCTTTAAAGACTCTAGCTAGTCATACATCCCCATTTTTTCTCATTTACACATACAAGTACTTAATATACGCCGGACAATCATTACTCGGTGCATTGAAAGTTAGGAATGTGGTTAAGAGGCAGTCCTGGGCTTTAAGAATTTATATTGTCAGAAGGGGATCTAGCAGGCCCATGTGTTGCTATAATAAAAGCATGCAAATATGTGCCAAAAAAGAGGCACAGAGTAGGAGAAAAGTTCAAGCAGAGATTTTGGTTGCAGAAACAAAGAAAAGGCTTCATGGCAGAGGTACTGACTGAGAGAGGACTAGGAGGGTTGCTGGAATTTCAAGAGGCACAGGTGTGTGGGGGTACATTCCAGGCAGAAAGATCAGTGAGGAGAAGACAGGGAGTCAGGAAGCACGGAGCAGGTTCAGGGAACAGTTGGCTGAGCTGCTGGACTAGTAACTCTAGGAGCCAGGTGGGAAAATGAACCAGGGTCCCATGTTGGGGAGAGTTTGTGCTTTTTTATGGAGAGCTGTGGGGAGCCTCTGAAGGTTTTCGAGCAGTTGAGTGATGTGATTGGAACTTCTTAGAAGAGTAATGTTACAGCGGTGTGTCCAATGAATTGAACCCCAGGCGGGAGGTTATCTTGGTATTCCTGATATCGTGAAAAAAGCAGGTCTGGGCCAGTGAGGGGGAAGGGATGTCAGAAAAGAGAGATGGATTTACAAGCATTTCACACAACTTCACAATTTTATCTTTAGGCCTGACCTCCTTGCAGAGTGTGAGACTCTCATTTCTCACTGCCTTTTCCATGTTTCCGTGTGGATATTCTGCCATCACCTCCGTCCGCTCAGTCCTCCTAACCTAAACTTGAACCCATTTTGCCTCCAAACCAGCTCTTCTTCCTCCCTCATCTTTTTCTATTACTGTTGTTTCTGTTTTTCCAGCAACCAAAGCAGAAGCCTAGAAAGCATCTCCAGCTCCCACCTTGCTGTGTCTCTGATGTTTACTTAATAATGCCAGCATGCTTTTCTCTTCATTTTATTTTATTTTTTTATTTTGGCTATGCTGGGTCTTCTTTGTGGTGTGGGGCTCTTTGTTGTGGCATGCCATCTTTCTCTAGCTGCGGTGTGCGGGCTTCCCTAGGTGTGGCGCGGGGCCACACAGGCTCAGTAGTTGTGGCACTTGGGCTTAGTTGCTTTGCAACATGTGGGATCTTAGGTCCCCAACCAGGGATCGAACCTGAGTTCCCTGCTTTGGAAGACAGATTCTTAACCACTGGACCACCAGGGAAGTCCCAACCAGCCTGCTTTTCTTACTTCCTACCCACTGTTTGTTTTCCTCCCAGATTTACCACTGCAGAGCCATGCCTAGACTGTAGCATATGGGAATAGCCTAGCAATAAAATAGTGTAACAAACCAGAGAAAAGTAGCCCATTTTGCCACACTTTGGCATTCCTCTACCCTTCAGTCCTGCCTCCTGGTGTTGGTGAGGGACAGGGCACTTTCAGGTACTCCTCAGGCCCCCACTGTTGGCCCCAGAGTCTCTTGAGTCTCCTCTTTTCCCAGCTCCTATGTGGCAGAGTTGATCAGCATAAAGTTGCCAGTTAGGGAGACAGAAGTCAGCTAGCTGGGAAGACATGGGAGTGGAGGAAGAGGAGTAAAAAGCTGGGTATAGTCCTTGAAGGAGCACTCACCAGGCCGTATTTGTCCTCCTGCCCCTTCAACTGTCAGAGACACCCACACAGCATCAGGGAGCCACACCAGGCTTGCCCTCTGTTTGATCAGATCAGAGCCATGGGAGTAATGCAAACACATTTGAAGACAACTGTCCTTTCTCCCTAAGCTGCACTCCTGCCCCTTCTGTCTAATTACCCTGTCCTTGGGTTCCCAGACATTCTGTCTTATCAGAGCACCCAAATCTTCTTGGATCCTCTCTCAGTCTCTGTGGTTTGTTTTTCTCATCCTCAGGGAGGCAGGGATGAAAGCAATTATCTGGATGATGCTCTTGCGAGACAGGATGCCCAGGTTAGTATAACTGCAGCTTCTTTCTTCTCTTTTGCCAACAAGACAGGCCGAGTTGGTGGACATCTTCTTACATTTCAATGAATATTGGCCAGGCTGGAATTTGTTATGAAAAAGGATTCCCACAGGTGCCTTTAATAATAGAAGTTTCTTGCAGAGATACCTGGGGCTTGGGGCTGGCTTGGGGCGTCAGTATATAAGCATCCCTGGGTTCCAGATTTTGTAACATTGGGACCATGGTGTGGCTGCCCCCACAGAATCACAGAGTGTCTTCTGAATCACTAGGAGATAAAGGGACCTGCCTATGCTTTGCTGACCTCACATGTTTACTTCCCCAAAGAGAACATTTAATACGACCTATGTAAAATGGGTAAAACTAATACCAAACCCTAAGAGGCAGTTGCTTCCCTGGTACCCAGCCCGCTGATGGCTGCCCTGAAACCAACTAATGGTATTTTTACTGTGACCAGATAACACTAAAAATAATAACTAATAAAACCTAGTAAGGACCTGGTTTTGTCCTTACCAGGGGCCAAACACTGTTCTAAACTCTTTACATGAAGTGTGTCACTGAATCCTTACAATAACCCTATGGACTAAGTATTGCTATTCCCATGTTATGGACAAGGAAACTGAGGCTCAGAGAAGTCAATATCTTGCTCAAGTTCCCCATAGATAATAAATGACAGAACCGGGATTTGAACCTACACAATTTGGATCTAGACTTTGTTAACCAGTATATAGTCCATGGGGTCGCTAAGAGTTGGACACGACTGAGCGACTTCACTTTCACTTTTCCCTTTCATGCACTGGAGAAGGAAATGGCAATCCACTCCAGTATTCTTGCCTGGAGAATCCCAGGGATGGTGGAACCTGATGGACTGCCATCTATGGGGTCGCACAGAGTCGGACACGACTGAAGCGACTTAGCAGCAGCAGCATATGACCTTAGAGAGAGATTTGTCCCATTCAGGATGAGGGGCAGAGGATGAGATGGTTAGATCATATCACTGACTCAATGGACCTGAAGTTGAGCAAACTCCAGGAGATGGTGGAGAAGAGATGAGCCTGACATGCTACACTTAATGGGGTCACAAAGAGTCAGACACAATTTAACGACTGAACAACAATGAAGCACTCAGGATTGTGTAGGAAAAAACCTTTTGCTTTCACTAGAAGTGGAAGGAGTATATGAGTCCTAAGAGTTCTGAAGACTCAGGGAGGCCCATCCTATAAGGAGATACAGGAAATTGCCTTCAATCCAGAAGCTTCGAGGAAGGAGAAGGTATTAAAACTCTCAGATGCTTATGTGAATTTCAGCTACCTCTAGGAGAACATTTGGGGGCATGCTGGAAGGAACCTCCATAGCCCAGGTGAATCCTGAATTTAGTTTTTTAAATTAATTTATTTATTTTAATTGGAGGCTAATTACTTTACAATATTGTAGTGGTTTTTGCCATATGTTGACATGAATCAGCCATGGGTGTCCATGTGTTCCCCATCCTGAACCCCCCTCCCTCCCCATCCCATCCCTCAGGGTCACCCCAGTGCATCAGCCCTGAGCACCCTGTCTCATGCATCGAACCTGGACTGCCGATCTGTTTCACATATGATAATATACACGTTTCAATGCTGTTCTCTCAAATCATCCCACCCTCACCTTCTCCCACAGAGTTGAAAAGACAGTTCTTTACATCTGTGTCTCTTTTGCTGTCTCAAATATAGGGTCATAATTACCATCTTTCTAAATTCCATATATATGCATTAGTACCCTGTATTGGTATTTTCCTTTCTGACTTCACTCTGTATAATAGGCGTAGTTTCATCCACCTCATTAGAACCGATTCAAATGCATTCTTTTTAATGGCTGAGTAATATTCCATTGTCTATATGTACCACAGCTTTCTTTTCCTGAATCCTGAATTTAAATGAAGAATTAGTAAGCAATTTATTCCTGAAACATTATATCCACTGTCACTTTTTTTGTGGGCTTGCCAGGTGCTAGGCATTGTGCTAACTACTTTACATTTTTTCCTTATAATAAATCTGTGAAGTAGATATTACTTCTGTTTTATAGACTAGGAGACTGATTCTCAGATTTAAATAACTTGTATAAGATTACATAACTGGTGGAATTGGGCTCTTTGACTCTAGGTCTGTATGATTTTTTTAAAACCATGCAATTCATATAACAAAGCTACAATAATCAAAAGAGTGTGGTATTGGCATTAAAACAGACATACAGATCAATGGAATAGAAGAGAAATCTGAGAAATAAACCTACACATGTATGGTCAATTAACTTATGAAAAAGGAGCCAAGAATATACGATGGGAAAAAGATAGTCTCTTCAATAAATTTTGTTGGGAAAACTGAATAGCCGTAAGCAAAAGAATGAACCAGAACCGACTGCCTTACTCCATACACAACAATTCACTCAAAATGAATTAATGACTTCAAAGTAAGACCTGAAACCATAAAGTTCCTAGAAGAAAACATAGGTGATAAGCTGCCTTACATGGGTCTTAGCAATGATTTGTTTAATCTGACACTGAAAGCTAAAGCAACAAAAGTAAAAATAAACAAGTAAGACTGTATCAAACTAAAAAGCTTCTGCACAGCAAAAGAAACCATCAGCAAAAGGCATCTTATTCAATGAGAGAAAATATTTGCAAATCATATATCTGATAAAAAGTTAATATCTAAAGTATAAAAAGAACCCGTACAACTTAATAGAAGTAACCAAACAATGCAGTTTCAAAATGGGCAGAAGATCTGAATAGACATTTTTCCAAAGACATCCAGATGTCCAACAGACACATGAAATGATGCTCAACATCACTAGTCATCAGGGAAATGCAAGTCAAAACCACAATGAGATATCACCTCACTCCTGTCAGAATGGCCGTCATCAAAAAGACAACAAACAGCAAGTGTTGGCAAGGATGTGAAGAAAAGGCAACCTTCGTTCACTGTTGGTGGGAATGTAAATTGGTGCAGCCACTATGGAAAACAGTGTGGAGTTTCCTCAAGCAAAATACAAATAGAACTACTTCATGATCCAGCAATTTCACTTCTTCTATCTGCCCCTCAAAAATGAAAACACTGACTCAAAAAGACATATGTACCGCCTTATTGATAGAAGTATTATTTACAATAGCCAAGAAATAGAAACAACATAAGTACCCATCAATAGATGAATGAAAGAAATGGTTGTATATATGTACAATAGAAGAATGCTCTCTAGCCATAAAAAGAATGAAATCTTACCATGTGCAAAAATGTGGTTGGATCTAGAGGACTATATGCTACCTGAAATAAGCCAGAAAGAAAAAGACAAATACTATATAATCTCACATATATGTGGAGTTGAAACAAACAAACAACAACCAAGGAAAAATCAAGCTTATAGATACAGAGAACAGACTGGTGGTTGCCAGAGGCACGGGTGGATGTGGGCAAAATGGGTGAAGGAGGTCAAAAAGTACAGGCTCTGTTATAAAATAAATAAGTCATGAGGGTGTAATATACAGCATGGTGACTACAGTTAATAATACTGGGGATTTCCCTGGCGGTCCAGTGGTTAAGACTCTGCTGTCACTGCAGCAGGCACAAATTTGATCCCTGGTCAGGGAGCTAAGATCCTGCATGCTGCACAGTGCTGCCAAAAGTAAATCAATAAAATTGTGTTAAAAAAAACAATAATGCTATATTGCATACTTGAAAGTTCCAAAGAGAATAGATCTTAAGAGTCCTTATCATAAGAAAAAATACTTTGTAATTATATATTGTGCCAGATGGTAACTAGACTCATTGTGGGGGTCATTTCACAATATATACAAATATCAAATTATTATGTTCTACACCTGAAACTAACATAATGTTATATGTCAATTATACTTAGTTTTTAAAAAACACAACAAAGCCATGCAATTCAGCAAATATTTGGGAGTTCTTCAAGGAGCATAGTTCTCCTTGGAAGTGACCAGGTGAAAAGGTACTTAACAACAAATATGGGCTGGGGGAAGTCGGAAGGACTAGAACTCATTTTTTTGTATCCTCCAAGTCTTACAAAGAAACAAGGAATTTAAGAACCACTCTCCAAGGTTTCCACTCTTCTTCCAAAATAAAACAGGAGGAAAATCTGGTCAGCCTTTGTTCTTTAAGGTACATCAGCAAGTAAATGAGTTTGTGATGAAAAGAATTATCAGGACAGGTGAAATTAGGTAGTAATTTATTATCAAAGGTAGAAAATTTAAAATATAGAGAAGCTAAATGTCCAGTTTTATCTATTCTTGAGATGAAAACTGCACTCAAGGAAATAACAGGTAGTGTTCAGAATTCCTACTTGAAAAAGAAATTCATAATGTATTAAAAGCACATTGAAAATGCCCTTCAGAACTTTTGTTAGAATATGGCACATATTTGATTCCCTTGAAAAACAAACCAGGAAATACAAAAATAGAGAAAAATCTGCATCAAAACTGGAAACCGTGCCAGATGGGCAGCAAAGCTCGGCCAAGGATGCAGGAGAGTCATTCCTGCCCCAGAAAAGAGGTTAACACACACACCCACCCCATCCCCTCACCCCCCCCCACACACACACTGCCCCTGATGGAAATAGACAGAGTGGCTTCCTGCAAATGGGGAAACTCCTCAGGGAAGACTTGAGCTGTGTCTCAGCCGCCTCCACTGGACCTGCAGCAAGTCCTCCTGATTGAAATTCATCCAGATGAAAAGTGAGGAGCTCAAAGAAGAATCCACTGCACCGTGTTCTGTGGAGAAAACCAGGTCTGGATAAACTGTTTATCATTTCAAGATCAAAGATCACGAACATCCACTAATCTCAACTCAAATACTGTGTGGCCCGTGAAGAAACTGAGGCCCAAAGGGAGGAAACAGGGGCTCACTTTAAGGAGACAGATTTCAGATCACTCTGGATCCTGACATACATATGAGAAAGACAGATTTTAATTAATTAAACAAGAGCTTTAATAAAAAAAGATGCAATGAGAAAATAATGGAGCTGCATGAAGGCGAGCAGAGATAAAGAGAAGGCTAGATGAGTGGAGGGGAAGTGTTCTTAGAAACAAGGAAAGGAGACTTCCCTGATGGTCCAGTGGTTAAGAATCTGCCTTCCAATGCAGGGGACTCGGGTTCAGTCCCTGGTGGGAAACTAAGATCCCTCGTGACCAGAGGCAACTAAGCCCGAGCACCGCAACTATTGACCCTTGTGCTCTAGAGCCTGTGTGTCACAACTAAGACCCGATGCAGCCAAAAATAAATAAATATTCTAAAAAGAAACAAGGAAATACAAAATAAACGTTTATTAGAAGCAGCACTGATCAGAAATGACACTGCACAAAACAGTCATTGTTGTTGAAGGCAATGCTGAAAATACTTCCAATTTTCAGGAAAAAAAAGACAAAACAATCACATAAGATGAGAACTATAGAGGAAAGACAGTGGAGATTAGAATCTCAACAAGAAGAGTATGGACAGACTTGCCCTAATATATAGTTAAATGTATAATAAATGTACCAATGAATTAAAGCATGTGGTCCTGGTGTAAGATAGGGAGAAGTCAATGGAATAATTAGAAAGTCTAAGAGCAGAACCAAGCCTATGTGAGAATATACAGGAATATATACAGAATATATGCATTTCAAGTCAGTGGAGAAAGCACAGGTTACTCAGTGGAGTCGGAAAAATTGGCTAACCATTTAGGAAACAATAAAGTTAGATCCCGACTTTCACCTGACATCATCATAAATTCCAAATAGATTGAAATTTTTAGCATAAATAAAGTAAGCCATAAAGGTAGTATACAAAAGTTAAATATTCTTTTTTAAATCTGGAACTGGGAAAGGATTTTGTATGCATTTTCTTTTAAGATAGAAACCATAAAGGAAAAGGGTTGGTAGTTTGGCTAAATTTTAAAAAGAAAGAATTGTTTTACCAAACAATACCACAAACAAAATTAAAGATCAAATGATAGTGAGAGAGTCAATTCCTAGGCAGATTGATAAGAAGTCCAAGGGTCCCCAAGGACAGAGGGGTCTGAAATTCTCAAGGAGGAAGAAAGGACAAACTATTTTTTTCTCTGTACATTCCTTGGGATTATATAAGAATAATGTATCCTGCTTGAGGACAGTCTCTGGAAAAAACCTTCTGGATAATTCTGTTATCTTAAAGTGTAATTATGGGAGTAGGTCTGGTGAGGTCTTTACAAACTCCAGACATTCTTTTGATTGACTGTAATAACTAATTTGAGAGTATATAATTCCATTGCTAACACTAGCAAGGGAGTACTCTTTCTGTCCCCTTCTGATGTCTATGTCAGAAGCTTTCTCTATCCCTTTTATACTTTAATAAACTCTATTGCACAAAAGCTCTGAGCGATCAAGCCTCATCTCTGGCCCCGGATTGAATTCTTCTCCTCCGGAGGCCAAGAATCCCGGCGCCTTTTTCTGAGTTCAGCAACAACTTTTCAATAGAATGGGGAGAAATTTCACCCTATGTATAGTAAGCTTAATATGAAAATATATAAGTAAACTACAGTTTCAATACTGTGAATAAGAATGCTCCATTTCTTAAAAAAAAATAAATAAAGACATCGGACATTAATAGGCAACTCAAAAAAAAAAGAAAAATAGAAATGGCAAATACACCAAAAAATGACCAACCTCACTAGCTATTTAAAAAAACTAACACAAAAAGATACCATTTTCTACCCATAACTAAAACTTTATCCTTTTGAAGTTTGTTTTTCTGGTATATTACAAAAGCATCATTCTGTGACAGATGGAAAGTTCCTTATTTGCCCACATGTTCTGGTTACAATTGCTGTATAACAAACCACCTCAAACTTATAATGAGGTCTTAGCTGGGAAGACTTGAGCAGCTAAAGGTGGCTCAAATGGCTGGGGGTAGAAGTCTCCATCACTTGTGTCTGGTGTCTGGGCTATGAACACGGGGCTCACCTCAGGCTTCGAAAGGGTCTCCTACCTGTGGCCTCTTCAGGTGGCATGGGCTTCCCAGAACATGGCGGCTGCCTTTCAAGAGGGACCATCTAGAAAGCCAGCATTCCATGAGAACCAAAGCTGCCTGACCTTTATGACCTAGCCTCAGAAATCAGTGTCACTGCCACTGTACTTTACTGACTGAAGCAGTCACAAGCCTGCTGAGAATAAAATTTGAAAAACACTGAATTAGATAAACCTTTTCTGCCCTCCCAGCTTTAAAATTCCACAGTCCTCAGTATGGGAAAAAGAATCTAGAAAAGAGTATATATATGTATAACTGATTGATTTTGCTAAACACCTGAAATTAACACATTGTAAATCAACTGTAAAATAATAAAATTCTATGGTCCTGAGAACTGACTCTTTAATCATGTGGCAGTAGAGAAGGAAGCGAAGAAACAGCTGAGCAGATGGAGGTAAGCCCAAGGAGTGACAAAATATATCAGTGAAGGGTATTTTGAGAAATTTAACAAGCCAGCTGCTGGTTATAAATGAACAGTGGGGAGAGAAGCCACGTGCCACTAGAGAGAAGTAAATCATGGATCATTCTAGAGCGGTGTTGTCCAATATAACTTTCTTTAATGTTGAAAATGTCCTACACCTTCTGTGTCTAGTATGGGTAGCCACTAGCCACATGTGGCCACTGAGCACTTGACATGTAGCTGGTATGGCTGGGGGGTTGAATTTTAAATTTTCTTTAGTTAATTAAAATTCAAATAGCCACATGTGGTTAGTGGCTACCATATGGAACAGCCTAAGTCTAAGCATTCCTTTTGGTTCTTAAGACAAACCACAAAGTCTGCATGTTTGCTCTGACTCTCCGGGAGATATCAGAGAGTTCCATTAGTCTTATACCTAAGGAAAAATCCTGAGTCATTTCCACTCACTGCCAACACCACTTGTACCCCACCATCAGGAAAATAAAACTAAGCCAACTCCCGCTCTTTGAAGTTTTGGAAATATTTACAGATGTTCTGGCACCTTCTCTGTTGTGTTTTAAACTCGTGCTTTGTTTGGCTTCAGGACCTGTATGAGGCTGGAGAGAAGAAATGGGGGACAGATGAGGTGAAATTTCTAACTATTCTCTGTTCTCGGAATCGAAATCATCTGTTGCATGGTAAGGCACTTGCTTTTTTTTCTAAAGAAACTATTTGAAGGATAGTGAAAATCATATTACCCATAACTGATAACCTTTTTTCCTTTACTTGGTGCAAAGACCTAATTGTACTGAACTGTCTTAAATGTCTTAGCTTGGAAACTGTTGAGTACAATGATATGCGTGAGAGTCAATTGCTGGACGATTAATTGTGAGTAATTAGCAGATATGTTCATAGAAGTTTGCCATTCCTGTTTGTAGGAAACTCACTTCCACAGTCAATCTCTTTTTCTAAAGTAGCTCTATGTAAATTTAGTTGTATAAGACAAAATCTGTAGTACATCAGCAAGTATTAATAGACATATTGGTTGACATTTATTCCTATTTAACATCCAAGTTGTAAAAGCTAATAGAAGTAATTTCTTTAGGGGGTATGTTGCATAAGATGAAGAGTGGATAATTTCAAATTTTATTTCCTATGTGTAAGGTTTCTGCTTTGCTTCTGATAGTGCTAGTCTTTGTAATGTACTTTTGAGTTCTTTGGGGAAAAAGCACTATACAGTTGTAGAATATTTGTCGTCTGGTTTATTTTCTTCCTGTAAACAGTGATAAAGGTTTAGTAAGATATTTCATCTTTTATATAAGCTCTCTAGGTCTTTATGCTGTATCCTAATTTTGTAAACTCATCATGCCCTTATCATCACTCACAGTTTACAAGACTGGTGAGAAATTTGAGACAAATGAGTTTGCTAAATTGAAAACTTTAAAAAATATTTGAAAATTACAATACATTTGAAAGTTGTGATTGTTTCAGATATTCCACACTGACAGTAAGTGATTATTCCAGTTAATAAATGTCATGAACTATCATCAGATGCAGGGTTTCCCAGGTGGCTCAGAAAGAATCCACCCGCCAATATAGGAGACCCAGGTTCAATTCCTCAGGAAGATGCTCTGGAGAAGGGAATGACAACCCACTCCAGTATTCTTGCCTGGTGAATCTTCACGGACAGAGAAGCCAGGCATGCTACAGTCCATGGGGTCCCAAAGAGTCAGACACGACTGAGCACGCAAGCATCATCAGATGCACCAACTTCTGATTCAGCTCCTTATTTTTTTGCCTTCCTTTGCCTGATTATTAATAAAGCACATCTCCCCCTGGTGATATTTTTCAGGAACTGCGTGTCCTCAGAGTGGATTTAATGCAAATATTAATATATTTTTAACAATTTTTGCTTCTAGGCACAAGTCAGTAGTGTAACTTGTGCTTGTAAGCCACTGGAAGAAAATCTTTTAAGCATTATTTGAACAAAGAAAACATCATGGTTTTCTTACCTAACAACAATAGTGAGGATTCATAACAACTAAAATTTTGTTAATTCTCTATCTTCCAGGTGCAGTGCTTAGTATATTATAAGCATTCTTTGTTGAAACATAACAATGAAAGCAGACATTATTTTCTCCATTTTCAGTTCAGTTTAGTCGCTCAGTCGTGTCCAACCCTTTGCGACCCCATGGACTGCAGCACGCCAGGCCTCCCTGTCCATCAACAGCTCCCAGAGTTTACTCAAACTCATGTCCACTGAGTCGGTGATGCCATCCTCCATCGTCCCCTTCTCCTCCTGCCCTCAATCTTTCCCAGCATCAGGGTCTTTTCCCATGAGTTAGTTCTTCGCATTAGGTGGCCAAAGTATTGGAGTTTCAGCTTCAGCATCAGTTTTTCCAATGAATATTCAGGACTGATTTCCCTTAGGATGGACTGGTTGGATCTCCTTGCAGTCCAAGGGACTCTCAAGAGTCTTCTCCAACACCACAGTTCAAAAGCATCAATTCTTCGGCACTCAGCTTTCTTTATAGTCCAACTCTCACATCCATACATGACTACTGGAAAAACCATAGCTTTGACTAGACAGACCTTTGTTGGCAAAATAATGTCTCTGCTTTTCAATATGCTCTCTAGGTTGGTCATAACTTTTCTTCCAAGGAGCAAGCATCTTTTAATTTCATGGCTGCAGTCACCATCTACAGTGATTTTGGAGTCCCCAAAAATAAAGTCTGTCACTGTTTCCACTGTTTCCCCATCTATTTGCCATGATCTTAGTTTTCTGAATGTTAAGCTTTAAGCCAACTTTTTCACTCTCCTCTTTCACTTTCATCAAGAGGCTCTTTAGTTCTTCGCTTTCTGCCATAAGAGTGGTGTCATCTGCATATCTGAAGTTATTGATACTTCTCCCGGCAATCTCGATTCCAACTTGTGCATCATGCACCCCAGCATTTCTCATGATGTACTCTGCATATACGTTAAATAAGCAGGGTGACAATATATGGCCTTGATGTACTGCTTTCCCTATTTGGAACCAGTCTGTTGTTCCATGTCCAGTTCTAACTGTTGCTTCCTGACCTGCATACAGGTTTCTCAAGAGGCAGGTCAGGTGGTCTGGTATTCCCATCTCTTTAAGAATTTTCCACAGTTTATTGTGATCCACACAGTCAAAGGCCTTGGGTTGTCAATAAAGCAGAAATAGATGTTTTTCTGGAACTCTCTTGCTTTTTTGATGATCGAACGGATGTTGGCAATTTGATCTCTGGTTTCTCTGCCTTTTCTAAATCCAGCTTGAACATCTGGAAGTTCACAGTTCACATACTGTTGAAGCCTGGCTTGGAGAATTTTGAGCATTATTCTGCTAGCATGTGAAAGAAAGAAAGTGAAAGTCACTCAGTCGTGTCCGACTCTTTGCGACCCCATAGACTATGCAGTTCATGTAATTCTCCAGGCTAGAATACTGGGGTGGGTAGCCTTTTCCTTCTCCAGGGGATCTTCCCAACACAGGGACTGAACCCAGATATCCTGCATCACAAGTGGATTCTTTACCAGCTGAGCCAAAGGGAAGCTAGCATGTGAGATGAGTGCAATTGTGGGGCAGGTTGAGCATTCTTTGGCATTGCCTTTCTTTGGGATTGGATAAAAACTGACCTTTTCCAGTCCTGTGACCACTACTGAGTTTTCCAAATTTGCTGCGATATTGAGTGCAACACTTTCACAGCATCATCTTTTAGGATTTGAAATAGCTCAACTGGAATTCCATCACCTCCACTAGCTTTGTTTGTAGTGTTGCTTCCCTAAGGCCCACTTGATTTCACATTCCAGGATGTTTGGCTCTAGGTGATTGATCACACCATCATGATTATCTGGGTCATGAAGATCTTTTTTGTATTGTTCTGTGTATTCTTTGTCACCTCTTCTTAATATCTTCTGCTTCTGTTAGGTCCCTACCATTTCTGTCCTTTATTGTGCCCATCTTTGCAAGAAATATTCCCTTGGTATCTCTAATTTTCTTGAAGAGATCTCTAGTCTTTCCCATTCTATTGTTTTCCTCTATTTCTTTGCATTGATCACTGAGGAAGGCTTGTTTATCTCTCCTTGCTGTTCTTTGGAACTCTGCATTCAAATGGATATATCTTTCCTTTTCTCCTTTGCCTTTCGCTTCTCTTCTTTTCCCCATTTTAGAGTAAAGAAAACTGAGGCTTAGGAAATGTGTCAATTGGATTTTTTAATTCCAAGTGATATACACTAAATAATTACATAGGAAAAGAGGAGACAATATAGAATGGGATAAAAAAGAAATGGAAAATGCTAGCAGTTCACTGTACTGAAGAGAGCTGAACGGCTCTAGAAAGACTAGAAATCAAGGCAGTTCTGGGAAATCTCAGTAGAAGGGAGTCATGGATTTATTTCTAAGGCAGAGTTTTCAAAAATCGGGTTTTCATTAAAAATGCTGATTCTTGGATTTCCCTGGTAGTCAAGAAATCCGCCTACCAATGCAGGGGACATGGGTTCCATCCCTGGTCTGGGAAGATTCCACATGCCGTAGACCAACTAAGCCCATCTGCCACAACTACTGAACTGGCACACCCTAGATCCTGTGCTCCCCGCAACAAGATAAGCCACTGCAGTGAGAAGTCCAAGCCCTGCAACAAGAGAACAACTCTCACTCACTGCAACTAGAGAAAGCCCAAGTGCAGCAACCAAAACCCAGTACAGCCAAAAATAAGTGAAAATAAAATTAAAATGCTGATTCTTGAACCCCTACTTTAGATAGGCTGATTTAGAATTTCTGAGAGTGACACCCAAGTAGTTTAACGGGTTTCCCAGGTGATGCTTACATTCTCTGAGGTTAAAAATGACTGTGCTTTTGGCCATCCTCATGGTCTGCTCAGTCAAAAAATTTCCAGGAGAGTAAGGCTGATTGGTCCTAGTTGAATGAACTGTTCACTCAGTTGTTAGAGCTTATGGTATATGTTCAGTGAAAAGAGTGTCCCTGGTTTGACTGTCCTGTGAGAATCACTGATGGGGTTGTGGGATAGCATTCCAAAGAAAGCAGTGTTAAGAAGATAAAACAGATACACACTCTAAGTAAGCTCCAGAGGAGGCAGCAAGGGAGGAAAATATGTATATAACATTTTAAAGTGTGTGTGTGCTTAGTTGCTCAGTCGTGTCTGGCTCTTTGCAACCCCATGGACTGAAGCCCACCAGGTCCCTCTGTCCATGGGATTTTCCTGGCAAGAATACTGGAGTGGGTTGCCATTTCCTCCTCCAGGGAGTCTTTCCTACTCAGGGATTGAACCCACGTCTCATGCATTGGTGGAGAAGGCACTGGCAACCCACTCCAGTACTCTTGCCTAGAGAATCCCATGGACGGAGGAGTCTGGTGGGTTGCAGTCCATGTGGTCACGAAGAGTCGGACACAACTGAGCAACTTCACTTTCACTTTTCACTTTCATGCATTGGAGAAGGACATGGCAACCCACTCCAGTACTCTTGCCTGGAGAATCCCAGGGACGGAGGAGCCTGGTGGGCTGCCGTCTATGGGGTCGCACAGAGTCGGACACGACTGACGTGACTTAGCAGCAGCAGCTCATGCATTTTAAGGTGGATTCTTTACCACTGAGCCACATGGGAAGACTGTTAACATTTTTAAATATTTGTTAAGAAAGGAGAGAATTTTTAGTTATGTTAAAGTCTATTAAAAGATGCAACCAGATATTATCAAATGTGACTAAGTTTAGAAAAGGTTGAATTGCTTTAATTTTTTAAAAAAATATAGTTGATTTACAATGTTGTGTTACTTTCCACTATATAGCAGTGATTCAGTTATGTGTATGTGTACACGCATATATATTCTTCTTCAGATTCTTTTCCTTTATAGGTTATTACAAGATACCAAATATAGTTCCCTGTGCTCTACAGTAGGATATTGTTGTTTATCTATTTTATATACAGTAGTTTTTATCTGCTAATCCAAAACTCCTAATTTTTCCCTCCCCCACATTTCCCTTTTGGTAACCTTTTGGTAACAAACATAAGTTTGTTTTCTATATCTTTGAATCTGTATCTGTTGTGTAAATAACTTTATTTGTATCATTTTTTTAGATTCCACTTATAAGTGATATCATATAATATTTGTTTTTCTCTGACTTCACTTAGTACGATAATCTCTACGTCCATCCATGTTGCTGCAAATGGCATTATTTCATTCTTTTTGATGGCTGAGTAATATTCGTGTGTGTGTGTGTATGTGTGTATGTGTATGTATATTTATATATATCACATCTTCTTTATCCATTCACTTGTTGATGAACATTTAGGTGCTTCCATGTCTTGGCTATTGTAATGTAAATAGGAATTGTTCTAGTTTTGATGAGCTGAAAGGAAGATGAATATACAGGTGATTGCCAAGGCAAAAATTAAAGAAGAGACACATTCTGTGCTTATTAAAGAAACAATGAGAAAAGAAAGTATATCTTTCCAGAGGTAATCTCCACTTTATGTGGTGAAAACAGAGTCGCACAGAAGGGAAATGACTTGCCTTATGTCTTCCAAGATTCATGACATTCCTTCCGCAACTCCTCCGGCCCATTCCGCTTGTCATAGACACCCTGGTTCTCACCCACGTTGCTAACTAGTTTCCTCTTGAAAAATGCCAGAGAATAACCAGTATAGTCTAGTTAAAAATACTCTTTCTCTTAAACATTTTAGTTTCCTCTATTCTTTTTTTTATGTTTTATAATTTCATTTTGTTACTGTTTGTAGTGTTTGATGAATACAAAAGGATAGCACAAAAGGATATTGAACAGAGTATTAAATCTGAAACATCTGGTAGCTTTGAAGATGCTCTGCTGGCCATAGGTAAGCTGGTAGGGAGTGGGGAGTGGAGAAACAAATGTTTACAGGCTTTCCTCCTTGTTCTCAATTTGTCATCATGGGTTGTAGAAATTTTTTTTCAGGGATAAAAAATTTTTTAAAGCAATCATGATGTGCAAGCCAGAATTTTAAGTGAGAAATACTATATACAGCCTGATTGTTATTGTACCATGTGGCTTTATATATTTTTATATCCTTTGTGCCTTTATATCTCACTACATGGAAAGGTTAATCCTATACTAGCTGCTTCTTGCAAGTCGGTGAATGGTTAGAACTAATAACTATTTCATATGGTACAGATAGCTATAATCTGTTTGAAATTATTTAGTGCCTTTGCTTTAATGGCTTTTATTAAGTATTTCTTCAGGAACTTGACAATAAATTGAGGGTACTTTCCACCTGTGAAAATGCATTTAGCATAGCCTATGTTCATAAAACATTGTTGGCTACATTTTTCCAGCAAAACAATCAAGAGATACTATTTCAGACCTTGTAGAAACAATGGGAACAACTGTCACTTTTTTCTCGTAGATTTTATCTGTAATTTTTTCATTTCTTTTTTTAATCTCTTTACAGTAAAGTGCATGAGGAACAAATCTGCATATTTTGCTGAAAGGCTTTATAGATCCATGAAGGTAAATGGCCTCACTGTTGGCGTCTGAATATCTCTGAGGGTCTTATATGTCCACCTTCATATGCTTGTTTACATACCCCACACAAAGTAGCCAAAATGAGCTTGAGCTATTCAGTTCAATTCTTCAAATACTTCACTGAGTGCTTGCTAATAATAATGCTAGATAATATGTATTGAGTACTTATATAATGTGTGATCACTCTTTCTAATGCTTTATATATATAATTTTATCCCCACAACAGCTCTGTGGGGCAGGTACCATTACCAACTTCCATTTTATAGATGAGAAAATTGAGGCATAAAGAAGCTAAGCAATTTGCTCAGGGTCCTAATGGAGCAGGAATGCCAACACTGGCAGACTGGCTTCAGAGCCCCAACTCCTAACCATGAATGGCACTCGGTGCAAGCACTCTTGCTGAGGGGCAAGAGAGATCAAAATCTGTCCTTGCTCTCAGAGAACTTCTAGCCTTGACCGGAAGGCAGGTATGTGCAAAACACCATAAGAACAAAACAGAATGTAAGACAGTCACTGAGGATCCAAATATCATAAGGACACAAAGGAAAGCGTATTTTAAAAAATATTTGTTTGGGGGTGAGGATCAAAAACGAATTTATAAGGAACTGGTATATTTAAGCAGAGCCTTAAAGGAAGTTTCACATCAGAGGATTTTACACGGTAGGAAGGATGGTGAAGCTGTGAAGGGAGGGATGACGTGGTGGGTGGATCACTGTAGGTGAGGCAGGCGGACTGGAGAACAGAGTATGTCTCTAGAAGGGCAGAGGGTGGTCTCCTCTGGTCGTCACACAGAGGGTTGAAAAGATAAGTTGGAGAAAGCCTTGAGCTCTGTGAGGAGGAGCGATATTCCACAGGCCCCTAAGGTTGTAGTCCAAAGGACGTCAATGGAAGACTGATACATAGTCTTGCCTTGATAGACTAAGAAGGGCCCTGTCTGAAAACCAGCTCAGCTCTCTATGCAGGGATCTGGTTCCTTCCTTAGGGCTTGGGCACCGATGACGACACCCTTATCAGAGTGATGGTTTCTCGAGCGGAGATCGACATGTTGGACATCCGGGCAAACTTCAAGAGACTCTATGGAAAGTCTCTATATTCCTTCATCAAGGTGGGTCACGGGAGCCAGGGGAAAACGCTGATGAAAGGAGCAGGTTCTGACCTAGGTATTTAGACACTTCCTATCAGCTCCTTCTTGTCAGGTATCCTTCCCTTTAAAGATGGTACTCTCAAGTATTTCCAGTCTCTCTCCTTTCACATGGATGTTTAAATCTTTGCCTGGTTAGAAGCTGAAAATATTTGCCTTCTAAATATAGTAATTATTCCAGGTGGATCCCAGACAGAGACAGATTATATTTTAATGAATGGTTTTAAGAGCACAATTTCCATTTCTCCCTGCTTACAATAAAAGGTAAGCTACTGAATCAGTCATCCAGAACCCCATCCTGAGCCAGCTGAGGTCTGCTGAAAATAAGGGAAAACATGACAGTTATCCTGGATTGCTGTTCTTTACCTGGCACCAGACTTCTCATCCTAACATGGCATGGGAAGTAATGAGAAATGATTGACATTTCTCAAAACCCCTCATTACTGGGATTTTGCTCTTTGAGGAAACCAGAAGGAATATGAAATATGAAACCAAGGAATATGAAACCAAGACTCATGTCCCTGGAAGCTGGTGTTGCCAGCACAGTAAATTCAAGTCAGGATTTGATCTGTGAATTAAATATTCTGAATCCTACTCATAGCTTGGAGAGGTGTAGCTACTGGGTGATTTGAACCACAGAGTTTCTAACTATGTCTACAAGGCATTCAGAAACTTGTTTCTATTTCTGTGCAATCTGTGAGGTCATTTGATTTTGCAGTGCTGAAATATAGCTAGCTGTAAGTAAAACAATTTTAAGATTCAAGGATGACCGTAAATGAAGCTATGGGAAAATGTTTGTGACATATAATATAGGGTTAATATCCCTATCTGAAGAGCTTGTACAAATTACTAAGAAAAAGGAAAAAAATCCAAAAGGAAAACCTGGACAAAAAGAAAACATGAGCTCTATGAAAGATGAAACACAAAATGGACACTAAATATGGACAGTTTAACTTCACTAATACATAATAGATTACAAATAAGAACAGATCATCATTTTTCACTAAATACCTTAACAAAGTTTAAAGAGATCATAACCAGCATTGAGAAAGGCTTGGGGAAAACTCACCATCTATTACGGAAGCACTGTAAACTAGTTTAACTTTCCTAGGAGGCAATTTGGCAATAAATGTTTAAAAAATAAACTATACCTCTTATTTAGCTATTGTTAGTATTTTAAGAATTTCTTTAGGGGAAATAATAAGATAAAGGGGCACTAATGCACAGAGTTGGAGAAAATATTTACAAATCATATCTAATAAGAGTTTACTATCTAGAATATATAAAGAACTCCTACAACTCAATAACAAAGAGACAAACAATCCAATGAAAAAATCACAGAGGGTTTGAATATCTTCATACCTACTAAGATAGCTATAATTAAAAATGGAAAATAACAAATGTTGGTGACAATGTGGGGAAATTGGAACCTTGTGTATTGCTAGTGTGAATGTAAAATGGTGCAGCCACTGTGGAAGACAGTTTGGTGCTTCCTCAAGTGACTTAGCAGCAGCAGCAGCAAGTAATTAAACATAGAATTACCACATGACCCAGCAATTCCACTCCCAAGTATATACTCAAAAGAAATGAAAACGAGGTTGTACACCAATGTAAACATTATTCATAATAACCAAAAAGTGAAAACAACCTAAGGGTCCATTCACAGATGAATGTTTACAATGTGGTATATACATACATAAAATGAATGAAGTTTCTGATACATGGATGAACTCTGGAAACATGTTAAGTGAAACAAACCAGACACAAAAGGACAAATACTGTATATGATTCTACTTACATGAACTATTTAGACTAGGTAAATTCACAGAGACATAAAGTACACTAGAGGTTATAAGGGGCTGGAGAAAGAAGGAAACAGGAAATTCTTGCTTAGTGGTTACAGAGTTTATTACATATTATTTTCATTTTTATTAACCAATAGGGGATGACTCAAATTATGGAAAATCTGTACAATGGAATACTACACAGACCCTAAAATGATGAGGTAAAAAATATTGACTTGGAGAAACAGCTCAACAAATATATTTACATTATGTGTTTGTATATGTATAAATATGCAAATATATTTGTTTATACACACTCATACAACACTAGAAAGTCTAAAAATAAAGACTACATGGCCCATTCAATAACAATTGCCAAAAGGAGCAGGATAGAAATAGAAAATATGTAAATAATAGAAAAAAGACAGAAATGAGGTTAAAAACATAAGTTATGATAATAAATAAACTCCCAGATTAGGTAAAAATACAAAATCCTACTGCATACTGTTTATAAAGAACAACTGAAATACAGTGATATGTAAGAAGCTTTAAAAAAAAAAAAAGCCAGGGAAAAGAACATTAGACAAATAAAAGGAAAGCAGGGGTTATACTATAAGTAAAAAGAAGAATTCAGGACTTCCCTGGCAGTCCAGTGGTTAAGACTCTGGGCTCCTGATGCAAGGGGCACGAGTTCAGTCCTAGTTGAGATCCCACGTGTTGTGCAGCATGGCCAGAAAGAGAAAAAAAAAAAGAATTCAAGGGGGAAAAGCATTAAACAGAGAAAAAGTGGATCACTGTATATTGATGAAAGCAACACATTACAACCAAGATTAAATTACCATGAAACTTTAGGTGCCAAACAGTATTGCATTCAAATATACAAATAAGAAACTTGAGACTTCAGAAAAAGATGTTGATGGGGATACTTTGCTGGATACGTTTACCATATCCTTATCTTTTGAAAGATCAATGAGGCAAAGTATCAACAAGGGTGTATTAAGGTTGATTTGAATAATATACATTAAACTTTGAATCCAATCCCATCTTTTCTAGTCACCCATGAAGCACTAACAAAAACTGATCTATTATTTAGACCATGAAAAATTCTACATAAAAATTATTTCTCCTTTCTAGAAGGCTATTTTGCAAACCATATTAAAGGAAAATGCATGAACATTAATCTGGCAATTCCCATTTTATGAAAATTTATTCTGAATAAATCAGTAAGAAAATGCACAAAAATGTATGTTTATTACAGCAGTGTTTTTAATAGTGAAAAATTGGAAACAACATAAATATCCAATGGGGGGAGATCAAATAAATTATTTTACCTATGTAAAATGGAATACTCTGTAACCATTAAGGAATGATGTTGTGGAGGAATATTTAATAATGGGAAATCAGCAATATTAAGTAAAAAAGCAGAATACAGACGAATACTACAATCTCATCATGTAGGAATCTATATGCATAGAAAAAAGTCAGGAAAGATATACAAAAACCAAAATGTTAGGCACAGTAATCTCTAGATGTTGGAATTATGGATGATTTTTATATTCTTTTATGTCTTTATTTTCTACACTGAACAAGTGTTCTTTTTGTAATAAAAAATAACAAATATCATTTAAAAATTAAAACAAACAAACAAACACCTCTCCTAGAAAAATCCAGGCAAGATTGGAAAAGTTAACCTAGGTGACTTTGAGCTGTATATTCTATTTTGAAGCCCATTTCTCTAACTGTAACTCTGCTTTTCTTGCCGCCACCCCACCCCCGGACCAGGGTGACACATCTGGAGACTACAGGAAGGTGCTGCTCATTCTCTGTGGAGGAGATGATTAAAATAAAATCCAGAAAGCACAGGAAGATTCCCTACACTTTGAATTCTTTTTAACTTGATTTTTCTACACTGCTATTAGCATTATCTCAGAATGCTTATTTCCAATTAAAACGCCTACAGATGCCTCCTAGGATATAGCCTGTATTATTATTCATCTATAATTACCATGATGCTTTAAAGCTGTACTTGCATTTCAAAGCTCATAAAACCTAAAAGGAGATTTCAAATTAGAAATAAGAATGTGCTCCATGTTTTCAACAGATCTCTTCCTGTTTATGTTTCACAGAAATTGGGATATATTGCATCATTTCATATTTTCTTTTTGGAGAAAACTATTGAAGTGGAAGACTGGAAGACTGTTCTAAGATCTCTTTTATTCCCTCATCCTAAGATCTCTTTTATTCCCTCATCCTATTATTAGAGTGGCTAGTAATTTCTTGATTTGAAATTGTCAGAGTCTAGTTAGTAAGAATATCTATCCAGTTTGCTATTTTACATAGTCATTGTTTGAAAGCATCTACACATCTGCTTTGTTTAGGTTCTCATCTAAAGTGCTAGTTGATCTTAGTACTAAGTTCAGCATTGGAGACTCCCTCCATCACATCTTACATTAAGGCCAGTTACACTCTCCTGGTTGAAGTATAACAAACTCACTGACTTGTCTGAACAAATTCAGCTCTATGTGGTTATACAGATCATATATGTCTGACTACCAAACATAAATGCTGAACATTCCACAATAGGGTTAATAATAATATAATAATAATAATGGTCTTAATCCAGCTTGAAGATGAATGTGAAAAAATCAAGTGTCAAACTACATATTCTGGTGATGGTGTAGTGCTCTGAATTTACAAATTTTTGTGCTAAAAATAATTTTTTAAATCATTTTTAATTTTGTTGATTTGAATACTTGCATTTTGTTGATTTACACTTGCTCTGTGCCTTTCAACTCTAGAATTATTGTAAAGGTGTACTTGGATTTAATTTAAAAGTTCAGTTTGCATACAACACAGAAAAATAATTCCAATAAAATATGATGTCTTTCAAATGAGGTATATGCTTTCTCTGATTGACTTTTCTGCTTGTGAGTTTTTTCATCCTGGATTCTGAAGCGACATCTTTTTGAAGGATTTATGTTACTCAATTTCTATTAGAAAGTACAGCATTAAGAAAAATAACATATTTACCCTTACAGCTGTAAAATTAATGTTCACATATATCAAACTCTACTTAATGATAGAAAATAGTATATTTAATTTATCTCTGGAAACGAGTGATGTTCTCAGTTCTACTAAGTAGAACATTCATATTAAATAAGAATATTTGTCTTCTTTGTTCATTCTGTAATATTTGTTGTATTTTGATGGGTGAAATATAGGAATTTGTTTCTTCTTGCCTACTGCAAGTGCTTGACTATTGGTGAAAGCTGTTTACATGAATATTTAGTCATTGCAGTTAATTATAGGAAATAGTACTGCTGCTTCAATACCTACCTAGTTCAGTTCAGTTCAGTCGCTCAGTCGTGTCCGACTCTTTGCGACTTCATGAACTGCAGCACGCCAGGCCTCTCTGTCCATCACCAACTCCCGGAGTCTACCCAAACCCATGTCCATCGAGTCGGTGATGCCATCCAACCAACCTACCTAGAAGAGCATGCAATCTCCAGGTCAACTTTATTTAGCTTTGGAAGCACTCCAAATTTTTGGTGATTTTATCTTTAAATTACATTGGTTGACCAAAAGAGTTCATTCAGGTTTTTCCATAAGGTGTTACAGAAATACTTGAATGGACTTTTGGCCAACCCAATATATGACTTAGCCAGAATTTTAAAACAAATTGTATATGTTGATAGGAAGCTTTCTAGAGAGGCGGTAAAGCCACCCTGGAGGGAATGATTGTTAAGTTGAACAAGCACGACTTTGTAATATACTTAGGAAGCAACTTAGTTTTTTTTTCCCACTGTCCATTTACATTTATTCATTGGGTCTAGTTCTTCTCCTGTCTTTAGATGAAAATTCTAGATAGAGGATAGGGTCATGACTTTTCTGGTCATTCTTAGGTTTTAAAAAGTCCTACTGTGCAGGTCATAAAATAATGTTGTTTCAGCAATGAATGTTTTCAGTTAAAATTCCAAACTTCATTTACAGTTGAGGCTTCTCCCCTTGTTCAGCTCTGGTTTATTGCCAGCAGGAAGCTGGCATTTGGAGACAGTGATCTGATGGGCTTCTTTTTTCACCTTGCCTTCCTTCTAGACCTCCCCTCCCTAACCTAGCAGGAAGGAGGAGAGTAAATAGGAACAGGAAACTTTTTACCTACTAATGCTGCGATGGTAGATGATCAATGTTGTGTGATGCTATCAGATGTTTAAAGCTAATTCTCAAAGACAATCCTGAGTTCCTTTACAACTCCATCATCAATAAACTACTCATCTTTGGTTTCTTTGGCAAAGCAAATGCAGTTCTCCTTTTTCAGCCCCTAGAAACTCAGGCTCTGTGCTAAAGTCTGTCATGCCACCCGTCCTTTTAGACAGGATCTAAGATGATTCCACGCTTGCTGTCTTATAGTGGCCCACAACTGTTCCATGTGTATCCTTTTGTGCTGACAAAAGGTATTCTGGAGGTGCAGCAGGGGATCTGTTCGTCCCCTCCCCATTTCCCTCTAAGCTACCTCAGCCAGCCTCTCTCAGTTCATATTTCTGAGTGAGTACACTGGGACCCTAAGTTACATATACCACTGATGGGAGTATAAACTAGTGCAATCATTTCAGAGAGCAATTTGGCAATAGATAGTAAAGTTATAAAGTTCCCAGCAAATTCACTTCTGAGGATCTATTTAATGAATCTCTGCACATGGTGTTCACTGCTGCTCTTATGTGCATTAAAGTAGAAACAACTTAACTCCCTCAGTGAAGGAAAAGATAAAGAAATTTTGAGTTACTCACACAATGAGTAGTGAAAATTAACTAGAGATTTGTCAACTGATTAAGTCTCAAAAGTATAATTTTGAGAGAGAAGAAAGGTGCAGAATGATAGGTATGAATGATTCCATTTAATTACATGTCTAAACACACAAAAGAAAATATATGGCTATGGGTACACATATAAAAACATGCATGGGAATAATGATCTAACCATTCTGAGGATAGTGTAGAGGGAAGGGAGTTTCTGCCTATCTGCATTGTTCTACTTGAATGAATCAAATCTAGTATAATATACTGAAGTTTTTACTAAAATTTAAGTTACATTTGTGGTGGGTCCATAGGTATTTATGATATTAGAGTAATTCATTTTAAGTATTCTATTTCTGGTATTCCATTATAAATACTGTCATTATAAGGGCTTCCCTTGTGGCTCAGCTGGTAAAGAATTCGCCTGCAATGCTGGAGACCTGGGTTCGATCCCTGGGTTGGGACGATCCACTGGAGAAAGGAAAGGATACCCGCTCCAGTATTCTGGCCTGGAGAATTCCATGGACTGTGTAGTCATAGTCCATGGGGTCGCAAAGAGTCACAACGGAGCGACTTTCACTTTCACTGTCATTATAAACATTTCATTTAAAAACTCAGTTCAGTTCAGTCGCTCAGTCGTGTCCGACTCTTTGCGACCCCATGAATCGCAGCATGCCAGGCCTCCCTCTCCATCACCAACTCCTGAAGTTTACCCAAACTCATGTCCATCGAGTCGGTGATGCCATCCAGCCATCTCATCCTCTGTTGTCCCCTTCTCCTCCTGCCCCCAATCCTTCCCAGCATTAGGGTCTTTTCCAATGAGTCAACTCTTTGCATGAGGTGGCCAAAGTATTGGAGTTTCAGCTTCAACGTCAGTCCTTCCAATGAACACCCAGGACTGATCTCCTTTAGGATGGTCTGGTTGGATCTCCTTGCAGTCCAAGGGACTCTCAAGAGTCTTCTCCAACACCACAGTTCAAAAGCATCAATTCTTCGGTGCTCAGCTTTCTTCCCAGTCCAACTCTCACATCCATACATGACTACTGGAAAACCATAGCCTTGACTAGACGGACCTTTATTGACAAAGTAATGTCTCTGCTTTTTAACATGCTGTCTAGGTTGGTTATAACTTTCCTTCCAAGGAGTAAGCGTCTTTTAATTTCATGGCTGCAATCACTAGCAAAGGTAATCAGAGAATGAACGCTGACTGCCCAGGGTCCATAGCAATGGCTGCATACTCCAGGTATACAACTTTAATCTTTGCTCAGACACCTGTAAGTTTTGCTTGAACCTCCAGAAGGCACTTTAAACCTTGACAGACCGGGTATGGAGCCTATTCAGACATCCCACTGCTGCTGGGAGGGAAGGAAACGAGTCCTGTAATCAGTTAAGAGCAGGCGAGAGGTGCCGCTTAACAAACCCAAGGGCTGGGAAGGGACATATGTATACCGATGGTTGATTCATGTTGATATTTGGCAGAAAACAATAAAATTCTATAAACCAATTATCCTTCAATTTAAAAAATGTATTAAAAAATAAAACACACATACACAAAAACCCAAGGGCTTAGCAAAGCTCCACATTCGAGGTCCCCCTCTCTTGGAAAGCCTCAGCAGGGCGTGACCCTAGCACATGGTTGGTGTTCAGTCGCTCAGTCGTATCGGACTCTGCGACCCCAAGCTCGCACATGGTGAGCTCCTCCGAAAAAGACCCCCAAACAGCAATGTCTTTTTTGCCCCGTGCCGATCACAGGGCCCAGAAGACATCTGGAGTTTAGGGAATCTTTGTAGAAAGAACGAGTGAACTAGAATTGCTGGTCTTGCTAACACAAAGTGATGTCCAAACTAAAGCTAAACGGCAGCTCTGTCTCCAACTCAGGATTGCTGGAGAGACCAGCCAAGCTCAGCTTAAACACCGCAGAAGAGCACACGCGCTGCCCGGCTCCCGCCCTCAACCCATTCTACGCAGGCTCCACCTTGATGTCTGCGCGCTTTCCCCCGCCCCTTCCGGAGGCTCGCCGTGCGCATGCGCCGTACGTTCCGCGCTTTGTTGCAAAAGAAAGGGGGTGAGGTCCTGCGGTCCGCGCGCGCGGGGCGGCCAGACGCAGCGGGCCGGGCGGAGGATGGAGGCTGCTGCGTTCGCTGCAACGGTCGTGGCCGCGCTTGAGAAGGTGGCGGTGTAGGCAAGTCGGGCTCCGTGGAGGCTGGCGGTGGTGGCCGGGCCATGGCGGGATACCGTCTGTGTTGGGCTCCCTGAAGTGCGCTCCCTTGCCGTCTCGGGGAGCCGTGACCCATGGGCTCGCTGAGCAGCCGGGTGCTGCGCCACCCGGGGCGAGCCCGAGCCCAGCCGGAGCCGGCTTCTGGGGCTGGGGGCTCCTCCCGGAGGCCGGAGACTGGTGGCGACTCGCCCGGCCATGGCTTCTGTTACTGTCCGGGCAGTCGCAAGCGCAAGCGGAACAGCGGGGCCTTCTGCTACTGTAACCCCGATTCGGAGACCGACGAGGATGAGGAGGAAGGGGACGAGCAGCAGCGGCTCCTCAACACCCCTCGAAGGTACTGGGTAGGGAAGTACCCCCACTGCCCGCGCTCGCACCTGTTGGGCGGCTCCCGCGGCCCAGCCTGGGGAGGAGCCCTGGGGGCTTCGGGGGCTGCGGCGCTCCCCAGCCTGTGAAGAGCCGGACGTGCCCTTGACCGGGTAGACCTGGGAGCCGGTCCGAGGCGGGCCGGATAGGTTGCACCTGGGGAGACGCCCAGTGGTCTGGCTTGTAAACCGCGGACGCCGCCAGGGTGGTGCTACCGCCTCAAGATGAGACAGAAAACGCCAAGCCAAGGCTTGCGCCTCGTTAAACCTTAGACAGGGCCAGCCGGCCGGCCGGCCTTCCGTAACACACCTTGGTCCTCCGTTGAGTAGGTGGCAGTAGAATTAAGTTGTTTTGCATCCGGCTGCCTTGAATAGTACGAGACACGTACATTCAGGCCCTGAAATTGGCACCCTGTTGTCCCACAGCGGAAGGGAAATGATTACATACAGGAGCTCTTTTTAACTGTAAAGTGAAATTTATCAGTAGTGTGTACATTTGTTCCTCAATAGCAACAGAGTCTTTTCAGCGTCTCTAGCACTCAAAGTCGTTGACCGTGAATATGTGTAAGGCAGCTTGCTTAACCTTTTATTTAGAAGAGTTGAAAAACAGAGTATTTACTTGGGAACTAAAATGTAGTTTGTAAGTTGAATATATTTTCATATAAACAGTTTCGTTGCTACCTTTTTTTAAGGCTATCAGTCGGTCACAGAGATGTAATTTTTTAAAGGAAACTTTAAAAGTCTAAAATTTTATGCTACATGTTACATGTTTATTGTAAAATAAGAGTATCATAGATAACCTCTGTAAGTAATTTGATTTCTAAATCCTTTCATACAGTTTTATGTTTATATTTACAAAAATGGACCCCGACTGTCAAGCTGTTCAGTTCCCTTTTTGGAGAATTAGTGTAGTATAGTTTTAAGAGCTCAGGTTCTGAGTTCTAATCTGTATTTTGCACTTAATAGCATTATTTCCTCGTGACTAAAATGGATGCTAATACTTTACTTGCAGGACTTGACAGATGTTAGAATGCATACAATGCTCAGTGCCTCCTACGGAAGCAGTCAGTAAATATTATGTCTCCTTGATGAATTGGCTCCCCTTTTCTTTACAAAATATAGAGACATTTACATCCGTATTACTGTAGCATGTACCACTTTGTTTTGATTCCCTTTTAACCTGTGTCTTAAAGTAGTATTTTGTAGACAGCATTTAGTTGAGTCTTGTTTTTTAAAAAATCCAATAGGATAATCTCTGCCTTTCAATTAGTATTTAGACCACTGTATTTAATGTCACTGTAAAAATATATGGGACTTCCCTGATGGCTCAGATGTAAAGCATCTGCCTGTGATGCAGGAGACCTGGGTTCTATCCCAGGGTCAGGAAGATCTCCTGGAGAAGGGAATGGCTACCCACTCCAGTATTCTTGCCTGAGAATTCCATGGACAGAGAAGCCTGGCAGGCTACAGTCCACAGAGTTGCCAAGAATTGGACACGACTAAGCATCTGACACACACACATAGAAATATATATATTGGGGTCCGTTTGAAGGAAATTACATTGTAATTTGAGTAGAGAAAATTTAATATAACCATTAAATTACTGAAGTAAAGCGATCTCTGAAAAATACAAGAATAGAGGACATAAGGAGCAGTCACTACTTCTAGGGCTGAGACAGATTATCCAAGGAAGAAACAAATTTGGAATAGGGCCACCTTTTCCAAGCTGAGATTCAAATGCTAGAAGAGTTGTGGCCCTCTAGATGGTAGAAAAGTTTGCTAAGATGTGGAAGGCTGAGACTGGCTAGCAAGAAACCACCCACTGGCATGCCAACAAAACTAGCTTGAAGGCTGTCTGGCTCACAAAACTGCAACTATTTACCATCTAGACCTTTATAGAAAAAGTTTGCCGACCCCCAAATTACATGAGTAGAGTGGAATGGAAAATCTAATAAAGCAAATCTTTATTAGGAAGTGTATATCAGAATCTAGTGTGTTATACTAGCATACTAGCATAAGATGCCTAGTTTATTCAGCTCAGCCTGGAAAAAGTGTGTAAGAAAATTTTAAGATCAGGAATTTTGTGAGTTGTTGCTAATATGCTTTCTGAGGTTGTCTCGTGCAGTTCTACCTCAACCACCACTCCATGAAAAGCTTTGGTCTCCAGGCCCACTTTCTACCTAATACATTTTGTCAAGTGCATGTTTTACTTTTACATCCAGTTAAGTTCAGTTCAGTCGCTCAGTCGTGTCCGACTCGTTGCGACCCCATGAATCGCAGCACGCCAGGCTTCCCTCTCCATCACCAACTCCCAGAGTTTACCCAAACCCATGTCCATCGAGTCGGTGATGCCATCCAACCATCTCATCCTCTGTTGTCCCCTTCTCCTCCTGCCCCCAATCCTTCCCAGCATTAGGGTCTTTTCCAATGAGTCAACTCTTCGCATGAGGTGGCCAAAGTATTGGAGTTTCAGCTTCAACATCAATCCTTCCAGTGAACACCCAGGACTGATCTCCTTTAGGATGGACTGGTTGGATCTCCTTGCAGTCCAAGGGACTCTCAAGAGTCTTAAAACTCAGCTGTTCTGCAGCCAGATCTTTAGTTTCTTGTCCACAGAGTGTCTCAAAATTGAAATCTAGTGAACAGTTATTTGTTGTTAGAGCTATGTAAATGTTGTTCACTGCAGAGTCAAGTAGTGCGCTAGGATGATAAATCGTACTTCCTGGGTCCAAAGTCACAACCCCTTGTTTTTCTCTTGGGAGAAATCGTCTAACCTCATAATTAAATTGAATCTTTTTTCTTTTTTCTACATTCCTTCAAGCGTTTAAATTTGGACCCTGTTTTCATTTGCAGCTTATTAGAACAATACTCTTTTTGTGTGTGTGTTGCTTTTTTATTTTCCTAGACTTCTCTGACCGGCTTCCACCCCCGCCATTGACAAAAGAGTAATGTTCCTTCATCCTTTCTTCAGATTTTTCTCTTTCCAAACACACTTGCATGGAGTCCGTCTTATTTAAACCCAAACCTCCCTCCTGGGTCCCTTCATCCTCCTGTTCCAATCTGGATTCATTGCCCTCTAGGTCAACACTTATCTTGGGACAGACATTGACCCCATCTGTAGGATTAGATCCTGTTTTCTGTAGCCTGTGTCTTTTCTGAACTCTTCTGAGGGAACTACATCGTCAAGTATATTTTCCTAAGAAAGTTGCTAAAGAAGGCAATTTGTGCTTACCCAGTTGTAAATTTATTCTCTCACTTTAGTCATCTTTTGACTCGATGTAAAAGTCTCATCTGAAATAACTTTTTATATCTTTGATGGTATTAATTCATTGTCTTCTAGCCTACCATATTGATGAGAAATATGGTACTGGTCTAATTCTCTTTTCTTTTTAGGTGACTTTTTTTTTTCTCTCTGGAGCTTTTGGAATTTTTTCTTTGGTATTTTGGAATTTAGAAGGTGCTTAAGTATAGGTCTTTTAATGGCCTTGGTGCTTGGTGGATCCTTACAGTCTAAAGACTGCTTTGGGGGGGAAACTTTATTCTGTAATTCCCTTTCTTCTATTATCTTTGTTTTTTCTTTCTTGGACCCCTCTTAACTGGATTTTGGATCTCTTGGATTGTACCTCTTTCTCTTTTTTTCTTTCTAGGTCTTTTTTGCTCTATGTTCTAGGAAATTTTCCTTAATTTGGTCTTTTTTTTTTTTTTAATTTCAGCAACTGTGTTTTTGGTCCTAAGAACTCTTTTCTCCCCCTTCTTCTGAGTCATCCTTTATCACAGCATCCTATTTTATAAATGTAATAATCTCAACTGTCATAGCAAGTAGATGGGGAAACAGTAGAACAGTGACAAACTTTATTTTCTTGGGATCCAAAATCACTGCAGATGGTGACTGCAGCCATGAAATTAAAAGACACTTGCTCCTTGGAAGAAAAGCTATGACAAACCTAGACAGTGTATTAAAAAGCAGAGACATTACTTTGCTGACAAAGGTCCATCTAGTCAAAGCTATGGTTTTTTTCAGTAGTCATGTATGGATGTGAGAGTTGGACCATAAAGAAAGCTGAGTGCCAAAGAATTGATGCTTTCGAACTGTGGTGCTGAAACTGAAGCTCCGGTACTTTGGCCACCTGTTGCAAAGAGCTGACTCATTAAAAAAGACCTTGTTGCCGGGAAAGATTGAAGGCAGGAGGAGAAGGGGTCAACAGAGGACGAGATGGTTGGGTGGCATCACCGATGTGATGGACATGAGTTTGAGCAAGCTCAGGGAGATGATAAAGGGCAAGGAATCCTGGTGTGCTACAGTCCATTGGGTCTCAAAGAGTTGGACTTGACTGAGCGACTGAACAACAACAAAAAATCTCAACTCTCTAGGTGTGCTAGTTATAATTAGTGTGTCGGGATTTTTTTTTTAAGTTCTCTTTTCCCCGAATTACACGTTTCCTCTCATGCCAAATTCTCTCTTTTTAAAAATAGTCTTTAATTCTCCTAACTTTCCTCATGTTGGGAGATCCTTGGTTGTCCGCTTCAGATTGGGTAGCTTGTGTGTGTGTGTTGAGTAAATAGATTTATTACTACTGAGCCTCCTCTTTGAGTAGGAAGACTGTCTACTAAGTTGTATATGGTTGTATATGGGTGCGCACACTCTGTCTTAGAACAGAGTTTCCCAAACGTTATTGGTTCACAGTATCCTTAGTGTCTCAGTAATGTTTTCTTGGCACCTCTGGCCCTAAAGAAATATTTAATAGTCAGGTCCAAACAAGTTAATAGTGTAGATAATATAGTATCTGAATAATGTTGCTGTGATTTCCTTTAAGTTTGGAATATTTCACATGCCTCCCTGAGTTTGCTGTGGTGTTCCAGGTGCTTTGGCACACAGTTTGGGAACCAGGATTTAGGGTGAATAGGTTGGTAAGTAACAGGTTACAGATTCGTCAAATGCCAGGATGAGGATAGCTTTGTCTGGGGCTCCAACACCTACACCAAAGTCTTAATTCTTCCTGATAAATATATTCTGTTTCTTTCTAGAAAAACCTTGGATTCTGTTTGCAGGAGTTATCAGTACTCTGTGTTCATAGTGGTGGAGGTCATCAGGGGAACAAGTTTCCCCATTTTCTGCCTCACTTCTGCCTTCTTTTTCTCTTGAGATCTCATCCTCCCAGCCCCATCCCCACCTTCATTCTAGATCCTGATACATTTTGGGCTGTGGCTTCCACTGCTCTTTTCCAGTTTGTTTTCTAACTTCCAGATCCATGGAATTCTCTCATCATATGATAAGCCCAACCTCACCTTTTTCCTGTTATGGGTTTATTCCTTTCTGCACTTTTAATCTTCATATAATCTAGAGAGAGTGCTTTTAGGAACTGAAGACTACTTGTCTCATTTATCTCTTACAGTAACCCAATGAAGTGAATATTAATACCCTTTGTTCACATGTAAGGTAACTGAGCTGTGATAGAGCTGGGACTCAAAGCCAAGTCTGTCTACCACCAAAGCATGTGCAATTTTTATTGTCTGTTGGGAAGAGGTATTCAATACACAGACTTAAGACGCCATCAGAATGATTACTTCTTTTTTTTTTTACATTTAAAAGTTTTACTAGGAAAGCTGTCAGGATTGGCCAGAAGTATAAAAAATATTTATCAACCCCTGCCTAGGGGTTTCCTCACCTACTGGATGGACCATCTCGATCACAGATTGTCAAAACAAAAATTACACAGTTCATCCTTTAAATTAAATCTTATGCACAAATCCAGGATATTTACAGATACAGAATAGTATGTGATGCTGTTCTGGTTGAGGTTAGATGGGATACCCAGAGTTCACTCCTCACTCTCCTTTGTAAACCCTAAGACACTTCTCCATTGAGCATAGTTTTGAAAATCTTTGGTCTGAGGCTGTAAACCATTTGTCTAATTTAGGGAAAAACACATTTTAAGGAGTTTAAGAATAGTTTGGGGGCTTCCCTGGTGGATAAGTGATAGAGAATCCACCTGCCAATGCAAGAAATACAGGTTCAGTCCCTGGTCTGGAAAGATTCCGCGTACCACAGCATAGCTGAGCCCATGCGCCTCAACAACTGAGTCTATGCTCTAGAGCCCCAGAGCTGCATCTGCTGAAGCCTGCATGTCCTAGAATCCGTTGTCCACAAGGAGAGAAGACACCACAATAAGAATTCGTACACTGTAACTGGAGAGTAGCCCCCGCTTGCTGCAACCAAAGAAAAGCCCGCACAGCAATGAAGACCCAGCACAGCCAAAGATAAAAATAAATTGCATTAAAAAAAAGTTGTTTGGTACTAAAGTAAGATCAAATGTGAATTACTTTTAAAATCCTTGGGTAGGTCTTGTTCTTCACTTTGTAGTTGCAGTATTATTGCAGCTATATTGACATCATCCATAGTGCTGATTTCTAAACAAGGAAATAAACAAAATCACCATGCTGACTTATCTTTATTGAATAGGTAATTGACTTAATTCAAAAATCAAATATTGCAAAAAGGTGTATAGTGAAAGGTCTCCCTCCCACTCCACCCCCCTCTAGCCATTGTTGCCCCTAATAGAGTACTCCAGAGATAACCACTATTATTAGTTTTTTATCTGCCCTTCCATACATAAGCACATTTGAATGTATAATATCTCTATCTTTTTACACCATGGGCATATTGGTTCTATTTAATAGAAATTGAGCAAAAGGAGTATTTAGAGTTACCTGAAAAATAAGTAAAATACTCAGTATTACAAATATATGTTTGCATTTCTTTTAACAGGAAAAAATTGAAGAGTACATCCAAATATATTTATCAAACATTATTTTTAAATGGTGAAAACAGTGACATTAAGATTTGTGCTTTAGGAGAAGAGTGGAGCTTACACAAAATATATTTATGTCAAGTAAGTGTTTTTCTCTTCGAGTAGCCAAGGTAGTTGCTTAAAACAACTCATTCTTTTAAGTCTTGTTCTTTCTCATTGTATTTCACAGTAGTCTTTTGCATGAGTATTTGTCCTGTCTGATGGAAAGTCTCATTCTGTAAGAGATACACTGAATATTGTTAGTGAAAACTTAGTTTGGTCTAGGAAACAGATTTTGAGTTTTCATTGTCATACCAGCCTAGGAGTATGTTTTTGTCATTACAGTGAGGTACTTATTTTAGTGCCTTCTGTTGACAAAACTGGAAAAAGTTAGGAGATAAGGATAGAATAAGGACTCAACAGTTTTTAGTTTCTTTTCTCTTCCTTAGTGTATTATTTTGTGTCCATCTTGTGTGCTGTCATATGTTTATGAGATACTTAAATATATAATTTCTATGCTTGAATTTAGAATACTATTGAAAAGGAAAACATATATATGTAATATACTCAGAAATTGTTCCACTGAGTGAAAAGCTTAGTTGGTTCAAGTAGTAACATAGGAATTCAGTTCAGATAGTAATAGGAGAATTTAGTTTTCTTTAATTAAAAACATAGTATTTTGATAAGCCTAATAGTGTCTTTATCATAATTTCTTTTTCATTTTGTTAAGTCTGGCTACTTTTCTAGTATGTTCAGTGGTTCTTGGAAAGAATCCAGCATGAATACCATTGAACTGGAGATTCCTGACCAGAATATTGATATAGAAGGTAACTGCCACCATAATTACTATTATGTAAAAATGATAAAAACATAACCTTTTTATCCTTTTGGCAGAAAGTATTTTGTTCTAACCTTGTTAACTAGGAAAAAAGCTCCTTTTAACACTCCACAGTGACAATTTTTTATTGATTTACTCTATACTTGATCAATTCTGTTCTGTGTATCCCTAATCTTACTTAGTCATGTCAGCCTTATCAGTCTGTTTCCTTTGTGTTTAAAAATATATCTGCCTGGGATATAGAGGATATAGAGTGAAGAAAGGAGGAGTATGACCAGTAAACAGTAAGCCAGTAAACAGTATTCATTGATTATTCCCTGTACATAAAGATCTTTTCTGGGAACAAGTAGATGTATCAGGTAGTCAGTATTGTTTTAGAGCTATAATGGTCTTTAGATAAGGAAGCTGAGGCCAGGAGGATTTAAGAGACTTATTTTAGGTCTCCAGGCAATTTTGTGAGGTAGGATCAGACTATAGTTTAGTCCTCCTGCTTCTCTCTTTGATAACTGAAGTGGAAGTACCCAGTACTAACCTCATAGGCAAAGAATATTTATAAAGCAAACCTTGAAGGACACGCGTGAGAATGACAGTAGAGAAAAGGATGTACAATATTGTAAAGTAATTAGCCTCCAACTAAAATAAATAAATTAAAAAAAAGAGAAAAGGATGGACAGGTTCAAATAGCTGTGGTGGCAGGATACACAGGAGATGCGGGTTCAATTCCTGGGTCGGGAAGATCCCCTGGAGGAGGAAATTCTCCAGTATTCTTGCCAGGAAAATCCCATGGACAGAGCACTGCCTGACTGGTTAGAGTCCATGGTGTCACAAGGAGCTGGACACAACTGACTACTCACTTACAGGACCTGGAAGTATTCCATGCTCCGCAGTGAAGCACTGAAACACCAGGGTTAAGACTGTCATTTGGTCTGTGTAGTTGTACTTAATGATTGATCTACTCAGGGATATCTTCATAAAACTCGTTCCAAGGGTGTCTTAATTCTGACTGCTAACTGATATCAAGGTTAGATGTAGGAGAATCCAGCATGATTTGATAGAATTGATGGAAATGTATAACATTGTTATTAAAGCATCATCAGTCCATAACCATTACTGGTAGTTTTGTTAGTGATAATCATCTTATCCTTTTATACTAGATTTAAACATATGTCTTAGTGTATAAAGACTGTCCTTGTTTTTGTAATATTCTTACAGCTAACATTATTATTTCATTCTATCTGTGTATTTTGCTTTCAGCACTTCAGGTGGCATTTGGGTCATTATATCGAGATGATGTCTTAATAAAGCCAAGTCGAGTCATTGCCATTTTGGCAGCAGCTTGTATGCTTCAATTGGTAAGTATGGGTATTACTCAAAAAAAGAATAACACTTGTGTCTTTGTTTCAAGGTGTCCCTTCCAAAAACAATAATAAAACCTAGCTTTTTATAATTTTTGAAATGAATATATAAATATTTCTTTTGTGATAAGTGATTTAAAATGTTTAACCAAAAACTTTATTGCAAATGAGGAGGATCTTGATATTTGTGTAAAATGAATGCAGGCTGTTTCTATGTAGAGATCTTAGAATGACTATAATGTGGGACAAATATGCTTGTCTAAATCCATTTATAGATTTCTATGCATTAATGGGGCTTCCCTTGTGGGTCCGCTGGTAAAGAATCTGCCTGCAATGCGGGAGACCTGGGTTCAGTCCCTGAGTTGGGAAGATCCCCTGGTGAAGGGAAAGGCTACCAACTCCAGTATTCTGGCCTGGAGAATTCCATGGGCTTTATAGCCCATGGGGTCACAAAGAGTCAGACATGACTGAGCTACTTTCACTTCTTTCTGTGCATTAATGACTTATCTTGACTATTACGAAGCAAGTGGCTTATGATTTGATTATTAATTCATATAGTTCATGGATTCGGAAAACATTGAGTGCTTACTATGTAAATGTTTTCTTAGGAAATAATTGTGTGTAAACCACCTAAATGTATATAATCTATTGGTAGAATGACAGATTTGTTCATTCAACAGAAGTATATTGAGCAGTGTGTCAAGCTAGGCATAGAGATCTAGAGATAAATAAAGACATCTTTGCCTTCAAGAAGCTCACAATATGATGTGTTTAGAGTCGAGGAGGAAGGGTTGATATACAGGCCCAAAAAGTAAAGTAAGAGCTGTCCAATATTATAGATATGATGATAAACTTTCTGTAGCATTTAGTGGATGTGCAAGCAAAGTGGTCAGTTTAACCTGTTAGTGTCAAAGAAGAAAGTTGTGTTTGAGGTTGAGTCTTAAAAACTAAAAATGTGTTTCTCTTGTGAAGTAAGAAGAGAGAGGAAGAAAGAGCATTTCATGCAGAAAACTAAGACATAGAAATGAGAAAATAATGGAGCATTAGAGAATCTGAGTGGAACACAGATCTAGCATCGAATAGAAGGATCGGAGAAAAGGAGGCAGAGGCCAGATCACGAAAGTCCCTCAGTACCTTTTAAGAAGTTAACACTTTGCATATTATAAGTGCTTTTGAAAAGTTCTAATCAGAGGAAAGATGAAGTTGTATTTTAGAAAGAATGCTTGGCATCAATGTGAAGGATGAGCTGAAAGGAAACTTGAGTATAAAACCTATTGCGGTAATCCACGGGAGGGTCTAGATGAGGATAAAAGCATGGAGAGGAAAACTGGATACTGGTGAGGTTAAGCAGGGATTATCCACTAGACCTGATGGCACAGATGGATGTTGAAAGGGGCAGAGTCTAGAATAGCTTGCCGGAAAGTTTAAAATCCCAGTTTGAGTCAACATTTTATTTTGATCATTTTAAAAAGTTAAGTTTCTTTTTATGTGGCATTTTTATACTGATTCATTTGAAATAATAGTTAATAGCTTGTTAAATATCCTTGGCTGAGGTAATTTGATTTTTTAATGTTTTGATCCTTTCAATACTTATTTTCAATAATTATACTTTTTTAACTTTTAATCCTTTTTCGGTTTTACTCTAAATTCACTTTCTGCATTATCTGTGTGACTTAGCTATTTAACAATAATACTCTTGCATGGTGGATGTAGTTCAGATAGTTCAGAAATTTGAGTAAATTCACTTTCTGCATTATCTTTATGACTTAGCTATTTAACAGTAATACTCTTGCATGGTGAATATAGCTTAGAAATTTGAGTGAAAAATGACAGAATTCTTTCCCTGTATTAAATAAAGTTAACTATTTGAAATCTTCTATATTAACATTTTAGATTAAAATTTCAACATAAGTTTAAAACAATACTATATTTGTCTTAGGTGTATTTCTTAGATATTGATAGGTGTTTTAAACTTTAATAAGCTTGCTCTTGATTCATACTGTGTACTTGCCTAGCCCATCACATAGTCGTCTGACTAGGTAAAAAGGTCTTAGTTTTAAAAGAACAGGCAAAACAGAATGCTGCTTAAGTTGACAAAGGTCCCAGAGAGGAGGAGAACAGAGAAGAGTAGCAATTTTTATCTCTGTCTTACTGCTTTTACCCTCTCCCTTCCATTTTTCAGTTCAAATATTTAGTTGAATACTTGCTGGATTTTTTTTTAGGAATTTTTACTGGACTTTCAAAAAAGAGTTAGGCTTGCTGCACTTAATGGTTTTCTTTCTTTTCTTTCTTTCTTCCTTTTTTTTTTCTTTTTAATATGTGAAAGCACATATTCAGAGCTAATTTTTCCCATATGAAATGGGCCTTTCCAGTGCTTATTTATATTTACAGGATGGTTTAATACAGCAGTGTGGTGAGACAATGAAGGAGACAATTAATGTGAAAACTGTGTGTGGCTATTACACATCAGCAGGGACCTATGGATTAGATTCTGTAAAGAAAAAGTGAGTTACCTTACTTGTTTTTCCTCTCATTCCACTTTTGGGAATTTGACTGCTTTGGTTTCTTAAGAGAATGTATAGCTATTAAAAAAGAGAGAAAAAAAAGGATAGAGTTTGCTATAAAAGGTTCCTTTTTATATTTGGACTAATTAGTAAATTCCTCAAAAGTGTGGTCTCTGTGACTGTGGGTGGGTTATACATGCTTATAAAAACTATGGTCCCTCTTTACAGTACATTTCTATTACATTTTTTAAAGCAGTAGACATAATAGCCGTTACAGTAGTCCCTCACTATCCGCAGGGGATTAGTTCCAAGACCTGGGTGGATACCAGAATCTGCGGTTGCTCACCTCCCTTATTTAATGGTGTAGTATTTTCAAATAACAATCCTTCTGTATACTGTGAATCATCTCTGGATTACTTATAATACCAATGTAAAGGCTATGTAAATAGTTATAAATCCAGTGTAAATGCTATGTAAATAGTTGCTGTCTTGCAACAAATTTAAGTTTTGCTTTCTGGAACATTCTGAAGTTATTATTTTTTTCTCCAATATTTTCAATTCTCGGTTGGTTGAATCCACGGATAGAGAACCCGCGGATACCGAGGGCTGACTGTATATCAGTGCAGCTACTGGCAGTGTTTTTAACTCTTGAGAATTGCAGTACCCATTTTCAAATTATAAGGAAGGTAACAGAAGTATGTAAGGCCCTTCATAAACCATTTAACACAAACTTGAAAATGAAGTTTTCTCAATTAGAAAGGCTCTTATTAATATTAAGGGAATATTTCCTTACTAACTGCTGACAAAAACAGTACTAAATTTCCAGTTGTTAAATTAAAATATTTAAGCATGTCCTAGCAAGATTAATATTCTGTTTTTACTTTAACTGTATGTCCTACTTAATAAATCATAAATATATAATGTATAATGAAATAATTCCATGTTTTAATTTCAGGTGCCTTGAATGGCTTCTAAACAATTTGATGACTCACCAGAATGTTGAACTTTTTAAAGAACTCAGGTATTTGAATTTTAAATAGCTTCATAATTATCCAAAATACTGTTCTTCATTTGTTAAAGTATGCAAGACATTTTTGTATAAAACAAAAATATATTATGAAAAAGTGTACTTAATGTATCTAAGTTTCTTTCTTTTGTTGTAAATGATACAGTGCATTTTTTGGATACAATGCATATTATGTCTACTGTTTTAATCAATTTCAATGGAAAAATTCATTGCTGCTGTAAACTATAGAAAGTCTCTAGGGTTACCTCACTTTTGCTGGACTCTTAGAGAATCTAAACATTTATTTTAAAAACCACCATCTCTTCATTATCCAGAAATTACATTTGAGAAAATTGTCTTAAACTTGTTACTAAGACTGATGAAATTAAATTCACAATTAAGGTGGTCTTTTGATTTCGTTTGCTTGTTCTTCCTTCCTCCCTTCAAGTAATTTCTGAATAACTGCTATGTGTAAAGGTACTCTGTTAAGGGCTTTGAAGGAGGCGGAGGTGATTATGTCATGGTCTCTGCTCTCTCTGAACTTATTTGTAATAATGGAGCTAACATATCTGCTATGGGTCTGAGAAATTCAGAGTGGGAATGAACTTTTAAAGGCCAGAAACTCTATAAATCACTTTCAGGATTGCAGTACCTTGACAATGGTGCTTCTGAAACAGGGGTACAAATGTCCCTGGGAGTGTATAACATTCTGATGAAAATGTACAAAACCAAAGGCTTAACATTCAGTGGCTTACTGGTTTGTCAATTTTGCTGACTTTTTGAGGGGAGAAGGATAGGGAGGAGTAGGAGAGAAGTAAACATTTTTATGTTTAAATACATCGTGGAATAGAGAGAATTCAAGTTTCTTTGGGCTTATAAATACAAAAACTAATAGAAATATTATTTTTATGGCTAGCCTTCTCCTAGATTCCTGGGTCCTTTCCTTTCTTCTGCCCTTAAGAGGTACTTTGATAGAAAGATTTGAGAAGTATTGTATTCTACCAGAGAATCATCACCTAATGATGTCAAGGCATAAACAAAGTCTTTAGAAACACTTTTTCTCTTCTATAATTCTCACTGAGCTTTTTTCAAAAGGAAAATAAATCATAGTGGTCATCTTAAAAATTCAGATGCTCTTCTGGCTTGTTGAGGGTAGGGGGGAAAGGGAAAAAAGAAAAGAGCTAGTAATATCATTTCCATTCTAAATTTACACTAACACTTATTTCTTGATATTACTCCCTTAATGTAATAAAAACTTGTTTTATGACTAAGCAATTCTCTTAAGCCTAGAGGTAAAAGGTTACTTTGAAGATGTATCTCCTTCAGTGAATTTTGACAGAAGTTTTTTTAATTGAACAAAGTGAAGTGAAGTGAAAGTCGCTCAGTCGTGTCCGACTCCGTGTGACCCCATAGACGGCAGCCCACCAGACTCCGCCGTCCCTGGGATTCTCCAGGCAAGAATGCTGGAGTGGAAGGGAAAGGCAAAAGAAAGGGAAGGCTGCCACCTTATCAGACCATGCTAAAACTTATTAGGACTTTGTTTTACCTTGATTAATCAGCAGAGCAAGCTCTTTGTTTCCTCAGCAGTGCAAGAAAAAACCTTTTGCAGCATACAGTCTGAATTATAAGTATCCTTATATTCAAATAGATTGGTTTTGTCTAAGATTCTTATCTTGGGCAAAAAGACTGACATAGTTTTTTAATTCTGTGTTTTCTTTTGATAAAAAAGACTTTTAAAAAAGTTTTCAGTTCCACCAAGGTCTTTAACTTTTGTATAAAGAGAGGCTCACTACTTCTATTTTATCTTTTCTAGTATAAATGTCATGAAACAACTCATTGGTTCATCTAACTTGTTTGTGATGCAAGTGGAGATGGATGTATATACAGCCCTTAAAAAGGTATTTCCATAGTATGATATGTGTAAAGATATCCACTCAGCATTGCTTATAATAGTGAAAAACTGAAAACAGCTAGTGTCCAGTGGTGAGAGAGTGATGATACATGCAGGAAAAGGAAATAATGCCAGAATGCTAAGTCTTCAGTCTTAGGGAATTGGTATCATGAGTAATTTTAATTGTATTCTTTATACTTTTCTCTTCTAGGAATATGTTTCTGTTTTTTCTAAGACTTTTTTTCAATAATTAACATGTTATTTACATGATCAGAAATGTTAAATATTTTATGTGGTTTTCAGAAATGTTTTCAGAATTGAGCTTTAGTTGAATTAATAACCTTATGATGAATTTTTCACACATTTTTCTAGAGAATGTTGAGATTCTTTTAAAGGTCTTTTGTACTTCAGGCATATGTCTCACTTCATCCTTTTGTAAGGTTTCAACATTTTTAGTATAATTTTGTTTTCACAACTCTGAAGAGACAAATGGGCTATTACTTTTGTTCTATAGATGGTAACACTTAGAATTCTTACGATTACTACATGGCAGACGTGAGACAGAACCTAGGTCTGTGAGTTCTAGTCTGTTGCTTTCCCCGCTGCATGATTTTGCTGTTAGCCTTTTGTCCTTAGCACCAAGTTTACATTAACATGGTCATGAAACCTGGGAATGAGTCACCTTCTGGGTGAGATTCTATTACTATTTTTCCTCAAGGAAGTTTAGTAAATGTGGTAACCTGTCATTAAAGGAAGGTAGACAGCCCATTTCTATCTCTGAGCCACTGGTAGCGTTCATTCTTTCTCATAAGTATTGATGAATGCCTACTATGTGCTAGGCACTGCTTTAAGTATGTTACCCATATTAATTCTAATGTCCTGTGAGGTTGACATATTATCATGTTCATCTTGCAAATGAAGAAATTAAAGCCCAGAGAAATTAGGTAATTTCCCTCTCTATTAATTCATGTTCTTCATTACTCTGCATAATGTCTCAATAGCAGTTAGACAATGAGAAACTCCTTTTTCTCATATTTAATTTCTTTTATAATCTCACATAGTATGTAGTGAAACTTAATTGTTAATTGAGTAAAATAAATTAGTATATTTTGTATATATTGTGTGTATATATATATATTATCTACACTCTATAATACAGTATATTTTATATGTATGTGTGTACACACACATGTAGAACATTTACCTTTTTAACACTAAAACTATAGTGCATTTGAAACCATAAATATTTTTCAGGTATTAGCTTATTCCTTATATGCTCATCTAGTTTTTATCTTTGGACCATGATTAATGCCATAATGAATTTAAAGGCTTATCATGAGCATATCATGTAATAGTTGTACTTCTTTCAATTGCTTATAAAATGTAAATTAAATTTTTTAGATACTATGTTTTAAGAAAGCAGTTTGAAAATGTGAACTCAAAATGATGAAATTTTATGGGGCTTTTTTTCTTATTTTTTTTAATCTAGTGGATGTTCCTTCAACTTGTGCCTTCTTGGAATGGATCTTTAAAACAGCTTTTGACTGAAACAGATGTCTGGTTTTCTAACAGGAGAAAAGGTGTGACTAAAATTGTTATTCAGAACTTTTTTTTTTTTAATCAAAATTTAATTAAAATTGAGCCCTGATTTATTGATAAATAGAGAATTTTAGAGCTAGAGAGGACCTTAGCAATGCTCTAACTCAACCCCTTATTTATACTGGAAAAATTTAGGCTGGATAAAAGAGATTACAGAAAAAAAAAATTTAATGGCCATCAGGATCAAAAATGTGGATAAAAATCACAGTCCTTGGTTCATGATTTTCTTAGTTCACTATTGTTTTTTACCTGTGCATAGCTACCTTTTTCTTTTTTTAAAAAAAATAATGTATTGAACCTCAATGAGCTAATCAAGTACTAGAACATTAATAATTCAGTCTGTTTATGTGCTTCTTTCCTGTTGTGTCACTTCAGCTTTCCCTAACCACTGTCTTTAATTTTGTGTTTTATTTTCCCTTGCTTTTAAAAAATAATGTTATGGCATTCTACACATGTCTTAACATGAATGCATAACATAGTGATGTGCTGGTAAGCTGGCTTTCTGAAAAAATAATCACTTATTTATAGCATTTTTTTTAAATTTTAATGATAACAAATTTTCTTAGCACGACAAATTTCAGGCTGACATGATACTACTGAATGTGGAATTGGAAAGAAATGCATGCCATCAGCTCCTGTGAGCCAGTACAAGCCAGATTCAACTTACTCCTGGACAACATATCATCCTGTTTTTTGTTATTGAACTATTTCATACTGTGGTATTGATTTTCATTTCCTTGAAAACTAAAGAGATTGAACAGCTCTTTGTGTGTTTATCAACATATGTTTCTTCTGTGAAATGTCTGGTCCGGTCTTTTTCCTATTTTAGTATTGTAATTGTCTTTTCTTACGGATTTATGGGCATTCTTTATATATTCTTGATAACCAATTCTTTGTCACAAATATGTGTTGTATTTATCTTTCAGTTTGTAGATTGTTTGTTAACTTTTTTAAAGGTGTATTGATGAATAGAGGCTCTTATATTAAAATTCAGTGTGCTCCTTTAGTCTTATTTAAATAAGTTTTCTAGAATTATGTAGTGAGATTTACTAGCTAATTATTTTTCCTTGACACTCATGAATCGAAAATGTGTAAATGACCATAGCAGTAAAATCTAACTTGATTTGCTTCAAGAATAAAACACTAAATTTCTGTCTTGAGTTATACTTTATGGAAGTTAAAGAGGGATTGAAGAAATTGTAAAGGAAAAAAGTAGAGGAGAAAATTTAAGTTAAAAAACAGAAGTAAAAGCTGGAAAAGATAAAGAAGGTAGAGAAGCTAAAAAGACAAAGAGGCTCAATAGAAACAGTAGATGTTAGGTAAATTTTGACATAAATTTATGTTCATTTGAGCTCCAATTGGAGTAAAGAACTGCAAACAGTCCATCAAGAGAGAAATTACTTTGTAGCCTAAGTGGCAGAAACTAGAATAGGGAACTGTGGTCCCCTCTGCCTTCTGGTTTTCCCACTCTAGGCTCTCTGTCCCAGCCTCAGTAGTGTAAAAGTATGTAGTTTAAAATAACTTTTCAGGGAAACATTTATTGCATAAGGCAGAATATATGTCTGATGCTCTTGTTTTTCAATGAGGACTTTAGAAGTTTATTTCAAACAGTTTTTAAATTATACAAGTGACAAATACCCAGAAAATAAGACCAGAAAGATCACTTGTAGTCCCCTTACCCACTATATTTTAGTATATTCCTCTTTTTGTTGTTTAGTCACTCAGTCATGTCCGACTCTTTTGCAACCCCATGTACTGTAGCCCACCAGGCTTTTCTGTCCATGGGATTCTACAGGCAAGAATACTGTAGTGTGTTGCCATTTGCTGCTCCAGGGGATCTTCTTGACCCAGGGATTGAGCCCACGTCTCCCTCATTTGCAGGCAAATTCTTTATTGTCTGAGCCACCAGGAAAGCCCGGGGGAAGCCCAATATTCCTCTTAGGTTATTTTAATTATTTGTCTTTTCAGATATATATATGGGTCAGGACCAAGAGAACAATAGAAATTTAGAAAGTTTTCTGCATAGTTATACTTAAGGATTGCTTCTTTTATTTCCTACCCTTAATAGCAACAAGGCTGAGTCCACTGCCGTGGGTATACCTTGTAACAGAAAACAGGCTAAGGATTATGTGCGTGTCCGTGCTTGATAGCAGCAGACCTTTCCTTCCCACTCACGAGAGCATATTGGAATGCATATTTGAATTATTTTAACAATAAATACTACCCTAGTGTTGCAGATTCACAGCTACAGTGTCTTTGTATCTTATTTTGTATTGTGTAGAATTAAGGTTTTAAGTAATGTTCATCGCTTGTAACTAAAGTGTAAATTAGAAAGATGCCAAGAAATGTTCCGGGTCCTCTATGTCTTGTGAAGACCCTTGAGTGCGGCATTTGGGCTCAAGTTCCACTGAAGTGTTCAGTCCCTGGGAAAAGGGATTCTGGAAAGATATCCTACCATCGACCATCATTCTCAAGCCTTCCTTTTCCACCTTGCTGGGCTATGTGCTGTAAGCTCCAATCCCCAGAAAGGCATCAGTTGAATTCCCAGCCCAAGGGTCTAATTAGGACCAAAGTTAATTTCCTGGGGCTTTTTTCTCAACCTCCCCAAGTTTGAATAGATAAACTAATAAATTTTGAAAAGAATGGCTATTTAGTTTAAGCTTTTTTGTTTGGTTTTATTTGTTTTGTAGATTTTGAAGGTATGACCTTCCTTGAAACTGAGCAAGGAAAACCATTTGTGTCAGTATTCAGACATTTAAGGTTACAGTATATTATCAGTGATTTGGCCTCCGCAAGAATTATTGAACAAGATTCTCTAGTACCTTCAGGTAAGAACATGATAAAATTGTGATTTTAAGTAAAATCTTTCTGACTGTAATAGTAATATATATCATAGAAAAATAATAATGAAGAAAATAGAAGTTATCCTTAATTCCAGTAAGGATTTTTATACCAAGCAGAATCATACCATGTAGATAATTTTGTGTGTTCACATTATATATTGTGAGTATCTTCCCGTATCTTTAAATACTCTTCAGAACATTTAAGTAGCTGTATAGTATTCTGTAATGTGGGTGTTCTTTAATTTGCTTAACCAGTACACTATTTTGGACTAGACATTGACTTTCAAAGTGTTATTTAGAGGTCAACTTCTTTTTCTATTAATACTCCTTAAATTTGCTGTTTTCTGTTTTCTTTTTCGTATCCGAGTCTTAAACTTTATGTCAAAACAAATGTAATATCTTTGCTAGTTATAATTTAAAACTTGTGAAACAATTACTGCTTTAATTTTCTAAGTTAAGTGTCTAGTGCTTGTGTAGGATTAAATTTAGTACTATATTCACATTTAAGAAATAGAAAGTAGCATTTGAAGATTTACTTGTAAATTTGTATAGATTTGTCTGAAAATTATAATTTTTTGACACCTTAGTTTTTAACATAATTGTGTTTATAGATTTAAATTGTTATTGAAATCTGTACATTTATTTATAAAGTATTCAATGGAAAACAAACTGAGAGTTAACATTTCTGGCAGTTAAAGTAATTCATTTTTTAATAAAATCACTGTAGGCAGGTTATAGACAGTGCTTTTTTGTTAATTTTGTATAATTCATTTGTATATTATATTTGTGTGGGCTGTGGATCTGAGATTTGTTTGTTTGCTCAGTCACCATTTCATTTGAAGATCATGTTCCCCTTTAGTATAGCAGCTTTATAATAGTTTTAGTATATATTATACACCAGACACTAGCAGTGTGTGACGTTAGATGCCAGGGCTTATTACATACTCCCACTCTAATCATACTTCTTTTAAGGCTTTCTCTAATGAATTTTTAAAGAGTTTAAAAAATAAAGTCTGTTCTAAAGTAGTTTAATTTAGGTGTGTCTGTGATGCAAGGGGATAAGCTTTGTATTTTTGGAATGTAAGATGGGCATAAATATTTCTAGACTGAAATATTTTGCTTTAATATAAAATTGAAAAGAATTTATATCCCAAATTTCTGACCAGATTTCATCCATGATTTTTTCTGACTTAAAATTACAATAGAGGGCACTTTTTTTCATTTTAAAATATAAATGGACAAATAGTTTTTCCTGTATATCTGAATAAATTATCATTTCAAAAGCAGGGTATAAATAAAATTAAATCCCATGCTGTTTGTGAGAGGGCAAAAAGTGGCCACATAGTTCACATCTTCAAGATACATTGGTATATGCTCTCAATAGGAATGTATCCTAGATTTGAAATAAGTAAAAATAGTTTCAATTATTTAGCTAAAATTCACTGATCATTTTTCAGAAATAGTGCCAAATGTGTTAACGTTATTCAGAGTTACATGTTCAGTAATCTGGGGAATTTTAATATATACATTTTTTGTCATCTTTAGGTCAGAACTAAATTCAAATGGAAATTAAAAGAAAAAAATTAAAATTTTAATAGAAATATGCTAATTCCAAATTAAATCCAGACTTCGTGTAGAAACATTGTAGTATTTTAGGATTTAACTGTGTTGAGCACAGTTGAATTCCATTATTTCATAGAGTTAGATTTGTTGTGTTCAGTCGTTCAGTTGTGTTTGACTCTTTGTGACAACATGGACTGTAGCACACCAGGATTCCCTTTGCTTCACCATCTCCTGGAGTTTATTCAAATTCATGTCCATTGAGTTGGTGATGCTATCTAACCATCTCATCCTCTGCCACCCCTTTCTCCTTTTGCCTTCAGTCTTTCCCAGCATCAGGATCTTCCAGTGAGTAGACTCCTTGCATCAGGTGGCCAAAGTATTGCAGCTTCAGCTTCAGCATCAGTCCTTCTAATGAGTATTCAGAGTTGATTTCCTTTAGGACTGACTGGTTTGATCTCCATCCAGTCCAAGGGACTCTCAGGAGTCTTTTCCAGTACCACAATTCGAAAGCATCAGTTCTTTGGTGCTCAGCCTTTTTTGTGGTCCCTCTCTCATGAATTAGATTTACCTTAGGTGAGGTCATTAAGTCTGTTTTGTTCTATACTCTCATTGTCATGCTTCCCTCCCTGTTGATACCTCTGACTTATCTTGTTACCATCTCTCCCAGACCTTTCTCTTTATATCCTCTCCTGTATTCCCTACATTTTATTTAGCTCTCAGAAGAGAGTATTTTCCCTCTGTGGAGGACTTTCTCTCAACACATCCTGTTAATAAAGGGTTAGGAGGCCAGATAGTCATCGGCCCAGCCACCTCAGTGCCCTTTCTAAATCCTTGTTGCGTGTGATCCAGCTCATACTCTCTTCTTTCTCTTCTGACCCCTAGTCTTTCTTTCACATTCATTTAAGACCTGGACACTTGATTTCTGTCTGCTTCTCCATCCTTCTTCGGTAATGTAATGTGTCCATATTATCGTTACATTTACTAGCCTCCTAATAATTTGACCTTAACTCCTGTAACATTTATCTGCTGATCATTAAGCACTTGCCGCATACATTTGAATCTTCCTGTAACCCGAAATTTCTCAGCATCAGAAATCCAGTAGTGTGCAGGCTATAAATAACCTTCTAGATGGTTCATAGTCTCATTCCTCTTACACTGTTATTTGATTTCCAGTCCATTTTAAACTCTGTTTTCTGCCAGTCTTTCAAGTCTCCTGCTTTTTTCTTCCTTTCAGACCTGGATTTCATGTTAGATCATCTGAACCGCTCTCTCTCACAGTTGCCTTCAACTTTTTGTCCTACTTTACAAAATTCTAAAACTAAATTAAACCTTCTTTGTTCTTAATACCCTCTACTTTGTGCTGAGTACTGCTCCAGAACATTCTATAACTTTTGTATTGGTGCCGCTGCAAACTCATATTTCATTACTAAGCTTGGACCTTGCGACTCCTTGTATCACTTTTACTTGGTCACTTTTTTTAATTTGCTTCAGCGGTTGTTTATCAAACCTCTGCCCCTCTGTTCAAGCTTCCTCTCCAGTCACCTCACTATCAGTGGTTGGTGGTGGTTTAGTCGCTAAGTCATGTCCAACTCTTGCGATCCTGTGGACTATAACCTGCCAGGCTCCTCTGTCCATGGGATTTTCCAGGCAAACATACTGGAGTGGGTTGCCATTTCCTTCTCCAGGGGATCTTACCAACCCAGGAATTGAACCTGGGTCTCCTGCATTGCAGGCAGATTCTTTACTGACTGAGTTACAAGGGGAAGCCCATGGGAACTCTATTGTTTTTTATATAAATTCAAGATAATCAGGCAAAGATTTATTCAGATTTCTAGTCTTACTCACCTCTCCTTCCTGTCCTGTCCCAGAGGTTGAGGTGCTCCCTTCCTATTCAGGCCAACTTCCTACTGTGTTTATTATCCTATAATTTTATGCTATCATTTAATAATCTATATCTTAGCCCCTCCTGTTCTCCCTCAGCTTATAAATATGGTCAAACCTCTTATTAAAAAAGCAAAACAAATTCCCCCACTCCCGTCTGGACCCTGAGTCCCCTTCATGGTAACTATTCCTCTGCCTTAAAATCACCTGCTGCAGAGTAGTCTATAGTTGCTGTCTCCATCTTCTTACCTTTCAGACTTTTATCAACCCACTACAATCTGTCTTTTGACCCCACTATTTTACTGAAACTTTTCTAGCAAAAGTTAGGATTGTCCTGTTTTTAAAATCTAGTGATGTTAGTCCTATTTTAACTTCTCTAGCATTTTCTGTCATGGTTTGTTAGTTTTTTTCTTTCAATTCTATTCAGTACTAACTTAGTTTAGAAATACTATACTCTTCTGATTCTTTCCCTGTCTCTCTGACCATTCATTCTCTTTTATAAGCTTCTCTTACTCTGCCCACCTCTTAACCTCCTAAGGGTGCCCTTGGCCCATTGATCTTTTCATTCTACATAGTGTCCCCATATGATTTCCTTCATTCTGATGATTTATTGAAAGAATACAGTTCTGACCTCGTCCCTGAGTTTCATGCTTAGATATCCAACTCATAGCTTGCCATCTATAAATTGCTTCAGTTCATCTATTCAAAAGAATACTTAATCTTTCCCCTCCAGTCCTAGTCCCTGCATTCTTTTTTCTTCCTATATTCGCTTATCAATCATCAACATTAACAACTTGCCCAGCCTCACAAAAATGGCAGAATCCTGGAAGTCATCCCATTCCTCCTCAAACTCTTTTCTTCCACATCCATTCACCATGTCCTGTATATTTTTTTCTTAGATAATTCTCAAACCTCTTTTTTTTTTTTACCCGCTACCACTTCCTTGTTAAGGCATCATTATCTCTTGCTAGGTTACTGTAGTACAAAATGTATCTTTGGCCCTCTTGGGCCATATGTTTTTCATCTTTTTCTCTTAGGTGCTTGATAGGTAGTAGGCACTCAGTTTGTGTGAACCGAAATTGTGTCCTAAAACGTACTAACTTACATATGGCCTAATACTGCATTTACTCTATCAAGTAAGTTTAGATTGTAATTCCTAACCTAAGAACTATAAAGGGGAGAAGAAAAAGTAAATGTGTAAATTCTTCAGTGTCCCAGTAATATGCCAGATTATGCATTTAATGTCTATTATGTAACATAATCTTTGAAATTATCAAGGTAATTGTTCCTGTTTTATACATTAAGTACTACTATCCTGTCACACAGCTAGTTAGAAGCAGAGCTCAAATGCCACCCCAAGTCTCTCCTGTTCTAAAGGCCCCCCCCCATTTTTAAACTGCATCGTGTGTGTGTGTGTGTGTGTGTGTGTGTGTGTGTGTGTGTGTGTGTGTTAGTCGCTTAGCCTAAGTAAGTGTGTGTTGGACTCTTTGTGACCTCGTGGACTATAACCTGTCAGGCTCTTCGGTCCATGGAATTCTCCAGGCAAGAATACTGGAGTGGGTTGCCTTTCCTTCTGCAGATCTTCCTGACCCAGGTATCGAACCCAGGTCTCCTCCATTGCAGGCAGATTCTTAACCATCTGAGCTATAGGGAAGTCCCCAACTGCAACTTGACTGGTTACTTAAAAGAATTCCACTATGTTTAATCTCTTTAAAATTGCATATCCAATTGTATAAACTAGCAAGCAGTAATTTTGAATCAACCATTCTTTCAAGTATGTTTAGTTTGGCTTTTGATAACAAAGTAGTGAAATAGATTTATTTCCTTACAGGTATCCTTGTAACTTTTTAATGTCAGGAATTACTGTTGTGGGTAAAATGGGGAAACTTTTAATATTTTTGTAAGTTAGGTAGAGATGATAATTGTTAAAGTATGAATTTTATGAAAATAAGTTGCTTAAAATGAAAAGTATAATACAGAAATTCATATAATTAGTTTTATTGAAAAATACTGTACTCAGTAAGTTAAATTGTCATCTTTTGAAACTAGATTTTTAGGTTATTATACACGAAGATCTTTGAGCTGAACTACTCCATTTTTATACTAATATGCCTAGATTCTCTGTACAAGATATTCTTACTTATCCAGATAGGAATTTTTATTATGTAGACTTTTTACTTCACCTTCATGATCTAATTCTGACAATGTGCTTCATATAACAGTTCAACCTATAGGCTGTTTTTTGCTATAAGCTTTACTGGTTGTGAGTAGATTTTTGTATGTTGTGTATACCTGAATATCAGTTCAGCTCAGTCACTCAGTTGAGTTTGACTCTTTGCAACCCTGTGGACTGCAGCACACTAGGTTTCCTTGTCCATCACCAACTCCCAGAGCCTACTCATGTCCATCGCATTGGTGATGCCATCCAACCATCTCATCCTCTGTTGTCCCCTTCTCCTCCCACCTTCCATCTTTCCCAGCATCAGGGTCTTTTCAAATGAGTTGGTTCTTCGCATCAGGTGGCCAAAGTATTGGAGTTTCAGCTTCAGCATCAGTCCTTCCATATTCATTCAGGACTGATTGAATATTCATTCAGGACTTGTTTCCTTTAGAATGGACTGGTTGGATCTTCTTGCTGTCCACAGGACTCTCAAGAGTCTCAAGAATCTCTTCTCCAACACCACAGTTCAAAAGCATCAATTTTTCTGTGCTCAGCTTTCTTTATAGTCCAACTCTCACATCCATACATGACTACTGAAAAAACCATAGCTTTGACTGGACAGACCTTTGTTGGCAAAGTAATGTCTCTACTTTTTAATATGCTGTCTAAGTTGGTCATAGCTTTTTTCCCAAGGATCAAGCGTCTTTTAATTTCATGGCTGCAGTCACCATCTACAGTGATTTTGGAGCCCAAAAAAATAGTCTGTCACTGTTTCCATTGTTTCCCCACCTGTTTGCCATGAAGTGATGGGACTGGATGCCATGATCTTAGTTTTCTGAATGTTGAGCTTTAAACCAACTTTTTCACTCTCCTCTTTCACTTTCATCAAGAGGCTCTTTAGTTCTTCTTTGCTTTCTGCCATAAGGGTGGTGTCATCTGCATATCGGAGGTTATTGATATTTCTCCTGGCAATCTTGATTCCAGCTTGTGCTTCATCCAGCCCAGCATTTCGCATGATGTACTCTGCATATAAGTTAAATAAGCAGGGTGACAACATACAGCCTTGATGTACTCCTTTTCTGATTTGGAACCAGTGCTCATTGTTGCTTCTTGACCTGCATACAGATTTCTCAGGAAGTACCTGAATATACACTTTTTCATTTAAACAATAAAATACTAGGTAAGCTAAGGGTGTATCTTATCTTACTGTTTGTTTTTTAAAGTTTTGTAAATCTAAGACATTTAGATTTTCAAATAGTTTGCTCTTGGAGACCCCTTTCCCCATATCCTTTGTATAAGACAAGAGAAATTATCTAAATAAATTCATTCTGACTTACTTTTTCTATTAGAAAAGTACTGTGTTTACATTTAAGATTATCAATTACATCTGCAACTGCTGATTCACAGTGCTATCCAGTGCCACCTTGATGTGCCCATTTTGAGTTTGTTTTGGATTTTGGTCCAATAAAGTTTAAAATAAGTGGTTGGGCTTGTTTTCACTGAGTGGAAGTTTCTTGAAGGCACTTTTTCAGAATCTTTCCACTGAACACTAACTCTGCCAAAAAGGATTCTGACAAACTCTACCTTTTGGAGATATGTCTGCATATACTCATATTAAAAGCTCTACATATCCCATCTGAGGTGGCGGCCGGCTCCCTGCTCTCCAGCTCCGTGTAGCCTCTGTCCCCGCTTCCCTTTTCCCTCGTGCCCCGTCTGGCCTGAGCGCTCGCCCGCCTGTCCTCCGCCTCCTCCTCGGGGCAGCCGCAGCCCCAGACCCCTAGAGCTCTGAGCCTTCTCTGGGTCTCCGTCCGCGCCCGGCCCCGCCATGAATGAGGAGTACGACGTGATCGTGCTGGGCACAGGCCTGACGGACAGCATGAAGATGCCATTACCATAAAGAACTTGGATTCAGGGCGTGAGCCCAGTTTGGATGAATGACCCTGCCTGAGATTGCCTGAGATTGCTGTGTGCATCTCATTAGTGCATGCATGCATTCATTCATTCACTTATGCACATTGAGTACCTGACATGCTCTCAGCCAAGAAAGTAAAAGATAAACAAGGCATAATGGAAAAAATAAATAAACGAAAACAAACAAACAAAAAAAGCTCTACATAAAGGAAATTGTTTCACTTTTCATCCCATGTTTTTTAGTCGTGCTTTTTTCAAAGACTTCTCCGTATGTACCAGCTGTCAGCACTGCATTTGAACGAGTGGTTCTGTTCACTTATTTGAGGCTGATGCTAATGGATGAACTACCAGTGACTGAAAAGATTTCTAGTTTGACTTTTTACTTTTAGATTAAGGCAAGAAAAGAGGGACAAAAATATGTACACACTTTTTAACTTGTTAAAAATGCTTTTAGGAAATTCCATGGCACAACCAAAAAAAAAGCTTTTTAGTTTTAAAGGAGATTATTCAAAGTTGTTGAAACTAAGTTTTAAATCATTTTCATGGGCTATAGCTTATATGATATTTGTGAATGTGAATGTATAACCTTTTCATTCCATTTTTATAACTGAATCATGAAAAGCCATATTCTATCTCTAGATCAGTGAATTTCAAACTATAGGCATAACCTGTAGTGAGTTGAGACATAAAAAATCCAAATACATTGCAAGTAGGATTGAATATGTTTGTAGATATACTGAGTCACATAAACTTTGCTGTTAGTCTTTACCTACTAAAGATGAATTGTTTGTCACCTAGATATTTAGCAGTTATTCTTTATAATACTAACAATATTATTTTGAGGAAAGAAACACTCAAAAGTATATTTATGGAGGACTTTAAGGAAGGACACTAATAAATCAGTGCAAATCATCTGGATACCTTTATTAGGTAGAGAATTATGAAGTGAAAATCCAGATTTTAATTGCACTAGGGTTTTCCCTCTGCCTTTTGGTAGAGATAGAGAAATCACTTAACTTAAAAATTAGAAAAACTGTCCTTTTAGTTGGAAATAAATAAGAACAAAAAAATAAATATGATGCTAAGCCAGTTCTACTTAGGTTTTTAGTCAGTCCATGTTTTTATGTAAAATAATTAAAATTTCAGCTTCCAAAGTCTCATTTTGTAGAAAAATTAATATGCTTATTACTGAAGGAAAACATCTATTATATTGTGTTTACAGTAATTTTAATAATTATCTAAACCTAGTGTGTCAGAATTATTTATTGAGCATGCTTGATTCATCTAATAATTTAGAAATGGTTTACTTCTCATTATTTAGTTGCTTTTAGATAATTCAGTACAGGAACATTCCATTGTTCAGTTTTCTATTAAAGCTTTTGTAAACACTGAAAATAATACTTTTGGTATGTTTCTCACATGAAAATTAGTATAAGCTATGAAAAGAAAACCATTAAATATAAGAATATACTTTTAACTAAAGATTTAAATATATGTGATTAAAGTAGAGTCTGTCCTAAGGTGAAAGAAGATAACACTTACCACTTTAAAGATCATAAGGCCATATGTTGTAGCATATTTGTAAAATATAAATTACCAGCTTTACTTATTGCCATTTTAAATTTGAATTTTAAGATGGTAAAAATTTTATCAACATCTTAAAATTTTAAATCTTTTGTTTTTCCATATTTCTTATTATATTTGTTTTTACATTTTAGAATGGCTATCTTCTGTGTATAAACAGCAGTGGCTGGCTATGCTCCGAGCAGAACAAGACAGTGAGGTGGGGTAAGTATAGTGTATCGTGTGTGTGTGTGTTAGTCAGTCAGTCGTGTCTGACTCCTTGTGACACTATGGACTGTAGCCTGCCAGGCTCCTCTGTCCATGGAATTCTCCAGGCAAGAATACTGGAGTGGGTGGCCATTCCCTTCTCCAGGGGATCTTCCTGACCCAGAGATGGAACTCACATTGCATGCAGATTCTTTACCGTCTGAGCCACCAGGGAAGCCCCCATGGTACATCATAGCATTGTTTATTTAAAAAAAAAAATTTTCTTTTTATACTGAATTTAGTTGATTTTACAATATTGTGTTAGTTTTAGGTGTACATCAAAAAGATTCAGTTATATATATATTTTCAGATTACTTTCCATCATAATCTATTACAAGATGTTGAATATAGTTCCCTGGGCTCTACAGTAAATCCTTGTTGCTTATCTCTTGTATGTATAGTTGTATCTGTTAATCTCACACTCGTAATTTATCCCTTCCCCCCCATCCTTTCCCCTTTGGTAACCATAAGTTTGTTTTCTATGCCTGTGAATCTGATTCTGTTTTATAAGTAAGTTTGTTGGGTATTTTTATATAGATTCATTTTTATTATTTTTTAGATTCCACATATAGGTGATATCATATGATAATTTGTCTTTGTCTGACTTACTTCACATAGTACAATATTCTCTAGATCCATCCATGTTTCTGCAGATGGCATTATTTCATTCTTTTTATGGCTGAGTAATATTCCACTTTATATATTTGTGTGTGTGTACACCTCTCTCTAAGACAGTCATCTATTGATAGGCACTTGGGTTACTTGGATGTCTCAGCTGCTGTAAACAGTGCTAGAGTGCATGTGTCCTTTTGAATTAGAGTTTTCATCATTTGGGGATATATGCCTGGGAATGGCATTGCTGGATCATATATATGGTGGCTGTAATCTAGTTTTTTAAGGAACCTCCGCACCGTTTTTTCATAGCAGCTGCACCACTTTGCATTCCCACTAACAGTGTAGGAAAATTCCCTTTTCTCCATACCCTCTCCAGATTTATTATTTGTAGACTTTTTAATGAATGGCCATTCTGACTGGTATGAGAATATACCTCATTGTAGTTTTGATTTGTATTTCTCTAATAATTAGCGATGTTGAGCATCTTTTCACGTGCCCACTGGCCATCTGTATTTCTTCCTTAGAGAATTGTCTATTTAGGTCTTCTGCCCACTTTTTGATTGGGTTGTTCATTTTCTTTTTGAGTTGTATGAGCTGTTTGTATGTATTGGATATTAACATTCCTTGAAAGTCACATCATTTGAAAGTATTTTTTCCCATTCAGTCGGTTCTCTTTTCATTTTGTTTATGGTTTCCTTTGTTGTGCAAAAGCTTTTAACTTTGATTAGGTCCCGTTTGTTCATTTTTGCTTTCATTTCTTTTGCCATGGGAGACTGATCTAAAAAAATATTGCTTGGGTTATATTTGAGAATGGTTTCCCTATTCTTTTCTAGGAGTTTTATGCTATCATGTCTTTATACTTAGGTATATAAACTTTTTTTTTTTTTTTTGGTATATAGCGTGAGGAAGTGTTCATATTTCATTGATTTACATGTAACTGTCCAGCTTTCCCAGCACCACTTGTTGAAGAGACTGTCTTTTCCCCTTTGTATATTACTGCCTCCATTAGTGTAGATTAATTGATGATAGGTGTGTGGGTTTTGCTATGAATTTTTAAATGGACTCATTATTTTGAAAAAACAGTAACAGTATTAAAATCAAGAGCTGTTAGAGAAAAGATCATGTAATCAACTTTTATTCTTATATTTCTTTAACTGTCAATATTACAAATATTTATCTTCCTGGTCAATCAGTATTATGGGGTATTTGCATTGTCATTTGTTTTATTAGTAAAATAGAGTAATTTTTGTGCTTTGTCTCAGTGTTATGGTTTTCTTTTAACCTAATTGAAATGTTACTTGGAATAATGCTTTCATAAAGCATGATCTCCATATATATGTATAGGTAAAGCTGATTTTCTTATTTGTGGTAATATTGTCAAATTTTCACTAATGTCATAGGTTTTTTGAAGACTTGAGTCTAAGGTGAGTTAACTCATCTAGATATAGGTGCCTTCGTCAAAAGCACATGACCCCTCTACAAAATATTTCTGTACTGTCTTCATTTTAAGAGGAAGCATATTATCTGTTCTTTCAGTGTGTAGTGCTCTGCAGTTCACAGAAGTACTTCCACATTTATTGTTTGATCTTTATACTAGCTCCTTGGTATAGGCAATATGAAGAGACATTCCACCTATAAGTTTATAGAGGGGCTTTACATTTAATTTTTTTCCTGCACCAGACTCTTTTATTTTTGTATGCCAGAAAACATACTAAAATAATAGCCTAGTGTGTTTATATCTAAACAGTGAGTATGTGAAAGGGTTCTATAAACTCATGATAATGATTACAAGATTGTTATCCAGGGTTCTTAGTTTCTATTTACTTATAATTTATATCTCATCTTTTCCCAGATATATTCACAGCATACTTACTTTGCAGAAATATAGTAAGATAGTTGAAATAGAAATAAGAAAAATCCCTCCAAAAAATGAAAGAAAATTATTTACTGGAATTCAGATGTGAAGAATTTTGTAATGTATGAAATATTTTATAAACCATCCTACCTACTTCTTTTGTATATTCAGTTTTTATATGATGGATGTTCTTTTTTTTTTTCAAGATTTTTCTCATGTATACCCTTTTTGAGTTTATAATATAGAGTCTTACCTAAGAGTCTGAGCTAGAATAAGTGGTTTTCTTGCCCTCAGAAGTATATGACTGTATTGCCCCTAATGAAGCACTCTACTCCACACCTGCTGAGCATCTTCTTGCTGTACTGCAGGGCCAGTAAAATGAGAAAGACAGTGTACTCCCTGGACTCTAGGTTATAATCTAGTAAAGTCTCCCTCCAGGATTCTTCTCTTCTAAACTCTTTTCCACATTGCCAACAGGATTATCTTCCTAAGTAGAAATATAATTTCACCTCCCTGCTTAAAAAGGACCAGGGACATTTGAGGTTAGTTAGGGACTATTGCTTCATGTGTGCTAAATCTGTGTCAATATTTTTTGAAAGTTCTTATCTTTGAGAAGTACATACTGAACTATTTACAGATTAAAGGATATCGTATCTGGAGGATCAGCCTCAGAAATAGTCAGTTGGGAGGAGTGTGGGGAGAAGTGGGTTGAGAGTAAAACTAAAACAAAATTACTGAACCTAGATGGTAAAAATAATTTGGCTCATTATGCTGTTTACTTTTACAGGTTTTAAATTTTTCATAAGAAAAAATTTTAAAGTAACAGAAAAAATACATGGGAACTCTCTCATCTTAAAACTCATATTAGTGTAGCAGTGGCGGCCCTTCAGCAGTCGGTCCCAGATGCCTTTTGCTTCATCTCTCATGCTCATTTTAGGTTCTGCCTTCACTACATTCCTCAGACTTTGGTATCCTTTCATTCTCTCGTCGTTTTCTACCTACTGTTCCTTCTGCCTGGAATGGCCTTCTTCTGCATAGAGGTCATCCCTGACCTCTACCTCAAGAAACTCCCTCTCAGGCACAAATAATACTTCCTCCATGATGATCCCACTCTAATCCCAGGCAGTAAACCTGTGCCTTCTTTATGCTCTTAACATTAGTTCTCTCCACATTATTATATTATTACTTAAGTCTAGCTCTCTACTAGACTGGGCTCTTGGATGTCAAGGGCATGTTTTATTTTATTTACATTTAATTAAATTTTATTTGTTGTATTTGTTTCAGTATATTTATGAGACGATGATAGCCCCAGTATCTTGGTACTTAATAAATGCTGTATATGAATGAATATATTATATTACTTTTATCATTTGGAATTCTAAGCTAGTAATAATGTCATTTTATTATTTCATACTGAAATAACACTGTTTCTCTTAGTTGATTATGGTTTTTAAAGGGCCAAGTTAAGATTAATTGATAAAATTCTACACCAGTTTTCTTTTAAATGCTGAACTTGGTTTTTCTACTCTTAAAAAATGGGTTGTGTGTGAAACAATAATAATAGATGATACTAAGTTGTATCTTATATAATAGATTTTAATATATTTTACTTAATAGTTAGACTTTTAAGTATTTTTCTTTCTTAGTAAGCAGAATTTCTCATAGATTTCCCCCACCTCTTCTCTGGTTTTACTGTGCTCTTGTAAATGTGTTCTAGAAGTCAAGGCAATAAGTGAAACACTAAAGATTTAAAATTTTTTTATTTAGCAAAGGTAATGGGCTAGATTTAATCCCTGCATTTTGATCTTTATCTATACCACAAAATTTTGAATCTAGTAGCAATTTTTTCCTGTTGATTTGCACTCATATTTTTCAATTATTAGTTGCTTATTTTCTATGAGATTTCATGTTTTATGTATATTTCTAGGCCTCAAGAAATTAATAAAGAAGAACTAGAGGGAAATAGCATGAGGTGTGGTAGAAAGCTTGCCAAAGATGGTGAAGTAAGTATGGGTTATAACTCAATTGTATAGTCTTATACAAATTGTTATACTGTTAGTGCAAAATATGCTTTCAGTAATGATACATGTTACAACTCAGAAGAGCATTTTTTGTGTTTTAGTTTCTGTAGCATGATCTCCTGGGCAAGGAGTTACATGCTCAGTGGTGACTGATTTGTCAGCCTTTCATGAGACTGTTGAACTTCTGGAGTCTAGATAAGAGATACAAGAAGATCCCTCAGTAATCCAGAAATTAAGATCAATAAGTTTATCTTATTAATATCTTAATATCTTTAATGAGAGCCGTTACATAGTCTTAAGAGTGATTCTATTTTACAGTTACAAACCTAGATCAAAGACATTCAAACCTTTTGATTTGATTGCCATCCACATTAAGAATTGTTTTTCATTACCACCCAGTACAAATGCTTATAAAGGAAACAAAAGTATCACAAAACAGTGCTTACAGCTGCTGTGTCCCAAGCTTTGTTTCTACTTAATTTATTTTTAAAAACTGAGTGTGACTCATTAAATTGATTTTACAGCCATTAAGGAGACATGAACTACATTTTTTAAAAAACTCTACCCTAATCGTAATTTTTATCTTTAAAAAAAAAATCAGCCTAATTTTTTGTTTGTTTTTCTTTTTTTATTATTATTATTATTTTTTAACTTTTTATTTCTATGTGTTCCCCATCCTGAACCCCCCTTCCACCTCCCTCCCCATCCCATCCCTCAGGGGCATCCCAGTGCACCAGCCCTGAGCACCCTGTCTCATGCATTGAACCTGGACTGGCAATCTACATTATCATATGTGAAATAGATCGCCAGCCTAATTTAGATAACCATTTGGTTATTTTTCTCCCAGATTTTCCCTCATTTTAACTTTTAATTTTTGAAAGATTTATTATTTTATGTTTGTGTTAACAGTTGTGATAAATGATCAGAACATGAATAAGAAATAGCATCTTCTTTATTCCTTAGTCATCCTAGTTGCCGCTCCCAGACCTTGTTCCACCCTCATCATAATTGAATGATATCTCCTTTGACAAGCATACTTCTTCACCACTCACTACTCTGACTGTGGCCATCACTCCCTGGGCTCGCTGGCTTGCTTTCTCCCTACTCTTAGCAGTCTCAGTGATTCAACCTTCCTTCCCTCCATGATCTTGTGCTCCGCTCTACCTCAGGTACCCATTTCCTGTAAGCATACCCTCCGTTTTTGTATGCCTGATTCATACACCCCCTTCAAAATCTCCATTTTAAGCACACCATTTGCAGAGTGTTATCTTTGTAGTGCTCTCCCTCTAGTATTTGGCCTCCTAACACCTTTCTAACCCCACTGGAATGTACATTACATTGTTCTTACTGTGTTTTTACCGCCTTATCACATCCCTACTTCTTTCTTTACTTGACTTAAATCTTATGTTACATCTTGAAATTAGTCCCTGGCTTATACTCTTAATTTCTCTTTTCCTTTTTTCACTCTGTCAAATTCACGTGGCTAGTCCTCAGTTCTTGTTAAATCCCTCCTTTCCATGCTCTCCATGCCAATGATTGTTGTTTAATCGCTAAATCATGTCTGACTCATTTGAGACCCCATGGACTATAGCCCACTAAGTTCTTCTATCCATGGGATTTCCCAGGCAAGAATATTGGAATGGTGGATTCTTTCCCACTGAGCTGCCAGGGAAACCCCTGCTTTCCATGCCTGCTTCCATACAAATGAATTCAACTAAGGAAAAACACCAAATATCCCCCAGCAGGTTTTGTTTGTAACTGTAAACTTCAAGCAAGTCTTTAATGCTGTGTGATCCTTGCGTCTCCTTAGTGAACTTAGCCTCCCACATTTGGAGTAACTCTCATACCTTCTGAAGGGCAGTGCTGCCACCCTTATTCTTATCCAGTGGTGTTGCTTCTTTCTTTATTCAGAAAATAAAGGCAATAGGAAGAGAATCTGTGCATCTTCTACCCACAATACTGCCAGTCTACCTGCATCTGTAGCTGTGTGTTGTATTTTTATCAGAATGGATGAACTGTCTGTTTCTGTGTAGTCCATCCCCTCCTCCTGTAACGACCCCATCCCTTCTCACATATTCAGGTTTGTTCATATAGTCATCACCTCCCTCTCCTGTGTCGTCAGTTTTTCTCTTCTGCATCATTCTGATTTAGCATATAACGTGCTACAGCATCACCCATCTTTAAATAATTCCCTGACCCACATTCCACTCTAGCTCCCACTCCATTTCCCTGCATCATTTTTAAGCAAAACTCATTGAAAAAAGTTGCCTGTCTCCATTCCAATTCATTTATTCCAATAAACTCAAGTGAAACTGCCATGCCACTATCACCACTGATTGCTGCATTACCAAATCAAGTCGTTTTTAGTCTTGTGAAAGTTCTCAGCAGCGTGACCCATCTGCTCGCTCACTCCTTGGAGATTTGCTCTGTTTGACTTCCAGGAGAGCACATTGTGCTGGTCTTCTTTCTGCTTCATTGGATGCTTCCTCTCAGTCTTTGCTAGATCCTTCTCTTTCTCAGCCAATGTTGATATGATTGGAGGATCAGTACTTGGACTTCTTCCTTGTCTTGGCTCTTTGGCTGGCTCCTAAGTGATCTCCTCTAGTCCTATGACTTCACACCAATTTCTAACTCCTGTATCCAGTTTCTCACGTGACATCTTTCTTAGAATCCTAATAGCATCTCAAATAGAATGGGCCCAGCTAACCTCTGATTTTCATTCCCAGACTCCTCCTTCCCAAGTATTCTCCAACCTATAAATAGCCCCTTTGTTTATTCATTGTATAAGCTCCAAACTTTGGATTCTTCTTTCTTTCATTCCACACCTGTTGTCTGTAAGAAGTTCCTTTAAATATATAGCTTCAAAATATACTTGTCCTGTCTTCTACTATGACCCAAATCCAAGTCACCATTACCCCTTGCCTGGACTGTATTGTAGCTTCATAACTGCTCTCCCTGTTTTTACTCTTGTTGTACATTCTGTTTCCACACAACAGCCAAAATGATCTTTTTAAAATGCAAGTTAGATCATGTTACCTCCTTCTCTAAAATTTTCCATTAGACTTTTATCACACTTAGAAGAAATCCAAACTCTTCTCTACTATGGACACTGGGCCCTATATTCTCTGGCCCCTGACTGGCTCTCTGAACTCACCTCCAGCTTCTGTCCCCCTCAGTTATTACCCTAGCCACATAGCCCTTTTTGCTGTTCTTCAGATATGCCAAGCATGTTTTTACCTCCAGAGCTTTGGACTCGTTGTTACCTTTATCTAAGTTACTTTTTCCCAGATAGCTACCTGGTCCGCTCCTTAGGTGACTCAGGGCTGTAGTCTTGTAGCATCTCCTTAGACATTCCCTGACCACCTGCCTGAACCAGTAGGCTCCCCAGCTGCCAGCCCCCATCCTCTGCCCTGTCACGCTCTCCTGGCATTACATTCTGTCCTCCTCCACACAAACATACATATATTAAAATATACATTTACTAGGGCTGAAACTTATTTACTGCCATTTCTTCAATGCCTAGAGCAGTACCTGGCACAAAATATGTGCTCAATAAATAATCAATGAACTATTGATTTAATGTTGTAATTCGTAGTGTCAACCAAGCACTCAAAGCCCTAATTTCAACTTCATTGTAGCATGCCACTTCACTTAACACTGTCTTGTTAACTATTAGTTGATAGAATAAACAAACTTGTGAGCCTCATGATGGTTTTATTTATTTATTTTTTGGCTACACTGGGGTCTTTGTTGCTCTGTGGGCTTTTTCTCTAGTTGTGGAGCATGGGCTTCTCATTGCAGTAGCTTCTCTTGTTGCGGAGCACAGGCTCTAAGGGCGCATGGGCTGAGTGGTTACAGTGTCCGGGTTCTAGAGCACAGGCTTAATAGTTGTGGCGCACAGAGTTAGTTGCTCCACAGCACGTGGGATCTTCCTGGGTCAGGGATCTAAACCTGTGCCTCCTGCATTGGCAGGCAGATTCTTTACCACTGAGCCACTAGGGAAGTCCCTCATGATAGTATTTAAAATAACTCAGTTGGTGATTCTGTTGGTTAGTTTAGAGTATTTTTTAAATTTAATTTAAACTTTTTTTTTTAAAGCAGTGTTCATTCATTTCTCCTACTCCCCACCCCTTGCCTCTCACAACTACCAAGCTGTTCTCTGTAACTGTGAGCTTAGGAGTTTTTTAATACATACATATATATATATATATATGTTTTTTTTAGATTTTACATGTAAGATCACACAAGGTATCACTTAAGGTATTTCAGAGTATTTTTAAAGCAGGAGAAATTTTAATGGATTCTTACTACCTTTATCTAGACTCCTAGTTTCCTAAACTATATACTTTCTTAGAATTGTAGTAAAAAGCCATATTAGTTATGATAAAATTACAGTGTGGAGAGTTGATGAAATAGATCATAAAGAGACAATATTAGGAAAGTACCTTAAGGAATAATGATCATAAAGGCTGCTTTTGCTGGCTTTGATATATACCATGTCTGTGTAATAAACCTTTTTTATGTCTCAGATATATTCTGTGTGGTAAGTCTTAAGGCACTGACAAAATTAGGAAACCATGATACAGGAATATTTGAAATGAATTAAAAAATGAAAAGACATTTTGATCTTTTAATTTTTGACTTGCTAATATGATAAACTGAAGTAAACCTTTCTCCTTTGTATTTCAGTACTGCTGGCGGTGGACAGGTTTTAACTTCGGCTTTGACCTGCTTGTAACTTACACCAATCGATACATCATTTTCAAACGCAATACACTGAATCAGCCATGTAGTGGATCTGTCAGTTTACAGCCTCGAAGGAGCATAGCATTTAGGTAGGATGAAGTTTTCCCACCCCACTCTTTCTCACTCCAGAAGAACTATAAAAATGAAATAAAACCATAATTTATTCCAACAGTGGTAGAACTTTGGTAAGATACAATATACAGTGAAATGGGAAGGAAATGATAAGGCTTCATTCCTATAAAGTGAATTAATAATCAAAAGTATAAGACCTAGATCTAATATATCAGGAAGAAAGAATATGCTAAAATATAAATGGTATAGGGTTGATACTGGGCTTAAAGCTATTGCCTTGCTGCTAATCCTAAAAGGTCCAAACTGGAAATATAACAAGGTACTTTTATAGGAAAACATGTCTCATATTATCCTTAACTTTCTATAGGATTTCAGATGTCCAACTTTGCCTGGTAGTTGAGCTGGCAATATTTTTCTGGAGAGGATGCTGACAAATTGGAGAATAGCTTATTGAACAGATTATTTAAAAGTCCTGGATTCATGTTTACCTTGTGTGTGTGTATGCTCAGACGTGTCCGACTCTTTGTGGCCCCACAGATTGTAGCTGGTAAGGCTCCTCTGTCTGTGGAATTTTCCAGGCAAGAATACTGGAGTGGGTTGCCATTTTCTTCTCTAGGCGATCTTCCCGTACCAAGGATCAAACTCTTATCTCCTGCATTGGCAGGCAGATTCTTTACCACTGTGCCACCTAGGAAGTCATGTTTATGTTATACCATACACAAAAATTAACTCAAAATGAATCAAAGACCTAAACATACAAGCCAAAACAATAAAATAACTCTTGGAAGAAAACAGGAAGAAAGCTTTTCGATACTAAATTTGACAGTGATTTCTTTGAAATGATACCAAAACACAGGCAACAATAACAAAAAAAAAGTTGAACTTATCAAAATTAAATCATGTGTCAAATGACACTTAACAAAGTGAAAAGGTAACCTGTGGAATAGGAAAAAAGTATTTGCTAACCATATATCTAATGAATTAATATCCGGAATACATAGAGAACATCTAAATTCCACAACAACAACAACAAAAATACTGATTCAAAAATGGGCAAAGAACTTAAATAAATATTTCTCCAAAGAAAATGTACAAATGACCAATAAGCACATGAAAAGATGCTCAGCATCACTAATCATTAGGAAAATGCAGATCAAAACCACAGTGAGACACTACCTCACACCTGTTAGGATGGCTAATATCAAAAACAAAAGTGTTGGTGAAGATGTGGGGAAATTTAGGAATGTTAAAGTGGTGCAAACTCTGTGGAAAATGGTATGGCATTTCCTCAAAAAATTAAACATAGAATTAACATATCACCCAGCAATTCCTCTTCTGGTTATTTACCCCCAGAGAATTGAAACCAAGGACTCAAACATGTTTGTATACATAGCAACATTATTCACAATAGTCAGAAGGTGGATGCAACCCAAGTGTCAACAGATGGACAGATAAAACATGGTATATACCTAAAACAGAATATTATTCAGCCTTAAAGTGGAGGGAAATTTTGACATGTGCTATAACGTGAACCTTGAAGACACTATGCTAAGTGAGATAAGCCAGTTACAAAAGTTCATATGCTGTATGATTCCACTTACATGAGGTACATAGAGTAGACGAGTTTATAGAGACAGAAAATAGGATGGTGATTGTCAAGGACTGAGGTAGAAATGGGGAATTCATGTAACTGGGTGCAGAGTTTCATTTGGGGAAGAAGTAAAGGTTGTGGATGGATGGTGGTATTGACTACAACAGAACAGTGTGAAATGTGTTCAATGTCAAGAACTATACACTAAAACTTGGTTAAAATGGTAAGTTTTATGTATAGTTTATCACAATAAAAAGGTATAACAAATTATTTTTATATCCTAGATATATGTAATAGCACAAACTTAAAAATATAAATGGAATCAGTTTATAATTTGAAAAGACTTTGCAAAGTATTACCAAATAAAAGACTTCTAGAAAATAAGTAAATAAATAAAAATTTAAAAATAAAGTAAAAGAATATGGAAGAAAAAAGTAGAAATAAAGTAAGGTAGAGCTTATTTAATCTGCACTTTTAAAAATCATTATTTTTTTGTGTGCATTTATTTTTATTCTAGATTACGTTTGGCCTCTTTTGATAGCAGTGGAAAACTAATATGCAGTAGAACAACTGGCTATCAAATACTTACACTTGAAAAGGACCAGGTATGTCTGATTACTTAATTTTTTATTGCAGTATTTGTCTTTTGACTCCTTTTTGAAAATTCGTAAGAAGATTGTAATATGTGATTTAAAGATTGGTTTGAGAGTTTTTTGAAGTTAAAGATGGAAGTGCCATATTCACTCATTCAAAGTTTACTCCATTCTAGCAGAAGTGTAACTAAGACAGAAAAGAAGGAAACACAATTTGATTTGAGGGGCAGGGAAAAGTTGACAGTACGGAAATAATTATTTGTCCGGAACATGATCTTCAAAAAGTTATGACTCTTAATTGTTTTCTCCATTGTGTTCATTATTGCATTTATTTATACATTAATAACAGATACCTTAGAAACAATCCACTAAGTCGCCATAGATCCTGGATATTAAGAGAACCTAATACGCTAGCACAGTGGGTTTCTAAAATGACAGACAGCTACAGTATTCCTAAAATTATCTCTAAGACCATTTGTTTCTTCCTAAATCACATGCATGTATAAGTTTCAAAATGTCATGATGCAAAAGTAAACCAGTTTCAAAAAATAAAATGAGAGCTGTTAAAAATCAAGGAAGTTTGTTTCTAGTAAAGCTAACCATCATTTCAAAGGACATACTGTGTTTATGAAGGGTTTGGAGCCTATAGTTTACATAAATTATTAGAAGTTAGCAGTTTTGAAAGAAAAAAAATAGAAAATAAAAAGCAAACCCACACACAAAGAAGTTAGCAGTTTTCCTCAGACTGAAGAGCCTATCATAGAATATTAGAATTTAGCACTGCATGGAGCCTTGGAAGTGATAGTTCTGACCTCCCTGCCTTGTATGAGAACTTCTTTAACAGCATTCTTAGGGGGGGTCTTCAACCACTGTTGGAAGTCTTAGGGATGAAAAGCTGACTGTCATGTGAGGTAGTAAATGACAAGGTAGGTACATAATAAGTTCAAATCTACCTCCACTGAAATTCTCTACTGGTCTCTCTCACACCCTCTGGAGCTGCATGAACATTGTCTATCTTTACCTTCAACTTAGAACTTCCTTAAAAAAACACTGTCATGGCCCAAAGCAGCCAGAGACTTAATTAAAAATCACCAGGCCAAGATAGTTGCATTCCTAGTGTTCCTTGATTTGTTCATTCAACAAACATTTGTGGCCCTGTTACATGATAGGTTTTATGCTGGAAGTGGAGGAAATGAAGAGAAGCTTACGTTATAAAGCTGAGTAGCACAAGAGAGATGGGCTGAAAGAGTGTAACATTGAAGGAGATATCTCTAACCTTTACTCTGGTGTTGGGGAATGGGGAGGGACAGCTCAGGAAAGCCTCTTCTGGATAAGTTGAAAAGTGAATGGATACCTGAACCAATCCTCAGATGGAGCCCAGGGAGCATATGGGTCCTTCAAGGAACTGAGAGGTTTGAAAGAGGATGAGATCAGAAGGAGTAGAGCAGGGCATGATGGGCTATGGATGGAGTTTGACTTTTTCCTGAGATCTGTAGAGAGCTATGGGAGTTGCATATGTGTATTTTATGTAGCTTATGGATGTTTGTTGTAGAAAAATAGAAAATAAAAATTAACAGGAAAAAATCATACATGGTTCACTGAGATGACACTTTTTTCATCTCCTATATTCTTTTTCCAGAATTTTATCTTACAGCTAAACTACTTTGTAACCTGCTTTTTTTCCACTTTGCTGTATGTAGCTTTTCTTGTCAATAAATGTATATGTGCAACATCATTTTTTTTTGTCCTGTATTTTTTTTTTCAAACTTATTTTTAATTGAAGGAAAATTGCTTCACAATATTGTGTTGGCCTCTGCCATACATCAAGATGAGTCAGCCATAGGTATGCATGTGTCTCCTCCCTCCCACCTCCTACCCCTTCCCACCCCTCCAGGTTGTTACAGAGTCCTGATTTGAGTTCCCTGAGCCATACAGCTAATTTCCATTGGCTATCTATTTTACACATGGTAGTGTATATGCTTTCATGTTACTCTATTTGTCCCACCCTTTCCTTCCTCCCCCACTGCCCGTGTCCATTAGTCTGTTCTCTGTGTCTGCATCTCCATTGTTGCCCTGTAAATAGGTTCCTCAGTACCATCTTTCCCCATATATATGGGTTAATACATGATATTTGTTTTTCTCTTTCTGACTTACTTCACTCTGTATAATAGACTCTAGGTTCATCCACCTCATTTTAGAATTGACTCAAATGCATTCCTTTTTATGGCTGAGTAATATTCCATTGTATGTATGTACCACAGTTTCTTTATCCATTCATCTGATGATGGACATCTAGGTTGTTTTCATGTCCTACTATCATATATAGTGCTTCAGTGAACATTGAGGTATATGTGCCTTTTTCAGTTTTCATTTCCTCAGGGTATATGCCAAGTAGTGGGATTGCTGGTTCATATGGTAGTTGTACTCCTAGTTTTTTGAGGAATCTCCATACTGTCTTCTATTGTGGCTGTTTCAATTTACATTCCCACCAACAGTGCAAAAGGGTTCTCTTTTCTCCACACCCTCTCTAGTAGTTATTGTTTGATGTTGGCCATTCTAACCAGTGGAAGGTGATAACTAATTGTAGTTTTGATTTGCATTTCTCTAATGAGTGATGTTGAGCATCTTTTCATGTGTTTATCAGCCATCTGTATGTCTTCTTTGGAGAAATGTCTGTTTAGGTCTTAAGCCCACTATTTGGTTAGGTTGTTTGTTTTCTGGTGTTCAGTTTTATGAGCTCTTTGTATATTTTGGAAATTAATCCTTTGTCAATGGTTTCATCTGCTATTATTTTCTTCCATTCTGAAGATTGCCTTCCCACTTTGTTTACATAGTTTCCTTTGCCATGCAAAAGCTTTTAAGTTTAATTAGGTCTCACTTGTTTATTTTTGTTTTTATTTCCATTACTCTGGGAGGTGGGTCATAGAGGACTTAGCTGTGATTTTATGCTTTATACAATATTCTGCCGATGTTTTCCTCTAAGAGTTTTATGGTTTCTGATCTTACATTTAGGTCTTTATAATCCATTTTGAGCTTAGAGGCGTGATAATGGCAGGAAGACAATTTAGAAACTATATCTATAATCCAAATTATCAGCAGTAAACAAGGCATGAATTATTGGTACACACAATAACATGGATGAAATAATTAGGCTAAATGCAAGAAGTGAGACAAAAAAAGAGTACATTCTTATGATTCTTTTTATTTAAAACTCTAGAAAAGGCAGACTATGAAACAGAAGCAGGCAGTTGGTTTCCAGAGGGTGGAAGAAGCATCAGGAACCTAAGGACACTTTGAGGGTGATGGATCTGTCTGTTATCTTGAGTATGCTGGTTTCTCAAGTGTATATAGATGTAGTAGAACTTATTGTATATTTTATGTAACTTATATGTTTATACCTCAGTAAAGACCCTTTAAAAAAATAAAGAAACCAATATCCAATTAAAAAAAAAAAAAGATGCTCTTGCTGTAACCCAGATCGGAAACGACAAGAACCTTAACTTGAGGATAGTAGTGGGGTGAAGAGATGTTGATGGGTTCTCAAAATTAAGGGGTGCACTTGGTAGAATTTGATGTTTAAATGTGTGTGAGGGTGAGGAAGAAAGTAGTCAGAGATAGTACCTGGCTTTCTGACTTGGGCAACTTTTTTCCCTCATATTTGAATTCAGTTCAGTCGCTCAGTCATGTCCGACTCTTTGCGACCCCATGAACCGCAGCACACCAGGCCTCCCTGTCCATCACTAACTCCCGGAGTCCACCCAAATCCATGTCCATTGAGTCGGTGATGCCATCCAACCATCTCATCCTCTGTCGTCCCCTTCTTCTCCTGCCTTCAATCTTTCCCAGCATCAGGATCTTTTCCAATGAGTCAGTTCTTCGCATCAGGTGGCCAAAGTATTGGGAGTTTCAGCTTCAGTATCAGTCCTTCCAATGAACACCCAGGACTGACCTCCTTGCAGTCCAAGGGACTCTCAAGAGTCTTCTATAGGAAGGAAAATGAACATGACTTGGGGGTAAAGAGATGATGAATTCCATTTAAAGCATATTTGATTTGATGGCACTTAGGTAAAAATTGGTACACTGGTAGATAAATGGGTCTAGAGTTTGTCAGCAGTGCCTGGGCTAGGAATAATGATTGGATGAGACAACCTACAGGAAATTATGTTGAGAATATGACAGGATGGAAACCTAGGAAACATTGGTATTTAAAGGGTAGGCAAAAAAAGTAACCTGGTATGAGGTATTTAAGAGCTAGGATAGGGAATCAAAACCAGTTGCAAGCATGACAGTACTGATGGCCCAAAAGGAATGGAAATGGTAGGTAGTATGTAGGAGCTGATGATTTAAACTTGAGTTGCTTTATGTCTAAGCAAAGATTTCTAGTAAGGAGTTGGACTTAAGGATTCTGGAATTTAGAAATAATAGAGCTATAGTAGTAGTAAATAACATGAGCCTCAGAGAAGCAGAAACAATAGAAAAAACAGTCTGGAAACAGATGAAAACTAGGAAGATACCACCACTGTGTCTGATGCTGTGATGTATGGACTCCACTGCTTCCATGCCATAGTGGAAGAAGGAAAATGGAGCTTTTCTAAAGATAAAGGTGCATGTATAGATATAAACTGAGCCATCAGGCAGCATTAAAGGTTTTAACAAAGCAAGAATTAGATGTCTAATGGATGGGAAAGGGGGATTAGTACAGTGTAATAGTCAGAAATTGGTATGTCCATTCAGCCCCCAAGTGATATCTGCATGGCTCTCTTTCCCCAGAATTGGGTCTTTGACCTACTCTCCCCCACCAACCTTAACTATATTTAGATACCAGAATGCTAATTTTCTAAAGAGTTGTATGTAGAGAATCTTGCTTTTATCATCAGATACACACATCATCAAAGCTTTTGTCCTCAATAGACTTAGTAAATCTGCCTTGACTCAGGTTATTGCTACAGATGTTGACTAGTCCAGAGTGACTTAAGCATCTGAAGGTCAACTGTGCTTTGACATGCTTGCTCTCTGACAACCCTGTTGGCACCGTCAGCCCAGGTGATGCCTCATCTGACTTGTCATCATATCCATTTTGTTCATTTAAAACAACAAAATACCACTTTGCCCATTTTGGAGACTATAGTGTGTGTGTGTGTAACATTTCTGTTCCCTACCTTCTTTATCCAAATTTATCTTGCTGCTCCCCCAACACAGAAGCTGTATCCAATTGAGCCTTTGTCTGTCACTCAAATGTTCTAGTTTTAGTCCCTCTTCATTGTAGGAACACATGCTTCAGTAAAGAATATAAAATTCTAGATTTAAACAGTATTTTAAAAGTGTATTCTTCGGGGACTTCTTTGGTGGTACAGTGGATAAGAATCTGCCTGCCAGTGCAGGGGACATAGGTTTGATCCCTGGTCCAGGAAGATTCTGTGTGCCGCAGATAATTAAGCCCATGCACCACACCTACTGAGCCCACACTCTAGAGCCCATAAGCTGCAACTGCTGAGCCTGTGAGCTGCAACTACTGAAGGCCACTCGCCTAGATCCTGTGTACTACAATGAGGAGTAGCCCCAATCACCACAACTAGAGAAAGTCCACACACAGAAACAAAGACCCAGCACAAAGTTATTTTTTTAATTCTTTTTTTAAAAAGTATATTCTCCAGAATGTATAAAGATGAAACAAATGCATATTAGTTCAGAAAATATATCCAACTGTTGAAAAAATAGAGGAGTTCCCATTTCAGGGCTACTGCTTATACTCTAAGGATTTATTCTTTTCACGAAAACCTGCTGGTAAATGGTTCCAGAGATCTGTAGCATGAGTGAGTGAGGGTTCCATTTGTAGCTCTCAGGTGTGGTATCAACTCCTGTCTCTGGAATTTCAAGTTGCTCTCATGTGTACTGATGTAACTGAACTTGAAATTGATTTTACATGGTAATGTATTTTAGGTTCCAAGAGACAAATAACTTGCTTGCATTAGTGATGGTGGGAAATCTTAGACAAGATTGGGAAGGAGCCATGCTTATTGGTGACAATAATGACTCCCCAAGTCATTATTAATGACTGATATCAAGTATTTGCTGTACATAAAGACCATCAGACATAGAAGCCAAATGAGAAGTCTCTGTATTTCTGGGCCGTATCTGTTCATAAAATATGTAGGTACTTGATAGAAATTTTCTAGTAATGAAAATAACTACCGTATTGGTTACTTAATATATAGCTGGCTTTGCTGAGCCCTCCATGTGCATTGTCGCATTTAATCCTAGCATAATCCTATGGAGTGGTTATTCTCCCCTTTTACAGTGAGGAAGCTGCAGTTGATAAAGTCAGTGACTTGCCCGAGGTCACAAAGCTAGTGGGTGGAAGTCTTGAGATTTGAACAGTGACTGTCAGATTCCAGATGCAAACTTTTAACCACCATACTAACCTTTAGTTCACTCAATTCAACAGTTTGGTTCTCTGTTTTATTTTTATAATACTACTATTATCATTAAAGTAACAAATTTGTTTTATAGGAACAAGTAGTGATGAACTTGGACAGCAGGCTTCTGATCTTCCCTTTATATATCTGCTGTAACTTCCTGTATATATCGCCAGAAAAAAGAACTGAAAATAGTCATCATCCAGAAAATCCAGAAAACTGAAGATCTCACCAGTTGGAAACAGTAGCACTTTGAAATCTTTTTGGCCAGCTTTAATTTAATGGCCCTGCAGATATTCACATCTAAGGTGACTAACAATGACAAAGGCCTTATGAACTGTACAGATGATACAGAAGACTATTCTTATCCTCATTACATTTCTATGCATATGTGGAAAAGCATTTTAAAGCCAAGAGAATATCTGTCAAACCATTTGCTAATAAAGATGTCAACTCATGCTTTTTAATTTAGCATCAGTAGAAAATTGCTGTAGGTAAATTTCACATTTCTCTGCAACCATACATAGAGTCAGTTTTTAGCTTGAACTTTGATCATACTTAATGTTAGTGAACCTCAATTATCCATCTGTTAGTTTCATTTTTATTTGACTAAAAGAATGCTAAAGGGATAATCTGGCCAATTATAAATGCTCTTTCAATTGGTGTATTTAAAGCTGTCCTTAATTTTTTTTCAACTGCTCTTTATGATTCCTCCTACTAGTCAGATATTCTTACAGTCTATATATGTTATTAATCATTAAATTTTTTTCATGGTTTTGAAGACTAAGCTGAGGAACTTTTATTTAAGCATTTTTTTTTTTTTTAAGCATCCTTTTTTATTTTGCTTTCCTAGAATTTTAACAAGAAAAAAATCAGCTTCAGGCTTTCAAATGATCTTGAATAGGGGAAGAAAATTAGTCTGATTCTGAGGATATTCCTTTGCCTTTTATGGTCTTTTCTTTGACATTCTGTACAACTTTATTATTAGGTCACAGATTATTTATGTACCAAATATTATACTTTAAAGATTTTCATATTCTGTGATCTTTGAATTATTGAATTATTTATTTTCAAATTTTAGTTGGGAATCGTATTTCCTACTTAAGCTCAGGACTTCATAATCTCTGAATTGAGTGCCTTTGAGTTACACATAATATTAGAAATCTCATAGTAAGTGTAAATAAGGTCAGAGGATATCATATAGAAGCTGATAATAAAGCATTAATGTATAAATAGAACTTATTTTTGTCAAAAATGAGATGTACATTTTTCATGATTTATATATGTTCGGTTCTTGCATTCACTGCTATTTTGAAAATAGCTATGCTCATCATCTTTCCAAAGTGAGTACTTTTTGTGGTTAATATATATTTTTAGTATGTTTTAAGAAAAATGGGAATTACTTTTGTGTATCTGTACAAATGATAAATACCCATTTGGAGAAAGAATAAATAACATATAAAATGAACCAAAAAAATAACTCAGTTGAAACCAGAATTTTTTTCTGGTTAGATTTAACTTTTAAGACTAATTGCTAGTTTTTATTCCCTAGCGATATGTCCATAGATTCATAAATCACTTTTGTCCTTTCAAAATTCATCCTCATGGTGAATTTAAAGGAAGTTTTTAAATGCCTTCCCTATCTCCACCCCTAGAACTGTAGTTTGAATGATTTTAATACAATAATTTGGCTGTATCAAGAGACTGGATTTCTTGTTTTTGTATTTGGCTATATCTCTTTCATGAGATGCTTTTGTTTTTTTCCTATCTTATTGTAACATCAGAGATTCCTTACCCTTACATATTAAAAATATAAATACCAAATGTAAATCAAATTATTAAATAACTGAATTTTTATAAATCTTGGGAGTAAAGATAATTAAAGTTTGAGTATATTAGTAAAATTATTTCACTTGTATGAATTAATCAAATTAGAATTATATATGGTTCCTGCCCCTTGTTTGTTTCCTAGCCAAATTGCTTACAAACAAAATAATTATTTCTTCAATCACAAGTAAGTTGTGTTCTCACTGGAGAAACCAGTAATTGTCAGCTAGTACTCCACACTGATAGTCAAGATCTGCTTTTGTTTTCTTACCAAATACCAAATACTTTGCATACTTTTCATTCTTTTTAATTGGAATATTTTTAATAAAGTATTAAGTGTCAGCTGAAGTCTTACATAAACTAATACATATGAAGATTTTTGTGTTGGTCACCTTTTGCCTTATAACCTTTGCCAAGTCTTTTTTTAAGCTGCGAGGGCTAGAAAACAGTATTTAGCCAACTAATAATTATTTTTACTTGGCTATCAGTAAAGAAGAGGTCCTTAAGAGGAAATATTCTAGAGTTCCATGCTAAATTATTAGAGATATAAGTATACCTTTCTTTTTCAAAAAATAAATTCAGCTTAAAACGTAGCAAGGTAGGCAAAATTAAATGATTAGTGGTAGTCATTGGTTTTTTACGAAGCATTTAGTAGCCAACATTTATCACATTTCAGAGTCTTTAAAGAGGATTGATTGCCATCATTAATAAGCAAATTTCAACATCAGATGTGAAAATAGGGTCACCAGAGTCACTGTGGCCATCTAAGCTAATTAAAAATAAACATTAAAATTTACTTCCTCAGTCACACTAGACACATTCCAAATGCTTAGTTAACCACAAGTAACTAGTGGCTACTGTATTGGACAGTGCAAATATAGAGTCTGTTCATCATTGCAAAAACAGTTCATCATTGCAAAAACCTCTGTTCTGTTGAACAGAGGTGCTCTAGAATATTGGACTGTTAATGTTGAAACTGTCAGGAGTTATATTCCCTTAAAGATGAACCCATATAAAGAACAGAAAAGGATAATAGAGTGCAAATGGTAGATAACTTATCAATCACCTAGAATGATGTGTTGAATCATAACTTCAAGTAATTTGGACCTAAATCCAGCTCAACATTCAGAAAACTAAGATTATGGCATCTGGTCCCATCACTTCATGGGAAATAGATGGGGAAACAGTGCAAACAGTGTCAGACTTTATTTTGGGGGGCTCCAAAATCACTGCTGATGGTGATTGCAGCCATGAAATTAAAAGACACTTACTCCTTGGAAGGAAGGTTATGACCAACCTAGATAGCATATTAAAAAGCAGAGACATTACTCTGACAACAAAGGTCCGTCTAGTCAAGGCTATGGTTTTTCCAGTAGTCATGTATGGATGTGAGAGTTGGACAGTGAAGAAAGCTGAGCGCCGAAGAATTGATGCTTTTGAACTGTGGTGTTGGAGAAGACTCTTGAGAGTCCCTTGGACTGCAAAGAGATCCAACCAGTCCATCCTAAAGGAGATCAATCCTGGGTGTTCATTGGAAGGACTGATGTTTGAAACTCCAGTACTTTGACCACCTCATGTGAAGAGTTGACTCATTGGGAAAGACCCTAATGCTGGGAAGGATTGGGGGCAGGAGGAGAAGGGGACGACAGAGGATGAGATGGCTGGATGGCATCACCGACTCAATGGACATGGGTTTGGGTAGACTCCGGGAGTTGGTGATGGACAGGGAGGCCTGGCGTGCTGTGATTCATGGGGTAGCAAAGAGTCGGACACGACTGAGCAACTGAACTGAACATTAAAAAAAAAAAGTCACAGTAGTTTTCTCCCAACCACAGAGCTTGCGATTCTTCTGAAAGGCCATGATAAAAGGATACAAAAACAGAAAACCTCAAACATCATCAATCACTGTTAACTAGTGGTCAAACTACATCTAATTGGTGGTGAAATTACTGACGCAACAATATGCATCCATTTGTAAAGATAGAGTGAAGTTGCTCAGTCATGTCCAACTCTTTGCAACCCCATGGACTGTAGCCCACCAGGCTCCTCCATCCATGGAATTTTCCAGGCAAGAGTACTGGAGTTGGTTGCCATTTCCTTCCCCAGGGGATCTTCCCAACCCAGGGATTGAATCCATGTCTCCCATATTGCAGGCAGATGCTTTACCGTCTGAGCCACCAGGGAAGCCCCCTGTAAAGATAAAAGCAGGATGCTTTTGTAAAGGCTGGTGATTTTACATAAAATAGGACTAGAAAAGGTAAAAGAGAATTTAACCAAGGCTCAAGGTAGTACACAGATGTGATTCCTTCGTAGGAATCACAGATGCTTAATGTTGATTCTTATATAAAGTACATACACTTTTTGGCTTCGCTGGTGGCTCAGTGGTAAAGAATCCCTCTGCTAGTGCAGGAGAAGCAGGTTCAATCCCTGGGTTGGGAAGATCACCTGGAGAAGGAAATGGCAACCCGCTCCAGTATTCTTGCCTGGGAAATTCCTTGAACAGAGGAGCTTGGCAGGGTGTATAGTCCATGGGGTCACAAAAGAGTTGGACACAACTTAGTGACTAAACAACAGCATACACAAATTTGCCTTTATTGAAAATTGCCCTGTCTGGTTAGGGAGGGAACTTTTAAGTATGATCACAAGTGTAGACAGTACTCCAACCCTACCCCACTGAAAAGTCATTAAAATAACCATTAGAATGAGGGAACCTCAAGCCATGTATTAGAAACAGGATTTTTCTTCAAGGTAACAGTGCTGAAGGTACACAGTGATGGATAATCTATATTCTGAGAGAGGGCAACTTGATCAGTAAATAAGGACGCCTTAGCAGAGCACAGTTTCCGTCCCACATTTTCAGGTGAGGGAGAGGGGACACTTTCTTTTCTGCCTGAGGTAAATCTCAGGGCTGTCCCTTTAGGAAACTTTTTGGTTTTCTCTTTCTCTTCTGTACTTTTTTTTTTATTTCTCTAAACTGACTTGTTCACACCAATATTTTAAACATGCTTAGGTTTCTCCCATCTTCACAAAACCTCCGGATTTACCTCCACCCACTGCCATATTTTGCCCTGCATAAGCCAAACTTCTCAAGAGGGTTATGCAAGGAACCCCCTGGTGGTCCAATGGTTAAGACTCCAGGCATTCACTGTGGTGGACCTGGGTTCAATCCTTAGTGGAGGAACTAAGATCTCAAGAGCCACACAGACCAAAAAAAGGGGGGGGGGTATACAAATTCTCTCTCCACTGTAAAAGTCATTCACAACTCCATAAAACTGAGTGAACAAAGACTTTGTTGCTAAATCCTTTAGGTTAGATGTGGGGGGGTTTGGTGTTTTGGTTTTTTTGGTTTTTTCTTTTTGTTTTTTCATTTTAACATTTAAAATTAACCACTTTGTTCTTAAAACACCAGACTTCTCTTAAAACTTACCTGATAACACTCCTTCTGTTGCTCTGGCTACCCCTTAGTCTCCTTTTGTGGTTCTTCCTCTAGCTGTCTCCAGGCCCTTTTCTTTCAACCTCCCTGAGTGATTTCATGCACTCTCATGGCTTCAAATGAACATCTGTATTCTGATTCCTTTTCTGTGTGGTTCCAGCCAAGAACTCTCTTCCAAGCTCCAGATACACATCTAGCTGGCATCTCCTTTTGGGTGTTCAGAATGGCTCCTCAAATTAATAGCTCCAGATATATAGCCTTCACCCAAAACTTATATGCCTTATCTTAGCAAATGATGTTACCATCTACCCAGTTTCACAAGCCAGAAACCTGGATGTCATCCTTGAATCTTCGAACTCTCAGGCAGACATCTAAGAATCAAGTTTTTCCAGTTTTACCAATTCTCAAATTCAGCCATTTTCACCTTACCTACTGATAACCACTCTAGTATAGGTCACTGGAGTTCCCAACCTAGACCACTATACGACCATCCTTAGGTGTTTTGCACCCCCACCTCCCTGTCAAGTCTCCACGTTACCCAGTGTGTTCTCTGAATAAACTCAAATGTGATTCCCTCCGGTCCTCAAAGCCGTTGAACAAATAGCTCTCTGCTGCTTTTACATCAGGATAACTTGACCACAGTCTACAAGGCTTCCAGTCTGGTCTTGACACGTTCACTCCTTGCTCCGTAGGTCTCTACGTTTAGCCCATCTGCTCCCTTGCCTCTTGCCCTGGCACATGCAGTCTCCTCTGCCTGGACAATCTTTCCCTGTCCCCACCACAAAAGTCACCCCATATGACCTGGCTAATTTCTACTCATCCTTAAGGTCTCGTTTGGACATCATTTCCTCCTGGAAACATTCCTCGAGAACCCTTCCCCTCAAACGAGTTAGGTATCCACTTCATGTGAATTCCTAGTATCTTGTTCTGCCCCTCTTGGTGTATCTTGATACTGTTTACTTGTTTGTATCCCTCAATGGACTGCAAGTACTCAAGAACAGACTTGCTTTTTTCATGGATTAATCCTCTGGTACAGGACTTCCCTGGTGATACAGTGGATAGTAATCAACCTGCCAATGCAGGCGACAAGGGTTCGATCCCTGATCCAGGAAGATTCCACATGCTGTTTAATAGCTAAGCCCATGTGCCACAACTACTGAGTCTGTCTGCTGCAACTACAGAAGCCCAAAAGCCTAGAGCCTGTGCTCTGCAACAAGAGAAGCCACAGCATTGAGAAGTCCGCGCACCTCAACTAGAGAGTAGCCCCTGCTGGCCGCAACTAGAGAAGGCCCATGTACAGCAACAAAGATCCAGCGCAACCAAAAATTTTTAAAGTTAAAAAATACATATTTTTTTAATCCTCTGGTACTAGGTGTGCAATAAATATTTGGGGGAATAATTGTATTAATCATGCCTTTTTAATTGCTTTCATTTTCTGGTGTTTTGACATCTGGGGTCTTGCCAAGCCTGCCCTTCCCAGGACTAGCTAATTCTACGAGATAGCAAATGAGTCCCGTTATGAGTCTGACTTTAATATGTAAGCCAGCCAGTGGGAAGCCCCTACTCTCCTTATCACCTCCTTTATCAAGCTCACAAGTCAAGGCATTATTCCTCTGCCACAGATCCCAGGGCCAGGTACCTACAGCTCTGGACAGCCCTTAAATCCGCTGTCTTGACCCGCTGGTCAGTCTTAGAGAACCTGTTTAGCTTGGTTCCCAGCCTCTGCTGTTCCCTCCAACAAAACTCAACAAAAGCTCTCAGCCATGCTTTCTTTCTCCTTGCTCCCTCTGCCTCGTCACCCGTCCTACTTCTTCCCCGTGTGGACTTACAACTTTACATATGCTAAGTTTAGATTGGTTTGATATGAAATATTTTTTGCCTATGGACAAGATAGTCGGAAAGAATAATGGCGGGGGGCGGTGAGAACCGTGTTGCTGCTGCTGCTAAGTCACTTCAGTCGTGTCCGACTCTTTGCGACCCCATAGACAGCAGCCCACCAGGCTCCGCCGTCCCTGGGATTCTCCAGGCAAGAACACTGGAGTGGGTTGCCATTTCCTTCTCCAGTGCATGAAAGTGAAAAGTGAAAGTGAAGTCGTTCAGTCGTCTCCGACTCCTAGCGACCCCATGGACTGCAGCCCACCAGGCTCCTCCATCCATGGGATCCTCCAGGCAAGAGTACTGGAGTGGGGTGCCATTGCCTTCTCCGGAGAACCGTGTTAGGGTGGTTTATATATGGCTTTTTCCTGACATTTCTAGAATAACAACAGAGAGCAGGGGCTTCCCTGGTGGGTCAGTGGTAAAGAACCCGCCTGCCAATGCAAGAGACCGGATTTCATCCGTGGGTCGGGAAGATACCCTGGAGGAGGAACTGGCAACCCACTCCAGTATTCTTGCCTCGAGAATTCCATGGACAGAGGAACCTGGAGGGCTACAGTCCATGAGGTCGCAAAAGAGTGGGACACGACTTAGCGACTAAACAACAACAAAGCACATTCTAATACCCACCTCGAAAGACGGGAGAGAAGATAGTGAAGCCACCAGGAAAGAGGGGTTGGAGGAGCAGAGATGACAACTCCGTTCTCGACGGAACCTCTGGGCACGGAAGAGGTTGCGGCAGCCTCCCTTCTTTAGAAGCCGGAACCCTAGCGAGTCGTTTTGACGTTTCCCAGTCGGCGGTGAAAGCTCGGTTCCCTGCCCTCCCGGAAGTTGTTGCACAGCCGTTTCCGGGTCGACTTGTACTGAAGGAGGATTCCAAATGGGTCGCAGCCGCAGCCGCTCTCCACGGAGGGGTGAGTCCAGAAGAGGTTCTGAGGGTCTAGGGCTCGGTTGGAAACTCGTCCCCACTTTGGTTCCCAGTCTAAGGGCCGCGGAGAGGGGGGAATCTTCTCTTCTAAGGAGAAGAGAGGGGGTCTGTTGGGAAGGAAGACCTGGGCCCTACACGCTTCAGGGGTCCGGTTTGAAGGCAGTTTTTTTTTTTACCCAATTGGGATTTGGCCGACTCTTTGTCAGCCTCCTGTAATAACTTTTGTTGCACTTGTGGCTTGGGAATTTAGAGTCAGGCCACGGTTCCCCCAATTTCTGGGTGACCGAATGCAAGTCATCCAGCCCTCCTGCGTCCGAATTCCCGTAATTAGACATCTGGGGTAAATATTACCTTTAAAAGCTGACATGAGAATGGATGCCACACTCAGTAACACTCAGCATGTGCTGCCGCCAGGTTCTTAAGCGCTCAGGGTTTCCCTCCGCAGTTTATATTAGGGAAATCCATGTTTAGGAGTTTGCCTTCAGGGTGCTCACCTCATGATGATTTCTGGCCCCAGCCCCTAAAGGGGGCATTGAGAGGGGAAGATTTCACATAGAACCTCGATTCTGCCCCCTCGTTAGTTTTTATCACCTTCAGTCAGGGTTGATCTTAAAAGTTTAATGAGCCCTCGAATCAGAGAGGGCTATTGAGCACTTAACAGGCTCTCAATCCGTATTGAGAACTGCTGTTTAAGTGTCGAACACACCGGTGTTCCTTGATTAGTGCGGAAAAAAAGAATAGAGTATGTTTATATATATATATATATATATGCACACACACACACATATATGTGTATATAATGAATGCATGTTGAAATATGGTAGTTTGGGTTAAATCTATACTGTTAAAATTAATCTCGTGTCTTTTTTTACTTTTAAATGTGACATCTAGAAATGGCTCGCATTATATTACTGTTGGTCGGCTCAGCATCCAGTAGATGTTTGAAGTAATTTTCGGCTCTGCAATTTTGTGTTTTTATTAGAGCGTAGGCGGTCCCGGTCCACATCCCGGGAAAGAGAACGTAGGCGCCGAGAAAGGTCCCGGTCCCGGGAGCGAGATCGGAGAAGAAGCCGCTCTCGCTCCCCACATAGAAGGCGTTCCAGGTAAGTGCAGCAAAGCAGAAGTTTTACCACAGCTGCATAGTCGCTGCTCTTGACTTTGTTGTTATCGCTTACAAAGGGACTTAAACGGTTTCATGAAATCAGCAGAACTTTATCCCACTTTATTCTAAACCTAACATTCCTATTGGTAAAATGGGGTTGATAACATTCCACATAGTAGAGTTGCCTTGAGGAGTAAATGAGAAATAATACATGAAAAGCACTTAGCAGGAGTAAGAAATACATGTTTTGTATACTATGGTCTTATTTTTTTTATAAACTTTTGGTGATAATAGTTTATTCAACCATATAATCAAGAGTGTGAGATCTTGGAAGAAACTTAGAAGTGGACTCTGATTCTTAATAACCATCAAATAGACTTTTTGTTTTCTTTTTTCTGCCTTACAAAAAAATTTTTAGCCTAGCTATACTGAGTGTAACTGATAATTAAACAATAAATAATTTTTTGTTAATAGTCAGGGCCTAGGCAGAACTTTCTTCCTCATTCTGCTTTGGAGAACAAATTCCTTTCTCTAGAATCCGGCTTTTGTTCAGCCTTTACCTTGCATGCACTCATGTATATCTGTGCTCATCAACACAAGTCACCAGGTATGTCTGTTTCTGACATCTTTCCTTATTAAATGTTAGGTCCCCAAGACGACATAGATCCACATCTCCTTCCCCTTCTCGACTGAAAGAAAGAAGAGATGAGGAGAAGAAAGAAACAAAAGAAACGAAGAGCAAAGAACGTCAGATAACTGGTAATATTAGATAAATAACTGTAGGAAATGTACAGCCTTGTTTAGAAATTCAGTTATAAAATTAAGTATAATTTTTGAACATTTAGCTGTTTAAGTTTTTGACAGTATTCATTAGGGGCTTCCGCAATGGCTCAGCGGTAAAGAATCTGCCTGCAATGCAGGAGACACATGTTCAATCCTTGGGTTGGGAAGATCCCTTGGAGGAGGAAATGGCAACCGACTCTGGTATTCTTGCCTGAAAAATCCCATGGACAGAGGAACCTGGCAGGCTACAGTCCATGCCGTTGTGAAAGAATCGGACATGACTGAGCGTACACGCACGCACACACACAGTGTTCATTGCATATGGTTTTGAGATTTTAATTGTACCTAAATTACTAGTTATTTGGTGCTCTTGATACAGGAAGGACAGTTAACATGAAAATATTCTATTTTGGAAGTGTCTTCAGTGTCTGATGTTGAAGGTGGTCCTTCCTAAAGACACCAAGCATATCCTTTTAAGCAATCTCTTATAATGGAGGATGGAGACCACACTTCTTCCTTGCACCTTAAGTTATATTCTATCCAAATGGAGGGATTTTTCATTAAATTCAAGTCTTTAGCTAATTGTTTAGTATAGTCTCTTCTGGTAAAGTGAAACAACTATTAACCTATTGCCAGCTCTCTTTTTTATGTATAAAATGAGTTTAAAATGTATCACTTATTTTTGTAGAGGAAGACTTAGAGGGCAAAACAGAGGAAGAAATAGAAATGATGAAGTTAATGGGATTTGCCTCCTTTGACTCCACAAAAGTAAGCAAAACATGTAGCCAGTCAAGTATTCTTAATGTGAATTGACCTGCCCCATTTTTCCATATTCTTTTACTATCACTTGTAATTTCTTCCAATGATACAAGTTTATTCTGTTAGAAGACAGTAACTATTTGTGTGAAGGGATTTGAAAGCAAAGAGAAGGAAGTTGTGGACTGCCATTAGAATTCAGGGAGTATTTGCTTGGTATATTTGAATTAGATCTTAAAGGGCCAGTAGAGGTAATCAGACAAAAGGAGGAAGATCGTTTGAGGTAGAGGGAAAAGCTCACAGAGATCCCCTGTCGGTGTGAAGCGGCATAGGGTATTGAGGAGGTTCAAATTCAGTGACTAGAGAAAGGGTGTTGATGGGCTGGTGACTATAGATGGGGCTAGAAATAGAGGTGGGAGGCAAATCGCAGAAGGCTGATATACTTAGCCATACTGAGGAATTTAAGTTGCTTATTTTGATGAGGAAGAAATGGTTTTTAAGCAAGGGAGCAACAGATTATATGTATGTTTAGAAAGATGACCTGGGGCCTCATGGAGGACAAACAAAAGACTGGGAGAACTGCCCAGTCATGCATTGAAAGATGATGAAGGCCTGACCTGAGGAGAGAGGCTGGAATACTGAGAACAATTCAGAAGCAAGAGTTAGTGGTGGTGGGAATGGAGGTGAGTAGTCAGTGATGACTCTGAGGTGTCAGGCTGATAGGGTTAATCAAAGAAAGGATTGTAAGAAAGGGAAGTGCTATGAAACAGAATGAAATGCAGCTGCCAGATAAAGATGGCATTGCATAGCTGCATACATACCTCATAACTCAAAAAGAGGGATTGACAGGAATTTGAATGCTCTCTAGCCCTGACCATCATATTGAAAAGAATAAGGAGGTGGGGAGGCAAAAGAGGGAGGGGCTGTGGAGAGGGAGATGGGAGAAAGATAAGGAGATGGGGTAGAGAGAAATAGAGCAAAGGGAGATGGAGGGAGAGAGGAAATTGAATGGAGAGAGAATGGAGGATAGAGAGAGGAAGCTATTAAGAATAGACAGAGTGTGTGTGGAGAGAAAAATATATTTTTAAAACTTTCTTTATAGAATTTTAAGTCCTTTTCATTTTGCAAATAGAAGTTGCAATCTCTGAGGATAGGTATCAAAAATAATCCACTTCCCCTAATCTTGTGTTCCATTATGTCATGAATGGAGTGGGGTAATCGAAGATGCTCTAAGAGCTTCTAACTGATGTCATTCTGTAGGATTCCCGTGTATTTTTTAAATGACAGTGTGTGGCCTAAGAGGAGTACCAGAGGCATGACTGTTTTGAGGTGAGAAAATTAAGAATGAGCTCTTTGATTCTCACGAATGGTTATATGAACCCCATTTTAAAATTTAATGCAATTTCTGTATCAGGTTTTTTTCTTGAATATACCAGTTCCTTATTTGCTATTCCAATGAGCATTTTGTAAGTAAACTGGTTTATTAATACATATATTGGATGAATAAAAATATTTCCAAAATGAGACAACTAAATTTCACTGTTTGTAGAATAGTGAAGGACCTTATTAGAATTCTTTTTTTTTTTTGGTTTTACTATTGCCTGATGTTACGTTTGGAATTCCTGAGAATCAGATGTAAAGATGGAGCCACTACTTTTAAATGTAGTCTGTGCTGAAGATATTTGTTTATAAAGGAAAAATTAGGTGAGAATTTATAGATTCCATAAAAATTAAGGAGTACCACAAGAACAAATGATGTCAGTTGTTTTTTTAATGACATCAACAAGAATGTTAATTCATACGCTGTTGGCTTCAGGACTCTCAGTTATAGTTTCTCAGCTCATTTGTATTTTTCAGTAATGTGTATCTTGTGATATTTCATCATTATTTTATGGTGGAACCCCTTCAAATGCCAAATTAGTCACTTATTTTCCCTTCTATTTTAACATTCTAAAAAATTTCAAAGTTGGTTTTGTTTATTTAGGGACAAATTTCCTATTCCAGCATGCAAATGAGAGAGCTAAAAATATACAACTCTACAAATAGTTTTCAAAAATCAGTTAGCCTTTAGTAATTGAACTTAGTAAAAAAGATTAATGGACTTTCCTGATGGCTCAGTGGTAAAGAATCAGCCTGCTAAATGCAGGAGACTTGAGTTTGATCCCTGGGTGGGGAATATCCCCTGAAGAAGAAAATAGTAACCCACTCCAGTATCCTTGCCTGGGAAATCCCATGGACAGAGGAACCTGGAATGCTGTAGTCCATGGGGTTGCAAAGGGTCAGATGTGACTTAGTGACTAAACAACAACAGTGTGATGTTACACATGGTGATCATGTAGATGTTATCATCATGATTAGACATCGTGATAAATGGAGGGTAGAAAATGGAGGGAATTGTGAGGAAAGCACAGTTAACATTCTGTGGGAGTTAGAGAAGAGAGCTCTTCCTAGCAGCTGGGTCATTTGACTTGGGCCTTGAAGAATGCACAAGAACCAGATGGATGGGAGTTGAGAAGGCAGTTTAGGCATGAGGAACAGAAAGTGGTGAGTTCATTTTGCTGAATCCAAAGACCCATAAAGGAATTAATGAAAAGAAAGTCTGAGATACAAGTGATTCAACATTAGTACCTGTTATCCTGATTCTTGATTTAAAAATCAAAATTAAATGGGGTTAGATATGAATAGTGACTGATTTGAGAAGCCTATCAGTTCAGATCATAAGTTAAATTTTTGTGAATATGAATTTTTCTAGAGGAGATATCCATAACTTGTATTTGGTTTTGAAGAATTCTCTGACCAGAAAAGGTGATGCTCTGCTACCCACTTTCCCTGCATACCTTGCACATAATACATAATGAGTTTGTTGGTTTGAATATTGGTATTTGCTTATATGTGACTATAAAAATGTGAACAGAGTTATAACACTTGGGAGTTCCTGGGATATCATCAGGATCTAAAAATTCTTTTAGTCATTGGGCTACGTCATGCTTAAATGAATCTTGCCATTGAAGAGGTCTGTGGAATCCGGCTCTTTGATCAAGGCATTTAATATATTCTTTCTCTTGTGTGTTGTTTGTTTGTTTGTGTGTGTGTTTTGGTTTTTGTTTCTTGCTTTTCTCCAGGGGAAAAAGGTGGATGGCTCTGTAAATGCCTATGCCATAAATGTGTCTCAGAAGAGAAAGTATAGGTATGCATAGCTGCCACTATTACGTTTGAACTAATATAAATTATATGCTTGGGAAAGAATTTGTTATGGGATAATCATGTTTGTAGGAAATGTAGCAGTTTTCCATACAATCACTTACTTTAGTTAGGTTTCCATATTGTTCCTTGATTTAATCTTCCTTGTTTATATTCTTGTATGTTAAAATAATTTTAAATTTACCTGTGAACCAGAAACTATTACAGAGAAAGGGTAGTTGGCTTAAATATTTTAGGTTATAAGTAGTTCTTTCTTCAAAATAGCATAATCTCAAGTCTTTAGACTTTTAATTTCATTATAATTATAGGTTTTAAAATAGATTCCTCCTGAATTATTTAAGTTGATTTCAACTGTAAATACCTTTCTGTTAAGTATAGGTATATTTTATTGATACCACAAAACAAACCAATCCATACTTGAAATCTCACTGCATGAACAGAAAAGACATCTTCAAACATTGTCTTTTTCTCTACATTTATCACTTCAGTTAATTTAGACTAATACTTCAGTTAATTTAGAAATATGAATAGTGTGATTTGAGACTGCTGTGAGTTAAAATACTAGAATCAACAGTCCACTATAAAATTACCTTCAAATAAAGTATTATGGGAAGAACTAATACAGTGTGTAATCAGATTTGCTTGATAGGTACCTATTTGAAACTCTTCTCTTTTCCTTAAACTTGGTAGGTATTTAGTGTTACTTAAATATGGATTTTCAATTGATATTTTTTTTTTAAGTCTGTAGAATCTTCCCAAATAATACTGAAAGTATATTTCCATACTTTTGTTTAGATTATAAAACAAACCCACAATTTTTTTAATAAATAAATTTTCTCATCATAGGCAGTACATGAATCGAAAAGGTGGATTCAACAGACCTTTGGATTTCATTGCATGAGCTGAAATGTTGAAGAATGATGTTTTTTCCCTCATCTTGATCAGAACAGTGGATTTTTGTATTTAATATGCATCAATAACAGGATCACAGCCCTTCCTTGTAAAGTAAGAAAATTTTATTTATGATGTGTGTAGTTCACTTACCCTGCCTCAAAAAAAAAAGTTAAATATTACATTTTTTTTCCTTTAGGAAATATCGTTTGGGGCAGTCATCAACCCCATTTTTTTGTCCTTATTCCTATGGAAACTGTATATGTCTTTTTCTTGGATGCTCTTTATGACTTTTTAAAATACATAAAAGTAATTTGGAAGTAAATTTCTCAAATAAAGCAATAATTTCTACCCTTTTGTATTTGATATTTTTATAACTAGAAAAAAAAGAATCTCCCTACCCATTTTCTTTTTTCATATGTAGATTTAGATATCATGATTCTTCATAGTTTTAAAAATTAGAATATTGAATAAATATAACTGGATTTTTTTGTGTCTTCTGTGTTTTTTGCCCCCTACCCCAATACCATATTTCCCCAGTTGAAAAGCAATACATGCTTATTCAGTTCAGTCGCTCAATCGTGTCCAACTCTTTGCGACCCCATGAACCACAGCATGCCAGGCCTCCCTGTCCATCACCAACTCCTGGAGTTTACTCAAACTCATGTCCATTGAGTCGGTGATGCCATCCAACCATCTCATCCTCTGTCGTCCCCTTCTCCTCCTGCCCCCAATCTTTCCCAGCATCAAGGTCTTTTCAAATGCTCTTCGCATCAGGTGGCCAAAGTATTGGAGTTTCAGCTTCAACATCAGTCCTTCCAATGAACACCCAGGACTGATCTCTTTTAGGATGAACTGGTTGGATCTCCTTGCAGTCCAAGGGACTCTCAAGACTCTTTTCCAACACCACAGTTCAAAAGCATCAATTCTTCTGCACTCAGCTTTCTTTATAGTCCAACTCTCACATCCATACATGACTACTGGAAAAACCATAGCCTTGACTAGATGGACCTTTGTTGACAAAGTAATGTCTCTGCTTTTTAATATGCTGTCTAGGTTGGTCATAACTTTCTTTCCAAGGAGTAAGCGTCTTTTAATTTCATGGCTACAATCACCATCAGCAGTGATTTTGGAGCCCAAAAATACAAAGTCTGACACTGTTTCCCCATCTGTTTACCACAAACTGATAGGAGCAGATGCCATGATCTTAGTTTTCTGAATGTTGAACTTTAAGCCAACTTTTTCACTCTCCTCTTTCACTTTCATCAAGAGGCTCTTTAGTTCTTCTTCACTTTCTGCCATAAGGGTGGTGTTATCTGCATATCTGAGGTTATTGATATTTCTCCCAGCAGTCTTGATTCCAGCTTGTGCTTCTTCCAGCCCAGCGTTTCTCATGATGTACTCTGCATATAAGTTAAATAAGCAGGGTGACAATATACAGCCTTGACGTACTCCTTTTCCTATTTGGAACCAGTCTGTTGTTCCATGTCCAGTTCTAACTTGCTTCCCGACCTGCATACAGGTTTCTCAAGAGGCAGGTCAGGTGTCTGATATTCCTATCTAAATAAAAAAACACCTTGGGAGAAATCAGAAGGTAGGAAAAAAAAAACAAAAATCACCTATAATCTACCCCCAGAATGTTAACATTTTGGTATTTGTGTTTCCAGGCTCCTATGGGCATGTATTTCTTGCCCCTAGCCAAAGAGATCAGATGCTGCTTTCTTTCCTAATCCTTTTTCTCCCATGTACGGTGAACATCTGTTAAATGCTCTTATAAATTCTGTGGAAACTTAGGTTTTAGTAGCTACTTGGTTATAGTGTAATTTATTAACCTGTCTTTTATTGGTGAACATTGGCTTCCCTTCCAAGATTTGCTGTTATAATTAAAGCTATGAGTAGATTATTTAGGGGTAAAGGAAAAAAAGCAAAACACAACACCCATGAAGTAGTATCCCTGTTGCATGTATCTTTTTGTACTTGTTGCCTTATTGCTCATGTTTAGTTCTCGGAGGTGGCATTGCTGGGTGAGAGAAAGGTGCATGCTTATTTACCCTTTGTGTGCATGCTTAAGGCTTTTGATACATGTATGGTTAGAAGGCTAACACCCAAGCATCACCAGTAAAGTATGAGTATTCCTGTTTTATATATGTGTACCAGTATTGAGTATTTTTTGTTTTTTTTAAGCTTCCAGTCTGATGGTTAAAATAATGGCGTTTGGTTTTGTTTAGTTTCTAAGGAAAATGTATGTTTTAAGAATGTGTTAGCTATGTATATTTCTTTCGTGAAATACTAATTTCAAACCTTGGCTCCATTTGTCTTTCGGCAAGCTTTTCTTTTTATTTGAAGGAATCTCTTTTTCTAATGACCGTTACTTATTCTGTTTCCTATCTCACTGGTACTTGAGGCTTTGTGGCTAGATTTTTAATTTGGGGGGTTTTTTTTTTGAGTAACTAATATAAACACATGGAACACAATTTGGTGAGCTAACTGTATCCTTGTGGAGATTTTCCATGTATACATAAGCATATAATTTATATGTATGTGTGTCTTTTATTACTCAAATCTAAGCAAACTTTACACTCTATTTTGCACCTATTGTTTTTTCACTTACTACTACATCTTAAGATTGTTTCTTATCAGTGTATGTAATATTCAGTTCAGTTCAGTCACTCATTCGTATCCGACTCTTTGCGACCCCATGGACTGCAGTTTGCCAGGCTTCCCTGTCCATCCCCAACTCCTTTTCTGATGATTTTATTTATTTTATTTTTGGCTGGGCTGGGTCTTCGTTGCTCTGCAGGCTTTTCTCTAGTTGCAGAGACTGGGGGCTACTGTGTGGTTGTGGTGCACGGGTGTCTCACTGCAGTGGCTTCTCTTGTGGAGCACAGGCTCCAGGACGCACAGGCTTCAGTAGCTGTGCCTCTGGGGCTCCAGAGCACAGGCTCCATAGTTGTGGTGCCCAGGCTTATCTGCTCCATGGCACATGGGATCTTCTCGGATCAGGGATCAAACCTGTCTCTGTCATTGGCAAGTGGATTCTCTTCCACTGAGCCATCAGCCTCTTTTTTTAAGGGCAGCAATTATAGTTCGTTAAATGTGCTACATCAGCTGTACAACCTGTAGTACCCACTGCACAAGTGTCACTACCCCAGGCAGTTGGGTTATTTTGCTTAGACTTTTTGCCAAATGAGTAGATTGCCATACCCTGACCCTCCGAAATACAGCCTATCTGTAAAGTATCTGCGATAAGGACTGTTTCTGACCACATTTGTGCACATCTAAAGAAAAGCACACCCAGTTGTCTTATTGGGAAGCTAAAATTTCTGGGATGAAATAATATGCCCCAAATCAAACAATGGGTATTGGGATTGTCATTTTAGTGTGGTGTTTAGTATGATTGTCATTTTAGTACGCTGACTGAGATCCTCAAGGCAGCATACTTTGTAAAGAAATAATCTGAGAATACCTAGTAGATCAATAGGCTCACTCTCTGTGAGCTAACACCAAAGAAATGGAAGAGGAAGAAATCTTTAAAGATCTAGAGATGAGATCCAGTCTTGCTTTGAAGGAACTTTTACCCATCAGATCATCTGATTCTGTAAGAATAACAAAGCTGGAGCATTCTTGTCTTCTTCTAACAGGCTGTTTCTCTCAGGAGACATAAATTGTGCAAAATCTTCTAAGTATCCAAATGTTAGAGTGCTCCAGGGCCCAACCCCTAGACTCTCCTGTCTGCCTGTGGTGAGTCATCCCTTCACAAAGCGTCAAATGTCTTCTGCCGTGGCTCTCCATTGTATACTTCTAGCCTAACTATTTTACTGAATTCCAGTCTTGTAGATGCACTTGGATTAGTAGGCACCTCAAATTTAAGGTGAACTGACTTCTCATTTCCCTGCCCAGTCATCTTCTCTCAGGCTTCCCCATCTCAGTGAGTGGCCTCTCCATTTACACCTTTGCACAGAGCAAAACTCCTTAGGCTTGTCCTTCGCTCCTCTCTTTCTCCTGTGCCACACATTTGATTCATTAGAAATCCCTTCGGCTCTGACATTAGAGTATATTTTTAATCCAACCACTTTTTCCCCCATATTTATTGGGATATAATTGACAAACACAAGATATTTAAAGTGTATATTGTGGTGATTAGATGTACATCAAATCTGACCATTTTTCACCCACCTATACTAACAGAAGCTATCTCTAATAGATTTCCTTCCTTCCCTTCTGCCTCAGTTTATTCCCCACATAGCAGCAGAATGAACCTTATAAATGTACATCTGGTCGTTGCTTCTGGCTCTGATAGCTTTCTATCATTTAGAGTGAAGACCAGTCCTTACTGTGGGTCTACACATCTGTATAGTTTGGACCATGGCTTCCTGCAGCCTCACCCCTTGCTACCACATGCAGCCACACTACTCACCTCTTTGCTGTTGCTTAAAAATAAATATGCATCTACCTTAAGAGTCTTCCTACTTGCCTTTCCTCCTGGAATGTCCTTCCTCTCCCTCCTCCCACCTCTCAGATTTACATGGTTAGCTTCTTTATATTGTTCAGGTCACTGCTCAAAATAAGGTCATTCCTGACTCCCTTATCCAAAACGGCAGCCTCCCCTTCCGTCTCTATCCTTTTACCCTGTTTTACTCTTTTTTATGTAGCTTTTTTTAAATTGAAATAAAATTCAACCTATTAAAGTGTATCATTTCAGAGATGCCTGAGTCCAGCTCCAGCAGCCAGGGAAACGCCCTGAAGGGATGAACGCGGTCGGCGAATGAAAATGATGCAGTCTCTCGCTCAAAGCACTGGGCTGCATGTTTATTTTAAGCATCAGGTTTTCTTTTATACTTTTACAAAAACATTAGGTCAGAGGTATGACATCTTCAGTTTCCCCTCACCCAGATTTACTGTCTCCATAAATCATTGTTGTCCTTCAGAGTTCCCTCTTAAGTGTCCTTGTGATAACATTGTAACTCAAGTTTGTCTCTAGGCTGTATAATACATTCCTCAGTTTATTTCTTATCTCTTTAAATCCTGCTAGCCCCTAGTAACTTAAGATCATCTCCTAAAAAGGCTTTTGGCTATTAGTATCTCTAAAATACCTAGTTTCCATAAGCTATAGTAAAATATGCCAACACTACAACATACCTTAAACCTTTAACTTCTAACTATTCTTAATTATTCCTAACCCCTAAACTCAGCAAACTTCTTTCGCCATAAACATTCCCCTTACAGGCAGGTTTCAGATAACAATGTTTCCCATGATCTCAGGCTGCAGCCTATGTGTTCATCCTGGAGCATTCTTTGTAAACATCCTTGAACAAATGTCAATAGTTATCGTTATGGATTATAACATTCTTTCCAGCCAACTCAACCAGAGGAAGGAAAGGACAAGTCAGAATCACAAGACCTAACTCCTTCATCCCAGGACCGTGCCTGCGGGATGAGGAGAGGGGGTTGGGGCCATGCCTCCATTTTGTCAGTAAAGCCTATCGCGGCTCCCGACATCTCCCCCTTTTTTATTTTTTAGAGCATAAGTGTGAAACTCAGTAGATAAAGCAGAAACACTTCGGTTCAGTATTCTGAAAAGGCATGGGGCTAATAGACAAATCAGAACCAACAGGCATAAGCACATGGCGGCATTAATCATTATTGTAAAAAAGGATCCATGGGAAAGATATCCCTCTAGATTTTTAAAAAGGGAATTAGAAAGCCATTGAGAAGAAAAGTCAGACTCCACCTAGTTCATATTCTGGATATTTTGATGTAACTTAGAAATATCAATACTAGAATCTGAGTGATTCCAAACACCTAAAATATGGTTTCTAATGCGTTCCCAAGAATGCACAGAATCATTCACTTGTAGAGGGGTAACGCACATCTATTTAAATTCAGCATGGCACCTTAAAGACAACTTAATTTTTAAATTTGTAATTTCTTGCTCTACAAGCAGGACTGCTTCTTCTAAAGCAATGACCTTATTTTCTATCTTCCTATCTATAATTTCCTGTGTAGCAAGAGCTACGGAGACATTTTTGGACAGGTGATCAACAAATGAGGCAGTATGCACTTGTTTTGACAGGGCAACAGCAGAAACCGTAACTGAAGCAATTGTGGCAATCAAGGCAGTTATTCCCACAATCAGAGCTGCAATGAATCTCTTAGGTCGAGAAATTAAGCCATTCAATTCATACAAAACTTTCAATGCATAATCATCAAACCATTGTCCCTCTAATTTTACAGGAACCATCAAATATGGTGTTTGCTTTACAATCATCACAGCCTTATAATTACTATAATCGTTCCCATCAACACAATTTGATATAAAACAATTCACACATTCAACATTATAAACAGTTTCTCCTTTAAGAACTCTCAAATCATTCCGATTTTTGGCCAACAGAAAGGCATAGGGAGAATGCATGCAGGCCCGTACAATATATCTTTGTTCATTTAAAGGTCTGTAAAATCACAGGTGCCATAGCAGCCAATGCTATCCATAATTCAGGTTGTATGGGACCTGTTTCATCAAAACTCACTAAAGGAGGAACCCATCCGTTAACATGCCACCTAGTAATTGCTAAAGGATAAGGGATAAATGAATTATTTCATATGGATCTATAAGGTTCTTCAAAAATTAAATTTAACCATTGATCCAAAAGATAGGGGCACCCCCATTCAATCAGAGAATGTCTGGTGGCAACAATGGGAATTAATAATTTTAGGGCATACATGCATTCTTTCCAATGAGGAAAGCCAGAAATTTTGCTTATACTTTCCCAGGCCTGTAGTCCTTGTTCATCAGAATCCGGGGTGGGGAGTGCACAGCTCGGAAAGTCCTTTAAATAAGGGGCTGCCTGTTTTATGGCATCATATTGTCTTTCTTACGACCCCAGCATCAACAGCTATAAGGACCAAAAATCTCTCTTGCCATTGCTTCTCGGAGAATCAGTAAGCATGCCTTTCAAGGAAGTGCTAACACATTCATTCAAAACCGGAGGAAGGTGTGACAAAGCAAATAGGTGGATAAATGGACACGCCTGAAAAATTGAAGGGAGCGCTGACCACTGTTTTAACATTATTAGGATAGATGGAAGCCCCGCCCAAAAGATGAGTATCATTAACAAAAACACAAATGGGCTCAATTATCCAATCTACAGGCTGGAAAAAAGGTGGATTAGGCAAATAGGTCCAATGAACTTTTTCTGTGCTGGAGGGCCTTGGCTGACAAGCCAACACAACAAGATAGCCACAAACATTACCATAGGAGTGGCCTCATATCTCCCCCTTTCTATTAATTCTTCAGCCTGCTGAGCGAGGTGTTTCAGCTGGCCCCATGTTGGCACCGTGCTGGAGGTAGTTGCTTGAGTACGATGACGGCGACGAGGTGGAGCAGAATACGGTTGGACTCCATCAGCATGTCTCTTTTGAAGTGCCAGGTGCCTGAAGCGATGTACTAGCAGTGAAGCCTCAGGTGAAGGGTCACCCGCCCTTCGGCTTTCTTTGGTTTCCTCAGGTCCGGACTCGACAAGCTTCTGATCTCGCCAATATCCTTCAGTCCCAGACTCCAGGACTCCAGGGATCTCAGCAACCTCAGCGGTCTCTGTGGTCTTGGAGATCTCATGGGCTGGACATGTCGAATCAGTCTGTCAGGAATCTAAACAGGAGAAGTGGAGTCCTGCGGAAACACACAAGCATACCCTCTCACAAGTTAACAGCACATCTGGCCCTTTCCACTCTCCGGTAAGGAGGTCTTTCCACTTGACCAGGGGCCGAGTCGCAGCCCCCTCAGGAATCCAGTGTCTCATAATTGCAGTCTGCCCCTGTGTATCTACATTTGAGTGATTACAAAGGTATCCACGGTAACATGCACACAGGACAGTTTCCCAAAGACCGGGGTGTGAGTTGCGTCCATTTGCCAGAGAGCGTTAGGCCTAAGGCCTCGGGGATTTACTCCTAATGGTAGAGATGGATTAGATGTTGGACAGTTTGGACATAACTTGACTGTTTGTCTAGCCACCTCCCTAGGGATATGAAACTCATGCCTTAAACCAGCTGCATTTTGATGGTGAATTTTGTGAGAATTTTTAGCCTTGTCAATCTTTTCATGTAAGTTTAAGGCAATTACTTTAGTTAATGCATCTGCCAAAGCATTTCCCTCATGTAAAGGGCCGGGCAAGCCGGAATGGGCTCTAATATGTCCCACAAAATATTTCTTAACTCTATGCTTAATCTCTTTCTGTAAATCGAGTAACAAGGAGAAAATAGTAGTCTTATTTTCCAGAATATTAGCAGCCTCAATATGAGGAAACAATCTTACAATATATCGGGAGTCAGTTAAAAGATTGAAGGCACGGTCTCTCAAATGTTGAAAAGCCTAAATAACTGCTCTTAACTCAGCTCTTTGGGCAGATGTCTCTACAATTACCTGAACATGGGATTTTCCATTAATAATTGTAACTGCTTTACCATTAGAGGAACCATCTGTGAAAACTAAAATTGCCCCTTCTAAAGGTTGAATAGAAAATTTCTTCGGAAAAATGACGGGATGTGTTTTTAAAAAATGCCAAAGGGTGTTTGAGGGTAAATGAAACAAAATTTGTCCCCTGAAATCTATCAGGGCAACTTGCCAATCATCACTATTTTGTAAAAGAAATTGCAGTTGATCATTATTGAGTGGAATCACTATATTTGCTACCTCTTTTCCAAAAAGTTCCACACTTCTTTTTCTACCTTTTATAATTAATTGTGCCACCAAGCTGGGATAAGATAAAACTATTTTGGGGGGGGTCACTGGTAGATGGAGCCATTCTAATGGGCCTTCTTGCCACAAGCATCCTGTAGGTGTATGTTCTGTGGCGAGAATAATTAAATCCCATCCTCTGGTAATATTAATTTTAATTAACTGATCATTCAAAGCCTCATCCACTTTAACAAGAGCCAACTCTGCCTCACTAGTCAATTTTCTCTTAGAACTGGGATTAGGATCGCCCCTTAAGCAATCAAATAAAGGCTTTAAATCTGAAGTAGTCAGTCTTAAATGTGGGTGTATCCAATTAATATCCCCTAATAATTTTTGGAAATCATTTAAAGTTAGTAAATGATCTCTTCGCAGCTGCAAAGGAGCATGACTCACAGTATGGGTATTTAACACCCTTCCTAAATAAGAAAAAGGAGGATTTGCTTGTATCTTATCTGGAGCTATCTTCAAACCCCAGTTTTCCAAGGCCTCAATCAATTCAGATAAGATTTGTTGCAATAAGGCTCTATCTTTATGGGCAGCCAAAATATCATCCATATAGTGTATCAAATATAAATCTTTATACTTCCCTCTAACATTTTGCACAGCTTGATCCACAAATTTTTAACACAAGGTGGGGCTATTTTTCATTCCCTGAGGCAAAACCTTCCATTGAAACCTTCTACAAGGCTGTTTTGGAGAAGGCAATGGCACCCCACTCCAGTACTCTTGCCTGGAAAATCCCATGGATGGAGGAGCCTGGTAGGCTACAGTCTATGGGGTCGCTAAGAGTCGGACACGACTGAGCGACTTCACTTTCACTTTTCCCTTTCATGCACCGGAGAAGGAAATGGCAGCCCACTCCAGTATTCTTGCCTGGAGAATCCTAGGGACGGCGGAGCCTGGTGGGCTGCCGTCTGTGGGGTCGCACAGAGTCGGACACGACTGAAGCGACTTAGCAGCATAGGGCTGTTTAAAATTAACTGAAGGAAGACTGAAGGCAAATCTCTTACAATCTTGAACAGCCAGGGGGATGGTAAAGAAACAATCTTGTAGATCTATGACTATCACATTATATTGAAAAGGTACAGCTACTGGGGAAGGGAGACCCAGCTGAAGGGCCCCCATGTCTTCTATAGTTGCGTTTATAGCTCTCAAATCTTATAACAATCTCCACTTTCCTGATTTCTTCTTAATGACAAAAATAGGAGTATTCCAGGGACTATTAGAAGACTGTATATGGCCGGCCACCAGTTGCTTCATAACTAAGTCTTCAGCTGCCTGCAGCTTTTCAGCTGTTAAGGGCCATTGCTCCACCCATACCGGATCATCAGATTTCCAGATAATAGGATCAGCAGCAAGAGCAACAGCCTCTAGGATAAATTTGAATATCTTAAACCTTTTTTATTTTTGTTAGGAACCGTTTCTAATGGAGAAACAATTCCCTGCTGATCTTTACCAAGCCCCTTGTCAGAATTACACCTCATTTGCAGCATTTGGTTAGTAACTTTTTCATCTGGGCTATATAAAAGCATTCCCATCTGAGATAATATATCTCTCCCCCATAAAGAAAAAGGCAGTGAAGGAGTCACATATGGGCAAAAGGTGCCTTGTGCCCCCTTTTCATCTGACCATGTCAAAATTTGTGAGCTCTTAACAACCGAGGGCATTGACCCTATTCCTACCAAGCCGGCATTGGTCAGATGTGTTGGCCAGGACGAGGGCCAGTCTTTTCCAGCAATGCAAGAGACATTTGCTCCATTGTCTAACAGCGCTGACATTTTATTTCCTTGAATTAAAAGATCTTTCAAAGGCCTTGAAGCTGTAATTTTTTGCACCCAAAAGGCTAGATCACTAGATCCAAATCCTCTGGGGCCCCTAGCTTGAGAAGTCAAGGTTTTTCCTATCTGATAATAAGGTAAAAGCAGAAGTTGTGCTATTCTTTGACCTTTATTAATTTGCACAGTTTTGGCAGGCTTCGAAATCAAAACTTTAATTTCCCCAGTATAATCAGAATCTATTACATCAGGCACCACCGAAATTCCTTGAACGGAAAGCAAGCCATGCCCGAGCACAAGTCTTAAAATGCCCTCAGGCAGGGGACCAGCCACTCTCGTTGGAATTGGAGCTTCCTCGCCTTCCCTTTTTGTTTTGGTAAAAACTACTGGAAAGGCCATGGAGAATTCTAAGTCTCCCTGTTGTTTTACTCTTTTCTTTTTTTTTTTTTTAGCCTGGGTGAGGGCCCCCTGAAGGGGCTTTCTCCAAGGAGCACGCTCTGTATATTGTGCATGCGTCTGCTTTAAAAGCTTCTTTGTTTCAGAAAACTCCTTATCTTTCTCAGCCTCAGGCAATGCTCTGCGAGGCTTTGGGGGCAAAGTGGGGAACTCCTGGGCCCTGGGAGGTGCAAACGGAGGCAGCAGCGATCGCCTTAAATCAGAAAGTGATGGATAAATTTTTAAAGGTTTGCGTAGAGGAGGAGGGGCCTTGCTAGAGCGCTCGGCCGCAGCGTCCTGCAAGTCCTCTCCTTCCTCGGGAGGTTGAGTACAGTCTCCCTCCTTTTCTTCGCCAATGGCAGAAAACATACTCTGCGCGGAAGGCGGAAGCCCACCATCCACCGTTGCAGCCTCTCCCATAGGCTGTCTAACAGCCTCATGCCGAGGGTCCAGTACGTCCCTAATCATATTCCACAGAGCAAAAGCATCTACCAGAACCTTTTCTGGCCCATGCAAAGTAAAAAACAAATGTAACTGATCTCCAACCTTAGCCCAGGTTTTCAGATTTCCTCAGGAAACCATGGGCATTGCTCTTGGACAGAAATTAGAAGTTTAATGCCTCTATGGGCTAACATGTGAAGTAATACTTTAATAAACATTTAGAGAATACAAAAATTAGAAGTTTAACGCCTCTATGGGATAACATGTGAAGTAATACTTTAATAAACATTTAGAGAATACAAAAATTAGAAGTTTAACGCCTCTATGGGCTAACATGTGAGTAACGTTTCAATAAACATTTGTCTATTCTTGGATGCAGAGAGTACCATTTTCTTAGAGAATGTTTTTACTGATTCTGTGTTCTCCTCACCCTGCCTAAACTGCAGAGGGGTCCTGGTCACCCACGAACACAATCCTACCTGTCCCGCTTTGCATTTATGAAATTGCTTAATTAATTACTTACCTACTTGATTAATTACTTACCCCTCAGGTGTCCCTGTTCGGGCGCCACTTGCCGGAGTCCAGCTCCAGCAGCCAGGGAAACGCCCTGAAGGGATGAACGGGGTCCGCGAACGAAAGTGATGCAGTCTCTTGCTCAAAGCACTGGGCTGCATGTTTATTTTAAGCATCAGGTTTTCTTTTATACTTTTACAAAAACATTAGGTCAGAGGTATGACATCTTCAGTTTCCCCTCACCCAGATTTACTGTTTCCATAAATCATTGTTGTCCTTCAGAGTTCCCTCTTAAGTGTCCTTGTGATAACATTGTAACTCAAGTTTGTCTCTAGGCTGTATAATACATTCCTCAGTTTATTTCTTATCTCTTTAAATCCTGCTAGCCCCTAGTAACTTAAGATCATCTCCTAAAAAGGCTTTTGGCTATTAGTATCTCTAAAATACCTAGTTTCCATAAGCTATAGTAAAATATGCCAACACTACAACATACCTTAAACCTTTAACTTCTAACTATTCTTAATTATTCCTAACCCCTAAACTCAGCAAACTTCTTTCGCCATAAACATTCCCCTTACAGGCAGGTTTCAGATAACAATGTTTCCCATGATCTCAGGCTGCAGCCTATGTGTTCATCCTGGAGCATTCTTTGTAAACATCCTTGAACAAATGTCAATAGTTATCGTTATGGATTATAACATTGTTTCCAGCCAACTCAACCGGAGGAAGGAAAGGACAAGTCAGAATCACAAGGCCTAACTCCTTCATCCCGGGACCGTGCCTGCGGGATGAGGAGAGGGGATTGGGGCCGTGCCTCCATTTTGTCAGTAATGCCTATTGCGGCTCCCGACACAGAAACTTCCCTGGCGGTCCAGTGATGAGGACTCTGCACTAACTTGTAGGAACTAAGATCCCACAAGCCCCATGTGGCATGGCCAGAAATAAATAAAGTATACCACGTCAGTGGTTTTAGTATATTGACAAAGTTATGTATTTATCACCAGAAATTCTAAAATATTTTCATCATCCCTAAAAGGAACTCCATGCTCATTAACAGCTGCTCCTCATCCCTCCCCATCCACCTTAGCCTCCACCCCAGAAACCACTAAATGTAATTTCTGTCTTTAAAGGTGTATCTATTCTGGACATTTTCATGTAAATGCACATTTCAAATGGATGAAATCACACAATATGTGACCTTTTGTGTCTAGCTTCTTTTGCATAGCACAGTGTTTTCAAGATTCATTCATCTTGTATCATAAACAGTACTTCAAGGGCTTCCCAGGTGGCTCAGTGGTAAAGAACCTGCCTGCCAATGCAGAAGACAGACTTGGGTTCAATCCCTGGGTTGGGAAGATCCCCTGGAGGGGGAAATCGCAACCCACTCCAGGATTCTTGCCTGGAGAATCCCATGGACAGAGGAGCCTGGCAGGCTACAGTCCATAGGGTTGCACAGAGCCAGACATGACTGAAGGGACTTAGCACACACGTGTCCCTTTTTTATAGTTTATAATACTCTGTTCTGTGGATGTGTTTGCATGCGTATGTGCATGCTCAGTCGTGTCTGAGTCTTTGCAATCCCATGAATGTAGCCAACCAGGCTCCTTGTCAGTGGAATTTCCCAGACAAGACTACTGGAGTGGGTAGCCATTTCCTTTTCCAGGGGATCATCCCGACCCAGGGATCGAACCCGATTCTGTCTCCAGCATTGGCAGGTAGATTCTTTGCCACTGTGCCACCTGGGAAGCCCCCACATGTCACATTGTAATTTATAATTCATCAGTTGATAGGAATTTGGGTTGTTGCACTTTTTTGGCTATTATGAATAATGCTACTATGGACGTTTGTATCCAAGTTTTGTATGAACATATGTTTTCAGTTCTCGGTATATAACTAGGAGTGCTATTACTGGGTTATATAGTTAAACTCCACGTTTAACTTTTTGAAGCACTGTTTTCCAAAGCAACCGCACTATTTTATATTCCCACTAGCAATTTGTGAGGGTTCCAGTTTCTCCACATGCTCTGCAGAGTTTCCTTTTCCTTATAGTTTCTCATTCCCTGACACACTCTGTATTACTGTCTTTGAACTTTCAGAAGCAGGGCTTCTGTCTTGTTTGCTGCTGTAGCCCCAGCACCACAAGTGCCTGGCACCCAGTAAAGCACTCAACGAATACCTGTACATGAATGTAGTTTAGTAACATTTTTTCACTTAACGACTTCTCTTAGTGTTTTTTTTTTATTTTTATTGGATTATGGATGATTTACAATGTTCTGTTAGTTTCTGCTGTTCAGCAAAGTGAGTCAATTATACATATATCCACTCTTTTTAAGATTCTTTTCCCATATAGGTCATTATGGAGTACTGAGTAGAGTCCCTTGTGCTATACAGTAGGTTCTTATCTATTTTATATATAGTAGTATGAATATGTCAATACCAGTCCCCCAATTTATCCCTCCCTCCTTTTTTTCCTCTTGGTAACCATAAGTTTGTTTTCTACATCTGTGACTCTATTTTTGTTTTTTAAATAGGTTCATTTGTACCATTTATTTTTAGATTCCACATATAAGTGATATGTGATATTGGTCTTTCTCTTTCTGACTTACACTTCATTCCACTTCCCTAAGTTTTTAAGTTAACCTTTAGTTATCCAACTCTTAAATGAACACAGTTTTCCTATAAAAATTTTAAAACATGACTGCTTAATCCCTTTTGAACAGTCCTGATTCACTGTGAATCCTTTGTAGTGTTTCCTTCCAGACATGCATATATATATATATATATATATATACGTAGCAGACTCAGTGTTGGAAATGAGGAAAAAAGCCCAGTTTGAGGTGTTTAGTTTTTTTTTTTTTTAACACAGATAATATGCTGCAGGGATCATCTTACAACTCAGCCATCAGCACTGCCTTGGAGCTGTTTCCATGCCTATATATATATATACATATATATATATATGTATATATATATATATATATACACACACTCGTCTCTTTTTTAACTTCTACATAGTGTTCTGTGTAATGTATGTACCCCTGTTTAGCCATTGCTCTGTTTTTAAAAGTAGCAAATATTTGTGGAGTAATTAACTTTTGCAGAGCAGTGCTTTTAAAGGTTTTTAAATTTTAATTTTGTGATATGGGATATCATGATGTTAGAGTGTCCCAAGTAGCCACAAAGGAAGGGATTAATACTAAGACAGTAAATCACAGTCCTGATTTTTACACTTCGAAGAATAAAATCAGTTCCTCAGAAACTTAGAAAACAAAATTCATTTTAATGTCATTATAAATAGTGTTTTTTAATTCAGCAATCAGCAGTTCTGGAACTTTTTACACAGGTAAAGGATTAGAATACCAACGTTGTCTTCTCTGCACTCTGAGGTACTAAACTGAAATGCACCTCTCTGTCAGAAGTTCCATTGCATTTAATAAACCTGCCATTCAGCACTGGTATTTACATACTGTCCTCTGCCCACCTAGAGTATAAACCCCTCAGAGGAAGGAAACTAGGGCTTTTTAAAAAAAATATAGTAAAGATTATTTGACAGATACAATCTTTTGTGCTTCCCATTTTCAATATATTTTTAGTTTCCAATTCTATCCGTTTAGCTTGATACCTGCTCAAGGATATAAACTGTTGTCAGCCTGTTTATTCGATTTCATATAGCTTTTAACTTAAAATTCTGGTCATAAAATTTAGGTTCAAACATTCTGGAATTTCAAGTTCTTATTTTGAAGGTTTTGCCTATCCATCTGTTAGTGCTTGTGTGATGCCTTTGAAGTGCTAGATACTGGGGGTAACCACATCTTCATTTTAGGATTTCAGTTCTTCAAAATCTATACTTTCAGATTATCTAACTGGTCATTGTAATATATTTGTATAAAATAATTGCTAGAAAAACAAGAAAAAAAACCCCTTTGTTTTATATTTACTGCTTGATGTCCAGTAGGTGGCATCAGACACCCTTTGGAGTTCTTCATGATACTAATTCCTAGCTGGTATTACTGGCTTACTGATCATTTCTTCCACGCTGCCAGGGAACAGAAAGAGGTCCATTCCTTAGTCTTAATTCTCTGATTTTATATATTATATAATTTATTTTTGTTTGGAATTTAAGCTAAACCTGTTGGTGTTTAAATGGTTCCTTTGCTATATCTGACTCAGATTTCAACCATTTTTCCTTTTTTAATTTTATAAGTGTGATTTTCAATCAGGCTAATTCCAGGGGAAGGATCATGATTTTGAAATAAGACTGGCTTTTTAAAAAAAAGAGTTGAGGGTAAGAGAAAGAATAAAGAGATGCTAAATGTTCATAATAAGTAAAAGAGAAAATATAGAAGTATACAGAATCCAAAATTAAGAATGAAATCAGTGTTTTTACTGTCAGTAAAAACTGTATTCATTACTATTTTCAGATTTGTTCTACAAATAACCTGCAGTTAGAAATTATATCTTTATAATTTTTATAAACTTATATCCCCAATTCTAGCTTTTTGTGCTTTTTTGAAAACTTTTATCTTCAGTGTATTTATTAATTGCTGTAAAGAATCAGCTTTTAGATCCAATTAGCCATTGAAACCAGAAAATATGTGTGCTATATGTCAAGACTGGGTTACTCTATTTATTCTTCTTATTCTTTTGAGTTTAATGGATTTGTCAACCATTAGAAAAGACATATTTAAAACTTACCATCATAATTACATGTTTTTCTTTCTTTTCCCGGTGTTTGAGTGTCAGTGTTTGTGACTCATGGAGATCAGGTTCTTAATTCCTGTTTTTTAGAAAAACTACCACCCATAGTATGAGCTTTGGGTGAAACAGATCTAGGTTCAGTTTCCATTTCTGGCTGAATGGATGTCTAAGAAGGTCATTTAGCTTCTCTGGGCATCAGTTTCCTTATGTGCAAAATGTAGATAATTAACCTATCTAATGGGGTTTTTAGAAGGGCGTGCTGCAATTCATGGGGTCGCAAAGAGTCGGACACGACTGAGCGACTGAACTGAACTGAACTGAAGGGGGTTATATTGAGGATTAGCAATAATGTAGGTAAATTACCTGAGAAGCTATTGTTTTCACATATTGGCAACAATAAACTTTTTAAAAGCTTTGTTAAATATGTTCATGCTTTATTCGTTTCTATATTCAGGAGTCTCAATTTACCAAGAGTTCTATTTCAGTTTTTTAAAATGGAGCTGTCAGTGTATTAACAGTGTAACTTGGGTCTCGAGATAGCTTAAGGAACAATTCTTAAAATTTTTAGTTCTGTTCTACGTGCATTTATATTGCTACCACACACAGAGAAACATCATTTATAGCTGTCTTGACTAGGAAGTATTCTTTTTTAATGTTTTCCTCTAGAATTAAAAGGGAAGGAAAGACTGAAAGAGATGTCAAACAAATCTCAGAATTCAACGTCAATCTGCAGGTACAGGAAGTTTCTGAGCTTTTAAAATCCACTCGCACGAGGGAGTAATTAGCCAGCACTTAGGGCGGGGTATACAGCCTCGCGATTCCAGTGCTTTCTGGGGAGAGAAAAAAAACGCTGGGTGGCCGAGCACTAACACGAGACAGTCTCCCCGCCGAGCGCTACAGCCACGTGGCGCTCGCAGGAGCCCCAGGCCCACCGCCCTATCGGGCTGTCGGCGGGGCCTTCAGCCCCGGAAAGCCTGGAACCTCCGGGCCGCAGCCGGCAGGCCCAGGGATCTGGCCCCGAACCCGAGCAGGGCAGAGCGCCCAGGTGACGCGCGGTGCCAGCTTCCACTCTAGGGACGTCCAGCAGATCCCCGGAACTTTTCCCCGGAGACAGGTTCCGGCAACAGGTCCGAGGCGGGGTCGATGAATCAGCGCTGCTCGGTGCCCGGGTCAGCCCTGCAATCCAATGCCAGATTCGGGTAGGAATAGCCCGGCGTCTAACCACTAGCCATTCAGGGATTGCTAGCCAGGGGAAAGATGACGTCATCGTAGCTGGGCGGTGTCGGAAGGTTCCACCAATGGGAGATAGGCAAAGTGGCTTGCTTTCTGTAGCTCTTGGCCAATACTAACAAAGCAAAAGGGGGCCCGGTTGTCGGTATAAAACCAATGGAAAACAGGGAAAGAGCACGAGGCGGAGTTGAGAATCCTGTCACCAATTGGCAGAAGGAGGTGGAGCCCGGGCCTTGTCAAGCGTGACCAACCAGGGAGAGGAGCGGACTCTGCGGGGCGGGGCCGTAGTGCCTTCCCCCAATCGGACAGGTCAGGGGGCGGGGAATTCTTTGGGGCACCCAATGAGGAACGCAGCCGAAGTGGGCCTGTCAAGAGAAGGGCCTGGGGGCGGGGGGACGGTGAGTCGGGGATAAACACTCCGCGGCGGTGGTGGCTGCTGCTCTTCTGTAGGTTCTGTCACGGTGTCGGTGGTGCCCAGCTCGCCGTCCCCTCCCCCTTCCGGCGAGCGTGATCGCCAGAGAGGCTCTCTCAGCCCTGTTCTGCGGGGTCCACAGCGGGGCGCGGGTGTCCGGCAGCGGCGGCGAGCCTGTGTCCAGTGGGGGTTGGTCCCGTGGCTCCGGCCCCCGGTGCAGAATGGCGGCGGCGGTTCGGATGAACATCCAGATGCTGCTGGAGGCGGCCGACTACCTGGAGCGACGGGAGAGAGGTGCACGGGGACGGGAGGGGTCCGGCCCGAGCTAGTGCCGGGAGCTCTGAGGGGCCTGGCCGCGGATCCGGGCGTCCAGCCGCTCCGGGGGTGGTTGGAGGATCTGAGAGCGCGACCCGCGAGCGCTCCCAACCCCTCCAGCTTTCCCCACGCGCGGTCCGAAGGGAGGCCGTCGCTGCCCCAAAGTCAATGAATGGGAGTGGAAAGGCACGGCTGCCCCCGGGATCCTGAGCGCTTCCCCCTCCGCACCCCGTCGCGAGTGGGGTATCCGGGGTCCCCTCAGCCAAGCGCTTGGTTTACCTCACCCGACTCTTCCCGGCCCGCCCCCAAGTGGGCCTGGCGCCGGGTCTCCCTGTCGGCGGAGCAGCTCCTCCCTTGCCCCGCATCCTCTGTCCTCGGCTCTGGCTCCCGGTGTCTGGCCCCGCACCTTCGTCTGAGGCCGGTCCCACTTAATATACACCAACCTGCTGGACGTTGCCAATGGGAAACCCAGGCTCCATGAGACTTGCTGTGTCTTTCTCAACAATGAGCAGCTGGAATGCTCCTTACACCTGCTCCGAACTGAGGGTATTCACTCAATTAAAAAAACAATCATTGTTCTAAGAATTCCACTTTGCTCCTTTTAATTATTTCCACAGTCTTCTTTTAATGAAAAATAAATCCATTCTTAAAAGGAAATATTGTGAAGGGGAGAGAGTGTTGACTGTTCTGGGCTCATTCATTAACTGGATCCTCCGGTTTTCTAGAAGCTGAACATGGTTATGCCTCCATGTTACCATACAATAACAAGGACAGAGATGCCTTAAAACGGAGGAGCAAATCCAAGAAGAATAACAGCAGTAGCAGGTAATTTGGTAAATATTTCCCTTTCTCTTTTAGGTTATGCCGCAGATGATACCAGCTTTTAACCCCGTAAATGAAGCGGCAATCGTGATTCAGTAATGTATACCTAGTCCTAAGGCATTGGAAGAAACCCTTCTATTGGGGTTGAGGGGACTGAAAAGAAAAGAGAAATGGAAGTGTTTTCTATTTCTTTTTCCAGAACTTAATTTTGCTTTTCTTCCCTTTTGGAACAAAAAACCTGTGGAAACTTCAAGTGAGATTAGCAGCAGTGACAGTATTTTGCCTTCAGAAGTTGCAGATTAGGGCAAGTTTTCTATAGCTGAAAATACTGGACATTACCCACTTTTTACTTTTCATAGTGAAGATTTTGTAAATATGTTAAAGTGTTGATTTGGCATAGGTGGTAGGATTTCATATTTGACGTGTAAATTAAATATAGTGATATGTCTGATAATCTGTCACTATTTATAATGGCAAAGAGATTGAGTTTCAAACCTGCTTTTTGGTGATGGAGGAATAGATTGATATAATATTAAAATACTCATATGCCACAAGCTTTTTACGTTAATCTTATAGTTCTTGAAATTTGTAAGTCTCACTGGAAAGTATTTGGTTAATGGTCAATGAAATCACATAATAAAACTCTGAATGTACTTCCTGGTATAAATGAGTACTCCATTAATGCTGTTGCACCCCTTTTCTCCCTCTTTACCCTTAATATATACGTTAGCTTGGAAATCTGTTTTTATTAGACTCATTCAATTAGACCTTTTATTCCAGTAATTGAGAATCATTGACATTTTCCTTACTGCTTTAGAATCCTTGTCTATCTTCCATTCTCATGAATACTCTCTGCAAATAACTGTATTTGGTTAGCGTCTGTGACATTATACAAACTACTAAAAGCCAGAAGTTTCCCACTTAAACCTTTAACTCCCTTGTTCTTCCTTCCTCTTCTATCCTTGGTTCACCCCCTTGTCCTTAGTGTTGGAAGAACCACAGGATATGAGTGAGCAGCACATATGTGCCGAGCTCTTGAATAGGAAGGCACGGGAAGGATGAACCTGTTAATTAGTTACCTGGTGGCTTTTCCTTTCCCTCCCACCTTTGGCATTATCTGGAGGTGGCAGCAAGTAGATCTGTGCACGAGTACTGACAGTCTTTAAGAAGAAGGTTAATGCTGACTTGTAGTGTGCTGTGGTATAGAACAATATCTGTGTTGCTTTTTGTTACAGTATATTTTTATAACTTTTTGAAAGGACATTGAAGCCTTTTGGCTTTATTTTTATGGAAAAGTGTAGTTCATTTGTTACTTTTACTCTTGTCCACTCATGATTTGAGAGGAGTTGTTCACATTAATAGTCAAGGCTTAATCCTTAGTACTTTGTTTTTTCCTAAGTTTCACAGAAAAGTTGTTGTGGGAATGTTCAGTGGTGAGAAGAAGGGGATGTTGTTGAAAAGAAGTAGCTTGGCCCCAAAAGGTGATTGCCATGCTATGCCATGCTAAGTCACTTCAGTTGTGTCCAACTCTATGCGACCCTATGGACTGTAGCCCGCCAGGCTCCTTAGTCCATGGGATTCTCCAGGCAAGAATACTGGAGTAGATTGCCATTCCCTTCTCCAAAAGGTGGTTAGGAAAGAAAAATATGATAGTTGAGAATTTCAATTCAAGAAATAGATTCTTTCTCTTTTCTTTAATATCCAGCTTTATTCCTGGGAAAATTATTGCAACTCTGAATTTGGGGGAAAGCTCTATTATTTCTGCCAATGGATTTGGTTTGCTTTCCATGGTTAGAAACAGGAGGCTCTCACAGTTTTCCATATTCTTGACTAATGATGAATTCGTGCAATAATTTAAGTGGTGCAGGGATCTCTGCAAGACCATGATTAAACCTAGAGATTGCACCAAGCAAAACAGATGAAGCAACAGCAGGTTGTTTTCTTTAAATGTAATCACTTCCGTCATGACCTGTTTGGAATGACCCTTACCTGAGCAATGAGACATCTGCCCAGAGAATGTAGTTTGACCCCTTGATTTGAATCAGATTTATATCCAAGGCCGTGTATGGTCAGAATTTTGAACTGATGTAAGAGCTATGGCTTACATAACCATTGGTAACAGTGTATTCTTGTTAATTCAGGTTGAAATGCTGGGCTCTTTGCTTGCAGAATCTGGGGGTTACTCTTCCTTGGACAACAATAAAAAAAGATTTAGCTGCATAGCAAACTTATTGGAAACTGAAAATGCAGATCTTAAGTTTCTCTAGTTGCTTGTTTAAAAAACAAAAACAAGTGAAATTGTGAATATTGATTGTGCTGGAATCATCTGGAAAACTACAGGAAGATGTAATCTTTTTTTTTCTTTCCTACTGATTTTTTAAATCAGTTACTTAAATAATTAGACTTGAAATCCAGAGTGTTTAAAAGTGTGTTTTGTTACATTGGTGAAGCAGTCATTGGCACTCATGTGAAAGAGGAAGTTCAGCCCTTGTCACCCAGTTCTTTTATGAGACAGTGGTCATATAGCTTACTTGACAGGGTGAGTCTTTTTTAACCCAGGGACTGGTTTGGTTTAGTTATATTTTTGTTAAAATATATTTTTAAGTGATGACATTTGACTTTTATCAATGAGTCCAGAGTTATCCAATCTTTTCAGTAATCACATGGAAAATAATTTTGATACAAGGTGTCTATATATTCTTATGATGTTTTAATTAAAAATATAAATGTTTTCCCATCAACAGAGTTGGCAGGGAGTCTCTGGATGGCCTTTTGTGAATGGCCTCCCTTTTATTAAAGACAAATTCAGTTTCACTAAACTAAACGTACTTCAGTAATGCCCTAGCTGTTAGGTATAAGTCCCCTTGTAAAAATCACCATGTGTTCAACACTCTTAAGTGATCAAATAAGATCCATAGTTTCCAAAACTCTGTTCAAAGTTTGGAAGGAGTTGTGCTGCTTATGGAATTTGTAAAAAATATTATCCTGGGAATTCTGAATTTTTTTATATGTATCTTCAAAGAATCCAGATGGGATAAGGGTGACTTGTGGTGCTCTGATTTTTCTGTAATCAGACACCATGTTCTTTTCAAATATCCACCCTTCTCTCCTCCACCTCCTCAGGATGGTCCTTGTCTACAGTTAAACAAGGAAATTTTGACCACCTGTCATCATATATTTTCATCCATCTAAAAAATCTGTCAGACTTTGAACTTGTTATTCTCTGTTAAAACCAGAATGCCACGTGCTATCAAGTCAAAGGTTTGCAGTTGCAGGCCAGACTCTTGTTAACTGTGATATCCTGCTAGCCATTGCAGGAAGTGAAGTATACATCAGAAAAACATAACTATAAAATAAAAAAAAAAAAAAAAAAAAAACATAACTGAAGAACACTGAAGGGTAACCAGCTGAATCAATTTAAAGCTTTTAAGTTAACCTGTTTTGAGGTTCATATATCCCTTATCTAGAAAACAAATATTCTAAAATTTAAAATACTGTCATTATTGTCTTGTTTGCTTTTCCTTGTGAATGAAAATTGGTATCCCAGAAGCCTGTGGAAAAGAAGTTTAGTGCTGGATTAGAAATTTCCCATTTCAAGAATGCCCCAAATCCCACAACTAGTCTCTGGTGTGAATGAATGTGATGGTGGTGCCCCTTGATGTGAATGAGTGGTTGAGCATTCACAGAAGTAGGGCTTCTCCATGATTACTGTGACAATTTATTTCCAAGACCCAGTAAAGTTCCAATTATTGCCCCACAGAATTCTTGACCTGAGCCAGGGCGTCATCTCTCCTGAACTGATTAGATTCTAGAGAATTTCCAAAAGTAAGGTCAAGATTCAGTTCATTTATAATGCTGGGAGGTTCCTCAGGTTTATTTTTAACTAGTTGGGATGAGTTATATGAGATGGCCACTGAGATAGCCACACTGACTGACTTCTTGTGACATCTGTGAAAACCTGTCCATAAATCCATAGGCCGGACCTTATATTCAAGGTCAGCTATAAACACACTAATAGTCTGATTTCACACACACCTCTGCTTTCATCCAAGCCTCTCTCATCACTTTTACAGTTGCTACCTCATTGATCCAAGTGTGTTCTGTAGATAATTGGCAATCATTTTTATTTCCATTTTACAAAAGAGTTAACCAAGGACAGGATGGTAAGTGTTTTTATTTCTTCCACAGTATCAGTCAGTGGCAAAGCTGGACCTCAGATTCCACCCAAAGGGCTGCCTTAACCAGCCTGTCATCTTTACATTGAGCTGAGTTTTGGAAGCCCCTTCCTAAAAGCATTTGGTAGCTCTTCAACAGTAGCATCTTTTGGGAGGTTGCATGCAATAAAATAACTTCAAGGAGTAGAAAGATTGAGGGAAGAAGGGTTATATTTATCCTTTTAAAACTGTATGCTATAGTCAGACAACTTAGTGTACAATTTTGGTGTATAGTACACCTAGAGAACTGCAGAGCTGGGTGGGGATGCCAAATTTCTGGTGTTCCACGCTCAGCCTAAAGAAAGCCTTGTGGTATTATATAACTCAAATTCGCATCACATTGTGCAGCTGTTTTCCCTTTGTATAAATAGAACCCTTTTATTTCCTTTCTTAAAATGGATTACTTTTCCACTAGGGAATGCACACCTCTCAGTTTGTCACTTCTCCTTGAATGCTGTTTGAGATCATTTACATTTATCTATTTCCCCAGAGGGACTAATTTCTTTAGTAGAGCCCTTCCTCTGTCTTCTCTCCCTCCAGCTTGAGAGAGAAAGAAGTTAAAATAATTGTTTTGGCATTGGAGCAGTCCTTTAAAACAAGAATAATATTTCTCTTATTGTTCCCTCTTTCAGATCGACTCACAATGAAATGGAGAAGAATAGGTGAGTTGGGGGTTCCGGGGGTGGGAAGTGGGGAGCTTTGATGTATTTTTTCATTGACACTTGGTTGCTGCTCTTGACTTCTCACAATGAGCCCCTGATTAGAGTTCATTCAGGACCCTCTAATCAGCACTGCCCGTAAAGCCCTTAGATAGACGGGCTCGCCAGTTCCCAAGATGATACCCCCAACCCTCACCCCTGCAGCCTGCTGTTCCCCAGCAGTGCTTTCCTTGTGACTATTCTAAAGCCAAAGCGTTTTAAATCAGAGGTAGTGTTTCCGCAAATAGTGTTTTTCAAAAGTTGCATGCTACTGAATATAATTGGTAGTGCTGTCTTAAATCATGTACACACACAGATATATATACATACACATACAGAAGTTCACTTGTGAATAAAGATGCTCAAAATTTAGGTAAGTATATGCAAAGCAGAAATTGGAGATGGCAAGGCACTCAGACAAGGCAGGCCACCCTCGCTGGGCTCCATCTTACCACATCTCACCTGACTTCCCTTCTGCTACTGATTTGACTCCTTATTTTTCAAATGATGTGGCCTAGTCACTCTCAACTCTGGTTGCACATTAGAATCATTTGCAAAGCTTTTATTTTAATTTTTTTTTAATGTTTTTTTCCATTAAATATAGCATACATATACACTCATATGAGTAGGGAGGGCATGGCTCCCCACTCCAGTATTCTTGCCTGGAGAATCCCATGGACAGAGGAGCCTGGCAGGCTACGGTCCATAGGGTCAAAAAGAGTCAGACACAACTGAAGCAACTTAGCATGCACACACAGTCATATACTCTTTGGGGTAAGAGAACACATTTTTATTTCTGCTCATTTTATAGAGTAACTTTTTATTATAGAATTTTTCAAATATACAAAAGTAGAGTGAATAATGTAATCAACTTCTATGTATCCATCACCCAGCTTCCACAATTATCAGTATTTTACAAATCTTGTATAATAAACTCTCTGTGGAGTGTTTTTAAAAGCACATTTTCTTCTACCTCTAGTAATACAAAACATAACCACTTGCTTTTATCATGCTGAAAAAAATTAATAATTCTTTGTGGAACTTTAGGGGAAAAAAAAAACAAACACACACCGATGCTCACACCTCACCCCTAGCAATTGGTTTAATTGGTTTGGGTTGAGATCCTGCACTAGTATTTTTTTAAAAGCATCCCAGGTGATTCTCACATTCAGCCAGGGCTGCAGACCACTGAACAAGCTTCATTCTGGTCTCTGAACTCCCATCAGTTTGAAGTACGGGCTGCCCATCCAGACTGAGTGCTTTCTCGGTGCTCTGCATGAACAGGATGATGTGTGATGATGCTTCTCTAAACACATGTGGTTATTTCATGCAAACCCTCTTTGAAGAGAGTCTGACTCTGATAATCAGTATCTGAATGTCATGTTTCATCAGTGAAAGGGAAGACCAGACCTGACAAGGGAGGAGAATCTTGGAACAGGCCAAACATTTAGGGTTACTCCAGTGTGTGTGTGTGTGTGTGTGTGTGTGTGTGTGTGTGTGTGTGTGTGTGTGTGTGTGTGTGTGTGTGTGTGTGTGTGTGTGTGTGTGTGTGTGTGTGTGTGTGTGCATGCGTGCGTGTGTGTGTTGGAGATGGATGGTGAGTGTGTGTGTGTGTGTGTGTGTGTGTGCATGCGTGCGTGTGTGTGTTGGAGATGGATGGTGAGTGTGTGTGTGTGTGCGTGCGTGCGTGTGTGTGTTGGAGATGGATGGTGAGTGTGTGTGTGTGTGTGTGCACGCGTGCATGCATGCGTGTGTGTTGGAGATGGATGGTGAGTGTGTGTGTGTGCGCGCGCGTGCGTGCGTGTGTGTGTTGGAGATGGATGGTGAGTGTGTGTGTGTGTGTGTGTGTGTGTGCATGCGTGCGTGTGTGTGTGTTGGAGATGGATGGTGAGTGTGCTTCTCCCCATTCTTCTCCCCATTCAATTTCTCTATGATTGTGACTGACCATGTTTGAAATCAGACCGTCTTTATGCGTTAGGGATTTACATATCATGAACTGGAAACTCCAGAGTATCTCTTCTGAAGGCGGAAAGGTAGTCTGATGCGGCTTCTCTTTCTCATCTTTAGATTCTCTTACATCTCCATGCTTTTTAGGGGAACTGGTTAACTGGGACTGTTTCTGCTGAAAAGCCTCCTAGTTCTCCTGCTCCTCCTAGGCGTTTATTTGTATTATTAAAATGTCATCCCTTCAGGTAAGGGCTCTTAGGTATACTCAGCTTTGTGCTTCACCTCTGCAGGAATACCACAGGATGTCAATTTTATCATTTATTTTAGCAGTTCAAGAATGTTTATTTTCTGCCTACCATGTCTTAAGAGCTTGTGCTCAGTACTGGGGTATTAAGTAAGTTCATACTGGGATATGAAATCAACATGGTCTCCATCCTAGAGAAATGTAGTTTGTCTAATGAGAAAGATGCAGAAATAGTCTGCACAGGAAGCGATGGAGGTAAAGGTTCTAGAAAACTGGATTTGAAGTCATCATTGGGCCAGTTGCTTATAATTCAGATTGTGACCAGTCAACATTTGCTTATTGAAGGGCTAGTGATCTAGTTTCCTTATTGTCTTTCCTTTTTTGAAATTCGGTCTTCTAAGGTCTTGATCATTTTCTCTCTAGTCTAAAGCATGTGAGCAGAAGAGAAGGAAGTAAGGACTCACATTTAGTTAATTTAACCAAGCGCTGGTTGCTGCAATTGGTAGTCAGGGCAGTGGGAGGGAGTTAAAGTTGTCGGGTTCTTCTCTTGTAAAGAATAGAACTTATGATTTTAGGGTTTGATGGTCAACTGAACAGCTGCAGTCTCCTTGGTTTTCATAGCTGAATCCTACAAAAGAAGGCCACTTTGCAAAATGCTAATACACTTAGGCCATTTTTTCCTTAACATCACATTAAAAAAAAAAAAAAAGATTGACATGGCTCTCAAAAAAAAAAAAAGCAATTGAGGAAAAGAATTCTAATAATTGAATTTTTTTTTCCTCTTTAACATTGCAGAGCTAATTAGATTTGTGTCAAGATTTTTCACACCAAAACCTTTTCTGTGGCTCTTTAGAGATTCTGAATAGTTGATGTGCATCAGGACTCCACTATGAGGATATTATATTCAAACTGCCCGTTTAATAATCTTGGCAGTGGTGGGACAATTAAAAGATTTCTAGAATGGTGGAGATGGAGGTGGTAGTGGCAGAGGCTGCAGCGGTAATTTTCATTCAATAGACTAGGCATTCGTGGAGCACCATAGATGCTGGGTACTAGGCGCTGGGATCCAGAGCCCAACAGAACCCAAGCCTCCAGGGCAGAGGGCTCAGTTTAGTGTCACTGTAGATACATCTGTCACTTGGTATGTGCTTCTCTGCATTTTAACTGATTTTGTGGGTCTAGCCTCCTAAGGAAACACCCATGGTGAGTGTGTGGTCTTTCTTTCGCTTTTAAAAACTGATCTCATAGAAAATTTTGAGAAATATAGTGTATTGTCTGCTCAGTTGCTTCAGTCGTGTCCTACTCTTTGCAACCCCATGGACTATAGCACACCGGGCTCCTCTGCCCATGAGATTTTCCCGGCAAGAATACTGGAACAGATTGCCATGCCCTCCTCCAGGGGATCTTCCCCACCCAGGGATCGAACATGCATCTCCTGCATCCCCTGCATTGCAAGCAGATTCTTTACTACTAAGCCACTGGGGAAGCCTTGAGAAATATAGAAAATCATATACTAAAAATTAAATCATCCATAATTCTAGCAACCCAAGGAGATCAGTGAAACTTTGAAATGTATCTTTCAATGGTTTTTTTGGAAAGAAACTTTTAAAATAGTTTAGTGTCGTAAGTTGGAAAGTTCAGAAAAGCACAAAGAAAATAAAAATCACCGGTAACAGACCTTGCAGCAATAACAGCTGTCAACATTCCTGCTAAGTTCTGTATCCACTAGACTTTGTGCATACTTTTTAAAAATCAATATTACATCATATGGTGTGCCATAACTCGTATAGCCAGTCTCCTATTTTAGGTTCTTCTCAGCATTTTGCTAATATAATTGATGCTTCCTTAAACTATCTTATAGATAAATCTCTATCCAACATCATAATTATTTCCTTAGGGTAAGTTCATGGTTGTGAAACGAATGGTATCCAAATGGTTGTGGTTTTTGATGTTGACTGCTGGATTGCCCACCAGGCAGATTATAGGCCATATTTTCCTTCTCCCTTCACAAGTTTATATTTTAGCTTAAGACTTTTATAAACTGATAGATAAAAAACACACACACAGCTTGTTTTAACTTGCATTCTTATATTACTAAGACAGTTTAACAGTTTTCATTATCTTTGTCAGTTTGTGTGTGTGTGTGTGAATTGCCTGTTAAATATGTGTTAGTTGCTTAGTTGTGTCCAACTTTTTGTAACACCCTGGACTATAGCCCACCAGGTTCCTCTGTCCGTGAGATTCTCCAGGCACGAATACGGGAGTGGGTTGTCATTCCCTTCTCCATGGGATCTTCCCAACCCAGCAATCCAACCCAGGTCTCCTGCATTGTAGGCAGATTCTTTACCGTCTGAGCTTCCAGAGAAGCCTGTTAAATAACCTTTGCCCAATTCTCTACTGAGGCATTTATCTTTTTCTTTATTTTGAAAAGATTCTAAAATATGAAGAAAAAAATAAAATAAAATAAAATAAAATATGAAGGGTGTGTATGAAAGAAATTGCCCCTTGGTGGACTTTCCTGGCAGTCCAGCGGTTAAGACTCCGTGTTCCCAATGCAGGAGCGTGGGTTCAATCCCTGGTTGGGAAAGTAAGATCCATGTGCTATGTGGCCAAAAAAAAAAAAAAAGAGGGGGTGTTGTCCCTTCAGGTATCATACACTTGCCCTGTTTGTCATTTACCTTTACAGAATCGGTGTTCTCACACTAAAGTTGCTACCTCTGTGTGTACTAAATTCTTGTTTATGGCTAAGTCTGGTTCTAGACTTCTTCTTCTGTTCCACTGATCTGTCTGCTCTTCCTGCACCAGTGTACAGTTTTAATCATTGTGGTTTCATGCACTTCAGGATCTGGTAAAGCAAATCCCTATTCTTCCCTCCTTCTCCTTTTTTTTATTTTACCAGTTTATTTTTCTTGATGAATTTTATAGTTAGTCTTTCAATTCTCCATACCCCAAATTCTTTGAGGATTTTCAAAATTCAGACTAAAAAATTTCAGTATAAATTAACCTTTAAAAGTACATGTTTACATGTTAGAGTTTTCCATCCAGGATTTGATGTGTGTGTTCATTTACTCAGATCTCTTTTATGTCTCTAAGCCAAGTTTTGTTGTATTTCCATGTAGATCTTACACATGCCTTGTAAAAGTTATTCCTGGATTTATGTGTATATATTTTAAAATTGCTACTGGTTTCCCACTATTACTACTAATTAATTATTGTTGGGATGAGGGAAACCTTTTAGTCTTTGGTTGCTGTGATATGCCTTTTATTGATGATAATTGTGCTGTCTCTTTTCCTTAGCTGGTAATTCCTCTGGTTTGAATGCCCTTCAATACGCTGCTCAGCAAAATGGAGGCTGAGTGAATGCAAATATGCTGCAGCCGGTGGGTCAGGAGTCAGGTGCTTGAATGGGCTCCTTTTCAAAAGAAGGCTCTAGCATCTCCTTTAATTGTAGACACCCATTTTTTCTGGAATGGTACACACATGCAGGCCTTTCTGGAATTAAGCAGCTGGTCTAGAGAGATTACCTCTGCCAGAGTCTTCTGACCCCATGACAAAAGATTTCTGTGTGTGCTCTGTGAGGAAGACTCGGCAGCAAGTAAGCGGTTGTTTTCATCTAGTCAAACAGTATTTCATAGCATCTGGTCTGACTTGAAAAGCCATTCCAGTCAGGTCTCTCTTGGCAAGATATGCTAATGGGCTGCAGTTCCCTAGAGTTGTTTCTTCTGGAGTCTTGCTTTTCAAATGGCCAAACTCCACGGAAGGGGTAGGGGCCTGAGTTGTGGTGTGCATTGCACCACTCTTCCGCTTTTGAACGCCCTTGACCACATTCACATTTCACTCTAGGATGTTGTAACAAATCCACATTGTTTTGTTGCCACAGGGGGCTGAGGACACAGCCTGGTCATTACAAAGGAAAGGTATAGGTATTAGTGTACAAATCTCTCTGGTGATGGTGCGGAGGTGCACCCTGATTTGTGCTACTAGAATCCATTTTCCTGGACTGTACTTCTTGGAAGAACTTGTAGAAGAGACATGCTAGTTATTCAGCCAATTTCCAATTCCCTACCAGAATACTGGAGGCACTCCCTGACTTTTTGTCCTAGACATTAATAGTTGAAGGGTGAGATAGAGCTAGCAGGTACTAGTTATAATCTATGTTTTGTGTTTTTTAAAAATTGGGCTGTATAAAGGAAATATTAAATAGATGACTATGTATTTAATGCTTGAATAGAGAATTGACTTTATTAAAATGTAGTCAGCATGAATTATTGTTTACACATGGCTCGCTTAGTGTCATGTTCCCATATAGTGAGGATGTATGGCTATCTTTGTGTATTTTACAAAGGTTACTATCACAGTTATGAAAGATCTTCAAAATCTTCCAAGATTCCACTTAAGTCAGTAATAAGGATGCATTTGGCAATATTTATAAAGGGACCATTTTAGAAAAAGAAGGAGAGTACTTTTTTCCCCTCAAAGAGTGACTTGTATTCTTGCCCTGGATTTTTTTGTAATCCAGTAAGGCTTTGGTCTCAACCCAAAATCTGGAGAAGGTTATGACCTCCGAGACCTGTAGTCACTTTTAGGAGAGTAATTTTTGACACCATAAGATTTATTTCTTCTTGGTCTATACTAAAGATTCTTTTTTAAAATCACTATGCAGCTCATACATACCCATATTGGAAATTATCTTTATTCAACCTCCAGTTATTCAACCTTCCCTGGCTCAGGAAGATCCCCTGGAGAAGGAAATGGTAACCCACTCCAGTACTCTTGCCTGGAAAATTCCATGGACAGAGGAACCTTGTAGGCTACAGTCCATGGGGTCGCAAAGAGTCGGACACGACTAAGCGACTTCACTTCACTTCACCCTCCAGTTATTCTATAGGATTTACTATTTAATTGGCTAAATCTGTGTCCACACAAAAGTAGGAGAGAAAATAGGTATGGTTTATGTAACTTATTTTCTCCCTTGGTAATTGTGTTAGGCCCAGTTTTAATGGAAACTAGTACTTGGTGAGGTCCAGTGGGTCATGTTCATTAAGCAGGGCTTTCCTCAAAGAAAAGGCATGTGAATTACCAGAGAGATCAGATTCTGCTCTTAGGACAGCATCTGCAGGTGCTTTATTATTTGTAGACTCGAGTGGATTAACACGAAATGGAAGACAGTCACTTCTGTTAGTTGGTAATGGAAGAAACAGAACAAATAGATACATAGGAGGTCTACAGCATGCAAGTGAAAGAATAAATGAATGTGATCTATTTGGAAAGGGAAACAAGCTTCTAATAAGCTGTGAAAGCTTGAAAACCCTTATGGAGAAGTTAAGTCAACAAGATGTAGATAAGGGAAAAGAAAAAATAATGTTTGGTAGAGGGCAAAGGAGGGTCCATTCTAGAACTTTCAGTGGGAGCTGTTATTTGTCACAGCCTGAAGGTAGCTAAGATAAGTGATTCTGCAATAATTTGTTTACATGTTTGATGTAAACTTAAGCTAAACTTTAAGTACCTCGAAGGCAGTGACTTTGTCTCACTCAGCATTCTATCACCAGCACCTAGGAAGGTGGTAGTGCATAGTAATCCTTTGAGAGATGCTAGAGGTTAATAAGTGAATGAAACAGCCAAGTGTATGTTTCAGGATTTCCATCTGTGAACCTAATTACTTATCTATCCTCTTCACTGGCTATCATCCTGTTCACTCTGCACCAGCCTGGTACGTTTTTGTATCATATATTTCACTGTGAAAATCTGGCAGAGACAGTTCAGTTACATCCTCCATAAAGAAAAGTAATGTCTGATAACAGTGCCTTTCTCTCAGCACACTCACACACACACACCTGCACACCTGCTTTCATACCATTCCTCCTGGTCTTGACTACATATACAAGTCAGGAAGAACTTTAGGGATAACAGAGTAAATTCAGGAGCACCGTCTGCAAATAGCATCTTCTCTACCTGGAGACTTACTTTTTTTCATTGCTTATTTCTATCAATTTACAAATCTGCTCACCTGAGTGAGAGAGTTGTGGATAGAATCAAAGAAGCTTGAGTCTGGAAGCAGAAATAAAAAGAGCAGCATTCAGAATTGTCTGAGAACACACTGGTGAACCCAGGTGCCTTCTGTCAGTGCCAAGCCTGGGTGGCAGGAAGTGCCCCCAAAAGGCCAGAGCCCACTTCACTGATGACCTTGTTCACTTGCAGGTTTGATTTTCCATAATTCATGGCTGACATGAGTTAAGGAACACTAACAACAGAACTAAGTCATATTCAAATATACTTTATATTTAAATGTTTAATATATTTAGAATGTCTTTTGATATTTATTTCTCCACTCCCCTGCTATTTTCTGAGTAATCTGTTCTTTTCCAAGGATTTGCAGAGTTAGCTCCGTTATATGCTCAATTCACATCTATTCCTAAATCTGTTTCTGGGAACTTTTTCTTCTCTTCTTTTGATTTTTCCACCTTTTCCTATATTAGTATATTCTGTTTTTAATTATTAATGATTGATATAGCACAGTGCTCTTCATTCTTCTTTTCTAAGAATTTTGGCAGTCTCTTTATTCTTCTAGATGAAGTTTAATTTCCCAGCATTAAAAAGAATGCTGTGGGGATTTTTTTTCTCTTGGAATTACGTTAAATTTGTAGAAAAAGTTGGGTAACATTGATATTTTTACCTTGAGGGTTCATATCTAAGAATGTGCTATTTTTTCCATTTATTCAGATTTTCTTATGTCTCTCAGCAAAGTTTTATAGTTTTCTTCCCAGAGAGCCTTCCCAGACTATTTTAAGTCTGTACTTAGATGTGCTTTCCTTTCTTCTTGCTATCGTACATGAAATATTTTAGGTTTTCTGAGTATGGATAACACATCCGGAAATGTGCTTGCATTTCCAAGGTCAATACATATTTGCCCCGATTTTTACTTGCCTTTGTCCTTCGCACTAGAGATGTAGGCAGGAGTCTTCAAGTGCTTTAGATGGTTCCCTCCACACCAAGGAGCCCCTTCCAGCCCTGCCTCCGCATGATGGGGCTGGCCCTAAGCGAGTCTTTCCTTTGGCATGGGTTAGCTTTGTAAAGTCCCTGCTAATTTTTTAAATGTTAAAAAAAAAAAAATAGTACCTTTGGCATAGGCAAGATCTGTATCTCCATAGAAAATGGATTAGATTTTCCACTAAATCTTTTAATGACAAAAGATGTCCGTTTTCCTTAAGGAAGAGTTGAGTGAACTGGATTTTAACCAGACAGCCTCTGTTTACCTAGTGAGACACTCTGAGTTCCCTGTTGATTTTGAAAGGAATATGATAGGGTTATAATTATCTGTGTTTGCTCCCAGCAATTATCCTTCCTCAAAGGAAGCTAGGATTGAAAGAATAACTGCTACCATATACAGAGCACTTCCCATCAGACCCTGGTCTGGGGTTCCATACCCCATCTCAGTTAATACTCACGACAGGCCTCGCAGGGAGGCATTGTCATCCTCCTCTACTGCCAAGGAAACGGATGCTGCATGGAGTTAAGTAATCTGCTCAAGGTCACACAGGAAATAAGTGGCAAGGCCAGAGTCCCAAACCTTTCCCTTAATCACTACTCTAATAGTTGGTTGTACAGTGACTGACACATTCAGCATATAAAAATAATTAAAAACAAAAATAAATAAAATTTGAGATACTAAAAAAAAAAAAAGCATACCAAAGAGAAGCTGTAGTTTGCATCTAATTTAATTATCACTAGTTATAGGCCACACTTGACTCTGAGCATCCAGATCAAAGATTGGTTTCTCTGTGCTACTGTAGACCAAAGGTTTATCAACCTATTCACAATAACGAGAGCAATATTTCTGAAGAGTCAGCAGGTGAGGTTTGTCAAAGTCCATCACTTACAAAGCAGTTGGATCAGCGCAAAAAGAGGAGGCAGTTGGGGCAGGAGGGGGCCAGGATTTGACTACCCTTTTCTGCTGGGAGTGGGGGTGGGGAGCTGGGAGTCAGCTCTTGACAACAGGAAGAGGTCTGTCTGAATATGTGATGAGAGGGGATCCAAGTAAGGGTCAGATGGAGGTGTTGAGTGGCTTCCTGTTGAGGAGATGTAGCCAAACCTGCTAATTCCTGTAAGAGGGGGTTAGGCCAGGTTCACGGTGGGACAGTAGGCTCCTTGTAGAAGGCCGGAGCCCTAGGCAGGGAAGGGGTCAGGACTGAGGACAGAGAGCTGAGACAGGAGCTTGTTCTACTTGTTTTAGATCTAGGAGCTTCATGGGTGCTCACAGCTGGCTGAAGGATTCTGGGTCCCAGCTTGAGGGTAGGGGTGTGTCTTGGAGTCGAGGACCCTCAGTGGAAGCTGCTACAGGAGGGGACTGTTTGCTTTTCTGCATCTGGCTCAAGAATTGAATTTCACTGCTCTATGATAGAACTGAAGCTTCCTCACATACCTCATCCCTCCCCTGAGGTCCGTCCAGGCACCAGCCTGCGGATGTGTGTGCGGCATAGCGGGCAGGGCAGCCATGAGGCTGGAGCAGTGAGAGGCTGGAGCAGTGAGGCGCTGTAGCAGGCCGAGGCAGGCACTCCAAAGACACCAGCTGGCTTTGGATCTCTACAAAAATCCAGCAAGCACTGCAGTCCTATTTTCATAAAACTAGGTCAGTGAATACTGAACGAACATGTATTACTCTAAGCTTGAATCAGTCAAATGGGTGATTTCAAGTTTCACAACTGGGAGTATTCTTGGCCACCCACATTTGGGGAGTGAAATTGTCCTTTCTGGGCCCGACTCCCTGGATAACTAGAAATGACACTGCATGGAAAGATGACTTTTATTATTTTTATCAGAAAACAAACTTCCTTAAAAATTTATATACTCATATCTGTAGATAAACCCACATCATAGAAGGACTAATATGACACTGTTCTGAATCATGCAGTGTTTGCAGTGAGCAGGCGGAAAAAAATGTCTAATTTTAATTTTTGAACTTTTAAAAAAATTTGTAAACTTTGTAGTGGGAATAAGTTAGATAACAATATATGACTAATCATAGTTTTTCATAGTGTTTCTTATAGTAGAATCCATTTTCATGGCTCTTTTATGAAGAGGTGAACAAGTACATTTTATACACAGGTCCTGTGTTTGTGTTTCTCCTCATGTAGTAGTTGAAGGAGCAAAATTCTAATGTGAGTCTTTGTTTGTGGCCATTCCACGTGGGTATGTTTTCAGAGCAAGCAGAAGTCATAAAATAGTACAGAATTTGCACCACTACATCTTCCTAGCTGAGGAATGAATGCTGGACTCCTCGAGCTTCTAACCTCTGGACACCAGGGCTTAGGGGGCCTTGGAGAGCTTAGGGCAACCTCGAGAGCTAGATGAGGAAGGAGGCTCAGAAGCAGATGAGGCAGGGGCTCAGAACTACTCGAGCCCCAAGAAACTTGGTCCAGTGGAATAGAAGACACCATCCATACAACAAACATGTATTAAGCATATATATGAGAGGGGAAGGCATCAAGGCAACCCAACAATAGTTAAGTTGTAATCCCAACTTTCTAAGGAGTTAGCAATGAATGGTTAAGTCACAAATACCAAAAAATTCAGGCAGAATAGTGAATTTCCCAATGAATAGTATAAAAAGTACTCAGGAAAGGAGGAAGCCCCGTGGACTGGAATGGCCTGTGAAGGCTTTGAGGAGCTGGAGGTTCGCTGAAGCAAGAACGCTGAACCTCGGCTGTTTCTTACATTCACGGAATCTGCTAGGTTCCAGGATAAAGCCTAAACCAGAGTTTCAGTGAAGTACTTATTTCCAAAATTGTAGACTCTTGTGCTTCTGGTCTGTAGTAAATGCCGTCTCTTCAGTGAGTGTCTGCAGCTTTTGCCTCAGGCAGCCTTCCTCCTGTTCTGTCCCGCTCCAAGACATACAGGTGGTTCTTGCCAGCTCTCAGCATGCTTGTTGGTATAACAATACCACTGATAGGCTTTTTCCTTATTTTTGAAAAAATACATTAAACTTTTTGAATGGCTGAAAAACCAAAACCTGTAACAAATTATTCAGTAAAAATTCCCTCTCTTTCTTTGTCCCTGTCCGACTAGCCCTGATGCCTCTCTGCCCAGTCGCTGTTACTAGTTTCTTATGTATCATTTCAGACTTTCTTTATGTCACACAAGAAAACATGAATATAGATAATTACTTTTCTTCCATTTTTACTCAAAGATAGCATGTTATAGGCATAGTTTGGTATCTTGCTTTTCTTTTCTTAACAGCATATCTGAGTGCTCTTTCCTCATAATGCATAGAGCATAGTTTCATTGTCTTTCATAGCTGCATAGTACTCCACTCTCTGGGTGCACCATAATTCACTTGACCAGTCCCTATTGATGATGGGTTGGGTTGTTTCAATCTCTGCTATTATTAATAAAATTGTAACAAATAATCATACACATTTGTCATTCACATGGATAAATATTACATATAGCAAGATACAGTGGTCATGATTTAGTGATCCTAAAAGGGGAAAGAGAGATATGGGTTCAAAGGATTCTCTCACTGGCATATATAGTGTATAGACATCAGTGTTTACCCTTGATGTGTGTTATCGACTTAACTTTAGAAAACCATGGATTTTGCGTCTCCTTGGTTTTTATCAGAGTTGCCTAATTTCAAAAGATGTTCACTTGGCCAGAAGTCCCTGGTGGCATTTGCCATCAGTGGGCTGGGCAACTTCATACTCTGTTAGAGCTTGTTCTCCTGGGTGCCTTCTGGCCAGCTGTGAAAGTCTCAAGTGCTTCTGTGATCTTGTTTTTGTAGACGGGCCCACCTTCGCTTGTGCCTGGAAAAGTTGAAGGGGCTGGTGCCACTTGGTCCAGAATCAAATCGACACACTACGTTGAGTTTATTAACAAAAGCCAAATTGCACATAAAGGTAAGTGCATCCTGGGGTGCCGTTTTGTCTTGACCTGCCCACTGAGGGTTTGTTTGTTGTTATGGGAGACTGTCTCCAAGACAGTTCTCTCCTCTGAACTCTTCCAACCTGCCTCTTGGATGAATCACAGACTCAACCTGTCCAGCACCCAACCAAGTAATTCTCACCCCTGAGAACCAGAAGTTAAATTGTCCATCCAGCTGTCCGTGTGAGGTACGAGCCAGAAACTCAGGGTCACCCTTGATCCTGATATCATCTTGCTCCTTAGCCACATGCCTTCAAGACGCACATATGCCACAGCCTGCTCTGTTTCCATAAACACCATCATGTACTGCAGCAGACTCCTCAGAGGGCTCCTCCAAGCTAATCTCCCTGCTTCCCAAGGTCAGTCCTACCAAAGTTCAAATCAACATGTCACCACATGTAAAAGTGTTCCGTGGCTGCTCAGGACATACTGTGTCACCAGGCCTGCCTTACCCGCCCCCTCCCCACCCCCTTGCCTGTGCAGCAGCAGCTCATGCCAGACACTCTCCTCTCCCCCGCAGCCCTTCTCTCAGTCCCTTGCCCTTGTCAGGCTCTCTCACCACAGGACCTTTGCACATGCTATTCCCTCTGCGTGGTGCACTCTTCCCCTCCCTTCTTCACCTAGTTAACTTCTTGTCATCCTTCAGATCTCAGCACAAGTATCACGGTGCAGGGACACCTTCCATGACTGAGTCGCCTTCTTCCTGTTAAGAGATGGTCCTTACTGCTGGATCTCTCTCTTTAGGACTCATCACAGTTGACATCTGACCGTGGTTTGTGTGACTGTTCACTTGTCTCCATCCACTATATTAGAATACAGACAAGGATGGGACCAGATCTTTGTGTTCACCTTGTATTCCCAGCACCTCCAAGAGGGTCTGAAACAAAGTCAGCACACAGCATGTGTCTTGAAAAGCAAAGGGTAACTCCTGAGCCAAAATCACTGTTTAGCGTATTTTTATAGTCATAGTCACAAGTGGACACATGTCACTTGAATTATAGTTAGTAGCCTGCATACATGGCAGTTCTGCGGCAGGGGGGTAAGAACCTTTGTTTAGAGCTAAACAACCACAATTGTACAATCTTCATAATTATCTGAAGAATTGTCTGAGAAACTAGAGAACAGATTTGTGAAAACAAAGTGATCTATGAAAATGTGTTTTCTAAGCTCTTATTTGGACAGTTTGGATTGAGAACTTCAAAAGGGAATATCATTCCTGCCAACAGACAGAAGTTAATTCAGATTTGGCATGACACAAAAAATCACCAGTGTAATTGGGATGCATACTTGAATAAACATACCTTTAAAGGGAAAGGTATGTTTCTTAAGCTTCTGTCACACACAGTTGCTCAGAGAGTAGGTATTGGAGGAGTCGTCACCACAGACAAGGGAGACCAGGTTGGGGGTTCCCGCCACAGTCTTTTCCCTGTCACGGTTGAGGGGGCTGGATGCTAGTGTGTCAGATCACCCCGGAATCCACACGACAGTGCAGGTTCCACAGTGCTGTTGATGCTGATAAAATTAGATGAAGCCATCAGCTTCCTGTCCCCACGAGAAGCTCAACAAGGGACACGGCAGACGGCTTCGGTGGGAAACTGGCACATTTCACCTCTAGGCAGGGAGGTGCGGGGCCATCACTGTGAAATCTGCCCACGCCCTTCAACAACTGCCCCTTCGACCCGCAGAAACTTGAAGACTGTGACAGAAAAGCCATCCACCAAATCGACCAGCTGCAGCGAGAGCAGCGGCACCTGAAGAGGCAGCTGGAGAAGCTGGGCATCGAGAGGATACGGATGGACAGCACTGGCTCCACCGTCTCCTCCGAGCGCTCTGACTCCGACAGGGGTGAGCCTCCCCCCAGCCCCCGTACCCTCCCACCCGGGCAGAGGGGGGCGCCAAGAAGCCCCCTGACTTAGAGAAGTCAAGGGGTGTGACCTGCAGGAGCCGGCCTCCCGGTTCCTCAGTGGTTAGGCCCCGCAGCCGAGCTTGTCTTTGCCAGAGCGGGCCCTCACCGCCATCTGTCTCGTCCCCACAGAAGAGATCGACGTGGACGTCGAGAGCACAGACTATCTCACGGGCGACCTGGACTGGAGCTGCAGCAGCGTGAGCGACTCGGACGAGCGGGGAAGCATGCAAAGCCTGGGCAGTGATGAGGGCTACTCCAGCTCCAGCGTCAAGAGAATAAAGCTCCAGGACAGTCACAAGACGACGTGTCTTGGTCTCTAGGAGAGCGTGGTCGCTTCGGCTGCCGCCCGGATGGTCCTCCCTGTCGGCTCCGATTTAGGTAGCGTATGGGACCTGCCCACAATCCCCTCGCACGTCGGCTTCCGTGTACCACTTCACCAAGAGCAGCTGCGTTTAACGTTGTCAAGGAAGTGCTTAGGATTGTGGGTTTCTGTTTTTTTCTTTTTCCTTTTTTTTCTTTTCTTTTTTTTTTAAATCCCCGATCCCCATCTCAAAAGGGGTTGAGCGGCCCGTGCCCGCCCAGTGTTGGGCAGGCCGGCCCCACTGAGCCAGTCAGTGTAGCCAGGACACCCAGGGGCATCTCGACTCCATGTTGTTCAGTCTGGGGTGGCTGAACGCTCTTAGCCCCGCAAGAAGTTGGGGGATGCCGACCAGGATCGTGGATTTCTGATTGCATCCTCTAGCTTCTCTCTTTCTCTCCACAAGCCTCTCTGAGAGACCGTACATTCCAATCAGTTTGAAGCATCCAAGAACTCTGAGGCCAAATAAGCACCTCTCACATCTCGGCAGTTTCCCCCTCTTATTTACTGTCCCGTGTGGTCTTCTAGACCTTCCTTAACGTTTTCTGGCTTCCTGTGTGACATGCCTAGCAGAAACGTCCGAATGTGTCTTGTGCTTAGGAAACTGAAGGAAACAAACTTTTCAAGTTGAGATCCTGATCTCAGAACTCCAAAGTAAGCTTTGAAAGTGGCATTTAAGAGCACTTAGCCCTGGCCCTCACCACCCGTGACGAGTCAGGAATACCTCCAGAAAACACACCCTTCTCACACATACACACACACACACACACACACACACACACATACACATATACACATACACATGTACACACACCCCCCAAGTGAACGCCCCAACCCACATGCAAACAGGAGCAGTATTTCTCACCTTCAGATGGACACCTTGCTTATAAAAGTTCCAACATCATTTGTTCTCACGAACACAATGGTACAATCTATTTTTGTGTGCTGTCCCTGGGTCCGTGCTGTGTCCTGCTCTCCGAAGGCACGTTTGCCCTCCAAGTTGGTTTTGCTACTTGTCTCTGGAACATTTTTTTTTCCTACCTCAGAGATAAATGAGATCTCCATTTCCCACTTAACACGAACTGATTATGCCTCTTTTTTTTTTCCGAATAAGTGACATTTGGTCCAATCCTAATCTATTTTCCTATGTAACTTTCAGCAATAACTGAGCTTTGGCGCTAGCTGAGCTAGTGTCCATCATCAGTGAAAGGGGAAAAGTCCACATTTCTACTCTCTGTTGCAGGTGAACAGGAGGGGATGGTACAGTGTTACTAGAATCCCTCTCCTCACCGACTGTTTTTGGACGCACCCAGAAACTTCTTTATGGAGGCTTTTGGGTTGATAGTTTAAAAGGCTGATTTTTCTTTCTGGTTATGATTTCTCCCTTAAGTGGTCTCCCACTTTGTAGCATTTTTATTTAAGCTGAAACAGAGCACATGTATATGTACATAAGACACATTAAATCTATAAATACTATTTATTCATTTTATATAAACTAATGTAATGGAAAATAAATTCTTATGACTTTGTGCTTTTATAGATGTTCTAGAAACTTTGTATGTAGGTATCTACAAAACTGGTTCATTTCCCCTTAATATTTTTGCATTCATATTTTCGAGGTCTCGATGTTTTCAACCTCTGGCGAGCCTTTTTCATTGAATTTGAACCATTTGTAATAACTGTGACGCTGAAACAGAGTGTGTGTCACAAAGTGATGAGAACATTCCTAAAATCTACAGCCGCACTGCAACCTAAGGGCTCACTGGCTGAACCGGTAGCGGTGGCCGCCTGTGCCCCCAGCCGGCCTGCGGTCTCCCCCACCACAGCCTCGCACCTCCTCAGCGCCCCCTCCTTGCCAACAACTAAAAGTTCAAACGCACTCCACACGGAAGCTCATTCTAGACGTGAAGAGCAGTCTAAAACTACCTTTGTGTTTATTTTTGCTTTTTAAATGATTTCTTAATGTATGCAAAAAGTTTTAATTGGAAGTAGTGGATTCCTAAATGATTCCAAAGTCATCTGTAATTCTTCTATTTTTGTTTTGTTCTGTTTTTCTCTTCATTTTGGCTTGGGGTGGGGGGAGGGGCAGGTGATACAAAAGATTTTTCTTTCTTTTTTCTGTTTTTTAATTGTTGGAATCTTTTCCAATTACCAGCTGAAGATTTGCACTGAAATACAACTTGTATGCCTTTTGCATTTTTAAAGCCTGCTTCCTGAATTTAAGCAGAGTGATAGTGTTCAAAGAGCCAGCTCAGCCTGTAACATGTTTGAAAAAAGATATAACTGCACTTTGAGGTCCCTTTTGAATGCCATTCACTAGACCTCGCAAGCATTTTAATTGCTACCTTCAAGCGCCTCACAAGTCCATGATGCTGGATGCTGTATGGCATTGAAAACTCAAGACTTTGGGAAAAGCTTGTGGGCTTGCGTTGAGGGAGGGAAGGGAACAAAACTCATGTATTTTGTTTGTTTAATTTAGAAATAAGGCATCTGAGAGATGCTGTTATTTTCTGTGTTTTAATTGTGCCTTTTGAGTTAAACTGCATTTTTGTCTTTTGGTTGAAATATGAAATGTACTGTCCCAATATAAAATAGTAACTATTTGACCTTTGCACTGTTTGTCTGGTCCTTTTCAATTTGATGGCATATAAATGTGGAACTTGATAGATCTCTATATTTTTTATGCACTTGTGATAAACTGACACCAGGGTTAGACACAAATTTCAAAGCTCAAGGTAGACCAAATCAGCGTGCCAGACAAGCCTCTCTCTAACCAAAACTGTAAGCTTCAGGACCAGCAAACTCAGCCCAAGGCAGCTAACCCTCTTCCCCACGTGGCCGATCAGCCGCCCTGATTCGCCAATCTGCCCTGCCATTCACGTATCCACCAGCATGACTGTTAAGAGCTAGACAGTCTTTTTGGTTCTGGTTTTTCCTTTTTTTTTTATTTTTTAAGCAAAATGAAAAACCTTTCTATTAGGGTTGTTGGGGGGAGGAGATGGGCAAAGATATAAACCCCAGCCTTTAAGACTTTGACTGTTGTACGTAAATAATAGATGTGTGTAAATATAGGCACATGCATATTTTTATGTGAAAACTGGTTTTAAGAAACTAAGAAGAAATCTACACTCTTATTGATACCATTGCAATGCAAGTGGGAAAATAAAGAGTATGTAGTGCAGTTTAATTTCATGCAGTGAGAAGATCTCTATGTGTGCTTCTGCTAACATCCAGAAGACCTAACTTTCCCTGCCTGTTGGCTTAGAATGGCAGGCACGCACCCAGGGTGTTTTTGGTTTCTTTTGCTAAGCAGAGATCTGGAACTCAAGGTGCTGATAGTGACCGTGGCTCCCTTCTCTAGTCACATATCTTACGCTAGTGATTCAGATTCAAAGAGCGTCACCTTTTTGATCAGGACCTAGATTTTTCTTCCTGTCAACCCAAAGCTAAAATAATTTCAGTGTTGATTCAGAATTGAGCTCTAAGAAGGCCCTGACCCTACATTTGGCCGCTTAAGTGGCTTGAGGATTTTTTTTTTTTAAGATGAGCATTCTCCTTTAACCTCTACTTTTTTCCAAAAGAAACAAAGGGTCCTTCTCTGGGTTTCCTATGGGTCTCTTCTCTGTCCCTGAAGTGACCAAAAGCAAATCTTGGGGTGTGGGGAAAAAGAGTATAAACTGGGTAGAATTGTGATATTCAGAATAACTGCCTAGCAGTATCTTGGGGCTTAATAATGCATTTTGTGGACTTCTTTCTTCCTCTCCTCCACCCTTTAAAGAGAAAACTTACTTTTGAAAAGTATATACAGACACATAACTTAGGTTTTTATATCATAATGAATTGGCAAGGATACCACTTTCATCGTGCTTTATAATCCATTTAGTCCCCCAAATCTCACTCCTTTCTTTCCTCTTTACTTGTTTCCCCGAGTGTCTTTGTCTTCCCCTTTTACCTGCTCTGTGTGTTGAACACCAGAAAGTCAAAGGCTACAAAGCAATTTCCTGCATGTCAGTCTCTTATTTTTGTATGTCTAACTCTTGGATGCAGTAGGTTTCAGTAGCTGGCTACTCCTGATTTTAAAAATCCTTCCTGGGAGAAGATGACCCAAAGACCCTTTTAGATGAGGTGTTTTTTCTCATTCTACATGATCAGATTTCTGTAGACTGTGGGATGTTTTGTTTTTGGAAATATTTGGGGATGGGGGCAGAGGGGTATGATATGTGGTTTATCATGATTTTTTCATTAACTTATTACGTGGATGATTTTCTTACCCAATCTTCTGAAAGAAGAAATAATTGCCTGGCACTGTTATCACCAGCTATTGAATGGCTGAAGAAATTGAGTATCTTTGTCTTCTCTCAAAATCATAAAATAAGAATTAGCAAAGCACTTGTTTCTACGATTTACCCAGATTTTAAATTTTGATTTCTTATTCTGTCTGGAGGGTGTGGAGGATTGAGAGGGCTTTCTTCATTTTAGCTTTCACCAGAGAACCAAGCTTGCCTTGACCCCTGTCCTTAGAATTGGTGCTCTAGGAATGTTGCTGTAAACCATCAATGTTGGGGGCCATCACCCTAACAGTAAACCCAGCCTAAACAGGGAGCAGCAGACAAGAGTGTGAATTTCTGTTTCCAGATGTTTATTTCTTGATGTAAATATGATGCCAATGTAAATCCTGTGTCAAGACATAGAGAATGGTGCTTTTTACTACAGTTAGTACATGCATTTTGAGAACTACTCCATGTTTTAGAGAATCTTTGCTGTGTATATGTAAACTTCTGTATTGTTCAACCGTTAACAAATAATAAATTATTTCATTATTAAAGAAATTTTCGTCTTCCTGATGTTTTGTACCCAGTTTAACCTTTTGTGGTTTTTTACTTAGAGAACTAAGTTCATCAGGTTTCTCTTTCCTTTTAATAATCATGGAAAATTTGCTGGCCAAAAGTTCTCAGGACTTGGATTCTGTAATGGGAGCTTTGATCATGTGGCTCCAATTGAGGCCCTTCCCCGCTGCTTTCCTCCTGTTCTGCTCAGGCACTTGCTCTTGGCTCTGCTCCACTGCGATACATCTGATCATGCAGACTGCATGCAAGACCACACAGCAAACCAGACTACCCTGTCTTTCTGGCAGCCCGTGATCTGGTGGGGAAGAGGGCAGTGCACTCACCATTCAGTGCAATACAGTCAGTGGTGGAATAAAGTCATACAGGGACAGGCTATGAGAAATCATAGAGGTAGTGACATTCAAGTTGGACCCTGGAGAAAGAGTGTTCCCTTGCAGGCAAAGAGAAGAGTCAGCACAACCAGGCATGTGACGGAGAAGGGAGAGCTTCTGGGGCTGGGGTGTGGCTGGGAGCCTGTGATGAGTGATGGGGTGCAAGGGGGACACCGCACCAGGAAAGACAAGTCACTGAGAGGAGAAAACGCACCTAGTTTAGGAAATTTGTTTTTTCACATATTAAACCTTTTGGTTAATTCACATTTATTCATTAATTAAAAAAAAAATTATTTGGACTTCATTTGTTTTTCTTGATGCACGATCCTACCAAAGACACATGTTAAATCCCAGTCATCTCTCCTTCAGACCCTTCTGGCTGTAACAGTCACTCAGACTTCCCTTGTTGTTGCTGTTGTTCTGATATATTTATTATTTTTTATTCATTTGTTTGGCTGTGCCAGGTCTTAGTTGTGGCACTCAGGTCTTCACTCTTCATTATGGCATGCAGGATCTAGTTCCCCAACTAGAAATTGAACTGCCCCCTGCATTGAGAGTGCAGAATCTTGGCCCCTGGACCACCAGGGAAGTCCCTTTCTATTCATTCATTTGACAAACAGGGATTGAGTGCCTGGGCTGCTGCGCCAGGCTCTATCTTAGAGCTGAAGACATACCAATGAACAAAACACACAAAACCCTGCCCTCTCGGAGTTCCTTTTAGAGCAGCAGGCTTAGCGTTCAAGTCCTTGGCCAGGCAAGTTTGCTGAGCTGAGTGCACCGTCCGGACCTGACTGTTCCCTCAACAGAGCACTTGTTCAGAGTTAAGGAAAAAGGTGTCTTTCTTCTTCTTGGCCAGTGGCTTCTTATTTTAAAACTACCTAAAATTTTTGAAAGGTTTTTATGGTGCCCCAAAAGTGAACTATGATGACTTGAGGGTGTTATGAAAAAGTATCCTTCTGGTATTTCTACTTGGGAAAAGCTAAGGCCTACCTCTTCTGTTCTCTCCCCAAAAAGCAGGGCTTTATGGTAGGCCCTCCTAGGACATGTTAGTCTAGGACCCACCTCTGTGGACAGGCTCCAAACTGAATCCATCAAAACTAAATTGCCAGCAACATGGAAGAAAGGTACATTCTGCCTTGCATCACGACCCCTGTTTACTGTGGCAGAGAAAGGAAGCTTTAAACCACAGATAACCAAGACAGCTCTCACATAAAGAGAACCTCCCCTACAAGATGACAAATCTTATTTTCAAGGTTTCCTGACTTTGTTTGTTCACAGTAGCCTGATGAAAAGAGTCTTCTTCTCTTCTGCTATTTGGGCCCATGGTCAACTCACACGTGCCGAGTGCTTATTGAGCACTGAGTGCTCTGTTCTGTGTCCCCCGACCCTGGCCAGGAACTCTCACAGCCCTGGGGATGTGTCATCATTATGCCCATTTCACAGGTGAGGACGCAGAGAGAGGGCTGAGGCATCTTGCCTTGAGTCCACGGAGCTGGTGACCTCGGGCCAGAGCCCCACTCTCCCTTGCCTCAATTTTTGCAAATTGTAGTTGTGTCAAGTTCTAATCAGTTTTTCATGCATAGGCACCTTTTCTGTTTTAAGGCTTTGAATGCAGCTACCTACTTTCTGTGGAGGAACCTTCAGCTCCAATTAGTGGGGCAGAAACAGGGGAAGAACATGACAATTGTGGATTGTCATGGCTTCGTCACCACCCTCCCCTAGATCTCTCCTCTCTGAGCTCGCAGTAAGGAATAACCACCCTCTCTGGACCCTAACACGGAGCCCATGGCAGCAAGCCAGGCAGCTCCTGAAGGAGGACGTTCTGTCCAAGAGTTGAAGATGTTCTTTCTCTACCATGTCTTTTGGGTTGAAGACCCCATGACATCACTCTACTGAGTCAACCAGCATTACCGCATACAGATCTGCTTAGCCTTGGAGTCCCCATCACCCCATCATCACCAAGCACCACTTTGCCCACCTCTTAGGTGTCATGTGGCCTAGACGAGGAGGGGCACACCGAAACTCCATGCACAGAGACCCTGGTATAGCAGGCCTGTGCGTATAGCCCACTTGGCCTTCCCCTCTGTTTGGGATAGTCAGCTTCCAGGGCTCAAGGGCCCCACAGGAAGTCCTGTTCAGGGCTCAGCACTGACTGGGTGGAAAGTCAGCTCTCTGCCCACTCTGTCCCAGGCGAGACTTGTGGAGTGGCCGTGTGGAGCCCAGACGAAGTGGTTGGGGCTACTGACTAGTGGTGACAGGCTGCCCAAAGAGAAAGGAAGCCACATGCAGGAAGAGAGTGAGGGACCCTCCTTCAGGCGGATAGGAGGGTAGGCTCTGTCTGGCTAGAGCTTCCTCCAACCTCCCTCCTTGTGAGCAAAGTCAGCATCTCTGTGAACACAGGCTCCAGCCTTGGTGGGTAGCTGAAGCAAGAGCCAGCGCTGGAGCAAAGGGAGCGGCCCCAAGACCACGGAAGAGCTGGTGGCCGGGGAACTTGGAGGGTTGAAGAGGTTCACTGTGGCCCTGGCATGTGTGCTAAGTCACTTCAGTGGTGTCTGACTCTGTGTGACCCCATGGACTTCAGCCCACCAGGCTCCTCTGTCCATGGGATTCTCCAGGCAAGAATACTGGAGTGGGTTGCCGTGTCCTCCTCCAGGGGATCTTCCTGACCCAGGGATTGAACCCCATCTCTTAAGTCTCCTGCATGGCCGCCAGATTCTTTACCACTAGGTGCCCCCTGAGAAGCCTTGGGGTGGTGGTGGGGTGTTCTTTTATAGAATGCCCTTGGCCGCAGAGGTGAGCGAGGACAGTCAAAGCAGAGAGCTCTGTGTCAAGGATCTGCCTCCCTTCAGAGAAAGCATGACCTGGGAGAGAAGATGCCTGGAGGCTGTCCCCAGCCCTGCACAGGGGGCAGGGGGATAGGAGACCCAACATCCATCTGCTGGGAAGTTTGTTCAGTTAAAAACAGAAAGTCTGACCAACCCCTGCCTTGCCTGGTTGATATTCCCACCGCCCAGAAGGCAGAAGATGTTTTCATGAAGCACCAGAGCGAATTCTGATCCACGAAGACAAGCAGGATGGCCAAGTGGGAGGAGAGGTCCTCAGGAGGAGCACCATGTCCCTTAGATGCCTCGGAAAGGGGTCCCAGGTGACGGTCAAACACACACACTCTGGTCAGATGGATCCCGCCCTTTCCACTCTGGGTGACCTGGCTCTAGTTTCCTGGGTCTGCATAGTGAATATATAATAGTATTTATTTCTTGGGATTGTGTGGAAAGTCCAGGGCCTGGTGGTCCTGAAGCTTAGTGTCTCTGAGCAATGACATTTAGTTCATTAGCAAGGATAGAAGCTGGGGGAGTGTCAGGAATGTAACAGATTTTCAGGAAACAAAGTTCTGACTTTCAGAAAAAAATCAGCCTGGAAGGTAAAATTACATTAGAGGGTAGGGAAGCGTTCAAATATGTCACTCTGACTGTGCTGTTTTAGACAATAAATTGTGGGCAGGAAGTGGTTAAACTGAAAGGAGGGGCAGAGAAAGGCTGACTCAGGGACAGAAGGTGACTGACTGTGGGGGAGGTGCCAGTTTTCAGGTGATCCCTCACCCAGGGTGCTGCTCAGAAAGGCAAAACTTTAGCCCTAATGGGACTTCCCTGGTGGTCCAGTGGCTAAATTCCAAGCTCCCAATGCAGGGGGCCCAGGTTCAGGCCCAGGTTCAGGCCCTGGTCAGGGAAGTAGATTCCACATACTGCAACTAAGAGTTCACGTGCTGCAACTATAGAGTCCCGTGTATCACAGCTAAGACCCAGAGCAGCCAAGTAAAGAAATATTAAAAAAAAAAAAAAAAAAAAAAACTAGCCCAGAATCCCCCAGCCCGGCAAGGGCAACCCTCAAAGAGAAAGCAGGCAGTTCAGGGGTCGCTCTGAGAGACATTTTCAAGTAACTCATCAAAAGAGTGCTAGATCCTCAAGTCCCGGCCTTTGCATGCATCTTTCCAACAGCAAATTCAGACCAATCATAGCTAGAGTGCTAGCGAGACAGTCAAGGAAGAGCCACACTTCAGGTGAGAACTCTGAGCAACTACAGACATGGTGACATTCTCTGCAATTTTGGAGTTAAAAGCTTGAGTCAAGCAGTTGCCAGTTCAAGTGCAGACCAGCACTGGGCAGTAATTGCATGGGGCCTAGAAAAGGCATCAATGGAAACAGATCATCAGGGCAGGACCTCTCTCTTCACCACACTTAGATCCTTTAAGGGCTTCCCTGATAGCTCAGTTGGTAAAGAATCCGCCTGCAATCCTGAAGACCACGGTTCAATTCCTGGGTCAGGAACATCTGCTGGAGAAGGGATAGGCTACCCACTCCAGTATTCTTGAGCTTCCCTTGTGGCTCGGATGGTAAAGAATCTGCCTGCAATGCAGGAGATCTGGGTGCGATCCCTGGGTTGGGAAGATCCCCTGAAGAAGGGAAAGGCTACCCATTCCAGTATTCTGGCCTAGAGAATCCCATGGACTGTATAGTCCATGGGGTCGCAAAGAGTCGGACACGACTGAGCGACTTTCACTTCACTTCACTTCAGATCCTTTAAGGCGGGGCAAAAATTCAGAACCCAGTGCAAGAATCCCAGTGCTTTCCCTGAAGAAAGGGTGTGTGTTTCCTCAGAGAAACGGTGAATCATGAAGTTGATCATCTTTCTCTACTTGCTTTGGCTGCCAGGAAGCTCAGAGTTATATGCACACCTCACCTTTAGTAATTATGTGAGGCCATGTGATTTGTAATTAGTGTTCTAAATTACCCCTAGTCTTTTCTCTCATCTTGATTTTTATTTAAAAAGTTTCCTACTTTAATATATGTAAATTTGGAAGTCATTTCAGATTTAGTCTTGTAGAGAACAAAGCGGATGGTCATATAGGAGCACTGCCTGCGTATAAATGAAAAAGTTTCCGGTCTTCTCTTTTGCAAGCAGAGGGAAGTAAGGTTGACTAAGCCAGGGTGAGTTATGAGGGTCAACAATGAGGAGAGGGAAGGTGAAGTGTTTTTAAGTAGTGGAAATGAATTTGCCAAAGTATAAAAGAGAGCTGCCTCGGGGCAGAAGGTAACCCCACCTCGTCTAGAGGAACTGGGCTCCTCAGGGGCTTTCCACAGAGGCTGGAGGCAGCAGCAGAGTTGACCTGGGTCTGAGTCACCTGTCAGAAGCGGAAGGAATACCACTCTTTCTTCTCAACTCAAGAAAGTTTACTGGGTTTGAAAGCAAATGAGAATAGTGTTTTTATAGGACTAGCCTGGAATCCGCTCTAGTGCATATTTTTAAAAAGTAAATCACCCACAAATGTCAGCATTTTGTTAACAAATTACTCGTGGCCCCACCAAGTGAACCATGGGTTAGTGGACACAGGCCAATCTGCAAGATGGTGGCCAGCAGTGTAAACGGAACACTGTCCTCAGCCCTGGACCATTCAACACGACTGTGGGAACCTGGAGTCGAGTGTGGCTGGCACGTTCTCCACATCTGCGATGACCCCTGGATAGCAAGTTGGCACGCAGACCGCCTGACAGAATCAGGGTCCAGTCATTCTTGTCAGGCTGCCGTGAGGGATGTCACGGACCTATGAAGGGCGTCGTCGTGGACAGATGCAACTGAAGAGACAGTACAGGCTCCTGTGTTCAGTCATGAACACACCAGTCACAGGGGGCTGTCGCCAGGTTGGCTGAATACCAAGTCTCCACTGTGCAGGGACTGTCACAGAGCAAAGCCCTCGGGTCTCATAAAGAGGCCCATAGGGGAAACCAGAGCAAGTAGGGGCCCCCAAAATGGGGGCTAACGGCTCAAGACAGCACGGGGCCCAGCAAAACTTCCTCCCTGGCTCTGCTCCCCTCACTCCACCCCAGGCTCTCCCCACCCCCATCCATGAGCATTTCAAAACAGACTTCAGATCTCAGCCTTCCTTAACGGCCCAAACCCCCTTGCCGAACTCCACCTGTCTCAGCAGCACATCTGAGTCTCATCTGAGTCCCCACCTGACCTGGTCCCAGCTACCCTCCCTGAAATCTCTTTGCCGATTTCAAAAATCTGTATAGTCAAAGCTATGGTTTTTCTAGTAGTCATACATGGATGTGAGAGTATATGACAGAATCTTTATGGTTGGACTGTAAAGAAGGCTGAGAGCCGAAGAACTGACGTTTTCGAACTGTGGTGCTAAAGAAGACTCTTGAGAGCCCCTTGGACAGCAAGGAGATTGCACCAGTCAATCCTAAAAAAAAAATCAACCCTGAATATTCATTGGAAGGACTGATGCTGAAGCTGAAGCTCCAATCCTTTGGCTACCTGATGCAAAGAGCCAACTCATTCAAAAAGACCCTGATGCTGGGAAAGATTGAGAGCAGGAGGAGAAGGGGACGACAGGGGATGAGATGGTTGGATGGCATCACTGACTCGATGGACATGAGTTTGAGCAAACTCCAGGAGATGGTGAAGGACAGGGGAACCTGGCATGCTGCAGTTCATGGGGTCGCAAAGAGTTGGACACGACTGAGCAACTGGAAAACAACCCTCCCTGAGCTCAAATCCTACCATCCTACCCCTCACTCATTCTGTTTCACCTGCCCTGGCCTGGGGGCTGGGCCTCTGCCTAGAAGGCTAGCCCGGCCACCTCCCTTCACTCAGGTCTCTGCACAAACATCAGCTGACCCACGAGAACTCCTTGACCCCCTTGGCATAAAACTGCATATCCCCCATTAGTTCAGTCCACCACCCACCCACCCTGATTCATTTCTCTTTATCACCACAGGACAAGTCATTTTTTTTTTGTCTGTTTGGTATTCAGATACAGCTGTGCAAAAGCAGAGGCTTGACTCTGCTCTGTGGCTCTGTTCTAGCACCTAGGCCAGTGCCCGGCACACTGGATGGAGGGATGCTTGAATGGATGGATGGAGGGATGGATGGATGGGTGAGTGAGTGAATGAGTAAGAGACAAACTTCTAATTCAGAGCTGAAGCAGACAATATTTTCCAAAGTCATGTGCCCCAAGGGCAGATGGTGAGACATGGAGTGAGGTTTCTCCTACATGTTAAGGACTGTATCACCATCAAAGCACAATGAAGGCAGTACGATGAGAGTCATGGAAATTGCCTGAGCTTTAGAATAATCCAGATGACGTGGCCCAAAAAAAAAGCAATTTGATAGAAAATAATTTGGTTGAGAAGAAATTGAAAGGAAAACAATTCAGTCTGAGGGACAATTTGGTCTAAAAAATACATTCCATCTTATTTTCCAAAAACTGGAATTTTGATGTAGCATAGAAGAGGAGTCAGAGAAGGCAATGGCACCCCACTCCAGTACTCTTGCCTGGAAAATCCCATGGACGGAGGAGCCTGGTAGGCTGCAGTCCATGGGGTCGCGAAGAGTCGGACACGACTGAGAGACTTCACTTTCACTTTTCACTTTCCTGCATTGGAGAAGGACATGGCACCCACTCCAGTGTTCTTGCCTGGAGAATCCCAGGGACGGTGGAGCCTGGTGGGCTGCCGTCTATGGGGTCGCACAGAGTCGGACACGACTGAAGCGACTTAGCAGCAGCAGCAGCAGAAGAGAAGTGCATTCTTTTGTGCCTTTTCAAGCATGTTGCTTAAGTTTCAGAATAGTTTTACTCTCTGCTTAAATATCTGGCTAATATTTTAGCCAATTATTAATATTTTAATTCTGTTCATTTAAAAATTTTATCATTAAATGCCACACATATAGATAAAAGTCCATAAAACATAAATGTACTGCTTAGTGAATTATTATAAACACCCACATAGACACAACCCAGTCGAGAACCAGGACACTGTCGGTCCTCAGGCGCCCCCAAATGCCTTTCCCTACATAGAACCCTCATTACCCAAAGGGACAGGGCAACCCTGCTTCTGCTGTAATCATATCCTTTCTTGCCTTTATAATTTTCCTCCTGAGTAGACATCTGTACGCACTGCAGTTTAGTTTTGCTTGTTGGTTTTAGAATATTTTGTAAATGGAATCACACCGTACATGTCTGTGTCTGGCATTTTTTCACTTAACAGTGTAGCTGCGAGGTTTGTGTGTGTCACATGTGGTTGCAGCATGCTCGTTTTCATCACTGTATTGTGAGGTTGGTAACAGCAAAAGGTTGGAAACAATCTGAATGTCCAAAACTAGGGAATTGGCCAAATAAAGTATGAGTTTACAAAACAGAAAGTACTGCATAATCCTATTTTTGCTAAAAAGGAAAACCAAGAGTTAGAGAGTGAAAGAGAAAGAATGAAGGCAAATACATCCATATGAATGTCTACAGAGAAAGGTCTGGAAAAATATGCCACATCTGACCTAGGCGGAGTGAGTGGGTACAAGGCTCTTTGCAAAGTTTCTTCATATATTTTTGGACTGACCTAATTTTCTGGTTTTCCTAAATGAGCAGTATTGCTTTTGTAAAAGAAAGGGAAAAAAGGAATTTAAATAATGAAAAACTCATCAAGCAATAATAAGCAACAATCAAAAAAAGAGGCTGTGGAATTTTGGTGAGGTTTAAGGGAGGGTTTTCCTTCCTAGTTTATTTTAATGCCAATATGTCTCCTCTACTTGTTTGATGATTTTTGTGAATTTTTTGCATAAAGCAATAGAATCAATGAATGTTTCCGACCACAGTTAACATGTTAGGGAGTTCTGCAAATAGCTTACACACTGTTTAGTTAATGAAGACCTCTTTGTTGAAAATTTCATCTATTCAAATTCATTTTCACCCACTTTGTCTTGCCTTCCTCTATTTATAATAGATGCAAACAACCTAAATTCACTTTAGCCAAATCTCTGTTTGTCCAAACCGCTCCAGCGGACTGAACTGAATATTCTAAAGGCAGGCAGGCTTCAATGCCAACCTCAGTTCAATCATTTACCATGAGAGCAACACAGCAGATTAACCTTTCCCAATTTCAACTTCCCCATCTGTTAAAGGGGGGTAAAACCTACACTGTAGGGGTTTTGTGCCACTTAGAAAGAAATGTCCACATCAGCATCCACGAGCCACCTCAGGCCAGTCTCTCAGTCTCAGCACTGTTGATGTGCAGGACTGGGGAATTTTGTGTTGGGGTCGGGTTGGGGGGTGTCATGTGCATGGGAGGATGCCATGAGCAAACTCCCCAGCCCCTAGAGCTGTAACAACCAAAATTGCATCCAGATGTTGCCACCTGTGCCCTGAGGGCAAAACCGCTGCCTTATGTAGACTTGTCCCCCTCTCACAGCCAGTCACTGAGATTTCCCAAGTCCTGTTGGTTCTTCCTCCGTGTTACTTGGGAATCGGCCCCTTTCCCCACTGAGCCTGCTTAGCCTCATCAGCCAATGCCTGAGTGGCAGAAAAATCCCACAAAAATCCCAGACAGCTTCCCTCCACCCTGACTGTTCCCTGTGCTCCATCTGTGGGTAGTGGGACAGGAGAATACGAATGTGCACTTTGGTTGTTGATTGTTCCATCTAGAGCAAGTAAGTAACCAGGGTTTTAGGGCTCTCTTACGTCCCTGGGCCAAAAGCCAGTGTCGCCTGTAAGACAGAAGATACGTCCTTTCCCCATCCTTTGTACCTGCCCAAACCCACGGATGACACTATGTTTGAATGTCCTGAACAGGAGGTAGGGGAAGGCCTGTAGGTGAGTGAGAAAAGATGAGGACAGATCTGGCTGGGCAGGAGGTGGACAACACCCACACACCACTCAGCAGCCTCATCCCAAGGAAGTGACAAGACATCACAGGGAGTGGCTAGCCTGGCGTCCCTAGGATGTCAGGACCTGAGGCCCGGGCCTCTTGTACAAGCGTGCATGGCACAGACATCAGCTCGGCCACGTGGCCTAAAGGAACCTGTGGACAGAGACGCGGGCATCTATGACTTGCAGCCCCTCTCCCCGCAAAGCTTCAGTGCTGCCTAAGATTCTGGGACCTCTCCCCAGTCCAGAGCAGGAAATGCCCCCAAAATGACTGAGAGTGACTGTCTTAAGAGCTCGATTGAATGGGGACTCAGAGTAAAACATAATTAGCTTTAATATTGGGGGGAAATATCTCCAAGTGGCATTTCCCACACATCTCTGAATTTGCAGAGAGGCTCAGATGAGTTACAAACGCAGATGTCAACATGTCACTTCCCTGCCTTCCCCTTACCTGAGGATGAAGCCCCCTGACTGCACACAATGGAGGAAGTAGGTGCTTATTCTCCACACTTGCTCCCAGGACAGACATCACTAATCAATCGTGCCATCTTGCTGGCAGTGTCTGAACACAGTCCCAGAACCTTTCGCAGTGCCTCCGAGCAGGCAGCTGTGTGGATCTGAGTTGGTACTCGCGATGAAACCAAGTGTTTACTTTAGGACCCACCGCCACCGCCACCACCTCATCCTCCACAAACCCATTTTACCACTTTTAAAGTCGGGCTACACCATTGGTACATACGTTAATGTTTACAAGGTTTACTTTTTCTTTTTCCAAAAAATACTAAATTTATAATGCACTCTTGAATTGAGTGCATCTCAGAGCTGAAGAAATCTAGCATGGGCTATTCCTGCCCTTCTGGAGTTTCCTGAAAGGCCATTTAGGACCCTGCCCCTTTGTCCCCAACCCAAGTCACCCCATTAGCCGGCACCCGCCCAGCTTTTCTCCCTCCCTCCCCTCACGTTTCTCCCTCTACCCTGCATCATCTTGGGAAAGAACCACTTGTCTTTCAAGACTCAACTTAAAGATCTCCTCTGGAGCCCTTCCTGACCCCCAACCCCACCACGTGACCCTCCCTGTGCCCCTGCGCACATGGGCATGAGGAGGGGATGCCACACTGGGCCACTCTAAGGCCTGGGCTTCCTTTGCCTGACTGCCTTCCTCCTCTTCAGACTGTGAATCCCTGGAGGGCAGGGCTCACTTCACACCCTTCCTAGGGCGGGAAGATGCTCTAACTGGAGCTCAGAGAGAGAGGGCAGGGCAAGGCTGGCCCCAGGCAAGTCCCACAAGCAGCAGGTGGAGAATTCACCCCCATCCAGGCTAAGGCAAGGCTGGCCCACAAAATCTGAGCAGTCAGAACTCAAGAACCAATTTATGAGCCCACAGTGAGAAACAACAGCCAGCTGGAGTGGGTGGTCATAGTGGTCTGAGCAAGGTTTATCCTCCTTGCGACCAAGCCAGGGAAGCCACATATATTACCCAGGGTTGCTCGGTAGCAGTAGATTCTGGCCAGGACGGTGACTGATGGGACCGAAACGTGTGGTGGCATCAGCTCTGACAGCTGCCTCAGTGTCTCCTCAGTGTCTCCTCGGGGGCTGAGGACCAGGTGGGTAGGCCAGGTCACCTCTCTGGGGCATCAAGGCTGGCCACTCCCTCAGCATTGCCGTAAGAGAGGGACGTGTGGCCTTTGGTCTCTGACTCCAACTGCCCTCCTGATGGACACATGATGTCCTCAAGGTAAACTAATGGCCACAGACGGGCACCTAAGCACACCTGGGAGCCTTAACTCGCCTTGTGATGACTGCAGTCTGATTTGATTGTTTATCTTTCTTATTTGTTGCCAAGGACCACCCACACCTGGCACTGAGTAGGTGATTAATAATTGGTTGCTTCTGGCTTTGTTTTTCATAGGCTTATGGGTTAGCAATTCTGAAACTACTCTCCGGGTACTTAGGATTGAGCAAATAAGTAACCTGGAGTCAGGTTTCTCACTGGAGAAAGAAGTTGCACATATGGAAAGAAGGAAGATTAGAATAAACTCTATGGTGCTGGGTTGGAATTAGAGGTTCAGTATGAACTCAAATTTTAAATATATATATATATAGAGAGAGAGAGAGTATATATATATACACACACACACACATATATATTGAGAGATACATACAGAAGCATACATAGATGTACTGTTTTTTTCTTAGTTCTGACTACTGAGAGGATCTAAGAGTATTGACACCCTAGTAGTAACAAGCATACCCAACACCCAGCTCCTGGTTCCTAAATACCAGACTCCACCTAAAGGAACCAGGGCTCTTGGAGAAATGGCCAGTTTCAGGGGTGGTTCAGGGAAGGTACAAGATGAACCTAGAACATTTTGTGACAGAAAATAAAGAAGGGCTCAGATGATGGCAGGGACATGTCAGAAAGACAAAAACCAGTCTGAAGAGTTTCCCAAGGCCAAACTTAAAACAATGTGAGCATCAGAATGATAGTAACAGTATAGCTCACCAAATAAAACAATAGTCTGTGAGTCTACAATTATTTAAATAAACAATAAACAAACAGGAGGGAAAAACTCTTCATCAGAGTTGAGTGCCAGCTAACAAATGTAGAAGGGTAGAATTAGAAAATCACCATTGGCAGGCAAGGATCATCGAGGGGTCTAATAGGTGACTGATGAGAAAGGCTGTCTGTATAGTCTCAGTGCATCAGCCTGGAAGACACTCATTAATTATACAGGGAAGGGACTTCCCTGTGCTCCAAAGGCCAAGATTCTTCACTCTCAATGCAAGGGGCCTGGGTTTGATCCCTGGTCGGGGAACTAGATCCACATGCTGCAACTAGGAGTATGCATGCCACAACTAAAGAATCTTGTGTGCTGTAAATAAGACCCGGGGCAGACAAATAAATAAGTAATAAAGAAGATAAATATTTTAAAAAATTATACAGGGAAAATACATGTAGTTTACAGGGGGAAATCGGGCACCATTTTGACCAGCTAATTCAAGTTAACGTCACCAGTAATGGAATAAATAGGTGTCCCACACCACCTGATATGATCCACTGAGAAGGATACAATATCACTTTTGGATATTCTTACCAAAAATGCATAACCTGAATCTAATCCTGAGAAAATATCAGAGTCACCCAAATGTAGGTTCAAATTCTGCAAAATAACTGACCAGGCTCTTCATAAATGTCAAGATCATGAAAGACAGACTGAGGACTGGTTCAAATTAAAGGAGACCGAAGAGACATGACCACTAAATGCAGTGTGTGGCTGGCTTGGATCCTGGACCAGAGAACAATTGTTTTCTTTCACTATAAACGTCATTATTGGGCCTTCCCTGGTGGTCCAGTAGTTAAGACTTTGTGCTTCCAATTCACGGGGTGCAGGTTCAATCCCTGGTCAGGGAACTAATTTAATTGAAAAAAAAAGCATGAAGAATTATCTAGCAAAGTTAGTAAAATTAGTAGGCATTTAGTTTATGGTGCTTGCATGCACGCTCAGTTGTGTCCAACTCTTTCGCGATCCCACGGATTGTAGCAGGCCAGGCTCCTCTGTCCATGGGATTTCCCCAGGCTAGATATAATACTGGAGTGGGTTGCCATTTCCTTCTTCAGGGGATCTTCCCGACCCAGGGATGGAACCCGCATCTCTTGCGACTCTTGCATTGGCAGGAGGATTCTTTTACCCCAGAGCCACCTGGGTCACTATTAAAGAGGGTGTCTGGTGGTGATCATGAGTTGCCCCTTAACTAGAGGCATCAGAAAGTTCTAAGACAGGAATTTTCAAACATTTGTGTGTGTGAGAATCACCTGGAGATTTTGTTCAGTGCAAGTTCTGCTACATGTCTGGGTGGGGCTCAGATCCTGCATTTCTAACAACTCCTAGATGATGCTCACAATGCCTTTCTGCTGGCCCAGGGACCACCCTTTGGGTTGCAATGGAGTGGATACAGCTGGGATTAAGACCAGGCCTTCTCGAGCCTGGCTGCACCTCAGGACCACCAGGAAGAAGTGGATTTTATTGATCTTCCCAGTGATTCTGACGGGCAGCCAGGATTAGACCTTCACAGCCTCACCTGTGTCTGTCTTCTCCTATCCACTGTCTCAAGGTCAGACCGGAAGTCTGAATACTGCCATGGCTGCCAAGCTGAATTTGCTGCTGCTGCTCTACTCTGTCCTGTTCCCAGAAGCCAGGTGAATCTTGCTGCTCCTTCACAGTTCAAACACTTTCATACAAGTTAGGTGCAACTACCCACCCGGAGATCAAGTCCTCTGAGATGTGTGGCCGAAATCCACTGCTCACCACCCTTCCCCTCGACACTCTGCTCCCAGAAAGCAGTGCCCCATCCTGCAGCCCAGGTTCCCTTCACACACACAGCACCTGTCTTGTCTCAGTCCAGTCTCCAGCAAAGAGGAACCATCTCTCAGTACCTTCCTCCAGGAGGCGTGTGCTGTGATGTCAGTCTGGGTGGGCCCACCTGGGTGCTCGCTTCCCCCAGGAGAGAGAGCTGGCTGAGAGCCTGGTGACTCATCCTCACTCACAGCAGGGGACTAAGGGTCTCTGTGGCGGGGACACAGGTCATCCTGCTCCTGTTCATACAGTCAGGGCTCTGCAGCCCGTGTCCGTGGGGAATCACAGGAAGGGGACAACTTGGGTGTTGCCCTGAAATTCTGGCCTGGCACCCAACTCCCCATTCACCTGTTCACCTCCCACCCATTCTTTCCCTTCCCTCCTCCAGACCAGCAGGTGGCTAGGATCTGAGGCACCTAGAGGAAAATAGGTCACAGGGAGGTGCCACCTAGGTTGTCCCCTCTGGGGAGGGTTTGGCCTAGGAGAGAAGATGTTTTTGTCAGGTGTTGAAAACCAAATTTGAGATGGCGTATAGGGGACCTGGATGCCATGAGACCACCTCCTTCTCCTCTTCCCCTTGGCTCCAAGGCAAGGGCCAGGGCTGGGCTGCCGCGTCTCTGGTCTTCACATTCCTGAGGAAGAACTTCCTCTTGATCCAGCACCCGCTACTGCCCCATGCGCCCTGTGGCTGATGTAGCTGATCCCTGTTAGGATGCTGGGGAGCCCAGGGAAGGGGATTCATAATCAAGGGGATTAGGGACTGAGCATGCAGCGGTTTCCAGGAGAATCATAGCTAGAATCGGAGGAACGAGCAACCACTCTCAGCTCAGACAGGTTCAAGGTCAGGGCCTCAAAGGCTTCTTAGCATAAACCTCGTCCCCACCTCTGACTCCCACTCAGGCAGTTCCCCTCTCCCTCATGAATATCCAGATGGAAACTCCCAGGACAGGCTCATTCTACCCTCATGTAGGGAGAAGACCCTTCCCGCCTCCCATCAAGTTTCTTGAAGCTTTGCACCCTTAGTCCCCCTTTGGACCAGGGAGTTTTCAGAGCCCCAGTCCCGCTGAGTTCTAGAGAGAGGGGCGGGAACCTGGATGCAAATATGAGGTAGATCCCCTAAGAGAGATGTACCCCATTCCTGGATCTGGAATGTCCTCCCCCCAACCCCGCCTCCACTATCCTGCAGAATGCCCTTGGGCTGCCCTAGGCAGGGTAACACTTGGCCCCCAATCATGCTTTCTGCCTCCAAGTCCTGGCTCCCAGGTGGCTGTAAGAATCTATTTTCCAGGCAGAGACTTTATCAGTTGTTTACAATAACCATAATTTTCCAATCCACAATCAAGACCACAACTTGAGGGTCACTCTTGGGTATAAGAGGCAAGTTGAATACTAAAATACTGCAGTTTGTAATGATTAGAAGAATCAGGATTAGATTAGACATGACAAGAATTATGGAGGAACTAAGTCAAGCTATTTGAAATCGAGGTTGTCTTGGAAAATCCAAGCTATATCGTCTCTGTACATGTATTCTCTTCTGTTTTCTAGCGAGACCCTCTGAAAATACTTGAACCTTCCTTCTCTTCACCACTCATTCTCTGTTTTCCCCAACCTCTCACATCCATTGCATTCATCCCCAGTCAACACATTACATGGGTTTTCCATGAGTCATTCTTTATTGCTGTTTGAAGTCATGAATTATTGGCACAAGACGCAATGAGTTTCAAAGCAAATGACAGAAGGAAACACAGTTTGCAGGTGGGAAGACCCAACAGTGAAGAATCCCAGAGCAGCCATGACCCTGGCCTTGAGGGTTGGGTCTTACTTGTAAGGACCCTGCAGCCAGGACCTAGCCCAGTCAAGTCAGACTACCTGGCCCAAAGGTGATGGAGCCACATCTTTGGGGAGCTGAAGGGGTCCCCCAGTCCTCAAAGACCATCTTTGTAGCCTTCTTGGAACCTTCTTCTAGCCTCCAAGTCTTTGCCACCAACAGCAGTATGACAACCACAAGGACCCTCTCCCCTCTGAGACAGCCAACCTGCTCTCCTCACTTGTTCCTTTTCCAATGGAAGCTTCCCCTAACCAGGGCACATAGAGGCCCCTGCAGAGGGAGGAGCGGGGAGGGGAGCAGGAAAGGGAGGGGAACAGGAGCGGGGAAGTTGGTTTTAGATGGTTGGCCAAGTCCAGTGACCCCCTGAGTAGACGTGCTTGTCCCCTCCACCACGGTGGGTCCTCCCGCCAATATCTGAGGGGTGAGGCAAAAGGGGCTTCTCAACAAGAGAGTTGCTGCCCCCCGTCCTCTGAGGAGGGCTCCTCCTCTATGAGCTCCAGGTCGAACTCATCTTCCAGGGACCCTCCCACGGGCAGAAGGCGGAACTTCTTCCCTTTAAGTGTGCATGTGCGATGCTCGAAGTCCAGGACGGCGTTGTGATCCTGGAGCACGTCGGTCCCAATGATGGCTTCCTCTGCACTCGCGTTGGCCACTAGGAAGGCTGCCTTCAGCTTCAGCTTGCCCAGGGACACCACTGTATCCCAGACACCCAAGATCTTCATTTCGGCCCCGTTGGCCACTTTCACCACATTTTCAAAGGGCCGCAGCGTATCCAAGTCGCCATCGGTGACCTCCTCCCACAAGCTCGGGTGGACCACGGAGACCTGGGCCCCGGAGTCCACCAGGAACCTCACGGGCACTTTACCAATTTTCCCCTTGAGGTAGTAGCCCTTGCCCATGCTGTTGGCAAAGACGATCTCCTTGGGCAGGTGGCTGTGGGCAGCCTCGGGCCCCCCAAAGGTCTTCAGGAGGGTCTCTTTCACAGCGCCGAAGTTTCCCTGGTCCTCGGGACTGAGACCATTGAAGGCCCCCAGGGCGTCTCCCCTGAGGGACTCTTTCAGGAACCTCAGCTTGGTGATGTGGTCCCAGTGGTTGAGGTCGTTGATGACCTCAAAGCGATGCAGCCAGAGGTGTGGGGCCACATTGGCTCCATCGAAAGGCTCTGGGACGAAGGCACGCTCCCGGCTCCTGGCTCCACTCCCGGCCATCCCTCTGCTCCCTTCTGGAACTGCAGCAACAACCCACGGCAGGCAGAGAAAGCCACAGAGCAGGGTCAGCGCAATCACGCTGGAGAGCAAGGCTTCTCTAAGCAGACTGTTGCTGGGTGCCCGCTGTTGGCAGGCTGGAGGGACCAGGCGAAAGCTGTCTGAGGGACTGCTGGCTGCAGAGCTGTGGCCTGCTCACTCTGCAGAGCCTTTTTGATACCCAGCCTGGGCCCCCAAGGCTCTCCATTCGCCTTTGTTCTGGGAGCTCCGCCCCTGCTCCTCCCTCCCCCCTCCCTCCAGCATCCTGTTCGACGGGCAGGATCAGTGCCCCGCCCTTCTGCATCCATCAACGGGACAGGCCGCGGGCAGCCCACGTTGCAAGGAAGGCCAGCCTGGGTCAGAGGGGGCCTCCTCAGGTACCCTCCCCAGCCTGTGTCCCAGAATAACAGATGAGGACAGGACGACGTTACGACATCCAGGTGTTTGTCAGCTGGAGAAGGAAGGTGGAGGCAGGGACCAGAGGCAGGGACCAGGGACCATCAGCTTTTAGACTGGGGAGGCGCCTTTGCCCTCAATCTCGAGAGACCCCCTTTGAGTGGTTAAGGGAAAGGGGCTTACATTTACTGTGTTTCTGCTCTGTGTGAAGTGAGGGGCTGGGTGTTTCTCATGAGCTCTGAACCAAGTACAGAATCCCATAAGATTCTCTGGAGAGATGGAGGAGAGTCCCCAGAATCAAGAATGCCCATAAACAGTTTATTTAAATGAGTGAACACATGCACACATTTTCCATGAATGCAATTGCTACAGTAGGTTTCCCTCGTTGATCACACCTAATTCAGAGTCATTCTGCCCTGTGGGAATGGGTGCCAGAATCTGGAGTCGGGCTCCGACTCTAGCTCTGGGCAGGCCCCCTTCTCGGCTTCTCCCCTCTCACCTTCCAGAAGCCTTTATAAGAGTCTGTTCCCCAGATTCTTCAGACCACCTCTTCATCTGGGCATTTGTGCAAAGAGCAGCCAGAGAATTCCACTCCTTTTTATTCCAAGAGGGGGAAGCATCCACTGTGTTGGCAGAGCCAGCAGTGAGAGTCTGGACGGCTTTAGATGGAGGAGGTGGCTGTGGGACCTCTTGCTGGGCTTGGGGGTGGGAGGGTGGAGGGCTGTCCCAGGCCACCCCATGGATACCCAGAAGACAAATCTGGGAGTTCATGGCTGGAGTCTGACTTGGGCTTGTGCAGGGTGACTGGGGCTATTGGAGGGCCCAAATTTATGACCCTGTTTAAATGTCGTCCCTCCACAGAGCCCTCTACTCTGGCCTCATCAGTGTGCCCACTCCCAGGTGACAACCATGGCAGTGTGCTGTGTGGTTCATTCATGAGTCTGTGTCCTGCCCATGTACGACTGCCTCCAGGCCCCGTAGAAACTGACTCTGGGGCAAGTAGGCGCTCTTTACTGGGCTCCAAGCCTGCTGAGTGCTGTCACCAAACAGGAGAGATGAAGACAGGAGAGAAGCAAGAACCAACAGCACACCTGTGGCTCTGGGCTGTTTTTCCTGGCCCAGAGCCTGTCTCTCACCAACGCCGTGTCCCACTGATCACCCGGTGCCTAGTTGAATTCCAGAGGACCCTGGCTCCAGTCCTGCCCCTGGCCCGTCCCAGGGCCTCTGACTATGCCAGAAGACCCTTAGCACCCATGGCTGGGTCAGCCCCTTGCACCTGACACAGTGAGCCAGCACAGAGGCAGCTGGGTCAACACCTCTCATCACAGCTGCCTGGCTGAGGTGGGGCCATCGTGCCATTCCAGAAACCCAGAGGAGGGGGAAGTGGAGTCACTGGGCAGGTGGGTCTCCTAGAGGATTGCACAATGCAAAACCTGCACCCAGAGAAACGGCCCTGCACCCACAAGACCAGGAAGCCCCTTCTGCAAGTGGATGTTTGTGGATAGACTCCCAGTCCCTGGAATGGGCGTTGTTCTGTGGCCCAGGTGACTGACCTTAGTGGCTTTGTGTCTCCCTGGTCTCCTTGAACCCTTGGTCCCCTGGAAGTGGGAATGAGTTAGGAGGCTGGCATGTGACCGAGGGAAGTAAGAAGTAAGGTGGCTTCTCAACTGGCAACTAGGACTACTGGATCCCCCCACTGTGGCCTTTCAGACCATCAGGATGGACAGTGAGGTCAGGTCTCCCTGTTGCTGTTGTCTGGAAATAGGAGGCTGGGACCTGGGCCATGGTCCTCACTTGATTGGGTTTGGTGTTCACTTTGGCCAAGTCATTCAACATCTATCCCCGCTGTGAGCGTAGGGAAAACCCGCAGGGCCGACCAGCTGCTGTACTCCACCACTCTGAAAAACACGGAGCTTGCATGGCTAAATGGCTTGTCTCAGGCCCAAGCTGCCCAGTGCCTGTAAGAGTATTTTGCAAATAAAGGCAGGGAAGCAGGTGTGATGGGCTCAGAGAGGCATCCGGCTAGGTCCTGGGGCTTTGCTGTTGATGGCCTCTGACAGGGGCAGTGATCTAGTGGGCAGTGAGAGCTGATAGCTAAATATCTGGGAATTTTCTGAGTTAGTCTTAAACCAACTAGTAGCTTGAAACCACACTTGGTGAGAGCATTTATACCACAGAAATTGGCAAATTCTAAATCAAGCCCCTCTTTTTCTGGAAAGCCAGCTTGTCATCACATGCCTGCCTGCGGACCTTGCTTACTCTCTCTGGGGCAGGCAAAGCACCACAGCCAGTGATTAACAAGCTTCTAGCATCTTCACTCCTGCCCAACCGCTTGTGCCCAAGTCCCCTCTCTAGCCCCCTTGCCTCACGCTCCCCCACAGCCCTTATTCTTCTGGGTCCTTGGACCTGAGGCTCTCCTCAGCGAACCCCTCCAGGCTAGCTGTCCACACAGTCCCACCTGGGGTCCCCAAGACAGAAGCACACAGGGGATCTCATGGTTACTAGGCGAGCTGGCAAGGGTTGAGATTAGGAAGATTCTCTCGTGAAGATCAGGAAAATGGTGACATCAGTTCTCCAGCTCCCTTCAGCCTTGGGAGAAGCCCATCCCTGGAACACCTCAGAACCACTCAGAAACCTTGGGATTGCCGTGTCATTGTTGAACTGATGTGCTAGCCCAGCCGGGGCGGGACAGGCACCACTGCCTCCTCCCAGGACCCAGGAAATCATGGTTAATTATTGACAAATATAGGTATTGGGGCGGGAACACCCTCATTATTACCCATTGGCATCTCCAAAGTGTGCTTGGAGGCAGGCACTTATCCCAAAAGGAGGTAAATCAGGACAATAACAGGAAGGGCTTATGGGGTCCCCACCCTCCACACCCCTCACTGAGATTTGGGGGCTGTGAGCTCTGCTGGCCCCGCTTCCTGCCTCCCCTTTGCCATTTCATCCCTCCCCTGCCCTAGGGGTGGCGTATGACGCATTATAAGCCCATGAAAGGGCCCATTGGGGGCCCCTGAGAAATGAAGCCCTTGGTGAGCAGTGGGGACACCCCAGAAGCCGCATGCCCCTTCTCTTGACTGTTTCTTCTGCCTGACCACTGCTGGGGCATAGTGGGGCCCAGAGAGGAGCCCAAGCCCTCAAGTTCTGAGATTAGGGGGGTCCTGGGGTGCAGGATGGGCAGTGGGGGCCCTGGGAGAGGACCTGGGCTTTCTCAGGAGATCATTTTGAACAAAGAGCCCAGAGACACCCTACAGATTCCAGGGCTCTGAGTGAGGCCCAGATGTAACACCAGGAGGGGCAGAAAAGGCACCACCAGCCCTTGCTGTGCCCCGCACTCCCAAGATCAAGGTCACCCTGGGAACTGGATGGGGTGAGAGCAGACACAAATTTAAGGAGTTTTCAAGGCAGCAAAGAAGGTTGAGGGGAGACAGAAGGTGCACTTTCTCTAAGCGGGGATGGCTTCATGAGCATCCAACCTGTGAAGTCCCAGGGACTCTGCTCTCAGAAAGGCCAGGGTTGGTCTGATGCACTGCTGACTTGAAATTCCCAGTAGTTTGGAACAAGGAGCCCCACGCTCATTTTTTCCAGGCTCTGTAAATTATGTAGCTGGTTGTGTCTCCAACCCATCTGATGGGACTTCACACACATGGACGTATACACACATGTACATACACACACGCACACCCTCCTTACCATCTATCACACATATATGCTGTCACTCAGCTGTATCCGATTCTTTGTGACCCCACGGATTGAAGCCTGTCAGGCTCCCCTGTCCATGGGATTCTGCAGGCAAGAATACTGAAGTGTGTTTCCATTTCCTATTCCAGGGGATCTTCCCAATCCAGGGATCGAACCTGCTTCTCAGGTGGCACTGGTGGTAAAGAACCCTCCTGCCAAGGCGGGAAACATAAGAGACGCAGGTTTGAGCCCTAGGTTGGGAAGATCCCCTGGAGGAAGGCACAGCAACCCACTCCAGTATTCTTGCCTGGAGAATCCCATGGATGGAGGAGCCTGGCGGGCTACAGTACATGGGGTCGCAAAGTCGGACATGACTGAAACAATATAGCACACACATACACACACAAACACACACATACATACCCACATACATACTACATGCCCTCCTTACCACACATCACACATACATGCTCAGTCACTCAGTTGTTTCTCTTTGTGACCCTGTGGACTGAAGCCTGCCAGCCTCCTCTGTCCAAGGGATTTTCCAGGCCAGAATACTGGAGTGGGTTGCTATTTCCTACTCCAGGGGATCTTCCTGACCCAGGAATGGAACCCACGTCTCTTGTGTCTCCTGCTTTACCACTAGCACCACCTGGGAAGCCCTCACCCATATACATGTGTCCACAAAAACGCACCCCCCCACACACTGTGCTCACATCCTGCACATGTAAAACCCACACAAAACACACAGTCACACTAGTTCTCAGCTCAAAACGACTAAGCAATTGTGTAACATGCATATAGAACTCAGCTCCCACCTTTCATTTCACAGATTTCTTTGCACACACATTTACAATAAGTATTAAAACCATATTTATTGGAGACACCTGCAGTTTATTAGCCCCTGGGCATACTTACTGGCCCAGAAAACTAGGCAGGTCCCATCACCGTGGCTTACACGCTAATGAAAACAGGATACAGCTGGTTAACAGCCTGGTTTCTGAAGAGTTTAAGACCAACGTGTGTGTGCAGGCTGACCACTTGAAGCAGCACCAGTCACAGCCACACTGCTTCGAAAGTAGGTCACGCCGCCTTCTGCCCCTACCCACCGCCCTCACTGTGCGGGGCCAAAGACATGATGCCCTCTATTCCTCCTACCTCCAGGCTCTCCCACCACAAGCAAACTCCCCCAGGCCTGCCTCGCTCCTTGCAGCTCCCACCTGGTCCTTTCCTCCCAAGGCCCTGTCCTAGGGTTGATGTGAATGTGGGGTTGGGGAGGGTTGATGGCACAGCTCCTGGGAGGTGGGGACCCAGCTGCTTCCGGTGTCCTGCTTCAGTGGGTGGTGGCATCAGGTCCTCAAGCTGAAAAGAGGGGCAGAGTGGTGAATTGTGCACGAAAATCTAGTTAGGGATTCAGATCAGAATCCAAGGGCATCTGGGTGGGCTCTGACCAAAGCCAGGCATGTGGGGAAACCCACGGCGCTGGGAGGTGCCTTAACCCCAAACCACAGCCCCTGGTCTGCCAGTCCTGCTGTTTTGAGTGGGAATGCCACACCCGGCATTCACATCACCTGTGGCCAAAGGCGCAAGGGCAGGATAGCTTTTCCTTGTGTGTTTCCCATCCTGGGTCCTGGGCACAGCTCAGGGACAGAGTATTCCTGCCCTGGGTCCCTGCCCCAGTTCTTCACTGTTCCAGAACCACCTTCTCCCATTTGCGTCCCCTTTGACACTCATCTACCACCTGGTTTAAAAGCCTTCCACCTGGACGTCACCCCACTCAGCCCACCAGCTGAACTCCCCTTGTCAGCAGCCTGCAAGACTGTCATACTGGAGAGTCCCAAAGATGTTTAGGGAACAGTGATCCCAGGCCTAAAGCCACTGCCAGCCCTCCAGACCCAGGGTCAAAGCCAGGACCAACCAACAGTTGGTCAGAACAAGTTTCTGGCTGACTCCCTAGAAGTTCAATATGCCAAAACCAGTTCTTCCCGTTTTTATCTTTCAGTCAACTATGAAGATTACTTAAGGTGTTCGGAAGGCCTCCCCACTCCTCTCCTCCCAACCCAGACCCTCCAACTTAGGCTCCCGCCTTCTTCCCAATTCCTGGTGCCCCCACCCTGGACCAAGCTCTCATCCCTTCCTTCTCTGATTTCTGCCACCCTCCCTAGGGGCAGGGGTTCTGCCTGGTGACAGAGACTGGCTCTAAGGGAAGACCCCAGAAGATCCCCCTCTTTCTCATCTCCATGGTCCCCTCCATTTAACTCATCAGGTAGTCCAAACAGCTCTGGAGACATGAACTCACTTTTAACAAACAGTCCTGAAATTTATGAAACGTTCACAAAAATCAAAGTATACAGATTGTAGTCTCCAGGTGGGCTTCTAATGGCATCAGGACACTCAGCTTAAAGCTAGACACGTGGAGGACTTTTGTCTAACTTAAAATACCTCAAAGGCAGCTTTGAACTGATCCCAAAATAGCTTTAATTGCTGCTAATGATAACTGGTATCTTGAGGAATGCAAACATATAAAACAGCCTCGGCACAGGAGCTGCTGCTTTGGAATCCACTGCCAACTCGGCTTTGCTCCTGACTTACAGAAGATGGGGGACAAAGGGTGGCCCCTTCCGTCTGGCGTGTCAAAGTGGTCTCTCTGCTTTATCATCCAGAAGAAGGAGGGGAAGGCAGGAAAGGGAAGATGGGAACAACAGGGAGCCCTAACACAGATGGAAATCTCCAGGTTATTAGTAGCAGCAGTAACAGCCATTTATCAAGCACCTACCCTGGGCCACACACCGTGCTGGCGGCTGTGAGTGTAAGGCTCTGAGTCTAGTCTGAAGCGAGATGGGGATGGGCAGTGCCGAAGAAGCGGGCTGATTCCATTCCAGACCTATTTCTTGAGGCTAACGCTGCTTCACTTTAGGTAATGAATCAGAGCTGAGCCCTGCCCTCACAGAGTTCTCAGGTGAGTGGGGAAGAAAGACTCAGACAGGAGTGCCCTAATTCCAGAGAGATGAGAATGGGAGGCGGGCAAGATGGTGGTCCAAGGAGCACTGGGCACCTCATCCCATCAGAAATCTACTAGTATTACCCAAGAAAAACAAAAAGTAAAGGGATGCTAGAGAGGAGGGAATGAGCTTAAACCAGGGAATGAAGGCAACCACACATCACAAATTCAGATGGACTGCTGTTGCTCTCAGCTTACTCTGTGCAGGGATTTGGGGGCGAAGGCCCTCGGGCTAACACACAAGACAGGAAGGCAGTCAGTCTCTAGATACAGCAGTCCACTTGAAAATATGTGTATAAACATGGAAAAAAGACTGGAAGAAGATACTAGGTTGGCCAAAAAGTTGGTTCAGGTTTTTTTAACATCTTATGGAAAAATTCAAACAACCTTCTTGGCCCACCCAATACAACAAAATAAGGACAGTACCTTTGTCTGGGTGGTGGGATCATGAGGACCTTAATTTTCTCCTATATTCATTCTGAGAATATATTCTCTAATAAAAACATTATTTAAAAATAAACAAACTTGTTCTTGCAAGTTCTATAAGTTTAGAATTGTTTTCAAGTAAAAAAGTTTTTAACAGGGAGTATATGCGAAATCTGTTCCTTCCACTCAGTTCTGCTATCAATATAAAACTGCTCTAAAAAAGTCTATTATTTTTTTTTTTTAATTTTTAAAAGGTACTTAAAGAAGGGATAATAACATTGACAGTAGTAATAACTGTTGAAACTAAATGATAGGTATGAGAGTTTGAGTTTCCCACAACTTTGGGGTGTGTTCAAAAATATTCCATAATAAAAAGTAAAATTGTAAGTAAACAAGGGACTTCCCTGGTGATCAGGGGCTAAGACTCCATGCTCCCAGTGCAGGGGTCCAGGGTTCGATCCATGGTCAGGAAACTAGATCCCACATGCTGCAACTAAGACTTTTCACAACCAAAAAAAAAAAAGTAAACCAAAGCTCTGTGCCAAGACCATCCCCAGCCTGGTCTGCCCAGTTCTAGACCAAGCTGGTCTACCTTGCACAAGGCGCCGTACAGTCTAGAGCAACCTTGCTTCCCTCTGTTTCACTGTGTCCATGCCACTCTCTCCCCAAGCCCCTGGCTTCTGCCCCCTCCTCCGGGAGCTGCACCCTTGCCTGGAGATCTGTGTGTCACCCAGTCTTGGGCACTGGAGCTACTGGTGACCCAGGACAGGCAGGGTTGGTGTCCCTGCTGGACATCCTCTCCCCAGCCCCAAAGCAGAGGTTCTCAGCTAACTCCTGTCCACAGCACCAGCTGACACACGGGGCCCTAGGCTCCAGGCTCAACATAAAATCCTGCTCCCCGTCAGCACCCAGCCCCCCAAACTCATGGCAACAACACTAGACTTGACCCTCCTGCTGGGGCTGCCACCCAGCTTCCTGCAGGCTGCAGGCTCCTGTCCTGTACTCTTTCCTCATGGACTCTCCTCCCTCATCTGAGTCAGCTGGCACCAGGCTCTCACATCCTAAAAATGAGTCCCTCGCTGGTCCAGCATCTCCCTTGGTTAATGACCCGTCCTCTCCTTCCTCCCCAATCAGTTTCTAGAAGGGCTGGTCCACACGTGCAGGACCAAGGAGTGCACGTGCCCCACTGTGGGCACATGGGGCTCAAGGCCACCTGCGTCCCTCTGTCACCGAGCTGGTCTACCTTGCACAAGGCGCCGTACAGTCTAGAGCAACCTTGCTTCCCTCTGTTTCACTGTGTCCATGCCACTCTCTCCCCAAGCCCCTGGCTTCTGCCCCCTCCTCCGGGAGCTGCACCCTTGCCAAGGGCATCAATGGCTCCCCAGTGGCCGCTTCACAAGAGCCCCTCAGGGAATCTGCTTTTCCTCCTAGGTCTCTCCTGCCCCACTGGTTCCTAGGACCCAAGTTTTTTGATCTTGTGCCTCAAGGAGAACTCCTCTAGTCTTTCTTGGCACCTTTCTCCCCAAGGCTCCCTCTACCGCCCTTCCCCTGTCGTTCTACACTCTCCCCAGCCTGTACCCCTGACCTAACTCTCTGCTCCACTGCCACGTGCACCCCACAAGTCCACTTTCAACACTAAACACATTGTCTTCCCAGACCTGCTCTGCCTCATGAATTCTTTCTTTATCTGGGCAAAAGACACCACCATGGAGCCAGTTTCCAAATCATTCATCCTCACCTCCCGCCTCCTCTCCTGGCTCCTCTTGAGTCCCAACCCCAACTCCCACACCCCCACCTCCATCCCCACCCCCATCCCAGGTCCATCTGCCCTCGACACCACCGCTGCCCTACTTCAAGCCCAACTACTGTAATAGTTGTCCCACAGGTCTCCATCCCAGCTGTCCCCTCCCTGGTAATCCACTCTCCTGGGGATGCCAGGGTCCTGAGATAGAAGGCTCCTCATGTCATTCTTCTGCCCCCAATTCCTCCATGGCTCCTCAGGCCAAAACAAAATCCTGACTCTCAGCAGAGCATGTGAGGCCCCTCTGTAGCTCATGGTCCACCTATACCAAATGACTTGCAGTTCCCCAAACATGAGAGGCTTTTTCATGCCTTTTCACAAGGCTCTCGCTTGGCTGGGCAAGCCTTCCCCACAGCCCTGTTCTTCAGGTGAACTCTATCTCTTCTCTCAGAAGTCAGCTAAGCTACTGCCACCTCCTGGAAGTCTTCCTTGATTTCCCTGACAGACTTAAGGGCTCCCTCCTCTAAGCTCCCATCACAGGGACTGTAGTCTTCATGCCATCTGCAAGCTTCCAGAAGCCAGGGCCAGTCCAGTTCCTAGTTGGAGCACCAGCACGATCTAAGCATGAAGGATGTGGTCTTTGAGGGTCTTTGCTCCTATCATTCCCTCTGCTCATCCATCCTCTAGACCCTGCTCACCTTCACTCTTTTCCCCGGAAGCACTACCTGCTCTCCCTCAACAATTGCCTCTCCTCTGTGACTTTGCAAGTCAGACTAGCAGTGCTGTCTTTACCAGGTAGACTGGTGTTATTCAAACCTGTTACCGTGATCATAGTAAGGAAGACATTTTTCATCATACTCCAGCATACATATGCATTATAACATATGAAAAATACATCTACATATGTGTATGTGCTTAGTCACTCAGTTGTGTCCAACTCTTCCCAACCCCATGGACTATAGCCCACCAGGCTCCTCTGTCCATGGGGATTCTCCAGGCAAGAATACTAGAGTGGGTTGCCTTGCCCTCCTCCAGGGGATCATCCCAACCCAGGGATCGAACCCAGGTCTCCCACACTGCAGGCAGATTCTTTACCATCTGAGCCACCAGGGAAGCCCAAGTATACTGGAGTGGGTGGCTTATCCCTTCTCCAGGGGATCTTCCCAAGACAGGAATCGAACCGGGTCTCCTGAACTGCAGGCAGATTCTTTACCAGCTGAGCTACCAGGGAAGCCCACAAATAAATATTATATACATATATATAAGCAAAATGAATTTACCATATGTGATACATTCATGTTTTCTATTTTACTCCACTTTTTCTTTTTAACTCCACTTTTTCTTTTTTAAATGCTGGTAATGACACACTAAATTAAGCTCCCAACCATGAACTGGTCCCCTGCCCCCATCATTTAAAACCTCTGCTGTAGCCAGTGGGGATCCCTAAGGGTTTCCTGCAAGGGAGCAGCATGATTAGAAGGGTGGGTTAGGACAGTGCTTCTCAAATGTATGAAAGTGAAGGCCCAATTTTGTGCATGTACAATCCGTCCTATACTTTACTTTTTAAAAATACAATAAAAATGAATTATTACAAAAGAAAATAACAAAAATATAAAAAATAACACAAGCTCCTATTTGTTGTAATAAAAAAATATCCTTCGTAGACACTGTGGAGTGATGTCAGGAGCATGCTGGGAGGTAGATGCTAGGCTGGGACCAGACATGTGAGGTGATTTTGCCAGGCTTGTTTGCCAGGCAATGCATTTGAGCCCTTGACACGTGCCACACCTGCACTGCCAACCTCTCTCCCAGGGCACTTCCAATTTGCACAGTCTGAAGGGCTTTGCTAAGGTGACAAGCACTGCTATGCAGGCTCCTTGTCTATGGATCCACCCTGCTTACATTCAGATCCCAACTTGGCCACTAAGCAGCTGTGGGCCATGGACAAAGGACTTAGCCTCTCCCAGCCTGTTTCCTCTTGGAATCATCCTGGGAGATTAATAAAACAATCTGTCCTGCAGGGAGGGACCCAGAACTGGAACCTGGTTGACACCCCTGCTTCTGACGCTCAGGGTTAGGATTCTGCTGTCCTGGTCCCCTGTCTTTCTGAGTCAGCCTCATCCTCGCAGGTCCCTTCTCTGCCCCTCACCGACCACTGCAGCCAAACCACCTCAGTTCCTTGCTTCCTCTCTGTCTCATGCTCTCAGAAGATGGCTTGCATCCTACAAGGCAGAGAGAATAGTAAGCCCCAGGTTATGTCCACTCCCACTCCTTTCTCGGAGACTCTGTGCCCATCAGACTAATCCCTCCACCTGAGTCTCACTCACTCACCCCTCCCCTCTACATTGACAGAGCTTCTTTCCACCGATCATTCCCTCCCTCTTCTGAGCATCCTTCCAAAGAGTCAAGTCCTGATGACTCCTCAGCCTAAGGAAATTTGCCCTGTGGTGTGCTGATAAACATTAAACAACAGACCTGCTAGAGAAAATAATGTATGCATATATACACGTATATGAGTTTATTATAAATTTTATTAACATAAAAGATGTTTAGCAATTTATAAATAATAGTAAAAATACTGTATTCTTTATTTTCAACTGAATATAGCAAATGGAGTCTTATAGAATGCTTTCATTGATTTTTACCAACCCCCTGACTCCATAACCAACCTAAAATTATAATTGAAAAGTGAGTGTAGTTCCATCATGAATGGTGGTTGATATTTTTGTTTGTGCTATCTAGTAAGAAAAAAGTGAAACAATAAGAATATATGTTGGAATTTCACTCATTTGTCTATGGTGGGACCTATGTCCCTGTTGAATCAGATAATAGTTTTTGAATACTGGAAGAACATGTGTTCAAATTTTTTTGCACCATTCATAATGTAGGGGCTACTGGCAAAACATACATTTAAATTTAATTTAATCTGCCTTGTTAACATTTCCTTTATAAATTTCTTATGTCTAGATAGTCAACAATACAATAAATCAAGCTCTGATTTGTAGTATTTATGAATTTCAATGGTGTAAATATTCCCACAAAGGCCAGTTTCAAGCTACCAACGGGATGTCACTGAATGCAGAGCTGGGAAGAAAAGCACAGTAACACAACATTATATAGTATTTCCACAGACATAAGAGGTAAAAAAAAAAAGCATAAACAGTAAAACCTAGTAAAATTCTTAGGAGATGATGAGTTTTGAGTATTTATCTTTGTTTTTAACAGAACTTATTTCATTGTAATTTTATTTAGCTTAACTTTTTAATAATAGCTAGGTTTAACAACTGCCTCACAAAGTTCCTAAAAATTTAGGAATTTAGTCCTTCGGAGCCGATCTGATCTGAACATATGTGGATCTGACCCCTCCCCTCAGCTCTGCCTTGAACGGGATCTCCAGAAAGTTCTCCCAGCCTGATGGCCCCTTCCAGTGTATAAATTTCAGGTCCTATCTTGTAGGCAAAACTGAACTAATTTTCTTGCTCTCAAACTTGCTCCACTCCAGGGCTACCATCTTGGTGAAGGGCTTCTCCATCCACTGAGGAACCCAGGCCAGAAACCACTGTGTGATTCAGTCTGGTTAGCCCTCAAGGGTCAAGAGAAGCCCATAGAGAAAGGCATGATCCAGAGGGATTTTAATCAGCACATAGAGAAAATTTGATAAATGGTGATGAAGGCAACAGGGAGCAATGAAATTCTTCCTTATCCAGAATTACAGGCCTTTCTGAAGGATCAATTTGAGAAATATAATGGAGAGATACAGAGTACAGGGTTAAGTGATGGAATCAGAAGTATAATTAAAAAATGCTTAAGGTACAGTGATTCTGGGGAGAGGAGTGGACAGCTTGGGAAGGAATGCAGGAGTACCTGGTGACCACCTGGAAAGGATGACTGAGGGGGCTGCCCGGTTCCTGGCCTGGGTGACTTGGAGGACAGTGGCAGCACTCTCTGGAGACCCCAGAGGAATGATTTTGTGGGGCGACTATGAACTCATCCTGGGGTGTCTGGGTTTGAGGTTGATGTTCAACCAAATGGAAAAGTCCCTTTGTCAGTTGGATATTAGAATCTGGACTTCAGGAAAAAGTCATGATTGAAAGATGGAATTTGAGAGTCATCAACAGATCAGTATTTAGGAACCATCTCCCCTTGGAGAGGGAACTGGCTGGGCCGAGGACCCCACCTCAGGCCTGGGGACACCAGCATTGGAGGGGCGTCCATGGGCCCGGAGATGGAGAAGCAGTGAGAGAGGCAGGAGGCCGAAAGCAGGGTGGGGGACAGAGAGACAGAAGGGGCAACAATTCCGGGAGGCGGGCACGCTTAGCACCAGCCAAGGGTGGGAAGGATGGAAGTTATTGCTGAACATTTTAGCAATTTGGTGGCCCAGAGACATGGGTCGAGGGAAGGCCAGCTGGTGAGGACAAGGGCAGGGCAGTGGAGGGAAGGAGAAGGTTGGGAAGAGAGGGCGCTGGCTCCCAGAAGTGTGGGGCCTGAGGGGGACGAATGAGGGAGGCGTCCACAGCCCGCTGGAAGGGTTAGCCTTGGGCGGGCAAGAAGCTGTGTCTCAGAAGGTGTGCAGGGGAACATCAAGGCAAGCCAGGAAGGCAGTGTGTCCGTCCAGATTCCCTGGGAAGCAGATGCTGAATGGAGTTAGGAGTGATGAGATTCAGTGGGGAGACAGCTGTGAGAGAGAGGAAGGGGGAGCAGGAGCAGGCAGAGAAGGCTGAGAGCAGGCAGGAGACACCTCACACCTGGGGAAGAAGTGGGGGGCCCCTCCCTGCCCCGCGGCCTCAGCACTGGCTACAGCTTGGGTGCAGCTCCCCTCACACCCCTCGGCCTCGCTTCGAGGACTGAGCAGTGTGCCTCCATGACGGCCACAGCAGGGGCTCCCCATCTCTCAGAGACGTGGGGTTGGGGTTGTTTGGCAGGCATGTGGTGGAGAGCTGATGGGTGGAGGATGGTGGGGAGGGCTTGGAACAGTTCCAGGGGAGAAGGAGACTAATGCTGAGGCCTGAGGTGTGGCTGCGTGTGGAGGCCTGGAGTCTGTAATCACTTCAGTCCCCCCACGGGGGAACGAGGATAGCGGGAGGCTGGTCTGTCCTGGGCCAGATGTCTAGCCCAGTCACGGGCAGTGGAAGGACAGAAGAGCAGGGGGTGGCAGGTTGGGGGAAGAGGGTGCCTGATGTGATGAAAGGGTCTGGGCCTCTGGGAATGGGAGGGGAGGATGGGCTAGGGCGGGTGCTGGGGAACTCTGTGAGGTTGAGGACGGATGGAGTCACAGATAAAAACTCTGTGAGGGAGAAAGCTGGGATCAGAGTGTGGGGACTGTTTTAGAGCAGAGGTGGAACAGTTCTACGTCATGACAATGTTGGGTGGCTGAGGAGGGCACAGCGCCACGAGGCCAGGCTGCTCCCAGGATGTGGGGTCGTGGACTGACAGCACGTTTGCAGTCCTGTCACATCCCCCGTCAGCTGGCGGCCCTGTAGCCCTGTGCCTGATGGCCCCCTGAGCCCCTGGAGCAGGGCTAACCCTAGGCACAGAGCAGGGCTAACTCTCCTGCCAGTGCTCCCCTCAGGGCGATTCCAGCCTAAGGCTTGACCCTCAGGCAGGGTCCACCCCAGCCAGAGGCCACAGAAGGTTGAAGACCCCCATCCCTGAAGGGCAGAGCTCCCTCTGACGAGACACTAGGGTCCTGAGAGGAAGTATAAGCGGGCATTAACAGAGGACCTGACTGCCTCCAGGTACTCAGAGAAGGCTTTCCACATTTGAGATCTGCGGAAAGAAAGGGGTGCCCTAGGTGAAGTGGGCGGATCAAGAGGAGGCTCACAGAGAGGCCCCACTTGCCCAGGAGGAGCCCAACCTGCAAAGTCCCCTTTTCTTCCCGTCACACTGCGTTCCTTCAGGGCTTTGAAGGGCCCTTGTTACCTTCCACCGCAGGCCCCTTGCATGTGCTGTTCCTTACCCTGGAAAATTCCCTGCCCCCTCCCCCTCCTTTAGGGAATTGCTGAGTTTGGAAAGCACCCAGAATTACTTGAGGAAGGCTCTATAGCAGATACACTAGAATTTGCCACACGCCTCACTCAGAGGCAGAGGGCAAGTCTGTGGTTTTTCTCCCTGGGGTGCCATGTCATCATTGGTAAAGTGTGGGCCTTGCTGAGTGATAAAGGGGAAAGGAGTGAAGCTTGAAGGAGACGTGAGCCTGGAGGCCCCTCACTGTGACAAGCACAAAGTAGATGCCCAAAATTATTTGCTGAATAACTGATCAGTTGGGCCCGGCCTCAGTTCAGTTCAGACCTAACGTTTATTTTTAAGATGGCGGAGTAGAAGGATGTGTGCTCATCTTCTCCTGTGAGAACTCCAAAATTACAGCTCACTGCTGAACAACCATCAACAGGAGAATGTTGGGTTCCACCAAAAAATATACTCCACATCCAAGGGCAAAGGAGAAGTCCCAGCAAGATGGTAGGAGGGGCGAAATCACATTTAGAATCAAACCCTATACCCACCAGAGACAATCAGAGGGCTCAAACAAAGCCGTATGCACACCAGGAAACTCCACAGAGACCGAGCCAGACCTGTGTTTGAGTGTTTGAGTGTCTCCTGTGGAGGTACGGGTCAGCAGTGGCCTGCTTCAGGGGCAGGGGCTCTGGGTGCAGCAGGTGTGGTTATGGCATAAGCCCTCTTGGAGGAGGTCAGCATCAACCCCACCATAGAGCCACCAAAACTTACATAGGACTGGGGAAATAGACTCTTGGAGGGCACAAACAAAAACCTTGTGCACACCAGGACCCAGGAGAAAGGAGCAGTGACCCCACAAGAGACTGACCCAGACTTGCCCATGAGTGTCCAGGAGTCTCCCGCTGAGGTATGGGTCAGCGGTGGCCTGGTGCAGGGTCAGGGGCACTGAGTGTAGCAGCGCATGCATGGCACCTTTTGAAGGAGGCCATTATTTTCATTACCTCCACCATAGTTTGGCCTCAGGTCAAACAACAGGGAGGGAACACAGCCCTGCCCATTAACAGAAAATTGGATTAAAGATTTACTGAGCATGGCCCCGCCCATCAGAACAAGACCCAGTTTCCCCCTCAGCCAGTCTCTCCCATCAGGAAGCTTCCATAAGCCTCTTATCCTTATCCATCAGAGGGCAGACAGAATGAAAACCACAATCACAGAAAGCTAAACAATCTGATCACATAGACCACAGCCTTGTCTAATTCAATGAAAGTATGACCCATGCTGTGTAGGGCCACCCAAGACGGATGGGTCATGCTGGAGCGTTCTGACAAAACGTGGTCCACTGGAGAAGGGAATGGCAAAGCACTTCAATATTCTTGCCTTGAGAACCCCATGAACAGTATGAAAGGCAAAAAGATAGGACACTGAAAGATGAACTCCCCAGGTTGGTAGGTGCCCAATATGCTACCGGAGATCAGTGGAGAAATAACTCCAGAAAGAATGAAGAGATGGAGCCAAAGCAAAAACAACACCCAGCTGTGGATGTGACTGGTGATGAAAGTAAAGTCCAATGCTGTAAAGAGCAATATTGCATAGGAACCTGGAATGTTAGGTCCATGAATCAAAGTAAATTGGAAGTAATCAAACAGGAGATGGTAGGGCCCAGCCTCAGTGGCGTATTTAATGTCCATGCTTCCCCACAAACAATGAATTTCCCTTTGACTGGACTGAGCCAGGGTCAGTAGATGACCTTGAGGCCGAGCGTATGTTGGGGCCGGTGTGCCTCAGGGCACAAGGGGTTATACCTGTCCTTGCTCAAAAACGACAGGAAGTTGCTAAATGGGCCAAAAGAAGAACCTGCACTCTCTCTGCCCCACCTCCAGCTGTTGCTTCATGAAGGGTCAAAACAAGCAAGATAAAATCTGTTCAATTCACAGCTCCAAAGAGACAGGAGTCAGAAATGTGACCCACCCGTCCTGTCTAACTCCACCATGTGGCCAGGGGCAGCCCAACCCAGGACAGAGACCCCTGAGGCGGGTGCCCCAGCCTGTGCCCGGGTCCCCTGGTCTCCATCTTTACACTCTCTTCTGGTCTCTCGTGAGAGCCAGACCTGGTTTTATTTCTGGACAGTGGGCCTGGTTGCTTTCATCTTCTCTGACAGAAGGTCAGGGGTACATCAGGGAGGACTGGGAGCCCACAATCCTCCAAGCCCTGCTCCCGGCCCCCTGGCCTCTCAGAGGAGCTGCGGTGGCACTTTTTCTTGGGAGCCAGGCCAGCCCCATGGCACGTCGCTCCCTCCAATCGGATCTTGAGAAGGTAGCAGTGTGCAGGGCAGCCTTCACCCCCACCCCAGCCCCAAGAAGCCAGGCCCCAGCCAGGAGTCTCTCTGGGGCCTTGAGGCAGAGTGGGAGCCCCCAGGCAGGCCATGGGCCCAGAGCAGACTGATTCTTTCATAGAGAGGACAGAACAAAACCAAGACATACCCTCAGATATGAAACACGTCCCTTCTGGAACTTGACGCTGGGTCTTTGCCCAGAGGTGATTTTATATCATTATTTGTTGAATCTTCTCCAGAATTACTTGAACGAATGAATGAGTGACACTGACACTGTCAGGCTCCTTCCAAAACCTATACATCTCTGGGTTAAGGAAACTTCTTATCAGACCTCTTTCCTTTTATCCAGAGACGCCACCTCACCCCACCAGGGCACAACCATGGCAGACAGACCCCCTTCTCCCTCCAGGTCTGGAGCATCCCGGAGAGGAAGATGGCGTGAGGCCTCCTTTCCTCATGGACACCGGCTGCCTCTTCCCCACGCTTCATGCCCACTCTGCTCTGCCTCTGTCCTTGTGCCCCATGTAAAGCACACACAGCGAGCCCTCACCCAGATCAGCCTATGTGAAATCATCTGAGGACAGAAAGTGCTAGAATACCAAATACACAAACACACACACTGAAGAAGCACAAACTGGACAAAAATATAAGAATTAGATTTCACCGAATTTTTTAAAAGTACGGGATTTCCCAGTGTCTCAAAAGAAAATTACAACCCCTCCCCCTAGACAAGCATATGTAAGTAAACAACATAAAAACACTGGCAACAAGCCCACTGTGGGTGGGAAATCACCAGTAAGGGGAACTCTCCTCCCCGTGAGAGTTCTGTAATTGTTCCACAGGTGCCTTTCCTGCATCTCCAACCAGAGTGTAAGTTGCATAAGATGCTGTCGAAAGAGCAACGGGGCCAAAAGGCAGGAACCTAAGTGGCTGCGTGACCTTGGCTGAGCCCCTTAGTGTCTCTGGGTATCCTCTTTCCACCTGTAAAATAAAGGCTGGCCTTTAGAACTTCTGTTGTACTCACAGCACCTGGCTCAGTACCACCTTGGAAGGGCTTTTAATAAATACAAATGGAAAGAAATGGCCCAACATGATTTATGAGTCAATATAACGCCAAATCTGAATTAAGATTTGGGTGAAGGTACCATTTCCCAACAAATTCTTCAGGAAAGTTGGATAGAATGCATCTTTGGAGGATCATAAGAGATCTTCTCTTTTTTGACAATCGATTTTTCAGCCCCTGAGGTGAAGGGGAGAAAGGTTGAAATTAGTAGGAGTAACTCTGTGGGGGCAGTGGAGGGTTTCACGTGACAGAGTCACTAAGCGAGGTCTTGCTGTGTCACTGCACCACTGCAGGCTGGCTTGCACCTGTCTCTAGGCGGTGAGCCCCAGATATGGGTCACTGCCCTTGGTGGGTGCACGATGATAATGCATGTGTCTGCCCACTGACTGGATGCAAGTCCAGAAGTCACCCCCACTCTGGCCTAAGGAGGAAGCAGGGGAGGTACCCTGGACCCCATTTGCAGAAACACAGGAGAAAGGAGGAGAGCCCTCTACAGGACGGGTGTGCAGGCAGGTCCTGGGCCTTCTGTCCAGGCAGAGACCCCAGAACTCTGAAAGATGCTTGCTGTCACCCTCAGAGAACCCTCTTCCCCAAGAGTCCTGACTCTCCTCCCAATACTTTCTCCCTATCTGTTCAGGACGCAGGGGGACATGAGAACCTGGGAGTCACCTCGGGAGGATTGTCCCAGATTGGTTCTCGGGAGGGTCACACATGCCTCCCAGGATATTTGCCCTCAGGTTCCCTCTGCCCCGGAGGGGACACAACCCAGTCGGCTGGAATCCTCAGCACAGAATCTAGAATTCTTAGCCTAGAATCCTCAGAGTCAGCCAGTACCGCCCCTCAGTCACCATTCAGCTGTGGGAAAGCTACCTGGCCTCTGTCTCCTCTCTTATAACATGAAAGATAGGACCAACCCAACACACATTAATGAGAATTAAATGAGATAGTGTACCGAGAACACTGGCCAACCCAGAGCTAGAGCATATTTACCAAGAAGATTATACAGAGCTGCACACCCCTCACAGATTAGACCAACAGCAGGCCTCAGGAAGTCTGTCAGCCACGCTGCTAAAGGACTCCTAGTCAGGTCATGCGACAGGGACTGGGACAGGCCAGGAACATCACAAAAAAGGAAAACCTGCCCCCTCCCAGGACTGGCAGACTCTAGGACGGTGAGTGTCCACGGCTGCTGTAGAGGTTATGAAACCACCCGCTCATTGCACAGCCAAGAAACATTCTCAGAGACTATGGGTGACATGCCAGAGGCCACGCTACAAGTTTGTGACTGCATTTGGACAAGAAAACAGATCTTCCAGTGTCTTCTCAGCATGGCCAAATTACCTTCTCGGACATTAACTTGTTTTTAAATGGTTGTGTTCTTCCTCTCTATTGCCATTCCAGGAAGGTCTTGGATCTGTCTTCTTTGAGCTTCAGGACCAGACACCTGATCCTGGGCACAGAAGCCTGACTCATGACCTGGAGGCAGAGGCAGAGCCTCACAGGGCACCGGGGCCCAAGCGAGTGGACAGCCCACAGGAGGCCGCTTCCTCCGGCACCACAAGCCTCCTGGATTTCAAGGTGATCCTCACTGGGAAGGGCCCTGGAATGATCACAGTGGAATTTCCTCCCCGTCAGACCTGATGGGAGCTCAGGGGTGGAAATGAGTTGATCTTGGGAGGGTAGTGGGTTGAGATTCACACTGTCTACACAAGGCACTGCTCAGGTCCCCTTCACTACCTGGTTCTCTCTGACCACATCACCCATTTGTACAGCGCTTGACCAAGTGCCTTCACAACTGTCCATTCAGTCGCTGAGATTCTGCCCATTAACCAGAGGGAAAAAACTGGAGCTCGGTAAATGGACTGCACTCGCTGAAGGTCACATAAATAGTAAGAGAAGCAGGACAAAATCCAATTCCCCTGACCCCAAGACAGAGCTCTTGACAACACGTCACTGCCTGCCCTGTCCTGCTCTTTGCATACAGCTGGTCTCCTGGCCACTGGTTGAGCCCAATCTTGGAGAGCACACCTCATGTCACCTGGTTCCACAACCCGGGCCAGGCCTCTGTGGGAGAAACAGGCCTGTAGCGGGGGGCCTGGGGGGCACACCCTGCCCGGGGACCCCTGCCTTGGTGACTTGGCAGGACGCAATGATGACTTTCTAGAAACTCACCGGACACTGGTACGATGTCAGCTTGGGTGGAAGCTAAAGGCCTCGACATGGACAAAAACCCCTACAGGTGATTGAAACCCAGAAACGAAAAGTACAACTGGCCACCAAATATGAACAAATCTTTAAACCCACTAACAATTAAGAAATGCATCTTAGGGAAATTCCCTGGCAGTCCAGCAGTTAGGATTCTCCACTTTCATTACCAAGGGCCTGGGTTCAGTCCCTGGTCAGGGAACTAAGAGCCCACAAGCCGTGTGGCATGGTCAGAAAAAAGCCTGTTAAAGTCACATTCCTGTTTTTGCTCTTATTTCTATTAGATTGGCAAAGTCTTTTTCCTTCTATACTAGCCATGAGAATAAAAATTGATACAACTTTTCTACATACACATACATACACACACACACACCCCCAAAGCCTTAAAAGTATTCATTTCCTAGATACAATAGGAATTTGAATTTGAATTTTCCACGGAATGGAAAAAGAACATTAGTAAGCTATAATATACCTATGGCTGACTCATATTGCTGTTTGACAGAAAACAATAAAATTCTGTAAAGCAATTATCCTTCAATTTACAAATAAATGAATTTTTAAAAAAAGAACATTAGTAAGAAAACTGGTGAAAGCCAAATAAAGTCTGGAGTTTAGTTAATAGTAGCATACCAATGTTAACTCATTAGTTTCAACAAATATACTCTGGCTGGTAAGATACTAACATGGAGGAAGCTGGGTGAAGGGAATATGAGAACTTGCTGTATTATCTTTGCAGATTTTCTGCAAATCTAAAATTATTTCAAAGTGAAAGCTTTTTTTTTAAATGCTCACATTCTTTTACCCAGAATTTCACTTCTAAGATTTTATCTCAAAACTTATCAGAGATGTGGATGGACATTTACGTACCAGGATATTGCACCAATTGTGATAATCACAGAAATGTGGAAAAGAATATGTCCAAGAACAGCACGTTGAGTAAATAAGTTATGGTGCATCCAACTATGACAGAATGTGGTCAGAAAGAATCACACTATAATAATATGTATTGACATTGAAAATGCTTATAATAGAAGGTAAAGTGAAAGAATTAGGACACAAAACTATATATATTTTAAGCACAGTACAATTTTTAAATGATGTACATAAGCAAACACACCAATATATTGATGTTAAATGTAGTTATTAATAGGTCTATTAATTAACCTATTAATAGGTTATTAATATAGTTATTAATATAATTAGAGTGAATCTAAGCTGCTTCTTGGGTTTCTCTGGTAGCTCAGCCAGCAAAGAATCCGCCTGCAATGCGGGATACCTGGGTTCGATCCCTGGGTCAGGAAGATCCCCTGGAGAAGGGAATGGCTATCCATTTCAGTATTCTGGCCTGGAGAATTCCACAGACTGTATAGTCCACAGAGTCACAAAGAGTCAGACACAACTGAGCGACTTTCACTTCAATTAAGCTGCTTCTTAAATATATTTATGTATATTGTAAATTTTCTACAATGAACATATATTACATTTATAATCAGGGAAAAAATCTATCAAAAATCCCCAACCCAAGGCAGTTCCTCAAAAATTTAAACACCGAGTTACCAAATGACCGAGCAACTCCACTATGAGATAGGTACTCAAGAGAACTGAAAACATATATCCACAAAAAATAACTTCTATGTGAAGGTACACAGCAATATTATTTATAATAGCCAAAAAAATGGAAACAATCCACACATCCCTCATGACAAATGAAATGTGGTATATCCAGCCAATGGAATATTTTCCAGCAATAAACAGAATGAATTACTGACATATATAACATGAGTGAACCTTGAAAATATTGTGTTAAGTGAAAGACACCAGACATAAAATGACACTGATTGCATGATTCTATTCACATGAAATGTCCAGAATAAGTAAATCCATAGCAACAGAAAGTAGGTTAGTGGTTGGCAGTGGGGCATAGGGAGTGACTGCTAATGTGGGGTGATGAAAATGTTTTGGAATTAAATAGTGATGATGGTTCTGCTACTTTATGAATACACTAAAAACCACTAAATTATACACTTTAAAGGGTAAACGTTGTGGTTTGTGGATTATTATATCTCAAAAAAAAAAAGAGAGAGAGAGAAAGAAAAAGAAAAAAAAAATTCCCCTACCCAAATGCTACATTTCACTGCTTCTCATCATTTCAACAATTTATTTTCCTTACTTTTCAAAGAAAACTCAAGAGCCCAGCTGCTCCCAAAAAGCCAAGCCTTTGTAGGCAGAGCAGGTGGCCATCTGTTTATGGGGTGAATGGAATTCTGAGAAAGTAATAAGAAATCACTCCCCATCAGTTCCTTCCTTCCACCAGTTAGTCCTCGCTCCCTCCCCTCCTACCTCTCTCCCTCTCTCCATCCCTCAAGCACTAGAACTACCCTGCCCAGGGAACCCCACAATAAGGAGCTAATCCTTCAATTTACCCTTCGAGATTGACACTATTAAATCTCCCCTATAAATACAAGTTTTCTGAGATTTTAAATGCACCACCTGTGTGGGAATTAACTGATGAGACCTCCCAACATACAGCTGGCTGAAAGGGAGGGCAACCCAGGAGAGAGAACTTTGCCAAGGGCTTGCCGAGGTTCACAGCAGCAGTGCCTTCTGGGATGGACAAGCCTTGGTAGGCGCAAGGGCACTGGTGCTAGGAACCTTTGAAGAGGGAATGAGGACAAGGGCATCAAGGCAAACACACCAACTTCCCAGTTCTGAGCAGCTAGATGTGCTTCTGGAGGCCTTAAAGAGGGAATGAAGAGGAGCAGAAAGGGCTGGCAAAGCTGGTGGTGGGTCTCTCCCCCAGACCCTCCCCTCCCATAGCCCCATGGAGGGCTTGGCACCTAAGGACACTTGGCGATCTCAGTACTTGTCTTCTCAGTTTGTCTCAGTTGAGCCTCTTGTTCAGTTGGAAAGCCAAGTTCTCCCGCAGCCTTCCCAAGAACATAGGACAGGGCCAAGAGTAAAGTAAAAAAAGAGTCAGTTTCAAAAAAAGCATACTTGAAAGTTTAAAAACTGGCCTGAGGACTTATCTGGTGGTTCAGTGGTTAAGACTCTCCATTCCCACTACAGTGGGCATGGGTTCCATCCCTAGTCAGGAAGCTAAGAGCTCGCAGGCTGTGTGGTACAGCCAAAACAAAATTTTTTTAATTAGAAAATAAATAAATAAAAAGTGGCCTGAGGTTTTTTCCGCAGGGTGTACAGAACTTAGCAAAGAGCAGGTGAGTATGTGGGTTGGAACTCTTGTGGAGGACGGGGCAGAGGTGGGAGGTCTTGAGCAGTGTAGCCATTTGAGTAAAGATGCTCTCCTCCCACTCAGAGCCAGGCCGCCCTGGGTTGGGCAGATAGTGTGTTGAAATGAAAAACTGGTGGAGGACTTAACCTTACTCAGTATGACAGACTCTAAGTCCATCCACATCTCTACAAATGACCCAGTTTCATTCCTTTTTATGGCTGAGTAATATTCCATTGTAAATATGTACCACATCTTCTTTATCTGTTCATCTATTGATGGACATTTAGGTTGCTTCCATGTCCTGGCTGTTGTAAACAGTGCTGCAATGAACACTGGGGTACACATGTCTTTTTGTACTATGGTTTTCTCAGGGCATATACCCAGGAGTGGGATTGCTGGGTTATATAGTAGTTTTACATCTAGTTTTTTATTGTACATTAATGCATATATGTGGAATCAAGAAAAATGGCACAGATGAACCTATTTGCAGGGCAGGAATAGAAATCCAGACATAGAGAACAGACATATGGACACAGGGAGATAGGGGAGAGTGGGAAGAACTGGGAGATGGGTATGGACATATACACTGTCATGTGTAAAAGAGACAGCTAGTCGGAACCTGCTGCACAGCACAAGGAACTCAGCTCTGTGCTCTGTGGTGACCTAGAGGAGTGGGATGTGGGGTGGGGTTGGAGGGAGGTCCAAGAGGGAGGGGATATTATACACACAGCTGATTCACTTCATTGTACAGCAGAAACTAGTGCAACATTGTAAAGCAATTACACTCCAATAAAAAAAAATTAGTGGAGGAATTCAGAGAGTGGAGGAGGAGAGGGGAAGCAGTAGGTACACAGTTCTGCACATGGAGTTTAGGGACTAGAAGGGGAAGATTCTGTTGACAAGTACAAGGGTTCACAGGTGCCTAGAGACCAAGGCCTCCCATTCAACCAGCTCAACACATATTTATTGAGTACCTACTACATGCAGTCAATCCTAAAGGAAATCAGTCCTGAATATTCATTGGAAGGACTGATGCCGAAGCTGAAGCTCCAATACTTTGGCCATCTGATGCAAAGAACTGCCTCATTGGAAAAAACCCTGATGCTGGGAAAGATTGAAGGTGGGAGGAGAAGGGGATGACAGAGGATGAGATTGTTGGATGGCATCACCGACTCGATGGACATGAGTTTGAGTAAGCTCTGGGAGTTGGTAATGGACAGGGAAGCCTGGTGTGCTGCAGTCCATGGGGTCGCAAAGAGTCAGACACGACTGAGCGACTAAACTGAACTGAACTATGTGCTGGGCACTGTCCTAGTCTCTTGGGACACAATCATGAACAAGAGATTAAAAACCCTGCCATGATAGCAAGAACATGGAGAAACTGGAACCTTTGTACTTTGCCAGCGGGAACGTAAGATGGTATGTCCTTTGTGGAAAATGGCATGGCATTTCCTCAAACAATTAAACATAGAATCATGTGGCATATACATACCATGGAATGAAATATTATTCAACCTTAAAAAGGAAGGAAATCTGACACATGCTACCACATGCCTGAACCTTGAAGACGTTATGCTAAGTGAGATAAGCCAAACTCAAAAAGACAAATATTGTATGACTCTAATTATGAGGCACCTAGAATGACAAATTCACAGAGACAGAGTAGAATGGTGACTGCCAGAATCTAGGGGGAGGGAAGATGGGAGTTATTGTTTAACAGGTGGAGAGATTTTGTTTGGGATGATGAAAAAGTTCTGGAAATGGATGGTGGTGATAATTGCAGAACAATGTGAATGTACTTTAATGCCACTGAACTGTACACTCAAAAAATGGTTAAAATGGGGACTTCCCTCATGGTCCAGTGGTTAAAAGTCTGCCTGCCAATGCAGGGTCCATGGGTTCGATCCCTGGTCCAGGAAGATTCCACATGCTGCAGAGCAACTAAGCCCATGCATCACAGCAACTGAGCCAGAGCTCTAGAGCCTGTGCTCCACAATAAGAGAAGCCACCACAATGAGAAGTCCTTGCACAGCAACAAAGAGTAGCCCCCTGCTCACCGCAACTAGAGAGAGCTCACTTGCAGCAACAAAGACCCAGAGCAGCTAAAAATAAATAAAATTTTTTAAAAATGGTTAAAATGGCCAATTTTGTGTTGTGTATACTTTACAATATATTTCTTTTTTAAAAACCTGGCACATGGAACTCAGGTTCGAGAGGCACAACCTGGAGCAGAGTTCATTAACAAAGGGTAGTGCTAACTGTCCCTATCTCAGATCAGGAGCATAAACTACATCTGGGTTCTTCAGAATCTGGGTGGGGCGGTAGAACAGGGTCAAGAGAGAGGAGGGCAGGCACAGGTTCCCACACGTTCTCTTCATACAGAATATCTGTTTTCAATGTCAAGTCTGTTCAGATAAAACTCTGGGGGAAGCAAGGCGATCACATAGATTGATCAGTTGTAACAAATAACATGGATCCAGTGGGAGATGTTGGTGCTGGGGGAGGCTGTGTACATGTGGGGTCAGGGCGTATTTGGGAAAACTCTACCTTCCTCTTAATTTTGTTGTGGACCTAAAACTGTTTCCTTTTTAAAATGTCTTTAGAGAAAACAAAAGGCCACCACTGCTTAAAAACAGGTTTTTTTCCTAAACTACTGCCTTCCTTCTCTAAAATGACCACTAGTTAAGAGATGTTTCCTTGAAGAGTGAGCAGGCAGGGACCACTTGGCAGGAGGGTCCCCTGAGCCCTGGGTTCCCAGACAGGTATTGGCTTTGGGGCGGGGGGGAATCCCATGATGAGGCAGGGATCCGGGGAGCAGGAGACAGGCCTGGCAGGGGGATGTGCTTTCGGAGCCCTCTGGGCCCTCCCCTGGCTGGAGCAGTCAGTTATCAGACGTCTGGCTCCAACTCCTCTGGAGGGCAGGGTTCCCAGCTGAGTCACCTTGGGTCTAGCCCAGGGTGAGGTATGGAAATGGCACCCAATTTTGGTCTTGGAAATCTTGGGTCCAAGTCGTGGCCCCGCCCTTTATAAGACACTTAAGGTCCCAGCCTGTTTGCTTAGCTGTAAAATGGGGATGACTGATAACAATACCACCTGTCTCCTGGGATACGATGTGCCACGACTGCCCGGGGAGGTGCCCAGGGAGCTTAGCATTTGGGGCCCTAAAGTTCAGGAAGAGGGTCTGTGGGTCCCTGCTGTGCTGGAGGGTCCTGGGGCACCCCTAGACCTTTGGACCTGACAAGCCAGCTTAGCCAGTCCCAGCATTGATGGGATGCAGAAGGGGCCCTCATGCATGGCCACCACCCCCAGAGCCAGCAGCCAGGGAGAGCACCGGACTGACAAGACAGCAGCCCTGGGACACCTGAAAATGCTCCGGAGCCAAGTCAGGGTTTCAGGAGCTAGTTTCAGAGGAAGGAGGCCCTGGTCTGCCACACACACCCCTGCCCAAGCCTTGCCCTGTACCGTCCGAACCCCCTCTCCACATGTGACGGGTCTCCACCTTCCACACTGGGCTTTGACTTCTGGAAGGCAGGGACCCAACGTACTTGCCTCTACTCCCCCAGCTCAGAGATCAGTAGATCAGTAATTGTGTGAAAGATTGGGGGTAGGGGGGGTGGAGGGAGGTGACAACGGGTGGATGACAATCACAGAGGTTATCTAGTACACAGCTCTTAGCAAGGCTGTGGCATGGTTCTAAGGGCCTCGCTTTCACTCACATAAACTTCACAAGAGTCCTAGCAGGCGTGTACTATTGCTATGATCCATGTGTTTAATGAAGGGACCAAGGTGTAGAGAGTAACTTGTCAAAGGTCACAGGCAGAATGGCAGAAGCAGAACTTGAGCCCGGAGCCTGAGTTTGCCCCTAGCTCCAAAGTGCCTGGGCCAAGGTGCTCTCTGCAGACTGCTCATCCATGGCAAAGGGGATCCTCAGGCCACGTGGCGAGCATCTGCTCCAAGATGTCCCTGCAGGGAGGCCATCCCAAGGCCGCACAAAGCTTTCGTTGACAGGGAAGACAAAACCTCCTCAGACAGAGCCTAGGCCTGCTGCCTGCTTCTCCCTCACTTGGCCTGCCCTCTGGACATACAGCTTTGTCCCCTCCTTCACTCTCAGGCGACTCTCAAGTATTTGGACTCTTCCCCAGGCTGACGGTCCTGGGCTCAACACCCTGGGCTCCCCGGTCCCCAGACCCTCTCCATCCTGATGACCCGCCCCGGATGTTTCCTTCTTGGTGAGCACTCCTGGTCCACAGGGAGCCTGTGCAAAATCAGCCTCTCCAGGCCCCTTCACAAGCCCATTTCAGGCTCCCCCAGTACCTACTTGGATGACTAAGTTGATCCCAAATATAAAATACTACCTTTTCCCTTATAAAATTCCTTCCTCTTTTTCCACCCTGATAAGACTGTTTCAAACCCTCACTTTGTCACCCCAAAGCCATTTACCAGAGCTGTCATCTTTAGCTTAGAGCAGACCCTACCCAGTGGGTCTTTATTGATTTAAAATTGCTGAAAAGGACAGCTTTCAGTTTCCTTATCTGTGTTTAAATCTAGGACTAATAAATGGATCTGTCTCTGGATAGACTGCCTCTCCCTGGAAGTACTATTTCAGGGACATGAGTCAACCGAGACGGGGAAATGTGACGGGTGGACTTTGCTCTGGGGAAGCGGGTTCCATTACCATCTCCTCTACTGTTGGGAGCCTCATTTCATTCCATATGATGTTTGTTATTTTTTCTCCCCAGCCTGGGGACTATTCTCAAGGGAGGCAGAGTTGGGAGTAAATGGGAATTGGCTGATATTTTTTCTCTGTGACATGAATACTCTGCACATCCCCCCTAGCAGAGGGCCTGTCTTTGCCTTATTCCTCCTCTTGACTTCAATAAGGAAGCAAACAGGCAACTTTTGTGCTGGTTGGGATTCCTGTATAATCTCTAATTCTGGACTTGGCTCCTTCTGGACATTCTCACATGCGTGTACCACACACCAAGTACTCCATACATGTGCAAAAACAGTGGGTTCACTGAAAATCTAATCTCATGGGTCTTCTTTTGCTGACGCCCCTTCTTTTCCCTGTTAAAATCATTTGTGATCTCACCATCAGAATCTAATTTCCACTAGTTAGAGTGCTTAAGCTTAAGTGGTTTTTTCTCTATCCTTCACATTATATTCCTAATTAAAAAAAAAAAAAAAGAATTTCATTAGGCAGCATCTCAGAACCACCACCTGACCAAGCCCAAATTCATTTCAGGCTTTGGGGACACATCAGTGAATGACTTTGCAAACTCCTGAAATCTTTTCAAAGATTTGTGGTATTGTCATTTTAGTTTATTGTTATTCTCCCCATGGGGAGACATGGTATCAACATTTTATAGTCAGGCAGCATTTGCAAATATCAATAATAGAATTGTATTATGCATGCATACTATGTATAATCTATTGTTAAGACAGAAATCTCAGACTTCCCTGGTGGTCCAGTGGTTAAGAATCCGCCTGCCAGTGGAGGGGACACAGGTTCGATCCCTGGTCCAGCAACATTTCACATGCCACAGGGCAACTAAGCCCATGTGTCACAGCTACTGAGCCTGAGTGCCTTACAGCCAGTGTTCCACAACAAGGGAAGCCACCGCAATGAGAAGCCTGCACACAGCCACGAAGAGTAGCCCCCACTCACCACAACTAGAGAAAAGCCTGCACACAGCAACGAAGACCCAGCACAGGCAAAAATAACAAATAAATAAGACAGAAACCTCCTGGGGGTGTGAAAAACCACCAACTCCACTGCTTTCTACTCAAAGGTAGATTTCTCAAATGGTGTGGAATAAATGATCTTTGTCTCAGAAATAACCTGGCTTTTCTTTAAGTCCTCTTACTCCTTGGGGCACTCCTGCAGTTACTCATGGTGACTCACAGGAGCAGATTGGGGATAAGGTGGCCAGTGAGCCTCAAATGGACAGGTTATGGGAGAAGCAGAAACCTGGCTGTCTCAGTGAGCGGGCTGTCTTCAACCAAAGCAGTGAAAAGGGTGGAACTCGGCCCCCCACTGCTCCCTAAAAACTCATCCCAGCCCCAATCCCAGGAGTTTTGTCCCGCCCTCTGGTCAATCCTAAAGGAAATCAACACTGAAGGAAGGACTGATGCTGAAGCTGAAGCTCCAATACTTTGGCCATCTGATGCCAAGAGCCAACTCACTGGAAAAGACTCTGATACTAGGAAAGACAGAAGATGAAAGGAGAAGGGGGCAGCAGAGGATGAGATGCTTAGATAGCATCACCGACTCATGGACATGAACTTGAGCAAACTCTGGGAGATAGTCGAGGACAGAGGAGCCTGGTGTGCTACAGTCCATGGGGCCACAAAGAGTCAGATATAACAGTGACTTAACAACAACTAGTCCTTCAGGCCACTCCATCAGGTCCTGCCCCACCCCGTCCTCAGGAAGTGTCCAGTTCAGTCCCCTCTGTACATCTCCCTTCAGAATATCAGTGAGCCACAACTGTATCAAGAAGCTTTCAGAATGGAAAGAGTTTATTCACAAATTCACACTGGTGAACAAAGGAATCTGACAGTAACAGTAATGGAGGGGTTTCAGGCTATGAGGCCAACTAGGGCTGGATGGGGAGGACTTGCCCATGAACCCAAGCTCACAGCATGCCTCAAACCTCTAACTAGCCCTGATCAGGGGCAGTTCAACAGCACCTAATTTCCAGAATAACTGAGATTCCCATGAATATGTTTTCTGAAAAATGAACGGCCAAAATACTATTTTAACCACTTTAAAGTGGTTGCTCAAATGTAGCCCACAGTTTTCTAATGCTTTAAAAAATACCCTTTTCCTACTGAAGTGGTCATCATTAGGAGCTTTCCTTAAGGAACTAGATAACCACGATCATGGTTACTGTTTACTGTTTCTCTCTCCCTCCCCATGGATTTTACTTTCCTGTTACACACACATCTCTCTCTCTCTCTGGAAAAGACCTACCACCACCACCTTTCCAGGCAATTTATTTTCTTCTTCAGTGGGTTGAGAAATCAGATAGCCGCTTTTCTTAGAAAAGTGTACTAAGTAAATGTCAACAGACTTTGAGGCTCTCAGAGAGATAAAGCACCCGGCTTAAATGCAGGGGTTTTGAGGTAGTTACTCCTACGGGTTCTGTTTTCACTAACTTCCAGTTCCAGAGGGAGAGGGGGCTCCAAGATTCACTGCACCTGGAATGTTGCTTGTGTATTGATGGATTTATCACCCATCCTCTGGCCAGTAAGAGCCATCATTTCTATCGCTGTTATTATGCTGCATGCAAGAGCCCCATGTTTTGCTCTTATTCTATTTGTTATTTGTAGCCCTGTCAGGCGGAGAAGGCAATGGCACCCCACTCCACTCCAGTACTCTTGCCTGGAAAATCCCATGGATGGAAGAGCCTGGCAGGCTACAGTCCATGGGGTCACACAGAGTCGGAGACGACTGAAGCGACTTAGCAGCAGCAGCAGCCCTGTCAGGTGAGTAGGGCTTCCCGGGTGGCACTACTGGTAAAGAATCTGTCTGCCAATGCAGATGACAAAGAGAAGTAGGTTTGACCCCTGGGTAGGGAAGACCCCCTGGAGGAGGAAATGGCAACCTGCTGTAGTATTCTTGCCTGGAAAATTCCATGGACAGAGGAGCCTGGTGGGCTACAGTCCATGGATCACAAAGAATCAGACACAACTGAGTGACTCAGCCAGGTGAGCAGCACCATGAGCCCCAGAGGGGCTGGAAGCTTTGCCTCCACGAGGAGCCTCATCTAATGGATGAGATACACAGCCCTGTGACACTTGACACTGAGCTGGCATCTTGCTGTCAGGTGTTTGAAGTGCTTCATAGACTTCCACCTCTCAGCACTGAGAAAGTATCTGTGCCCATGGCCACCTTATAGCACAACCAACAGGGGCCCTGAAAGGAGACTCCACGGAGAGAGCAGAGCACCCGCCACCAGGGCCGGCGCCATCATCCGCCCGCTCGTGGAGGAACCGAAGGGCAACATTTGGAGAGGGCCCCTTGGCTGTGTTTGGAGTTGTTCTGAGCACTAATGATCTTACTCTGCATCTTTCACCCTGTTGGGTTAGGACCCATGACTGGGTTGTGAAATCAGTTTAAGGGGCTGCAACCAGCATTTTTCTTTAAAAAATAAATGGAACAGAAAATACCCAAATGGATCACACAGAGTGTGTGTTATTTTTACAAAACTTTTGCTTAGGTTTTATATATCTGTTTGTAGGTGGTGATCAAGGAAGTTTGAAAGGCAGTGACCCTGTGCACACCCATCCTGAGACCCATCTTCCCGAGACCCATCCCTGCCACCCCCATGCCCAACTGGGAAGCCAGTGGGAGTCTGTTCAGAGCCCCACATTTGGCTTCACCTGGAAGGGATGGGAGTCAAGGAAGTCTTCTTGGAGGAGGCAGGGCTTACCATGGCACAAGCAGGAATAGAGAGGGGGCGGCAGGGCAGAAGGAAAGGTATAGGCAGTTTCCTATGGTAACGAGTGAGGCAAACTAGGCCTGGGAGAGACCTGAGGGGACAGCCTGCTCCCTTGGAGAGGTGGGAAAAGAAAGCCCATTTGATTTCAAAGACCCATTTTCTTTCCTTTTTTAAAAAATCACACACATATTTAATCAAGAAACTAATCCTGGAATGGCTTAAACTCTTACTAAAGCATAACTGGTTGATATCAAGGGCCTGAAGAAAGCCAGAGAATGTGCTGAGGATGCTGGTGGAGGATTAAGCTCTTCCATCAGCAGATGAGGAAAACCTTGAAACCTGTGAAGAAAGTGACCCACAGTGATTACTCATCCTCAAGTGAGAAGACTGATTTTATTTCCCAGCAGTCCTCAGCAACGGGACGGTTACATGAGAAATAAGCATTTCTGTTTTGAGGGAGGGAGGGAGGAAGAAGTGGATAGACCCCTGCCTTCCCAGAGGTGAATGATTGTGAACTTGGCCCTCTTCTGCCTTCTACATTCACTCTACAACCACCCCCATGGCATGATCTATCTCCTTCCCACCAGTGACTCCCTGAAAAACACCACTGGTCCAGGCCTGGAGATCCACACACTTGCTTGGTGTTTCCACCAGAAGCCTCCATTCAATAATCCCAAGAAGAATTATAACAATCTCTGGCTCACTCACCACCCCCTTTCCTGTATTCCTGATTCTGGCTCATCCTCCACTACTCAAGCCGCCATCCAGGTCAGCACCCTGTGAGTCACCCCAGACTCCTTCTTCTCCCTCCTTGCTCCCCACCCAAGGTCATCATCCTGGCAACCTCTCCACTCTGCCTTGAATCTGTCCAGCTCAATCCTCTTCTGCCCTCACTGTTGCAGCAGCAACCCACTGATCTTCCTGCATCCTGTCATGGCCGCCTCCAGGCACGTGGTTCTTAACCAAGATAAGCAACAGAATGACTTGGGGAGGTATTCAAGATCTAGATTCTAACTCAGTACATCTGGCCATATTCAGCATGTATATTTTTGCAAAAGTGCTCCCAGGTGATTCTGATGTGTACCCTTCATTAAGAACCACTGCCTCCTCCTCCTCGTTATTAATAACAACAAAAACAACAATTAACATTTTTTTGGGCACTAACAGGTACTTCCTTTTGTAATCTTCATGACAAGCTGGTGAGGTAAGAGCTATCACCTACTCCCATTTTACAGTTATTGACACTGAGGTACATAAGTCCCATGGCTGTTAAGGGGACGACCAAACCATGACCCATCACTCCTAACCATTCTGCTCTCCACACTACTATATAGTCTTGGTGTGAGGCTCCCTCCTTAACCCTCTTTAAAGACAGTTCTAGAAAAAGATGGCAGCTTGGGGACACACTCATGATTTCCCTCTCCATGCAACCTCCCACCAACAGCTTCTTAACTCTGAAAGAATTATCTTGGTCAGTGTGGTAGTTTCATGGTGTACACATATGAAAAAAACTCACTGAGATGTATGCTTAGGATTTGTGACTTTATGTTCATTATTCCTCAATAAAAACGGACCCTGGAAAAGTCACTTAAATAAGAAAAAAAAAAACAACAACTAGCAAATGTGAAAGAGGAGGAAACTTGCATGCACAGAAGAAACTAGGAAGAAGCCATCACAATGCTGGCTCTAGAAGAAAAACACATTTAAGAACCAATTAAGGAAAGATCCCCAGAGCTAACCTACAGGAAATCATTAGAGAAGAGATGGCTTGGAGAAGGCAATGACTGAAGACAGGATTCCCTGCAAGATGAAGAATAAAAATCCCCAGTACAGGCTGACTTGTCTACAGTGGGGAGCATATAGCTGGGAGCTGTAGCAGCCACAGCAGCAAGGACACAGGCGCTCTGAGAGTCCACAGGAGTGTCCCTGGGCCAGAGAATGGGGGATGCCCCCAAGTTAACAGCAGTGAGGGGCTTCTTCCTAAAGAAACCTCATGTGATTTCTGTACCAATAAGGAAGTCCAGCCTCATCAAACCCAGGTCCTGTTATATTTGATGCTGATGAATACAATGGGTCCCACTGGGGTCACCAGTGTTTCCAGCTCCCACCCTGCAATTCAAGGGAGCAGGGCCTGACACAATGATTTTGAAGTCCATCCTAAAAGAGCAAAGAAAATTCTGAGAGAAAGAAAACCAAGTGTGAAGTACACCTTATCACTAGTACCAATTAGATATATTGGGCTGGCCAAAAAGTTCACTTGGGTTTTTCCGTAAAATCATACAGGAAAACCTAAATGAATTTTTTGGCCAACCCAATATTTAAAGAAAATGTGATCAGGACATATGGTGCTGGTGTAGTACAAAACAACTCACTGGGACACACCAGAGAATCCTGGAGCAGACTCAGGTATTTACATGGAAATCTACTGTAAGATCCAGGTGGTATTTCGGATCAGGAGGGCAAGGATAAATAGGATTATCTATCTATCCTTAGGGAAAAGAAAGTTAAATCTTTAACTCACAACTCATGAAAATACAACAAATTCATCCAGATTTAAATGTAAGAAAAAAAAAATCCCAAAAAGATGAAATTAAAAGTATTAAGAGAGAATTTATCTAAATCTATAATTCTGTAGCAGAGAAAGCCTCTCTGAGCTTGACACAAAGACAGAAACCAGGCCAGGCCTAGAGATCCAGAGACTCCATCAACAGTCCCTCCCCCAGCCCCAGCACCTCCTCTTCCTGTAGTCCCCATTCTGGCTCATCCTCTCCCTGCTCCCTCTGCCCTCCATCAGCATCCTGTGAGCCACCCCAGATTCCTCTCCCCTCCCTCTTCACTCCCTCACCAAGACCACCATATCTTGGCCACCTCTACTCTGTCTGTAACTACACAACTCGATTCTCTCCAGGCGGCCTCACTGTGGGCTTTGTCTTGCCACCTTGGTGCCAGGGCAAGGGCCACCAATGGGCCTCCCTGCTCCCAGCCATGGCCACCTCCACCTAGTGGCTTGGAAAGTCTATACAGACTACCTTGATTGCATGGACATTTTAGTTTTACAAATGCTTAAACAGTGAACAAAACTAAATGGCAAATGCCAATCTAGGATAAAATATTTGTAATATAAAATAGACAAAGAGTTAATAGTCTGAATATACATTGAGTACTCTTTTCAATCAATAAGACAAAAAGGAATAAACCACATTAAAATTTTTTTTAAAATGCGATCCCATGGACTGTAGCCCACCAGGCTCCCCTGTCCATGGAATTCTCCAGGCAAGAATACTAGAGTGGGTCACTATTCCCTTCTCCAGGGGATCTTCTTGACCCAGGGATCGAACCTGGGTCTCCAGCATTGCAGGCAGATTCTTTACCATTTGAGCCACCAGGGAAGACCCTAGTAACATTAAATAATAATAAAATACAAATGAAATTTAAAAAAAGAATATACCAATAGAAAACTAGATTGAGTATATACTCAAACAATTTGTCAAGAGAATCACCAATGACTAACTGGCCTGTAAAAAAAAAAGTCCCAAACAAACAAAGTCCAAGTAATAAAATAATAATAATAAGTAAAAATAAAGTGGTAACAACAAAACACTATTTTGCTTATCAAATTTGCAATTAAAAGTAATAATATCTAATGTTGGGAAAGATGTAGTGAAACAGATAGTGTCGCAGGACTACAGAGCCTAAGCTGATATAAAATTTCTGAAAGGCAACTGGGCAATGTATCAAAATCACTGAAAGTGTGCATATTCTTTGATCTAACAATTCTACTTAAAGACTATAACCTAAGGATTAAAAATAAGGACATGCAGAGTCAGTATTATATATAGGCCACCACTGTTGGTAACCTAAAGGAACAATAATAAGGAATTGGTTAAATCGTGGTAGGTATATAGTGAAATACCAGAGAGTGATTAATTTATTGACAAGGAAAACTGTCAACAACGTATTGCTAAGTATAAAAAGTAAGTCACAGAACAGTATGTAACATATATGAATCCATTTGTGTAATAGAATGTGTATGTGTATTTATATCCATGTATGTGCACAGAAAAAATATCTTAAAGGATATAACCAAAATAGTTTACAATATATATCTCTGACAAGCATTAATTAGTATGACTAATTTTCTTCTTTGTGTTTTCTATTTCTTTTACAAGAAACACACCAGTGTGATACAGACCTCTCCCGTCACCCGGTCTAGAATTCCCATTTGGCTCTGAGGGTCCATATATGTAATATACTGCCCTCCTTATCTGCAAATCCAATAAGCCAAGGATTGAAAATATTCAAGGGGGAAAAAAATCCATGAAGTTCCAAAAAGCAAAACTTGAATTTGTCCTCTCATTGGCAATCATTTACACAGTACTTACACTGATTTACAGCTATTTACATAGCATTTCCATTGTATTAGTTATTGTAAGTACTCTAGAGATGATTTAAAGTATAATGCAATTCCTGGAGGTCCAGTGCTTAGGACTTCGTGTTTTCACTGTCGAGGCCTGGGTTCAATCCCTACTTGGGGAACTAAGATCTCACAAGCCACGCAGCATGGCCAAAAAAAAAAGTATGTGGGAAGATATGCATAGGTTATACACAAATACTACACCATTTTATACAGGGAACTTGAGCATCCATGAATTTTCGTAACTCCAGGGATGAGGGGATAGCTCCTGGAACCAATGCCTGGACAGGGAGGGACAACTCTGTACATTTCTGTGCTATTACAACTTTTCAAACTTAATGTTGTCTACTCAATTCTCTTGACTGTGGGTATGGTCTGTGTCTTACATTTCTTTTGTGTTCCTCTCAGTGCCTGAAAGAAAAAGTGTGAAACTGTTAGTCGCTCAGTCGTGTCAGACTCTTTGCGACCCCACGGACTGTAGCCCACCAGGCTCCTCTCTGTCCGTGGAATTCTCCAGCAAGAATACTAGAATGGGTAGCTGTTCCTTTCTCCAGGGGGTCTTCTTGGTCCAGGGATCAAACCTGGGTCTTCCACAATGCAGGCACATTCTTTACCATCCAAGCCACGAGGGAAGCCCCTTCTCAGTACCTAGTACATAGCAAGTTTCCAGCAAACAGCCCAAGTATGAATATGTCATTTCTGTGTCAGTACCTCTTGGGCTGCCCAAGCATGGGCTGATTGGCTCCACAGGTATAGAATCCAAGCCCGGTTGCTGGCCAGGCTTGAGGCTGTGTGTTGTGGGCCACCTGTCAATCTGGTCTTGTGAAGATGCCTATTGTTGCTAATTACTGTTGAGTGATGGGGCTGTTTGTTTAAAGCAAAGGTTACTGCTCCCACACTCAGAGGCATACCCAATCCTGTGGCATCCTATAATTAATAAGTATTCCCTATGGTGAAAAGTTGGCTTTGATCCAACAGATCCCTTCCCACTCCTTCCGTCAGCCTCATCCCATTTACAACTTCCCATCTTGGCCGTTGGAGGCCTCATCTGGAGAAGCACCCCCTTTATCCAAACTATGGGCCTCATCAGAATAGCCCGGCATCCCTGGTGTCCCTATCTTGACTTACCAGCTCCTCCTTGTCCTCCTAGATGATGAAGTTTGCTCTTGTGTTTAAGCAAATCTACTTCCCAAGCAGCTCAGCCTATAAGCCCAGAGGCTGAAAGAGTCCTAAGAGACCACTGGAGAAGTGACATGAGGAATTTTTTTTCGTGTAAACTCAACAAGTAAATTTTCATGGTTGTCCATAATTTCTGCCCTCAGTACTCATATCAGTTAAACTCCCTGGAGAAAAAAAATACAAATGCCATTGGAAACAGAGGTGTCAGAGTCAAAGAGATGACCAGTTGACTGCTTTTCTTCTCTCTTTGTACAGATATAAACAACCCCTGGTGCTCCCAAGGTTCTGGAAGCAGCAGAGAGAGAAGGAAAGTCCTGGAGCACTTGCCATGAGCACTTGTGAGAGGCCAAGCTTAGATGCTACCATGGGAGCATTGAGCTAGTAGTTTACAGCCCTGTGCCTCAGTTCCTCATCTGTAAATGGGGCGATAATAGTGGAACTTGTTTCATAGACTTGTTGTGGGAATTAAATGAGTTCATGGGTATAAACCACTTTAAAACACTGGCAAGCTACAGGTGAACAACATGTAAGTGTTTGCCACTGACAAGATAGATAATGTCACGGTGACAGCCATGTGCTGGGCACTGTCTGCCCTTCTGTAGCCCAGGATTTCTCACCTCAACACTGCTGATATTTGGGGCTGGATAACTCTTTGTCATGAACAGCTGTCCTGTGCCTTCATTGATAGGATGTTTAGCAGCATCCACGGCCTCTGTCCACTGGATGCCAGCAGCACACCCCACCTCACCCCCCCACCAAGTTGTGACATTGAAAAACATCCCCAAACATTGGTAAATATCTCCTGGTGGTGCCGGTGAAGGCAAAATGGCTCCCATTTGAGAACCACTGACAATCCTAGGGCTTCCCTGGTGGGTAAAGAATCCACCTGCAACGCTAGAGACTCAGGTTCGATCCCTGGGTCAGGAAGATCCCCTGGAGTAGGAAATGGCAATCCACTCCAGTACTCTTGCCTGGGAAATCCCATGGACAGAGAAGCCTGGTGGGCTACAGCCCATGGTGTTGCAGAGTCAGACATGACTGAGTGACTAAACATTAATGACACAGTCCTATAAAAACCACTGCCAAGGAGAAGCTATACCACGTATTCTGATCTCACACCTCTGTGAAGGTCCAGTGTGTATCCAGACCTGGAAGGCCCTTGCTGATGCCCCTTATAGTTAGATGTAGGAGCTTCAGGTGGGGAAGTAAACAGTGGCCAACTTGTTTCTCTAGATGGCTACCCTCTTCTCTTCTTTCAGATAAACAGGATACTGGAGTCTGGGCCATCTCCTAGCTGGGAGGTACACTCGCCCTTGAGACCAAGAGGGCACAGGGAGGAAAGGGGTCCAGGGGCTGACTTCTCTGGCAGCCTGTGGCTGTGGCCTTCGTTAAAGGGCATAGGCATGGCTACCAAGGCTCCTGGGAGCATAGTCTAGCCCAGAGAGAAGGCCAGATAGGAGGCAGAACTGAAGCCCTCACCACGGCAGAGAAAACCCCCTTACCTAGTGAGGTCTCTGGGCACAAGAGGTGTAGCCCCTCTCTTCTCAGAAAACAAGTGGCCTCTGTACTTGATTCTGAAAAGAAGCACATTGCTCTCTTCATAATATAGGCTTCTAACCGCTTAGCACTGTTGAAGTTTATCATGCATTTATTTTGACCCAGCATTTGCAACTGCTACAAACCCATCTATGGAGATATTAGCACAGGTGTACATCACACAGGGCTGTGGGGTACTAATCTAAAGTTTAGGCTTGGGACCTGATGCCTGGTTCAAATTCCAGATGCAGCACCACCAGATACGTGACCGAGGGAAAGTTATTGACCTCTTGTGTGGCTTAGTCCCTTTATTTGTGAAGCAGGGGCAATAACAGGGCCTATACCTCAATGGGCTGTTACAAGGGTTATGACTTTCCATATGCTAAGAATGGTATCTGTGATCAATAAATGCTAGCTATTGTGATATTCATCGTGCCCTTGATTAATAATAGCTAAAAACCTGGAAATTTATGTATCAACTGGTTAAAAACATGTGGCACATCCATTCTACGGAATACTGGGCATCACTGAAAGAAAGTTGAACTGTATCTATTTAAATAATAGAACTTATTTAACAATAAAGGTCAAATTGTTAAATAAAGAATCAAAAGAGCTGCAGATAAGCACCTGTAGCTTGAGATTATTTGTATATAAAAAGAGCTATATAGAAACGGACATGTCTTTATCTTCATGGGAAATTTCTAGAACACTCAAGAAGCTGTTAGCAGTAGTTATATCTGCTGCTGCTGCTGCTAAGTCGCTTCAGTCATGTCCAACTCTGTGTGACCCCATAGACGGCAGCCACCAGGCTCCGCCGTCCCTGGGATTCTCCAGGCAAGAATACTGGAGTGGGTTGCCATTTCCTTCTCCAGTGCATGGAAGGGAAAAGTGAAAGTGAAGTCGCTCAGTCGTGTCCAACTCTTAGCGACCCCATGGACTGCAGCCTACCAGGCTCCTCCATCCATGGGATTTTCCAGGCAAGAGTACTGGAGTGGGGTGCCATTGCCTTCTCCAGTTATATCTAGGGAGTGGGAATAGATGACTGGAGAATTTTTGCTTTCTCCTGCAGTATTGTTAGAATTTCCTACTCTGAGCCTGTGTTTTAAAAAAATAATAGTTTTTTTTTTTAAAGGATAAATATATATCTACTTCTGTGGAAACATTTTCAAGATATATTGTGAAATCATTTTCACAAGTGGCAAAATATGAATGGTACAAGCCACAGGAACAAATTTCAGTTCACAAATTCAGATGCGCAAGAAATCAAACTTTAGTTTCTATAACTCAACACAGTGTTTATGGTGTTTCCAACCTGCCGACAGGAAGCTTAATGCTAGTTATGTCTGAACACTGAGAAGAGCCAGACATGGGACACTGGAGGCAGTTGTGAAGCGGGCTGAGGCCAGATCTAGTAACTTCTGCTGCTCTTGGCCACTATGGGCAGCCAGGAATCTTGGACCAGGCTGCCTGTGTCCCCCCAGCTTGGCCCCACCATGTGGCCATCACTCTCTGGGCCCTCACTTCTGCCTGCCCACGTGAGCTGCTAGAACGTGGGGCAGGGCTCCAGACACCTCAGATCTTTCTCCTCTGTGTCTCCTGCCCCCATCCGGTCCGCAGAGGGTAAGGCTGCAAAGAGTTAGGGTCTTGCCACTCAAGTGAAATCATTCTTCCATCTTGTTTCTAGTCAAAGCATTCATCCTGAGGAAGAGAATCCTTTTTCTTCCATGAGCTATTCTACACATCCTAAAGTTTCCCTAAGTGTGTAAGCTTTTGACACACAAAAGCCAGAGACACCCTAAGGATGATTCCTTTTTCCAATCTGGAGAGCTGACTCAAGAAGAAATTAGCTCCATGAATGTGAGAGTGGAAAGGGGGAAAATCCAGGGAGGGAAAAAAAGAGATTCCTTTCTCAAGTTTTATGCAAGCCACACATATGTGTAAATGCAAAGCAGAGTCTGAACATTTCTGGCAAATAATTAACCCACCAGTACCTACCAGGAATGTAAACTTTAAGACAGGGGTAGGGATGGAGGAGGAGCTTTAACAGTATTATTCTATGAATCTCTAACCTGCTTGGATTTGTAATGATTAAGCTAAATTCAGTATTGTTTATATAATCTATTATTTTAAATAAATAATATCCATACATTTTTTACCTTCAGGCTGGGGATGGAAGGTGATAAAGATGACACCTGTCTGGCCCACTGGTGCCTTGGGAAGCTATTTGCATTATGGGTTGAGGCGCCTGTTGGGAAATAACTTTCTAAAGGAAGGAGGAGATAGGTACAATGAGCTGACCCAGAGACAAAAGCTTTGCTCTGTGGAATGGAGGTAATTCTAAGCTAGGATGGTAGTTGTGATTTATAGACGTACCTGTGGAACTGAAACTGATGGCTCTGTAAGGCAGTAGGGGTACCAAAGGCCCTACTGCCCTGCTCTGATACTAGAGAGCTGGCTGACTTCATGCCAACAGGACTATCAGTGGCTCTTAGCAGGTGCAGTGTGCCCGATGGGTGTGGTATTGTCCAGCAGATCTGATAGTTCCATGGGGTGTGGCAGGGGCAAAGAGAGATTGCAGAGCTGGACAAAGAGAAAAGATAGTGGGAGTGAGGGTAAGGGGTTAAACTAAACTTATCCATCAGCACATGGGAGACACACACCCTGAGGATCCCCAAAATGATCATGGGGTGAGCGAGTGGGAACCAGGCAGGACCTAGGATCTCGCATTGACAAATAGGAGCAAGAGTCAGAGACACTCAGCTGGGCTCTAATGATGTGATAAATGAACACAAGTCCAGGTGTGTGCACAGGTGGGGAGCACAGGCGATGGAGCCACAGTGTCTGTATGGGAGAGGTCAGGGAAGGTCTCCTGAGTCAGCTGACAACAGGTAACTCAGAGTGGGTGGAAAGGGTGGAGGATGTGAGGAATCCTGTATGCAAAAGCCAGGAACTGTGAGGGAGTGAGCCAGGGTTTAGGGGAACTGAAAGCAGCTCCGGGTGAATACAGGGTAATGGTTAAGAGGCCACAAAGTTTGTGTTCCATGGTAAGGAATTTGAACTTTATCCTACAGGCAGTGGTGACGCTCAGAAGGGCACCTTAAGCAGGGAAATGGGATGATCAAGTCACTAGGAAAGCTTTTTCACCACCACACTCCCACCACTCCTAGCTAACTCCCACCCAGTTGCGCAGTTTGAGTGTTGCTTCCTCCAGAAGTTGTTCTTTGGCCACCTCTTGAACTTAGCTAACCTTCAATTAAAGCTTCTAGGGGTTCCCAAGCACCCCCCAATCTCTGAACACTGTCATGCTTTCCTGTGTCCTCTATGTTTTTCTCTCCCTTCATACACTGTGCGTGCTGAAGGCAAGGGATCGTGCCTTCTGTGTGTCTTCTCTATGTTGTATCCCCAGGATCCAGCACAATGCCTGATATGTTAGTCCACAATATGAACTTAATGGGAAAACAAAAACTTGCATGGTTTCCAGCCCAAGCTAGAGTATGGGTTTGAAAGGGAAGACAGGGGACCAGGAAGAGGGTTCTTGCAATAGTTTAAGAAATGATGAGGGCCTATCCAAGGCAGTAGTGGAAGAGCTGGAGAGCAGGGAGTGAGGGGAAATACTTAGGCAGCAGAACCGATAGGCCTGGGTGATTAGACGATGGAAGTAAGGGAACGGGATAAGGGGGGAATAGCTCCTGAGCTTTTGGTTTAAGTGGTTAGGTGGATGAAGGATTAACCAACACTGGCTATTCTGGAAGAGAAGGCAATGTGTGGAGGAAAATGATGAAATTTGCCAGTGACATGCCTATAAGCATACTGAAGAGGTACGAGGGGAAGCTGGAATCACTGGAGCCCAGGACAGATAGCTGGACTAAAGATAGAGATTTGGAAGCTGTCAGCCTGCAGGTGATGGTTAAAGACCAGGGAAGGTGTAAGATCACCCAGGGAGTGAAGGAGCACATGAAACAAGGACACCCACCTATAAGAGGTGGGCTGACGGGGAGCTACGGAGAGAAAATCAGACATGAAAGAGGGAGAGAGAACAGAGCTGTAGCACAGCTGTTGCGGGAGAAGTGGCTCCAAGGACTAGCAAATAGGGTCCAACAGTATGGAAAAACTAAGAATCCAACCAGGCCCCTCATGCAGTTGAAGAAACTGAGACCCAGGAAGGCTCACTGAGGTGTTGGAGCCCACAAGTCATCACTGCCCATGATCACACAGATCAGTGTCTATTGTATTATGATCTCTGGACTCCTGCAGGCAGTGGGAGCAGCAAGGGGAGTCCATAATAATACCAAGACTTTTTTTTTTTAATAATACCAAGACTTTTTTGTAGTGTTCACTTTGTTGACATTTGTACTAACACAAAAGCAACAGGAGATAAAACTGCTGGGGCCTTAACACAAATCAACAAAGTCATATTCTTCATTCCCAAGCACTTATGTTTTAATAAAAAGGTCAACTTCACCTAAGAATGTCTATAATGGAGCAATAATTATTAAAACATGACCCTTGAGTACACATCTTGTTATGAGCCTGTGCACAAATCACTTGTGCTGAAGTACTGAATGCATTTATGTTATTGTTTGCGTGGAGAGCTAAACTATCTGCTTTTGGGGGGGTACATCATTTTTATTAGAACTATTGACAAACTTTGATAATTCAGACTTGGGTACTGGAAGAAGTGTTCTCAAAAATGAAGTGAGCTTGTCAAATCAAGAAACCGCTAGTATTTTTTGCTGATAAAATTTGAGCTGTCAAGTGAAAACTGTTGACAGAATGAGCTTGACAGCTTCCCAATATCTAAATTTGGTGATGAAATTAGTGGTAATAATAACAAATGTGGTATTATGAACTGAAATGGGTCTATATCTGGAAGATTTGCATAAATCACTGAGCCATTATTTTCCAATGCCCAATGCACTATGTTAGAAAATCAGGCATGAATAAAAGACCCATTCAATGCACAAGACAGACCAACAGACTTTAATATAGCTGCTGTTTAGTCACCAAGAAGTGTTTGACTCTTTGCGACCCTATGAACTGTAGCCTGCCAGGCTCCTCTGTCCATGGGATTTTCCAGGCAAAAACAGTGGAGTGGATTGTCATTTCCTTCTCCAGGGCATCCTCCTGACCCAGGGATCAAACTCATGTCTCCTGCACTGCAGGTGGATTCTTCACCGCTGAGCCACAAGGAAGCCCTAATATAACTGAGCATGAGAAATTCACTGATATGATTTCAGATCTCACACTGCAACTAACCTTTCAGAAAATGCCATCTGTCCAATTCTGGTGACATATCAAAAAATATATTCATGGAGTAGGAAATGGCAACCCACTCCAGTATTCTTGTCTGGAAAATTACATGGGCAGAGGAACCTGGCAGACTACAGTCCAGGGGGGTCACAAAAGAGTCAGACGTGAGTTAGTGACTGACTTCACACACACACAATGTATAATATATGATTTTTATTGCTGTGTAAAGCAAATAAAGGTCTTTATCAAAATATGACCTTTATCAAAAGGTCATATCAAAATATGACTTCAAATAAAAAGATATCCACAATTATCTGAAAAGACTCTTAAAATATTCTTACTTTTTCCAAATACAAATCTGTATGAAGCTGAATTTCATTCATCTACTTCAAGGAAAGCAATACATCATTGAATACAAAAGCAGGCATGAGAATCCAGCTGTCTTCTATTAGGCTATTCATTAAAGAGATTTGCTGGGACTTCCTTGGTGGTCCAGTGATGCTTCAGATGAAGAGGGCGTGGGTTCGATCCCTGGTCTAGAAACTAAGATCCCACATGCTACATGGAGCAGCCTGTGGGGGAAAAAAAAAGAGATTTGCAAAACTATAAAACAATACAACTGTTCTTTTTTCTTTTAGAAAATATATTTTTATAAGAAGTATGTTAACATGTAAAAGATTTGTTACTGTTATTTTAAAATAATAAACAACTAATTTTAAAGCCTCAGTTTTTACTAGTTTTTTTCGTATTTGTACTATGGTAAATATCTACAGCTACAATCCACATAAATAAAAATATTTAAAGTCCTCAATAATTTTTAAGAGCATAAAAAGGGTCCCAAGACCAAAACATTTGAAAACTGTAGATACAGACCACCTGGTTCCTGACTCCCAGTTCTTTGGGCTTGTTCCCAGCACACCTACCCCTCCCACTCACTTCTCCACAGAAAAAGAATTATAAAACACCTAAAAATAAAAAACAACACCTAGCTGAAAAAGAGATAAGGGAGCAGGCACAATGAGCTAAAGAGAAAATAAGATACTTTCCTTCCCTTCAATAAAATGTTCCTTTAAGGCTACACACCAGAGCCTGGTAAGGCAGTCCTCCCAGGTGAGGCTGGGTTCACCCACAACTCCTCCCTGCCACCTGCGGTAGCAGACAGACTGGGGGCACAGGGAAGAGAGCAAGTTCAGGTGTTTTATCTCCCTCACACTCAGTACCTGAATTGATACAGCGAATGATTAAGACAGGTGGGGCCATTTTTTATTAGTCACAGTATACCGGGGAGGAAGCAGAGGTCTGTACCTTGACTAATACCAGTAACTAAATCACAGGTGGGAGCAGCAGCCTCCGGGTTGCAATCCAGGTTTCCCTCCGCGGGGCACGCACTCTAAGATGTCTCCCATCCCCACTCAAGCCCAGAGGTCCACCTTAAGATGCATTATTCTACCTGTAAGTAAGGTCTTTTCTTATAAGTCACATAAAATTCTCTTTTTTTAATCTTTTGTCCATCCTTTTGTATTATTTTTCAACTACAAAACTAGTTTAAAACTGATTAAAAAGTAAAACAATGAAATAGAAAACAAAAAAAAAATAGAGATAACACAAAAGCTAGTTATTAGAAAATAGACCTCTAACAAAACTAATCATAAACAAAAGGCATGAGGGGCTTCCCTGGCAGTCCAGTGGTTAAGATTTCATGCTTCCACTGCAGGGGGTGTGAGCTCCACCCCCAGGATGAGAAACTAAGATCCCATATGGGGCACATCCTGGCCAAAAAAAAAATGCTGGGAATGAAGAAAGGAAGATTAAATACAGTATATATGGAAACAAGACTGGAAATTTATGCTTTTACGTTTTTTCTGACTTTTTAGAAAAAATTTTAAATGACCAAAACTGACTAGAGGAGAAGTTAACATTTTTAGTGATACTAATAGTAATAATACTCTGAAAGTATCCTTTTAAAATGCAAACCCCTGGGACTTCCCTGGTGGTCCAGTGGCTAAGACTCCATGCTCCCAATGCAGGGGCCCTGGGTTTGATCCCTGGTCAGAGAACTTGATCCCACATGCCACAGCTAAGACCCAGTGCAGCCATATAATTAAATAAAAACTTTAAAAAAAAAATTAAAATGCAAACCCCTCAGGGCAGGAAGTGTTAGTGAGTTGTTCCTCATCTTTTCTTTTGTGACAAAACAAGAGTTTTTGGAGCCTAGGCCTGTCTGACTGGTTGGAAGGAAAGAGGGTACAGAGGAAGGGCTGGCACAGCTCTGTGTTTAGCAACCCTGGTCAGCCTGGACTCAGATTATCCCAAGGCTGCCAGCACATCCCCTGCTGACTTTCCCAAGACTAGCACCTCAAACACTTCCATCTCAGTCCCCGAAGGAAAAAGTCTCAGTCCCTGGTGGAAACAGAGGCATCCCTGTCAATCTGGCTCTGCCCAGCTCCCAGGCCCTGGCTACAAGCCCCTCACCCTCTTCCCCTTCCCTCCCCTCCTCACTTCTCCCCCTCTCCTTCCTCCCCCTCTTCCTCCCTCTCGTCTCCCTCTCCCCACCCCCATACTTTGCTGGCTGACAGAGTAGCTCAAGGTGTGGCTGCAGTCATATCAGATGCTACACCACCTCTGCTCACTCCCACCTCCTGGTACTTCCAGCCAAAGGAGTTGTTGACAAATAGTTGGAGTCCTGAGGCCCAACCCTCAGCCTGTCTTGGCTCATTTCCCAAGCTTATTTCTGAATCTGACGTCAGAATCAGACCGAGAGGAGGTCTGAGAGGAGGTCTGAGGGGCGTGGTACTGTGTGCTGTAAAGGGAGATAGTTGTCGAGCTCTGACCCCGGCCATGGAGTTACTGCAAGAGATCTACCATTTACACCTTGCTCGTGGCCCATATGAATGTCCCATATTACAGAAGCACTACTGTGTCTCAAATTTGTCAATGCAGCCAAATAAACAAAAATTAAATCTACTTAACCGCTCCCCCTGGCTTGTGACTGCAGCTATGAAATTAAAGGACACTTGCTCCTTGGAAGAAAAGCTAGGACAAACCTAGGCAGCATATTAAAAAGCAGAGACATTACTTCACCAACAAAGGTCCATATAATCAAAAGCTATGGTTTCTCCAGTAGTCATGTATGGATGTGAGAGTTGGACCATAAAGAAAGCTGAGCACTGAAGAATTGATGCTTCTGAACAGTGGTGTTGGAGAGAAGACTCTTGAGAGTCCCTTGGACTGCAAGGAGATCCAACCAGTCCATCCTAAAGGAGATTAGTCCTGAATATTCATTGGAAGGACTGATGCTGAAGCTGAAACTCCAATACTTGGCCACCTGATGCAAAGAACTGACTCTTTGGAAAAGACTGATGCTGGGAAAGATTGAAGGCTGAGGATGAGATGGTTGGATGGCATCACCAACTCAATGGACGTGAGTTTGAGCAAGCTCCGGGAGTTGGTGATGGACAGGGAGGCCTGGCGTGCTGCAGTCCATGGAGTCACAAAGAGTCAGACATGACTGAGCGACTGAATTGAACTGAAGTGTTACTCAGTCCATACCAGCTTGTGACTACTAGTACTATCTTAAGCAACAGACACTAGAAGCACCACTTCTATGTGTGCACACGTGTCTGTGTGTGTTTGTGTGTGGAGGGGTGAAAATACCTTGGATACTTTAATGAGAGAAAAGGTGACCCCTTTCAGAAAAAGGATAGGGATGACCAGTGTACCCAACTAGCCGGGAGTAGTGTTATTCTGAGTTGCTGACACTCTCTTCCACCCCTAGTGTGGATGAAGGCTCTAAGAATGAAGTATGATGGGGGCAGGTGCTGTGGCTAAGTTACGATGTCTCCTTATGGTCTTATCCATGGGGGTGGGAATGGGAAGAAGGCCACAGCACAGAGTTGAGTTTAGGCACAAAGAGTTCCTTTTGTGAACCCTGCTAATGATTTGGTCCTGGACTGACTCAAGCCCCTGGCAGCCCCTAAGGCAGGTACTTCAGTGGACTCCTTACCTTGCTAAAGTCTCAGGAGTGGGATGGGATATAGAAGGCAGATACTCACTGTGACCTCCAACTTCTGCTGACTGCCTGGTCTGGAGTGACCAGCCTGTCCAGATAACAGATGACTGATGCAGCACTGACCCTGACCACACCCAAGGCCAGGAACTTGATCAGGCATGTTCAAGTGCATTAATGGACACAGTGGGTTGGAAGAATTAAAATCTGGACCATATCAGATGTTTGGCAGTCCTTACCAAAGTCAGCCTCTGGTTAGAATGTGAACAGGAATCCAGAATCAAAGACTTAAAAACCAACAAGAGACGTGCCACTCCATGGACATTTCCCAGTCTAGGTTGGTATTATGATTTGAAAGGCCCTAAGGAAGGTCCCCAGGTTCCCCTTCCTATCTAGTGAAATGATGCCTAAAATTCACAAATTAGGTCCCTCTTCCTTTCACTGCACTCCCTCTACTTTGGGCAGGGCTGGGTAGAGTTGGATGGAGCTGGGACCAGTGTTATTCTGAGTTGCTGACACTCTCTTCCACCTCCAGTGCAGATGAAGATTCTGAGAATGAAGTGTGATGGGGCAGGTGCAAGAGCGGATAGAAGTAATGATGAGGAAGTAACTTTCTAATAATGCCTGCAACTGATTCTATTGACAATCTAGCCTTTTAGGTCTCTCTCCCTAACCCCATCAAACATATCTGGGTTCACTCTTTGGAAACAGTGAGCTTCTTCTTCAAAGTACCCATCAATCCCTGCCACCCAAGACCTATGAGGTAGGATACTTTCAGGATAGGCTCTCTATAGGCTCAAATACTATGTATAAGTGATTAACTCAAAACCTTCCTCCGTGGGTTCCTCCGTATAAATGGTGACATAGTAGAGAGCCCGGTGTATTTTGATGATCTGTCAGACTCTTAGAAGCCCCCTTCCAAAAATATCCTCCTTGCTCCAGACTGACCTGGCACCTAAAATTTCACCATTAGAGGTACTTAAAGTAATTCAGTAGGTCTCTTGGAAAACAAAAAGATTTCCTGATTCAGGGTAGGGGTAGGGGATTAGCGAGGAGAAGTCACATAAGAATAAATCAGTGGTAGCCTCTGAATTCCTATGCACCACCTGAAGGGTTTAGAGATATAGCAATCCAGTAGGAAGAGGAGTTGGGGTGGGGAAGCAGGAGCACTGGAGGGTCTGAAGCCATTTTTCATAGTGAATACAGGGGTTTCAATTACATTATATATTTATTTGGGGTGGCTTTGGCAAGGGACTGATAGAGACCTGGGATGCTAAAGACTACTCCATAAACCATCCCGTGATGCTAACACTGCAACAAGAGAAACAAGCAGAGCTCTAAGACCTTGGAAATCAAGACACGGGAGTCCTGGACTTGCGGGGGGGTGGGGGGGGGACGGGGGTAGGGAGAGAAGGGAACACGGAAGAGAACACCAAATTCAATTCTTCCCCCTCTTGGTCACTTTGCTTGTCAGAGGCAGGCAAACACCCCAAGGCTGAGCTGAGGAACAGCCAAGAGGGTCTTGAGTCCTCAGAATTCTCTGCAGGGTCCCCTCCTGGAGGAACCCTTTAGTGGGAGTGTGGACCCGGGCCAAGAAAGGCAGAAGGGCAGAGTAAACTGTGGGCTGGACTGTCTGGTCACGTGATGAGATCTCACTGCTTCTTGTCACGTAATTTCTTTCCCCCTCCTCCTCTGGTCTCTCCCTCTCCTCTTTTCCCCTCCCTCTGCTCTGTTTTCATTTGGTTAAAATAGATGCAAACTCTGGTCTTTTCTATTTTTAATACCTAGCCATTACATAATCCACACTGTAATTGCTGACTTGAAAAAGTATTGGCAACAGTAGAAAATCCCCCGAGTTTTAAACAGGAAAAGGATTATTACAGCACAAAAGCCTTTGGCAGTTTTACTGACTGGTAAACCGTCTGCAGTCGTCACTTGCCAGTGGAAGTCACATGGGCCTTGGGAAACACTCTCCTCATCTCAGGGAAAGCAGGCTGGGGGAAGGGAAGAACCGCAGCCTCGGCTGGGAGGAGGACGCTTTGTGTGGAGAGGCAGGGGGTGGGACTGTGCCCTGGAGCTCCTGCTGGGCCCGGTCCAGAGGGGAGGGAGGAAGGAGTGAGCTTCAGGATACCCGTCCCCTCCTCCCAGGGCCACCTTTTACTGTGTTTGTTTCTGGTTAAGACAGTCAAGTCTCCAACATCCCCAGCCTCTCCCTCATTGACTGCCTGGGCCTTCCTACAGTCTCCAACACATTTCTGGGCAAGCCTGTGTGAGGGTGGACTATCCCAGTTAAACAGATGATTTCATAAAGACAAAGGAACAAGCAAGACTGCTTGTTAATCACACAGATCTGACCCACTCCTCTGCAAGGCTTTCCACAGATTAAGTCAACCACCACACTATTTAATTCTTCGATAAAATGCTCTAATAACAACATAAGCACTAAAGGTTTGATAAAGGGTTTCCCAACCAAATAGAAATTAACTCTCATTTAAGACAAAAATTCTGTGTTGGGGGTGTGGGTAGTGTAGGAGATACAAAGGAGATAGGGACTGCTTTCCCTGCTTTTGCCAATTCTGCCACAATCCTAACCCCAATAATCAAGGAGGATCTGTCCAATCTGTACAACTACTCATGTCAATTCATTCCATAAACATTTGCTGAATGCCACATGCTGGACTAGTTGTTGGGGATGTAACATTTAGTAAAATCATTGCCCTCATGGAACTGCCAGGTCAATGAGGGAAACAGAGACATTAATCAAAATATTACATGAACATATCATTACTCTAGAGGCACTTAGAATAGATAGGGTCTGTTCTAAGACCAGATAGGGTCTGAGGGTTCCTAGGTACCTAGGGACTTCAGGGTTCTTTAAATTCAGCATCCCATCTTCTTTCCCATGCCCCTCCCTCCTTCCCATTTTTTCCGTATAGAGAAGATAATGCCAGGTTCCTTATGGCCTCTTTTGATTCACATGGCAAACTAAAAATTTAGCACTGTAGGACAAAAGGCCATGTTAAGAAGAGCCAAACCACACTTTACAATGAGAACTACACATAATTCATGACACAAATTAAGACTCAATCGGCTGCAGGTGTCAAAAATCCAAATCAAACTTTCAAAATGAAAAAAAAGGGGGTGGGAGGAAGCCTAGACCCATGTAAATGAGATAGCCAGACTTAGACTAACTTCAGGCATGATTAGATTTCTGGTGCTTGAAAGATGTCATTAGTCTCCATTTCTCAATCTTGCAGCTCAGCTTTCACCTGTGTTGTCTTCAGAATTCCCCGAGGTAGCAAGATGGTCACCAACAGCCTCAGGATTACATACATTCTAGAGGCTTAGCAACCCAGTTGGAAAAGAAATGAGAATTCATTTAACAGTTTCAATGAAAATCCAGAGTCCCAAATGGCCTGAATTTGAGACCATGCCCTTCTCTGACTGGCATGGTCAGGTGTCCTCCACCTAGAGCCAGAGGATGGACTTAACTCCACCATAACTGATCTGAGAATAGGAAGGAGGTGATCCCTCAAAGGAAAATTGAGTTGCTCTTATCTAAGAAGGGAGAATGATGCTGGGCAGTCAAAGCCCACGATCTCTACTGTCCTCAAAGTTTGTAATTAAGTGGATGTTAAGAAGAAACAACAGGTTCTTCCATCAACTGGGTCTTTCTTCCTGAGGAATGAGCAAGAATGCTTATTTAGTGTGGCATTGGCTGGATCTGCCCTGTTTCCAATCCAGCTACATAGAGACCTTGGCATCTTTAGGGCACTCACTGGAGTCTTAATATTTGTTGAAGTACTTGCTCAGAGCAGTCTTCAAGTCTCACATCTCGTGAAAGACTTCTCCTTCTCCTCCCTTCACTCCCTACTCAGTGCTGGAGGAGCTGTGAAGGCCACAGCTCTCTTTGGCTTTGACAAGTTCCTCAGGGTCTGTGTAAATTACATGAAAGAAAGGGAATGACAAGCCCTTTGTTGGGAAGTATTGCTTCCCTTTTGGAGTCTGACTGAAAACAGCTTCCGCTGGGCAGGAAGGGGAGTATCAGGATAGTTCCTTGAGCACCCAACCAATAGACCTCCATAGAAAAGATCTTGGGGTGGGGGGTGGATCACTGTCAAACATTCTATGAGTTACACGGCACTACAGCAATCATATGCCAGCTGCAACCACCCTGTCCAAGTCCTTATAAAAGCTGCCTGGACCCCCCCCATCCAATACCCTCCCACAATTTCTGCAAATTCCCAGCAGCTAATGCTTTTTTTTCCCTCCATGGGCTCCGAAATGCAGATGGTGACTGCAGCTATGAAATTAAAAAGACGCTTGCTCCTTGGAAGAAAAGCTATGACAAACCTAGATAGTATATTAAAACGCAGAGACATTACTTTGCCAACAAAGGTCCGTCTAGTCAAAGCTATGGTTTTGCCAGTAGTCATGTATGGATGTGAGAGTTGGACCATAAAGAAAGCTGAGCACTGAAGAATTGATGCTTCTGAACTGCGGTGTTGGGGAAGACTCTTCAGAGTCCCATGGACAGCAAGGAGATCAAATTAGTCAATCCTAAAGGAAATCAACCCTTAATATTCATTGGAAGAACTAATGCTGAAACTGAAGCTCCAGTACTCTGGCCACCTGATGCAAAGAGCCAACTCATTAGAAAAGACCTTAATGCTGGGAAAGATTGAGGACAGAGGAGAAGGGGATGACAGAGGATGAGATGGTTGGATGGCATCACCAACTCAATGGACATGAGTTTGAGCAAGCTCCGGGAGATGGTGAAGGACAGGAAAGCCTGGCATGCTGCAGTCCATGGGGTTGCACAGAGTCGGACACAACTGAGCAACTGAACAACAAGAGAAGCCACCGCAATGAGAAGCCCATGTCCCTCAACAAAGAATAGCCCATGTGTAGCAATAAAGACTCAGCAAAGCCAAAAATAAATAAAAATAAATAAATACAATTTTTTTTAAAAAAAGAATACAGCCTTAAATATTGTTTAACCTAAAGGAATCCTCTAATAAAATTTAAGACAAGATGAATACATTCCAAATCAAATAAATGAGAACATTGAAAAAAAAAAAATAAGTAGGAGTCTTCCCTGGGAGTCCAGTGGTTAAGAATCCACTTTGCAATGCAAGGGATACTGGTTCAAACCCTGGTTCAGGATGATCCCACATACTGTGGAGCAACTAAGCCTGAGAGCTACAACTGTTGAGCCCATACACTGTAACTACTGAGCCCGCATGCCTAGAGCCTGTGTACCAAAAGAGAAGCCACCACAATGAGAAGTCCATGCACTGCAATGAAGAGTGGCCCTGCTCGCTGCAACTAGGGAAAGCCTGTGTGCAGCAAACAGACCCACCATAGCCAAAAAGCAAAATAAGGAAATAGATCTTTCAAAAAATAAATACATAAATAGGAACATTCTGGTCATATTGTTCTGTACTTGCTTTTTTCTTTTTTAGGGGGGTGGATATGAATTTATTTACATTCAGGCCTTACATAGGTATAAAAGTCACATTTTGTGACAAATTTAATAAAATTGTATCAACTGAAAACAAAGCTGGAATTGTCCCCAGAAAACTCAGGACCCCTACTTTCACTGACCCCTATTTTCACAGTCCTGTGGGGTATACTTGCTTTTTTCACTGATGTTTTCATGGCCACACAGCATTTCACAGTCCCTACTCATGGATATTTACCAATGCAATGAACATTCTCATCCAGAGAACACTGTGCTCAAGAATAAGCACTTCTTTAAACGAAACTGTAGTTTGCCCCACTGTGACTGGGAAATAGATGGGGAAACAGTGGAAACAGTGTCAGACTTTATTTTTTTGTGCTCCAAAATCACTGCTGATGGTGATTGAAGCCATGAAATTAAAAGACGCTTACTCCTTGGAAGGAAGGTTATGGCCAACCTAGATAGCATATTTAAAAGCAGAGACATTACTTTGCCAACAAAAGTCCGTCTAGTCAAGGCTATGGTTTTTCCAGTGGTCATGTATGGATGTGAGAATTGGACGGTGAAGAAAGCTGAGCACCAAAGAATTGATGCTTTTGAACTGTGGTGTTGGAGAAGACTCTTGAGAGTCCCTTGGACTGCAAGGAGATCCAACCAGTCCATCCTAAAGGAGATCAATCCTGGGTATTCATTGGAAGGACTGATGTTGAAGCTGAAACTCCAATACTTTGGCCACCTCATGCGAAGAGTTGACTCATTGGAAAAGACCCTGATGCTGGGTAGGACTGGGGGCAGGAGGAGAGGGGGACGACAGAGGATGAGATGGTTGGATGGCATCACTGACTCGATGGACATGGGTTTGGGTAGACTCCAGGAGTTGGTGATGGACAGAGAGGCCTGGCGTGCTGCAATTCATGAGGTCACAAAGAGTCGGACACGACTGAGCGACTGAACTGAACTGACTTGTCTACTTGTATTCTTTGCCCATTTTCTATAGAGTCTGTTGTCTTATCATTATCGATTTTTAGAAACCCTTTATATATTATAGCGGAGAAGGAAATGGCAACCCACTCCAATACTCTTGCCGGGAAACTCCCATGGATGGAGGAGCCTGGTAGGCTGCAGTCCATGGGGTTGCTAAGGGTCGGACATGACTGAGCAACTTCACTTTCACTTTTCACTTTCATGCATTGGAGAAGGAAATGGCAACCCACTCCAGTGTTCTTGCCTGGAGAATCCCGGGGACGGGGGAGCCTGGTGGGCTACCGTCTATGGGGTCGCACAGAGTCGGACACAACTGAAGCGACTTAGCAGCAGCAGCAGCATATATTATAGAAATTAATCCACTATCACATACATCCCAAAAATCTTCTCCCAGCCTGCTGACTGTCTTCTATCTTTGTTTATGTTGGCTATGTCACATAGTAGTTTCTCATTTTTATGTGGCAAAAGCAATTATGAACAATTTAGAAAGTATGCACTTGAAGCTCTGAGCCACACAGCCTCTTCTGCTGGGGACCACAGAGCTGTGCTTAGTAGGTTCCTGTGGTGAAATGGCTGAGTAAGCAATCATTTTCTGAGCTGTTCATATCTAGTTTTACAGCCACAGTGGTGGTGTAAATTAATCAAGAAAAAAGCAAAAGAAATGTGAAATTTTACTTGCTTGCTCATTTTCATCTATTAGGAGGCTTCATTCTCAAATGTTTGAGTAATGTACTAACAATATCAAAATCCTGAGCCACTGAAAATTCAAAAACATCTTTATAAACAATAATATGAGTATTTCCAGACCCTTTCAAACTGTGGGCTTAGGGCATTATTTGCTGTCACTGCAGAGGGAAAAAATACATTCCAGACCCCACAGGACTAGAAGGCTCACGAGTCCAATAACTGCTAGTATTTCAAGCAAGAAACTGTTCAAGTTTCCCTTCAGCCTTTCACAGAAGATAAGCATTGGCCCCACTCTGATCCTGAACAGTTAAAAAACCCTAGTGGCCAAATGGGATTTTCCCTGCAAGAGTACTTAGTCCTTGTTGCTGCAAACTCTGCCTACAGACCCAGTTCTTTGTGGAGGCTGTCCCATTTGGCCAGAACTACCTGCCTCCCAAGTGCTAAAACTCTATGGTATTCAGCCAGCTGTGCAGAAGGCAGGGCTAAAAGATGCTTCTGGACATCTCTTCCCTAGTTGAAACCTGACACTCCTTAAGGAACTTGGTTTCTGGACAATGAAGATTCTGCCATAAAATCATCCTTCAGTACCCAGTGATATCCAAACGAGAAACAGATGGTCTGTCTCAATGCTGTTTTATTCCTATAACCTTAAAAAAACACACACAAAAAACCTCATTTGCTGAGGTCTATACCAAACAACTATGCTCCTCCTCCTCATTACTGTAAGTTACTAACCTCTCGCTCATCAAGGACTTTGCCTCCTTGATCAGTCTGCCTTTCCACTTTTAAGTCAGCCCTTCTGCCTGCTCAAGATCTCCTATATCTTTCTATATATAGGACCTCTCATCTCATCTACAGCTTCTTCTTCAACTTCACTGAGCTTTCCAGCCTCTCGATATCCACCTCCCTCATCACTTTGCCGCCTATCAGTCCTCTCCTCGATTCACTTCTTTCTCTAGTCAACTAGATGACCACTCTGCTACTAATATCCCAAACTCCTCCTGCTCCAAGTCTTCCATTTGCCCATAGAACACAGCTCCTATCTGAAAATGAATATACTTTGCTTTAACCCCCAAGTTGCTGAGTGGGCACTGCTAAAGCAATCCTTAGTCATGAGGGCTGCTCCCTCCAGAAAGTGCTGCTTCCAGTATCAGCTGGGTCTTCAGCACTGCTCCATTATCCCCCAACGTGTCTCCAGATCACTCCATGAGCACAACAGCTTTTAAAAACCATGTCACTGTCCCCACTCTCCCACCTGCTCCTGGCAGATGACCTCAATTTCTGCTGCCTAGAGAACACAAAGCCCAGCAGAAGGAAAATGTCTCTCCAAAATCTTACCAAACCCTTCTGCCCATCACACCCCTCGCCCCGACACCATACCCCTTGCCCTGATCAGAGACTTGATAGTGCTCAACAGAGTACTAGCAAAAGGTAGGAAAGCAATAGATGGTGGTGTGGTGGTGATACAATTAAAATCAGCAACAGCCTTGTCTTTTGTTCAGTTCAAGTTTAATCTCTCTACCAGTGCTTTCGATACAGCAGACCCTTCTCCCCAGGAGACTTGCTCAACAATTGTTATTGTCTTTTCTATCTTCAACTTCTCCTTCTCGACTAACTTTTTCCCCACAGCGAAAGATCATGCTTGGGTCTCAAAAAATAAATAGACCTCCCTAGATCCTGTATCCCTCCTTCACTAACACTCCTCTCTTCAAACAAGCTTCTTGCAAGAGTAGCCTCCCTGACTGGATCCACCCTTGCCCCCAGCTGCCAGCTGCAGAGATACTATCTTATTAATAAAAGAGAGTGGACTCCTCTTATTTACCAAAGATCTGTTCTTTGGAAAACTGCTTTAGAGATTAGCAAAGAAACAGTGAAAAGAAATACACTGTGTTGCTATTAATTCTGAATTTTAATAATATGAATGAGGAGAATAGATTTCCCCTTGTAATCAACACCACTTCTGACCAGGGTGCAAGCAAGTTTGTTTAAAGTGTTAGACAAACCGGTTTTCACAAAACTTCCCTGATTCTCTAGATCCAAAAGCTAAAAATAATCATTCCTCTCTGAGTTCCCACAGCATTAGTCTTATACCTGTCATACTCTATCACTTTATGTCAAATTATCACATAACTCTACAGTTAATAAGTGATTGATAAACAAATGAGTAGACTTTATAAGTACCTATTATAAACTGGATAATTTTAACAATAAATCAATCTACTCAACCAATTAACTCAGGATCCTTGAAGATCCTCCATGACATTTTGCTAACTTAATAAAGTTGCATTCAGTCATTCACATCCTGTAATAAAGGTTTTCACTTATTTAAACCCGCCTTAAGAATATCAAATACTAAGACGTTACCATGTCATTTGGTTTTCAGACTGAAAAGACTAAGGTAAAAGCCAATGGGAGCAGGAATTACCCAATCTGAGGGATGTGAGCAGAGCATTCCAGGGGAAGGAATGCATTTTTCCCTCCCTTACCTGAAAAATGGCCCAAGAAATGCTCCTCAAGGAGGGACTGAGACTTCCCCTAGTGCAGTGTCTGCTTCAATTCCTTTCACATAATCTGAGCGTTCGAAGCACAGGCGCCACTTTGCCATTCCTAGACCTCCCGTGGTTTTGTTCATTTCTGAAACAAGGAAATTTGTCTAGAAAATCTCCAAAGTTTTTTCTGATGCAAATAACTGCACATTATTTAAAGCATAAAAATTAAATCTGATTTTGAAAAGCAGGTTTAATGTTTAAAAAAAAAAAAAAGTGGTAAATCCTTTTGTGAATATGAAAAGTCTCCATGTCCTTGTCTCCCAACCACCCTCAACATGAGATCATCTGTATGCAATTGCGTCAGATACTTCTAAAGTACTGACATTCCTGCGCCCACCGTCCCTCTGAAGAAGCCAGGCTTTAATCCTCACCCAAGCAGAAATATGGGCTTGGAGGACTGTGTAAAAGTAAAAAGATGGCCAGGAAAAGCATGCCAGGAAACACAGGGCAGGGCCAGGTGACAGGCCCCGGTCCCCCTGGAGCCAGAGCCAGAACCTCCCAATTTGCTTTAACCTTGTAGAGGGTGTAATTTCCAGCCAGGCTAAAAATCACCACAGGCACACAGCCAGAGGGCAGGGCCAGGCTGGGCAGGCAAAAGCCAGGGATGAGCCTGAGAGGCTCCTGATTTAGAATTCAAGCAGTGAGGAGGAAGGATGGTGGAGAGCCTCCTACAGACGACTTATAAAGTAGCTGCCTTCTTTGAGAAACATCCAGGTTGCCAATAGGAACTCTCCTACCTCCACTTGCCCCACAGACTGTCTCAGCAGCCTGATTTTCTTTAGGAGGAGAGATCATGTGACTGTGACTCAAGTCACACTAGCATACTGGCTTTGGAAATGTCCCCTCTCTGTGGAGTCACCAGCTCAGAGCAAAAACTTCCCATGGTGCCATTTCCTCCCTCCCTGCTACAAAATCTTGAGTCTTAAGACTTGTCCCCAAACCACCTAGCCAAGTTATAATGTGAGGCTGTGGAAAGAATGCTCTACACAACTCAGCATGCCTTGGACGAAAGATTCCTTCAGTCCTTCACACGATTGCTCTCTCACTCACTTATCCACTCAATCACCCACTGTTTCCAAGCACTGTGACTGCCCACTACACTCCAAGCACTCAGCTGCAAGGATACCCTACAGGACTCTTAGCAGACAGCAGTCTGTCAATTGCCTAAGAACATCTCTAAAGTGGACCCTGGTGACCCAGAACTTGACAGGAGACAAATGCTTTTTGTGTCTATGCTATCAGGACCAGTTAGTTAAACAATTTCATCCCATAAATATGACTGTCAGTTGGGAAACTGAAGTGACTTAAGAGACGTCTGATTTTCTACTCATTGAAGGCTTTTCTACTCATTGAAACCGGTCTTCTTTGGCTCTCTACCAGCTAGTGCATACACAAGTAAGTTACCATGTTATTCCAAAAGTAAACAAACCTAATGATGTCACACACACACAAAGAAACCCTTTTTTCATGTAATTAGTTAAGTCCTTCCTTCATGGGTCTAAGTAAATATGCTTTTATTGTAATGCTCTCAAAAGAATGAAGCCAGAATCTCATGAACTACCAAGTCACCACACAAATTCTGCTGTAACCAAACTGTCCAACCTTACTTAAAATACCAAACTGTCCAACCTTACTTAAAATACTTCAAGCTATTTATGAATAGCTTAGGACTTTTCCCCCTTGAATTCAATGGAACATCCAACATTCTCTGGTTAGAGGAATGTCAGGGCCTACAAGGGATAGGGGACAGGGCAGTGACTATGAGTGCGATGGTGTGTTCCCTGGCTCTCATCTTCCTCCCACATCTTAATGTGGTGTACCACTATATCCAGGTTACAGCTTTTGCTCTAGTTTTTCCCTCTTTGGAAAATTCATCTCTAAGTAACAGAGAGTGAAGACATGAGAAACAGAATTTGAGGCCTGTATCCTATGGCTCAGTGGGTAAAGAATCTGCCTGCAATGCAGGAGACACAGAAGATGCAGGTTTGATTCCTGAGTCAGGAGGATCCCCTGGAGGAGGAAATGGCAACCCACTCTGGTATTCTTGCCTGAAAAACCCCACAGTTAAGAGGAGCCTTGCAGGCTACATCCAAATGGTGCAGAGTCAGATATGAGTGAGTACACACATACTAGATCTTTGGGCTTCAGTGACAGCTCAGTTGGTAAAGAATCCACCTGCAATGCAGGAGACCCTGGTTCTATTCCTGGGTCAGGAAGATCCATTGGAGAAAGGACAGGCTACCCACTCCAGTATTCTTTGGCTTCCCTTGTGGCTCAGCTGGCAAAGAATCCACCTGCAATGCGGGAGAGCTGGGTTCAATCCCTGGGTTGGCAAGATCCCCTGGAGAAGGGAAAGGCTACCCACTCCAGGACTCTGGCCTAGAGAATTTCATGGATCGTATAGTCCATGGGGTCGCAAAGAGTTGGACACATCTGAGCGACTTTCACTTCACATACCTTACCTTAGTTTGGGCTTTACAGGTGGTGCCAGTGATAAGAACCTGCCTGCCAATGCAAGATAAATAAGAGACATGGGTTCAACCCCTGGGTCAGGAAGATCTTCTGGAGGAGGGTATGCCAACTCACTCCAGTATTCTTGCCTGGAGAATCCCCATGGCCAGAGGAGCCTGACGGAAAGGAGGAGCCATAAGGTTACAAAGAGTCGGACACAACTAAAGTGACTGAGCACGCACGCATACCTTAGTTTGAGTCCTAATTTTACTAACTGAACTTCAGTTCTATAAAGGAGTAAAAAAAATAACACACAGTATACAGGATTGTGTTAAATAAACTGCTGCACATAATGGCCTTTGTAAATGGCAGAGAGATTTTAAAATGATGATGATTACTGCCCAATCCTACCTCTCAAGCTCTGTTCTCAGGTTCCAAATGAGACCAACAGCACACTTCTCTCCAGTCTGTCAAGACTGCTAACAGGAAAGGGAGAACCAAGTATGACCCACCCCATCCCTAAGAATTTCAAGGGCATCAAATTTAGAGCCCCCACTTTCACCTATTACCTCTCTTTTCACATGTAACTTTTTCTTTAAATGGGAATCCCCAGCCTAAAGAACATTTCCTTTCAGATGTACCTCTAGCCCTTCAAGTTCAACCCCCAAGAAACAAGTTTGTCTTCTCTTCTAGAAAGAGTGCTTCTCCTTTCCAGTTACCCCTATATCTGTCACGACAGGTAGCTGTCCAACTTCACAGGGTAGACAGGCACCCTGGCATTATCAGTGACTTATTTTTTCTTCTTTATCCTCTTCCTGCCTGAGAGATGATCAGATCAGTGGTTTCTTCTATGAAGTGCCCTTCAGATTAGTTCTTTTCCTTATAATCTACTACTGCTTACCCCAGTTGATGCCTTATTATTTCATATTTCAGGCCTGCACTGCCACTATAGCTTCCTAACTTGTTTCCCTAACCTCATTTTTTACTTCATTTATTTCATACATTCACACTATAAAACTTTCTACTTTTATCACCACTATTCATTACCTAGCTCAACAAGGTTAAAAAAAAAAAACTGCCTGGTTTCAGCCCACCCATCACCCTCAAGTCAGAATCTATTTACTATTTACTTAATTTCAGATATTGTTATAACTGTTCTATTTTTTAAATTTACTTTTAATTGGAGGATAATTGCTTTACAATGTTCTATTGGTCTCTGCCATAAAACAACATGAATCAGCCATAAGTATACTTATGTCCCCTCTCTTTTGCACCTCCCCCCACCCTCCCATCCCACCCTCTAGGCTGTCACAGAGCCAGGTTGAATTCCCTGTGTTATACTGCAACTTACCACTAGTTATCTATTTTACATACGGTAATGTATATGTTTCAATGCTACTCTCTCAACTCGTTATTTCCTATTTTTTTTAAAGTGGCTATTTTTTTCTGAATCAGAAAAAATAATTTCTGTTAATGCATTGCATGATTTTTAAAATATATCTACATAGTTATGACTATATCTAAACTGAAATAGGTTCATATGCTATATATTTTTTCATGCATCTGTTATAGCCATCTTTCTGTGTCAATAATTAAAGATTTACTTCATGGATCATTGTATGGACATACCACAATTCATTTGACCAGTCCCTTACCAATGGCTATTTTGATTGGTTTATAAACTCTGTAGTAGTAAATATCCTCAAATATGTATCTTTGTACATTTACCACTGGGATGAATACCTAGAAGTTGAAATGCTGGTTTAAGACCATGTCTACCTTAAATCCGGAGAAGGCAATGGCACCCCACTCCAGTACTCTTGCCTGGAAAATCCCATGGACGAAGGAGCCTGGTAGGCTACAGTCCATGGGGTTGCTAAGAGTCGGACACGACTGAGCGACTTCACTTTCACTTTTCCCTTTCATGCACTGGAGAAGGAAATGGCAACCCACTTCAGTATTCTTGCCTGGAGAATCCCAGGGACGGCGGAGCCTGGTGGGCTGCCGTCTATGGGGTCGCACAGAGTCGGACACGACTGAAGCACGACTGAAGCGACTTAGCAGCAGCAGTACCTTAAATCTGATACATATCACCAAACTGAACTTCAGAGAAAATGTATTAATATTCATTCCCAGCAACAGAGTATAAGTTCCTCCTTCCTCCAGCCCTCACCAGCAATAAATATTTTCTTCTTTTTAAATTTATCAGTCTAAATATTGACTGATTTGAAAAATGATATCTCATTTCCGTTTGTGTTTTCTGGATTATAAATGAAACAGCCCTTTTCTATATTCTTTATTAATCATTTGTACTTATTTTTCTATGACTTTTCTCACTTTGTGTTTTTTACCTATTAATTTATAAGAGTTTACAAATTAAGAATTTTGCACACATTAGAGATATGCTGAAAACTCTTTTTAACCAGTTGACATCTACTTTTATTTTGCTTATGGTGTTTGTTGTGATTTTTAAAAAACTAATCCACCCCATTTTTTCCTTTATGGTTTCTGCCTTTGGTACCACACTAAAAAATCTATTTTCAAGTACACTTATCACTTTATGTAAAAATCTTTAAACTAATGCAACACTGCGAATCAACATACTCCAGTAAAAATTACTTTTAAAAATAAAATAAAAATAAATATTGAGTTGGCCAAAAAGTTCTTTTGGGTATTTCCATAAGATTTTATAAACAAATTCTTTGGCCAACCCAATAATAAGAAATAAAAATAAATAAAACTATTTATCTAGAATTTATTTTACTAGAAGGTGACAGAGATTTTCTTTTAAATGGTTAGATATTTGTCCTAAACACTATCCTTTCCCACTGAACGTAGGTCCATTTCCGGACTTCCTAATCTATGCTGAGCACTACTCCCTAACAAGAATTCTTTCCAGTTAAGACGAGTTCTTTCATTGCCCACAATAGGTTTTATGTAGGTTCCTGCTTGTATTCACATTGTTGCCCTTTTCTCTTACACCTCCTCTGCACAGATCCTTCAAAGCAAAACCATTTATGGGTTAAGAAGTAAATGCCATTTAAAACAAGAAATACTTCCAAAAGAGAGAAGATAATGTACATATAAGAGGTTCTACAAATCCTTTGTGTGGCTAAGTAGATGAGCTTTTTATTCAGTGGAGTCCTTCAGTGGATCTTAGCTATACGAGGTGAACTTGGGAGGGAGAGTTAAGAGTTCAACTGCTTTGCATAATAGGAGTTAAGAAGTATCTGCAGTGCTTAGGAGCAACAGAGTAAGGACGGTTTGCAAAGCAAAGAGAGAGAAGATTGTAAGAGACACCAAGGCCACATACAGTAATAGTGATGGATCTCTAATGCAAAGGTGGGCAAAGTACTTTAAGGGACCGGGAGAGCCAGTGTTAGAATTCAAGTTGCTTATTTTGCTGCAACGTAAAATACTCTCCACTACGCCAAACTTTAACAAAGTCTGCTACATACACAAAGGCTTTGAGCTGGGAGATATGAGTTCTACCATCTGAGTCAATGTGGATGGAAACACGAATGCAACTTGAGACACTAAGACCATCTACAATCTGAACGAATTTAACGGAAGCAAGAACTCAAAATCAGAGTGACCATAAATACAAGAATTCCCAGGAACATGGTGAATTCTGGGTGAAGGAATCAGAGTTCCCACAAGTTGCAAGATGATGCTTTGAGCCAAAATTTTAAAGGAAAAAACGGTTCCAGGCTAACTGATTACACTAGGATACTCAAGTCCTCAGAACCTTTTGAACAGAATCAAACTGTACAAGGTACATTAGTGCCGAGCAGAGGCAGCTCATGGGAGAGGTGATGATTACTCAACCTTCACAAGAAACAAGCTGCGAGTTATCTACCCCATCCCTTCACCACTGCATGCGCTTCCAAAGAGGTCTTCGGTCTCTATCCCACCTCAGGTGTCCTTAATGTCCTTAGTCAACTCTTACCTCTTCCACAAACCTTCCTCTTAAAAGTTTGTAGCCCTCCGATGCGTCCTTTCCAGAACTTCCATTTGACTTAAAATCTAAACCTCACATTAACCTTTAATTATTTTTTCTATTAACTTCTCTATGGAATTCAACTATACATGCCTTGCAGACAAGAAATTTAAGAAAAGGAAAAGAAAAAATAAACAAACCATCTAGACACATCCTAAACATCTTACATTATACTCAGAGCCTATTAAATTACTGGTGGGGGAACAGCGCAAAACAGTGATTCAGAAGCAAGTTTACTTATCACCTTGGATGGCGATGCTCCTAAATCAAGGAACAAAGGAAGAGGAATAGGGATAAGAAGAAATGAGGGAACAGGGAAAAGAGGACGCTTTGATGAACAATGTAATTTGGCTTGGGACATGTTGAGTTTAAAAAGGCTAAGAGCAATCCAGGTTACAGTATCAATAGTGTTTGGTCATCATGAGTCAGGAACTAAGAAGAGAGATTTATGTTGGAGATAGAGATCTGAAAGTTTTTGACAAGCATAGACGACATCAACCAGGGATAGTTTATTGAAGGGAGCAGAAAAGGGGACCAAGGAAAGAATCTTAGGAAATGTATTCATGACAGGAAAGACTAGTTGGGAAAAGCAAGCCTTCTGCAATTATAGACCAACTAATAATTATAAATACCTATCGATTGACCAAGTAACTGACTGACTCTATTTAAGGTCCCTAAATGTCCATTACAAGCCCTTTCCCCCTCCTGCAAGTGAACTCATTCCCTCATCTTCGTAGTGAAAACCATGGTCTTTCACAGGACGTGGCAGAAATGGACAAGTGACAACAGGCCTTTAAGGCCCCTGAGGTGGGGCTTTGTGGGTGGAAGATGCTATCTGTTGCTGTTCAGAGAACACCAAACCTAAGGGAAGGTTCAACACCAAGCCTTTCCATCTAGTTTATGATTAGCTCAGCCAACTGAGTTAATAAGGCCAGCCAACCAAAGATCTCACTCATGACAGTAAAGACATATATACCAGGGTCTCAAAAGGCCTGAATCAGGAGTCTTAGTGACTTCTATCTGCTTCAAGTGGTGTTTTCCTATCCTGGCTGAGAATAATATTCAGAGGAAGTAACTGGCTTCCTTTCCCAGCTATGTCCTTCACACTCAGTCACTGACCCTGGCAGATTTAAATGAGTCTTCATCTGCAAGACTGCCCTGCCCAAAACATGGGTTTATCTTCACTAAAGGGGTGAAAAAAAATTATTATAGTCTGGACTGCCCATGAGCTGTAAAAGAAGAAGGATTTCACAGGCAAAGTAGAAAATTTATAATGTCATATCCATTCCATAAGAATGAGCTCCGTCCCACTTAGCACTGATGCCCATATGTAAAGTAAAATCCTGAACTAGCAGAGAGACTGGAGACTAATGCAGAGATGAACTAGTTCCAGAGTGGGAGAGATGGGGTGCTCAAAAGTGCTACAGAAATCCCAGAAGAGGTCAAAGTCAGGGAAAAAGCCTCAGAGAAGCCCTCCTTCCTTGGATCTAGAAGCCGATGGTTTCTGTGGCCATGATGGCATCACCCATTTCAACTGGAGGAAAGGAGAAGAGGATGTAAAAGTGGGAGAAATAATGTAGCATCCCTACCTTCTTCTCCACTTGGGGCTCCACTCCAGATCAGAGCTGGCCTTATGCAGACACACAGTAAGCAATCAAACACATGATGTGATTCCAGCAGAGAGACAGATGAGTAGCAGGTGCTCAGAGGACATTTGTTGAATGAGGAGCCCCAGGAGAGATTTCCCTACCCAAGAGAATTTTTCTTACTGATTGTCACATTACCTTCACCTAGAATTCCTTCATTTGACGTCCACTGGTTTGGGATAAAGCCTTGTACTTTCCAAAACTGTGCCCCACCAAACACCATATTCTGTCAGATTTTAACAAACATTCCTTCAAAGAAAAAAAAAGGTTCTTTAGTTAACTCAGTCTAGAAAATGCTGTATTCTCTATCTCCCTTGTTGAGCTTTATAAATGCATATTAAACGCTCTTCCTGAGGCAGAGGCAGCTGGAGACCTAACATGAAATTCAGGACAAGGGCTTGGCTACGCCTAAGAGCTTTGTTCCAGAAGCACAGCTAAACAGACCAGCAAGACGTCCAATCAGCCCAAAGAGCAGCAGACAAAGTTCAGAGTAGTCAACACGAGGAGATCAGTGCATGGGCAGAACTCTACCTGCTGAAGACTACCTGTAAGAAAAGGAGAAGGGACCCGGCCTGAAAGAGGCTGGAAAGCAAAGGCCACAGTCCCTGCGTTATAGTCCTGGAAAGGGCTAGGGGTTCCTCCAGGGAAAAGCCAAAATACAGGTGAGATGGAGGAGAGGCAGAGACTAGTAGACCAGACCTGTCACTCAGGGCATATACCCAGGAGTCCCTCCCTAGGGGGACACTGGCTTCAAAATTCTCATGGTCAGCAGATCCAACTACACGACTAGACGTTGCATGTGAGGCTGAGGTGGTTGGAGAGAGAGGCAGATGTGTGGTATAACCAGAAACTTCCAAAAGGTTGTGCTGATTCCAGTAAGAAACATGATCCATACTATATCAAACTTTAGGAGGTGAGAGGTGGAGACCACTCTTTAGGTGGTCCTCTAGGGAAACGTGCCAAAAGAAGTAAGAACCTCAGAGGCCTGAATGAAGCCAAAAGTCTGATCCAAAGAAAATGCTCTGGACTTAGGGTAGAAATGTAGACAGAGTAAAGTTGAAGCCTGAGGGTGAACAGCATCCATGAATTCAATTGTGAGGAGTTGAGAAAAGCACTGAGATTTGAGCTATCTGTCAAAGACTCCCTGGGATGCGTGGATTCCAATTACAAAGGCATTTTGAGAGCCTTTGTAAATGGTAAATGAAAAATGAACAGTCAACCAGGAGTGAATTCAATCCAAAACAGTTAAAAGATCTGACTCATAGGTGCTATGCTGGCATCTCTGAATTAGTTATTTTGGCTCCACAAATTAGTGAACATGGGGGAACTGCACCTTTGTATGGACACCCCAAATGCTTTGTCACTGCTTTGGACGTGGCTTATTTTACTTCCTGGTAAGCCCGATCTCAGCACAGCTCATTGGGAAAGCTGTCTATGACCAGCGGCCACAGAGGAAGCGCCCTACCCATGTCGTCACCAGTGGCTTCTTTTGCGCCACCATTTTACACCATTTCTGGGAAGCTGCCTCATGCTTCCTAAGATCTGTGATGGCCTTCTCTGAGGACATCAGAGAAAACCACAAACTCAAAGGCCTACACTCCTTGTCACATTCTGCTCGTCAGCTGTTCTCCAGACAACACCATGACTGCACAGCCAGCACACTGGTGGGGAAAGCCCAAACCCAGCTCCTCCTCGAGCACAAGAGCCTCCATTCTCACCACTCTCAGCATCTTATCTTTCCTCAAGCAAAACTGTAAAGAACACAAAATGATTCTTGGGGACCCAACTTCTCCTTTCAGGGCCTTAATCTCAATCTCAATGGTGAATCCTTCCTATCACTATGACTAGCGGCACAATGCTTTCTCCCCTCTGTCCCTGCCTTAGTCTAGTTCTCAGAAATCAATCTTAAGAACTCTTTCATACTTCCACTTACATGACCAAGATGTTTCAAAATCAAACCCTTTCCTAGAGTCTTTTCATTTTTAATAGGGTCTCAAAAAGCTTACATCAAGGGGAAAAAATGTCACTAGTAGAATTCCAAGCAACAACAAATAGTTGAGAAAAGTCTTTGAGGGGCAAGATGTCTTCTTGGTGCCCCCTGAAATTATATCACTTGACAGACCAGCCCTGTCTCTTCTTATTTCATCACCTGACACTAAAGCTATCTCCTCTGCCAGCCCAGAGGCCAGGCTCCCCTGGATCTGGGCCAACACTCACCGCCATCTGGTCTCCCTTGGAAAGGCAAAAGAGAGACACCTCTTGTTTACTCAGTAATAATTCACTGAAATAGTCATGTAACAGGTGCCACCAGCTCCCAATACATCAGTAAGGCCACACCACACCCTCATCTCTGTCGCCATCATGGCTTATTCCCTAGAACACATCAAAAGATTTTATTTGGATGATAGTAAGGCCCTCTTAAACTGTACACCAGAGTTACCAGTGGTGTTTTGACAGTGTAAGTTACACTACAATGAAGACCTAAAGGTAAAGAACAAAGGCTTTTTTTCATCCTTCCCTACAGTCAACTGGTGACTTTCCCACGTAAGTTCTTGCAGCACATCTACATACAGAACCCAGTCCTATTCCACAAACAGGGTGCTCTGGCTAAACACATCTAAACAAGCAGAACTGTGAAGTAAAGAAAGGTGGCATCTCCCCATCTTCTCTTCTTTCCCCACCCTCCTTTCTCAAATCTTGTCAGAGACAGAAGAGCTCTATGAAAACAGCATGGGCTTTGGAACTGGACAGACCTGAGGAGAAATAAATCCTAACTCAGCTTTTTATTAGCTGTCTGACCTTGGGCAAGTTACCTAACTTCTTTGACTATCAGTTTGCCCATGTGCAAAAATGGAGATAATATTTCATTGATTTGCATTATGATAACTAAATGAGAAAATATACAAAAACATCTAATTTATGTCTGGCTCTCCAGAGATGATGTTTATTCTTCCTGGCTCAGTACACACCTGGTCTCTTCATGTTCCTTTCTGGTTGTCCAAGGTGTGTGCCCCACACAAACTTTCCCTTCCTTTTCCTAAACCCTATCAAAGTTCCCATTCCTCACAAGAGCTGATCTAAATCACACTGCTAAAAGAAAAGCAATTCTGATAAAATGAAGTCAAGTAAAACATGGATGATACTGCTGGGGTTCCTATATTAACTCTGTGGGGGATGTTTCTTCATTTAAAAAAAAGTAGGGACACAGAAATTCAAATGAAAGGGAGGACTTCTAATAATGAGACTCTCCTAGAGGACAGGAAACCAGTGTATTGGCCTCTTTCCCTAAAAGCACAAACTCTGTGCTAAGGATGAGAAACCTTAGAGCTACAGAACACCATCTCAGATTGCTGCACGTCACACCTCAAATCAACAGGTCCAGAATAGAACTTGGGAGCCCTGGCTACTCCTTCTGCTCTGGCCAGCACATGCTACTTCCTTAGCCAAGAAGTTACGGTGGAGCTTTTTTTCCTAGGAGGTTTCCAATGCTATTTTAAACTCTATGGAATCAAGCAGTAACAGGATGTGATTACATTTATAGCCTTGGAACAGCCTATCTGAGGCCTGAGCTCCACTTCCAAATGGTCTCAACAAGGCCCATATTAATATAGGGGCAAAGTGGGCCTGCATCTTGACTTCTTTCTCAGTAATCTAGGAAGGAAAAACAAAGGGAAATTTCTGGACTTTCCACATCCAGAATCATGAAAGCAGATTACATTTCATTTATTACAGATTTAATTTACTACGATGAAATACAGCCTAAGTGTAATCACTTGGCACAGAATGCTAAGCTAAGGAATTCCCTGATAGCGCAATGGGTAAGAATCTGCCTGCCAATGAAGCAGACATGGGTTCGATCCTTGGTCTGGGAAGATTCTACATGCCACAGAGTAACAAAGCCTGTGGACCACACCTTCTGAGCCATTGCTCTAGAGCCTGCAAGCTGCAACTACTGAAACCCACGCACTCTAACGCCTGTGAACCACAACTACTGAGCCCGTGTGTGGCAACTACTAAAGCCCTTGAGCCCTAGAGCCTGTGCTCCACAAAAAGAGAAACAACCACAATGAGAAGCCCAGGCACTGCAACAAAGAGTACAGCCCACTCCCCTCAACTAGAGAAAGCCCATGTGCAGCAACAAAGACCCAGTGCAACCAAAAATAAAATAAATAGAATTTTTAAAATGCTATGCTGACTCTAAATCCCAATCCAGCATGGGAATTCTCACTGCGAGGAGCCCTGTAGCAGTGTACACGTTCTATGTGACTTTCTTGGCAAGGCCCCAGGGAGCCCAGAGCACTAGCCCAAGCTGGGCTCTCAGTGGTCTGGACACCACTGGGGGATGAAAAGGGCTGGTTGGCAGGTTCAGCAGATGGAATTAGGAGGAAATGAAGGTGAAATTCAAGGCCAGGGAAGAGCTGGTTCAGGCAATATTACCTGACAGCACATGCTCAGGGAACTGGGAAAGCAGAAACAACAATAATGAATATTTTAAATTATTTTCTTTTCATCCAGATAGACATTATGGTAAATATCAAAATTTTGCTGGATTTCCCTTATACTTTGCTAGACTTCCTTATACTTATTTTGTGTTTAATATTGTTTCTGAAAGATATACTCAGGGCTGAAATTATGAGGAACGTCATAATCTTATAATGAACATGAATCTGAGCAACTCCAAGAGAAAGTGAAAAGACAGGGAAGACTGGCATGCTGTAGTCCGTGGGGTCCCAAAGAATCAGACATGACTTAGCAACTGAACAACAACAGTAACAACCATAATCTTCCCATTGCTTAGACCTCTAAAGTTCTAAATCTGGTCACTGGGTTCAGTATGAAGCAATAAAAAGCAGGATTCCAAAACTCTGTGGTCAATATTCACTCCTTCATTCAGTAAACATTTCTTGATGGGCTAATAAGTGCCAAGTCTTTACTCAGTCCTGAGATACAGCAGCAAACAAAACAGATATACAGTCTAGTAAGAGGAGCTGAGAGTAAGATTAGGATCCAAAGGAAAAGGTCTATACAAGAAAACAGACAGGATTCTGTGGCCAGCACTGGGATGCAAAGGGAGGAAACCTCTTCTGGGATGCCAGCAGAAGAGACCACGGCAGACAAGGTGCTGTTCAGGGAAATGAGCTGGGTCAAACAATGCCCTTATCCTCCCATTCCTTTTAGCAGGGGCGAGAGCCACTGCAGTGGGTTGAGTTAATCAAGAACAAGTGACCAGGGTCCTCACAGTGCTACCAAGAAGCTGCTCCTTCTCTGCTCACGGCCATAGACTATGAGACGTGGCATGTAAACTATGCGTGATATTCTGAAAGCGCCAAAGAAAAACAAGAGTTGAGCTGCCTACTGGCAGGAATTCTAGGAAATACAGCAGGCCAGAAATGGGAAGCATAACAACACTTGCCAGAAGAAGCTTGGTGACCCTCCCCTGACCTGTCACTGATACTTCCCTGACATTGCAAGGAAATGAAAAGTCTGATTTCACCTGCAGGGGTACGGCCAGGAAGAGACCTGCTGAAATCATCAGGCTTCAACCAAAAGCCTCCTGAGAGGTAGGCATTTCTGCTTTAGAGTGGGAAGAGGGCAAGGAGGAGGAAACGCTGCAGCCTGCTATGTCACAGAAAGGAACCCTCTGAGCAGCTCAGCCCCAGCACTACCGTAAGTGGAAAGCTGTAGGGAAGGTGCAGAGCTGATAAGAACAATAGCAAAAGATGCAGAGTGAATGCCCAGGCATCAGAGCAGTGGCCTAAAGAGATTTCCAAGTATTTGACCTCTCCAGGCCTCAGTTTCCTTATCTGAAAACAAAGATGACAGTAAGAGCATGTATTGGTTTCCTAGAGTTGTCGTAACAAATACTACAAACTGGGTGGCTTTAAACAATAGAAATTCATCCTCTCACAGTTCTAGAGGCTAGAAGTCCAAAATACAGGTGTCAGCAGGGCCACAGTCCCTCTAAAGGCTCCAGGGAAGAATCCTTCCTTGCCTCTTCCGGCTTCCAGTAGGTGCCAGTAAACCCTGCCTACATCTCAACATGGTTGTCTTCTGTCTGTGTTGTCTCCCACTTATTATAAGAACACCAGGCACTGGATTATGGCCCAATCAAGTAATGATTTCATAACTTGATTATATCTTACAAAGACTCTATTTCCAAATAAAATCACATTCTGGGTGGATACAAATTTTTAGGGGAACACCATGCAACCCACTACACAGCACCTACCACATAAAGAATTTATATATGTAAGGTGCTTAGAACAGTTCCTGGTATATGCCATGTATGAATTAGCTGCCTTTTGTCATTATCTCCAGCAGACAGTAGCTGCCATGAAATATGTGGATGCTCTGTTGTGTATGAATCACCCTCCTTCCATTCTGAATCAGAGGCAAGAAACTGGATGGGACTAGAGTTCCAAAAAGAGCAGATGAGGACAGAGCTGGAACATGGTGGGTGTACTACCACTCAACACCCCCTCAACCAATACCCTGTCAATATACCTAGGCTGGAGGGAGGAAACATCTGCTACAGTCACATGTTTTTTGAATAGAACTTATCATTCCAAACTAACAACAGCCCTATCAAAGCAGTCTCCAAATAAGGACCCACTTAGGAGGAGCTTCCAGAGCCAGGAGAGATGCTACACCAGTGAGCCCAGCAGCTTCGTCACATAGTCAACTGAGTTCTGATCCCAAACTGCTTTATACAGCATATTCATCCCAGAATAATGCAGATCCGGGAACTTCCCTGGCAGTCCAGTGGTTAAAACTCTGTGCCTCTATTGCAAGGGGCATGGGTTCAATCCCTGGTCAGGGAACTGAGATCCCATGCATGGCATGTGGTGTGGCTGAAACGATACACAACTAACCAAAGTGAAACGAGCTGAAACAAAACAAAATAAAATGGAGCTTTGCTATTTGCTATAGCTAGGATACCTTACTTTCAAATTAGGGGAGGGAAGAATAGATTAAAGGCTCCTGTTCTTACTCCTTCAGTAAAGGGGTCTGGGACACCACTGAAAAGAAACAGAGCCAGATCAACTGCTATCTTCATATCAAAATAAATTTCAGATGGATCAAAGATTTAAAGATTTAAAAATATATATCCATACAAAGTACTCAAAGACAATAACTGTTTTTATAGTTTTGAAGTCGGAAAGAATGCCTTTTCTAAACATTGGCCTAGCAGCAAATATATTCTAAGGGAAAAGATTATCTTTGACTACCTGAAAATGTCAAACTCTTACAAACAGATAAAAAATTGCACAAAGGTGGAAAACGAAAAACAAACTGGGAACAATATCTGCATCATATACAACTGTGAACACTTTAGCTCTTACAAATTATTTAAAAAAATAATGTGCAAAGGACATGACATGAATGAGTAGGAAAATGTGCAAAGGACATGACATATCATGAATGAGTGATTTAAAAAATATATACATCTGCCCAAAAGATACTGGATTTATATTTATAAAAGATGTTTAATCTTTAATATTCACAGAAATGTACACTAAATCATATTTATTGCCATGTCTCAGTTACTATTCAAAGCATTTTACTTGGACTAACTTATTTACTTCTCATGAAACGGGTGCTATCATTAACCCTACTTTACCAAAGATGAAAGGGGGATAGAGAAGTTAAATGACTTACCCAAGGTCACATAATAAGTGGCTGAGTCATAATTCAGTCCCCACCAGGCTAGCTCGAGTCACAGCCTCAACTACCACGTTACAGTGACAAGACCACGTGTCATCTGTCACGTGAGGAAGACAAAAAACACACAAGCCAGAGTTACTGATGATATGGAGAAAAGGCAATCCCATGCACTGCTGGTGTTAACACTATTACATGTAGTTTAGCTCCATGAACCAACATTTTAACTGCATATCCTTTAACTCAGTCATTCCATTTCTTGAAATTTATCCAAAGGAGATACATAGACAAGAGTATAAAGATTACGTACCAAAGTATTTTCTAAAGAATGTACATAATAACACAAGTACTACAAATAAAAACCTCAATAAGCATACCAAAAATCCAACAAATTCATTCATTCAACAAATATTTATTGAGCTGTATACCTGGAGCTGGTACTAAGCAACAGGTACAGAAAAAGTAGATTAAAAAAAAAAATCCCTATTTTCATGGAGCTGACATTCTAATGAAGGGTGTTAGGCAATAAACAAGAAAAAAATAGTAGTATAGCATGTTGGGCGAAACGCTATAAAGAAAATAAAAGGAGAGAAGGGAGAGGGTAAAGGAAGAGGGATTGTTACAACTTGAAGTAAGAGTATCAGGGAAGTCCCCACTGATTAGAGATGAGATAAACAGATTAAACACTAAGTAATATGCATATGGTATATCAACACGTGGAAATATAATTCAGCCATTAATTCTGTGTTTACTGACATGAAAAGATGTCTGTAACACACAATCCAACAAAAAAAAGATTCTCACTACACACAAAAAATAGGTAACTATGTAAGGTAATGAATGTGTTAACCATATTGTTGTAATCATATCAAACCATCACACTGCACACCTTAAACATACACAATGTTATATGTCAATTACATCTCAATGAAACTAGGGGAAAAAAGGAGAAAAGGATTACAGAACAGTTTTAAAGAAGAAAAACACTATTAAGGTATGGATCCATTCATGTGAAATTATTAATACATGTGTGCACATGGTTATGCTCTAAATGGGAAAGAAAACAACAAAGAGGTTGATAACACCAAGCAAGGGTCTAGGCTGAGTTCCAGGTAAGTGGTACAGGCAGCATATGTTTGTTCTCCCACCCACTCATTCACCCTCCTCTGCACACCTATGCTTTGCTCCAGAAAGGATTATAAGGACAGCAAATCCACCGAGTCCCACAAGTTCATTAACTCTCCCCATCCTCCTGCTCTTCCCAGAAGCCAGGACAGTGATAGCGTGAAAGGAATAAAAGCTTAAGATGAAGAAAAGCTGAGAGGTCATAACATGGATGGAGGGAAGCCCCCAGAGATTGAGATTCCTCTACCTCAGCACACAGGAAACATCCTGGGAGGTGTATTTGCTCCCTGAAAATCTCTAGGATTTGAAGCAAGTCTATCTGATTTAGATTCTCTAGTCCAGCTCCTACTATACCCCAAATGCCTTGCAGGGCAGCCAAGAGCAAGACTGACTCATTCATAGGGCGGTGACAAGCCACAGCAGGCCACAACACTGCCCCGGCATACCAGTGCCCACATCTTCCTTGGAGCAGAAAATGACACAGAGCTGAGCCCTTTTTGCCCCCTACTTATCCCTTCCTCCATGCCTGGACCCACCAACAAGCTACCCTGGCTATGCCATGACACTTTAGAGATAAAGACTTCCCCACTAAGATCCTCAGGCCAGGTCTCCACCAAGAAAGCTGCCCAAGGTGACCAGCCCTGCCAGTGTGATAGAAACATTTTCAGCTGGGATGCAGTTTTGAGTATATCCCTAGGTCCAGATATTTTGCTCTCAAATATGTGGAAGCAGAATACACTTCTGGTTTGAGCATAAAGCCACAAACAAGAAACCGGCAACTTCCTAAAGGTGGAATCCATGTTGCTATTCCCTATTTCTTTAGCCTGAGGGTAACCATGGAGGCACATGAATAGAGATAGGGGACCTAGGGAAAGATTTGACTATTTCAAAATATTTTTCAAACACTATCTGTCGTGTTTTGGATACCTACTCTATGCTAGGCCCTATGTTAAGAGCTTTCATATACTTACACCAAAAATGACAAATTACTTTTATCAAACATTCCTATTATGTGCTACTAAAGTTAGACACTTAAGGCACAAACAGGTCCAACTACCCAGGTGATAGCTGAATATCCAGGCTTGAAATTAGGTTGAGGGTAAAAATCTGAGACTCTCCTCCAGGCTACAACACAGAAGAATCACTATATTACTACTATCAGGCCACAGCCTCAAGGCCCCATTCCAGCTTCTGCTCTCTCTCCTGGGCTTTCAGAAGGTAACATCACACACAGACACACACACACACAAACAAATCAAACACATTTAGTCTGCAAGAGGAAGAAATTCTTCACTAGTGAAGAGTGTAAGGTCAATCAGAGAAAAACCAAAGCAATCATCTCTTCAGGAGAAGAGTCTCTTTCTCTCTTTATCTACCTCTCTCTAGTCTTTCCTGAATACGCAGTTATTGAGCAGCTTCTATTATGCTTATCGCTATAGGATATAATCATAAGACATGCCTCCTGTGCAAGAATTTACTCTATTTAGAAAGACAGGGGGCGCCGGGACTGCGTGAGGAGATGAAGCCGGCGGTGGACGAGATGTTTCCTGAGGGCGCCGGGCCGTATGTGGACCTGGACGAGGCAGGAGGCAGCACCGGGCTCCTGATGGACTTGGCAGCCAATGAGAAGGCGGTTCACGCAGAGTTTTTTAACGATTTTGAAGATCTCTTTGACGATGATGATGTCCAGTGAGCTCTCTCCAGCGGTGCATTTGGTCAAGCTTCGCCACAGGGTGGTGTGGCGGGTCTCCTTAAAGGACAGTTTCAGGTGATTCCAGAGAACTTGTGGGAATCGACTGAAATTAGGAGATTAGCCAAGAAAGAGAAGAAGGTTTTAACCATCTGGAGGAGGTCTGTTAAACTCTGAATGTGGCCAGCTTTTGTCCTTAACTTCAGTTAAAATAAAGTGATGTTATTATTTGCAAAAAAAAAAAAAAAAAAAAAAAGAAAGACAAAATCAACACACAAGAAAGCTGTCATTGAAAAAGGCAACTCCAGTGTATATGTAAAACTGAAGCAGACTGACAGATACAGAAGACAAACTAGTGGTTATCAAAGAAGAGAGGGACAAATTAGGGATTACAGATACAAACTACTATGTATAAAGTAGATAAGCAAAAAGGACACATTGTATGGCACAAGGAATTACAGCCATTATAATAGCTATCTTAAAATGGAGTATAATTTGCAAAAATACTGAATCACTATGCTGTACACCTGATACTATGTAATATTGTAAATCAACTATACTTCAAAAAAGAGGGAGGAACGCTAAGACTTCCAGTGCAAGAGTGGTACAAGTAACACAAATGGAGGGGTAAATGATGTTAGACGAATGGTACACATAGGCATCTTCAATTTCAAGCACCATCTCCCCTTTTTTTGGCCTATTCTTAGTAGAAATGTGTCTCACTTCAAGAAAAATCTCAAATACAAAAATACAAGACATAAAATTGGGAATTATTCACTAGAAAAAAGGATTTTTTTTTTTTTGAGAAAAAAGGATTTCTTTGCTGTAAAGTTTAAGACACGTAAGACAGTAAATTTTATGTGTTTTTATCACAATTTTTTTTAAAGGCAATATATATAGGGGTTAAAAATTTCAGCAACACAGTAAGATTAAAAAAACACAGAAACAGACCTCCAAAGGTAGTCTGTTTATAGCAAATATAGAGTCCTCTCCTTTTTTCATACAAATACTAATACTAGCATGCCATAAACTCTTCTCTTGCTTGCTTTAGTTTTCTCTTAACAATAGACCTTAGAGATTGCTCCATATTTGTGTATGTGTGTGTGTGCACATGTGTGTGTGAGAAGGTGGGTATATCTTTCTTTTTAACTGCTATATAATAAATAAGGTGCTATCCACCATATCAACTAGTCCCTTATCAACATTAAGATATTTTTTATCAAAATGTGTCAAAGCCTTTGCCCACCAATTTTTGCACATTTTTCCCCTCAACAAAAATGTTCAGATTTCACCCTTCATAATACTTCCAAGCAACTGTGCTGTGTGCTAAGTCACTTCAGTCATGTCCAACTCTGTGTGATGCTATGGACTGTAGCCTGCCAGGCTCCTCTGTCCATGGGATAATACTGGAGTGGGTTGCCATGCCCTTCTCCAGGGGATCTTTCCAACCCAGGGATTGAACCCACATCTCTTATGTCTCCTGCATTGACAATCGGGTTCTTTACTACTAGCGCCACCTGGGAAACCCAACTATGAATGATAACTGACATTTGCTTTAGTTTGAATTTAACAGTGCTTCACTTAGGCTCATCTCTACTAGGTTGTATGTTGCGGTTGTCACAAGGAATCACCAAAGATACAACTAATGAACATGGAATACACACACCATCCTCTGAATAATTTGTTCATCCTTCATTCTATCATCTATCTTTATAAAGGGTTTGTCAATGATACAGCAGTCCTCCCTTATCCGTGTGAGATACATTCCAAATCTTGGAACCATGGACAGTACCGAACCCTATATATACTAAGTTTTTTCCTATGGCATGCACAGTGTAGGTATGCTGGACTAAAGGATGATTCACATCCTGGATAGGAAGGAGAAGGATGGCACAAGATTTCATCACATTACTCAGAACAACATGCAATTAAAAACTTATGAATTGTTTATTCATGGATTTTTCCATTTAATATTTTCAGACCTGAAGTAACTGAAGCTGCAAAAAGCAAAACCTCCGGTAAGGGGGAACTACTTCTACCTTTTACTGTGTTTAATGCTGAGAAAATTAAAAATATACATACATACACACACACACACTCATTACTTAAGTAATCTCTTCTAAAAACACCTCCTTCATTTCAGAGTCTCTGAGTTTGCTATTTGGTGTCTTTTAGAGAAAGCACAGTGAGACAAAATGACTGAGGGCTCTGTAGACTCACAGGGTTTAAATCTCGGTTATTTCAAGTTAATCCACTTCTCAGAGCCTCTGGCTTGTCATCTGTAGACCAAGGGCAATGCCATGTATCTCCCACATAAGGAAAATCGCCATATAGGGTGAAAAGTCCATTCAAGGGGACCCAAGTGCTTTCTCTATTGAATTAGAACTGCCTGGGGAAGTCAAGGAATTGCTCAGAGAAGCGGTAAACAACAAGAAGGAATCTGGTCAGTCAATGAGAGAAGGGGTGCCTCTGGCAGAGGTAACAACACACATGCCAAGGGTAAGAACTGTGCAGAGCCACAAAGTACCAACGCAGGTACTAATAAGAAGGTGAAAGGCAATTTAGTCAACAAGTACCTCTACACACTAGGCACTGAAGACAGAATCACGAGCAAGAAAGTCCCTGCCCTCATGGAGCTTACAGTGTAGTAAGAGAAAGACAAACGAGTGAAAAGCCATAAGTGGTCTAGTGGAAGCAAACAGGGTGCTATGATAATAATGTGGCGTTGCTTTACACAGAGAGGCCAGAAAAGACCTCCAAAATGAGATAATGCTCAACTGAAACTTAAAGGCAAGGGATAATGAGGTGAAGAGCAGGGTACACAGTATTCTAGGCAAAGGCCCTGAAGCCAGAGAACTGTAAGCAGGTGATGATCCATGCAGGAGATAAAGGGAAGAGGGGCTTGAAATGAGACTTGAAATACAGGGAGGGACCAGATCTTATTGGCCTTGTAGGCCACAATTTGAGTCAAAATGTGCAAGACTTTATTCCAACCTGAGACATTTGGACTTGACTGTATAGGTAACATGAATGCAACAAGGGATTTTAAAAGGAGAGACGAGGCTGGGTTGTTTTATAGAAGGACAGTAGAAGCTTTTTAGAGGATCGCTGCAATAGGGAGTGACAACAGCTTGGAGACCAAAAGACAGCCTACATTAGGGCACAGTCACTGTGTACAGAAAAAGCAGCATCCCAGAGGCAAATCTGAAGTGCAGTTGGCAGCCTTCAAAGTCTACGTTCCCCTGGAGAAGGAAATGGCAACCCACTCCAGTATTCTTGCCTGGAAAAGTCCATGGACGGAGGAGCCTGGTGGGCTGCAGTCCATGGGGTTACATGACTGAGCACGCGTGCATGAGGGTGGAGGGAAATGGGTGGGTAGCAATAAACTGGTAGAACTAAAAAAAAAAAAAAGTCTACATTCCATCCAGCTTTCTCAGTCCAAAGCCTAAGTCCCCAGTATATTCCAGAGCTACTGACCTGCAGTCTACCCGGTCATTAAGGCTCTCTTACCAGATAGTCTGCCTCACTGGGAATGTGTGCCCACCACCAGCAATGAGAAGATGAGGTACACAGAGACAGTTATCCACTGTCCCCACTGGATGACAGGTGACAGTCTAAGGTTCCTGGGACCTCAGGATCCAAGTAAAGACTTCAAATCCTTTTCTTTCCCCTTTAGGGGAGGGGTAAGGGGAAGGTGGTCAAAAGAGTCCTCTAAGTCAGAGTTTCTCCAAATATGGTTTGTAGATGATGACTGGTGTCAGTCACCTAGAAGGCCAATCAAAATGCAGATTCCTGGTTACCACCCATACCAATTTTATCAAGATAGCAGGAGTAAAGACCAGGAATCTGCCTCTTTTATTTTATATTGGAGTATAGCCAGCCGATTAACAATGCTGTGACAGTTCCAGGTGCACAAGAGAGTGACTCAGCCGTACATATACATGTGTCCATTCTCCCAGGAATCTGCATTTTAAAGAAGTATCCAACTCCTCAACACTTGCCTCCATGGGTAATTCTGATATATTAAAGCCTCAAAACTGTAGCTCTAGGAATAGGGCTAATGGAGGAAAGCTGACTGGCAATGTCAAAACCAGGGGACTGCATAGAGCCAAGACTCAAGCTGGGCAGGAAATAAACTAAAAAAGGAGTCAGAAGGGCTTATGAAATTTGAAGGCCCCCAAAGCAGAAAATAGAAGGCAGGACATCAGAGCATGGGGATTAGAGAGCAGAGGAGTCAAAGACAGATAGCACTCTTGGGGCAATCACTAACGATGGCCATGATCTCCAGCTGCCTTAGGTTGGGTTTTCCCAGGAAGCACTAGGAGGGGAGTGCAGAGGCTTCATCTCACACAGACCAGCTGACTGGGCCTTGGATGTCCAGTATGTGCATACAATCACTCCATCCAACCATCATAAAGGGGACAACACCCCTAATCAGTAAGTACTGTGTCTATCCCAGTGATTCCCCTTCAGCATCCACCACGATGCCAGCTATTGGTCAGGCTATAGAAGAGCACCAGGCTACGTAGAAAAACATACAGAACACCTCTAAAGGGTAATGACTAGCCCTACTGACCAAGATTCCTTACGTGGCACATCAGAGCCCTCTAACATTGCCATAAACTCTAGGACAACTCCAGATAAGAAACTTTGAAGCCCACTGCCTTCAACCTTCAGATCCTACCATCCATGCACACTCAGCCAGCCTTTCACTACTCTTTACTAGGCCTCACCAAGGGAGTCCCACCCTAATATTCTACACTCCCATGTCCCTCCTCAAACTTCAGAGAGAAATTCCACAGATTCAGGTTAGGCAGGAAGTTCTAAACTCCTGAGGCTAGCTCCTATGCTTAATTTGGAGGGAGGAGGTAGCCTGAAGGAGTGCTCACCACACCTGAAGGGAGTACCCTCAGCCCACCAGAAGCGAGCACCAAGAGATTGCTGAAGGCTTCTGTACAGGAAAACTTATTAAAAATATGAGCGAGTTGAACCTAATACATTTAAAAGGAGGGAAGGTAAGCTCCCGGGAGCAGAAATTAAAGCAGGGGCGGAGTGAGGTAAGATAGGATTTCTGGGGATTTGACTTTAAATAGCATATAAAACACAAAGCAATACAAAATTTAGTTCAAACTTTTATGTGTTAACTATCTGATCCTTCCTATAATCCAACAGCTGGTTTTACACTAAAGAAGTAACAATGCTAGAAGATAATTTTAGTAATCCCAAAGATTATTTATGGCTTTAATCCTGAACTGCTTGCCCTGTCCCTTCTTACACTCCACCCATGATCCTGATTCTCTAGGTTTTTCACCTAATGATTCAGCTTCCAACTTCATCCTTGCCTCATCTTATTACCCCTAAGGCCTTTTGCTTTCTTCCTTGCTTGCTTAGGACTGCACTCCACTCTCAGCTATTCTGCCATCAAACGTTCAAATAATCCGCCTATTCAGATCCTCAACCTTGATCCTAGGTACGCATGTCCCCTTCATGGCCAAGTCCCCTTGGCCATGGCCAAGGATCGATAGGAGATACCCAAGCGGTGGCAGGGCATTTAAGGAAGCGTGTTCTAGGCAGATTAAACAGCCTATATAAAGTCCCTGCAGCAAGAAAGCTTAACTAAAGAGATGGGATGAGCTGGGGAGGTCATGGTAGAGTACACCATGGCAGATGATGCTGGAGAGACCAAGAAGGAGGGTCTCATAAGGCACATGAAGCTGTTTTATCATTCTCTTACAAGTATTCACTGAGTGCTTACAATGTACCAGGCACTGTCCTGTTTTACTGCTGTAAATAAAACAGACAATATCCCTATTCTCAGAGAATTGACATTCCACTTGATGGAGACTATAAACAAATATGTGACTAAACTAGAAAAACATCACTTGTTAGCAAGTGCTATGTAAAGAAATAAACAGGTGATGTGCTGGAATGTACGTATGTAAGTGGCTACTTCATAATCATTAGGTGGTCAGGGGAAAGCCTCTCTGAGGAGATGACATTTAGAAGTAAGTATCCAGGGACTTCCAGGTGGTCCAGTGGTTAAGACTCTGCACTTTCAATGCAGGGGGTGTAGGTTCAATACCTAGTTGGGGAACTAAGATCCCATATGCCACATGACAGTCAAAAATTTTTTTAAATAATAAAAAAAAATAAAAGTAGGTGTATCTAAATAAAAAGGAATGAGCCATTCAAAAATCAAGGGAAAAAGCATTCTAAGTGTGGGTAACAGTACACACATGCAAAGGAGTTAGATCATGATCATTGTTACATTTTATAAAGATCACTCTGGCTGCAGTGTGGAGAAGGGAATGGAGGTAGAGGAGAATAAAATCAAGACTGGAGACAGAAATGAAAGTGGATACATTAAGAGGAAGAAGCAGCAGACAATAACGATGATGATGATAATAGCTAATACTCACATTAGCACATACTAGGTGCCTATCCATTGTTCTAAGCATTTTATATACATTATTTAAATCCTCACAAATAGTATATTTTATAAATTAGAAAACGAAAGCACAGGACAGCAGCAAGGAAGAAGAAAGCAAGTGGATCCAAGAAATACTGGGGTGGATAAGTCCTATGACAGACTGGCTTAGAATGACTGAGAGGACTTAGAATGACTACGAGGCTTTGGGCCCAGCAACTGCATGGGTGGTGGTGCTATTTACCACATGACAGGACACTGGAGGAGGAGCAAGAGGGGAACAGCAAGAGCTGCATTCTGCTGAGTCTTCAAAACGTCCCAGTGAAGTTGTCCGTGTGAACAATTGGATATTCTGGTCTGGAGAGCGATCTGGGCATCATCCACGTGCAGATGGTAACTGAAGTGATCAGAGAGGCTGAGACCATCTAGGGGGTGTAGGAAGAAAAGAAAAGGAAAAGAAATGGCCTAGAAACAGAATGCTGACTTTTAAACCACAAAAAGTTCAATAAAAAATAAAAAAAAAATTTTAAACTACGTAAGAAAAAAGAAAACCCAAAAAAAGTTTTAAAAAGCACAAAAAGAATCACTGACAACAGAAAATTAGAAATACCTTAATGTCCATCAATAGGAAAAAAGGTAAATAAAACATAATACATCTAGTCTATGAAATACTATACGGCAACCAAAAAGAATGAGACCTATCTTCATGTACCAATATGGAATACTGTCAAGGCCCATTACTGAATCAAAGAAAGAAATATATGAATGATACATAAAATGTGACCCCATTTGTGTTAATAAATAAAACAAATAGCACTTTAAATTTTTTCTGGGTTCATACATATGTATAAAAACACAAAGTCTGGGAGGTACATTCTAAACTTAACAGGTTACCTCTGGGAATACAGACATAATTGAAATAGGGGAGCAGGAGTATTTAAAATATCTATAATGTTTTGAAATTAACAGTTTTCAATATATTCATATTTTAATTCACAACAGAAAAAGGTGCTCCAAAACTGGAAATTCATACTTGTGTAAATCGTGGAAGATTTTAAATGTGGTGTTATTTTGACAATGTTTTAAATTTTAGTCACATTTTATTCTGATTAGAATTTTTATTAAGATGTTGAGCTTTTTTTTGAAACTAGTTTGTCATAACATATAGTATATAATCACAGTATTCATTTTCTAACACTACTGTGAATGTGTAGACTTAAATTTACTGCTAAGAGAACAATTATTTGTAAAATAATATTAAATCCAGTATTGGCTGTCTATTTCAGACACTACTTGCAGAGATCTATGTTACATTTTTTAAAGAATCACCCTCACTGTTGAAAGTAAAGGTACTCTTTGTTTTGGTGCAGCTATTAGTGTTCTAATAAGCATGAGGTTATATTAAGGTGGTGGCAGCAGGAAGATAATTTTGATTCCACTGGGAAATTCAGGTTTTCATAAACTTATCAGGAAAATAGTTTTCCCTGTACTGAAGTTTCTTTTTGGTACAGTATCTTTCTAACAGAAAAGCGTGAAGGAGAAATTGAAGTCTGTACCTTTCCTCAAATGACCAGCATTGTATTCATGAATACTGTGTAGCTTCCAATGAACAGTGTGGAAGCTGTTCATTTCTCAATCTGAAGTAAAAATACTTTCAAAAACTTTTTTAAAAACCTACATGTTTTGATTTTTTTAGACTATATTATACTGTCTATAAAATTAAAGATCAATTTTTCAAAAAATAATGGGAATTCCTGTACCTTCTTCTCAATTTTGCTATGAACCTAAAACTGTTCTAAAAAATAACTTAGTTTTGAAACGTTGGAAAAGAGGGAGCCTACAAAGGACATCCTTTACTGCAAATACTAAACTTTCTGTTTCTTCCACCCTCGACTGGCCTTGATGTTTAAATCTTCCAGCTTACCGTCTCTCCATGTCTAAGAAGTTAACACCAAGCCCCCTAATTCCATGCTCTAGCCTGAATCCTTGGCCCCAGACCAAGTCTGGCCACAGATCCCCTGGAGGAGGGTGAAATGCCTAAGTCCTAAACAAATATGAGAGAATGAGTGTGAAGATGCCAGCTTCAAAGACAGGAATCAGGTGGCCTTGCTGGCCAGCAGCAGTCTCAAAAGGGAAAAAGTACTTGAAGATCTGGAAGCAGCTCTGCAGTGCCGGGGTATGAGGCTGGGGGACAGTCAGACAAAACCAGGGGATGCGGTGTGGGACAAGCTGATGAGATCGTCAGCTGCACTCATGAAGATACCAAGCGAAGTGTGATAATATGGTGGAAACCACATTTACAGCAAAAGGAAGAGGGGAAGCTGCATTCTATGAAGGGGTTGGGGCATGGTGGAAGGTTTTCTAGGCATTTCTAGAGGAGTCACTGCAGATCAAAGCAGCAATTCCAGGAGGCACAGCGTGAAAGTTTAGAAAATTTCTGGAACAGGATAAAGAGACCAGGGACTTGGCTCCTTCCTGAAAAGAAAGAAGGTTCTACAAATGAGGAGCAAGGACACTGAAATAAAGCCTTTCCTTCTTCAATAAACCAAAGGCAGAGAAATCATGATAGATCTCTGGTGATTGTGCTCTTAACTTCCTGAAGACAATATATTTGGTCTACATGTTTTCCTGGCTACCCAAAGAGATGATACTGCCTAGGTCTTACCCAATAGCTGACTCACCATCAATTAGTCTCTATCACAGCCTGCTGTGCCTCACGCATCACGCATAGTCACATACCGGACAGCTCTGAAAAGAAAACAAGCTGATGTGAGCTGTCAAAGTCCTCTCGGTACCTGACCTCACCCTCTGGGGTAGGTTTCATTTCAAAACTGAAAGGGACTGAAGGGCTGGGGAAATCCAAAGATCAACAGAGCCCAAGAACAGGTGGTTTCCAGCAGAAAAGGGTCCCATGCTGGAATTCAAAACAGAAACCAGACCACTGATAAGGCAGTTTATGATGTCTGTCTCCAAGCCTTCAGATGCCATTTATACATTTTCCAATATTTACAACAGAGAATGACCATGATAATCTTACTTCCGACAACTAAACATATAATTCTCCAAGTATTCAAAAAACTTCTTGGTTTTATTAAATTTTAGAGCTTTGGGGTATCTCCAATAGCTGGGGTATTGGGGGGACTTCTGAATTCTGCAGTCATTCACATGGGCCACATTTTAATAGTAACGAATTCTATCACCTCCTCTTCCTTCTTCATCTCCTCATGAACCCTTGGAAAAACTCTTGTCCCACTAAAAAATCACCAATTAGTTCATGATGGCTCTCTCGCTACAGCAATATTCAATACAATGAAAGTGAATCTCATTAAAAGAGTCAGTTTATTTTCTTGAGGTTCATTTTAACTACCTGAGTGATCCTTAGGTAAGTCACTTAACCTTTCTGGGCTCAGTTTCTTCATCTACAAAGTAAGGGGGTTGGAAACAGACACAAGAAAAGCAATAAAACTTCCCTTAACTGAGAAAAAAACAGGTTTTTAAGTCTAAAAGGTTTATCAAGTGGCAAGCAGAGTTTCTTTTTTTAAATATATCTAAGTCTATCATGATAAAACACTAAGCATGAAGAAAAAACAAACTTTCAAAGAGAAATGGCTATTACTTGCAAAGGGAAAAGAATCCTATTGACACTGGACTTTTAATCTGAATCACTAGAAATTAGACAATAGAAAGCTGTATACTTTGTAGTCTGTGTGCTCAGTTACTCAGTCTTGTCCAACCCTTTGCGACCCCATGGACTGTAGCCCTCCAGGCTCCTTTGCGCATGGAATTTTCCAGACAAGAATACTGTAGTGGGTTGTCACTTCCTACTCCAGGGCATATTGCTGACCCAAAAGTTGAACCCACGTCTCTTGCATCTCCTGCATTGGCAGGCAGATTCCTTATCACTGCACCGTCTGGGAAGTCACACTTCGTAGAGACTAGGACTACTATTCAAGAATCTTAAACCTAGCTAACATCATTCACACATGAAGATACAAGATACACACACACACAAAGTAAATAAATACATGAACCTTGAAAGCACCATCTAGGCCCCTTTTCTTAAAAAAAAAAAAAAAAAGTCACTCAAACTGTCCTAGTCAAATTAATATTTAAGGAACTTCCCTGGTGGTCCAGTGGTTAAGACTTTGTGCTTCCACTGCAGAGGGCACAGATTTGATCCCTGATACAGGTATGCTGTGCAGCACAGCCCCCCCCCATTAATATTTAAAACTGTATCAAAGCGGAGAAAGACAAAGAATACGTGAGACATGTTTCTCATCCCCCCAAGAAAAACCATTTAACGAAATTTACTAGGTGACTTCTGATGGTGTTTCCAAGTACAAACAGAAACTGTTCTGTACACAACCCTCCTTGACAGTCGGGTTTGCGAGTTGCTCATCACCTAGTGGCCTGACGAAGTAAATGCAGTTTCATCAAGTGCCCGGATAAACTTCCCGACATTTTGTGATCTCTGGCAGTATATACGGGGGCCACAGCCTGATGGCCTAGAGATTCTGAGCAGAGAACTGCAAACTTGCCAGATTTGCAGCGAATTGAATAGATGCAGTTCACTATCCATTCGTTCTCCAAGAATGTGGGAACGGCTCATATTTTCTGCTAACTAATCACAAGAAGTGCAAGGCTGAGCTTGCAAACAGTGAGAGAGACAGACTGCTTTTGTGCTGACCAATCTGAACTGAAAGCAAGCTTAGGTGCTATGAGAAAACTGCAAATATTCCTCATAAATAGGAAGAGTGTCTTCAAACATTCACACAATTGGATATGGAAGATACAGGCTATAACCGATGAGAACATATAGCAATTAGATTTCAATTCAAAACAAGAAAATAATTTTCTGCCAAAAAGAGCTATTCAACAATATAATGGAAGAAACCATAAACAAAATGAAAAGATAATCTACAGAATGGGAGAAAATATTTGCAAATAACACACTCAACAAGGGCTTTATTGGCAAAATACACAAACAGCTCACACAACTCAATGACAAAAACACAAATAACTCAATCAAAAAATAGGCAGACCTAAACAGGTATCTGTCCAAAGAAAACATACAGATGGCCAATAGGCACGTGAAAAGATGTTCAACACTGCTAATTATTAGAGAAATACTCTTTGCGACCCCATGGACTATACAGTCCATGGAATTCTTCAGGCCAGAATACTGGAGTGAGTAGCCTTTCCCTTCTCCAGGGATCTTCCCAACCCAGGGATCAAACCCAGGTCTCCAACATTGCAGGTGGATTCTTTACCAGGTGAGCCACAAGGGAAGCCCAATTATTAGAGAAATACAAATCAAAACTACAATGAAGGGACTTTCCTGCTGGTCCAGTGGTTAAGAATTTGCCTTGCTATGCAGGGGACACCAGTTCAATCCCTGGTCGGAGAAATAAGATCCCACATGCCCCAGAGAAACTAAGCCTGTGTGCTGCAACTAGAAAGCCTGTGAGCCACAACTACTGAGCCCACACACCGCAACAAATGATCCCACATGACACGACAAAGATCGTGTGTGCCGCAACTAAGACCCAGTGCAGCCAAATAAATAAATACTTTTATTTAAAAACTACGATGAAGAATTACCTCACATGTCAGAATGTGCCATCACTGAAAAGGTCTACAAATAACAAATGCTGGAGAGGGTATGGAGAAAAGGGAAACTTCCTACACTGTGACTGGGAATGTAAATTGGTGCAGCCACAATGGAAAACAATTGGAGGTTCCTTAAAAAAACTACACAGAGTTGCCATATTATTCAGCAATCCTACTCTTGGGCATATATTCAGAGAAAACTCTAATTCAAAAATATACAGGCAACTGAGCTCCACCTGAAGGGGAATGAAGTTAAGTAAGAAGGTCTCTATACCATGGCTCATACAAAGCAGACAGCCTGCAAATTCACTTGTGGTAAAGCACCAAGGAAGCAACTGGCCACAAAAGCCTCTCGCAAAGAGTATGCCCTCTATTGCAAGGGTGAAGAAATCTCATCATTACAGGCCTAGTATTGCAGTACTCCATGAAATTAGAATTATCAGAAGTCCACTGCTGAACTCCTGATTCACAAACTTTACTTCCAGTGTGGGAAGTTGCTCAGGACTTCAAAACAGATCTGGACTTCTAGAGTGCAGCTATTGGTCCTTCAAAAGAGGCAAGTGAAGTCTATCTGTGGTCGGCTGTTTTGAAGACACCAACCTGTGTGTTATCCATGCCAAATATGCAACAATTATGCCAAGTGACATCCAGCTAGCACGCCACATACGTGGAAAACATGCTTAAGAATCCACTCTGATAGGAAATATTTCATTCTTTAAAAATAATTTTTTCTCTTCTTATTATTGGTAGTTCTGAACGTTAGATTTTTTTTTCCCCCATGGGGTCAAAACATACCTAAGTATATGTCTGCAAGTGGAAAAATAGAGTACAGATATCAGGTACTGGCAGTTTTTTTCATTTTGTGTGTGAATTTTTAATATAAATGCAGGGACATAAAGGCATTGATGCAAGTCAAAATGTTTCAGAGAACAAGTTTCAGCAGTTCAACTTTATAACAATTATAAATAAACCTGTTAAATTTCTCTGGACAATGAAAAAAACAAAGATACAGGCACCTCAATGTTCACAGCAGTACTACTGGCTATTTACAATAGCCAAGACATGGAAACAACCTAAACGCCCATCAATATATGAATATATGTAAGTAATATATATACACAATGAAATATTACTCAGTCATTAAAATAATGAAATAATGCCATTTGCAGCAACATGGATGGACCTAGAGACTATGGTACTAACTCAGAAAGAAAAAGACAAATACCACATGATATCACTTACATGTGGAATCTAAAATACCCATGAATTTATTCACAAAACAAAAACAGACTCACAGACATAGAAAACAAACTTATGGTTACCAAAAGAGAAAACGGGTAGACGAGGGATAAATAAAGAGTTTGGGACTAGCAGATATAAACAACTATATATAAAACAGATAAACAACATGGTCCTACTGTATATAGCACAGGATATACTCAATATCCTGTAACAACCATAACGGAAAAGAAAAATATATATATATATATATATATAAAATTGGATTCCTTGAGAAGTGATGAGCTTCCCAGCAACAGAACTATTCAAAACTAATTTAAATGATCCTATCTGTCAGGGGACTATAGAAAGCAATCCTGTAACTGAATGGCAGACTGGAGACAAGGAGACCGACTATATTACCTCAAAGACCCTTTCCAACGCCAAAAGTCTATCATTATGAATAAAGCAAACAAATAAAACAAAAACCACTAATAAACAACTAAAGAATTTTTCCTTTGCATTTTTTTTCAAGCTCTGACCAAGAAGCCAGTACAATTTCGTGGATGTGGTACCACTTTTCACTTAAGTAAAAGTGGGCAAATTATTTAACTCAATTTGCTTCACTCTTATTATCTATAAATTTAGAACCCAAATAATAGTACCCATTTTGTAAGATTACTAAGAAGATTAAATAATACAATACTTTATAAAGTACTTAAAACATGCCTAACATAGAAACTGTATAAAACTAGCAGCTAGCTGTGGGGAATGGGGGTGGGGGGTGGAAAGTGAAACCTAAATGTGCTGCTTGTTTTAGTTATCTGTTCCCCACTCTCAACCAAAGAATTCCTGGTTGTCGCTGGCCAGAGGCTAGGTTCCCTTGGCAACCAGCCTCAAAAAAAGAGCTTCCATCTACCTTCCTCAGAAAGGCAGCTCATTCTTTGCCCTGAAATCTAGCATCTCCATTCGCACAAAGCAAACTCCCTCAAAGCTCAGAAATACCAATGTGCCAAATCAAGGAGCTGAGCAAGTATTACCCTTCTTACTTCATATGACCGATCACAGAAGATCAGAGCAAGGACTATCTCAGAGACCACCCAGGGAGACTCCTTTGTTTAGTAAATGAGGACAACAGGCTGAGAAAGGTAAAGTTCTAGATGTGGCAAGCTGGTGACAGAGTCAAGACAAGATCCCAGGTCTCTTTATTCTTAGCCTAGTAGTTAAAATTGCCCCATTTTTCAGTAGGACTTGCCCTACTAAGTCCCACACTACTGACCCATACTACGTACTTTAAACAGGTAAAAGAGGAATAGAAGCAGTAGAGTGTAGAGGTTGAGAGCAGGGGCTCCAGAGCCAGAGAGCTTATTCAAATCCCAGCTCTACCACTTACTGTGTGACTTTAAACAAGTTTCTTAATCTGTTTCTATAAAATAGGGATAAGGATTACAGGAAAGATTAGATAAGGCTATTTTAACATTAAGAACCCACCTGCCAATGCAGGGGACACAGGTTCAATTCCCGGTACAGAAAGATCACACATGCCATGGAGCAACTAAGCCTGGGAGCCACCACTACTGAGCCTGTGTGCCACAACTGCTAAAGCCCGCACGCCCAGAGCCTGTGCTCCGAAGAGAAGCCACCACAATGAGAAGCCCTCACACCCTAACAAAGAGTAGCCCCTGCTTACTGCAACTAGAGAAAGCCCACACAAGCAACAAAGATGTAGTACAGCCAAAAATAAATAAATATTATTTTTAAAAGTTGTCTATTTTTAAAAATGAAAATATATTGAAGCCTTTGTTTTTAAAAATAAAATCTTTACTACTCTCATTAGAAAAGAAACATATGCTTCTTAAGTGTTTCAAAATAAAACACAGATATACAGTATTTACTTTTTAAAACAATTGTTCTCTATGTCCTTCCCCTTTCCACTTTCCTGTCCTCAAAACTAGTATATTATTTAGTCACTTAATCCTCACAAGAAGTAAGATTAGTGTCATTTATCATTATCTCCATTTGACAGGCACAGAAACTGAGGTTCAGAGAGGTTCACAACCATATAGCTAGTGTCAGGCCAGGGTCTCTGGAAAAGAATTTTCAGACATGCAGGAAGGTAAAGATAGTAAACTCCTTCTCTAACCCTGAGACGAAGTGGTTATGATAAACGGTTCCTAGAAGGTACCTAAAAAGAACCAAGACTGATTAATAGGATTTTAAGAAACTCTTATTCTAACAAGGCAAGATCAAAGAGACGTTGTAACCCCAAAAGCCAGTCATGCAGTGAGGTATAATCAATCCTACCTTCCCCAAAACAGTACAAATTATTGATAAGCCTAACAAAGCAGGCTCTGAAGATAATCATATCACTGTACACCCGTTCTTACCACCCCAATTCCAAAATGATGTATCATTTTATCCTGCTAGAAAACACAGTTCAAAATAAGTATCTTTTAGAGTGAACAATTTGAGGCAGGAACAATGTCTTGTTCATACAGATCTCCCCTCATTATCTGGTACACAACCTTCTATTAATATTTATTAAATACATTTCTGTTTAAAAATGAATAAATTTATTCATTCAACTGCTATGTGCTAGGTACCATTCCAGAAGGTGGGAATACAGCTAAGAACAAAAAAAGTGGATGAAATTTACATTCTAATCATGGGTGGCAAATATTAAACTATAGAAGAGAGTTCCTAAAACAGTGCCTGGCACACAGTAGGGAGCATTCAAAATATCTAAATAATGAATGCATGAACAGTATATCAAACAGTAATAAGTTCTATGGAGGAAAACAAAGCAGGAAGGGAAACAAGCAAAGCAGAGAGTAGAGATGGTTTTTATTATAAATAAGATGGTCAAGGAATGCTTCACAGATTAGGTGACAGTTGAGCAGAAACCTGAAGGAGGCAAGGGAGGAGGCCATATGACATCTGGAAGAAGTGTTCCAGAAAAAAAAAAACTACAATGGTCCCAAGGCTTGGCACGTTGGAGCAACGGCAAAGAGACCAGTGTGGCCAGAGCACAAGGGGAGAGCGGTAGAAGACGAAGTCAGAGCAGCTGGGAGAGGTGATACTGAAGATCCCATGCGGCCACATAGATCACTTTAAGCATTTTAGTGTTTATTCTGGGTGGGATTCCGTGGACAGTCTTCAGCAGAGGAGTGGCATGATTTGATATACACGTAGCATAATTACTCTGGTCACTGTTAAGATTAGACGGGGGACCAAGAGCAAAAGGAGGAAGACTATATTCCAATAGTAACAGGGTGAGAAGCGTTCAAACTCTGGATGTATTTTAAGGTAAAGCTAATAGGGCCTGCTGGTGGATTGGGTGATGAGAGAAAGAGAAAAAAGAGAGTCAAGAGGGACTTCTCTCGTGGTCCACTAGTTAAGACACCATGCTTCCACTGCAGGGGGTATGGGTTCAATCTCTGGTTGGGGAACTAAGATCCTGCATGCATTGTGACACAGCCCCCCAAAAAAGGGGGGAAAAGAAAGAATAGAGTCAAAGAAGAATCCTCTATAAAACTGAAACTGAGGTGGGGAGAAACTGCCATAGGTACAGGTTTGAGAGGAGAAGTTCCAGGGTTAATGTTTTGAATACGTTAAGTTCAAGAAGCTATTATCCTATAGGCAGCTGACATTAGACTCTGAGTTCACAGAAAGACATTCAAGCTAGTAATATATACTTTATAATTCTCAAGGTATAAATGGTATTTAAATTCCTAAAAGAGAGAACCTAGGAAATGAGTGTACACAGAGAAGGGATCCAAGGAGTAATGTGAGTACTCCATCATTGGAGGCTGAGGAGATAAGAAAGAAATCAGCCAAAAAGTGTGTGTGTCACATATGACAATACACATGTCTCAATGCCATTCTCCCAGAACGTCCCACCCTCACCTTCTCCCTCAGAGTCCATAAAATTGTTCCATGCATCTGTATTGTCATATGTGAAACAGAGCACCATTCCATGTTCGATGCATGTGACAAGGGCTCAGGGCCGGGGCAATGGGATGATCCAGAAGGATGGGATGGGGAGGGAGGTGGGTGGGGGGTCCGGGAAGGGGAACACATGTAAACCCATGGCTGATTCATGTCAATGTATGGCAAAAACTATTACAATATTGTAAAGTAATTAGCCCCCAACTAAAATAAATAAATTTATAAAAAAAAAAAAAGTAAAAAAAAAATAAAATAAAATAAAAAAAAAAAAAGAAAAAAGAAAATACTTGGTAGATGTAAAGACTTTAAAAAAAAAAAAAAGTGTGTGTGTCGGGGGAGGGGGCGTGGTTGCATAGGAATTTGAGAAGAAGGGGCTAGAGAGGTAGAAAAAGAACCAAAGGAGTGGCATCCTAAAAGCAAAATGAAACTAGTGAGGAAGGAGTGTCAAATACTACTGAGAGATTAAGATAACTGAGAAATGACCACAAACATACACGCTATATTCTAAGCATTCTTCTCTAAACCACACATAACACTTTTTTTTTCTTTTAATCTATGTTAAATCCCAGTATTGCCCAAAGAATTCACATAAGGTTTCTGTTTAATGCAGCTTTATCCACAACTCAAAAAACAAAATCAATGCCCTTAGTGTGGACACAACACACTTTACACAATGAATAATGGTGAATAAATGTTCTACCTGGTTGAAGTAACTGTCTCTCTGAAACAATGTCCTTAACCAAGTCTTGCTTGTGCTCAGTAGGTGTTATGAGAGAAATGAGCTACTCAAATAAATTTCTTTTGTTCTGCCATAAGTAGCAATTATTCCTGAACTCGTTTCTTTTTTTAATTTAATTTTATTTTTTTATTATTTTTTTTTAATAAATTTATTTATTTTAGTTGGGGGCTAATTACTTTACAATATTGTAGTGGTTTTTGCCATACATTGACATGAATCAGCCATGGGTTTACATGTGTTCCCCATCCTGAACCCCCCTCCCACCTCCCTCCCCATCCCATCCCTCTGGGTCATCCCATTGCCCCAGCCCTGAGCATTTGTCTCATGCATTGAACCTGGAATGGTGTTCTGTTTCACATATGATAATATACATGTTTCAATGCTATTCTCCCAGAACGTCCCACCCTCACCTTCTCCCTCAGAGTCCATAAGACTGTTCTATGCATCTGTGTCTCTTATTCTGTCTCGCATATAGGGTTATCGTTACCATCTTTCAAATTCCATATATATGCATTAGTATACTGTATTGGTGTTCTTCTTTCTAGCTTACTTCACTCTGTATAATGGGCTCCAGTTTCATCCATCTCAATAGAACCGATTCAAATGTATTTTTTTAATGGCTGAGTAATATTCTATTGTGTGTATGTACCACAGCTTCCTTATCCATTCGTCTGCTGATGGACAGCTAGGTTGCTTCCATGTCCTGGCTATTGTAAACAGTGCTGCGATGAACATTCTAACCAAACATCCTAAGCAGCTAAACAAAGACCCTAAATTTCCACACACTCCCCTTTAAAAACAAAAGAAAACACAAATGCAAAAGTTGGATGAGAAAGGGATATGCTGTCCATTGCAACTGCTTTCTTTTACTGTACAAAGGGTTAATCATTATTTGCTAATTCAAAAGCTCTGCTTTACCTACATTTTGTCCTTAAAATCTCTAGATAGGAAATGTGACTTCTAGTGTCTTCATCTTAAAAGAGAATTATTGCTACAAAATAAGAACTTTTAACTGTTTGTGCTCTAGTGAACACAGACAAGTCTCAATATCTACATTTCTGAAACAGCAGAACAATAATCACCACAAACTGAATTATGCAAATATCTTCCATGTCTCCAAGCTCTATGCCTTTGGGCTCTTGCTCCCTCTGCCTGGAATACCATTCCCTGCCCTTCACTATGCAATTTACCAACTTGGGACTGAGAGTGAATGACAGACTCAGAGTGAATGACAACTTCTCCAAGCTGCCGTCCCCAATTCCCTCTCCAAGGCTTGAATCAAGGGCCCTCCTCTGAACCCATAACACCATAGCTTGGCAAGCACCAAAGCTTACTCGTATCCCAATACTTTAAGACATTACACTGTGAATCTGTTTACTCATCTGTCTACCTCTTCAGACCATAAACATCTTGAGGGCAGGGACAATATCGCATTCATTTTTATAGCCTCAGTGTTTGGGACGTATCAAGCAATCAGTAAGTATTTGCCTAATGAAAGAACATGAAATTTTACCTCAAATACGTTATATGATTTTGTAGCACATTTCCTTAGTAAACCAGGTGAACTGAGGCTAATATTAAAATTACTGGCATCTATATGATGCATCAATCCTACTCCGGGGCATGTATCTGGACAAAAGTGTAATTTGAAAAGATATACATCCCTAACTTCTCAGCAGTACAATTCACAATAGCCAAAACATGGAATCAACCTAAATGTCCATTGACAGCTGAATGGATAAAGAACAGGTGGTACACATACACAATGGACTATTACTCAGCCATAAAGTAGAACGAAATAATGCCATTTGCAACAACATGGATGGACTTAGAGATTATCATACAAGTGAAGTAAGTCAGAAGGAGAAACACAAACACAATATGATATCACTTATATGTGGAATTAAAAATATAACAAAAATAAACCTATCTACAAAACAGAAACAGACCCACAGACACAGAAGACAGACTTGTGGTTGCCAAGAGGGAGGCAGGGTAGGGGAGAGATGAATTAAAGAGTTTGGGGTTAAAAGATGCAAACTATTATATACATAATGGATAAACATCAAGGTCCTACTATATAGCACAGGGAACTATATTCAATATCCTGTGATAAACCATAATAGAAAAAATTAAAAAAAGAATACATATATAACAGTTTCTTACTGACACAGCATTGAAAATCAACTATATTTCAACAAAATAATATAAAATAAAAAATTACAGGCATCTAATCACATTCCCAACTGATAGCAGAAACAAAGTAACTTCCCCTACCTGACACTGGAAATAGACAATAAGAAAAGACAGGTGCTGCTCAGTATCAACTCAAGAGGTTATACTAGCTGCTTTTCCTTGATTTGTCCCACACCTCAGGAGAGGTTAACAGACCTCTGGATCGCTCTTCTCACCTCCCTTCCACTGATTCTGTATCCTTCTCTTTTCTCTGCCCTATTCTTTTCCCTCTTTCCTTCTCCTATCTTTTTTACCTTCCTCATATTCTACACTTTGTATTTGCATTCATTCTCATTTCCCCTTTAACTTTTCTCTACACTCTGTCCTCCAGGCCACATTTCAGTTAGAGTGACCCTGGGGAATCCTTTGTCCAATTGGAAGAACTTAGGCCAAAGACACTGCTGTAAGGACACTGGTCACTTTTGTAAAGCACACCAACAGATTTCTCCTGTTTCTGAGGAAACCAAGTAGTGATTCCCTAACACCAATGGAGGATTACCAGCATATGAAGTCAAATGTTACTACCCACAGCGTGTAAGACAAGTTTCTAAACTGCACTGTACAGTATCCTGGAAAGTAATAGGGAAAAGGCCCTCTTAATTTACAATAATTTTAAATAAAAGAGAAATGGAAAGCTAAATATGAAGGAGAAAAAGAAGCCATGTTTTGGGGGAAAATGTTGTGTGTTGACAGGGCAAATATTAAAAGCTACAGAATAGTTGCTGGGCCAGGAAGGTTGGGGAGAGGGAAAAAAAAGTGATCCCTGCCCCAAGGGAACTTAAGTCTTATTCCCACCACTTTCCAAATCCATAAATGTAAACATTAGAGAACCAGAGAGAGGAACCTAACATAAATGAATTGGATGTTTTGGGACAGAAAAATAATGACTGGATAGAAAACATTTTGAATTTAAGACAGTTATCCCATGTGTTAAAGTCAGTGACACAGTATGAGAAGCCAAGAAAAGGAACAATCCATAATTAGGAGTCAAGAGCCCCAGCTGAGGTCCTAACAAACTGTGTAACCTTGGGCAAGTCTCTTGACTACTCTGATCCAAAGATGGGTCTTTCACTGGCAAAACTGACTATGATGATTAAATAACACTTTGAAAGGTTTTATATAACATATCTATGTGAGGTAAAAGGAAGCAAAAATTCTACGTTTCAATTTCCAAAATGAAAGCCTGACTCACCTTCCCAACCTTGTTAAACCCTTTAACGAACCTGGAAGAGTCATGTGAGGCTCCAGGGGTAAGGTGGTGACTATTTAGTCAGTTACTCTGTATCTCAGTGGCTTCATCTGTAAAATGGGAGGTGTGGAATTCATTCACATATCCACAAGATAGTGCAGGTCTGAGGAAGGAAGTGGAGAATTTACTGTACATGAGTAAAACATTTACACAACTCTCCCTCCCAGGGATAAATAACCCAGATCATCTGGACAGAACTAGAAGGGCCTTCGAGAGCATTTACTCTCCTGTTTTACAGATGGGAAAACTGAGGCTCAGATAAAGGAACTTGACTGTAGAAGTCTAAAAGCTAGTCAGTGGCAGAGCTGGAGCTAGGGGCCAGAGCCACCAATTCCCAAGTCCAGTGCTCTCTTTGCCTGATCTCAGGGTCACTCAAGACACCTGAGGCCCCTACAATGTATTATCAACAGCAAGACACACAACAATTTCATCAACAGCTAAATGTGGGCTACCCAAGGGAAGGGCTATAAGACTCTGATGAGGTCGGTGCTGAGATGGAAAATGGAAGGCTTTGTTGGGAAGGTGAGTAGAGCCCCAGACATATTTAGACATAAAGAGATTAAAGAAATACATCTGGAAGAAAAGGTTTATGACTTCTCTGGTGGCTCAGACGGTAAAGCGTCTGCCTACAAGGCAGGAGACTCAGGTTCAATCCCTGAGTCGGGAAGATCTCCTGGAGAAGAAAATGGCAACCCACTTCAGTATTCTTGCCTGGAAAATCCCATGGACAGAGGAATCTGGTAGGCTACAGTCCATGGGGTCGCAGAGAGTTGGACACGACTGAGCGACTTCACTTCACTCGGCAGTCTTCAGAAGAAAGACACAGGGGATAAAATTTTCTTTAGGGAAAAGAAACAGGTGGCAGAGGACCAGAATGCTTTGAATCAGGTTAATTCTTTTTTTTTTTTTTAGGTACTTTTTGATTATAATTACTTTGTAAATTGTAATTTACTCCTTTTGTTGCCTCCTAAGTTTTAACAAGGTTTTCATCTCTTTAGTTTGACATGCATCTCCTTCTTTTAAAGGGAGAGAACAGAAATAACCAGAGTACACTGCATGTAGTATGAGTAAGTAGTTTTTGCAAATATTTTTTCTTTATATAAATTTGTGTATATGTTTCAGATATTAAAACATATTTTTCATAGTGGTTTGCTTTTAAAAATGTGAGAACCACTGAAATAACGAACAAAATAAAAGCTCAAGTAGTGCCCGGCACACAGTAAGCACTTAGTGCTATGATTGTTACTATTACTGTTATGTAACTACCCATTAAAGTTGTCTATGGGACTATCTAAGGTAATGTGAAGGCCCTTTGGAGAGTCTAATACACAAGATCGGTGTAAGTGAAAAGAAGCAAAAAGCCCTTCTCTCCACCTAATACTCATACAACACAGCCCTGTTTAGGCACATATTTGTTGCCTGGCCCACAAGTTATTTGTTACAACGAACTGAAAAGTCCACAGACCGCGATTTATCTAACACTGTTACACGCAGTCAGTATCTGCGAAGAAATGGAGGCCTGGCGCCAGAGTTAAGTTTATTTATTTTTACCTGGGTGGAGGTTGGGGTGGGGAAAGGGGAAGTCATGTCCATGTGTAACTAAAGGAAGCAAGTGAGTCATACAGAGAAACTGTTTGCTCCCACAGAGCCAGGTAAATAAATTCAAATGTGCCACAGACCAGGCCGGACTGACAGATACTTGAGCCTTCATTTACAGGGCTGAATCACTTCCTTCTCTCTAGCCTCATCCAGACGCATTAAAAAAAAAAAGGCATCTGAGCCCCTTACAGGCATAGCTCACACCAGAAAAAACTGGGAATTCCCAAACAGATACAAACAGGGGATGACTATACATCAAGAAGTTCCCTGAGGGATTCCTTTAAATGACAAGCTCACCTAAACGTCCCAAACAGTATTTAAATTCTAAAACCCTGACTTAAGAGAAAAATTTGAAAATGCGCTCACCAATAAGTGGATCACAAGGTCTGGAATCCATCCTGGACACCGTGTGACCTTCAATTAGTCACTTCATTTCTCTGGGCCTAAATGAATTCATCTGTTAAAAAAAGAGAGAACACGTACTTCAGAGCAGCATTGTAAAAATTAAAGACAGTATGCAGTAAAACTGTTAGCCGAGGATCTAGCACTGGTAAATGCACAAGAAATGTCCGTCCGTCCCTTCAAAGTCTACAAGTTAACAGTTGAGGTAAACTGAGGTTCACGGGCCAGCTGGCTTATGAAAAAGGTCATAGATATCCTAGACGCTTCATGGAAATTGCCTTTTTTAAATAGAAACTTTAGAATACCATTTATTTCTCTCTCCAGCACAACAGCCAATCTTATAAGTCTAGGAAAGCAGCAATTTCTCATCTCATTCCTTAGTGATTCCCAAATGTTTTGGTACTGCGTCCCCACTTATCCATTCATTATTAAACATAACGAGCTAGGGACTGGATATGATGCCTACTTTCTACAATAAATCGCGGTCCAGTTCCAAATTAACGAGAGAAATGTATTAAAATTCGCCCGCTGATGGGACTTCCCTGGTGGTCCAGTGGCTAAGACTCTGCGCTCATAATGCAGGGAACCCCCGGTTCCAGCCCTGGTCAGGGAAATAAGATTCCACATGCTGCAACTAAAAGATCCTGTATGCTGCAATGAAGACTGAAGATCCCACATGGCGCAATTAAGACCTGGCGCGGCCAAATAAATTATTAAAAAACAAAAAAATTCCCGGCTGAGGTTGGGACCAGCCTACTCGGTTTCAACCCCTGGTCACAGGACTCGCTGCGCGGAGAAGGCCCCATACCGTGGGTGGGGTGAGAGGGGGGCGCATTCTAAAGTTTTCAGGCCAACCCCAGTTTCTCGTTGGCGACGAATCCAGGACACGTGTCGCCATTTTGTGTTCAGCAAATATGGCGGACACCCCCGCGAGGAAGGGGGGGGAGACTGACGGACCGCCACGTTAGCCACTTTCCCTAAGGGATCCTAAAGCACGCCGCGCACTTGGCCTGTTCTGTTTGGCTCAACCAAAGGAAAAGGGAACGGGCAGAAATCACAACTGGTGCACCAACGGCCCCAGCGACCTTTCCTTAGCGGGAGGGCCGCTCGGCTCCACACCCTCAGGAAAGGTCCTCCAAGATGGCGGGCGCGGCTGGGGGCCGCCCCGAGACAGCGCGGGTGCGATGGCTGCACTGAGCGTGGAAGGGGCCGAAAGGCAGCAGCGGAGCATAACCCGCGCGAGGGAAACAGCAAGAACCCCCCGAGAGCCCGGATAAATGCACGCCATTGTCTTAAACGTGTGACGAGGCGGCAGCGACTAAAACGACATCAGCGTAGGAGGTGGGGTTTCTGCGGGCTTAACGAAGCGAGTTGCAAAATGCAGACAAAGCATTATGTAAATGGACGCCATTCTCTTTATGGCCCCGTTTCTAGCACTTCCCAGAAACCATCAGCAGAGCCGCGACTCTGATGGCGGCGGCGCGGGATGGGTTTTGGTCTTTCTCCCCACCGGCCGCCACCACAGGGCCGGGGCGGGGGTGGGGACTGGCGCGGGGCGCCCGGACGCTGAGGACGAAGGGGCCCCACGTGCCCGCCCGAGCGGGCGCCCGCCCCAAAGGCCTCGTCTCGCCTCCCCTCCCCCCCGGAAGACCGCAGCTGCCCCTCCCGTCCTCCCCACACCCTTGCGCATGCGCTCTGGTCTCCTCACGCGCACGTTTTAAACCCGCGGCGTCCTAGCAGCCGCCTGCAGTTACGGCCAGGGCTGCCCGTGTCGCTCCGCACTTAAACCGCTTTGTACGGCGGGAAAATAATGTGTCTCTCCCAAGCACAACACTGCCATTTCCAAACGTCTGCCGGCGCCTTCTGGGGTTAATAAAATATATGTTCGTCTTAAAATTTTGCCGGAATCACAGCTTCTGCCCACAGGGGCTTTATTTTCAATGCTACCCTGTTAAGAGGGTTTTTGAAAAACTACTCTATTTGGGGTTGGCGCAATCTCGTGACCTAAAAAGGATGGGTCCTCTTTTTTTTTTTCAAGGGGTCCTGCGCAGCAAGCACTTCCGGGGTCAGAGGGTACGCGGGGTTGAAAGCGGGCTTCCCGCCCCGCCCAGACCGCCGAGGCTGCCGCCGGAGTCGCCACCGCCGCGCCCTCGCCCACCCGCCCGCCCGCCGCTCCCGGCCCCGCTCGCCCCCTCCGCCGCCGCCGCCCGCCCCTGCGACGACGCCGCGGCCTCCCGCCCGCGCCCGCTCGCTCCCGCGGCCCTCGCTCGCCTCGCGCCGGCAGTTTTGGGCCTACACCTCCCCTCCCCCCGCCAGCCACCAAAGACTTGACCACGTAACGAGCCCAACTCCCCCGAACGCCGCCCGCCGCTCGCCATGGATGCCGGTGTGACTGAAAGTGGACTAAATGTGACTCTCACCATTCGGCTGCTTATGCACGGAAAGGAAGTAGGAAGCATCATTGGGAAGAAAGGGGAGTCGGTTAAGAGGATCCGCGAGGAGAGTGGCGCGCGGATCAACATCTCGGAGGGGAATTGCCCGGAGAGAATCATCACTCTGACCGGCCCCACCAATGCCATCTTTAAGGCCTTCGCTATGATCATCGACAAGCTGGAAGAAGATATCAACAGCTCCATGACCAACAGCACGGCGGCCAGCAGGCCCCCGGTCACCCTGAGGCTGGTGGTGCCGGCCACCCAGTGCGGCTCCCTGATTGGGAAAGGCGGGTGTAAGATCAAAGAGATCCGCGAGAGTACCGGGGCCCAGGTCCAGGTGGCGGGGGATATGCTGCCCAACTCCACCGAGCGGGCCATCACCATTGCTGGCGTGCCGCAGTCTGTCACCGAGTGTGTCAAGCAGATCTGCCTGGTCATGCTGGAGACGCTCTCCCAGTCTCCGCAAGGGAGAGTCATGACCATTCCGTACCAGCCCATGCCGGCCAGCTCTCCAGTCATCTGCGCGGGCGGCCAAGATCGGTGCAGCGACGCTGCGGGCTACCCCCACGCCACCCATGACCTGGAGGGACCACCTCTAGATGCCTACTCGATTCAAGGACAACACACCATTTCTCCGCTCGATCTGGCCAAGCTGAACCAGGTGGCAAGACAACAGTCTCACTTTGCCATGATGCACGGCGGGACCGGATTCGCCGGAATTGACTCCAGCTCTCCAGAGGTGAAAGGCTATTGGGCAAGTTTGGATGCATCTACTCAAACCACCCATGAACTTACCATTCCAAATAACTTAATTGGCTGCATAATCGGGCGCCAAGGCGCCAACATTAATGAGATCCGCCAGATGTCCGGGGCCCAGATCAAAATTGCCAACCCAGTGGAAGGCTCTTCTGGTAGGCAGGTTACTATCACTGGTTCTGCTGCCAGTATTAGTCTGGCCCAATATCTAATCAATGCCAGGCTTTCTTCTGAGAAGGGCATGGGGTGCAGCTAGAACAGTGTAGGTTCTCTCATAACCCTTTCTGCTGTTTTCCCATGATCCAACTGTGTAATTTCTGGTCAGTGATTCCAGGTTTTAAATAATTTGTAAGTGTTCAGTTTCTCCACAACTTTATCATCCGCTAAGAATTTAAAAATCACATTCTCTGTTCAGCTGTTAATGCTGGGATCCATATTTAGTTTTATAAGCTTTTCCCTGTTTTTAGTTTTGTTTTGGGTTTTTGGCTCATGAATTTTATTTCTGTTTGTCGATAAGAAATGTAAGAGTGGAATGTTAATAAATTTCAGTTTAGTTCTGTAATGTCAAGAATTTAAGAATTAAAAAATGGATTGGTTAAAAAATGCTTCATATTTGAAAAAGCTGGGAACTGCTATCTTAAACTCTTTGTTGGTGCCTTTTTTTTCCTCCCCTTTTAGCGTTAGGCCTTTGTAGGAAGAAAGGTGGGCCCGTTCCTGGTTTTTCTCCAGCCCTTTTCATCTTATTGGTAAGATTCCATTCCCTCTCGTCCCAACAAAGGAACCCGGCAGGCTGGGCTTGCTTTGGGGTGTTTGCAGAGATGGAAGGCTCTCTTGGAGAGTGACATCTCTCCAGCTAGGTTCCAGAGAGAGGCCTCTGCCCATTTCTCTGGTAGAGAAAACATGAGGGTTTTCTCAGATTGGAAGAGGATGCCTATTCTGTGGGACCTCTGATGAATGGTAGTGTGTCCTCTAGTCCAACCGGCCCCACCCCCAATCCCATGTGCAAAACTCTTAGCCAGGAACAAAAAAATGTTCTGAGGTGGGAGGAGCCTGGGGGGCCCAGAGAAGAGGTGGGGGAGGGAATGGCTGGGCTGGGCTGGGCTGGGCTGGGCTGGGCTGGGCTGGGCTGGGGGTGAAGGGAGGGGCTGAGGTGGAGGGAAGGGAAAGGGGCTGGGGGGGGTCTAAGGGCTTGGGAGAGGCTAGGTGCTGCAGGATGGTGGTAGGCGTAGAGGGTGGTATTTGGGCAGCAGGACTGAAGGGGGATGGTACCAGCGGGGCACACGTGTCGAGCATAGCACCTGTGGCAAGCAGCCTGTCAGAGGATGTTACTACACCTGCCAAGTGGCGTATCCAGAAACAAAGGAGGCCCAGCTTATAATTCTTGAACTGTGTGCAATGTTTAGAGAAATCATTGTACCAGGAAATAATTCTGCCTAAATGGGAAAGTCCACACTGGCAGGAATGTAGGCTGATCTGTTGACAACCGCCGAAGAATGACCTCAATGTTAAAAATTCAGATTCCTGGGTCCCACCCCAAATCTCATCAGAAGACCGCATTTTTAACAAGACTCCGAAAGGTTCGGGGTTAGTGCCGCTAATTCTCTTCACCGGTGGAGAAGGAAGATTTTGCTGTCAAGGCCTAGCAGCCTCATGTCAGCCAGTATGTCTAGGCTGAACCTGATGAGAGGAGGAAATTTTTCTACTATTAAGCAAAAACACACAAGAAACAGCAGATTAGGAAAACACAATTAGGTGCCAAAATGTGTAGTTTAAACCAGACAATGTGGGAGATCCCAGAGAAATCCCTGTGGAAGGGGAGTATTAGCCACACCATAAATACCTGTTGAGGTTTCTTCTCTGCAAGGCATCTTTTCTCGGAGGTACAGACCTGGTTCCCAGGGTCCCTGGAGGTAAGATTGAGGTCTATTATGTACTTCATATCTACTGTGAAGTCTGGCAGGTGGTCACAAGGAGCACAAATCCTGGAGTCAAACCTGAATTTAAATTTGCATTCTGCCACTTGTGGCCATGGGCAAATTACTTAAGCTCTGTATAAGATGGAGCTGTTGAAATCAGCATCTCCTGGGTTTGGGAGTGGGGGGTGGGGGTGGGGAAAGCGTGTGTAAAACAGAACAGTGCTTATGAGACAGTAAACTTCAATATAGATTATGAAAAGCCAAAGGCCCATTTCTGCCCACAGTTTCTTTGGGCAGAGAAATATTGAAAGAAAGCAATGTTTACTAAATGATAAGCTGAGAGAAGGTAGTTGTCTTGGGCCAGGATAAGTTAGGGAGACCCTAGCGAAGACCCAGAAATGGGTTCAATGTCTTCTGGAAATAATGAGCTCCTGTCTATGTAGAATAGGAGGGGATAATTAGGTTGGACCCTGAAACACCAAGCTAAATGTGAGATGTCCCTGAAACTTGCTGGGGGAATGGTTCCAATGCCCTATAAAAAGTAGGCCTCATTTTCCTCAAACCATCCTCCTTCCCACTGCTTCAAAGGCAAAGCTGACGGTAATTTGTAGAATAATGATTTAGGTAGCAAGGATGGATAGGATAGAAAGACTGGCAACTTAGAATAAAGGCAAGAACAGCAGTTAGAAAAATGCCTTAGGTAAGCAGGTTCTAATATTGGTGGGGAAGTAGTTATCAATAGAAATTCATATAGAAGGGGCCACCAATGCAAGAGAGATCGAAACTGCTTGAGGAGGCGAGAAAAAAAGATGTATGGAATGAGAGGTCAGACCTGGTGATTGGAGTATTTACAAGCAGAAATACTCAACAAGTAGCTTGAAATAGAAGACAAACTGAAAGGGAATGAGCTACAGGGAGACAAGGAGAGGAAAGGGCTAGAGACTGAGCTTTGGGGTATAACCTGGAGGTAAAGGGATCTAGTCTAATTGTTCACCACTATATTTCTAGTGCCTGTCACCATACCTGACATACAGCAAGGGCTCAGTAAGTATTTCTGGAATGAATATGAAGGACACAGCCAAAGAAGAAATAAAGGCAGCAGGAGAGAAACCACAATAGCACCCTTGAAAATAGTCAAGGAGGAAAGTTTCAAGGCCAGTGGAGTGACAATAAGGCAGTAACTGCAAGGTTTAAGGTTTAACAGGTTTTACTGGACATCTACTAGGTGCAAAAATACTTTGAACTAAAACTCGAAGTTTTGATACACTTGGGAGATGTGTAATAGCCCATTATAGTTAGAGCATAGTACTTGGTAAGGGAGGGAAGGGGAGGTGGAGGAAGCCGTGGAATCATTTGAGACTATAAACAGCTTTCAATGCCAAAGTAAGGGTTTGAGCTTTATCTTGAAAACCGGTCATCTCCAAATATTTTCTTAAAGTGTACCCCTTTTATAAAAAGTCAAGAAAAAAGAAAAAATACAGGAAAAAAAAAGTCCTTTTTACATGCTCATTTATCAATAAATTACTTGTGTCTGTAGTCATTATGCTTATTTATAAACTATATATGTGCATAATTCAAAATATTATATCTTAGAAAAGATAAATGTTAATAAGGTAAACTGAAGTCTAATTTCTAATATTTTTTTTATCCCCTTTCCTCCAGTCATTTTGGAGATTAAAGGGGACACTGGAGAAGATAATTTTGATGTCATGAGTATCCTTAGGAAACAGAATTTCAGAAGAGAGATGCAGAGAAGCCAGATGGCTGCTGGAGAGGAGGGCCTGGGGGCCGAGGCAGTGAAGACAGGAGTGTAGATGGCTCAAATGCTTGGTACAAAGGAGGAAAAGAAGTAGGACAATAACTTGATGGGGGAAAACTGGGGGAAAGGTCTTCTCTTTTTTGTTGTTGTTTTTGAAAGAAACCTCACTAAAGGCAGAGTAATAAGGAGGCAGTAGAAAGCTGAAAATGAAAGCTGCAGGTTTAAGAAGACTAAATAGAGCATTGGGGCAGTGACTGTCAGATGTCCCGCAAGTTTGACTATTACAGTTGAATCCACTTTGTCCCCTCTCTTACGGGCACTCGCAGTTCAAGAGTCCTCCCCTTTCTCTTTGGGACAGCTTGGGCCCATCCCATCCTCTTCTGACTGAGTACTGAGAATGGATGCACATCCTCAGCAGTTGCTGTGTTTCTTCTCACAGCCCCATCATTACTACCACCAGCTGTTAGGCCACAGCCACTGCCACAGTCTGGAGGAGGCTAAACAGCTTGACAAGCACCTGTTGTGTCATACCCCCGAAGTAGTCCCCTGTATTTAGAAGGCTAGTCTTCCCCCAACCCCTATGCCCTCCATTGCCCGACTCTGCACACTTACATCCCCACCATGTACCCCACCCCAGCCAGCAGAACCACTGGGTAGTGCATCACCATTTTAGGGTTCACCCCCTAGAGCAGTTATTTATTCTCTGTCACTTGTTTGCCAAGAATCCACCTCACCACCACCACCCTCACCCCACCCCCCAGCTACCCCAAGTAGTGAACCACATATGGTCCAGCATCACTGGGGCTGTCACCTCCTGTCAAAAAGACAGCACCCAGCCAAACATATAAATAGGCAGTCACCGTCAGAGAAGCTGCCCACTGCCGAGTCCTCTGGCCACCTTGCCTGGCCTGGCCGCCTTGCCTGGCCTGGCCGCCTGAAGATTCCAATCTGGCCACATCACTCCCTTGCTTAAAGGCCATCAAGTCCCACCTCCACCCATGGTCTTCAAAAGAAAATCCAAACTCAGTGGAGTTTCCAGACCCTCTGGGATCTGTTCCCACCAGTGCAAAGCCTGCCAGCTTCTTAACAGTTCTCCAAAGTCATTCTGTTTGGACATCATTGCATTTGGAAAAGCATTTGTTTCTTCATAATTTGTCCCTGGCTGTCCTCTTCATTACTTTCCTGGGTTCTGGGGCTCCTGCTCTTTTAGCATGAAAATTCTGCAAGGAAATTTATACTGATGAGCAAGAGACCTGAGTTCTAGTCTTGGCTCTATGTGATTTTGGACAGATTGCTCACCTTTCTGGGTTTCAATCCTTCATCTGAGATAACTGGATAAGATAATATCCATGGCTGCCTTGGGAAATGATACTGCTTTCGTGGGCACCTACCTCTGCTTCTCTTCCTGCCACAGGACTGACTTGACACATATGCCTTCTGTAAACACTCTTAAGAAAAAGGGAAGTTAACAAAAACCTGGCAGCAACAAGCCCAGCTTGGCATTTTGGGTAACTATTCAACCAGGCCTTGATGGAGGAGAAAGCAGAAAGGAACTACCAGAGACATTTGCTCTGAACATCCCTGAAGGTGCTGGCACCTTTAGACTTTATGGGGAAGCAGAGAGGGCAGTAGAGGGGAAGGCACAGGGGTCCATGCCAGGGAAGGTTACACACAGGCAGGCGGAGTAAGCCGTCCCACCAGCAGACTCAGGCCCCCACACCTTCCTTCCCCTGCCCTCAGGCCATAGCAGTGAGGGCTCTGTGAAGTGGCTATGGCTCCCCTGAGTGTCCCCTGGACACTAAAGTAACGAGAGGATGACTCTAGCTGCCCCCTTCTTCTCCCAGCAGCCTCTTTAAGACTCCAGACATCTGCCTTGAGGCTGAGCATGTCTTGGTGGGGAACTGAGGCAGCTCTGCTTCAGTGAGAGCAAACACATTGCCCAGTTAGTCACTCAGGTGGTAGAAGACCCCAAATCACTTATTCCCTGAGCCATGCAGCCACAGCAAGAAGATAGATACACTTTCTTAAACCTGCCTTCATGGAGATGAAAACCCATGCCATCATTTGTTAGTTTACCTCTATTTCAGAAAGCATTTTCAGGGCTTGTTCTGCTGCTGCTGCTGCTAAGTCGCTTCAGCCGTGTCCGACTCTGTGCGGCCCCATAGACGGCAGCCCACCAGGCTCTGCCGTCCCTGGGATTCTCCAGGCAAGAACACTGGAGTGGGTTGCCATTTCCTTCTCCAATGCATGAAAATGAAAAGTGAAAGTGAAGTCGCTCAGTCGTGTCCAACGCTTGGCGACCCCATGGACTGCAGCCTACCAGGCTCCTCCATCCATGGGATTTTCCAGGCAAGAGTACTGGAGTGGGGTGCCATTGCCTTCTCTGTCAGGGATTGTTCAGTGGGTCCTTGAGAACCTTCTCCCACTGGCCCCTGACAGGACGTCAGTGAGGTCAGATGTAGTCATTCTCCAGCCTGCAACCTGAGCCATGCCAGCAACATCTCCAGGACTGGCTAACATTTATTAAAAGCTTGGTGTGTGCAAAGCACTGCTCCAAGCATTTTAAATGAATTAACTCCTTGAATCCACAGGGCCCTGTGAGGTACATATTATTGTGATGCCACTTTACAGGTGAGGAAACTGAGGCACGCGGCGATGAGATGACTTGTCCAAGGCTACAGAGCCAATGGGAGGCAGAGCCAGTATTTGAGCACAAACAATGTGGCTCTCAAGCTGCTTTCTAAACACCATTTTGGTTTTGTTTGTTTGGTTTTTTTTTTTAATGTTTATTTATTTACTTATTTCTGGCCATACTGGATCTTGATTGCTGCTCCGGCTTTCTCTAGTTGTGATGCATGGGTTTCTCACTGTGGTGGCTTCTCTTGTTGCAGAGCACGGGCTTTAGGGTGTTAGGGCTTCAGTAGCTGGTCTCCCAGGCTCTAGAGCACAGGCTCAGTAGTTGTGGCACATGGGTTTAGTTCCCCTTGGCATGTCGGATCCTCCCGGATCAGAGATCAAACACATGTCTTCTGCATAGGCAGGTGGATTCTTTACCTCTGAGCCACCAGGGAAGCCCCTAACCACCATTTTGGGTTGTCCCACTAGGCCAGAAAAATTGCCCCAAGAGAGTCTAAATGGTCAGAGAGTCTGCACATTGTTTTATTTTGTCTTTTTTTTTAAATTATGAAACTATGATAACAGATGTACAGGAAGCTTGGAACATACAGAACAAGTTTCCATCTAGTTCCACTATATATTACAATTATTTTTAAGGAGATAAATTAAAATTTTTGGTTGGAGTTTTAGTATCAGACTCTCAAAAATTAATAGAATGAATACATAGAGAAGTAGAAAGATATAGTAGACCTGAAAAGCTCTGTGAACCAATTCAACATAATTAAGATTTATAAATTTTCACACAATGGTAGGATACAAATTCTATTCAAGTTCCCATAGACTGTAAACTAGGAGACACTGGAACATATCCAGTGTATACATATATAACTTATGTACGTATAATGTATACGTACCGTATAAAGCAAGGTACAAAAATTTCACAGTATAAAGGTGTTGAAATCATGCAGAATCTGTTCTCTTATCACTGTGGAATTATGTTAGGTATCAATATCAAAAGATATTTGAAAATAACCCACATATTTTCAAGTGCAATGTGACATTTACTAAGAGAGATCTTTGACTTAGTCATGAAAAGCCTCAATAAAGCTAGACTGAAAAAAACACAGAGGGTGATTGCAGAGAATAAAGCATTTAAATGAGAAATTAGTATCAAATTAGTATTCAAGATACTTTAAACAAAATCCCATGTATTTTATTTTATCTTTAATAACTTTTATTGCCCAATTTTTCAATTAACACAGCAATACATATTTTATAGAACATACATAAATATATAATACATACGAAAACCCATATTACTACATTATTGTGACTAGAGGTTAACATTCTCTAGTCTTTTATATACTAGTCTTTTAAAGTAATATATATATTAGCCTTTTAAAAATGGATCATACTCTACACACTAATTTGTATGCTATTTTCCTTTTTATTAAATGGAGATATCCTTCATATACCATAAAATTCACCATTTTAAAGTGTACAATTTTGTAGGTTTTAGTATGTTCACACCATTGTATAATCATCACCACTATCTTATGCCAAATGTTTCACCACCTTGAAAAGAAAACCATACCAGTCACTCATCATTTCTCACACACCCCATCTACCCTAGTGCTTGGCAACTAGGACTCCTTCCTGACTCTACTTCCAATAATCTACTTCCTGACTCTATGGATTTGCTTAGTCTGGATATTTCATATAGATAGAGTTACCTAATATGTGACCTTTTGTGTCTAGTTTCTTTCACTTAGCATAATGTTTTCAAGGCTTCCTCCATGCTGTAGCACATATCAATACTTTGTTCCCTTGTATGGCTGAATATATTCGATTGTATGGCTGTAGCACAGGTTGTTTACCCATTTATCAGTCAATAGACATTTGAACTGTTTCCACTCTTTGGCTATTATGAATAATGCTGTAAGGAACATTGCTTTCTAAGTTTTTGTGTGGACATATGTTTTCATTTCTCTTGAGTATATACCTAGGAGTAGAATTGCTGGGTCATGTGGTAAATCTGTTTAACTTTTTGAGGAACTGCCAAATAGTTTTCTGTGGTGGCTGTACCATTTTACATTCCCACCTGCAGTGAATAAGTGTTCCAATTTTTCTACCATCTTGCTAATGCTTGTTAGTTTTTCTGTTTTTTTTGGAGTCATCCTAGTGGGTGTGAAGTAGTACCTCATTGTGGTTTCGGTTGGCATTTCCCTAATGATTTGCATTTCCTTCGTTGAGCACTTTTTCTTGTGCTTATCAGTCATTTGAATATCTTCTTTGGAGAAATGTTTATTCAAATACTTTGCCCATCTAAAAAATTAAGTTATCTTGCCGTTGAGTTGTAAGAGTTCTTCATATATTCTATATAATAAAATCTTATCTGAGAGATGACTGCAAATATTTTCTCCCATTCTGTGGGTTGTCTCTTAGCTTTCTTATAGTGTCCTTTGAAGTGTAAAATTTTTTAATTTTGTTTAATTTTTTTTTTTTGGCCACACCATGCACAGCTTGCAGGATCTTAGTTCCCTGACCACGGATTGGACCTAGACCCTGGCAGTGAAAGATCCAAGTCCTAGCCACTGGGCCACTAAGAAAGTCCCAAAAAGTTTCAAATTTAGATGAAGTCCAGTTTATTGTTTTCTTTGTTGTGCCTTTGGATGTCATAGCTAAGAAACCATTGCTTAATCTACAGCCATAAAGATTTATACTAACTAAGCAGGGTTGGGCCTGGTTAGTACTTGGATCGGAGATTTATACTAATGTTTTCTTCTGAGAGTTTTATAGTTCTACTTCTTACACTATAAAACTCTTAAAAGAAAACATTAGTATAAATTTCATGACCTTAGATTTAAGCCTTTGATCCACTCACTTGGAGCTAATTCTTGTATATGATCTGAGTACAGATCCAAATTCCTTCTTTTGTATGTGGATATCCAATTGTCTCAGCACTATTGGTTGAAAAAAATTTTTTTTCATTATATCCTATTTTTTAACAATCAACTATGAACATTTTCACTGCAAAAAATCAATAAATAGTATTTTATAGTAGTATTTTTATTAGCCCTATGTGCTTCATCACATTGATGTAATTTGTTTAACTAATCTCCTATTTACAGAATTTTAATTGTTTTTACATTTTACTGTCTTGAACAATACAGTGGTGAATATACTTAGAAAAATATCTTGAGATTCACCTATGACTATTTTCTTATGAAAAATTATCAAAAGAGGAAAGTCTGGATTAAAGGGTAGCTTTATTTTTGAGGCTTTAGATGCACACCATCACCTTGCTCTAGAACAGTTCTCAAACTTTTGGTCTTGGGATCCCTTTACACTCAAAACCCATTGTGGTTCCTAACAGGCTTTTGTTTGTGTGGATTATTTTTATTCATATTAACCATCTGAGAAATTATGTGCTGTGCTAAGTCGCTTCAGTCGTGTCCAATTCTCTGCGACCCTATGGACTATAGCCTGCGAGGCTACTCGGTCCATGTGATTCTCCAGGCAAGAATACTGGAGTGGATTGCCATGCCCTTCTCCAGGGGATCTTGAGATTATAGCATTAAAAAAAATTAAACATTTTTATATTCATTTCAAAATAAATATAATGAACCCATTAAGTGTTAACATAAGTTATATATATTTTTATTAAAAACTATTTTCCACAACAAACAACGTTTAGTGAGAAAAGTGGCAGTTTGACATTTGTGCAGAGCCTTTTAATCTGGGGTGTCATATCTCCTTATGCATCAGTCTGCTGAGATATCGAACATCATCTAGCCTCTGAAAAACTGCTCTCCACACTAATGAGAGAGAACAAAATGGCAAATGACATCTCAGTGTTATCATGAAAATAGTTTTAAAAGACTGCCTGGCAGAGCTGAGAAATTGTTTAAAAAAATTTTTTTTAAATAGTTTTGACCTCTCAAACCCCTAAAGAGCCTCAAGGATCCCTATGGGTCCCTGACCACTCTTGTAGAAATACTGCTCTGTGGAAAAATTTTGCCCAAGTATACTCTTACAACTGTGTCCTTTTCTCTGTACTTCTACTAACACTGGGAATTACCTTTTTTTAAATTTTATTTTATATTGGAATATAGTTGATTAACAATGTTGTGTTAGTTTCAGGTGTACAGCAGAGTAATTCAGTTATGCGTATGCATTTATCTTTTCTTTTTCAAATTATTTTCCCATTGAGATTATTATAAAAGATTGAGGAGATTTCCCTGTGCTGTACAGTAGTTCCTTGTTAGTTATCGATTTTATATCTTTTTTTCACATTTACTAATTTGTTAAACAATCAGTAGGCTCTCTTTATGATTTGAATTTGCATTCTGTAATTTCTCATAATGTTGAAACTTTTTTCATGATTTTTATAATGTATGTTTTTCTTTTATAGATTGCCTCTTCATATCCTTTGTACATTTTCTTCCTGAGATGAATATCTTCTATCTTAATAATTGTAAGAGCATTCTATATATTTAGGAGTTACCCTAAATACATAAGCTATAATTTCTAAGGCAGTTAATATGAAAAAAAATAACCCACACAAGAAAATCATGTTGGGAACCACAATAGTTTTTGAGTGTAAAGGGATCCCAAGACCAAAAAATTTGAGAACAGTTCTAGAGCAAGGTGATGTTGTGCATCTATTATAGCCTAAATATATGTGCATCTGAATTCCAGGGGTTGTGAATGTTGAAGTTTTTTGATGTCCATGAGTTTTTTTTTCCCACTTATATTTTTATTGAAGGATAATTGTGCATGAGTTTTGTGTTGTTTTATATAGGCAAACCTATCAGCAGTTTTAATGGTTTTATCCTTTCCTTTTGCCCTGTGCTGTGCACTCAGTCGTGTCCAACTCTGTGACCCCATGGACTGTAGCCTGCTCTGTCCTTGGGGATTCTTCAGGCAAGAACACTGGAGCAGTTTGCCATGCCCTCCTCCAGGGGATTTTCCCAACCCAGGGATTGAACCTAGGTCTCCCACATTGCAGGCAGATTCTTTACCATCTGAGCCACCAGGGAAGCTCTCCTTTTGCCCTACCTATAGTCAAATAAATTCTCATCTAATTTAATTTCCCACCAGCAGCAGGTGAATGGGCCTGTTTGGCCTAGGAAAGCATCGGGAAGTACAGGATTAGCACTTTTATAGTATTAATAATATCTTCTTATTTTCATTCTATTGATTCTGTATTACACAATGAAAGTGAAAGAAGATCTTTAATGTCATCATCCCAGGACATCACCCAACCAAATGTCCTTGGGGGGAAAATTCCTGCCTCCTCAGAACAAGGTGACAAAGTAGGATTTATTCTTTGTGTATCTGATGAGGTGGATGTCCCTGCTCAGAAGGCTGGAGACTGGTGAGTCTCCTGTTCCTCACTGGGGAGGAGGGAGCCCATCTGGGTGGGCCTGCTGGCCTCATGCCAACACTTTGGTGCCCAGCAGGGGGCTGTCTCAACGTACCTGAGGTGGGGCCAATTTTTACCCAAAAATTTAGCAAGGGATTTGAGTCTCCAAGAAGTCAAAGCTTTACTCAGGAGCAGTAGCCTAAGCACTTATGACCCATCTCTTAGGAAGAGACATTTTAAAATAAGAAAAGGAAACCAGAACTTAACAGACTGACAGGATATTCTAGCTAACCACAAATTTACAGAATTATAGCTTAGCTGCAGAGATCTTCTCCTTTTGCAACTTTTTGCAAATCTCTCCAGTAAATGCTGCCTTCTAGAACTTGACTGCTCTCTGAAACAGGTAATCAGAAACCATTACAGAGTGGATTTTTGCAGCCAAGATGGCTAAACTGCATTAGCAGGGGTTTTCCCAATATTGTTTCCCATAGTCTCAACCAGACTAGAGATTTTTCTTTGCCAATCTGGCAGGTGAAAACAAATATCATTGCACTGTGTGAATTTTCATTCCTTAGATTATTGGTGATTAAAAAAAAAAAAGAAAAAATTATGTTTCTCAGCTGTTTGCATTTCTCTTTTGGTGAATTACCTATTAACATCTTTTACATTTTTTTCTATTGGAGTGGTCATATTTTTCATATTGATTGAGGAACTCATTATATAATAAAATATTAATCCATCATAGACTGCATTTTTTTCCCTCAATTTGTCAGTTTGCTTTTAACTTCTGTTCTGCACAAGTTTCTAATGACTAAGAAGCTAAATCTATCAATCTTTAACTTTATGGTTTCTGCCTTTAGTGTCACGCTTGGGAAGTCCTTGCCACACCACAATTATTAGAAAAAAAAATCCTGTTTTTTTCTTCTAGTGTTTTACATTTTCATCTTTTACATTTAAATCTAATCCATCTGAAATTGATTTTGGTATATATGGTAGAGAAAGCTTATAGTTTTTTTCCCCAAAATTGCTGGCTAGTTATCCCATTGATATTTCTTGAATAATCCAGGAATGACAAATATGTCCCTTAGTATAGTTTTCTGTTCCTGGGCCCCTGGAAGACATTTCTAATCAAATGCAGAACTCCTGGCTAAGCCTAGACTAGGCCTCACAGCCCTGCTAGCACTTCAGGGCAGCCACCTCCTACTCCTACCTGTGAGACTTGGTATCAAGATGAAACTCTAGACTAATCCTTAGGCCTTCTCTGGTAGCTCAGCTGGTAAAGAATCTACCAGCAATTGCAGGAGTCCGCAATTCAGTTCCTGGGTCAGGGAAGATCCCCTGGAGAAGGGATAGTCGACCCACTTCCATATTCTTGGGCTTCCCTGGTGACTAAGATGGTAAAGAATCCGCCTGCTATGCGGGAGACTTGGGCTGGATCCCTGGGTTGGGAAGATCACCTGGAGGGGGCCATGGCAACCCATTCCAGTATTCTTGCCTGGAGGTCCCCATGGACAGAGGAGCTTGGTGGGCTGCAGTCCATGGGGTCACAAAGAGTCGGACAGGACTGAGCAACTAAGCAAAGCACAGCACAGACTAATCTTTCTTCTTCCCCATTGATGTGAGAAGACCTTTATTAGAAATTACATTCTTTTTTATTCCAAACTTTCCTTTCTGTCTTATCAATATGCCTGTCTTTTCCTGTGCCATCTCCACCTTGTTTGGTTATTACTTCCATGCACTAGAAGGTAATGACTGGTAGCATAAGGCTTACACCCTTTGCAACACGTTATTGAATATTTTCTCTCATTTAAACTTCTAAGTTTATTGAATCAAAGTGCCTCCAGAATAAGTTAACAAAACTTAAAATTCATATTCATTTAAATTTTATTTAATTCATTAATTTTAATTAAAATTTAAAATTCATTCCCAGTTTAGGTACATAGTATTTCTTTCCATTTTTAAAGATTCCCTTTATGTTTCTGAGGAGTCCGTGGTGGCTCAGACAGTAAAGAATCCGCCTGCAAAGCAGGAGACCTGAGTTTGATTCTGGGTCAATAAGATCTCCTGGAGAAGAGAATGGCAACCCACTCCAGTATTCTTGCCTGGACAATTCCATTAACAGAGGAGCCTGGCAGGCTACAGTACAAGGGGTCGCAAAGAGTTGGACACAACTGAGTGACTAACACATTTCTGAATAGTTTTATTCTAAGTCCTACACATTACTGGTTAACTTTATTCCTAGATATTTTATATTTGTGGTGAGACCTTTTTTACTAATACAACATTTAACTTCTTATTACCAGAGTAAAGGCTTCATGAGAGCAGAGACTACATACCTTTTGTTCATAACTGTAGCTCTACAGCTTAAGAAGCTGTGGCACCACCCTGTAGGCTCTATATAAATGTTTAAATGAGTGAAGGGATAATAGCATAAAGCAATGCTGTGGTCTTAGTGTGTTGTTAATTTGTAACAGAAAACTTTATTAATTTGATTAACTTTGTTTTTCACGTGATCCTCTGGAATTTTCCACATTTGCAAATATGACAATTATCTTCTTGCCAATATGTATTGTTCTTATTGATTTTTCTTATAAGACATTGAATTGAATAGATTTTTCTATTCAGGTTTTGATTGTCCTTTGAGAACAATCCTAAATTATAAGGGTGACAGTGGGTACCTTTTTGCGTTCCTTTTATGGTAATACTTCAAGTGTTTCACTATTAAAGTAGAGTAAAAGCACTACACTACAAGTAGAGTAAAAGCACTACACTACAAGTAGAGTAAAAGCAAATTTGGTGGAAAAAATATAATGGTTCTATTCTGGACATGTTCAGGGGGGTATTAGTGTGGAGATGTCCAGTAGACAACTTGACATGTAAGTAATCTGGACTGGAGACAAAGATTTGGGAGTTAACATCATGTAGGTAGGAGTTGAAGCCTTGGGATAGATAAATTCAGAGACAGAGAAGGCCAAGGAGAGAACTAGGGAACATCAGTCTCAAGGCTGAGTAAAGCCAAGAGGACACCATCAAAGAGATGAGAGGAAATCAGTAAAGAAGGAGTCACGGGAGACCAAAGATGAATTTCGAGGGAGAGAAGGTGATCAACACAGCCAATGAGAAGAGGAAGATGGAAAATAGGCCAAGGATTTAGTGTCTAGGAGGTCACTCATGACCTTAGCGAGTGTCAGGAGTGTCCACATTATAATGGAGCTGAGCTCACCTGTGGCAGGTTGGGGAGAGGTGAGAAAGTACAGATTGCCATAAGGACTCCTTCAAGAAGCTTCACAGGGATGAGAAACCAAGAGATAGAAGACTAAGTTGAAAGGGAGACAGAACTGAGAAAGGGATTCCGATTTTTCAGGTGGCAGTGACACGAGAATGTTTGTAAGTTGAAAGTGAAAAAACTATGAAACAGACTAAAAGTTTGAGAAAGAAATACAGGGAAAATATAGGCAAGCAAAGCACAGAGGGTGTGGAAAGGATGGGCTCCTGGGGTGGGGACCCCATTGGCCTCAGTCTCTGCTTTCTCTGAAGGGCAAAGAAGGATGTAAGATGGGTAAGGACTGGCATCTCAGGAGACAGTAACTACCCACCTCTGTCCTTTCAGACCCTGACTGGCAGAGGAAGGAGGATGGGAGTCTGGAGGGCAGTGGGGGTGCAGAATCACAGGCTGGCCCTGCTGAATAGGGAAGCCTGGAGGGGCTACTGGGCAGACTCAGGCTTCCAGCTGAAACTGGAAATCACAAACCTACCTGGTCCGAGTAAAGGCCTAAAGAGATTCCAATTTAATTGGTCTGGATTTTAACCTGGGCATCAGGAATTTAAAAAGCTGCCCCTTGTTAAACAACAAGGTCCTACTATATAGCATAGAGAAGGAACTATGCTCAATATCCTGAGACAAACCATAATGGGAAACAATATAAAAAAGAAAGTACCTGTATGTATAACTGAGTCACTTTGCTGGATAGCAGAAAGTAACACAACATTGCAAATCAATTGTACATCAATAAACTAAAAATTAAAATAAATGAATGAATAAATAAGTAGAAATGAAAGAAAAAGACAGAGCTGCCCCAGTGATTCTAATGTACAACCATGGTTGAGTATTGCTGGGGTCAAAAAGTACCTTTGTGGGAATTCCCTGGCAGTCTGGTGGTTAAGATTCCATGCTTAATCAATGCAGGGGGCCCAAGTTCGATCCCTGGTCAGGGAAATGAGATCCTGTAAGCCATACTGCAAGGACAAAAAATAAAGTACATTTTGCATACGGAGATCCTAAACCTAGTGGGGAGGATAAAGAGAGGCTCGGCAGTTCTGATTGAAGCCTCAGTGTTCTGTCAGGGTGTGGACAAACCCCCAGTCACAAGAGGACAGATTCCTGCCTTGTTCTGCCCTTTGGTCAGGATCTGAATTCCTTTTCTGCCTTAAGTTAAAACACAGAAAGTTTCCCTGACAGAGAGACCCAGGGGCCCCTGGAATGGCAGTAGAATGCCAGGCTGAGGAATATGACAGTAGTTACAGCAAACAATATGCTTTCCCACTTAAGAACCAAGCCCTCGGCCTGGCTCACTCAGAGCCTATGTGTGTGTGTTTCAGGCTGCCTATTCAACTGAAAAACAAAAGCAGCTCTGAGACTGGAGGGGAGGTTTGAACAAGTGACCAGGGTGACTCATGCTGCTTGGCTGCAGAGGTCAGGAGGCTGCCACCCCTAGTGGGCGGGGCCTGGGCAGGAGGAGCTGCAGGTACAGTGGCTCCTGTGAACTTCCCACCCTGCCCTTGGGCAGGCTGCCTTTTGGGTCATGCAAATATTTTTACAAAGATTAAGACAAAAAAATGTAACTTTCCGCTTACGGCTGCAAATTTCTGGTGGAAGCACACAAGCTGAAGCAAGGATGAGGCCAATGGATCTTACAAAGCCCTGGGGATGTTCACACAAAGATCAGGTTAACAATATTAGGTCAGAAACTGTGACCTTTTTCAACACAGGCTCCAATGGGAACAAGAGAAGGGCTGCAGAGCATGGATGCCCCTGTGAGGGGTCAGGGGGTAGGAACAGCCCAGAGGAGCACATTTAACGGACACTTTCAATGTGCAGGTTTTGAGACACGAAGGAAACATTGAACCTATGCTGCCCAACACATATGTTGCCACATATGGCCGGTGAGCACGTGAAATGTGGCTGGTTTGAATTAGATGTCAAATGCACACCAGATTTCAAAGATGTAGTATGGAGGGAGAAAAATGTGTAAAATAGCTCATTAATCATTTATTGATACTTTTTATACTGACTACACAATTGAAATAATCATATTTGAACATAGTAACCTGTGTTACTAAAATTAATTTCACCTGTTTCATTTTACTTTTTAAAATGTAGCTATTAGCAAAGTTGAAATCACATTTGTGGCTTCCCTGATATTTCTGTTGGACAGTGCTGGCATATGCCCTTCACCCAATGAAGTTTTATTGGACACCTACTTTGCCCAAGGAAGCGTGAAGGTACAAAGCCATATAATATTAATAAAGGCTCCAGTTTTTACAAGGCTGACTACTTGCCAGGCACTTTGCACTGATTTAGTAACTTGCCCTAGTTAAGAAAGTGCACTGACTTCCAGAACCCACATTATTAACCAGTTGGCTAAACTACCTTCCTGGTGGTAAAGACCTTGGGGTCTAGTTGGGGTACATCACAGATGCCTGCCCTGACATCATAAAGAGACTGTCACACAGCCGAGAATATCCAAGTTAAAAACTCACCCTCAGAATCATGTACATTTTAGATGTTTTTTTTTTTTTTTAACATAATTGAAACACACAGCCATCTAGCTGCATTCTCTTTCCCTTTTTTTTTTTTTAAACAAAGATTGCCAAACTTTTTTGACATGCTGGTCAGAGGAAGAGGTTCAGGATGTGACTGAGGAAAGAACAGTGGTTCTCCACTTGGCTACCCAGTGCAATAAGCTGGGGAGCTTGGGGCAATGCTGACACCTGGGCCCCATCCTTAGAGATTCTGATGTAATTAGTCTGGTTTCGGGTCTGGGTTTGGAGGTTTTTTAAAGCTGCCCAGGCAGGGGGTGGTTCTAATGTGCAATTGTGGATGAAAATCACTGGAGTAAAAAGTTAACTGGTCCATATGGAGGTTGGAACTCCCAACCCCAGGCTCTCTCGTTTGTTTGCTTCTGGTTCATTCTGCCCACCTGACCAGCTGAAGGTGTGCCCATGTCCTGAACTCATGACAAGGGGCTGCTGGGGTGAACGGAGCTCAATACAAGAAAGGAGACAAAGCCCTAGAGCTTCGTAAAGGCTGAGCATTTTGACTTGGACTTTTTCTGAACTTGTGCGTTTTTTAAATACAGCTACCCTAGGGCAAACTCTGTTCCACTGTATTTACCGCTCAAGTTTTATGTATTTATAAATCTATACCCACATACACATATGCTAGTGGATGAAATCAGCAGGAAGTTGTGGAAAGTACACTGGACAGAAAGCCAAGAGTACTTGCAAAGAGTAGTAAATAAGCTCCAGAGATTTAATGCACAGTGTAGTAAACAGTAAACAACAGTATTGTTTTATAATCATCATATCTAATGAGAGATCAGAACTTAACGTCCAACCACTAAAAAGAAAGGATAATTATGTATCATTACAGAGATGCTAATTATTACTGCAATGGCAATCATTACAATACATAAAGGTACCAAATTAACATGTTGAACACCTTAAATTTACACAATCACACAGTGTTATATGTCACATATATTTCAATTGGAAAAAAAATTTTAAAAAGCCAAGAGCACTCCTCTCCAGTTCAGTCTGCTACTTCAGAGATCTTAATTTCCCAATCTGTAAAATGGGTGGGTTGGCTTAGGCGGGCCTGGGAAAGATTGAAGGTGAGAGGAGAAGGGGACGACAGAGGATGAGATGGTTGGATGGCATCACCGACTCAATGGACATGAGTTTGAGTAAACTCACCAGTTCAGTTCAGTTCAGTTGCTCAGTCATGCCCCACTCTTTGCAACCGCATGAACCTCAGCACGCCAGGCCTCCCTGTCCATCACCAACTCCCGGAGTTTACTGAAACTCGTGTCCATTGAGTCGGTGATGCCATCCAACCATCTCATCCTCTGTCATCCCCTTCTCCTCCTGCCTTCAATCGTTCTGAACATCAGGGTCTTTTCAAATGAGTCAGCTCTTTGCATCAGGTGGCCAAAATATTGGAGTTTGCTGCAGTCAATGGGGTTGCAAAGAATCGGACAGGATTGAGCGACTGAGCTGAACTGAAGACCTCTTCTAGTGTTGACATTCCAGAATTCTATCTATTTATTTATTTGGCTGTGCCATGTGGCATGGGAACTCTTAACTGTGGCATGTGGGATCTAGTTCCCTGACCAGGGACGGAACCCTAGGCCCCTGAATTGGGAGCTCAGAATCTTAGCCACTGGACTACCAGGGAAGTCCCCATTCCATAATTCTAGATTGAGGGCAGACTCTGCCTTAAATTTTGTGTCTGATTCCCCAGGGGAGGTCCCCTCTCTACAGCAGATCCTGTGCTGTTGGCCATGATGGAGACATCACCTGTGAAACAAAAATTTCCCTCTGTATCCTATCTTGCTTATCCCACCCTTCCCACCTCCACCCTCCTCATGTAAATTAGCCTGGGGACTCAGATCTTGGAGAAACTTTGATCTCTTTATCTGGAGGCATAAAGATAGCATTGCAAAGCCTGTGGCTAGTGTGGAGGTGGCATGGTTCTGCATGCTTCACATTTTTCTGGCGAGTTTTATTCCTACCATATTCTCAGAGCAGGGACTTTCCTCCAACAAGACCCTGGGGAAATTGGTGATGGAATGTAGGGAAGAACAAGGACAGGGTGGGGGAGTCTTCTTGGAAAGGAAACATCAGCAAATTCTGATATGCAAAGATTTGAAAAACCCTTCACTTTGAGGTCACTCAGAAAGAACATGGGACTGAGATATGGACTTGCTTCTGTCACTGTATCATTTGAAAAAAGACGTTTCATGTTTGCAAGCATTAGGTGCCAAAAGGCCTCTCTCCAAACCCCCGAGTCCCATTCTGGGGCCCTCCAGCCCACCATCTGTCTGCACGCTGCCAGTGCTCGCTCTGAAATGCACATCTGACCATGTTCTTCCCTAGCTTAGAATCAGTCTCCAGCTTGACTCCTACCAGACCACCTCCATGACCAATAGAAAAAAAAAAATCAGTAAAATCTAAGTCCTTCTCCATGTCCTTTGAAGCCCTTCAAAATCTGGTCCCAGGCTACAATTTTTATTCCATCTCATGGAGATCTGTGCCTTTCTCCTACTCTCCAGCCCACCGAACCTGTTGACCTCCTACTGTCCTGTGTGTCATATCCCCCTCTGGGCAGCATGAGCTCCAGTAGGATGGACAGTGGCTGGGTCACTCCAGCTGTGTCCACCCTCCAGCACCTATCCTGGTTCTTGGGACACAGGCTCAGTTAAGGTCTGCTGCCTAAATGACCAGCTAACTGAGCTATCTTGTAAATTAAGGCCCCTGGACAGGACAATTCCTAAATTCTCTTCTGGCACTAGCTTCTGAGAACTGTTTCCCTGGGCCGAGCTCAAACCTGCTTAGAATTTGACCCAGTTCATCCTAACAGTCACTGCAGTTTCCAATCCAGAAAAAACAGAGACAAGTGGTCTGACAAAGGGTTTGAAAGGTTTTTGTTTATTTTTAGTAAAGCATAAAAATGTTTAGTAAATCCTCTGGTTGCATAACAACGTGAATGTACTTAATGCCACTGAACTGTACGCTTAAAAATGGTTAAGACAGTAATTTTATGTTATGTGTCTTTCACCACCATTTTTTCAAAAGGACCATTCTGAATGTTCAGTTGCTACCACAATGCCTCCTAAAGAAAATGGAGAAAGAGAAGATTCCTGTTTGAACAAAATGTTCAAGTGCAATGATACTCAAAGTACCCTAATTCCACTAATTTCCAGAAGTTTCAGCTGTCATGCAGCCCAGATCTAAGAAATAAGCAAAAATAGCCTCTTGAGTGACCACAGTAAATGTCACTAGACTAATTAAAGAGCTGATTTTATGAGGTCGGCAATCTCCACTTTATGGTCAAGGAAATTGAGGCTTAGAAAGGGTAACTTGTCTAAATTTATACAGCTGGCCAGTTAAAGAACCAAGAGTCAAGACTACTTCAGGTGTGGAAAGATTTTTAAAAGAAAAAAAAAATTCAAGTTCATGCTCTTTCCATTTCACCATGGTTTGACTTCCTGGATGCTGTAATATTTATAATGTCTTCCTTATATCACTTGATTTGGTTTTTATTTTGTTTTGTGCCATTTTTATTGAGGTATAGTTGATTTACAATATTATATTTGTTTCAGGTATACAACTTAGTGATTCAAAATGTTTATAGATTACACTCCATTTAAAGTTATTGTAAAATACTGGCTACATTCCCTATACAATATATCCTTGTTGCTTATTTATTTTATACATAGTAGTTTGTATGGTTTTTGTTTTGTTTTCCCAAAACAACTTTGACTGCCTGATCCAAATAGGACTTTACTGGAAGGAGACTAGGGGCTCAGAGAACTGAAGGAACGACTAACAAACAGGGCCAGACTGGCAGGAACCAGGCGGCTAGGGGACCTTCTCTCTAGAATGCAGCGGTTCATGTGACACACACTTGAGCTTGCCAGGCTCAGAGACTCTCTGTTCAGGTTTCAAATTCTCAGGAAGGAGAATCTGGTTTCCTGCCTGGGTTCAGTTCAGTTCAGTCGCTCAGTCGTGTCTGACTCTTTGCGACCCCATGAATCGCAGCACACCAGGCCTCCCTGTCCATCACCAACTCCTGGAGTTTACCCAAACCCATGTCCATCGAGTTAGTGATGCCATCCAACCATCTCATCCTCTGTCGTCCCCTTCTTCTCCTGCCCCCAATCCTTCCCAGCATTAGGGTCTTTTCCAATGAGTCAATTCTTCGCATGAGGTGGCCAAAGTATTGGAGTTTCAGCTTCAACATCAGTCCTTCCAATGAACACCCAGGACTGATCTCCTTTAGGATGGACTGGTTGGATCTCCTTGCAGTCCAAGGGACTCTCAAGAGTCTTCTCCAACACCACAGTTCAAAAGCATCAATTCTTTGGTGCTCAGCTTTCTTTATAGTCCAACTCTCACATCCATACATGATCACTGGAAAAACCATAGCCTTGACTAGACGGACCTTTGTTGGCAAAGTAATGTCTCTGCTTTTAAATATGTTATCTAGGTGTCTCCAGATCTATCAATTAGCTCGGCCAGGGAAATGGAGTTCTGGACCCCAGACTTGGCTACTGGGGCTCATCCTGGGTGCTGGCTCTCTTCTCAGAGAAGTGGGGGAATCCCTGTGGGCCAGGCAGACGTCTAGGTGTGTCCCTAGAAGGAAATTTTCTGGGGGAGGGAAGAAGGCATCAGGAGTACCCTGTCACCCTGAGAGGCCCCTGTGGAAATGCTCTGAGCTATATAAATTCAGCCTAAGCTTTGCATATTGTTCCATTCATGGTTTCATCATTATTCGGAGTTGCAAACTTTGGCAGCATATCTGCAATTTTAACCTCAGTGGACTTCTCAAAAGCTGTTAAAATTCATCTCACCTGTGCCAAGGTGTCTCCTCTGGGGTTTGCCTTCCAAAGAGGGCTGCTCAGGGGAGGAAGAAATGAAGGCCTACTACAATCTAGAAAGCTCAGAGCTGTCTGGGTGGCAGGCTGTGTTCACTCTCCAGGAACCCCAGAGGGCTCTCTGAAAAAGACAAATACTATGTATTTCATGCATTTGACTCCATTTAGCTGTGTGTTTGGGCTCATTGCATCGAAACCTGCCCCCACAGCCAGTCTCGTTTAGCAATAACCAAGCCTGGCCTAAATTCTAAAACTCATTTAAGGTTATTAGAACCATTAACTCTAACTCAAGTTCAGCTTATAGGCACAGATCACTAACCACATTAAATGGCCAGCCTTTCAAAGTCAGGAAGGGGCCTGTGAGTGAACCCGCAGCAGCAACAACTACCCTTGCACAACACCTTACTGCTGGTTCAACTGCATGTCTCTACAATCCTGAGAAAGCTGTTATTACAACTACTGATGGATGAGAAAAATGAGACACAGAGGAGTTCTGACTTGGCCCTAGAACAGAATCTTGGGGAATCCCAGACAGAATGAGAACTTGAATTCAGTCTTCTGACCCCAGAGTATGTTACCTAATGATTCTCCACCTTTACACAGAAGGGCTGACTTCTCCATACAAAGGTACCTTTAAAGACTGCATCAGATTAGTTTCTTTGCCCAAGAAAATAGTGTCACCCTTTTCCTGTGCTCTGATTGCAAGAACAGCTGAGCTGGAGCAGATCCTGTTGACCATTTGTTGCCAAATCCCGGATTACACAGTAGACAAGAGGGGTTTTCTAGGACTACGTTAAAGTGAGTATAGTTAAGGTAAGGGTTTCAGGACCATGGAACTAGAGAAAACTTGATTCTAAACCTCAGGATTGAAATCCAAAACCAGTTTTTGCTTTTGCCTGTTAGATGTCAATCAAAGCTTAGTTCAGCTTCAGTGCTTATACACAAGGTCTTCAGTGTTCTCTATGGATTGATGATTGTCTGGCCTCTCCGTCACCCCTGGGCGTGGGAGATGAGTGAAAGTGGCATGGAAGTGGGTAAGATTTGAGGAGAGAGAAAAGCAGCCTCTTCGTGGTTCTGATCTGTGTTTTACAAACTCTGGGTCAGGCTTCACTGATGCACTAAGTCAATTTACTAAGACTGATACTTTTTTATTTTTAAAAAAACTTTTGACCACGCCATGCGGGATCTTAGTTCCCTGGCCAGGGATTGAACCTGGGCCCTAGCAATGAAGGTGCTGAGTCCTAACCACTGGACCACCAGGTACTTCCCTAAAATAATTTTTTTAAATAAACATTTTTGAGGGTAGTGGCTTGGAATGTAAACCCTCCCTTTTTTTTTTTTTACAACAAGTCAGTTTTAAAAAAAAGTTTAAAAGCCACTGGCTAGGTGGATTGAGAGCTGGAATGCCTATGTTTATAATCCTCTGCATTTTATACTAGGTCTCAGCTGTCAGGGAATATCATGGGGGTTATTTAAAACTTGCCACGTAGAAGCATGAAACCAAAACCAAAAGCTGGAAAGAAAAGATTTAGAAACTTGGTTTTAAAAATATTTCTAAATTTTCTGCATTAAAAAGTATAAAAGAGAGGGTTTCCCTGGTGGCTCAGTGGTAAAGAATCCACCAGCCAATGCAGGAGACACGGGTTGGATCCCTGGTCAGAGAGGATCTCACATGCCGTGGAGCAACTAAGCCTGTGGGCCACAACTATTGAGCCTGTGTTCTGGAGCCCAGGAGTGGCAATTACTGAAGCCTGCGTGCCCTAGAGCCCGTGCTCCACAGCCAGAGAAACCACTGCAATGGGAAGCCTGCGCAGCACAACTAGAGAAAAGTCCACGCACCAACGGAGACACAGCACAGCCAAAAATAAATAAAAATTAAGTAATTAATTAAATTATTTTTTTAAAGTATAAAATAGAATTGAAAGGTAAAAAACAAATTAAAAAAATACTTGCACACATTTCAGAGTCATGTTCTTAATATAAAAATGACTATACTAACACAACACTGTAAATCAACTATACTTCAATAAAATACATTTTTTAAATGGTTATAAATAAAAGTCTGCATATTCCAATAGAAGGAAAAAGGGCAGAGGCAAATCGTTCAAAAAAGGGAGAGAAATGCAAAGATGTCCAACTTCACCAATAATGTTACTTACAACAAAATATTTTTTTCACCTCCCGGTGTTTTTTAAATACCCAGTTTTGTCAAAGATGTAAGAATGTAAAAGGCATCACATACAGCTGGTGGGACTATAATTAGATAAACTGGAGGAAAAATTGGCAATCCCCACCAGAAGCCTTGAATATCATGTACCCTTTGACTCAATAATTCCTCTTCAAATAATTTATCTCAAGGAAACAATGATGGGTGTGTTCAAGGTTGCTACAATAGTAGAAACTTGGAAAACACCCTAACTGTCCAACAATAGGAATGTTAAGATCTCCTTTGTGTAAAAACTGAAATAAATAACATGCATAGCAGAGTGTCCTAGTTAAGTCCAGCCTGGGCTTAGAGTCTGGGCCATTTGTGGGGCTGGAAGGCTGATAACTCCTTTGGAGTTCATTTTCCTGAGCTGACAAGTGAAGGCAGGAGGAAGGAGAAGTTTGGGGAACACAGGATTAGGAAAAGGCAGACAATGGGACTTTGAAAATAAATGGAAAGAGAGGTTTGAGATAGAAGCAGAAAAGCTGTTTTCATGAGGGACTTTTTAGACTAAGTTGGCACGTGGGATTAACAATATAGATAAGTGTGGTGGTGAAAACTCCTGGAGAAAAGTAAAGCAGATAAGAGTATAGGGAGTGTGGGTGAGGGGGGTACTTTGCAAGTTTATTTAGCGTAGTCAGGAACTGGCTGCTTGCTCAGTTGTGTCCGACTCTTTGCAACCTCATGGACTGTAGCCCATCGGGCTCCTCTGTCCATGGGATTTCCCAGGCAAGACTACTCGAGTGGGTTGCCTTTTCTTCTCCATGAGGGTAGTCAGGGAAGACCCCTCTAATGGATTAACACTTGTCAGAGACCTGAAGGAAAGGGGAGAAATACCAAAGGAGTCTAGGCAGAAGGGAGCAAGTGCAAAGGTCCTGAGGCATCAACACACTTGCTATGCTGGAGGAACAGCAAAGGGGACGTGGGGCTGGAACTCAGTGAACAAAGAGGGGAGAGACGATCAGTCAGTGAAGCAGCCAGGTCAGGTCATATAGGCCATTATAGCCACTCTAAGGATTTGCCTTTTACTTTGAATGAGTCAGGGAGCCATAATGGGATTTTTGAGTAGAGAAGGGACACGACCTGAATTATGCTTTTAAAGGATCACTCTGCAGAGTGCAATGTAGACAACAGACTTTGGAGTCAGGCATGGGGGCAGAAGATAGAAACTGGAGATAGTTAGACAACTACAGCAATAACCCAGGCAGAAGGCAGTGACTTGGACCAGGATGATGGCAGAGGAAATGGTAAGAAGTGTTCATATCCTAAATATATTTTGAAGGTAAACTGGCAGGATTTGCTAATGGATAGGGTGAGATGTTGGTTTATGTGTGTTTGTGTGTGAGAGTGTGTGTGTACGTGGGAACCCCACTTCATCCCAAGTGAATCAGATTGTCTGCATGAAGATAGTTCATGATATTTCTTAAAAGCTTCCCAAGGAGATGCTAACCAGGGTTGAAAACCACAGCTCTACATTGGTCATAGGTTATAGGAGACTCTCTTCTTTAATCTTTGTTTTATTTTCTATAATAAAAGTTGTCATCAGCAAGAAAGACATTTTAAACAAAACATCTCTCCTCCCCCGCTCTGGGATATAAAATATGGGTAAGGTAACAATCACAGGGCTTTATTTTAATATCTCCCATTGCCAAATTCCTTCCATGGCTAGCAGAAATGCTACCTACTCTCTGGAGTCCCTTTAGCTCTCCCAAGCCCCTGCGATGGCTCATTTTTGCTTATTCATTTTTGGAGTGTAGTTCTCCAGATTTTTTGTGTGGAGCCTGCATTTTGACTGGAGGGAGTGGTCCTGTAAACCTAGTCTGGAAACTGTCAAAGCAGGCCCTGGAGGGTTCTATTTGTCTGGAGGCCATAGTTCAGCTGGAAGAAGTGGTGGAGAGAAGACCTGGAATGTCAGCCAGGGGGACACAGGCAGGCCAAATGCTGGCCCTGGATCTGGGATAGACCGTGGCCTCCCCTGAGGCACTGGGCTCCTGGTTCATCCATCCTGAAGCCCAAACTCTGGGGAGGCAGGGAGTGAACTATTTGTATAAGCCATGGCCCAGGAATGTATCCCAAGTTCTCTGGCAGCAGGCTCCTGATTTGGAGGTCTAATAAAAAGTTACAAAGAGAAATGGAGAAAGCCTCTTTCCCTCTTACACCTCTGCTCCACTCTGTTTAGTATCCTGGTTGATAAGCTTTCAAGTCAAATTATGACTAGTTTTCCATGTCATTACACATTCTTCAAAAATACAAGTTTGATGATCACATATTATTCTTGTTACCTAACCATCCTTGAATCACTCCCCCATTGTTAAAGTGTAGAGTATTTCTAGCTTTTACTTCATATTAAATACCATATATAAGATCACGGCATCCCGTCCCATCACTTCATGGGAAATAAATGGGGAAACAGTGGAAACAGTGGCTGACTTTATTTTTCTGGGCTCCAAAATCACTGCAGATGGTGATTGCAGCCATGAAATTAAAAGATCCTTACTCCTTGGAAGGAAAGTTATGACCAGCCTAGACAGCATATTAAAAAGCAGAGACATTACTTTGCCAACAAAGGTCCATCTAGTCAAGGCTATGGTTTTTCCAGTGGTCATGTATGGATGTGAGGGTTGGACTATAATGAAAGCTAAGCACAGAAGAATTGATGCTTTTGAACTGTGGTGTTGGAGAAGACTCTTGCGAGTCCCTTGGACTGCAAGGAGATCCAACCAGTCCATCCTAAAGGAGATCAGTCCTGGGTGTTCATTGGAAGAACTGATGTTGAAGCTCAAACTCCAATACTTTGGCCACCTGATGCGAAGAGCTGACTCACTGGAAAAGACCCTGATGTTGGGAAAGATTGAGGGCAGGAGGAGAAGGGGACGACAGAAGATGAGATGGTTGGACGGCATCAGTGACACAATGGACATGGGTTTGGGTGAACTCTGGGAGTTGGTGATGGACAGGGAGGCCTGGCGTGCTGCGGTTCATGCGGTCGCAAAGAGTGGGACACGACTGAGCAACTGAACTGAACTGAATTAGAATGCAATCCCCAAATTTTGAGACTACAACCAAGAGGAAAAGCTCTTTGATTTTTCAAAGATTTCTCTACTTTTTTAAAAACATTCTTCTTTGGAAGGGCAATCACTCTTGCCAGTATCTGAGTTATATTTGTCTTTACTATTATTATTTAGATCTGTATATAGCTCTACAGTTCATAAACCTCTTTCCCCCATGTCATCTAATGGACAGAACAACACTATGAAACAGGCTGCTATTCCCATTTTACATTTGGAGAAATGAGGCTCAGAAAGGCTACATGACATGTTCAGTACAACAATTATTGAGTGTCAGAACTTAGACTTGGGCCCAGGTCTTGGGACTCCTAAAACCACATCTTCTACCATATGCAAAGTATTAGGCTAGGGGTTCCTGGGGGAAGAGATGGACAGACAGCAGTAGAAGGACAGGTATGGAACAACTCTACAAAGCAGTGTGGTGAATGCCATTGAAGACATACAGATAAAGTAGCACCAACATGGGCTTTGCAAGGACAAAGCAGTTTCTCTCATGGGGGGACACTGTGGAGGTTTTTGGCGAAAAATGACTAAAAGTCAGGTCTCTGAAGAGGAGTAGGATCTGGATATTTAGAGTAAGGAGGGGGACTTTCCAGAGGCGCAGTGAGAGCGAAAGGAAAGTGTGGCTGATTGCAGAAAGGAGCAGCACAGAGAGAGGTAGGTGGGGTGGGGTTGAGAGGCTGCTGCTGCTGCTAAGTCGCTTCAGTCATGTCCGACTCTGTGCGACCCCATAGACGGCAACCCACCAGGCTCCGCCGTCCCTGGGATTCTCCAGCAAGAACAATGGAGTGGGTTGCATTTCCTTCTCCAAAGCATGAAAGTGAAAAGTGAAAGTGAAGTCGCTCAGTCGTGTCCGACTCTTTGGGACCCCAGGGACTGCAGCCTACCAGGCTCCTCTGTCCATGGGATTTTCCAGGCAAGAGTACTGGAGTGGGGTGCCATCGCCTTGTCCAGGGGCTGAGAGGAATGGAATGGTAATTGTAGCCTCACAGAGGTTAGAGCCAGAGGGCCTTGGAGCTCAGCTGCTGAGGAAACCAGAGATGGGAAGGAATTTGCTGAAGGCAGTAGGAGGCGAAGAAAGGGCAGGTTCTTGATTCTACCCTAGCCTCTGGTCACCCAAGCCAGTGCTTCTTCCCTGCAGTAAACTTGATCGATCTCCTGAATCTAAGGGGCCATTTCCGTGGCATAGTCTTTTTGATGGATCACGGACCTGCAGCAAAATGAGAGATCAGCACCAGACCTTGGGAGGAGAGAGCCAGGAGGCTACCGCAGTGGCCTGGCAAGGTGACAGAGGAGGTCCGAAGAAGGAGGAGTCAGAGGAACAAAGAGGAGGGAACTGAGAGATAAATATTGCAAAGGTCACACAGCCAGGACCCGATCAGATAAGGGAGGGAATGGAGAAGGGACTAGATCTGAGTTTCCAGCCCCTCAGAGAAGGCAGCTTGACGGTGTGAGGGGGGGTGCGGGGGTTGGGGGGGAGAAGTCAGTGAAGAGCCAGAGAGACAAGGTAGACTTCAAAAAAATCCTGCAGCATTGCAGAGCAGTCTGCACCTCTGGCTACTGTTTGTGAAAGATATATACGTTGCTATAATTGTTCTGGAAAAATACACAAAAAAGTAGTATCACTCAGGGCCTTGGGAGAAAAATGGGTGTTTAGCAGACAGGGGTCTGTCTGGTCTCTCCCTTTCAGATATACCTTTGGATGATGAGCCACGGGCATGTAATATCTAATAGCAAAATAATTAGAAAAAGGTTTTCAAGTTGTATAGAAAATGGAAGCAAAGAAGTAAGAAAATAACACAAAGGAGTAATGGTTCTTTTTTCCTTCGGAAGGGGAGACTTGAGCACCTTGAAAATGTGAGGGGGAGGGGATAGTGAACCGTGGCCCGGGAGTGGGAGGAGAGCTCCGAGGCCCCCCAAGGAAGTCGGGTTGCCAGGGAGGAGGAAGACGTTTAGGTGGAGCAGGGTGGGAAGGAAGAAAATGGAGGGAGTGTTGCCCGCGGATTCCGCTTAGAAAGCGGGCGTGGCGCTGACACCCGGCGGGCCAGCAACACGCTCGTGGACCTGGGGAGAACGACCTCTTTTTCCCTGGTGAAAAGCGGAATTGCTCCTGCTCTCGGGGCTTGACATTCAAGGCAGCACCGTTTACGGTGGTAAAACGACAGAACTCGTTAAGTTCTGGCAGGAGGTCCCTTCATGCCGTGGATTAATATTAAGTGAATCCCAACTGGGAGAAAAGATGCAGAGCGGTATATATTATATGATGCCATTTTGGAAAACAAAAGGAAGTGCCGTGTGTGCATGCATGTGTGTGTGTGTGTGTGAGAGAGAGAGAGAGAGATTTTACGTGGTCATGGGGAAAGTCACGGAAGTATGTAGGTTAAAATTGGGATCGTGGAAGATGAGGAAGGGAGAGGGGGCACTCCTTCCTACTTACACAGTAAAAAAGAGCAAGTGCTAAACAAAAGCAGAAACCACCCAGTACCCGAGATCCGCGGTAAAGTCCCTGAGGCCAAGGGGCCCAGGGCGCAGGCCGAGGCGCACCAGTGCAGAGGGAGGGCCCGGCAGCTTTATTTCCAATTCTTGGGCTTCGGTAACGGCTTCCTCCCGGCTCTTTGTTAAGGAGGACCGGGAGAGGGCAGGGCGCGTGCGCCGCCTGCCCCTGCGGAAGGGCAGGGGGAGGGTGCGCGGGCGGGGGCTGGGGCCCTGCCTCGCTCGCCTTGTTGTGCCGCCGGTCGGTCGGACCCTGCGCCCGGGCTGGCGTTCCCCCGCGGTCGGCGCTTCTCTGCTCGGGTGCCGCGCCTTCTGCCGCCGGGCCGCCGCCGCCTCCCGCCCGGACAAAGATGCCTGCCTCGGGCGCGGAGCCCCGCCGCCCCGATCCCCGGCCGCCCAGCAGCCCTTTGTTCCGCACCCCTTTTTCTTTTTTTTTCTTTTTTATCCCCCCCCGCCTCAGCTCCTGGTAACCTCTCATCTACTTTCTCCATCTTTACAAATTTGCCCGTTCTAGGTATCTCCTGTCAGGAATCGCACAATATTTGGCCTTTTGCGTCAGGTTTATTTTGCTTTGCATAACGTTTTCAATATTCACTCATGTTGTGTATGAGGACTTCATTAATTTTTTTTTTTTGCGGTAAAATGTACATAACCTAAAATTTACCATTTTAATGCATATTTTAAAAATTAATAAAAGGAAGGCAAACATTAAGAAAATACACAAAATCCTAGAGGTTTCAATTTTAACAAATTTATAAAAAGGCTTGCTTTCCTCCATCTGAGGACACAGCAAGAAGATGGTTTACCATCTGCAAGCCAGGAAGAGGGTTGTCACTAGACACTGAATCTGCTAGCACGTTGATCTTGGGATTCTCAGACTCCAAAACTGTGAGAAATAAATGTTCGTTATTTACACCATCAAAAAAAGAGAAGCCAACAGCGTGCAGCTGGAAAATAATCATGGGACTGCAAAGACTACACCCAAGTGAAGGATGGGAGTGGAGGAAAGCAGTTAGAACTGTCTTGTCGATAAAAATGTAAAGTGATTCATATTTAAATTTTTCTGTTTAAAAAAGGAAAACAAACAAAAAAAAGTAAAATAGTGAATTCTCTGACGGTCCAGTGGTTAGGACTCTGCTCTCACTGCCTAGGGCGTAGGTTCAATCTCTGCTGGGGGAACTAAGATCCTGCAAGCCAAGTGGGGTGGCCAAGAATGTAAATAAATAAAATGAAATAAAGTTTTCTAGTAACCACATTAACAAAAATTTCAAAGCAGTAAAACATTTTACATAGTCCAATGTAGTAAAAATATTATTACAACATATAATCAATTTAAAAATTAATGAGACATATTTCATTCTTTCATCCTTGGGCTTCAAGATTGGGGAGGTCACATAAGTGCTCAATAGCCACATATGGCTACTGTATTGGACACTCCAGGGTTAGAACCTGGGGTGGGTGTCAGACAGGTATCAAGACCCATATTTCATCCCTTACTAGGCTGTGTAAACACAAATTACTTGTCTTCTTTCACCTGTTTCTTCATCTATAAAATGGAACTAACAGTAGTACCCACCCTATAGAGTCATTGTAAAGATTAATGGTACATGGGGCTTCCCTGTTGGCTCAGACGTTAAAGTGTCTGCCTGCCATGCAGGAGACCCAGGTTCCATCCCTGGGTCAGGAAGATTCCCTGGAGAAGGAAATGGCAACCCACTGCAGTATTCTTGCCTTGGAAATCCCATGAACAGAGGAGCCTGGCTGGCCATAGTCCATAGGGTCCCACAGAGTGGAACAGGACTGAGTAACACTTTCAGTAACACTTTCAATGGTGCATGAAGCATTTAGTACGTACTCAGTAAATGTAGATGATTATTAGTGGTAAATTAGATGATTATTAATTTGAATTAATGAATTTTGGTATTATTGTTATTGTGACTTCATTCATTCCCATCGGATGTTGTGCTTTGGAGACAGTCCAGAGGGACAGTTAAAAGAAATGGACAAACTGGGAAAACTTATTTGCAACACATATGATAAGCAAAATATTGTTTTCAATATGTAGGAAGTGCTTGCAAATGAATATGAAGAATTTAAGTGGAGAATTCAAAAAAGGACACTAATATCTGGTTTTTTTCTTTTTTTAAGGAAGACCCATTTGAAATAAGTTCAGCTATTCTAGGAACTGAATGAAAATAAACATGATACCATTGCTCAGTAACAAATTGGCAACAACCAGAATTCAGTGGCACCTAATTTTGAAGATGAGTTGGGGAGATCAACTCTTTATTCACATCCAGATTTTCTGAAGTTTCAATCCTCAGGTATACTCCTAGATTATCAGGGTAAACAAGCAGAGTTCTGGCTTCAAGGGGAAGCTAGCCAGACAGCCTTTCTATCCACGTCGTCCCTCTTCCAAACGAAGCTGAATAGCCACAAACACTTTTTGGCAAGTTTGATTTATGTTTACTTATCCCTTGTGCAGTCACTACATATTTGCTTTGGTAACAGTCCTTCACCTCTATTGTTGACATTTCCTGTAGGTTGAAATAGTCCCAACATTGTTCCAAATTTGGGCAGGGCTAACTGACATTCTTACTTAAGCCACAAAACCCCCAGAATATTCTTAGACTTTGGCTAACTCCTTCAGGAATGCTCTATCTTTCAGCAGGTTCAGCTATGTATTTGGGGGACCCAGTGAGAAATGAAAATGTGGGATCTCTTTTTCATAAAAGAAGGAAAAAAGCTTTTTCCTTTCTTCTGCAGTCTCTGCCAACCTGTTATGGTGTTTGCTTTTTTTTTGTTGCACTCTCAGGCATGAGAATACTCAAGGGGCAAGTGTGGACCCTCCACAGGTGCCTGGGGTCCTGCACTTTTCAGTCTGGGGAAACTTGATCTATGAAGAAACTCCCTCAGACTGATCTAAGTCAGGCTTCGGGTCTCTGCATTCTGCTCTATGGCAGGAGCCTTGAGGTGAAAGATGCCTCAGTGGTGCAGTCATCTCAAAGGGAGGGAGGGTTACAGGAAACAGGAAAAAAAATAAGTTGGTTAGGAGGTCAAAATATCATCCCTGCCCGTACATGGGTATCTGAGAGTTGGATTAATGAATCAGTCCCCAGAGAGCTGATCCACTCTGTGTGTTAATACATGAGGTCTCAAGCCAGGCAAGGCTGAGGGCCAGTCTGACTAAGCCCTGAGGTGAGTTGACACCATGGGGAATCTCTGTGGATTGGCTGGCCAGTCTTCGGCGGTGACCCTATTCTGTCTCCCTTCATACACTTCTAGGAAGTTCCTAGACTGTTCAGGGGCCCAAATAGGAGAGAGGATGGTTAATTGAAACCCTGCTTTATTGCATCACAAAATGCCTCTCTTGAGGCACTTCCAGGCCCCACCTTGGAGGGAAAAGCCTTCTGAACATTCAGTAAACATTCTAAAAGATAGTTATGTCAGAAGCCAGGGCTGGGGATGTCTTCAGTTACAGTCCAGGGACCAACGTGCCTCACTCCATGTAAAGCTGGCTTCCATATGTGGGTGTTCCCTGCTTCCCCCATTCACTGGGAGCCCAACACAGGTCCCTCATTTTAGAGAGCCAAAGGATTAGAAATGATTCTTTCCTGACTCAGAGGGAAGGGCCCAGCACCCAAATACCGGCAACTACATGAACCAAAGAGGAGGGTGGGGGTGGAGGGTTTGGAAGGCACTAGGTGGGCCTCATTTGGTATCCTTTCCAACAGCTCCCTAGTCCCCAGTGTCCTTAGGGTTCAACTCTTCCCTGAGACAGTTCTCTCCTGTCTGGTCACTATGGTCACCTCTGTCCCACCTGGAACATGTTCCTGTGACCACTTGAGTTTTGAGAAAAAGAAGAGGGAGAAAGCCGAGAGCCTCTTATTGGTCAATATTCCTTTCCTCTCAGCAGCATTTATATTATTAACCATCTTCTTCTGAAAAGCCTTTTTTCCTTTTTTATTGGGGGTGGGTGGGTAGGGTGGGGGAATATATCTCTCTTCTGGTTCATTCATTTGTTTATTCACTCAGTCGTGCCTGCTGTATGCCAAGCATAGTGATGGATGTGGGGGACAAAAGGGTAAGACTCCTGGTGTCTGTTTTCAGGTTCGTCACTCACAAAGGACCTCCCCTTTCCCTGGCTACTCTTCCACCTCCCTGACTTCCTCCTCTTTTTCCTCTTGGTTCGCAAAGATGCCCTCTCCTGAGGCTTTTTCCTTTGGTCCTCTTCTTTTCTCCCGCATGCCTTGCTTCACTCCCATAACTCCAATGCCACTATAGTGCGGAAGTCTCTTAAATCCTACCCTCAGTCGAAAACTCTCTCCTGAGCTACAGAACTGATTTTCCAACAACTGACCAGTTATTTGTACCTGGATGTCCCACAGTAACTCAATATAATCCAAGAAAACACTTCTATAACTTTCCGTCACTAGTACTCCCTCCTGCCTTACCCCTCTTGACCACCTTATCCTTGTGACTGCAATGCTTATGTGAACAAAAACACTCTTTCCCAAGATAAAAAGTATGGTTTGTTTGACTTTACCCATGCCCCTGACCTTCCACGGCCAATCAGTGATCAGTTTCCATAGATTCTACAGCCAGGCTGTGTCCCACAGATGTCTCTTTATTTTCATTCCTGCCTCCACCCTGGCTGAGTCTCTCCTGGACTGTTAAAAAGCCTTTTCTCTGGTTCCCATGCTCCTGGCTTTTCCTATTTTTTTTTTTTATTTAATATTCTACTGAGTATTTTCCCAGGTGCCACAGTGGTAAAGAATCCACCTGCCCATGCAGGAAATGCAAGAGACTTGGGTTCGATCCTTGGGTTGGGAAGATCCTCTGGGGTAGGAAATGGTAACCCACTCCAGTATTCTTGCCTGGAAAATCCCATGGACAGAGGAGCCTGGCGAGCTACAGTTCATGGGGTCACAAAGAGTCAGACACGACTGACCACACACACACAAATTGACTATTTATATACTATTTTTTTAAAGCTGCTGCTGCTGCTGCTGCTAAGTCGCTTCAGTCATGTCCAACTCTGTGCGACCCCATAGACAGCAGCCCACCAGGCTCCGCCATCCCTGCGATTCTCCAGGCAAGAATACTGGAGTGGGTTGCCATTTCCTTCTCCAGTGCATGCAAGGGAAAAGTGAAAGTGAAGTCGCTCAGTCGTGTTCGCCTCTTAGCAACTCCATGGACTGTAGCCTACCAGGCTCCTCCGTCCATGGGATTTTCCAGGCAAGAGTACTGGAGTGGGCTGCCAAGCACTATTTATTTATTTATGGCTGCACTAGGTCTTCGTTGCTGCAGTCTTTCTCTAGAGCGTGGGCTCAATATTTGTGATGCACAGGCTTACCTGAACCTGTGTCCCCTGCATTGGCAGATGGATTCTTAACCACTGGATCAATAGGGAAGTCCCTGACTTTTCCTCTTTTTAATGCAGAGCTCCCAGCAGGCCTTTTTCTTGTCTGCAAAGTCTTCAGGGATTCATCCCATCACCAGAATAAAATACAGAATCCCGAAGTTGACATCTAAGGGCTCATCAAAACAGGCCGGTCCTTTGCCACATATTCTATTTTTCATCAACACAGGCCATTTCCTCCTTCTCCAGGGAATGAAGCATAAGATTGAGGCAAAAAGAGTTGATTTCCCATGGCTACATCTTCCAGGGCCTAGCACAGAGCCTTGTATGGAATCGCAACAAAATGAAATAGAAAAAATAACAATTTAGAATGAGAAGCCCTGGTTATTAACTGTTACACTTAGGTCACCTAATCTTTCTCAGCCTGTTTCCTTATCTGCTGTTTCCTTCCTCATGGCATTTACTGTATATCAAGTAGATATATATGTGAAAGGTTTGACAGATAGCAAAAATAACCTATGTGAATTTATTTAGTCAATAATATTTATTCATTGAAAGGGAAACAATTGAGGAGAATCACAGAGGGAACATGGGGAGCTCCTCAGGAATAAGAAAGCACAGTGGTAAGCACTGCTATTGAAGGCTTCTTCTAAGTTGCCTAAAGATTCTCCCCTCCAGTTGCACCTGGTCACATGGTGGAGACAGTCATCTGGCCCAGTCCTAGCACGAGTAGGGCTAGGGACAAGGGTGTAAATGGAGGCCCCTTTACCAAATGCCACATAGCTTCATAAAAACAAAATCATAAAATACGAAGTATGGTTTTATACAACTGAAAGTTTCACCAAAGTTGACTGAATTTAACTAATTTTACATAAATTGGGGTACACCTTGATAAGACTAGCAATACAAAGTAATAAAATAAACAGAAACATAATTCTTTTTTAAAAAATAATTTTTAAAAATTTCTTTTTGACTATTCTGAATTTTCGTTGTTGCGTGGCCTTTTACCTAGTTACGGTGCATGGGCACTGCAGTGGTTTTTCTTGTTGTGGAGCATGGGCTCTAGGGCACACGGGCTTCCATAGTTGTGGTACGTGAGCTCAATAGTTGTGGCAATAGTTTATTATATAAATAAATAATATATTTATTATTATATAATAAATATAATATATTTATTATATATTGAAATGATAATATTTTGGATACATTGGTAAATAAAATATATTATTAAGATTAATTTCACCAGACTTCCCTGGTGGTAGGGGACACGGGTTTGATTCAGGAAGATTCCACAGGCCACAGAGCAACTGAGCCTGTGTGCCAGAACTACTGAAGCCTGAGCTCCTAGAGCCAGTGCTTCCCAACAGGAGAAGCTACCACAGTGAGAAGCCTCTGCTTGCCACAATTAGAAACAGCCTACAAGCAGCAACCAAGACCCAGCAGAGCCAAACATAAATAAATACTTAAATTTTAACGAATGTAAAATATAAAAAATAAAAAACTTAAATTATTTTTCAAGTTTTCACAAATAATATTTCTTCTAAGACACTGAAAAATATTAAAGTTAAGGGCCTTCCTTGGCAGCCTAGTGGTTAGAACTCTGAGCTTCCACTGCAAGGGGTGAGGGTTCAGTCCTTGGTCGGGGAACTAAGATCCCACATCCTGTACGATGTGGCCAAGAAAATAATTTTAAAGTTTTTTAAATATTAAAAGGAAAAATATAAATCATAATTAATGAATATCAAACATTTAAATACATTAAGGTGAATCCAAACTTATATTTAATTTTTAACAAATAGTTTAAACAGAATGACATATTAATTTCTATAAAACTAGAACTATTTATAATTCTAGGATTATATATATATATATTGACTTGACAAAGAATTATGCACATCACAGATACATTTATGAAAATTTAGGAGTAATGAGTCTTTTCATATTGAAAAAGTTCATTTCCTAAACTGTCATGTGCAATGCTGTGAATATTTGGTAAGTTATGAGTACATCTGTAACCATGAACAAGAAGAAGAAAGAAAATTGATCATCTGCACTACTGGGAAACCATACTTTATTTTTCAGGAATCTGTTGTATCTCTACTATGGTATATTGATGGTAGAGAAGGTCTTATCCTAATCTCCAGAACTTGTGAACATGTTACTTTTTATGGCAAGAGAGAGTTTACAGGTATGATTATGGTAAGGATCATGAAATAGGGGGGATTATCTTTGTGGGCCCAGTGTAATCACAAAGGTTCATATGAGAAGAAGGCAGGAAGGTCAGAGAGAGAAAGATAGAGAGATTGGAAGATGCTACATCACTGGCTTTAAAGATGGAGGATAGGGCCATAGCCAAGAAATATACTTGGCCTCTAGAAATTAGAAAAAGGGGAGGAGTCAGATTATCTTTTAGAGCTTCCAGAAGAAACAGAGACCTGCTAACACCTCAGTTTTAGGACTTCTGACCTCCAGAACTGTAAGATAATAAACTTGTGTCGTTTTAAGCCATTAAGTTTATGGTAATTTGTTATAGCTGCAATAGGAAACTAATACCTCTGCCATCTGAGAAGGATCCAACAATTATTTTTTTTTAAATAGTTTCAATATGTTTATTTATGTCTTTGGCTGAACTTTGTGGCATGTAGGATCTTAGTTCCTTGCCTAGGGATTGAATTCCTGCCCTCTGCAGTGGAAGCACAAAGTCCAACCACTGGACTGCCAGGGAAGTCCTTAATTTGTTTTTTCTCTTAATAATAAAGTGGTCTGTTCCTCATATCCTCCCTGAATGCCAAAGCAATCTTCCAACATAGAGGCACACAACCCACAACCTTCATTGCATTTGGTCGCAGTCCCCTTTTGTTTTGAGAACACAGGTTAACAGATGGAGAAGAGGGTTTCTAAAGGCTTGAATACAGTTAGTAATAAGAGTAGATATTTAGGGTTATGAGTGGGACTGGACTGGCACTGAATACAAGATACTCAGTGACAAAGATTCCTGTGAGTTCTTTAAATAATTTATTATTTTATGTGTTTGTGATATATGAGGCCCTGTGGCTCAGTGGTAAAGAATCTGCCTGTCAATGCAGGAGACACTGGCTCAATGGCTCGGTCCGGAAGATTCCCTGGAGAAGGAAATGGCAACTCACTCCAGTATTCTTGCCTGGGAGCCTGGAGGGCTACAGTCATTGGGTTGCAAAAGAATCAGACATGACTTAATGACTAAAACAACAACAAAGTATAGGATACAGAGCAGGCACTTCTTGCTTGAAAGCAGGGTAAAACAAAGGAGGAAAGAGTAAATCAGTTGTGTTTGTTTGGGTGTGTGCTGAGTCACTTCAGTCATGTCCAACTCTTTGTGACTCTATGGACTATAGCCCACCAGGTTCCTCTGTCCATAGAATTCTCCAGGCCAGAATACTGGAGTGGGTTGCCATGCCCTTCTGCAGGCAATCTTCACAACCCAGGGATCAAATCTGCATCTCATGTCTCCTGCAATGGCACGAGGGTTCTTTACCACTAGTGTCACCTGTTTGCTTGTTTAGCACTGATCTAATTAATTTCAAATTTAGAAGCAAAGGCATTGATGGAAGACCTCTTTATGATTAGAAGATCATAGAATCTTCTTGTAAAAGTTTTCAAACCAATAGTTTGATTATACTGTTTAAAAAACTTTCAATTTATTATTATTATTATTATTTTTGGCTGCACTGGGTCTTCACTGCATCACTCAGGCTTCTAGTTGGGGTGTGTAGGCTTTGTTGTCCCGAAGCATGTGGGATTTTAGTTCCCCAATCAAGGATCAAACCCTCATTCCCTGTCTTTGAAGGCAGATTCTTAACCACTGGATCACCAGGGAAGTCCCTTGATCATACTTAATGGAGTAATTCTAGAGTTACTCCTTTAAAGTCTAAAACAGGGAAAGAATGCTCATTATTTTAAAACATTTTTTCTATAAATTCTAGCCACTGCAGTAAGACAAGAAATAGAAATAAGAGCTCTAGATATTTGAAAGAAGACAAAAGTATCAATATTTGCAGATGATATGCTACATTACCTGAAAATACTAGAAAATTTTCTGAAAAATCACCTAGCATTAATAGAGAAATTGTTAATTATGTATATCTCAGTTATAAAATATCTACAAAATAAATATACAAAAAATGATAGATTTTTCTATATGCCAATAACATACAGTTAGAAAATATAATGGTTTAAAAAAAAACCCTCAAAAACATCCAGAGCCTATGTGAAGAAAGCTCTCAAACATTACCCAAAGACTTAAAAGGATATTTAGAGGAACATTCTGATTTGCATGGAAAAATGATTATTCCAATGTCTGTGTTTCCAATGCCACCAAACACTTCTTTAATTCTCAGTGGACACCAACAACAAATAATTCTGACACTATCTTCTAGGAGGTGGTGTTAGATCCCATAGGTTAAGGGCTCAGTCCACAAGACTGCTCCCACTTCAGACACCAATTCCAAGTCCAGATTCTTACCTATGCTTCTGAGTGACCAGCTATAAATTGAAGGTTCTCATCACCTGCTCCTTTGATTCAATTACTTTACTACAGTGGGTCATAGAACTCAGGAATACAATTTACTTATTAGATTACTAATTTATTATGAAAGATTTTAAAGGATAGGAATGAACAGCCATTTGAAGAGATGGGAGGGACTTCCCCGTTGGTCCAGTGGTTATGACTACACCTTCCAGCACAGGGGCATGCATTCAATTCCTGGGTGGGGAGCTAAGATCTTACCTGCCTTGTGGCCAAAAAACCAAAACATAAAACAGAATTAATATGAACTTCCCTGTTGTACAGTACATAAGAATCTGCCTGCCAATGCAGTGGACACAGATTTGATCTCTAGTTCAGGAAGATTCCACTTGCCTTGGAGCAACTAGGCCTTGTGCCATAACTACAGAACCGCAAACACCTAGAGCCCATGCTCCACAATAAAAGAAGCCACTATGAGAAGCTAGAGCGCCACAACAAAGAGGAGCCAGAGCCCACTGCAACTAGAGAAAGCCTGAGCAGAGCAGTGAAGACCCAGTGTGGCCAAAAATAAATACATAAAATTAAAAAAATATATAATAAGAATAAAATAAAAGTGCTCTACTACCAAAAAAAAGAAAAAAGAAAAAGAGAGATGCCTGGGACAATGTTTAGAAGGGTCCAAAACACAGTAATTTTTGTCCCCATGGAGTATGGCATATGCCACCCTCCTGGCAAGTAGAAAATTCTGATTAACCAAACTGGAAGCTCTCCAAATCTCATCCTTTTGGACTTTTTATGGAGGCTTCATTACATAGGTATGATTGACTAAATCATTGGTCTTTGGTGACTGATTTAACCTCCAGCCCCTCTCCCCTTCTGGGTGACTGGGACTGAAAGTTCCAACCTTCTAATCACATGGTTTGTTCCCCTAGCAACCAGCCCTCATCTTTAGATGCTTTCCAGAAGCCACCTTATTAACATAAACTCCAGTGTGGTTCAAAAGGGATTGTTATGTATATCAAGACACCTTTTTTGATCTTATTACATAAAAGTGTTTATTCTTTTTAATAATTTTTTTTTTTTAATTTAGTTTTGGCTGTGCTGGGTCTTCATTGCTGCACAGACTTTTTGCTAGTTGCGGTGACCAGAGGGCACTATCTTTTTGTGGTGGGTGCACAGGCTTCTCATTGTAGCGGCTTCTCTTGTTTCAGAGCATGGGCTCCACAGCTCACAGGCTTCATTGCTGCACAGGCAGCAAAGTAGTTGTGGCACATGGGCTCATAAGTTGTGGCTCCTGGGCTCTAGAGCACAGACTCAATAGTTGTGGGACACAGGCTTAGCTGTTCTGTGGTATGTGGGACCTTCCTGGACCAGGGATCAAACTTGTGTCTCCTGCGTTCTTTACCACTGAGCCACCAGAGAAGCCCTGCTCTTATCATTTAGAAATTCCAAGGGTTTTAGAAATGGGATGAAGACAAAATATACTTTTTTATTATAATAAATCACAATATCCCAATTATAAAGATGTCAATTTTTCCCCGTGGGAAACTGAAAAATGGTCCCCTCAGATGGTAAAGCATCTGCCTGCAATGCGGGAGACCTGGGTTCAATCCCTGGATGAAAATAGTTGGACAAGACTTAGCACACATGCATTCCTATTTAATTAGGAGCAATCAAAGTATCTTCAAAGTCAAGGAAGGCCAGTAGCCACCAGAAACTAGAAGAGGCAATGAACGGATTGTCCCCTCCAGCTTCCAGATGGAGTGTGGCATTGCTGACACTTTGAGTTTGACTCAGTGACACAGGTTTCAGACTTTTGGCCTTCAGAACTACAAGAATTCATTACTGTTGTTGTTAAGCCATAAAGTCTGGTCATTTGTTATAGCAGCCATAGGAAACAAAAACATCCCCCAAAAGGATGTTTAAATTAAATACAATTCAATTTTTCATCCAATTCCACTTTTCTAGAATCTGGAAAATTTATTCTAACATTTTGAGAAAAATAAGAAAATTAAAATGGCCAAAACATTCTTGAAAAAAAAAAAAAGAATTGTAATGAAGAAGGATTTATACCAGTAGATATTTAAGTGTGCTTTAATGAAATTGTGATTACTACATGGGAATAGAGAAGTCAATCTACAGAATAGAATAAAATCTAAAATCAATTCTATCTATGCTTATATAAGGATTTAGAATATGATTAAGATAGCATTTCAAACTGGTGGGGTAAGTATGGCTTGTTCAATATAGGATGTCAGGCAAGTTGCTAATTAACCATTTGTAAAAAAATAATAATAATTTAGATTACTTAACTCATATCATGAATCACCATTAATTCTATAGAGATTAAATATTTATGTATAAGTAAATTCTCTACCCAGAGAGAATTTTTAATAAATTATAAATTATTATAAATCCAAAGGATGACATACTAAGCAGTCATTAAAAACAATGAGAAAAATATTTTATGACATGGAGAGATAATTGCAAGCACTGTTAATTGACGAAGGCAGGTTATAAAAAAGTGTGTACTGCACCATTCCATTCAGAATTTTATACTATATACACATTTGGTTAGAGAAATAACTCAAAAGACAGATCAAAACATATCAGTAATTTTTTTCAGGGGTACAATTATGTGCTGAGTCACTTCAGTCATGTCCAACTCTTTGCGACCCTATGGACTGTAGCCTGCCAGGCTCCTCTGCCCCAGGGATTCTCCAGGCAAGAATACTGGAGTGGGTTGCCACACCCTCTTCCAGTGGATCTTCTTCCTTCCAACCCAGGGATCAAACCCACGTCTCTTATGTCTCCTGAATTGGCAGGCAGGTTCTTTACCACTAGCGCCATTATAGGCTACCTGTATTTTCCTCGTTTTACTTATCTGCATTTTTTAAAATAATAAATATACATTGGTTCTGAAAAAAGTATTTAAATTTATGTGATTACTCTAATTAGGAGTAATCAAAGTATCTTCTTTTTCAAGATAAAATTCCATCTATGCTTTACCACTGAGCCACCTGAGACGCCTTTTATGCATATACAAGCTAAAATATATATGCTTGGTTGCAAGGTATAATATATTGGTTTCACTGGGTACCTACTATTTCTCAAGTTCTTTATATATTACTTAATCTTTCACAATAATGTTATGAGACAGATAATAAAAATATAAAAGAATCCCCACTTTACAGATGAGGCAATGAAGGCCTAAAGTCAAGCATCAGACTAGGATTTGAAGTCACATGTGTTTTTAGGGTCCATGCCCTTATTCATAATACCAAAACAATGGAAATAACCTAAACCTCCTTCAGGGGAACCAGATAAATTACACTACATTCATACAGTATAAAACTCTGCAGCCACAAAAATAAAACTGAGAATGTTCTCTGTACATGTAGAAGGAAATGTTTCCAAGATATAGTGTTAAGTGGGGGTGGGGAATGGGGAACCCAACAAGGTGCAGAGGTTTATATAGCATGGCACAATTTGTTAGAATGGAGTAAAGAAGAAAATAAGTTTTAGCTTGTATATGCATAAAAGGCTTCTCAGGTGGCCCAGTGGTAAAGAATCTGCCTGCCAATGCAGGAGACACAGGTTCAATCCCTGGGTTGGAAAGATCTCCTGGAGTAGGAAATGGCAGTCACTCCAGTATCCAGTATTCTTGCCTGGAAAATTCCATGGACCAAGGATCCTGGCAGGCCATGGTCCATGGAGTTGCAAAGAGTCAGACATGACTGAGAGACTGAGCATGTACACACATGCACAGAAACATCACTAGTGGGATAAACAAAACCTAGTAACAGAGTTTTCTATTTAGGATGGGGGAAATGGGCAGATGGGGTACAGGAACAGGAGAGAGACTTTTTGTTCAGTCAGTTCAGTTCAGTCGCTCAGTTGTGCCGACTTTTTGTTATATATCTTTTTATACTATTTTAGTTTTGAGCCATGTATATGAATTACCAATTCAAGAAAGTAAATACACATAAACATTTTAAAAGCAAAATAAAATAAAACAAAACTTTGTCCTTTCTGTTCTTCCACATGCCTTAGACGTCTTCGGAAGGCAGTCTGCATCCGCTTTTCAATGAGACACATGGGGTAGCAGGCCTCAGGACTCCTCCAGCGACTGGAACAACAGCATCAACACAGAGATCAGGAAGATGGCCTGGCCTGCAAGCAGTGCCAGGCCAAGCACGCCCTCTTTTCTTACTCCTAACTTAGGAAAACAAAATCAACACAAAGCCACTCATCAGCATTTCTGTAGCCAGCTATTAATCAATCCTCTTCCTGCCCTTTCCTCTTTCTTTTCTTCCTTTTTCCAGAAAAACCTGGAAAGCTCTGCAAAGCTTTGCAAAATGACTTACTTGCTCTGGCTGCCTTGTTTTCCTTCTCTCCTTTGGCCTGTGTCATCCTCTGAGGCAAGGACCGCAGTCTGACTTCCTGCCAGCTGGCCTGCTGGGTTCATTTCAGTGTCTTAAAAAAAAACCCAAAAAACAACTGTATTTTCCTAAACCTACAAACCTCAAGTTAGGGGTCATTTTGTCCAGTTTCACCCAAAGTAGAACATCTCAGTTATAAAAATTTAACCAAGTAAATGTACTTGGTTTTAAACACGATCCCTTGGTTTCACTTTGTCTAGCCAATCAACTTGGACTGACAGCTCTCATAAAATATCTGCTCTTGCTAAGAATCCCATGGGGCAGGACTAATTGTGTGTTGAGTTTAGCAGAGCAGAGAGCCCCAGTAAATTTCCATTTAGTAATTCAGTGACTGTCAATTGACACCTAATGTGAATCCATGGCTGTCTGAGGCCCTGTGCTAGGGACAAAAACAAATGTGAGATCCAGCTCTGGCCCTCAATCTCTAATCCCTTGTTAGGACATCTTCAGCTCATAAATGTGTCTGGACTCATTTGTTTTGTTCTTTTAAATCCATTTGCAAGGTATCGACTATATCACTAAGTTGTGAACATTTTCATGGTTAGCTGTGTTCAGAAATATGATTTACAGGGATGGTTTTCTCTAGCTTCTCCCTTTTTAAAGACTTGAGAAATAGCTTTTACATTATAAAGATCATAGCAAGAGTTCAAACTCTGGGTAATGTAATCCACACAAGATTCACTAACCTTTCAGGGTGTTAATTAGTTATAACAGTGTCATAGTGTTCAGCTTTCAGTAGCTAGAATTCCTTGGCTAATATGCAGGAAATTTGAGATGTATGCCAGGTGCGTTCAATGAAAGATTCTGCTCAAATCAAATGTGAGTCAAAAAGCAAGTCATTCTCAGCAACGTTGAGCTTGGCAAGGAATCAGGCGTCTAGAACCATATAACCCGCTCCGCCCCCGCAGAAGACTGGGCTGGAACACTGTCACTGCGCGAGTGCTGCTACATGCTGGGAACGCAGAGCAGAAGGCACGACAGAGACTGTAGGCCCACGTTTTACACATGTACAGCATCCCCAGGAACGACACCATGAGATTCATCTATCCTGGCTTATTCTCAGGGAAAACCCCAACCAGGTTGAGGATAATGAACACCACAGACTGAAAGAAGTAGCCAGAAGCTACTGCACCATTGTGGCTTCCACAGATCCATACAAAACACAGCGGCAGGAAGAAGGAGTGTGGCCTTTCTCAGGTTTCCTGTCAGGACATCCTGGCTTGAAACATGGTTTTGTCACTAAAAAATCTGAGCTAGTCGACAGATGGGAGACTGCCAGATTGTGTCCTTGAGAATCTCAGAAAATCGGTCAGTTTGCGAGAGAGAGTTGGCAAGCAGGTATGAAAATCACCTATTTCCATTAATAACTGGTAGATTTTCTTCCAGGGAAAGAGGGGGCATGAACTGATTCAAGGAATGGGGTCTAGGGAAGACTCCATGTACACATTCTGAGCGGACAAGGTCTTTTTTTTTTTTTTTGGCAATGCTGTGTGGCTTCCAGGATCTTAGTTCCCCAGTTCAGTTCAGTTGCTCAGTTATGTCCGACTCTTTGTGACCCCATGAATCGCAGCACGCCAGGCCTCCCTGTCTATCACCAACTCCCAGAGTTTACCCAAACTCATGTCCATTGAGTCGGTGATGCAATCCAGCCATCTCATCCTCTGTCGTCCCCTTCTCCTCCTGCCCCCAATCTTTCCCAGCATCAGGGTCTTTTCCAATGAGTCAGCTCTTCACATCAGGTGGCCAAAGTATTGGAGTTTCAGCTTCAACATTTCTTCCAATGAACACCCAGGACTGATCTCCTTTAGGATGGACTGGTTGGATCTCCTTGCAGTCCAAGGGACTCTCAAGAGTCTTGTCCAACACCACAGTTCAAAAGCATCAATTCTTCGGCACTCAGTTTTCTTTATAGTCCCAACTGTCACATCCATACATGACTACTGGAAAAACCATAGCCTTGACTAGATGGACCTTTGTTGGCAAAGTAATGTCTCTGCTTTTTAATATGCTGTCTAGGTTGGTCATAACTTTCCTTCCAAGGAGTAAGCGTCTTTTAATTTCATGGCTGCAGTCACCATCTGCAGTGATTTTGGAGCCCAAAAAATTAAAGTCAGCCACCATTTCTACTGTTTCCTCATCTATTTGCCATTAACCAGGGATCAAACCTGTGCCTTCTGCAGTGGAAGTGTGGAGTCCCAACCACTGAACCGTCAGAGAATTCCTAGAGTTGTCTTAAAGAGCCTTGCACCAAATTTACAAGATTTATCCAATTTGGGGTATAAGCATTACCATATAAGATGGTAGGCGCTGTTTCGCTTGTGACTCTGAAGATCACCTGCGAATTCCCCATTGCCCCATGGGTTTGCCACCCACATTGAACAGTTCAGTTCAGCAAAATAGTATAAGGCTATATCTTGAACACTATAAGCCATCTTCCTGGGAGAACCGCAAGATAAAAGTTAAGCCGGTAAGTAATGTCCAACTCTTTCACAACCCATGGACTGTAAACCCCCAGGCTCCTCTGTCATGGGATTCTCCATGCAAGAATATTGGAGTGGGTTGCCATTTTCTTCTCCAGAGGATCTTCCTGACCCAGAGATAGAAGCTGCATCTCCTGCACTGGCAGGCAGATTCTTTACCACTGAGCTACCAGGGAAGCCTGCAAGATACAAAGAGGATCCATTAAAAGGAGAGGAGACTGTAAGCCAGGGCCCTGTTCTCCAGGCTTGTCATGGCAAGCTCCAGATCAGAGCACTCATCTGTTAATTCATTTATTCATTTACTCATTCAACAAACATTTATAGAATACCTCTGAGGTTTTAAGCACTATGCTAGGTCTGAGAACACAAAGGCAAATAAGACCCAGTTCCCTGCCTTTGAGAAGTTCACAGTTGGAGATGGAGAGCCAAGAAGATCAAGTACAGGAAGGCACTGTGTGGATGTTGAGTGTGCCTGCCTTGTTTCAAACACAGAGAGTTAGGGAAGAGTGGCCAGGGAAGAGTGATGCCTGAACTGCATACCTGAAGAGTAAATAGAAGCAGGTCAGGGGAAATGGGGAAGGAAAGAATGTTCAGGCAGTGATAGCATCATGGGCAAAGGTACAGAGAAGAGAGAGAAGCCATGGCTGTGTGGATGGAGAATAATAGAGGGCAGGAAAAGTGGGGTGGAAGAGATGAGGATGGATGGGGAAATTAGAATCAGGTGGCTGAGGCCCTTGTTGTCGTGCTAAGGCAGGAGCTGGGTCTCCCTTTGTGTCCCCCAGGGGTTGGAGATACTGGTACATATTAGTTGCCAATAAATATCTGGAGACAATGAGGTGCCACTGATGGGTTTTAAGCAGGGGAGTAACATGACCAGGTCTGCATAGGAGACAGGCATATTCGGGGAAGACTTGAAGAGGCTTAAAGTGCATGCAGGAAGACCAGATGACCTTAATGACCTGCAGTCATTGAGGTAAGAGGTGAAGATGGACTGAACTAAGGTAGTGCCAGTGGGAGTGGAAAGAAGTGAGTGCACATAAGATCAATACATCAGATAGGAGAGAGGGGGCTGCCATTTTTAGGTCAAACAGTATGCTTGATGTTTATCACGTCTCATGGGCAAAGCCAGACCACATGCAGAAATTATTGGCCAACCTGAAGATTCTTCAAAACCACAGACTGAAACTATAAAGCTGGTGGTCTCCACTGCCCATTACTGTGTCTGGGCAAGATGCCACTTCTCAGGTCCCCACAGAACTTCTCTTGTGCTTATTCCCATTGCCTCTTCTGTAGCAGAGGAAGGAAAAAAGGAAAACACTGTTCAGTCAAGGGTAACACCCAACTATCTCTAAGTGACCATCTCTGTCCAAATGAACAGGTTGGGTTAAGATGAAGGGGCCCCAATCTCTTTACAGAATGTCAGAGGGAACAATAGAGATCAATTCCTTTGTGCACAGAAAGGAAGCCAGAACTCCAAGAGGGAGAGAGACTTGTCCAAGGACAGACCTAGAGAGGAATAGAACAGGGAGGGACAGCCAAGAACACAAGTGAGATCTCTACTCACTACCCCGCCTCCCCCCCATTAGGAAGTCCTTTAAATTTTCCCTAACCTTATCATTAACAGAGGGGGAGGAGGAGACAGTTAAAGCAAGTGTGTAAGCTGAGCCAATTCAGCTACCAGCCACACCAGTTTCCCCAGCTTCAAAGAGAAGAGAGATGACTACTGACTCTGACTGTTGTTACAGGTCAGTGTAGACTTTTGAGGCCCTGTTGTACATCTCTCAGCCCTGTTCTGGGGGTACTATCTAGATAGTATAATAAAAAGCAGAGACATTACTTTGCCAATAAAGGTCCGTCTAGTCAAGGCTATGGTTTTCCAGTGGTCATGTACGGATGTGAGAGTTGGACGGTGAAGAAAGCTGAGTGCCAAAGAATTGATGCTTTTGAACTGTGGTGTTGGAGAAGACTCTTGAGAGTCCCTTGAACTGCAAAGTGATCCAACCAGTCCATCCTAAAGGAGATCAGTCCTGGGTGTTCATTGGAAGGACTGATGTTGAAGCTGAAACTCCAATACTTTGGCCACCTGATGTGAAGAGTTGACTCATTGGAAAAGACCCTGATGCTGGGAAGGATTGCGGCAGGAGGAGAAGGGGACAACAGAGGATGAGATGGTTGGATGGCATCACTGACTCAATGGACATGAGTTTGGGTAAACTCCAGGAGTTGGTGATGGACAGGGAGGCCTGGCGTGCTGCGATTCATGGGGTTGCAAAGAGTCATACACGACTGAGCGACTGAACTGAACTGATCTATTAACACTAGTATTCACACTACCCACCTTTACTCTCACCTCAACCACAAGTTTCTACTTCTTTTCTGTAAGTCATAAAAACATTTTTACAGTGTCAATATTTTTGTCCCAGTTTCACCTCTGGCACCAAGTAGTATGATAAACTTTATAGCTCTGAATCTTGGTCAGAAAACAGTGTTGTCTGTTGGTGGGAATGTAAGCTGGTACAGCCACTGTGGAGAACAGTACAGAGGTTTCTTAAAAAACTAAAAATACAACTACCATATGACCTAGCAATCTTACTACTGGGCATATACCCTAAGAAAACAATAATGCAAAAAGACATGTGTACTCCAGTGTTCACTGCAGCTGTATTTACAATAGCCAGGACATAGAGCAACCTAAAAGTCCATCAAAAGATGAATGGATAAAGAAGATGTGGTACGTATCTACAATGGAATATTACTTGGCCATAAAAGGAACAAAACTGAATCATTTGTAGAGACATGGATGGACACAGAATCTATCATACAGAGGGAAGTAAATCAGAAAGAGAAAAACAAATATCATCTATTAATGCATATATATGGAATCAGAAACATGGTAAAGATGAGCCTATCTGCAGGGCAGGAGTAGAGAGACATGTGGACAGGAGGCGGGGAGATTGGAATACTGGGACTGACATATATACACTGTGCTCAGTTGTTCAGTCATGCCTGATTCTTTGTGACCCCATGGACCGCAGCCCGCCAGGCTCCTCTGTCCATGAAATTTTCCAGGCAAGAATCCTGGCATGGGTTGCCATTTCTTACTCCAGGGTTGATCAGGACCAGACTTTTCAGTTGAGATAACCGCCATCAAATATACACTACCATGTGTAAAACAGACAGCTAGTGGGAACCTGCTGTATATAGCACAGGAAGCTCATCTTGTGCTCTGTGGTGACCTAGAGAGGTGAAAGGGGTGGGAGGTCCAAATAGGAGAGGATATATATATACACATAGACATAGACATACAACAAACCGTACTTTGTTATACAGCAGAAACCAACACATTATAAAGTAACTAGACCCCAATTTTTATTTTTATTCCCTATTTTTAATAAAAAAGAAAACGAAAAAACAGTGCTGTGACACACAAGGTGAGCAGGTTGAGATGCCTCCTGAACTTCGTTATCTCCAGCTTCACAGGCACATCTGTGAACAGTAAACCTTTCGAGGAAACACATGTGGTCTCTGCCGATTCCACAGCCACCTTGTCTCAAGGCTTGACTTCCTCCCCTCCCCCTCCCCCAGACCCACCCGCCCTGAGCAGGAAAAGGAGCGGAGAAGGTGTTTCTTTAGCTCTTTCCTCTTCCCCGCTTAGGCCTATCACATCTCACAAGGTCAACACCTATTTTCTTAGGACCAATACTATTCATATTTAGAGGTTTAGGGTACAATTCTGTTTTCCTCTATCATTGCACCTGATTTTTCTTGCTTTCAGAAGTGCTCCATTCATACATCATGGCTTACTTTTCCCCAGGCAGTGAGTCATATTCACAGACAAATTTTATCTTCTGGGTCACAACCTGGTCAGCTCCCCCTTCTCACAGAAAATGATCAAAGGCCCAGATCTGGGTCTTTAGCTTGCACATATATTTTACCTTTATATTAGCTTGCACATAATTCATTAAACATTTAAAAGAAGAAAATAAAAGAAAAAAAAAATTTAAAGAAGAAAGACCTCAGTACATCCTTCAACCTCCCCACCCCTTATTTTAATCTTCTCCACAGCACATCTGACATACTATATAGCCCTTCATCCAACCCTTCTTCTTTTCCACCCTCCTTCCATAGTCTTTCTTTCTCCTCACTAGAGAGAAAGGTAGGGCTTTTGTTTGTTTTGTTCATTTCTATATCCCCCGGACACAGCTCAGCACCTGGCACGTACTAAAAACTCCAGACAAGTTAAATAAACAAGCTGCTGACTAAACAGTTCATTTTCTTTCCTTTTCTCTGGGGCCTACCACTCCCTCTCCTGCAACAACAGTGTTTTTTTCTTTGGCTTAACAGCTAAGAGATCAGATGACCATACATTTTACATTAGCTCTAGAGGGACTTCACTGAAATGGCAGAGGATATTTCTTCTCCATCTCCAACATCTCCATCTATTGAAATCTATCCATTTGGCAAATCCTACCCACCTCTTCTGTGACACCATCTTTTCTTTAACCTCTCACAGCAATCTCCCCCCATCTTGGAATCCATAGCACTTGATGCCTGCATCCCTCATCTAGAATTTAACACTTTCTGCCTTGTGCTGATAATTTTCCTGAACATGATTGCAACAGGAAGGTCAACAATAAGACAAGGGTAGTATTTCCTTGGCAAAGCTGGCTTCCTGCCCCTCCTCCCCAACTTAATTTCTTGCTGATTTAACAAGACCCAGATCTGGGCCTTACACTTTTAAGCCATCCCATGTGAAGGGATCCACCTCTAAAACACCTATTAACCAAGTTCACACAGAGGTTGCAGGGCATACAAACCAAATGCCAATGTAATGATTCATACCAAGGAACTGTGGACATTCTAATGGACTAGAATGCTTGAACTGGCCTGACTGGCTGATCTTTTCCTCAAGGGCTAAAGAGTGCTTGGTTAACAGAAACTGAGAATAAAAGTAATCAACCTAAAGTCCCATCTCTCTTTATGGCAGGGCCCCCTTCCCTGCTACAGGAGCAGTCTGATGAAGGCCATCACAGTGCCCAAGTTCCCTTAGTTAAGGCCTGCGCTTTCTTAGGTAGTACCAGGGCCAATGCTCTACTTCCAAGGATGGCCAAACCCCTTCTGCTCAGTTTAGACTCTAAACTGCTTTATCACTTAAGCTAAATTACAACCACGTTCCAGCCTTTTCTTCTTGAGACTGCTCCCAGACATCTGATAAGTGCTTGGAGTGTCCTCAACGATTTGGGCAACAAATTTACAGACACTTTCTAGGTTTACTCTCACGGAGAGCTCATCATTCACTACATGTGGATTTTACTGGTATGAAGGCAAACTTATTTCCTGTCACTGTGGTGTGTAAACTGCACTGACAAAATAGCATACATTTCTCCAAATGAGCACCTGGGGGACCGTGCCTTGTAGGTTTCAAACTAAGGTCCTAAGACAGGACAGGAAGAATTGCTTTGGCAGCAAAGAGGAAGAAAAAAAACCCCTTCCATTTAAAGTGGCCTAGGGTCAACTAACAAGGCTCATCTGCTCTCTCAATCTGAAACACAACAGCTACCTACCTTGTTCAAAACCAGGGAATATTTACCTACAAAGTCCTGGGCTTTGAGGAATGACTCTGAAATACCTGGGCCCTTATTAGTTTGCCTTATCCCGGCAATGTGTCTATCTTCTGTTCTAACCAAGTTCAAGATTTTACAAAAAGAAAGGAGACAAAAGAAAATGGAGAGAGGACTTATGCCTTTGTTGTCTTACTTGGATCTCTTGCAGTTCCACAAACAACTAGCAGTGGGTACGGGTTGTCATTCTCAGGATGAAGTTCAGAGAACACCTCTCTGAGATACCAGTAAACCTAACTTACACACACACCACAGTTCTGCCTTTCACACTGCTGACTGGCAAATGAGCAATGGTTTGTACATGGAGCAGGTGCAGGAGAGGTGGCTTCTGCCAGATGGTGCTAAAAAAAGGCCCCAGTCTGATACACAAGTCTTTCCATTAACCCATCCATGACCAAAGCGAAGTGTGTATCAGGATTGCTGATCCTTCTCTGGCTTTGGGGACTTCTAGGGTCTCAAAGGCTGCCCTTCAGCGCTCCATCACTTAACCTGCTTTTCTGCCTTATACACATGGCAGGTGTAGCCAAGAGACTTGGATTATGCAGAGAAAGGTTTTAGTAATATGCCTTCACTCTTTCCCTCTGGATGGTCCTGAGCACCTCATGCTCTAGAAAAGGGCTGACTCGTACTGCCTCTTTCTTGCCCGAGTCTTGCAATGGAACTTTAGTAGGGCCTGAGATCACTTGCTCTATCACATTCTTGCTATAAGAAGTGATGCACACCATTTACCCCGTTGAACCAGAGTTTCCTCCTCTCTATAAAAAGATAATTAAAACCTAGCTCACAGGACTGGCTGTGGGAATCTAATGAACTAACTTGTGTGAAAAGGCAAATACAGTCTCTGCTACATGCTACATAAGCACTCCAGGATACACTCGTTTTCTTCCTTTCAGGAGCTAGTCCTGCATTGTTTACTCTGTTAGACCAGCTTCCTATAAGCTACTGGAGAGTGGCTTGTCCCCATGGCTCACTCATGTCATCCCAGGAAATAGCCATAGCACTGTAACACGAGACGAAAAATTCTAGGAAGGAGCAGCTAGAACAGAAAGACAACTGCACGGTGCCACAAGGCAGTGTGCCCTAGACAAGGCTCCCAGCAGGAAATCCTGTGGCCTCTCAGTATCACAGGTGCTGGGGCCCAGAGAAAATTCCCCTAACTACTCTTCCGTAAATTTTCATCAGGCCCCACATTCAACTCATCAGATAATGGATGAGCCCTCTGCCACCTTTTCTTCTAAAGCCACTCACTGGGCAGGCTGTGGAGCTCATGCTAGGAAAAGGGAAGTTTCTCTCCATTAGAACTCAGTAGTGGGAAATACACAAAGCCTTTTAAGAACTACCCAGGGATTAGCGGCCCTGCAACGTGGCTCTAACGGTTAGGGTGACTCTAACCCGGTGGGAACAAGTGGAAAAGCAACTTTTTATATTTTGACTGGTCGACTACTGCTAGTCTGCTAGGCACAGACTAGTGAGTCTGTGGAGTGGACGGTATTTTGAAAAGGAGATCTGAAAGTCTCGCTCAGGGCAGACAGGCCAGCCGGAAGCCACGCTCCCTTCTCCTTCCCCACTAGGCAGGGCAGCCAGGGCGAGGCTAGGGCGGGGAGGGGCCCGGAGTCTGGCGCGGCGGCTCTGGGTGCAGTCAGGCCCCACGTGCCCGGCCGGCCCTGCAGACCAGCCGGCCATAGTCCAGGATCGGCCCCAACCGCGCGAGGGTGTCAGGAAGTCGGTGCCCGGCCTTACAGAGGATGTGAAGGTGCCTGAGGGCACGCCTGGGCGGCCTGGCCGGCTAAAGACCTCAGGAGAGATTCGCGCCGGGCCGCCAGCACCCCTCCCCTCCGAGCCCGCCTCATCAGCACCTTTGCCGCAGCTCGGAGAGCTGGCCCGGCCCCACAGTGGGTCACGAGGCAGCGTTGGCGGCGGGCGCGGCCCGGTCAGTCCCGGCAGGACCTGTGCCCGGCGCCACCCACGGCCCGCACCCAGCGCGCGCCACGTCCCCGGCTCCGCCCCTGCCCCCGAGAGCCACGCGGGGAACCCCGGTGACGTCACCGCCCTCCAGCTCTCGCCTTCCCGCGCTCTCCAGAAAAGACGCGAAGGTGGTGACGTGTCCTGGGCTTTGACGCGGCTGCGCAAGAGACGTCGGCAACAGAACGACCTGCGGCGCCGCCTGGTGGAAGAAAAGCCCCAAGATGGCCGGAAGCGGCGAAGCCGGCGAGAGGAGAACGTGACTGACGTCAGCTTGCGGAGCCGAGGGGGCGGTGGCCGCGTGACCAGCCTCCGCCCTCGGCGCCGTCGTGTCTTTCTTTTGCTCCTTTTATCAGTGCAGTGTGGTAGATTATTCCCCCTTCTCTTAAGGTTATAACCTTGCCTTTTCTCGAATATAACAATGTAGGTTACGTTGTTGCTTATAGAAAATTTGTGGGGAGAAAAGCAAAGGAAAATATATGAAGGAAAGGAATAGCAATATCCCTTTTCATATTTACTTCTGGCCTTTCTTTTGCTTTGATCAGGTTGTGAACTCGCTGTATGGCAGTGGTTTTAAGTACAAAAGCTCTTGAGGGACGAAAAGCACCAAAACTAAGTTAGAAAAACACGGTAGAGGAGAAACGGAACAATAGGTTAAGGGTAATAGTATTTCATGAGCGTTTAACAGACTATCTCATTTACTATGCACATCATCCACAGGAGGAAACCGGCTCAGAGATTTAAAAAACTTGTCTAAGGTTACACGGCTCACACGCGGGTAACGGAGTAAGGAGTTTGAACCCAGCGGTTAAACTCTGAACCTTAAGATGGTGGTCTGGGGAGACAGTGAAAAATTGCAGGGAAAACAGATGGTGGCAGACTGCCTTTGTATTTCTATAACCGTCAGATGTGACTAGTTTCCAGGAGCAAGGGTTCATCCGTAGGATCAGCTTTGCAGTAGTGCGCCATAAAACAGCTCCCACTAATATGTGCCTTGAACCACCTAGCTATGTGCTTGTTACCAACCAGAAGCACTGCCCTCTCCCATTAGCAGTGAAAGGAGACGGTCTGCGCCAACACTGGTATTGGATCCTGCAGTTCGAAGTGCAACCTGCCCTCTGGCAGAATTTCTTCAGTCCAGCAACTTGCTTCATCCAGCAGGATGACAAAATTGGAGGCTCTTGGACTCCACCCTGGAATTTCTGAATATATGGTCTGACTATATCTGTGGGTGATTTCTGTGCACATTAAAGCACTAGTGTAAACAAGTCCTCCTGCCCTTTCTTGTTGAGATAGGTGGGATGGTAGAAAGATGTGAAGGGAGCCTGGTTGTGGGAGGGCAGGCAGACCGGAGGTTTTGGTTTTTTGTTTACCTGGGCCACATGACTTGTGGGATCTCAGTTTCGTGACCAGGGATTGAACCTGGGCCACAGCAGTGAAAGCCCAGAATCCTAACCACTAGACCACCAGGGAACTCCCTGTAAGGAGGTTTAAAAAGAGGATCAAATAAGAAATATTAGGAAATATCACGAGATGGGCCATAAGTAGGAAATCAGAATCTATAAGATTAAAAAAAAAAAAAAGGGACTATGTTGAGTTAAGCAGGTTCATCTTGGGAAATTCACCGAAAAAATAGACACAGGGCTGTTCTCTGTGACTGACTTTTCTGTGTTGCCTCCGACTTTGGGCTGAGAGAGTCCATTCATTCAAAGGGCTGGAGGAGGGCAGCCCCTGCCCATTCATTCCCTCACCTTCAGTGGATAAAGCAGGAGTTCCCAGAGTTCTAGTGGAGGGCAAAGCTTGGCCTGTTTTGACATAGGAGACTAGGCAGTGATAGGAGTTCCTCTGGGATGACATATACAGGTTGCACTCTGTAAGTGGCCCAGCCTGGGGGCTGGTGTGGGTGCCTGGGTATGCACTAGTGGGCTGGAAGGAAAGGGAAGTGATTGGCTGACCAGACAGAACAGGAATCAGTGAGAGAAGAGGGGGACCTTACCCCAGAAAGTCACAGAGCTGATGACCTCTGGTACCTTGAGAGAGCCAGGTGGCAGGCCTACGGAACTTCCCTTAGGTGGGTGGTTCTTAGAATCAGATTTTCTGAAGGTCTCTGAGTGGCCTCTCATGCCTCTGGATTGTAGCAAGCTATTGAGATGCTAGCAATTTTGGTAGAGGCAGATGTGAACTAAAGTGTCCTGGGTGTAGGAGTAGCAAGTAGTTCTCACCATGCCCACTGTGTCAGGGGCCTGGCCATGTTGTCTGAAGGAGGAGTTAGGATGCCCATCAGTATACACTCAGTCTGAGGGTGGTCAGCCTGTGCAGTAGGCAGGAGGCTGTGTGGACATGGGAAGGTTTTGCACTGCCCACTCCAGAATACAAACAGTGGCTGCAGCATGGAAAGGCAGTAGATGGGCAGCCCTCAGAATTGGGAGAGTCCAACAATTAATGGAGGAGGTGTGCAGCAGATAGTACAGGTGGGAGTATGTATGGGTGGGTGCAGGGTTTGAAGAGCACTGGACTGATGGGAGTATCTAGGCCAACTCTACTCTTGTAGTGAGGGGCAGGTCTGAAATGAGGTCACTGCTGATGGTGTCCCAGAGGTATCTGGATGCTGGGAGTGGGTGCAGCAACCCTACTGGTTCTCTTAGGACTGTGCTCAACCTGGTAGAGAGGGTGTCAATGTAACTCTGAACCCATGCCAGATTTTGATGGACCGTGTTGATGGGCCAGGGGGATCCTGGGTGAACACCCCAGCACTGGAGGGGGGGCTCTTTGGGTAAATTATTTGCTCCAGCTATGTATTTTATGGCCCACGTGGTTCTGATGGCCCCCAAGGTTGGAATCAAGTACAGCTAGACTGAGCCAGGATTTGCCTGTCACTCACAGGTTTAGCTTGATCAAAAAACTGTGACTGATGTCCTCAAAGACTAGAGGACTTAGAATAGGCCAGCCACTGTGTTTCCTTGGGTATTTTTACTTTTCAGGCAGGCACCTAGTTTTAATGTCTCCTCTTCTCTTTACTTATCCAAGCCCTTCCTATCCTTTTTTATTTTGTCCACGTGGCAGGGTTTGCGGGATCTTAGTTCCCCAACCAGGAATCAAACCCGTGTCCCCTGCAATGGAAGCATGGAACACCAGGGAATTCCCCTTTTCCTTTCCTTTAAAGCCCAGAACAAAGTCTAATTCTCCCTGGACCTCTTGGTTCTCAAGGATCTTCCCCATTGTCTGAAGCACTTGAGAACTCTCCACACAAGCCAGCCCCTCAATTGTAGAGGACAAACAACCCCTAATTTGCCTACTCATCTCCTTCATGTAGGGGCACAGGTCATTTTTACCAAAAATGCTCACAGACCCGTCTCCCACCTCAATTAGGTCCACCAGACCTTTCTTTGGGGATTTTGGACTTTGTACTTTCGAGTTGAGCAGAGCAGTCAGTCCTGCTCTAGAGCGGAAGTGAAAGCCAGTTTCAGGTGCATTTATTGTTGTCGTTCAGTCACGAAGGCTTTTCCAACCCTTTGTGACCCCATGGGCTGCGGCATGCCAGGCTCCCCTGTCCTTCACCATCTCCTGGAGTTTGCTCAAATTCATGTCCATTGAGTCGGTGATGCTATCTTAGCATCTAGTCCTCTGCCACCCCCTTCTCCTTTTGCTTTCAGTCTTTCCCAGCATCAAGGTCTTTTCCAGTGAGGCGGCTTTTCACATCACGTGGCCGAAGTATTGGAGCTCCAGCTTCAGCATCAGTACTTCTAATGAATATTCAGGATTGATTTCCTTTAGGATTGATTTGATCTCTTTGCTGTCCAGGATGTGTTAGGAGCCAGAAATCCTACCAGAAGGAGCTGCTCTGTGTTGATAGTAATGAAGCCTCAGGAGAGGTAGAGATGGGTCAGATAGACCCTGGCTGCAGGGGTTCTGAGGCCTAACCACACCCCTGCTCCACCTGAGGATAGTTGTCTAGCCCTATTTTAGTGTCCATGAACCATTCATTCCTGTTTTTGCCTGAGCTGGTTAGAGTTGGCTTTTTGTTATATGCAATCAAAAATGCCTACCTACACACTTTTCTTGTCTTCCAAAGATAATGAATTATGAAGAATTTATATTATAAAGCAATATGATAAAGTGGAAAGAACATGCACTTTGGAATAAAATGAAACACTTTTAATGCTATTTCCAGTAAGATACTTAATCTCAGAGAGACTGTTTAACTTTATAAAAGAAGGAGTGGTGGCTAAATTCAAATAATGATGAGGACTAAATGAGAACAATGATTAAGTGAGATTGTAAATGAAAATGCCTGGAATGTAATAGGCAAATAGGAAATGTTCCATTTTCTTCTTTTCTCCTTAAAGGCAGGCTTCTATTCTGTGACTTTCAGTATCTCCATTCTGTGATCAATGAATTAAAAAACAGAAACTGAATTTTACCACCTATTAAGCTTTTTGTAGAGTAAAGAAGGAAATAAAAATCAAGTGAACAAGTAATTACAAGCATTAGTCTGAAACGTCAATCAATATTGCCTTGACACCTGAATCTCTTTCCTAGTTCACTATCACCTAAATCTCCCAAAAGGTTTATAATTTTATAATTAGGCCAACACAAGATATAATTTATAAAAACTAGTGACACTGTGCTTTATTTGAGAAGAGCATAAAAGGATATGATTGCAACTCTTTCAGGATGATCTTCAACATTTTGCCCTAACCAAGGTATTATTAATTTTCCAACATGGTAGTATAAGGTGGAGTGCTGCAGACTTCTTAGAGAATTAGGAAAAGGTTGAAACAAACTCTAAAGGTGAGTCCTTCAGGAAGGTAAGTGAGCTGGTTTTCTTTTTGTTTGTTTAAAAACTCTATCCAGGAATATCATCCAAGTTAAATGAAGACTATACACAGCAGCACCAAAAGGGCTATTTACAAGAAGAGTTTTTCTTCAAAAGAATTCACTTGAATGCACTGAGAAACTGCATCTTAGCTAAGAGTAGTTCACTAAGGAACAGAGCCATCTAAGTGTCTAACTAGTATTTAAAGTTGTCAAAGGGTGGGGATGTGCAAATTTAGCAGCAAAAGACTCTTGTTTTGCTTCAAGGGAAAGTGATGGTGGTCAGAGGAGCCAGTTCCAAGGGCTGGTCCAAGGGGGGCCGCTGGTCTTGGTACTCTGCCACATGCCCGTTGCGGTGGTGCCCATACTCAAACTTGATTCGAAGCTCACCAATCTTGGATTGGGGAAGAATATCTGGGATCCACTCGATGATGAAAGGTGTTGGCTCCTTTTGATCTGGGGAAGTGTTGCCTAAAGATAAAAAAGAAAATAAAAAAGAATTGATTAGTACAATTCCAAAATAAATTTTCACAAATTTTAAAATGAAAAAGAAGTTAAAAAAAAACAAAACTATATGAGAAGAAAAAAAGGGGGTGGGCAACAAGAACAACTGCTCTATCTATCCAAAACAAAATTTCAGGGAACTCTCTGGCATTCTCAAAATAAGACTCAGCCTTTATGAAAACAGGGCCAAAAGAATCATAAGGAGAGGCCAGGCTAAGAGGAAAAGACAGCTGGATGAGATGAAAAGGGAGACTAGCAAGAAAAGGTCAAGTTTCAAGGAAACCAGAAAGAGAATTAAAATCCACATGGTTCTAAAATATATTACAAATCTATAATAACCACAAGAGTGTTGTACTGGCATATATCGAGACAGACGAAAAGAACAAAACAGAAAGATCCAAAATGGATACAAAAAGAAGAGGAATTTAAGATAAGGCCAAAGTGGTATTTTCAATTAGTGTAAGAAATACAAGTAAGTGTTTCTTATAACAAATGGGGTACATCAACTACATAATTATCTGGAAGAAACTAAAAGATGACAGAATCTTACTTCATAACTTACATCAAGATAAAGTCCAGAATATTAAAGATTTAAATGTGAAAAACTCAGGTTAAAGAATACTCTTGAATAAATATAAAGTACTAGCATAATTAAAAATAAGCATATGGTATCACCTCTAAAACGTGGAGACAATAAACAGAGAACATAGTCCATTTAGCAAAAAACAGAAACAACAAAAAGATGGGGCTTTCCTGGTGGCTCACAGGTAAAGATTCTGCCTGCCAATGCTGGAAACACGGGTTCAGTCCCTGATCTGGGAAGATCCCACGTGCTGAGGACCAACAAAGCTCACGAGCCATAACTATTGAGCCTGTGCTCTAAGCCAGGGAGCCGCCAACTACTGAAGCCTGTGCTCCCTAGTGCCCATGCTCCGCAACAAGAGAAGCCACTGCAATGAGAACTCTGCACAGGGCAACTGGAGAGTAGCCCCTGCTCACCACAACTAGAGAAAAGCCTGCGTCGCCAAGACCCAGCACAGCCAAAAATAATAAATAATAATAATAAAAAACCAAGAAGACAGAAGACCAGCTATATTAATTATAGTAAAGGGGATATATTAAAATCAGAGAAAAATAAAAACAATATAATACTGGTAAGAGAGTCAACAAGAACAAAGTGTCACAAAAAAAGTTAAAAGGATGGCAGTCATCAGAAAAATGTAAAACAAAAGAAAGCTGGTGTCACTGTTGTAATATTGAATAAAGAAAAATTAAGGGCAAATGTTATTTTTAAATTGAACTGTTGCTATAGGCTGAATCTATATTCTCTAAAATTTCTCCCTAGTATTATTGTATCCTCCCCAAATTCATAAATTGAAAACCTGATCCCCAATGTGACAGTACTTGAAGGCGGGGCCTTTGGGAGGTGATTAGGTCATGAGGGAAGAGCCCTGATGAGTGAGATTGAATGCCCTTATTTAAGACCCCAGAGACATCTATGCCCTTTCTGAAATGTGAGGACACAGAGAGAAGGCTGCTGATGGCTATCTTTGAACCAGGATGCAGGCCCTCATCAGACATCGAATCTGTAGGAATCTTGGACTTCCCACCCTGCAGAACTGTGAGAAACAAATCCCTGTTGTTTATAAGTCACCCAGTTTACAGTATTCTGTTACAGCAGTCGAAATGGACTAAGATAATATAGTTACATTGACATCTGTCAATAACTCTAATGTACCAAAAAACATTGCATTACAATACTTAAAGGCGTTTGCTATATCAGAAGGCATTTAGAGAAACAAAATTGTAGTAGGAAATTGTATTACAACTCTGCTATCTAAGTTTTATAAATCTTAAAGCTATACAAGATTTTATATTGGATAAATAATAACACGTTTGCTTGCACAAATTCGTATCATACATTAGGTTAGTGAGAAAATATTTTTAAATTCTTTTAAAAAAATTGAAAAGGCACATCTTCTGAACTCAAAATAAAAAAGTAGGAATGGATAGTTAAGAATATAAAAATCAAAAGCCTCAACCAAATAGAAACTTTAAATACAAAGCATTGGGAACAGAGAAACTAAACTATGATTATAGGCTATTTAGATATTAATAATAAGAACCTTAAATGTTCCTATTATCAAACATGAATTTTAAAAAGTAACTGATAACTCCAAAAGGTATAAAAATTAAAAAGTTCCAAGAAAACGTTAGAAAAACTTTTTAAAGAGTTCAGAAAAGTTTAACAGACAAAACTGGAAAATAGTTCAAAACATACAAATCATTTTCTACATAACTATTACCAAGACCCAAAAAAGATAGCCTCCAAAAAAGAAATTGTAGGCAACTAATACTTATGAACAGATAATAAAAAATCCTAAATAAAGTATTAGCAAATAGAATCTACATATATGTTAAAAGAAAAAAGACTACATAGGATTTATTCCAGAAATGTAAGATTATTTCAATATTAGAAATTGATTCCTAAAATTCATATTGTACATCAACTATACTTAAATTTCATTGCACTTGGGTCAGTAGAGTTTATCTTTAGAGGTTTCTCAAAAGATGGTAAAAAGGTATTTAAAAAAAATTCAATTCCAAGGAGCTGCCTGGTGGTCTAGTGGTTAGGATTCAGCACTTTTACTGCTGTGGCCCAGGTTCAATTCCTGGTTGGTGAACTCCTGCAAGCTGTGTGGCAAGGCCAAAAAATAAATGAATAAATAAAAATAATTTTAAAAAAACTATATTAAAAATCAATTTTAGCTCCTAATAAAAATAACTTAATAAACGAAGGATATGCTATTAAAATAAAACATTTAATCTGAAATTAATAATCAATAGTTCATTATTTACTAGTGAAACTTAGAGCAGCTTTTTCCAGAAAAGTATTCTATATGAAATACTAATGGCATTCCCCTGAAAAGAGTTCACTGGTCAAATAAGTTGGGGAAAATTGAAGTTACATAAAGTTCAATACAAATCTGTATTTTAGGATCTTGTTAATATGCAAATTTATATGATGAGTTACTAAGAGAGATATATGATATTGTAAGACACTACTCACTACTGCCTCCCTACTCTAATTATAACATTTTCTGAGATCTGAGTGTATCTTACAACTAGGGAAGTTTTCATGTGGCGAAATTTCTTTTCGCACCAAAAGTTATTACAAAGTTGACGAACATCTTACATTCAAGGGTCTTCAAATCAAAGAAATACAGTATGTAGCATTTTTCAAACTTATCAGATCATGGAACACTTTTTTCAGAGAATATTTATCACTATCTCTTCTTCAAGACAGTTGGAAAGTGCTATGCCGGGGGAGTTTTACTATAGTAAAAACAATAATTTTACTATAATAAAATGAAAATCACAGCTGCTAGCTTTACTATTATTCATTGTTGCTCTTGAAGTTGTAGGCAATTTAACAAGAAAAAGACAATGGTATAAACATTTGATAGGAAACAAATTTGTCATCATTTTTCAAGTGATATAATTAGTTTCCCAGAAACCAACAGGTAAACAACTATCATCACTAATAAGAACTCATTAAGGACAGCAATTATACCAAAATCTGGAGAAGGGCATGGCAACCCACTCCAGTATTCTTGCCTGGAGAATCCCATGGACAGAGGAGCCTGGCAGGTTACACAGTCTCTGGGGTTGCAAAGAGTCGGACATGACTGAAGTGACTTAGCATGCATGCATACCAAAATCAAGAGCTTCCCATACGCTGGCAGTAACAAGTTAGACACTTGATAAACATCTTACTCACAAGAGTAGCCAAAAATATATTTCACAGGAGTTTGACAAAATAATTACAAATTCTAAATTTCTTCATGACATAGTTCACTGCCCTGAAAGTGAAGAATAGAGATGTCTGAAATAGTATGTCTGAAAGTGCTTATAGCCTAGTTAGTGGAAAGACAGGTGAGTGAGTACTGGGTGGCTAGGAGTGAAGGCTCTGACTGCCTGGGGTTGAAGATCAGCCCTACCACTTCACTAGCTGTGTAACTCTGGGCAGGTTACTGTACCTATCTTCACCTCGGTTTATTCATCTGTAAATGGGGATCACAGTATCTACCCCTGAATAGGGGGTATGATGAGCATTAAATGAATTAATATATGTAGAGCACTTAAAATAACAGCCAGCACAGAGCTCATTAAGTGCATTTTGTTGCAGGTGTCATTATTATTAAAATACCTCAGTTAAAAATACACAAAGCAAAAGCAATTCATCAAATACAAATGACTAACTGAAAAATTTACTCTCATTAATATTTGAGGGTAATGTAAATTAAAAGAACGATAGAATATTTTTTGCCTATCAGATCAACAAAGATTAAAAAAGAGAAACTCTTTCATACATGGTTAGCAGGAGTAAACTGTAGAATTAGTACCATCTTTCTGGACAGCAGTGTGGCAAAAAAAAATCAAAAGTCCTAAAAATGTAAATAAATTTTGACTCTCCAATTTCACTTTTTTTTAAAATAATTTTATTTATTTCTGGTTGCACTGGATCTTCGTCGCTGTGCAAGGGCTTTCTCTAGTTGTGGTGAGTGGGGGCCACTCTCTAGTTTTGGTGCTCGGGCTTCTCACTGTTGTGGCTTCTCTTGTTGCAGAGCTCAGGCTCTGGAGTGCAGGCTCAGTAGCTGTGGCACCCAGTCTTAGTTGCTCTGAGGCATGTGGAATCTTCCCAGACCAGGAAGCAAACCTGTGTCCCCTGCGTTGGCAGGCGGGTTCTTTTCTGCTGTGTCACCAGGGAAGTCCTCCAATTTAACTTTTAAGAATTTATCCCCAAAAATATCCTAAATAAGTTAGGAAATAATTAAGGCCAAATAATTAAGGTTTTTCTAAAAGGAAGTTAATTATAAAAGGAAGCATTGTTTGTAATAGCAAAAAGTCTGACATAACTTAAACTCAGGGTTGATCAGAGTGAGATAACGTAATGAATGAATTTTATGCAGCTGTTTAAAAATGTCATGTTCACAATAGCCAAAAGATCAAGCAATTCAAGTATTCAGACAGATGAATGGATACACAAAGTGTGTCTATACATATAATGAAACATTTCTCAGCCTTAGAAAGAAAATTTGACATATGCTACAATGTGGATGAACATTGAAGACATTATGGTACATGAAATAAACCAGTAACAAAAGGACAAAAATCGTATGATTCTAATTCAAGTAGTCAAATTCATACAGACAGAAAGTGGAATGGTAACTAGGGTTGGGGGAGGCAGGAATGCGGATTAGTATTTAATGGGTACAGTTTCAGTTGAGGACGATGAAAAACTTTTGGAGATGAATGGTAGTGATGGTTGCATAACAATGCCAAAGCACTTTATGGCAGAAAAATTTTATGCTTAAAAATGGTTAAAATGTTAAGTTTTATATTATATATGTTTTATAATAATAAAAAAGTCTAAAATAATGTTGAAGGCAGACATGGAAAGTTGTTCATGATATATTTTTAAGTGGAAAAAGCTATTTAGATATGATACCATGTTTCAGAAACTCTTCCTATGCGCAGAAAAAAAAAGAGTGTACACCAAAATCTTAATGGTCATGTCATTTATGGTGGGTGGGATTGTGCTGTGTGCTAAGTCATTTCAGTCATGTCCAACTCTTTGCGACCCCATGGACAGAGGACCCTGGTGGGCTTTTCCTGCAGCCTGCCAGGCTCCTCTGTCCACGGGATTCTCCAGATAAGAATACTAGAGTGGGTTGCCATTTCCTCCTCCAGGGGATCTTCCCATCTTCTCTCTTACCTCTCCTGCATTGGCAGGCGGGTTCTTTACCACTAGCGCCACTTAGGAAGCATGGTGGGTGGGATTATCGGTGGTTTTTATTTTTCTTTATGCTCTGTAGTGAAATCAATGATTTCTGTATAATGAACAGGTATTACTTCTCTATTTTAAAGGCAGTGGCTCAAATGAAACATAACACCTTATCCTATGACTGCCTTTACAAAATGTATGAATGTGTCTTCTTTGCTTAAGGTCAAGACCCAAAGTCCAGGACAGCATAATACACACAGCTGACCTTCAAAGGAAGGTGTGCTATTGAAACCACCAATTTACTTACCAACTTTGAGAAAAGTTTTTAGTTCCAAGGGTCGCAGCACTGGTTGCTTTTCTATACGACCATAGGTTTCTGCTATGCTCTCTACTTCTACTTTAGGACATTTAAACAACTCATAGGTCCCATCCCGGTTCTGGATAAAACTCCGGGTGATTTCCAAAGGCATCTGGATATGGAGACAATACCAAGAAAGGTGAGAAAGGAAAACCTTTACAAGCGGACAAACACTGGATGACAATAGGTTTTATTCATTCTGGTTTTATTCATTCTTTCAAGTGCACTCAAAACTTTTCCTTGTATTTTCAAGTAAATTTTTTCAACAATTCTGCTTTTTCTTCTACATATTGTTCACGGCTTTCCCTTTTTTTCTATAACTTTAATTTGAACTCCTGCAAAACCCTAGTGAACTGAACCCCTATTACCTTCACGGCTACATAACTGCTGCTGGCACAGATCTGCTTTAAAGTCATTTTATTCCTTCCTCACTGATCTGCTGGCAGCAGTCTTCTCCTAAAAACTCTACTGACAACACCTACAGCTCATGTCTTGTGTGCTTCCACCATCCTTGGCACTGAGTCAGACAAAGCCTGAACTGAATTTTATCTTTGCCACTAAACAGCAGGCTGAGCTACCCACAGCCTGTTTCTCATCTGCAAAATACAGTCCATACCAAGTCATGGCTGTGAGCTGGAATGGGGTGATACAGGTAAGTGATGTGCAACAGACAGAAACTCAGCAACTTGACTTTACTCTGGGTTGTTTCAGTGCCTCCCTGTACATCATGTGTTTCTTTCTGTGACATCCTGCATTTAAAGAAGTTCCTCCATTGTCTTTGGGGCTAACATAAATCTTCCCTAGTGTTCACATGTAAGTTCTACAGATAATAATTTATTATTTTTCTGAACATAACAATGCCTTGCAATCAAGATAATCTTAATGTATTAAATCACATGATGTTGAGTTTTCCACAATATTCTATCATCATAGGAAGGGAAAATCCTCAAGATTTTAGGATCTGCTTGAAAAAAATATTTAAAAATGTCTACTACTATCCCTGTAAAAAGGAACAAAAACTAAGAATCATTTCTTTAATGAGAACTCAATTGCAGTTTGGAGAGGGACACTAAATTGTGCTGGACCTACTGACTTCACAAGTAGCATATCATCTCAAATTATACATATACTTCCCAGGTGCCTGCCAGTTAATCTATGGCTCACCATAGATAGTAGGGTAGCATTATTTAACTTACAAGAAAAAGTATCCTTGTTTTCTCATCCCAAAGGCAAAGAAAAAAGGATGCTCCAATTTAAAAAAGAATACAACCTCAAGTTCCAGTGAATACCTGTTAAAATCAGAGTTCGAACCATAAAGTCATGAATGTTCCTGAATAATCTCTTAGGATGAACAAAAGGAATTCTCTGTAGTGTCCATAACTCAACGAGCTGGTGCTTCCTGCACTTGCTTCTCTCTCTTCCCCACTCTGCCCTCCCAGTGTTATAGAAATCAGCTCTTACCTCCGGGGTATCTAAGATTTGTTTAACCTGCAGGATATTCGTGATATGCCAGGTATACTTGGAAAAGGTTCCCAGTGGCAAGGCATCTTTGCGAACAAAAGCTTTAATGTAAAAAAAGGGGACAAAATTAGACTACTGAAAAATAATAGCATTACCTGTGCTCTTTCACTGAATTTGTCATTTTAGTTTCTAGAAAGTGCAGTGAAGTGATATTCGTGCCTTATAGAATCTTGCCCTCTAAAAAAGAAATCCTGGGCTTTCCTGGTGGCTCAGTGGTAAAGAATCCGCCTGCCAATGCAGGAGACATGGGTTCAATCCCTGGTCCCAGAAGATCCCACATGCTCTGGAGCAACTAAGCCCATGTGCCACAACTACTGAGCCTATGCTCTAGAGCCTGGGAGCTGCAACTACTGGAGCCCGAGCACTCTAGAGCCCATATTCAGCAACAAGGGAAGCCACTGCTATAAGAGTAGACCCCGCTCTCTACAACTAGAGAAAACCCCACAGGCAGCAAGGAAGACCTAGCACAGCCAAAAATAAATTAAAAAAAAAAAAGAAATCCTATTTTTTCTTTTTTGGCTGTGCTGCATGGCTTGCAGGCTCTTAGTTACCTGACCAGGGATCAAACTCAGGCCCTGGCAGTAAAAGCACTGAGTCCTAATCACTGGACCACCAGGGAAACCCCTAAAAGAGAATTCTAGAAGCAAATCTATACACAGGGTTTCGGCAAAATGTGGTGAACCAAATGATATGGATTTTTGCTATATGAAGTCTCTGATGCTTCCCTGAGATACTAATTTTGGGCATCTTAGAAACTTCTTTGTTTCATAAAACTACAGACACAAGACTCCATTATAAAACAGCTTCTTACAACTTTAGATACGTCAGAGGTCAAATCAGAGTCCTTAAAATAATTACATGGAGTTTAAATCTTGCTCATGTGGTTGCCAATCTATTACCCTGCCTCCCGATTATAAAGGAGTTCCACTGAAGGGCCTAAAAATATCTAAGGGATGGGTTAAAATTAATGTATTAGACCTAAAGTGTAAACGGGAAGAATCAACATTGTCTCAAATGTTAGAGAGATAAGGTGTAAAGATGGGAGATTTTTATGGCCCTAAACAGAGTGATTCACAGTTTGTACCATTTAAAGTGAAAGTGAAAGTGCTAGTTGCTCAGTTGTGTCCAATTCTGTGATCCCGTGGGCTGTAGCCTGCTAGGCTGCTGTCCATGGAATTCTCCAGAATTAAACTTCAGTCCCTATTATATCATCAAATAACAATTTACTGAAGAAATAGCTCCCAAATCACTGCTGATGGTGATTGCAGCCATGAAATTAAAAGACGCTTACTCCTGGGAAGGAAGGTTATGACCAACCTAGATAGCATACTGAAAAGCAGAGACATTACTCTGCCAACAAAGGTCTGTCTAGTCAAGGCTATCGTTTTTACAGTAGTCAGGTATGGATGTGACAGTTGGATGGTGAAGAAAGCTGAGCACCGAAGAATTGATGCTTTTGAACTGTGGTGTTGGAGAAGACTCTTGAGAGTCCTTTGGACTGCAAGAAGATCCAACCAGTCCATCCTAAAGGAGATCAGTCCTGGGTGTTCATTGGAAGGACTGATGTTGAAGCTGAAACTCCAATACTTTGGCCACTTGACTCATTGGAAAAGACTCTAATGCTGGGAAGGATTGGGGGCAGGAGGAGAAGGGGACGACAGAGGATGAGATGGCTGGATGGCATCACCGACTCGATGGACATGTGTTTGGGTAGACTCCGGGAGTTGGTGATGGACAGGGAGGCCTGGCATGTTGCAATTCATGGGGTCGCAAAAAGTCAGACACGACTGAGTGACTGAACTGAACCAGCTATAGATACTCTTGGGCTATTTGCCCCTAAGCAATCTTTTCTTCCTCCTTTTTTCTCCCTCATTTTCCTATACTACCTAATAAGTACCTTGAGATCTCTAGTAGAAAGATATTATATAAAATCGAGAACTAAGTACCAAAATACTGTAATGATAAAATGTATCAAGCCTGAGAATCACTCCAAAAAGAAAATCTCCCTTCATCAAAAATCAGGAATCGTGAAAAACAAGTTTTAGTGTTTGACACATACTGTAATATGCTTCCAAGAAGCCAGCCCAAATACCAACTGGAGCTTGCAATGCTTTTGTTGAAACTGGCTCATATCTAGAAAATACCCAACTTCTTGGTGGGCACCTTCATTGCCCTTCATTGGTGGTTCTTTTATCAAGTTTTTGCTTTTTGAATCTTTTCATCAACTCTTACTAGAATAAGCATGAGGCCTTTGAAGTGTGTGATCATTATTCTAAGAGCTGATGGGCTAAGGCTTCATGCTCTGAGTATGTATCTAGAAGACCTAATCCTGAAAATCCTGCACAGTTTTTCCCAAACATAATTCTGTAAGGTCCAGACATTTATGGCTATTCCTAAAGAAACATCTCATACCTGTGGTAGAGTTGGGAAGCCGTTTCTTCGCGCTGCCGATGGATATTCTCTGTTGCAGGGCATCAAAAAAGGACTGAGGAATGTGGAAAACCAGTGGCTCTGGTTTGCCTACAGGAAATAAGAACTCATTTAAAGAAACACAAGTGGGCTTTCTGGTGTGGAGGGAAAAGTGGAGGAAATGGAACTGATGGGCAGTAATAACTAAAAATACCACCGAGATTTCTTTATACAGAGGCAAAAACGAGCTTTGATGGACCTTTATGGGTCTAGCACTGTCACTTGCCCTACTCCTGATCCCTTGCAATTATATCCAATTCTTGTCATCTACCAAAAATAACTTTTCTAGTCCTCAATTTTGTAAACACCACCACAGCACAGACTTCTCCCTTTAAAGAGGACATGAGATGAGAACATTGAGGCTGAGTTGAGAAGGTAAACTTGATTCACTCCTGCTCACTCTCCCAGGCACTTGCTGCTTGCATTCATGCTTTCAGATGGCCAGAACTGTGAATGCCAGAGACTGCAAAGTTAGGACACTTTATCCAATAAGCATCAGTTTTCTCTCTGATCTGAAGGTAGGAAAACTGTTTGAAAATACTTAACAAACTTCTTTAACAAACTTGCAAAACACCAGGTCAACAAAATGTCAACAGAAAGAGTGTTCAGGGGAGAGGTTGAAAAAATTCAGAGTTTTTCTTACGAACTCTGCCCAAGGGTCAAGCTCCAACAGAGCAAAACCATCCAGAACCAAGTGGATTAATAGGTAACTTCCACCTCCCTGGATGCAACTTAAAGAGCAGTTCTTAAAGACAGTTCAGATACCTTTTTTGAAATAAAGATCAAACCAAGAAAAATAAAAGGTTTTCTGGGATTTCATATTAAGATTTTATATGCTTTCAATTGATTTTACCTGCTTAATTGAATGTAGAATGTCAATAACAAAACTGTCATTGCTTTTGAGCCACTATAATATTAATATACGGGAATCCCTGGTGGCTCAGATGGTAAAGAATCTGCCTGCAACTCGGGAGGCCTGGGTTCAATCCCTAGGTTAGGAAGATCCCCTGGAGGAGGGAATGGCTGTCACTTCAGTATTCTTACCTGGAGAATTCCATGGACAGAGGAGCCTGGTGGGCTACAGTCCATGGGGTCACAAAAAGTTGGACATGACTGAGTGACTAACACACTTTTGCATATTAATATATATGCAGTTGATTTTATTTTTAGCCATGTGGCATGACTTGCAGGATCTTACTTCCCCAACCAGGGATTGAACCTTCGCCCTCAGCAGTGAAAGTGCGAAGTCCTAACCACTGGACCATCAAGGAATTCCCATATAGGCAGTTTAGAGAAGTCACTGAAGAAAGGAATTTTAAAGTCTTTCATCTTGAAATTAGATTATAAGCTACATGCAAAGATCATTATGACTCTAAAAGTGCTAACTCACCAGAACTCAGCTGATGGGATGCTAGGGTTTAGGTTTATAAATTAATCTTGAAAAACCCTTGTAAAAGACTCAGAATCACAGTGCTGGAGAGAGCTGATGGTGACTTTGACAAAGGTGGTAGCAATAGAGATGGTGAGAGAGGGTGGTATAAGGAATGGGATGAAAAAGGACCATAGTTTACAGCTTACATTATTGTCAATGTTCTATGTTTTAGGAGGTGGGTTAGTAGGTATTTATTATATTATTTCAAACAATATATAAATGAATGAAATTTTAAAAGAAAAGAAAAACAGACTCTCTTTTTAACCTTCCCTAGTTTTTTTTTTTTTTTTTCCTAAATGATCTTCTATCTTTGCAGCATGCAAAATCTTTAGTTGCAGCATGTGGGATCTAGTTCTCTGACCAGGGATCAAACCCAGGCCCCCTGCACTGGGATCATGTAGTCTTAGCCATTAAACCACCAGGGAAATCCCTAAAGTTCCCTAGTTTATTTTGTTTTTCCAAAAGCAACTTCTAAAATTTTATTTCTGAATAAATTTTATTTATTCTGAACCAAGGTAAATAAAACTAAGCATGTATTTCAACACCTCCATTCTTGTTCCTTTCTTCACCATGAAGCCACAACTGCTCCAACCCTTCAACTCATCTCCTCCTCCTGAGTGTCTTCTGTTGGGCTACTATTCCCTTTGGGGTGCTTTGTATTTAAAATGATATTCATAAACTTAACATATTCAGCAAAAAACATCAAAATGTTGTGAGGTTTATAAATAATGCTATGAGGAGTGTTTGAAGACCTGAGATGTATCACTTGGAAAAGAGAAGATCTGTCATGCAGGCCAATGGGTGTGTGCAGCAGCAGGTACTGTTACTTGAAAACAGGAACAGACTTACTCCACGTGGCTGGAGCCCAGACTAAAACCAACAGGAAGTATTATTAGCAAACATTTCCACTTAGTATGAGGAAGACCTTCCTCACAGCTCTCACTGTCCAACAATGTTATGAGCTGCCTCAGAAAGGAGTGAGCTGCTCACCACTACACAAAACCTGAAAACCATCCATCAAGGATGCTTTTCAGGCAATGGGCAAGGCCTGGTGGATGGTCCACTTCTGAAATTGCTGAGGTTCTATGAGGCTATCATGATCAACCCGAATCCAGCTTGTGTTCTCCAATCTTCCTTAGCATATCTGTGCTATGTGCTATGCTTAGTCGTTCAGTCATGTCTGCCTCTTTTCGACCCCACGGACTGTAGCCCACCAGGCTCCTCTGACCATAATGATTCTCCAGGCAAGAATGCTGGAGTGGGTTGCCATGCCTTCCTCCAGAGGATCTTCCCCATTCAGGGATCGAACCCAGGTCTCCTGCATTGCAGGCAGATTCTTTACCATCTGAGCCACCAGGGAAGCCCTTACCATATCCATGTAATTTTATATAACTATCTTATTCTCACATGTTTAGATTTTTTCCTCCCATGCTTTAAGTTTGAGAGTTTAGAATGACCTTCTAAGGCATGTTATCTCCCTCATCAAATACACATCCACGCACACCCTAAGACCAAGGCTGTCTACTTTTACTTATTATTTGCTGTGGTTTTTCTTTTCCATCACCAAATTCAATTTTGTTCGTCCTGCATTTTAATTATGTGATTACTCCTTTATTTCATTTCGATTTCTATCCTCTTGTGGTCCAGTGCCCTCTAGACTGAAGCCCAATTACTTTTTTTTTTCAAAACAGAGTAGAGCTATACACAATCACTTTAATTTCTCTGACTTTCACCAACAGCGCAGTTAGATGACCAATACTTACCATCAAACTGATAGTGCATGGTTTGATGGATGCGTTCTGTGACACTGGCAAGCCAGTCTTGGAAGGATAAGGTCACTTGTGCCTCATCTAACAGCTGACCACAGGCTAGGGAAAAAAAAAAAAAACTCTTCATTAATTTTTATCTTTTCTTACAGAATTTAACACTTACCTAAACTCTGAAAAAGCTAAGGAGTTTATACTACATAAAAGAGCAACAAGCCGAAATTCAATGACAGTAGGTAAATTAAGTGAAATGGAATACTGCAGGATTTTCTTTTTAAAAATCCATCTAGAGAAAGAAAAAAAAAGAAATAGAAAGCTCGGAGAGACTAATGGGTTTAACATTATTAACCACAGAAAGTTTGCAGCCTTTCAACATCAAACTGCAAACTGAAGAATGGTTGGTTTAGAGCCATTAATTGACCAGATTCCTGAAGAGTATGTTTATATACTGACCTACCATTCTATTTCTTCTCCTGAAATGTCTTCATGTGTCTGAAGTATATATCCCCTTTTATAAAGACGTAAAGATGGAAAACTGCTATTCATTTAAAATTAAAATTCTCATAGGTAAAAGCATCTAATGATAAGCTGAATTAAAAGCTATTTTTCTTTTTTCTTTGTGTCAAAGTGATACTTTTAACTTGTTTACTTCCTGACCTTCTACAAACATTTGTTCTTGGAATGTGTAAGTTCTTAATTATTTAGTTAATTGAGATTTGGTCTTGTACTATTTGCTGACATGACTGAAGCAATTTAGCATGCACACACACATGTACCATCTGCTATTTATGTATTTATTGGTCTTGTCTTCAAAACCCGAGTGTGAGCATAGGGATGACCTCTAATTTTTAATCACCCAGCCAAATGATATGAGACTTAAGAAGATGTTGATCCCTAAACATACAGGCTTAACTCTTCTGCACAGAAAAGTGATATATATATATCATATATATATATATAAATTTATGAGTTATACTCAAATTAAGTCATTCTGTCTCAAAAATTCAGAATGATAGCCCTGCTACTGCCTTTCAGTGTTTTCAAATTTCACTAATTTTGTATTTCTTAACAAATATTTAGCATTATATAACTGTAAAATGTGTTTCTTCTTCAGTTTTGAACCACCCATACCAACTGCATGTGGGTAATGAGCAACAAAAACAAAATATTCTACAAAATCCATGATGCTAAAGCATGTCAGTAATTTTTGTTGCATTTGTTATTTAAAAGACAATTTGGTTGTGAGCCTGTTTTGAGGCAGTGGGAGGGACAGTACAGATCTTGGCCTCAGTGCCTGCTACTGTTTATCTAGGGGGACAACATGCAACATTTCATGTGATTATATTGCTCTGGGCTTCTTTAGGATAATTTTCCACCTCTTTACCCTATTTTGGGGAAGGGACACTTACCCTGCCTTTTTAACGAAGAAGCAACCACAGGCTTTTTCAGGCCACTTTTCCTTAGATTACTGCTCACTGCATCTGGAGGTAGCAGGGAACTGTTCGTCTGTGCACCTAAACCACAATCATCATAGTGTTTAATAAGACATCTGCAGAGTATAAATCATTTCAACATTAATTTCTGAAGTCTAAAACATATAAAAAGTCTATGCTGATTTCTACATTAGCTTAGCTTCAGTTTCTAAAAGGAATTAGCATTAGCCATTATATATAACATTTAAAGTGTCTTACACTCTTTACAGGAAATTGGTGGGGGGACTAGAAATGAAAGGAAGAAAAGAAGTTCACCCTTTGTTCTACCTCTCAGACAATCACTATCAATTTTCTGGTGAAGTAGCATCCATTTTCTTTTTTATAAATAGTTTATTTTGCTGGTTTTGTGATTTTAAGAACCTGTAATTACATCCGCCTTCATGGATCACTGCCTTGCCATGGCGAAGGGGCTTGCATAACTCAATGAAGCTATGAGCCATGCTGTGCAGGGCCACCCAAGACCAATAGGTCATAGTGGAGAGTTCTGACAAAATGTGTTCCACTGGAGGAGGGAATGGCAAACCATTCCAGTATTCTTGCTGTGAGAACCCCATGAACTGCACAAAAAGGCAAAAAGATAAGACAACGAAAGATGAGCTCCACCCTGCTCGCTCCCCGCCACCCCTGAGGTCAGAAAGTGTCCCCTATGCTACTGGGGAAAAGTGGAGGGCAATCACTAATAGCTCCAGAAAGAATGAAGCAGCTGGACCAAAGCAGAAATGTTGCTCAGTTGTGGATGTGACTGGTGATGGAAGTAAGTCCGATTCTGTAAAGAACAGTATTGTATAGGAATCTGAAATTTTAGGTCCATGAATCAAAGTAAATTGGATATGGTCAAGCAGAAGATGGCAAGAGTGTTGAACATTGACATTTTAGGAATCAGTGAATTAAAATGGACAGGAATGGGCAAATTTAATTCAGATGACCATTATATCTACTACTGTGGGCAAGAATCCCATAGAAGAAATGCAGTAGCCCTCATAATCAACAAAACTGTCCGAAATGCAGTACTTGGGTGCAGTCTCACAAATGACAGAGTGATCTTCGTTCATTTCCAAGGCAAACCATTTAATATCACAGTAATCCAAGTCTATACCACAACCACTGACACTGAATAAGCTAAAATTGACCAGTTCTATGAAGACTTATAAGACTTTCTAGAACTAATACAAAAAAAAAAAGATGTCCTATTCATCATAGGGGATTGGAATGCAAAATAGGAGGTCAAGAGATATCTGGAGTAACAGGCAAGTTTGGCCTTGGGAGTACAAAATGAATCAAGGCAAAGGCTAACAGAATTCTGCCAAGAAAATGCACTGGTCACAGCAAACACCCTTTTCCTACAAAACAAGAGATGACTTTACACGTGGACATCACCAGGTGGTCAATACTGAAATCAGATTGATCACATTCTTTGTAGCTGAAGATGGAGAAGCTCTATATAGTCAGCAAAAACAAGACCTGGAGCTGAATGTGGCTCAAATCATCAGCTCCTTATAGCAAAATTCAGGCTTAAACTAAAGAGAGCAGAGAAAACCACTAGGCCATTCAGGTACAACCTAAATCAAATTTCCTGTAATTATACAGTGGAGGTGACGAATAGATTCAAGAGATTAGTTCTGGTAAACAGAGTGCCTGAAGAACTATGGACAGAAGTTTGTAATATTGTATAGGAGGCGTGGACCAAAACCATCTGCAAGAAAAAGAAATGCAGAAAGGCAAAGTGATTGTCTGAAGAGGCCTTACAAATAGCTGAGGAAAGAAGAGAAGCGAAAACCAAGGGAGAAAGGGAAAGGTATACCCAACTGAATGCAAAGTTCCAGAGAACAGCAAGGAGAAACAAGTGAAAGTGAAAGTCACTAAGTTGTGTCCGACTCTTTGTGACCCCATGGACTATACAGTCCATGGAATTCTCCAAGCCAGAATACTGGAGTGGGTAGCCTTTCCCTTCTTCAGGGGATCTTCCCAACCCAGGGATCAAACCCAGGTCTCCCGCATTGAAGGTGGATTCTTTAGCAACTGAGCCACAAGGGAAGCCCAAGAATATTGGAGTGGGTAGCCTTTCCCTTCTCCAGCGGATCTTCCCAACCCAGGAATCAAACCAGGGTCTCCTGCATTGCAGGCTATTCTTTACCAGCTGAGCTACCAGGGAAGCACACAGAGAATCAAGAAGGCCTTCTTCAATGAACAATGCAAAGAAATAGAGGAAAAAAACAGAATGAGAAAAGACTAGAGATCTCTTCAGGAAAATTGGAGATATCAAAGGAACATTTCCTGCAAAGATGGGCACAACAAAGGACAAAAACGGTATGGACCTAATAGAAGCAGAAGAGATCAAGAAAAGATCGCAAGAATACACAGAACAACTGTATAAAAAAGATCTTATTGACCCAGATAATCATGATGGTGTGGTCACTCACCTAGAGCCAGACATCCCAGAGTGTGCAGTCAAGTGGGCCTTAGGAAGCACTGCTGCCAATAAAACTAGTGGAGGTCATGGAATTTTAGCACAGCTATTTAAAATCCTGAAAGATGATGCTATTAAAGTGCTGCACTCAATATGTCTGCAAATTTGGAAAACTTAGCAGTAGCCACAGGACTCGAAAAGGTCAATTTTCATCCCAATGCCAAATAAGGGCAGTACTAAAGAATGTTCAAGCTACCAGACAATTGCACTTACTTCCCATGCTAGTAAGGTTATGCTCAAAATCCTTCACTCTAGGCTTCAGCAGTACTTGAATTGAGAACTTCCAGATGTACAAGCTGGGTTTAGACAAGGCAGAGGAACCAGAGATCAAATTGCCAACATTCACTGGATCATAGAGAAAGTAAGGGAATTCTAGAAAAACATCTCCTTCTGCTTCATTGACTACACTAAAGCCTTTGACTGTGTAGATCATAACAAACTGTGGAAAACCCTTGAAGAGATGAGTATACCAGACCACCTTACCTGCCTCCTGAAAAACTTGTATGCGAGTCAAGAGCAACAGTTAGAACCTTACATGGAACAACTGAATGGTTCAAAATTGAGAAGGAGTACAACAAGGCTGTATATTGTCACTGTGTTAACTTATATGCAGAGCACATCATGCAAAATGCAGGGCTGGATGAGTTGCAAGCTGGAATCAAGACTGCTGGGAGAAATATCAATAACCTCAGATATACAGATGATACCACCCTAATGGCAGAAAGTGAAGAGGAACTAAAGAGCCTCTTGATGAGGGTGAAAGAAGAGAGTGAAAAAGCTGGCTTAAAACTCAGTATTGAAAAAATAAAGATCAGGGCATCTGGTCCCATTACGTCATGGCAAATAGAAGGGGAAAAGGTGAAAGCAGTGACAGATTTCCTCTTCTTGGGCTCCAAAATCACTGTGGATGGTGACTGTGGATGGTGACTGCAGCCATGAAATTAGAAGACGATTGCTTCTTAGAAGGAAAGCTATGACAAACCTAGACAGTGTATTAAAAAGCAGAGACATCACTTTGCTGGCAAAGGTCCATATAGTCAAAGCTATGCTCTTTCCAGTAGTCATGTATAGATGTGAGAGTTGGACCAGAAAGAAGGCCGAGTGCCGAAGAATTGATGCTTTCAAAACTGTGGTGCTGGAGAAGACTCTTGAGAGTCTCTTAGACAACAAGGAGATCAAACCAGTCCATCCTAAAGGAAATCAACCCTGAATACTCATTAGAAGGAAAGATGCTGAAGCTGAAGCTCTAATACTTTGGCCACCTGACATGAACAGCGGACTCATTGGAAAAGACCCTAATGCTGAGAAAGATTGAAGGCAGCAGTAGAAGAGGGAGACAGATGATGAGAAGGTTGGATGGCATCACCAATTCAATGGACATGAACTTGGGGAAACTCCAGGAGAAGGTGATGGACAAGGAGGCCTGGCAAGCTGCAGTCCATGGGGTTGCAAAGAGTTGAGCAACAACAACAATTACACCAGGATTACCGATTTAGCAAAAAAAATTTTTTTAATTTCAAATAATTTTTTATTGTAAGTGTGTTCCAAAGATTCCATGGGAAATACTTACACACAAAAAATTATTCACTGTTTGTATGAAATTCAAATTGAATTGAGTATTCTGTACTTTATCTGGCTACCTGAGTGATCTAACATTCCTACAAACTCCTTACAGTCATTTTTAATGGCTGCCTGGCATTCTATCAAGTGGTTTGTTTAACTATCCCCAGTGGTTGGCCCTTAGTTGTCTCTAATTTTCATTACTATAAACAAATACCCAGTGGGCATCTCTGGACAAAATGTTTTTCCTATATCAAGGATTATTTCTTTTAAAAAAGATCATTTAAATGTAGAATTACTGAGTTACAGGGTATAAAAAAAATTTTTTTTTAATTTCAAGTTTTCTGGGGGAAAGACTCATAAGTAAACATTTAACCATAATCTCTGTTCTATATTGCTGCCAGAATTCTCTCTCAAAAACACAGAAATAACCAAGTCACTGTCTCTCCATCTTTTTCCAACTTCCCAGCACCTAAACTATGCACAACCACTTGACCCGCTTCCAGCAATACGCCCTCTATGGATAGCAACATTTTTCAAGGTTCTTAACAAATACTGCAAACTACTTTTACAAATGATTAAATCAACTTACACTACATTAGCCACGCTGAAGAGGCCAATTTGCCTGTGGCCTCATCACGTAAAAAAACTTTGCTAACTTGGCATCCAAAAGCATCTTGTTTTAATTTTGTATTTATAAAACATTTGCATTTCTCTCTTCACTAGTGAGTCTGGAGTTTGGTCCACATATGCAGACCAGGTAATATTTTCCTTTCATTCAGAGTCTAGGTCTTTTAACACTTATATCAACTATACTACTTTAGCATTTTCACATTGATTTATATGAGTCCTTTGAATTAAAAAAGAAAAAAAATACACATATAATGCCACCTGCTGAAAATGCAGAAAACAAACTATATTTCTAAATTATCATGGAAAATATAATTAAACACTATCACAAATTTTTAAATAAACACCTATCAATGAAAACTTCGTAAGTCTATCTTAAGGCAGATTAAGGTGTAAAACTAGTCTGAAAATGATTCAGGGATGAACAAACATATCAATAATACAAGCAGAGTTTGAGTGGATCTTATACTTGGCCAACAGAACCAACTCTTAGCTTGACAAAGAATTATCAATAAGGGTAAAAGTTTTTTCAGAAAACAACAACAACATTACCTCTTGTATTTGCTGAGATTCAGTGAAATATATAAAACATAGTAAAACAGTATCTAAAGGTCACACCACCACCAAACAAACGAAATAGCTTCTCACCAGATACTTCCTCCTTTTTCCTCTTCTTTGGCTTAGAGGCGGTAGACTCACAAGCTGATACTGGTGATTCTGAATGGCAACCTAACTGGGGCACAATAACCTCCTTTAGACCTAAAATATAACAAATTTCTGAATTATTAATACTATCTATGAATAACTATGGGTCCCAATCTAGAGAAGAATTTCTAAAAAATCCAAATCCCCAAAACAAATTACAGCATGACTGCCTGCTTTAAAATCAGTTCCTTTAAAGAACTCCCCAAACATATGTTCTTGTTCATGGGCCATTAATATGATAAAAGGCTCTACAGAGAAACGTAAAACAAAAAATCTGGGAGTTGCTGCCAGCTAAAGATCATTCAGAAATGAAAATAAAAGCACAAGATGAAAATGTTAAAAACAACGTAAGTTTTGATGTAGAAACTTTAAAACATTTTTTGAGCAAGGTACTAGTTTTCCCCATCTTCAAAGATAAGAAACAAGCAAGCGAGACAAAATAGAAGGTACTTTTTGTGTGCTCTTTGTTTTTACTAACATAGGGAATCGGTAGAAAAGTAAAAAATCAAAGCAAAGCTAACTTTGCTTGATTCATTGTCTCAATGAAAATGCCCAAGTTTCTTGATCATTAATTTCAACCAACCAACCAACCTCCATGCAAGTGTGCTGACTGGAATTAAAAGAAGGAATGCTTTTCATTGGATTTATCTAGCAACTGCTTTTGAAGGTTGCTAGGACAATCTCCAAATGCCATCAGTGGGACTCTTTCATTGCTGTTCTAGAAAAACAGAGTAAATGTGTCAACCACACCACCTACCGCTGGAATCAAAGTTTAGGAAGTCTGAGAATTCCTGAGCCAATGTCTCGTCACTCGCAAAGGCACAGATGCAAGCAAAGAAATGAATGCATCTCTGGACTGCCTCATCCTTGGAAGCATTCGACTTGTGTGACTTTAGAGTCTGGCAGGAGCAGAAGAAACGGCGTTCAGGCAAGCTTTTGGCACTGATTTTTTGCACAAAGGATGTATGCAAATACCCCAAACTATGCTTCTGGCTTGCTTTGCATTTCACCACCAAAATGTTTTTAGTAATCCTCTGAACAAGGGGACCTGTGGGTTCCGTGGCCAACTGCCAGATGGTTTGCTTGGTTTCTGGGGAGGCCTGCATGGCATTCAGGACCGAGCTCTTTAGAGTCAGAGGGGTGGCCTCTGCCTGGCAATTCACTGCCAGCTTGATGTGCTGGCACTGGTTCTCCACAACGCCCTGGGTGGCAGCTTTCAGGCATGAGGGGACATAACAACGGCCAGAGCTCAGCTGAGTGATGATGGTCCCGTCCACCGTCTGGATGGTCGTCTCTGAAACACCTAGCTCCACAAAGCATCGGTAATCGGGGCCCCGGTCTCTTTGCCGCACTGAGTAGACTTGCAGATCGGAGCCTGTGATGATTTTGACAGCTTCAACACTAGGTTGCTTCCGGGCACCATACCGGAAAATGGTTCCACATGTCTTGTTCTTACAGCTCAGTCCCCGGGTGCCATTGTATGTGCCACATCGGGGACACTTTCTGATCCCCCTCAATGTGGCCTTCCCCAAATCAGATAAGAAAGCTGGAACTTTGGTCCTTAGAGAGTTTGGTTCCATTTTTCATAGGTTCTAGAAAAGACAATAAGCTCATCAGCCTGAGTATACATGCACAAACACACACACAGTTAAAATCACTTACAATATTTAGTACAGAAAGTAAAATGAAAAGAAGCTATCCACTATTTTCAAACTGTACCCTCAAAGAAAACATCCATTTAAACCCTCAAATAAAATAAAAGTGTAGGAATCTTTGCCTTTTGTATCTCTCTATTTTTCAAGGCCTAATGTAATAACTGAAATATTTCTCAAGATTCAGTCTTGTTTTATACAACAAGCTAGATTAGTTAACCTAATCTTTTTTTGACCACACCAAGGGATCAATGGAAGTGAAAGCACAAAGTCCTAACCACTGGATTGCCAAGGAATTCCCTAGTTAACCTAATTTCAACATGCACAGATGTTTGACTTGAGCGACTGGAGAATGGGAAAGATGAGTTCTTTCTCTTCCACCATTCCCCACAAAACCCAGACCAATCTTACCTGTATCAATTGCCAGAGTATCCAGAAAACAGTATAACCTGAATTCATAAGACCTAAAAGGTGTTTCATTAGTTTGTGATGATCATAGAGGACAAGTGAAGATGCAACAATTTGCAGAGTAAAAAACACTGTTTAACTCAAAGTCTTCTGAAGTTTGAACTCTGTGGTGTAACAATGGAGACATTCTGCCTCTTCCTTTTTGGCCAGCCAATGGCAAAGCTCATGCCCAATGTTCCATAGTCAAAGATTCCCACTGCCCTAAGTGGAGACCATGGCAGCCTGTAAGTAAAACAGGGAAACACTATTAAAGTTATACAAAGAGTGATTCTTTCGTTTTAGAAAAGGAAAGTCTTTCACAAATATTTGAGAAATATTTGATAGAAATTATCATGGTTGTTTTATACTTCCAATCACAAGAAGGTAAAACAGTGCTAATGTCATTACACAGGGAGCTTTCAAAAACACCTAGAGTCAGGTATATAAATAGTCGAACACTCAGCATTCCTAATAGTAATGCACTGCATTTTTATAGCACTTTATGCTTTTTAACATGCTTTTACGTTATTTCATTTGAATCTCACCATATTAGTGTCTCATTTGAGCCAAACAACAATGGCTTTTCAGATAAAAATCAAAAGTTAAGTAACTTGCCTGAGGCCACCTATCAAAATCAGCAGTGTGGTTGCCACTAACCCAGTGTCTGCTAAAAAGAATGTGAATCTCTGTTTCTGATTTCCCCCAACATTACGAAAATTTTCAAACATATAAAAAAATAGAATTATACAGTCAACCTTCATAAACCCACCCACTAGATTCTAAAATTAACCTTTTACTATATTTATTACATATCCCTTTCTTCATCTATCAATCCCTTTCATATTTTGATGCACTTCAAAGTAAGCTGCAGGTATCAGCAGCATGCATATTATCAACTAAAGTTTAATATTTTTAATGCTTTTAAAAAAGGTAAATCTGCTTGTGATTTTCAAGTAAGGTGAGAGCTTTGCTTTTGCTTTCTGATCCCAAAGAACAGTCTTTTTTTTTTTTTTCCAGGTGTTCTGAGTGTTGCTGTGCAAGAGCTTTCTCGAGTTGCAGTGCATGTGCTTACTTGCTTACTTGCCCTGCAGCATGTGAAATCTTCGCAGACCAGGGATCGAACCCACATCCCCTGCATCAGCAGGTGGATTCTTAACTACTGGACCACCAGGGAAGTTCCCAAAGAATCATCTTGATAAAAGACTCTCCCTTCACATCTTCTTTAGTTTACTGATTAACAAATTGAAAAGTACAAATAAGAAAAGTCTAGGAATGCCTACATTTTGATGCTAAGAACTAATCCCCCGTGTAATATCTGCTGAGTGAATGAAGTTTTGTGAAATATGATTGATAGCAGGGTTTCTCCACCTTGGCACCACAGACATTTAGGGCTGGATACTACAGGGAGGGAACATGGCCCCACCCATCAGCAGAAAATTAAAGACTTACTGAGCATGGCTTTACCCACCAGAGCAAGACTATTTTCCCCACAGCCAGTCCTTCCTATCTGGAAGCTTGCACAAACCTCTTATCCTCATTCATCAGAAGGCAGACAGAATGAAAACCATAATCACAGAAAACTAACCAAACTGATCACATGGATCACAGCTTTGTGTAACTTAATGAAACTATGGGCCATGCTGTGTAGGGCCACTCAAGACAGATGGGTCATGGTGGAGAGTTCTGACAAAACGTGGTCCACTGGAGAAGAGAATGGCAAACCACTTCAGCATTCTTGCCTTGAGAACCCCATGAGCAGTATGAAAAGGCAAAAAGATGTAATGCTGAAAGATGAAGCCCCCAGGTTGGTAGGTGTTCAATGTGCTACTGGAGAAGAGCAGATAAATAGCTCCAGAAGGAATGAAGAGGTTGAGCTGAAGTGGAAACGACACCCAGATGTAGATGTATCTGGTAGTGGAAGTAAAGTCCGATGCTGTAAAGAACATGGCATAGGAACCTGGAATGTTAGGTCCATGAATCAAGGTAAATTGGATGTGGTCAAACAGGAAATGCCAAGAGGGAACATCGACATTTTAGGAATCTGAACTAAAATGGATGGGAAGGGGCGAATTTAATTCAGGTTACCATTATATCTACTATTGTGGGCAAGAATCTCTTAGAAGAAATGGAGTAGCCCTCACAGTCAACAAAAGAGTTTGAAATGCAGTACTTGGGTGCAATCTCAAAAATGACAGAATGATCTCGGTTTGTTCCAAGGCAAACCATTCAATATCACAGTAATCCAAGTCTATGCCCCAACCACTAATGCCAAAGAAGCTGGAGTTGACCAGTTCTATGAAGACCTACAAGACCTTCTAGAACTAACACCAAAAAAGATGTCCTTTTCATAATAGGGGAATGTAATGCAAAAGTAGGAAGTCAAGAGATACCTGGAGTAACAGGCAAGTTTGGCCTTGGAGTACAAATGAAGCAGGGCAAAGGCTAACAGAGTTTTCCTGAGAGAACGCACTGGTCATAGCAAACACTCTCTTCCAACAACACAAAAGACAACTCTACATATGGACATCACCAGATGGTCAATACCAAAATCAGACTGATTATATTGTTTGTGGCCAAAGATGGAGAAGCTTTACACAGTCAGCAAAAACAAGACCAGGAGCTGACTGTGGCTCATATCACGAACTCCTTATTGCAAAATTCAGACTTAAATTGAAGAAAGTAGGGAAAACCACTAGGCCATTCAGGTATGACCTAAATCAAATCCCTTATGATTATACAGTGGAAGTAACAAAAAGATTCAAGGGATTAAATCTGACAGAGTGCCTGAAGAACTATGGATGGAGGTTTGTAATACTGCACAGGAAGTGGTAACCAAAACCACCCCCAAGAAAAAGAAATGCAAAAATGAAAAGTGGTTGTCTGAAGAGGCCTTTCAAATAGCTGAGAAAAGAAGACAAGCTAAAGGCAAAGACGAAAAGGAAAGGGACATCCATCTGAATGCAGAGTTCCAAAGAATACCAAAGAGAGATAAGAAAGCCATCTTAAGTGAACAATGCAAAAAAATAGAGGAAAACAATAGAATGGGAAAGACTAGAGATCTCTTCAAGATAAAGGGAACATTTCATGCAAAGATGGGCACAATAAAGGACAAAAACAGTATGGACCTAACAGGAGCAGTAGATATTAAGAAGAGGTAGCAAGAATACACAGAAGAACTATACAAAAAAAGGTCTTAATGACCTGGACAACCACAATGGTGTGATTACTCACCTAGAGCCAGACATCCTACTGTGTGAAGTCAAGTGGGCCTTAGGAAGTATTGTTAAGAACAAAGCTAGTGAAGGTGATGGAATTACAGTCAAGGTATTTCAAAACCTAAAACATGATGCTGTTATAGTGCTGCACTTGATATGCCAGCAAATTTGGAAAACTCAGCAGTGGCCACAAGATTGGAAAAGATCAGTTTTCATTCCAGTCCCAAAGAAGGGCAAAGCCAAAGAATGTTCAAACTACTGCACAACTGTATTATTTCACATGCTAGCAAGGTAATACTCAAAATCTTTCAAGCTAGGCTTCAACAGTACGTGAATGGAGAACTTCTAAATGTACAAGCTGGATTTAGAAAAGGCAGAGGAACCAGAGATCAAATAGCCAACATCTGCTGGATGATAGAAAAAGCACGGGAATTCCAGAAAAACATCTACTTTTGCTTCATTGACCACCCTAAAGTCTTTGACTGTCTGGATCACAACTGGAAAATTCTGAAACAGATGGGAATACCAGACCACTTTATCTGCATCTGAGAAACCTGTGCGCAGGTCAAAAAGCAACAGTTAGACTAGACATGGAAAAACAGACTGGTTCAAAATTGGGAAAGGAGTACGTCAAGGTTGTCCCCTGCTTATTTAACCTATATGGAGAGTACATCATGCGAAATGCTGGGCTGGATGAAGTACAAGCTGGAATCAAGACTGCTTGTACTTCAAGAAATATCAATAACCTTAGATATGCAGATGACACCACCCTTATGGCAGAAAGCGAAGAAGAACTAAAGAGCCTCTTGATGAAAGTGATAGAGGAGTGAAAAAGCTGGCTTAAAAAACATTCAAAAAACAAAGATCATGGCATCTGGTCCCATCACTTCATGGCAAATAGATGGGGAAACAATGGAAAACAGTGACAGACTTTTATTTTCTTGGGCTCCAAAATCACTGCAGATGGTGAGTGAAGCCATGAAATTAAAAGACACTTGCTCCTCAGAAGAAAAGCTATGACCAACCTAGACAGCATATTGAAAAGTAGAGACATTACTTTGCCAACAAAGGTCCATGTAGTCAAAACTCTAGTCTCTCCATCATGTACAGATGTGAGACTTGGACCAGAAAGAAGGCTGAGTGCCTAAGAATTGATGATTTCAAACTGTGATGCTGGGACTCTCAAGAGTCCCTTGGACAGCAAGGAGATCAAATCAGTCAATCCTAAAGGAAATCAACCCTGAATACTCATTGGAAGGACTGATGCTGAAGCTGAAGCTCCAATACTTTGGCCACCTGATGTGAAGAGCTGATTCATTGGAAAAGACCGTGATACTGGGAAAGACTGAGAGCAGGAGGAGAAGGGGATAACAGAGGATGAGATGGTTGGGTGGCATCACCGACTTGATGGACATGAGTTTGAGCAAAATCTGGGAGATAATGAAGGACAGGGAAGCCTGGCATGTTGCAGTTCATGGGGGTCACAAAGAGTTGGACACAACTGAGCAACTGAACAACAACAACTATTATGGGGGGCTATCCTATGTGTCATAGGATGTTTAGTAGCATCCTGGGTCTCCACCACTAGATGCCAGTAGCAGTCAACATGCCCTCCCTAAGTTATAAAAAAACAAAAATGTCTCCAGATATTGCTAAATATCCTCTTGGGGGGCAAAATCACCCCTTTAAAAACACCTAGAGACATTAGTCTGTTTACACAGCATTTCCTTCTGAGGTCAATACACTTTTTTGGTAGGTGTTCTCAATCAGTCAAATGTGGGTTCTTAGGAAAGAATGTTGTTCCAAAGCTGATTATCTCTATGACCAAATCTTTTAAATTCTGAGCTTCAGATTGCTTTATATATAAATCAATTTTAAAATTACACTGATGATGATAATTTCATATTATTATTAAAGTGAAAAAACAGAACAACTTTGCTCATTAAGGGAGGAACTATTTGCCAGTTATAGTTTATTTTGTAAATAAATCATTTAAGTCTATGATCTTGCAAAAGTAGACTAAAGAACTAATGACCCTTTTATCCCCTACTTTCACTACCACTACCCCCACTTGCCCCTCCACCCCACAAATCCTCACTTTTCAAGAGTAAATACAGTTAACAGGCTGGCATATATCCAACAGACTATTTTCTGTGTTTATGAATAAATAAATATATGTATGTACACATGTGGGATTTTGGTTTTAGAAAAATTGAGTTATATTAAACTCAGTGTCCTCAAGTTTGCATACTTAATATTTTACCACAGTTGAACCATCTCTACCAATGAGTTTTAGTTCTAGACAATGTTGCAATTAACATCTTAAACACTAACTTTAGTATATAGGTGCAATTATTTCAGTAGAAAAGATTCTGAACATTGTTTCTAGTTTTCTTAATTTATTGGGTACAGAATAAAATTTTATTGGGAGAAAGAAGTTCGACTTCTAAAAATGTTATTATTGTCTTATTCATCCTATCTCACTTTCTGTACTCAAATACATTCCAAGCAGATAAAACATTCACACACAAAAAAATGGAACAGTCAATACACTAGAACAAAAAGAGGGAATTTTTTCTTAAAATATTTTTTAAGGATATCAGATTGAAGATGGCCTACATGACACAAAACCCAGAATCCAGAAAATAGTAAACATTAAATCTAGAAATGATTAATTTTTCCTATTTATCAGTGTTTTTTAAAAACTTCTTTATTGAGGTATATTTTACATACCGTACCATTCACCCATTTTAAGTGTAAAATTCAATAATATTTATTGTTTATAGAGTTGGGTATCCATCATGACAATTAAGTTTTAGAACACTTCTATCACCCGATAAAAGAGCCCTCTTGTCTTCTGGAGTCAATCACCATGCCCACCCTTAGGTAATCACTAACCTACTTTCCGTCTCTATAGATTTACAATTCCTGGACACTTCATATAGATGGAATCATACAATATGTGGCCTTTTATGTCTGGCTTCTTTCGCTCAACATAATGTTTTTAAGGTTCTACCACATTGTAGCATGTATCAGTACTTCATTCCTTTACACTGCTGAATGGCATTCCACTGCATGACTATATCATTTTGTTTATCCATTGATCACCTTATACATACTTGGATCGTTTCCACTTCAGGGTTATCATGAACAATACTGTCGAGCACATTAACATGCAAGTCTTTGTGCAGACAACTGTCTTCATTTCTCTTGGGTAGAAACCGAGAATTAGAATTACTGAGTGGTAGGGTAATTTTACATTTACCTCAATAAAGAAGTTAAAAAAAAACAACACTGATAAATAGGAGTAGTCAGAAATCCCTGTAGCTCAAATGGTAAAGAATCTGCCTGCAGTGCAGAAGAACAGGGTTTGACCCCTGGGTCAGGAAGTTCCTCTGGAGAAGGGAATGGCAAGCCACTCCAGTATTCTTGCCTGGAGAAACCCATGGACAGAGAAGCCTGGCGGGCTACAGTTCATGGGGTCACAAAGAGTCAGACACAACTGAGCTACTAACACTTCAGGGTAAGTTTAAGTGTAACATTTTAAGAAACTGCCAAAATGTTTTCCAAAATGACTGTGCCATTTTACATTGCACCAGCACTATTATACATTCTCACAAACTTTCTCCACTTTCTAGCCAACAAGTGTTATTGTCTCCTTGGTTATGGCCATTAGATTATAATGGGTGTGAAGTGGTGCCTCACTGTGGTTTTTACTGCATTTCCCTAGTGAATAATGATGTTGGTAACATTTCACATGCTTATTTAGTCATATGTCTATCTCTTTGGGGAAATAACTATTCAAATATTTGACCCAGTTTAAAATTTTGACTCATTTGATTACATGAAAATGGTATTTTTCTTTATGGAAAAAAGTACCTCAGACTAAATCCAAAGATTAAAACAAACTAAGCAACCAAAGCAGTGGAAGACTTGTACAGTGAAAACTACAAAACATAATTGAAAGAAATTAAAGACCTAGAAAATGGAAAGGCTTTCCATGAAAATGAAAATTTCCTAGAAAATGGAAAGGTTTCATGTTCATGAACCAGAAGAGCTGATCTTGTTAAGATGGCACTACTCTTCAAACTGACCTACAGATCCAATGTAATGCATTCCTATCAAAATCCTAAATACCTTTTTTTTGGAAATCGACACGATGATCCTAAAATTCATATAGAAATGCAAGGGACCTGGAAGAGCCAGAAAAATGTTGAGAAAGAACAAAGTAGAAGCATTCTCACTTCCTAATTTCAAAATTTACTACACAGCAAATTAAGACAATGTGGATAGAGAAGGAACAAATACTGTATTACATCACTTACATGGAGAACCTAAAAAAACCAAACTCATGGAAGTAGAATGTAATGGTAGTTGCCAGGGGCCTAGGGCATTGGAGAAATCGGGAGATGTTAGTGAAAGGGTACAAACTTCCAGTTGTAAGACGAATGAGTTCTGGGAATCTAATGTACAGCATAGTTACAGTGGTTAAGAATCCACCTTGCAATGCAGGGGACATGGGTTCAATCCCTAGTCTAGAAGATTTCACATACTGTGGGGCTACTAAGCCGGTTTGCCATGACTACTGAGCCCACATTCTAGAGCCTGTGAGCCACAGGCTGTGCACCCTAAAGCCCTTGCTTTGCAAGAAGACAAGCCACCACCTGAATAGCCCACACAGTGCAGCTAGAGAGTAGCCCCTGCTCACTGCAACTAGAGAAAGCCTGGGCGCAGCAATGAAGATACAGTGCTTTGAAATCTTTATTTCAAAAAGAATAAATGATTTTAAAAAAAGAAATGTTAATTATGTGATGTAATGGAAGCACTAGGTAATGCTATAGCGGTAATCATTTTGCAATGTAAGTGTGTTACACTTTAAACTTACACCATGTTATATGTAAATTACATCTCAATAAAATTGGGGGGGAATGACAATGTGACAATAGACATACAGATAGACGTAGAAACCAACAAAATAGTACTGAGAATTAAAAAGTAAACCCTCTCATTTATGGTCAGTTGATGTTCAACAAGGATGCCAAGATCCATTAGTTGGTGGGAACAGTCCCACCAACAAATGGTGCTGGAACAATACATAGCCACCCGCAAAGGAATGAAGTTGGATCCCTGTTTCACACTGTATATAAAAATTAACCCAAAGTGGAACGTAGACATAAATGTAAGAGTTAAAACTACAAAACTCTTAGGAAGAAATACAGGCATATATCTTTGTGACCTTGGAATAGGCAATGGTATCTTAGATATGACACCAAAAGCCTGAGTGACAAAAGAAAAAAACAGAAAAATTGATCTTAATCAAAATTAAAAACAACTGTGCTTCAAAGGATGCATCAAGAAAGTAAAAAGATAACCCACAGAATGGGAGAGCATGTTTGCAAGTCATATATGTGATAAAGGATTTGTATCCTGAGTATATAAAAACATTTATATGTTTACATTTATTTAACAGTAAAAAGACAAATAACCCAATTTTAAAATGAGCCAATTATATGAATGGATATTTCTCCCAAGAAGACATACAAATAGCCAATAAACACATGAAAAGATGTTTAAAATCATGCCACTAAGGAAATGCAAATCAAAAAATCAAAACGAGATGCCATTTCACCAAGATGACTAAAAAAATATAGACAATAATAATGATAAAGAAAAACTGGAACCTTCATACATTGTTGATAGTATCACAAAATGGTGCAACCACTTTAGAAAATTGGTGGTTTTGTAGGTAATGCTCGTTATAGTAGTATTCATAAAAGCCAGAAAGTAGAATCAATCCAACTGATGAATGGGTAAACAAAATGTGATATATCCATACAATGGAATATTATTTGGCCATAAAAGGGAATGAAGTTCTGATACATGCTATGGCATGGATGAATAAACCTTGATATACAATGCTATGTGAAAGAAACCAGACATAAGAAGCCATACATTGTATGATTCCATTTAAACGAAATATCCAGAATCAACAAATGCATAGAGACAGATGAGTGGTTGCTTAGATCTGAGGGGAATGGGGGGATTACGAGTGACTGCTAATAAGTGTGACGTTTCTTTATGGGGTGATGGAAGGTTGCATTACTGTGAATATACTAAAATCACCAAATTTAACATTTTAAAAGGGTGAATTTTATGTTATATGATTTATATTTCAATAAATCTGCCACTAAAAATAAAAGGATAAAATTGAAAATCAACAAGGACCTACTGTATAACACAGGGAACTCTACTCAATACTCTGTAATTACCTGGATGGGACAAGAATCTGAAAAAGAGTGGATATATGTATGTGTATATATATATGTGTATACAGAATCACTTTGCTGTACACCTGAAACTAACACAGTACTGTAAATCAACTATATTCCAAGATAAAGTAAAAATTATATTTAATGGGAAAAAGAAATATTTGAAATGCAAATAACAAAGGGCTAATTTCCTAAAATAAGAGTTTTTACAAATCAATAAAAAAGCAGCAATCCCACTAGAAAAATCAGTAAAGGGCATGGAAAGACAGCTTATAAAAAAAAAGAAAGAAAAAAAAATCTTTCTGGTGGTGTGGCTTGTGAGATCTTAGTTCCCCAACCAAGGATTGAATCCAGGTCCACAGAAGTGGCAGAACAGAGTCCTAACCACCAGACCACCAGGGGATTCCAAAAAAAAAAAGTTTTTAATGTCCAAAACTCAACCTTGCAATAAGCAAGAGGCAAAGTAAAACAGGACTTCAGCAAAGTGACAAAAAGATGTTATCACAGGAGGATGTGGAGAAACACACTCTGCATTGTTGGTAGGAGTGTAAACTGCAATATCGTCTTCAAAGAGATATAAATAAAATAAAACTTAAAACACACTTTGACTTAACAATTCCACTTTTAAGATTCCATGAGTTCAAGTCTCATATAAACACGAAACATGCACAGGGGTACTCCATGCAAGGTTGTCCATAACTGCACGAGAACAGAAACAGTCTAAGAGCTAACTAAATAAATCATGGTGTAACTATAAAATATGCTACTACAGAGCCATTAAAAAGTATCAGATCTATATATATTGATAAGGAACAAATATCAAGATACACTGTGGAGTAAAAAAAAAGGTATAAAACTTCATGTTTAATGTGATACTCTTGGTTTAAAAGAGAAAAAATGAAACGGGGAAGACACACACCTATATAACATATTGCCTCAGAAGAAGTGACCGGGGACTTCGGAAATAGAAAGAGGGAGGGATATGCACATTTCATTGTTTTGTAAGATGTGAATTCTAAACTTGTACTAGTATCACTTAGGATTCCCAGATGGCTCAGTGGTAAAGAACCGGCCTGCCAATATAAGAGATGCAGGAGATGAGGGTTTGATCCCTGGGTCAGGAAGATCCCCTGGAGGAGGAAATGGCAACTCACTCAGTATTCTTGCCTGGAAAACCCCATAAACAGAGGAGCCTGGCAGGCTACAGTCCAAGGGGTCACAGAGTCAGACACGACTTTGCAACTGAACACAAGTATTACTTCTTACAGAAAGCATACACGAACAAGTAACACAATTTGTAAATGACACGGATAGAGTAGGATAATTAGTTAAGTTTAGAAATTCCACTATATTTTAGTATAATTTACCAGCCTTTTGCTAATACACAAATGACTTAATTAGCACCAGGACAGTCCCAGTTAGGCCAGAGAGGGTCAAAGGAGGAACTAATGATGTAAGCCCTGATGCAGGTCCAAGAATGGGGAAGAAGGTGGTCTTCTCTCCTCCCCACTTCTCCTTTGATTATAAAAATGCAGCCCTACTGAATAGTTCTCAAGGTTGTGCTCCCTTGCTGGCCTGCTTGTATTTCTCACAAGCCTCCTATGCTAATAAACTCATTCTTTACTGGCCACTTTGCCTCACACTTAACTCTCTGAGCTTCACTAAGTCCTGACACTAGTTGAACGGTTTCAATTAAAAGATCAACACAATAAGTTCCCATTCCCTCCTAAGTCAGGGATCTTGGGTTCAAGTCCGAATTTGAGTTTTGGCTGAGTCTCACCTGAGAAGAAATGCAGATTCATAAAGAATCTGTATTTGAGCTCTGCCTTAAAAAGGGTCTCCTCTTCCGGGCAAGTTTTCTGAACAGCCTCCTCGGATGGTGTACAGGGACTGGTGCTGAAAGAGCTACCCCACGAACACTCCCTGTGGTGGTGGGCTTTCAGCCATGTGCCATTTGGTTTGTTTTTTTAAATTAGTTTATTTATCTATTTTTTTAAGCCATGTGCCATTTGGCTGTAGAGCTATATTCAGTTCGCTGAACGCTGTTTAATTCTTGTGAAGCACAGTAAAGTGAACGAGCACCATGACTAAAACATAAACTTGCTAACATTCATTGAGTACAAGTAAGCCCTTCCCATGCATTTACTCGTGTAATGCTCACCACGATCCTTTGACACAGGTATTATTTTACCAGTGGCTCAGAGAAAGCAGGGGTTTGATTCCTGTTCCTCGGTCAGCCTCTAAATAATCTAGGGTGAGTTTGGAATCTGATGGATTCTTTGTCAAACCAGAAAAGAGAGGAAGGGGCAAGACTAGAGCCAGGACTCTCCACTTCAGGTCCAGGGTGCTTCCGTTTGCCCTGCGCTGCCTCGGAACACCGGAGAAAGGCCAAGATCCCCTGTCACCCAGCGGGTCCCGCACCTTCCACCTGGCTTCCAGGACGCAGCCCTCCCCCAGACGCATCACCCGGGAACCTACTTCCCGGCATCCTCCCCGTGCGACCACTCACTTCCGGTCCTAAGTAGGCCCGAGTAGAAGCATCATTCGGCCAGCACCCTGCTCTTGGGAAACGCTATCCGCCAGGATTCCCGGCTGTACGCCCTTGTCCCACTGTCGCCCACGCCTTTGGTCAACACAGTCCCCTTACCTGCCCTGCGCCCCCCACCCTGCGGCCCCTGGCTCCCACGCTGATGACCGCCCTCACCTCCTCTCTCTTCGCCTGCCGCGGCCTTTTACAAACACGGCCAAACTGTTCGCTGTAACGACAGTCGTTATTGGTCAGAGCCGCCCACGCGCGGCGAGGGCCCACCCCGCCTCAGTTCGCGTTGTCTGACGGGAGTTGTAGTTTCCTCCTCCTGGAGGCAGCGGACAATTGCTGCAGAATCAGGTGGAGGAATCTGCTTAAGGTTTTTTTTTGCTATGGCAAGAGTGCTCTGGACAACTCTGCTGGTACTGGAAGGCACAGACAATTCTAGCGCTGGTCATGGCTATTTCAGGCCTGAGTGAGTCCTGTTTCTGAGTAGAATTCCATCCGTCACTGATGCAAAAGTCTTAAGATTTTCTATATTTTTAGCAATGTCGGCTGCGATTTAGTGTTTTGTCAAGGGAGTGTTGTCTACCAAAGTATTCGCTGTTCCTATCACTTGTGTGTTTGTATCAAGTTATCTTTTTCTCCCTTAATTATACTCGGACGTATTACTTGAACGTTTTCCCCTTAGAAGAGGTTGGAATTGAGTTGAGTTCCCGCATGACTAGTTTTGGTCCATGGAATTGCACAGGATAAATCTACATACTCTTTGTTGACAATAGCTGCTGAGTACAAATGTGTTAAGGGTGAGGCTTGTATGTACTGGAAAACCCCGGAATGAGATTTTGTGCACCTTTAGCCTTCATCCTGCTACTTATTAATCGTTGCACTGTGGACTTGTCGCCTGAGAACTGTCAAATGAAATAACATGAATAAATAAAAAGGTGAGAGCTGTTGTTTCAGTTATATTCAGGGACTTACTGAGGACTGTAGTCAATGAGACAGTCTCTCAGCTCTGAGGAAGTGATGTGAGGAGGTTATGGGGGGAGGTTAACACATCTATGATTTTGGAGACGGGGTATGTGCAATCAAGCACACATTGGTAGAGGGGTGCTTCTGGTCACAAAGCACAGGTATCTTGGTTAATGATTTTAGTGTTTTTCTAAGTATGGAAAGATGCAGGAAACTAGGTTCATAAAATCTCCTGAAAATATCCATATGAAGTCCTATTCTCCCAATTTTTCCAGAGCACAAAGTGCCTTGTTTCTGATCTCCACCTTGAACTCCCTTCAAAGTGTGTTGAAGGTCAGTGACTGCAGTGGCTAATGACTTAATCCTTATAAAGCCAGATGGTGAGTGACATTCTTTAGTTGGCAGAACCTTAGTCTTCTTAACTACTAATAAAAGAAGGGGTCCCTTCCGTGATTAAGATTTGCTATGTTGTTTCCTAATCTGGAGGTAGGGGGAGAAGGGCACATTTTTTCTTTTCCACGGAATTTTTCCAGTTTTGTCTTTCCATTTCAAGTTTTAAAATGATCATCAGAATATCCTGGATCAGGACTTCCCTGGCTGTCCAGTGGCTAAGAATCTGCCTTCCAATATACAAGGGAGATGGGTTAAATCGCTAATTAGGAAACTAAGATCCCACATGTCATGGAGGGACTGAGGCCCCACACTGCAACTACTGAACCCACACACCCTAGAGCCCATGTGCCACAAGAGAGAAGCCCATGCACCACAACTAGAGAAAGTCCACACTATACAACGAAGAGCCCGTGCAGCCAAAAAAATTCTTTAAAAAAGTATATCCTGGATCATCTAAATGATCACCTAATAATGGTGGGGTTTCAACGTCTGGTTGTGTTTATGATTATATTAGTGCCAAGTGATTACACAAAGCAGTTGTTCTCAGTTGGGAGCACTGCTTACACATCTAGTAGATGCCATAGGTGTTGAAGTTCCTCCTCCAATGTACAGGACAGCCCTTACAACAAAGAATTATCTGGACCAAAATGTTAACAGTGTCACAATTGAGAGACTGTTGTAAAGTGAGTGTGTTTAAATTTTTTTCCAACGGAATTGCCCAAATGCATCCTAAGAGATCTGTTTTCAGTTGATACACATTATATGTTCCAAACAACCTCATTCTAAAAGAGGTTTCTTTCTTCCAAGCCAGGCACACTGGGTTCTTCAATTCCTTCTTCAAATAAGGGCTTTATACAAATAAGGGCCTTCTTTATTTCAGTATGTTAACATTTTTTTACCCACCTAATTCTCATTGTTTTTGTAGTATTTTTCTAATTGTCATAGGTTTGGGATTTTTTTTTCCGTTCTTCTTTGGCTCCCCTGGGTCTTTGTTGCAGGGTGTGGGCTTCTCTTGGGGACCACAGGCTCTAGAGTGGACGGACTCAGCAGTTGCAGCGTGTGGGTTTAGTTGTCCCTAGGCACGTGGGATCTTAGTTCCCTGACCAGGGATCAAACCTGTGTCTCCTGCATTAGAAGGTGGATTCTTAACCACTGGACAACCAGGTAAGTCCTGGAAATAATTAATTAATAAGGTAATAGTAGATAACCTTGTCTTCCTGACCTTAAGAATGTTTCTAGAGCTTCTCCATTCGCATGAGCCAACCCACTCCAGTACTCTCGCCTGGAAAATCCCATGGACAGAGGAGCCTGGTAGGCTGCAGTCCATGGGGTCTCGAAGAGTCGGACACGACTGAGCGACTTCACTTTCACTTTTCACTTTCAGGCATTGGAGAAGGAAATGGCAACCCACTCCAGTATTCTTGCCTGGAGAATCCCAGGGACGGGGGAGCCTGGTGGGCTGCCGTCTATGGGGTCGCACAGAGTTGGACATGACTGAAGCGACTTAGCAGCAGCAGCAGCAGCTTTCACTCTAATTATACTTAGTTCTTTAAGAAAGATGTCTAGTTCAAAAGTATTGTTTTCAAAACTTCCTCTATTACTTTCAAAGATAACTGTTATCTTTTTCCTGCAACTTGCTTTTGTCACTTAACATAAGATACTATGATCATATTTCTTAAAAAAAAAAAAAAATTATTTTTTGGCTGTACTGGGTCTCGTTGCTCCAAGGGCGTTTCTCTAGTTGTGGCGAGTGGGGGCTTCTAATTGTAGTGCACAGGCTTCTCACTGCGGTGGCTTCTCTTGTAGTGGAGCACAGGCTCTAGGTGCATGGGCTTCAGTAGTTATTATTCAATATGCAATCACTATGTCTAAAAGTCCTTGGAGGTCAAACGGACAAAGGATATAAACAGAAATGTCACAAAAAAGAAACACAAACAACCAATTATCATGGGGAAAAAAATCACTAACTTTACTTGCAATCAGAGAAATAAAAGAGATCATTTTACATGTCTCAGATTGGCAAAAATGAAAGCTTAATAACAATCAGCATTGGTAAAAGCGGGGCAAATGGGTGCTTTCAGACATTTCTGGTTGGAGTGTAAAATGATACAACTTTTAAGAGGGCAATCTGACAATATATATCATACAATTTTTACACTTTACATTCTTTACTCCATCTCTCAATTCTAAGTATCCTAGAGAAATAGTACACACATGCACACAAATGCATTCTTGAACTGTTGTTCCAGTTTTTTATATAAAACAGAGGTATTTTTTTGTTGTGTATTTCCAAATGGGTGAACAGTAGAGGTTTTGTTTTTGGTGATCATTTACTTACCTTTGTGATTTATTCATAATTTATTGTCTTGAGATGTTAAAAAAATTATTGCTTTCTTAAATCCATCTGCTCCTTCCTCTCTGCTTCCTTCTCTCTACAGCCCACTGAATCAGGAAGGCAGTCTGCACTAAACATCCACACCTCCCACTCCCTAACCCACTGCATCCACATTTTGTTCCTACTATTTCGCTGAAAGTGTTAGTTTTTAAAGTCACCAATTACTTCTTTATTGCTAAATCCAGTGAACATTTTTCCCCTCTGCCACACTTGACCCTTGACTACTATTTCCTTGAGTTGTTTTCTTCCTGATCTCTGCAACATTATGGGCCTTCAGTATTTCTCCCCTGTCAGGCAGCTCTTCCTCATTCTCCTTTGCAAGCTTAGCTGTCTCTGCCCCCTTCCATTGAGACAGACCTAAGAGTTCTGTCCTCAGTCCACTTTTTACTCTACTGTCTCTCTGGGTGACTGCCACTCCTTGGGTTGAACTACAGCCTAAATGCTGATGACTCCCATCTCTATTCCAGTCTGGATCTCCCTTCCAAATTCAACATCATTATCTACTGGATATTTCTACTTGAATGTGTTACGTGCCTACACCCCACATTTTGGAAGGTAGATCTCATAGAACTGGCCCTGGTTTGGTCCTTTAGTTTTAGCTCTTACCACCTCACAACCAGTATTTTAGGTGGTAGTACTATCAGCACACAGCAGAAAGCCATTTGTTTAAAATGAGATTGAGATAATTAAATTAATTAAATGATTTACTACCTACAGGGTATATATACAGCATTGAAGAAAACAGTCACCAGCTTTTAATGGGGAACACAGGTTTTAAAGATATAATCACATAAATACATAACTTAAAATTATGACAAATGCTCTAAAGGAAGACTATAAGATGACTTGAGAGGCTCCTGATTTAGATTGTGGGTAGAGAAAGGAAGAAGTTTTAGAGGAAGAGACATTTAGGTGGAGAGCTGAAGACAAACAGCAGACAGACAAGAGGCATTCACACGGCAGGGTTCTGCAATGGGAGTCCTGATCCCCAATCCACCCTGCTATGCCTCGCTTTGTGAAGCATTTGACCTGTGCCAGCTGGCTCAATATTAGGCTCTGCCAACAGAGGGAACTAGAGGAACATGCAAGGCAATGACAGGAAGGAATGTTCCTTATGGGTTCTGGTTCAATCTTTATATTCAGTGTGCAATCCAATGGATCAGTGTACAGAAGACCCAGGGGTGCTCCCCTCAGTGGTTCTCTGGACCTGTCCCCGTTGCACCCTCAGGCTACACTTTTCCTCAGTTACAGCTGCTTCTGTGGCAGTTTTGGCTGCACCAGCCTGTAACACCCTCAAAGGCTGACAGATAAAATACAGGACACCCAGTTAAACTTGGGATTCCAGTTAAACATCATATAACTTTTAGTATGTTTCATGTAATATTTGGGACTGTGCTTTCACTTGCTAAATCTGGCAACCCTAGCTCCCTCACCTGGTGGACCATTTCTAAAGATCAACTCTGGCCAATGGTAGGCAGCTCCTAAGGAACAGGTCTGGCCCACGCACATTTCTTACCAGGCTGCAGGTTCCTGTGATAATCAAGCCCACTTTGAAAAGGTTAGAAACTTCAAGTGCTCTCCTAAACCCTTAGCTTCTGCACTGTCCACTCTGCCCAGAAGTAGTAGCTTTTTTTTTTCTTTGCACTTGCAATTTTTGGACTCCTTCTAGGGGTTGACCATTTTTCACTATTTACACTAAAATTTCCCTTTTCAAATTTTAGTGGTGGTCTCTGTCTCCTGATAGGATTCTGATATATAAAGTGGCTTGCAGTGAAGTTGGGTAAGCACCGACTATACTTTAGAAGACAACTGCAGGCCGTATTAAAGATTTTGGTCATTGTTGCTCAGTCGTGTCAGACTCTTTGTGACCCCATGGACTGCTGCATGCCAGGCTTCCCTGTCCGTCACCATCTCCCGGAGTTTGTTCAAACTCATGTCCACTGAGTCAATGATGCCATCCAACCATCTCATCCTCTGTTGCCCCCTTCTCCTCCTGCCCTCAATCTTTCCCAGCATCATGGTCTTTTCCAAAGATATTAGATTACATCCTAAATATAATCTGAAGCAAAGACTTTCAAGAAGGGAAGAGTCATGATCAGATCTACATCTATAAAAGATTCCTTTGGGCTCTGATTCTGGTAGAAAGGTTAGCAGTCTGGTACCTGGATCTTTACCCTTTTCCTGGAAACCACAGGGAGCAATAAGGAAAACCTATGACCACAAACTCCCACAGACAGTATCTTCAGTGAAGCCAGGGATACAGAGAAAACTCAACACATTCCACATTGAGAAGAAGTGTGGTATTGGATGGGAGGCCAACCGAGTGCTGTGGGGGAAGGACAGGGAGTGAGGAGGGGGCCAGCAGTGGCAGACCTCAGAAATCACTTGCAAATATTCAGTCAGAGCCAAACCGTGCGTGGAGCCAGCTGTCGGAAGGACTGAACTAGTATGTGAGTGCTGGAAGAGGAGGGGGAGGGAAGATGTGTTAAGTGCCTAAAGGGTCCAGAGGAGATGTCTTTCAGAAAGCAAGTTAGGGGATCTCCTTGAAGACAAGAGTTTTGTCACTTAATGGAGCACATGAAGGAATCAAGGGCGCTCAGCTGGCACAGAACTTCTGAACAGGGCCTCATCCCAGAGAGGAACCATGGCTACGCTTTTAAGGAGACAATTCATTGTAGCCACAGAGGAGGGAGCTAAGAAACCCTGACAGGGTCTTTCCCCTTCATCCTCCTGCTGGTACTTGGTCTAGAAAAAACCAACCATTTCAAATATGAATAAACAGAAAGGAGTAAGCACAGCATTTGTACCAAGATTCTGTAATTAAAAATAAGAAAGACAGCAAAACTTACCCAGAGTTTCCCTGGAGAAAACTCACAAGAAAATGTTCCCATAAAGCAGTTGAAAATAATACACTGACATTCCAATGTAAATTTTAAAAATCTAATGAAGCAAATGCAGCTAAGAAATACAAGAATTCAGGGAAGAGCTGTCCCTAAAGTGAAACAGAAATTGGTAGAGTTTAGGAAACAGAAAAAAAAATTTTTTTTTTTCCAGAAATGAAGGTTACATTAAAAGGAACACCAGTGAGTCGGGATACCACAGGAAGCATATTAAGGAACAGAGATTAGAGATGAGAAACGCAGGGACTTCCCTGGCAGTCCAATGGTTAAGACTCCACGCTTCCAATGCAGGGGACGCGGGTTCGATCTTTGGTCAGGGAACTAAGATACCGTATGTCACGGTGCCAAAAAAAAAAAGCAAACGAAAAGATAAAAATAATTAAGAACAAATGATAGAAATCAATGACAGGCAGAGGAAATCCAACATACAACTGGAGTTGCCAAAGAAAACCAAAGCAGTGGAATAGTACAAATATTTATGAATATAATTCAGGAAAACAAGAAATATTAGCTTGGTGCGTGTACTTAGCTCAGGGAATGTTTCTTTTCTTACACAATGTCTTCCCTGGTTTGTCTCTTCCCATCTGCCTGATTTTCCAGTATTTAGTCTTCTCACATTCTCCATAGTTCTGTGAAACTTCTCACAATATACACCCCGACCTCTAGAGAGCCTTAAGTCTGGCCTGCTGACCATCAATCTGGATTGGCTGCCAGGTCTCTTCACAACTGTAATGCTAGGACTTCCTGTTATCTCACTCCTGTTTGATCCTGTTGCTAGATACTACATCGTATTTTTTTTCCTGACTTAATTCTTGTTCTGATGGAGTTTATCCAGTTTATCCCTGAGAATCAGTCTTCTATGAACTTACATATCTCGTCTTTATTCTATTGTGACCCATGACATAATTCATTTACACTTCTGAAAACAGTGCCCCACTGATTCCTAGGTTCAATGTTGTCATTGGGTATTTTTCTCAATCCTTTTTCTATCTGGTAAATTTTAGGATGGGCCCCTTAGAGGCTTGGCGTCCTAAAATTTCATAGTGGTATGGCTTCATATGGATCTTTCCTATTTATTGTGCAAACTCAACATTAGCCTTTCTTCAATCTTAAAACTCAAAAAAATCATCAGGGAAATTTTCCTTTATTTAATAAATTCTACCCACTCCCCTATTTTCTGTTTTCTTCTTGGAACACTTAATGATTTCATATTATAAACCTCCTCAATTGATCCATATTTATTTTTTCTAATTTTGATTTCTGTTCCAGAACATCTCCTTGTCTTTTAATACTCTCACTGAATGTATTTATTCTCATTTCTTGTTGTGACATTTTATCAGTATTCTGTTTTAATTTCTTGAATACAGTATAAGTTTTCAGATTCTTGAGAGTTGCTTTTTATTTAGTTCTACCTTTTGCAATCAAAGTTTTTCTCAATTTCTGGTGACCTTTGGCTGACTTCATTGAAAAGTGAAGCACTAAAAACCTGTTTGGAAGGTTTGTGTACATGGGCAGGGCTTACTGGTCAGCAAACTCCACTCGAAGAGGTCTGGTGGCCAGTTACTTTTCGGTTTTGTTGTTCGGTTGCTCAGTTGTGTCTGACTCTTTGCGATCCCATGGACTATAGCATGCCAGGGTTCCCTGTCCTTCACCACCTCCTGGAGCTTGCTCAAACTCATGTCCACTGAGTCGGTGAGGACCCTCAGATATCAGCATCTGTCTTTTCACTCAAGAGCAGCTTAGTATTTCCACAGTAGGAGCCTCTAAATCTTGCGTGTTTAAGTATGGTTATTGGTCTTCTAGAGCTGAAAACAGATAAGCTAGGGATCTCATTTATCTAGTATGTAAATCTGCTTAACTCCTACTTTCTGTGCAGTAACTCATTTAAGCATATTAACCCTGAGTCAAAAATCTACTTTTTCCTTTTTTAGGTGAATTACTATTAGAATAACTTCAGCCTCCAACTTCAGAGGCCATAATGTAAAGTACTACTCAACTAAGACTCATTCATATACATTTTACTCAAGGTTCTTAAATTAAAATTTGTGGTTTTAGAGGTATGTTCTTCAAGTTCTAAACAGTCAAAATGTAGTCACTGGAAAAAAGGCAATAACCCTGTACACAAAGATTCTGTCTTTAGAAATCATCACTCTTTCATTGAAAGGGTTTGCTCTTTATTTCCTACAAACACAGTTTATTTTTCCAATTCAACTGTAACCTCAAGAGCACCCTGTAGCTCTTAGTAAACTCAACTCTAATTCTCTACGCAAACTAGTCCTTATCAACCGTCTTTTCCAAAGCAATAGAACTCTTAACATACATACAAAAGGAAGCTGAGCAAGCACAGAAACAAAACAAGAATAAAACTAGAATGTGAGTCTCATTTTCCACAGGGAGAGAATATCAACAAGGAAAATGAGATCCTGATTTCATATAATAAGTTTTCTATAGCAATTCTTTGCAGTATCCCAATGCAAAGCATGGTTTCTGGAATAAGATTAAAAAGAAATCTAACAAATACCTGAGTGAATATAACAATATGGCTAGACCAAAAAGAAAAAAAAAAAATCTCACACACAATAATCACTGCAAGAAGATCCCAAAGGTTATAGAAAACATAAAGGAACTTTAATATCCAAACAGTCAGGGCAATGAATACTGGATTAATGAACCCCTTAAGTGTGAATCACTTCAGGTTCTTTACAGTACCAGATGTATTTTAAAGTAAAATCTGAATGTATATTGCAGAGAATGAATTCATTTTAAAGACTGTAATTTCCTTACCGGATACTAATACCAGTATGATTTTTAGACTGTAAATTTTTTAAATGATTTAACACTGAGAATAAGATTTAAAGCAAAGTTAGCAATGTTCCTGAATTGCAAATTTGTTCAGTAGTAACCCTTTGAGTAATACTACTTTCTTCTCAAAAAGTAGTCTGTACATTTTAGAATTGTGCAATAAAAAATATTGGCTAATAAAAAGTATTACTTGAGATAGTCAAAATGAAAGGAAAACTACACTTTTGCTTAGATTATTTATGCCCAAATAATTTACCCTGCAGTCCACAGATGTATAGGACATAAATTTTTTTTGAATAAGAGAAAAACAACGAGGGTCCTAAAACAGGAACATAAACCAGAAGAATCTAAAAACAGCATCCTGTTATTTCATTTTTTGAGTATTTCATTTAAGCTGCTTTTGGTTGCATGCCCTGATCTGTAGAAGTTAACAAGGAAATAAAATTTCCAAGTGTTTACAACTGCATAGAATTGAGCCCCAGAGAATTACACATTTAAGAGCTGTCTTTCCTGGGCTCTGGTTTACTGGAGTATTGGCTTAGAGACCAGTTCAGGCTCCTTTGCTGCTACCTGCAGAATACAGGCCAGGAATCTCTTAAGATTCCATGGGCCTTTTCTGTTCCTAAACAAAACATGGGAGCTCTCTGGTCTTAAAAAGAACAACCAAGCATCCAAATAGGTATAGTGGGGATCCTTTCCCTTTGTGAGTCAAACAGGAGAGTTTGTGACTTTTATTGAAAACAAAACAAAACAAAATCTCCCACAATTGTTCTACGAGACTCTGAAATGTACTAGAAATTTAAAAACTAGAACAATGCCATCAAAGATTAAACTTCTTAATGCTTGGAGCCAACCCAAAATAATAAAACTAGGAACTCCAGGAAAACAGGTACCAAAAGAATCAAAGTAATGATTGCACTGAGGATTCTCCTCTTGGAAGGCGGTTTAAGGAGGTAGGATTTCAAGGGTTTTTGTATTTTTTTGTTTATCTTTTGGCCTCTGAACATTTTAAAAATGCTTTGCCCGGCTGGTCATTCAGGCTAATTTTGGAGTTCACAAGGAACCCCATGCCTGACATAAGGATATTCTACAGTTTCACAGCTATCATTTGTACATATTAAAATCAAGTTGATTTACTCTTTTTGAGTAAATATAACTAGAATATGGCAAATTAATATATTTTTACATACAACTTTGTGTCTCAAAATTCTTGAAAAACAAGAGCTGATGACTTTGTATTCAAAGACTACCAAAGTGTGTATTTGATATTCACATGCAAACAAAACTTTATAAATCTCCTGTCGACTCTGCATGATGCCTTTAAGGAGGAAATGACATACAAAGTTTGGTAACTGTGCAAAATATTAAATTGCTAAAACATTTTACATAATGAAATAATACATGTAAATATAGAAGTTGACGTATGAAATTAACATGGGTTCATAAGAACTTATCACATTTCAGAGATTTTCTTTAGTAACAAGTTTTTGTTTTTATAATTCCTGGTACACAGCAAAGTTTATCACAGAAGATAAAAACCCTTTTAAACAGATTCAACAGGGAATTCTTGAGGCACCTTCTCATATAAAACACAAGATGAATACAATTATCAATCCATCTGAGAAAAGTTTTCAATCTAAATGAACATCATTTTTTTTCCCATTTAAGTGTATTTTACAGAACTTTAATAAGGCAAGACAAATTTGTGAAAAAATGTAGATACAAAAATGATGTAAACTAATAATTTATATTTAAAAACGGCAGAGGAAAACAGTGGCGATGGGACAGCTCAAACAATGCCTATTTCAAAAAAACCTAAAACAGAATTGTGCATTAGCTGAAGATTACAAAGAACTTCTAGACTCTGCACAGTTTTGGTTTTTCTTTTTTTTTACATCTTTATATTACATGTTTTAAATCATATCAGGAATGCAAACTAGAACTGCACACTACTTCAGTGGAAAAAAGTTCAACATTGTGCAATTTTCTGCCTCAATTTTAAAAAAGTGGCAGCAATCCCTGCATTTGTATTTGAAACAAGGATCTGAGAAACTTTATCAAAAAAGGTAATGAAGGCAAAAATTGGCAGACATCCAGCATCTTGTTTCTTTTTAAAACAATGTGGATGATAAGTAATTTCATGATTGAAAAATGAATCTTTTAAATAAATACACTGTATCTGACATTTGCACTGACTGATTTGATAAATCTGTAAGTAAACAACGGCTTTACTACTCCCTGTAGCCTTAAGCCCCTGACTTTAGATTCTGGAGTCCTTTTTCACTGGGTTTCATACCCTGCCACTCGGTACCCTGCAGGCTGATTAGGCATCATGCTGCCATTCTGTCCTGGAGGTGGCTGCACTCCATAATTTGGTCCCATCCATGGTGGAGAAGACTGTGTCTGACTGGTGGAGAATGTGAAAGAAGCAGAGGGGAAGGGAAATCCACTGATTAAAATAAAATGTAATGCCAAGAAGAAATTACACATATGTGGGAAATATCCTTTTTCTTAAGCCCAAATATAAGAATAATTGTTATGTCAGAGAAAGCAAAGGCAAAAGGTTTTTTCTTTTAAAAATAAGCATCCATGTGGCTTTAATTTGTACGGTTTAATTCTGTTAGTTTTACTACAGCTAAGAAAATACCCTTTATCTATAAACATTTATTCCCTTTGAATTCATAAAAACTCATCTCTAATTTCAGAACTGTTCTCCTGGGGTTTGACATATGTTGAACAAGCCACTGTCTCAAAGAATCTTGATCATCTGGTATAATACGGACTTGCATTTATATTACTCAAAGAAGAAATTAAAATATTTATTAGTATATGTAAGCTTATAAATATTTCAGCATAACAAGATTCATTTTAAATAAAAACTGCAAAGTGTTTTTCAGAAATTTAAATAAAATCGCATAATTCAGGATGTATAGAGAAGTTTTTGTATAACAATGTATGAATAAACCCTCTGCACAGGAAAAAAGCCTAATGAATAAAGCAACTAGGATCAAAATAACTGTATCCAAGAAAGGCTAGTGACCATTAGTCACATAAAAACCTTAACAACTATTAAGTTCCTATTTCTTACTTAAATATTTGTTGAGTCATTCAAGCATTACCAAAGTCCTTATAATGCTGGTTATAAATCAAAGCAACACATTTGCAGGCAATTTTTTAAAGATATACACTTAAAACTATAATGTAAAAGACTTTCTAAGTCCTTCAAAGGCTACGCTTTAGATAGAAGGCCACATTACCTGCTAATTACTTAAAATCTCTTCTTAAGTTCTTGACATTTTCAAAGGTTAATAATGAAGGAAAAGAACAAGTGTGCTTACTTAAATCCTTGCTGGTTCCACGGCTGGCCATACATTCCATATGCAGGTACTTGCCAACCATTTGGCATATACTGGCCAATTTGTTGAGCATTCCCATACCACTGGCCCCACTGGCCATAAGCTTGTGGATATCCAATTTGATTTTGCTGTTAAGTAAAGTTATAACAGATAACTTAGTATTATTTGAAATTATAGGTGCATATACAGTCCTTATATACCACAAATACATAGCCATAACACATAGGGTCATCATTACAATGACAACTAAAGGATAAGCAAAAGTAAGTTGTCACTGCTAAAAAACTGCGAGGTCATACTGCTTCAACTCTACAGTGATGCTCTAAATGCCATATTCTTTGAGCCAGCAGGTAATGGCCTAGAAATAAATATTAAACTCAGGATAACATTTAAGTGTTTTGTAAATTATCCATATGACTGTTTCCTTTAGATAAGGAAGATATGAAGACTATGCTTATATTCAGTTTACTTAAGAAAGTTATATAGTTTAGGATTTTCTCAATCCTATCTTAATGTTACATTTACTATTTCCTCATAGAAATGTTTGTGGGATCAAGTTTGAACTACTAGAGCTGCCTGGAAAAACAAAGGTGGCAAAATCTAGAAGAAAACACCAAAGTCCTAAATATATTTATAGCTTTTGTTTCAACTGAATTCAAACATGCTTGTGAGTTCTCCGAATAGTACGTAAGTCTACTAAGAATTAGAAAAAAATTTAATACCCTGTTAGGTTTGTCAGAACATTTTAAAATCCACTGTGGTGTGAGCATGAGTCAGTTGAGGCAGTCACATTCATCATGTCACCACTGCATCCATGAACCATCACTCTGGAACTATAATATTATACATGTAGGAAGAGCCCCTATATGCCATCATTGTAGCTAGAAACATTAACAAGGATTATTAACAATTTCATTTAAAAATACCTATTAGCCCAGCCATTACTTTGCAAAGTCAAGAACCCTCTCACCTGTTGCACAGGATTTATCATATCGAGAGTTTCTTTGCCCCAATAGCATTTCACAACGTGGCCTTCAATGGTAGTTCCATTAACAGAAACAATTGCATGTGCTGCACTTTCATGGGAATTGAACCTATTGAAAATAATATGAAGAATTACAATATACACTGTTTAAGGTACTTATACATAAAACATATTTGAAAAAATCAAACTGGGCCTGAGGTAAAACAGGAATTTAATATAAGAGAATAAAATGGCTTCATTTTTTGGAGAAACTTGTCTTAATAGAAAATGATTTGCCTTTGTATTGGAAGGAAGGAGTTATTGCGGCGAATTTAATAAAAGCTAGAGAAATTTCTATTTCTTTATAACCAAAGTAAATTTTAAAGAAAATCACTAAGTTAAAAGTTCAAAAAGATCTGGAGGTAAAAGTTTTTTTAAAAACCACACATACCGAACAAAAGAATATCCTTTATCTGGAAAGACTCGAATTTCCATTATTTGTCCAAATGGTGAAAAAGTCTGACGCATTAGTTGTTCTGTTAGATGAAAACCAAAACCGCATTAAAATCCTACAAATATCAAGTACTTCAAAATTAATCTTAAGATGCCACATAGGTAAAGATGCCATACCTGTTAGCCCAGAAGTGACGCCTCCACAGTACACAGTACAGTTGCTTGGACTGGACTGATTTACGACTTCATCGTATGATAGTTGTTTGGTGTTTGCTGGGGAGAAAAGTTTAATATTTTTAGTTCACGAAATGTTCAGAAAGAATAAAGCGATATAACTACACTATTGTAATGGTAATATTTATCTTGATCAAAATGCTTGTTTAATACATATTACAGTTTGATTAAGGATTAAACCTCCCCGAAGAATGTCTAAATATTACTCAATATTTTCTGATTAATAGGAGACTTGACATTAGAGATATTACTTATTATTTATAATTACAAAAATGAAAACTAAGTACATTTTTGAACAGTAGTCTTGATTTGCTTCTCATCTATTTCTGCAATAAGTCTCCGGGAACAGCTCTAACATTTAAAATCTAGTGTTTTTTCCTCCAAAATTCCACATTTCCTTTTCTTCTCCAATACACCTACACTCATATGTACTCTTTGGAGCTGGAGGCTTTCGGGTTGCCCAGTTAGTTCTGATTTGTCTTCCACCAAGCCACTGGCCACCCATCTGTTGAATGGCGTTTTCAGCATCCTGTTCCACACAACATTAGAAATAACAAAGAAGCCACTATTAGTTGATGTTAAACAACTGTTAGCAAAAGAGAAAACTCATGGTTGCTTTCCACAAATGTTTTCTTAATGAAATACTTTATGATATACACAATATATGACAGCTTTCCTAAAATACAATGGTGGTTTTGTTTATTTTACAATGGTGCTTTTAAACTGTCTTTCTTTTACCTCATAAGGGCTTTTGGGGATTTTAATCACCTGAAAGACTTGAGCCCAAAAGCCCTTGTGAGGTAGCCATTGTCAAGTTCACGTAACAACCCAGACTATTATGGATGAAAATCTCACTTTATACAATCCAACAAGCTTTCAACAATAGTGTTTGGTTACTCATTCATCTTACAAGCAAATACTGAGCAGTCATCATGTTCTAGACAGCAGTTAACATTAAGTGCTGGGAATACAGTCAAAGAGGCAGACACGGTCTCTGCTGCCATGGAGCTTCCATTTTTTGGAGGGGACAAATAAAGTAATTATTAGTGTGGTAAGTGCCATGACAGAAACAAAAGGCTGAGAGCAAGAATATGCCACGCTGAGATACAGGGATGGGAATCTACCTTAGGGCAGCACGATTAGGGAAGGTCTCTTAGAAATGACTTTTAAGCTGAAACAAGAGGAAAAGGAGCTAGAAAAGTCAAAAACCCAGAGTGTTCCTGGTAGAGGGAAAACCACTGCAAAGTGTGTTAAGGCAGGCAAGAGTTTGGTACACATCTAAAAGAAGCATGTGAAACACGACTAGTTTCACTGGAATCTAGTGTGCCAAAAAGAAAAGTGTGAGAAGAAAAAACTGATTATTTTAAGTAAGAGAGTATCATGATCCAATGTATGTCTTAAGGCCATCCTTATGTTTTAAGGAGAACAGTTTGGGGAGATAAGACAATAAAAAAATACTTTATAAGACCAATGTAATATTCAGAATAAAAAAGAATGTTGGTGACCAGGACTAATACAGTGAAGTCACTCAGTCGTGTCCGACTCTTTGCGACCCCATGAATCGCAGCACGCCAGGCCTCCCTGTCCCTCACCAACTCCCGGAGTCTACCCAAACCCATGTCCATCGAGTTGGTGATGCCATCCAACCATCTCATCCTCTGTTGTCCCCTTCTCCTCCTGCCCCCAATCCTACCCAGCATTAGAGTCTTCTCCAAATGAGTCAACTCTTCGCATGAGGTGGCCAAAGTATTGGAGTTTCAGCTTCAACATCAGTCCTTCCAATGAACACCCAGGATTGATCTCTTTTAGGATGGATTGATTGGATCTCCTTGCAGTCCAAGGGACTCTCAAGAGTCTTCTCCAACACCACAGTTCAAAAGCATCAATTCTGCGGCGCTCAGCTTTCTTCACCATCCAACTCTCACCTCCATACATGACCACTGGAAAAACCATAGCCTTGACTAGACAGACTTTTGTTGGCAAAGTAATGTCTCTGCTTTTCAATATGCTATCTAGGTTGGCCACAACCTTCCTTCCAAGGAGTAAGCGTCTTTTAATTTCATGGCTGCAATCACCATCAGCAGTGATTTTGGAGCCCAGAAAAATAAAGTCTGACACTGTTTCCACTGTTTCCCCATCTATTTCCCATGAAGTGATGGGACCAGATGCCATGATCTTAGTTTTCTGAACGTTGAGCTTTAAGCCAACTTTTTCACTCTCCTCTTTCACTTTCATCAAGAGGCTCTTTAGTTCTTCTTCACTTTCTGCCATAAGGGTGGTATCATCCGCATATCTGAGGTTATTGATATTTCTCCCGGCAATCTTGATTCCAGCTTGTGTTTCTTCCAGCCCAGCGTTTCTCATGATGTACTCTGCATATAAGTTAAATAAGCAGGGTGACAATATACAACGTTGACATACTCCTTTTCCTATTTGTTAGTTAAGTGTGAAGTAAATGGAGCTGCAGATGTAAGATTCAGAGCCATGAAGAAAGACTGAAGAGAAAAGAAAGCATCCTAGATAGAGCCCTGAAAAAGAGCAAAATGTGAAAACTGGATAAAGGAGAAATTGCGAGCTAAGGTGACTAAGAAGGAATAGCTAGTGATGAAGGAAGAAACCCACAACAATGTACTGTCAGAGAGCCAAGCAAGCAGAAATCTATAGGTGAACTTGAAAAGAGTAGGCTTGGTACAGAATAAGAATAAAGCCAACTTAAGAGTAGATGGAAAAGGACGTGGGGTTCAGCTTTGGTTTGCCTATGTCAAATGTGGGCTTAACCTAGCACAAAAGAACAGGTAAATTTAAGGCTAAAAGCTGTCCTTGAGACACATAAAAAGGAAATGATTCTTCTTAAAAAAGAAACAAATATTGCTTTCCACACTAACCAGTCTGAACTCCATAGCTGGTTGAACTGTGTCGCTTAAATTTATATGAAGTCCTATCTATCCAGCCTCATAACTGTGAAAGCGACCTCATTTGCATTTGAAATAGGGTCTTTGCAGGTATATTAGTTAAGATGTGGTCATACAAGTTAGGGTGGGCCCTTTTAAAGAAGGGCTGTTATAAGAAGATGAGAAGTTAACAAGGACACACACAGAGGAAAGAGGGTCATGTGAAGACAAAGGTAGAGACTGGAGTAATGCAGCTACAAGTCAAGGATGCCAAGGATTGCCAGTTACTACCAGAAACTAAAGAGGGAAGGAAGGATACTTCCAGCGTCTCCAGATGGAGCATGGCCATGATGACAACCTGATTCTGGACTTCTATCCTCTACAACTTAGAGAATCTTTTTATTGTTCTAAGTCATTCAGCTACTTTGATACAGCAGCCCTAGAAAACAAATATAATTACATGCTCATATACAACTACAGGAAAGACTTCCTCCACTGTAACAGGAGGAAGAGGGAGAAGGTGAGAGCATTTAATGTAGGTTTGGTGGTAGAAAGCTGAAGGAATTTCTGTATGATAGCTTTTACTTTCTCATTTGAAGCTCTGGGTGATGATGGAGAAAAAGAGTGAGGAATATTTGAGGAGAAATGAGGGAGCATGAAATAAGTTTTTCAAAGAACAGGAAATCAATTTTACTAGAAAAACACAGGTTTACAAAGACAGTACCATGTATTTATCTATGTGTAACTGCTAAATTAGAAGTGAAACGAGCTGACTCAATTTCTATCTAGCAACAGTTACTTCAGAGTAGGCAGGGAGGTATGTTCAACCAGTACTGGAGTTTGCCTAGGACACACAACACAGGAGAGGCAAGGGAGCCAGGGGCAATCGCAATCAGTGCTGTGGCACTTCGCAACACCAGAGAATGGCTGCCAATCACATAGCACAAATTTACAGAAACTAAAATATAAATTTGGGAAGATCAAATTGTATCACTTATTCAAAGTTATATACCTCTTGTGTGATGGCTGTCAGGATTATCAGGATTATAATCCATGTCTGGTAACTACAGAGGTCACACACAGACATCCTCTGCTATATCTGACTTTCATACTAACTATGCATTTAATAGTGACATATAGCAGGGGAATATATTCCATAATCCCAAATGCAAAAAAGTGCGTTTTTACTCCACCCAAAGCCCTCAACCTATATCACCAAGTATCACAAAACATTGACAACCTATTTATCAATCCTTTAAGGTAAATGTGGCTATCAATTCATTGCATGAGGTATTCTTCTACCTTCCTTAAATATTATGCTGTGATTAACAGTAAAGCTTTAAGAACTAGTTACAGGCTCATAGTTTTTATTTTCTCATCTCCTTTTACACCTGGTAGATGGGACCATACATGACAGAGCTTTTACATCTTCACTTCTCAATATGCTTTACCATTTGCAATTTTTCTTCTAATATACAGATGTTTCCTGACCTCTTAGATTAATACCTGCTTCTTAGAAGACAGTCACTTCATGAGAGGAAGATGATAGTTATAAAAGAATCTGGTTGAAAGATACGATGCCACTGTGCAAACAGCTGACACACAATTAAAATGCATTCTACCTTCTTTTGTTTTAACTTAAAAGCCATGTTAAGGACTTCCTGGGTGGCGCAGTGGATAAGAATCTGCCCACCAATGTGGAGGACATGGGTTCGATCCCTGGTCCGGGAAGATTTCACATGCTGCGGAGCAACTAATCCCGTGTGCCACAACTCCTGAAATCTTCGTGCTCGAGGGTCTGCAACAAAAAGTTGTGCCCCCCACACTCCACAACTAGAGAAAGCCCTCTTGCACCAATAAAGACCTGGTACAGATATGAATTAAGAAAAAAAAAGGCCATGTTAACATTTTTAGGGCTGATTTTTTATTTGAAAAGTAAATTTTGGAAAAGTAAAATGGCTGCAAGCTGGCTGTTACAGTGAGTATCTGCATAGGGAGGAATAACCAGACATTAGTTTCAATATAAGCAGACACGAACTAGAAAATGTAAGACAATTTGACACTAGTTGGCATAACTGCAGATGTTTTTAAAAACTCAGAAGGAACTGGTACAATAAATGATGCTTATAAATTTCACCTGAAGTTATCAAGAAATGATACCTATTTCAAATACTCCCTTTACTAAAGAAAATCCTTTCTAAAACACATTTCATAGTATCAGAAATTTTAATGGCTCATTCTAAGGCACTCTTGCACAAAAAACACAGTATTTTTGCACATATCACTGGCAAACAATCGTAACATAGAGGCAAGACAATAAAATCAAAGGTTAATGAAACCTGAGTGTATAATCCAGGATTAATGCATATAAATTCTCCTACCATCCACCTCTACATTTTTAGAAGTGTGATATCTCTGCTTTAATTGTTTGGAATCTTGAGTCATCACACTAAAAAAACTATTCACTTGAATTAGTAATATAGTTACAAGGTTCAAACTTCAGATAGTACAATACAGCTAGAAGTTTCTTGCCCTCCTGCCCATGTGCCTCTCATTACCTAGCCCACAAACAGGAAATCTTACAAGTGTTTTGTTAATCTCTGCAGGGGGAATGCAGGGGGAAAGAAATCACCCCCACCCCGCTCCCTGCCACGCACACACATATAATATGCTGTCTTCTTTACACAAAAAAGTTTTTTTACCTGACAATATCCCATGGAAATCTTTCCATAACCAGGACTTACAGAGGTTCTTCATTCATTTTCCTTTTGTAAACAGCACAGTATTACATTATATGGAGAACATACCAAAGATTTTATCCAGCTGTCATAAATATAAGCCTTTCTTTCTCTATACCCTCCTTTCACCTCTCATTTGACAAACTATGCTATCCTTCCTTTTCTCTGCAAAACTCAGAAACTTCAAGTCTATGCAAATCCATGTTCAATAGTGTTTACTGGATGAAGGAAATGATGAGACATTTTCAAATACATTAATATACTATTTTTAGAAAAATTCCCACCCACCAGAACATTTTATTAGTTACTTTTAAATTAACATGGGAATATAAAACAGGGAGAAAACAAATCAAATATATAAATAAGATACTCAATATCTATCCTATCTTTGGATGATGATTTAAACACCTCTACTTTTTATATCCTGAAAACATTTTCTCAGTACTTTGCACGCATCAGGTGCTAAATACATGTGCTTAGTTGCTCAGTTGTGTCCATCTCTTTATGAGCCCATGGACTGTAGCCTGCCAGACCCCTTTGTTCATGGGATTCTCCAGGCAAGAATACTTGAGTGAGCGGCCATTCCCTTTTCCAGGGGATCTTCCCGACCCAAGGATCGAACCCCAGTCTCCTGCATTGCAGGGGGATTCTTTACCATCTGAGCCACCAGGGAAGCCCAAGGTGCTAAATAAATGTTGACTAAATAACCAAACAGGAGAAAGAAGGTATCCTCCAGTAAGAGTACTAATTATCAGTGATATGAACAAATGGTATATGACAGAAATGAATAATTGAAATGAAATGAACGTTTTTGTTCTTTCTTCTAATACTGCACATGCACTTTTTATTGAGCTCACCCATTTGTTGAAAAAGGAGACAAAGCCATATCCCTTAGACTTTCCTGTCGCCATGTCTTTTACCACTCGGGCATCTCTGAAATCAGAAACAATCAGAAGTTTAGGTTTGCAAACTCTCCTCTGGATATCAAGTGAGAATTTCATACACAACTCATTTTCATGTTTCATCTTCATTAAAATGAACCTTTAATACAAATTTACCTTTTATTCTATAAAATTTATCATGTATTAGCAAATTAGGCTTAATTTTATAAACATGCAAATCAAAAACTTCTTAAATATATATGTATACACTTTACAGAAACTGCCTCCCACTTCAAAAAGTTTTTACATTTTTAAATATTAAGCATGGTAAAAGCAGCTATTCACATGAATTACTTAACTTATAGGGTTCACTGGCACACTAAATGAATGGCTTTCTTTAACCATGCAATTTATAACTTGCTATTTTATACTATATACTACCTAATCATTAAAAAATTAAAATAGAAAACTGGAAACTAAAAGAATGAAGAAGTTGTATATTCCCTAAATCAATTAATTTTTTTCATTTTCTCAGATCAGTTCACACCCCCCTTCTGAACTATGGGTAAATTTTGAGAACTTGACATTTTCAGAAATTGAAGAAAAATACTAGACACACACTTTAGTCTTATTCTATATAAGAAAAGATTTTACACTAAATTCTAAAATAGCAATCATATAAGATTGATTGGAAACTACAAGATATAAAAGCAAAATTTTAAAAAGTCAGAAAGTAAAAAAGCACGCCAACATTTATCCACTGTGAACCGTAGCTTGTAGTTAGCCAGGGCAATTCTGTCCATTCTTCAGAGATACTCTGCAAAATAACCAGAGCCCTATTATTTGAGATTGAGTGAAAAACCCAGCCATGATAGCTAAAACTCCATACCTCAAAAAATTGGACTCAAATTGTGCTTCGCAGGCAATCTGCTTTTAAGTTAGCCAGGTATGTCACAATGCTTGTTCTCTCAGGACACATGAACAAAACAGGCACTTTCACAACAAAAACCCAAGTCAGAAAGCCATGCAATATAATTTTATATTAAAGTATACATAAGCATATTTTGATAAATTTAGGAGTGATTTATTAAGTGCTTAGGGTCAAAATGACAAAGAGGTGATGGTGAAAGAGGAAAACTAATGCAAGTCACTTCTCAATATGTAAAAATACTTATGGTACACATGCATTTAATTTAAAGCTGATTCTACAGCAAAATCTGTTAGACTACCCTAAACTCAAGGAACAGGAAAAATTTAAACTGTATAAATTAGGGAAAGAAAGTGCTATAATTTTTATACAAAATATTTTAATAGGCCAACATTTACTACACAACTTTTATAAATCAAGCACTGTTGTTTAGAATCTACAGACAATACCTGACTATCATGAGAACCTCTCAATATATGTATTTATCAACGTGTCTCCTTTAATTAAAAAAAATCAAGAAGTGATGCTACCAACTGAAAATAGTTCCTTCAAATTTAGAAACACTAACTCTTAGGATAACCTAAAGCTTAGACATTATCTCAACTGAAAATTATAAAACTTAAAGGTCTTATCAAGAAAAAAATCATATACATCAGTAATCATAGTAGACTCTAAGAAAATCTACAGACTACAATTATGATACCAACATATTTAACAAAAAGAAATTATTGATTCTTGATTAAAAAGTAATGAAATTACTAAAATTTGAATGTCATTTAACTTACACTCGCCAATTGTTAAACAATCTTTATCTTAACCCCAAACTAAATATCCACGCTTTCAGAAAAGCTACTTCAATCAAAATCTAAACATTCAATAATATAACATTTAATCTGTTAAAATGTTAGAAAAGCTTTTTCTTCTTAATGTTAAGTTTCAGGAAATGTTAGCCTTGATTCTTATATTATCTGAAAGAATTCTCAAAGGAAGAAGTAGCAAAGATACAGATCAGAGTTCTTTAATCCTTTACAGTCCTGTGACTATGCTGAAAGTGGATAAAATTTACAAAGATACTACACATCAAAATGAAAACAAGCGCAAAATTTTGCATACAGAAATTTATAGAGCCTTTAAGAGGTCAAAGGTTAACACTGTCCAATCTAGATATTTGAAAGCCAGCTAACCATCATCAAAACCCTAAAACAGACAAAAAGAACAATCAAGAAATTAGAACTTTATTTTCCTAAAGTCAGTTCTAAGAGATCAAGAAAAATGTCACCTAAAAGAAAAGCCCACCTATAAACTCTAATCTTGTGACTGCCTTTAAAGTTGGCCCCTTACTTATGATCCTTCTTTGGTCACTATCCATTTTCTTCCTCCTACCAGTGAACTAAAACTCTTCAAATGAAAATTCCCAAATTCAACATCAATACCACCAGCATTTACTTTCCAGTCTCCTTCTCATCTCTGCTGTTGGTCTGTTCATCAAACCAAATCAAAGCTAGCATTTCCTTTTTTCTACTCTTCTAGCTGGAACACCAATAATAAAGCAACCAGAAACTCTAAAAACTTTGTTTTCTAAATTCAACAATTACTTCTAAGAAAGTGCAATAATCAACTTATTCTTACTCCACTACAGGCATGCTTTTCAAAATATTAAAGTTCTTTTATGATGAATGCTCAAGTGAGCTATTTATAAAAGGCCTAAACTGTAAAATTAATAACAATGCAAGCAATACAGTGCTTCACAAAATACTAAGAGGCATTATTATTGTTGTTAATAGCAACAATAACAACAACAAAAGGACAGGTATCCTGGAATTAACATTTAATAACTGCTTTTTAAACTGTTAAGGTTTCTTTTTGTTAAAATATATTAACAGAAAATGCATGGTATCATAGAAGTGCCAAAGGGTCTAAACTCCTTAGTCATAGCACAAGTTCACTAAGGATTATGACCAGGCTAGCAAGACACTCATACAAGAAACAGGATGCAGGACAGCACATTCGTCTCTTAAAAGCTAATGCTAATTGAAAAAGAATTTTAAGATAATTGAAGACCAAAGATTTATCAACGGGAAAATAATCTTTGGCTGTTAACTGCTTGAATAGGCTCTAAACAATACATTTATTCAAGTGAATATTAATACATTACATTCAGGTGTTAAAATTAATGTCCAAAAAAATTCACAACAGATTTTCAAATTACTTCCTACATAAGATTGTTTCTAATTAAAAGCATTTTAAAATTTATCTTCTGTTACTTACGATATTCTTCCAAATGGTGCAAAAGCAGCTTTTATATCTTCAGTTGTAATTTCTGGACTGAGATCACCAACAAAGACATGGAAATGATCTTATAGGGGGAAGGAAGGGGAAGTGAAAAGAAAAATACAATTTTAGAATTTAAAAAAGTGCTAAGATCTATTCAATAAAGTATTCTTAAAATAATTTATGTATTACAATAAAGTATAAGTAAAACACTATCCTATATCTAGACAAATTCTATCAGTTTTAAACATAATGAATAATGAATCAAGGTGACAATACAGGAAAGATTCTCCTATGATATATCTAATGGGAGACTGACAGTTACATTTCTACTTATAACCAATTATTATACTGGCCAAAGTAAACTAGTAATACATAACAAGTTTTGCACAAAAAAAAAAAAATATATATATATGATTTAATTACCATTCTAATAGTAATTATTCACATTCATTCAGTTTACCACTACATTAAATCTTTACCAATTAAAATAGTGGTATTATGAGTTATTAGGCTAGATTTGCCTCAGTTAAGACAGTTTACTGAAGCTAGCTATGCGATATACTTGGTTTAACCATATTTTGTGAAGAACAATCAAAGAAATACCTTGCATTCAACAGTTTGATGTTAAAGTATTTGAGTTTTCTCAAAAGCCAACAGTTTTGGTTGCCCAGACATTACACCATTCAGTTTATGTGAATCCATGTGCAAGTGAACTAAGACTGAAGGCAACAGAATGAAAACAGTAATCCCTTCACTTTATATCAGAGGCATTAAAAAAGCACTGGAGAGAAATAATGATCCCATATATGAAGTTTTCTTAAAAAGACAATGCTCAAAAAAAAAAAAAAGAAAGAAACACTTTAAATATACAAAATAGTTGGATCAACACTTTAAATGGACATACATATCAATTCTGACAAAGTATATCTGGAAAGAAAAGTTACCCCTACTTGGCAGGCCTTTAAGCAACATATTAGGTTGCTATTTGGGAGACATAGTTTCAAGTGCAACTCAAGCAATAAGATCTGGGTATGAAGCACAGAACTTGACCTCAAGGAAACAGGGTATCTTGCCCTTCAGTGGTGAAGTATTTCTAAGGCATCAGCTGCTACCAAGGGGGGAATCAGAGAACTTGAAATAGCACCAAAGTAGTGGACAAGCCACACTTGGTCAACACTGGGAAAAAGGGAAAAATATTGCCAGAGAGACAAATAGTAATACGATCCCTCCCTCCCCGCTCCCCCCAACATCAAACAAAAAAACTTCAGGTGGTTAGTGAATACCCTTTCAAGAGATTTCATTTTATGTTTAAGAAGATACAATTACCTTGTGAACGCTGTGTGCTGACAACGGTACTACCTGATGACAAAGATTAGATTTGTTCTTAAATTTATTAATACAAACACAGTCAATCATATCTTAGGATAACGATCAAAACATTACTGCAAATGTATGATGTTTATATGCTTTACAAGAAAACTACTATGTACAATAAACACAAAAGTTCAAAGAGTATAAAATATACTTACTGCTTGTGTCTTTCTTTTGACTGCTGGGAGTTGTTGCCCAATTCACTTTGACTTCCTAAAAAAATTTTTTCTACATTTATATTTCATAAAAATAAAGGTCATAATCAGATATTACAAGATTTGCATCTATGAATACAAAGGTATATGTTTGACAAGAAGCATTCAAAATTTTCTGGTCAAAATTTCAATACTTTTTTAAAAAGAATTAACAACTTTGTTTCATTAAGGACGAAATCATTACCATCTGTTATCACTGCCAATTTTTTTTTTTTGAGAAAAGCCATTTTAACATTAGCAAAAATGTAGAAAGGACATAATCTCAGAATTATTTCATTTTTCCCTTCAATACTTATTTATTTTTTAATGTACACATCTGCACATAATATTAACAAATCCTAACCGTACATAACTTCTCTATTAACATTCAACTAAAGTACCTAAATGGGTACCTAAAGTACCAATAAATTTTTTTTTCTTTTATTCTTTCCCATTAGTAGCCAGCATTCTTATGTTTCAATAAAGCCTGGTAATTCAACAGTTATCTAAATATTTACCATGTGCAAGGCACCATGAAGAATACTAACATGAACACATGCTCTAAAAGCTTCACCCCATCTTTTTAATATTAATTGTGATCATTTTCTGTAAAACAAATACAATGCTTCTAAAATGGAAACAAAACCTTTTACAACTTAGAATTTTCCAGTGCACGTCACCTTCTTTAATTACGATAGCTTACCTTACCCATTATCTTCCGCCCATTCATAGCAGCTAGTGCTGCAGCTGCATGACGATGCTCATAAAACTCCACAAAGCAATATGGATCATTTCCAGCTGTCTGTTGAAGAGACACAAAAGTCAGTTTTAAGTTTTATATACTCTCCTTACTTTAAAACTATACAAAGTTTTATACAGCTCAGTATCATGCCATGGAGAATGAGGGGCTGTTCTGCAAGTAAATGTTTAAGATAAGGCACTAAACAACAATAAAAAATAATTATTTTTATAGAAAGCTATCTTCTTCAACAGCTTATATTACACTACTATATGTAATTTAATCTTTTATTAATGACTAAATGTTATAATTAACCTTCTTAAACCTATTACTAAAATAGAAGCATATACACTCTAAAAACTGAAGACATTCTCAGATAAGTAAAGTTTTAGAATAGGTTTTAGAATGTGGACTTTCTGACATCAAAATTTTTGCCTGCTTAGAAGGCCTTTAAAAATAAAAATTCTTGGGAATTCCTTGGTGGTTCGGTGGTTAGGTCTCCGTGATTCCACTACAGGGGGCACAGGTTTAATTCCCGACTGGAGAACTAAGATCTCACAAGCCACTGTGCAATGCAACCAGAAAGAAATTCTCTCCTCTCCTCTGTTGGTGTTCAAAGTAGTTGAAGCCTGATGACAGGCAAAGCCTGGATGTTTTCTTATAAAGAAGTAGAAAAAAATACCTAATATTTTCACACCTCTTGGTGTAAAACACCAAATGGCTTCATAGTCCATTTTAAAATTCTTTCCATAATCGCCCAAGCAGAATTGTTAAAGTAAGAAACTAATTCAAAAGACTAGAATGATAATAAAATAAATATGCCATTTTATTTCATGCACAATTAACAGTTAAAAAAAATGTCCTTGGCAATGATTTCAAAGAATTTTAGAGTAAAGAGGCAACCACAAAATTGATGACATTGAAACTATCCATTATTTTATTTTAAAAGCATTAGAGAATATATAGTGTTTTTAAAATTGTATAATTCAAACTAATGCTATTCTTAATGGGAATTCTACTACCAAGATCCATGTTGACAGGCATCAGAATCAGAAAAGTGGTTAAAAAAGCGGCTTACACCTAAGAGTATAGCAATCAAAATAAATAAGAATGTTCATTTTACTTAATTTGTGTCCAGAAAAATAAAAACTATACTTTTTAGATTAAAAAAAATTCTAAGCACATGCATTATCAGCCTTTGTACTCTAAAGTTTTAGTCACTCAGTCATGTTGGATTCTTTGTGACCCCATGGACTGTAACCTGCCAGACTCCTCTGTCCATGGGATTTTCCAGGCAAGGATACTGAAGTGGGTTGCCACTTCCTTCTCTAATTCATACTCTAGGGAGAATAAAATTAATAAATATGAACATCAGTCCAACAGTGTGAACAGACTGGAATTTAGACTTTAATAATAATAAAATAATGATAAGAAGCAGGAGAAAGAGTAGTCAATCTAAGTCTTTGAGTGACCAAAGTCCAAAATTTATACAAAGTGGCAGAGGCTCCCCTAGCTAGTCTTTTTCTGTAGGTCCAGCAGTCACTAACACTTTGCCTAGCAATCTTTACCAGCAAATCAAGAAAGACCCAGACAGAGAGAGAACAGCAGCCTATAGACCTATGGAGAGAAAAGATCAGCCTGGGTTTACATCCTTGCTTTGCCTCATTTCTGTATATATTAAACAGGAATAACATCTGCTTTGTAATGTTTCTATTGAGTATTTTTGATGAGGCATCAGTATGAAAATGATAGGCAGTAAGCATTTCGTAAATGCTATTACTAAGATAAGGAAGGAGACCCAGATGAAGGAAAGACTCGTTTTAAATTCTCCATCATTTCCCTTTATCTCTCCCTCTTATCTTTTTCTATGGGTACCGGAATCTTCTATTCATTATCCAAAGGCATACAGATATTAAATATGATTAAGAGAACACTTCAGAAGAGTGTAAAGGATAAAAAAACATCTGTTGAATCCATCAGTATTATGTGTAGGTGACTCTGCCACATTAGGAGAAAAGTTTTGACTTTTTAAAATACAAGACAACAAACCAAAGCCAACTGGCTGAAGAATTATTTTTAAAAATACCAAGTTAAAAAAAGTTAAACTGGAATATAATAGAAGAGAAAGTAGTAGATACTGATACATACATGATTTTCTTTCCTGGAGAAACAAAAAGTTTAAATGCAGGAAAGACCATGGGATAAAAGGATTTCTCTTTAGTACTGTTTTTCTCACCAAGAGAATTTGAAGCTGCCTTTTTACACATATTATGACTCAGGCTTAATACCAATTACATGAGTTAATTGATGTTTTTTCTATACATTAAGGTCTGATGAATGGGCACTGCCACAATACAAGAAAAACTTGAACTGTGACCTTTAAAAATAAAGTTTAAAAGATCTTCACAGTATCAAAGTCTATTATTTCTTTTGCCTAATTTCCCATTTTAATTAATAATTGAATTTCTAGATTTGCCAATCAACTGACACCACATACAGAACAAACAATTCTGATGCCTCAATACATTTTAAAACAAGAGCCCTACATATAGTTCTCATCTGTTTTGGAAATGATTAGATCTAGTCTCTTTATTCTTTATTGAGTAAAACAAACTTGGTTGCCAAAATGGACTTATTACAAATTTACTAAAACCTCTATGAATTTAGACTGTATAAACCAATTTAAGAGATCCTGCAAGTAATGGATTTAAAGAATGTATAAAAAAAAAAAAAAGAAGAAAGTTAACTCAGTAAAATACCCTTACATCCATAATCATTTTGCAGTTTTTACAAGGTCCAATCTGGCTAAAGAGCTGGAGAATTAGAGCTTCTGTGACATCTCTGGAAAGGTTACCAACATATCTGAAACACAAAGAAAAATGATTCACCACTTAAAATTTGCTTCTTTTAAATCAGTTCCTAAAATTGAATACTCAACAGTGAATTGGGGGAATAGGCAGATCTTTGCTGTGTACTACACTATTTAGGAACTTATAAAAGTTTGAAAACTTCAAAATCTCTTACAAAACAGATGTAAGATATGTTACTTACAAATATACTAGACAGTTAGTAGAGGGAAACTAGTAAGTATCTGTTTTTAGTGAAGATTGCACAAATTAAACCTGTTGCTTTTATTTAAGTTTCTAGGCTAATCTTAGGAAATTAGCAAAATTAGGAAATTAGGAATTTAGGAGAGATGCCTAAAATCTCTCAAATGAATCATTTGATATGTAGAACAGTTCATACAATCAATCCTAGAAAACTCTGCAATTATTCTCCTTCTACAATATTACTGAACATTAAATAAAATTTCCTCAATGTTTAATTCACATGATTGTCCTAAAAGTGTCCAAATGAGGTATACTTTGGTTTAGACAGTAAACATATTTTTGAAAGATCATGAATCAATCACTATCAGCTGTTGTACATGCTCACAAAAGAAAGGGAAGCCTTTTAGTGAATATCACTGATCAGTGGAAGCAGAAAGGGAGTAGAAAGATTCTAGGAGAGACTTTTACCAGATAATATAAGTTGGTGACTAACAAAATTACTGTAAATAATGTGTTAAACACAACATGACTAGGATGATCCTTACTTTTTTAGGGGGGAGGAGGATGATCCTTATTTAAAGGGTTTATAAATATTCAAAATGGGATTTTGAAATGAGATTACCTCCAGATATGTTAGTTTTATTACTTCTGAAATCAGAGAATGTAGTCTCCCAACAACTGTAGGTGTTTTAATTCTTCTGCTAAGAATCCTTCAGGGAATGTGATGAAAGGTATCGACTCTCTCCCCAGAAAAATAAAACACCTATACATGCCAGAAAGTGTGGATTCAATTCCTTCCTTCCATTTACCCATTCAATATACTATTGAATGCTTACTATGAAGGCATAGGAATAGGCTAAAATGGCAGAGAGAAGTGCAGAGTCTTAAGAACAATGAAAAATTCCTTTACAGAAAAATGCTAGACAATAATTGTAGACAGCATTAAATTAACGATGTGCAAGCCCTACTGAACTCACTGATTCAGGCATGAACCATCAACAGATGCTGGAGAGGGTGTGGAGAAAAGGGAACACTCTTGCACTGTTGGTGGGAATGCAAATCGATACAGCCACTATGGAAGATGGTATGGAGATTCCTTAAAAAACTAGGAATAAAACCACCATATGACTCAGCAATCCCACTCCTAGGCATATACCCTGAGGAACCCAGGGTTGAAAAAGACACATGTATCCCGTTGTTAATTGTAGCACTATTTAAAATAGCTAGAACATGGAAACAACCTAGATGTCCATCAACAGATGAATGGATAAACAAGTTGTGGTACATATACCCGATGGAGTATCACTCAGCTGTAAAAAGGAACTCATTTGTGTCAGTTCTGATGAGGTGGATGAACCTAGAACCTATTATACAAAGTGAAATGAGTCAGAAAGAGAAAGATAAATATCGAATTCTAACGCACATATACGGAATATAGAAAAATGGTACCGAAGAATTTATTTACAGGGCAGCAATGGAGAAACAGACATAGAGAATAGACTCATGGACATGGGGAGAGGGGAGGAGAGGGTAAGATGTATGGAAAGAGTAACATGGAAACATATTATCATATGTAAAATAGACAGCCAAAGGGAATTTGCTGTATGGCCCAAGAAACTCAAACAGGGGCTCTGTATCAACCTAGAGGGGTGGGATGGGGAGATGGAAGGGAGGTTCAAAAGGGAGGGGATATATGTATACCTGTGGCTGATTCACGTTGAGGTTTGATAGAAAACAACAAAATTCTGTAAAGCAATTATCCTTCAGTAAAAAAATAAGTTAAAAAAAAAGTGAGATCTCTAGGCCACTTTGACCCTGTGATCAAACTTTAAATCATGTTATGAACGAACAATGAGACATTGTGTATACAATTTGAATTATACAATATCATATATGAAATATTCAAGTCAGAAAGATCTAACTTGAATTTAGCTAAGCTTAAATTCAGATATAAGTTTACAGGATATTGGGCATATAAAACACACAAATTCAGATCTGGGATATTATATAAGGTGACTTATTTGATATCTTAAAAAGATTACTGTCCTTAAAAAAAAAAAAAAGTAAAAAGGAAGACTACTTTTGATTGAGAGGTTTAAAAGACACTGACAACCTAATATTTACAATGAATAATCCTTGACTGAATCCTAGATTAGGGAGGGGGTGAGAAAGCTTTTTCTTACAGAATTCTAACTAATAAATGTACAAGAAATGAGGGAAATCATCATTAAAACACTTTAGTAATAATGTTATGGGTAAGAATTCCTTGATACACCTCCCTCTACAAAGTGAAGCTTAATTTCCCTCTCTGAGTGTGGGCAACTCTTAGTGACTCAATTCTGACAGGGTATGTTAAGAAAAAAGGGTCACTATACAGTGGACATAAGATCATGGCATCTGGTCCAATCACTTCATGGCAATAGATAGGGAAACAATAGAAACAGTGACAGACTATTATTTTGGGCTCCAAAATCACTGCAGATGGTGACTGCAGCCATGAAATTAAAAGACACTTGCTCCTTGGAAGGAAAGCTATGATCAACCTAGACAGCATAATAAAAAGCAGAGACATTACTTTGCCAACAAAGGTCCGTCTAGTCAAAGCTATGGTTTTTCCAGTAGTCATGTATAGATGTGAGCTGGACTATAAAGAAAGCTAAGCGCTGAAGAATTGATGCTTTTGAACTGTGGTGTTGGAAAAGACTCAAGAGTCCCTTGGACTGCAAGGAGATCCAACCAGTCCATCCTAAAGGAAATCAGTCCTGAGTAGAGTATTCATTGGAAGGACTGATGCTGAAGCTGAAGCTCCAATACTTTGGCCACCTGATGTGAAGAACTAACTAGAAAAGACCCTGATGCTGGGAAAGATTGAAGGCAGGAGGAGAAGGGGTCAACAGGGGATGAGATGGTTGGATGGCATCACTGACTCAATGGACATGAGTCTGAGTAAGTTCCAGGAGTTGGTGATGGACAGGGAAGCCTGGTGTGCTGCATGCAGTCCACTGGGTTGCAGAGTTGGCCATGACCGAGTAACTGAACTGAAATGATACTGAGGAGAAACAGCATCCTTCCTAAGTGCCACAATGAAAGATATCTCCTCACATATTACAGGAAAGTAAAGAGACATGACAACAAAACACATTGTATGTTGGATTAGATGTTGGAAAAGAAAAAGGACATTAGTGGGAAAACAGCAATAAAACTTGCAGTTACTAGTATTGTACCAAGGTATTAACTTCTTAGTTTTGATAATCATACCATGGTTATGTAAGATATTAATATTAAGGGAAGGGTGAAGGTCAAGTGAAAACTCTGAACCATCTCTGTAACTCTTCTATTTTTACCCAACTCGTGTGCCTATAAGAAACCCTAAGGACTGCATATGTCTAAGGGAAAAAATGGCTCTTCTGAAAATTTAATTCTAACATCTACTTTGCTAAAGCTAGGTAATCCAGTGATAAACTGACAGTATGTAGGGAACCTGCAGTCTGTCATTTACTCTGCAAAACTTCAAGATTTTTCTCAGAAAAAAATTTTCTCAAATTTTTTCTCAGAAACTCAAAATTTCTAAGTGACTTTCCTAGTTTGAAGATATTAAGGTCTATACTGCCTTTGTATTTGTTTAATGTGGCCTGCTATATAATGTAATTTCCCGGAGCCTTTATCAACTACACACAGCTGTTTAGAGTCTCTTCAGAGCAAGTTACACAAACAACTTGCTCTCAACCTTTGACACCATTACAATAAACTTTAAGTTAACATATTTAACAGTCTGTTTTATAAAACAAGTTTCTTTAGTTGTCCCATACTTTGTCCCATATTATTCTGTTTCTGAAACAAAGGATTTCCTATTAACAGCATAGATTTAAGTTACATACGCAACAGTTTTTTTTTTTTTCCTTTCAGGCTGCCAAACATCTTCCTACATTTAGAGAAATCTTCACCCTGTGGCAAACCCTGACTCCTCTTCAAAAGATGAAAAGGCTAAATACAGTTATGTAGTCTACCATGCATATGATCTAGGCTAGGTCATACTAGAGATACCAGCCCTGAACACAGAAGACAAAGACAGGGGTTACAGAAGCAGAAACTGAAGAGAATCCACTTTGGTGGCAAACAGCAGCCGAGTCCCATGTCCAGTTGAAGCTGAAGTTGTAGTATCAGGCCCTCACTGTATGTGGTAGGAGTATCCTTCCTGGGATGGTCTGTAGCTTGACTAGGACTGTGGGCCTGACAGTTGTCTCTCTTTCCTGAACATTTTCTAAAGCCAGGTTCCATAAACTTCCTGCAAGTTCTGAAAGTGTCCTCTCTCTCTCTCTCCATATATATATATATATATATATATTTTTTTTTTTTTTAAAGAAGCATGACTGAACAATTCTGAAGCTACTTTTTGAAATTCTAAGACTGAGCAATCAAGTAAATATACTGGGAATATATATATTGGCAATAGAAGCCAAGTTCTTCACAGTTGGGAGAACAGAGTTACAAATAGAGAGGGGAAAGAACAGAATGAACTCTGTAGCATCAGACAAGCATTGGAAGAATCAGTGCAAACTCTTGGGCATGTGTATCTCATTCATTTCCCAGCTCTAACCTCTAAGTAGGCCTGGTTCAAGGACCTAATGAAGCTCAGGTTCTTGATGTCTCACTGCAGAAAGAACTCAGTGAGACAAAGTGATAGGTAACAAGTGGATTTATTCACAAGAGAAACATTTCATAGACAAGAGTATGGCCCCAGTATCTTTTTTAAAAAAAAAAAAAAAAACAAATTCCTTTCATGCTTAAATTTTTTTGCAGCAATGCATTTAAAGAAATTCTGATGGATACCAAAATTGATTCTGGAGCAGCTGAAAGCCAAGATTCCCTGTCACAATGTTGACTAGACTACTAAACCAAAATGCAAATTTCTTACATTTATGTAGTTTTAGTTTTTCAAGATGCTTTTTATTCAAGAACATTAAAACATCCTTTTCTAGGTGTCCCGTGAACTTCTTGTTAACACCCTAGACTGAAGTATCCCATGTTGATATTTATAACATCACCTCTGAGATCATGCACCAATCTCATACAGAACTGGAAAGTAAATGTCCTCCTTGGGCAACTGGATAAAATACGAACTATGTATTGGTTAAAAACACTCTGTCAATGTAGTCTCCTTAGTATGAAAATTATATTGTGGTTATATAAGAGAATGCCCCAATTTTCAGATTTATTTAAGCCCTAAATGTATTGATGTTTTCTCAAATGGTTCAGCAAATGTGGGTATTAGCAACTGGTAATTCCATATGAAAGGTATCTAAGTCTTAAATGCACTATTTTTGCTACATTTCCATAGGTTTTAAATTTTTCAAAATAAAAAGTTAATCTGAGAAGTTTCAATGGAAAAAATCATCAATGCCAGTGAAAACCTGACAGTTCTGAGAGAGGATTTCATGTCAATTTAACATATACATTATTTTAAGGTGATATTAAGTTCAAATAGTTATAACACTGGAATCCAAAACATTTTAAGTATTCATTAGTACAGCTCTGGAAAATTTAACTTACAAAGAAAAGTCTGCAAGGAAGAATGCTGTATTGGGTTTGTTTAGAGCGACAATCATTGTATAAAAATGTAAAATTTGATATGAGGCCTCTGAAAATTTGAGTGAAAAACATGAGTAAATAGGTTTTAATCTAATGATAAATTTCATAAGAGTAGAGACATTTTCATTCATATCTACTACATAGAACTCTGCCTGGAATATTCTAAGTGCTCTATAAATATTTGTTAAAGAGATAACTGTAGCTGATTCACTTCGCTGTACAGCAGAAACTACAACATTGTAAAGCAATTATACGCCAATAAAATATAAATTTAAAAGAGGTAACTGTATTCTCTTACAATTATTTTTGAACATTTGCAATGTGATAGAAAATTAATCCATTTGCCAGAGTTATTCTAGTTCAGGGGTAAAAGGTGTGTATTTCTTACTAATTATGAAATTATGACACGGATATTGTATACCACAGGGAATATAGTCAATATTTTATATTAAAATAGCAATATATTTTGTAACTATAAATGGAGTGTAACCTTTAAAATTGTACACTTGTAACTTATATAACACAGTGTATCAATTATAGTTCAACTAAAAAGAAATTATGTACAACTGTAAATACTCCTACAACAGTAAATACTCGTTGTACATAGTACATATGTATGTATTAGTCACTCAGTCGTGTCTGACTCTGCGACCCCATGGACTGTAGCCTGCCAGGCTTCTCTGTCCATGGGATTCTCCAGGTGAGAATACTGGAGTGGGGTGACATCTTTTTCTCCAGGGGATCTTCCTGACCCAAGGACCAAATCCAGGTCTCCTGCATTGCAGGCAGACAGACTCTTTACCATCTGAGCTGCCGGCAAAGCCCCAAAGTGTCTGCAGCTCAAGACAATATTCTGGTTTCCTTTACATCTAAGTCCTTTACCTGGGGTTTGCTTCTGATGGGAGGAGGGAGGGACACCTTTTACTGCCATGATGGGCTGGACAGGAAGAGGAGGATAAAATGGGTGCAGGCCAGTGTCTGTTCTTTTCTCATGTGTTGGGGAGATGATTCTGCTCTTGCCAGATGGTATCTAATCTCTCCATGAACAATCTAGCAAGCTCCACTGAAGCTGAGGATGGAACTTGGTAAGAGCTACGTAGTACATAATACAAATATTATATGCCAGCATTATAACCTTGCTATTATTTAACTGTCTCTTCTTCACAAAAGACAGTCTGCTGCATGATAGCAGAAACCCTCTAATTTTATTAGTTGGCCATCTCCTTCTCTTGGATATCAGACCATATGCAGTCATCCATTCCTTGTTACTCTACAGGGATTGGTTCTTGGACCTGCCTCTTCCCATGGATACCAAAACCCATGGATGCTCAAGTTGCTTACATTTGGCTTATCATATTGAGGGATCCACATCAGTGGATACAAAGGGTCAATTGTAAACAAATCAGTCTGAAGAAAAGACTTCTCAGGTGGCGCAGTGTTAAAGAATCAGTATGCAATGCAAAAGATAAGGGAGATGGGAGACAATTCACTCCAGTATGCTTGCCTGGACAATCCCATGGACAGAGGAGCCTGGCGAGCTACAATCCATGGGGTCACAGAGTCGCACACAACTGAGCCCACACACACATGCCCAGAAGACTTATTAAGACATCCACGCTCTCAAGACAGTTCTCATTTTTAATTTTATTTTGCAACAAACTAACATTCTAGATGACTGATAATTACGCATTTGCAAACTAAAGTTATTGTTGACTTCACTCATATTCAACATCAAACCACTGGCAATTCCTGTAGCTTTATTTTCAAAACATATCCAGTATCAAATCACTTCACACAATAAGGTTGACCCTTAAACAATATGGGTTTGAACTGCGTGGATCCATTCATATACATGGATTTTTTCACTAAGTATGTACTACACGATCCACAATTAGTTGAATCCACAGATGCCGAGGTCTGACTGTAAAAGTTATGCATGGATTTTTGACTGCTCAAGGGCTAGAGCTCCTAACCCTTGCATTGTTGAAGGGTCAACTGTACCATTTCCAGAGTACTGCTGACAAGAAACTGAATACTGGCAGTCTCTAAAGAGGCAGTGCTGAACACTCATTTGGGGCAAATGAAGATATTTCCTGAGCCAGTTAGGTACACAAGTAATACTGAAATTCAGACACATATCTTACCCTCAAGAATGAGTAAAATCTTGATTCACTGCTTGGAAACTACCCGTTTTTAAAACAATTTTATTGATCACTTACCATGGATCAGACATTGCTAAGAACATATTAAGAATCTCTGACTCCCAAGGTTATTCACACAAACATTTTATATTAAAAGTAAAAACGTTGCTGGCAAAACTTAGGGTGAGCACCTACTCATACTTAATCAGGATTGGTTTGACTGGAAGAATGGGAGCTTTCGTTGAGAAGGTAGAAGCAAAGGAGGAGATATTAGGAAATGTTCAAGTATGGACTACTTTGGGGAAAAGATTCTTGGATGGGGTGTTCTGGTAAAGTATACAAGGCAAAATCAGTCATAAATGTGAGTCAAAGTTGAGGACAGCAAAATGGCAGGCTGATGAACAAAAAGGTAGGTATATGACTTGGGATGACTTACTTAAATTCTAATCTTAGCTTTTCCTCAAATGCAATATGGACACATTTACTGCAGAATTCTGATGAGGATTCAACAAACACTTGAAGGACTTAACAGTGAACACAAGTATTTGTTGAATAAACCTTCCTTCATAATTCTCCCGCAATGTCTGGCCCTCTGTCCCCAGACTAGTACCGCATGTTTTTGTAGACTGGCCTGGGAAAGCTGAAGTTGTCTTCATTATTTGATATTCCCAAATCAACATACTAAAAAAGTTAAGTTCTCAGATTATTTTTGGCAGTTTCTGAAATTAAAAATTTTGAAATAAGAACCTTGAAGACATTATAATATAAAAAGACAGGCAGTTTCTTAATCCAGTATGCTGTTGGATATTATACTTGTAGTGAAGAGGCAAAAGGGAAAAAAGGGTTCCATAAACTCTATGGGGTTAATGATTTTTTTTTAGGGAGTATTCATCTACAGATACAATCTTTCAAAAAACAAAAGTCATGTGCTAATTGCTGCATCCTAGCAAAAAGACACTAAAGGTCACTAACATGAGATAAACTCGCAAAAAATTCTACTTATTTATTAAGAAAAGTGACTATATTTTTCATATAGATTACAAAACGAAACTATTTTTTGGCGCTGAAAAAAATTGACTACATTGTATTTGATAACAACTATAATATCCAGAGTTGCAAAAAGAAACCTAAGAGTGTATCTTTTTAATGCAGAGGGTTCTCAAATTGCCAGTATTCTAAGAATAAAAACGAGAAAGCTACGTCAAAAATTGATGGGGCTTTTTCTTATTTTCGAGAAAAGCAACAAAGGCAGGATCACCTCATCGGATAGTACTTCGAAAAACAAAGGAGAATGCCTGGGGCGGGGGGAAAACTACGCTACAAAGGAATGATCCCAAACTAAGACCAGTTAACACTACAAAAATTCAGAGGTGACTAAGTATTTTAGTTAAGGTATTTATCAATTGTTGCTTCATTAAAAACTCCCCGCTCCTTCAACATGTCAATCACAAAAGTAGCAAGCGAAGATAAAAAAGCATTAAATCCACTTCCCCTCAGTTGATATATACCTCCGGGAGAGAGTTCCATTTTTAAAAAGCAGTTTCAAAATCCTTAGGGGGTCCGATATGGGGCTTTTTAATCGGGGATGGGAGGTTGCCACAGAAAGAGAGCCAAAGAGAAGTTTAAGAAAAAACAATTGGCTTTTTCCCAGTTGGCAACTGCGAGAATAAAGTTTACATCCCTGAAAATGAGTACACGGATTTTCAAGACAAAAATTCTTATCAATGAAAAGAAAATGAAAGGAAGAGTATCTGGAGAAAATCAAAGTAAAATGAAAGCGAGACGGCTGTAAAAATCAGTAGAGGTTAATCGAGAAGCTGGGGAGGGGATGGGGAAGAGAAAGAAGGCATGGGACAAAAAGGTTCGCCGAGTTCTAAAGAGAGGTTTGAATGAAAGTCTTTTCTCCAGGCCTAAGGCTGCCGAGGGCCCGGGACGAGGCCAAAGGCCACGCTGTAGGGGCAGTTACGGTGTACGGACTAATTTAGAGGCTGAGCCCCCTCTTTCCATTTCGTCCTCACTGCCTGGATCTCGGTCCCTAGACATCCAGGTGAGCGCCAGAGAGAGTAACCTTGATAACGCGGCGTCCACGGGGAACAATAGGCTGGGAAGCGGCGCAGAGCCTAAGGCTCGCTCCGGGACGATCACCATCCCGCCCCCCTCATTGCTGCCCCAGACTCACAGAGTCTTAGGCATTTCGTCCTCCATGGCTGCTGCTGTCGCGGCGGCGCCTCCAGGTCCAGCTCCCTACCCTTTACTACCTCACAAATCTTTTGAGCGGCTATGGCTGCGGGATAGCCGGGTTTCTCGGCTGACCGGAGGTTACCCCGCCTCCTTCTTCGGCGGCAATTACACTAAACTGCCGGGCCCAGCGCGAACAATGAAGCCCGAATACAAGATGGCGGCGAGCAGGGAGCCTTGGAGCAGCCAGGGAAGTGACCCGGGCCGCGCAGGCGCAGAAAAATTTTGCACTTTCAACCTCCCGGCCGCCAGGCTACACCTCAGTCCATATATTCACTTGTTGCGCAGCCGCGCTTCCAACGACGCCAGAGGGTTGTCTCGGACTGCGCAGGCGTAATGGTTAACTGTTTAACGACTTGAGTAAACATTTTTGAATTCCACCTCCAGATTCGAATGTGTCAACAGTGATTTATAGTAAAATATAAATCTTCATGGAAATGAAAAACTGTGTTTCCAGAAGAAGAAAGACTATAAAAATTACGCAAAGCGGGGACAAAAATGGCATGCGCCGCCCGGGAATCGAACCCGGGTCGCAAGAATGGGAATCTTGCATGATACCACTACACCAGCGGCGCTGACGGAAGCTAGCCTTGCTGAAATGCCTTAGGAGCAAGTACACGTGGACGTTCGTTCCCCAATGAAGATTTATTCATTTAAAAATAAAAGCTTACTGTGAGTCTATGTAATTTGTTACTTTTAAGGTAAGAAATGATTTCTTTCATTTTGGTACGGTTGAATGGATGTTCCTAGTTTTTCTGTACGGAAAAATCTCACTTTAAAAAAAAATTTTTTTTTTTTTTAACTTAAAAGAGTTTCCTAGCAGTCCAGTCGGAGAAGGCAATGGCACCCCACTCCAGTACTCTTGCCTGGAAAATCCCATGGCTGGAGGAGCCTGGTGGGCTACAGTCCATGGGGTAGCTTTCACTTTTCCCTTTCATGCACTGGAGGAGGAAATGGCAACCCACTCCAGTATTCTTGCCTGGAGAAACCCAGGGACGACGGAGCCTGGTGGGCTGCCGTCTATGGGGTCGCACAGAGTCGGACACGACTGAAGCGACTTAGCAGCAGCAGCAGCAGCAGTAGTCCAGTATTTAGGACTCCACGCTTTCACTGCCGAAGTCAGGTTTAATCCCTGGTTAAGATCCCCTAAGTCACGCGGCGCAGCCGGAAAAAAAAGTAAGAGTTTCGTTAAGAATTGTCTTCTTGGTGTTAACCAAATTTTTGAGCCACGATTATATTTACACATCTTTAAGGAATTTTTCTTTATATTTGAATTTCCTTGGTATAATCAATGTACACTGGAAAACATTTAAGAAACAGTTATTTAATACAAATCAATCCAAGAGTTCTAAAACTGAAGGAATAAGAAGATATACAAATTTTTATCCTCTTCCAGGGAGGCAGAAAAATGTACTTCAGTGTACTAATCATGCATTTTGTGTTGCATTTTAAATTATGTAAAATTTTTTTTAAACATTGGGAAATGTACATGCCCCAAAATGTGTTTTCTTGAAGTAGTTCATTTAGACTGCAGCACTTTTAATCATTTTTGAAATTGAATTTAGAATCTGTGATACATTCTTGGGATTTTATTCAAAGATATCAAATATTAATATTTTGAGGGTGAACAATACAAATTTTTAAAATGTATAATGCAGGAATTTCCTGTGGCCTAAAGGTTAGGAGTCTGGGCTCTTTTTTACTGCCATGGCCTGGGTTCAATCCCTGGTCTGGAAACTGAGATACTGTATACTGGCAGTCAAAGGAAAAAAAGTATATAAAGTGTATAATCCAGTGGTTTTTTAGTATATTTACAGAGGTATGCAGCCACTCTATAATCAATTTTAAAACATTTTCACCCCCCACCAAAGGAAACCCTTACCAATTAGAAGTCACTCCCAATACCCCATCTCACTCCTCCCCAATCCACTAATTTTTCCTCTCTATAGATCTGTCTATTCTGAACAGTTCACATTGTCCACAAAAAAATGATTAATAGTTAATCTAAGAAAGAAATAGAGGAACTTCTTTGGTGGTCCAGTGGTTAAGACTGTTCCCTCATCAGGGAACTGGATCCCATGTGCCACAACTAAGAGTTCAAATGCCACAACTAAAGAGGCCACAGGCCACAACTAAAAATTATATATATATATCCTGCATATGGCAACGAAGACCTGGTGCAGCCAGATATTAAATAAATAAGTAATTTTTAAAAAAAAAAATAAAGAAACAGAGAATTTTATTCAAGCCAGTTTATAATCAAGAGGATTATAACCTGGGAGACAGTCTTTCAGCAAGCTCTGAGGACTTTCTGCCCATTAGAGGTTAGTGCACAGGGCTGCCCCATGCTGCTGCCGGTGAAGGAGCTCCAGTCCTTGTGCACTGCCTTAGGAGGCCACCCTGGCCTGGCGGGCCCAGTCCATGGTGGATCTGGAAGTGGTGCCTGAACACTCTCTGGGAAAAGAGCAATAGGTATTCACACTGGTCTCCTCTTTTAAGCATGACCTCATCCTTAACCTGACCCAGGAGTGGATCAAACTACTGTTTGAAGCTTTCAATCAGAAACTTAAGGTGATTCAAATATATCATGTGACTAAAGTGCAGTTACACTATTGTGGTGTACATTTTAATTGAGCAGATTGACCAGTCTTCGATGTAACCCATCCTGGAGTGGAGAACTCCACAGCACAGCTCTTTCAGCTCAACCTCAGAGGACTGTCTTTCTCTTTTCAGCTAGACTCATGCACCAAGGTTCCCAAGTATGAGCCCAGTTTTGCCCATGTTCCGGCTTCTTTCCAGGTACCCCACAGAGCAACTGTGAGATGAATGTACATGTATGGTGGAAACAGCCTACAGGATACCAAGGCTCCCATGATGCCCCTGAGATGTTTCCTGGGCAACATGTATGCTGAGAGTGTAGATAATCTTTGAGATGGAAGTGGATCCTCAGATTTACGACTTTGCCTACTTGTCGCAGGTTGTGGACCCAACTTATTACCAGATGGCCCGGATGCAGGTATTTGAAATCTTAGTATATTTTGGCAATTCCTGCCAAGATGTTCTTAGCATGCTTGGCTCTCCACACAAGGTCTTCTACAAGTCAGAAGACAAGATGAAGATTCTTTCTCCTTCGCCTCACAAGCAAGTTCCATCCAAGTGTAGTGAGTACTCTTTTTTTTGGCTGCGCTGAGTGTTCCTTACAATATGTGAACTGTCTTGTTGTGGAGCACAGGCTCTAGAGCACGTGGGCTTAGTTGCCCCGGGATATGTGGGATCTTAGTTCTCCCACCAGGGAGGGAACCCATGTCCTGCTTTGGAAGGTGGATTCTTAGGCACTGGACCACCGGGGAAGTCCCATGACTGCTTTTTAACTACTTCACTCTCAGAATGAACATCTGCCATGATGCAAATACACACAAAATGAAGAGGTTTATCCTACACACCAGTTACCCTAGACATTATAATTTTAATATGTATCACTACTGTGAATTCAAGATTCCACTATCTGTAAAGAGAGAAAACACAGAAGGTCAGACAGAAACACACATGACCTACGGCAAGTGGAACAACATTCAGGAGCTTCTGGGCCATCCTGTGGAAAAAAAAACCGCTTGTCTTGCACAAGTCCTCCTGCTCAAACAATTCCAACCCATTTGGCTCCACGTTCTGCTTTGGCCTTCAACAGATGGTCTCTGAGGTCAGGCAGAACAACCACATTACCTTGGTGACTCTCTATGGCCCTCCAGGCCTGGTGCCCACCTGAGAACCATGGAGCTGTACCCTAGGAACATCAGGATCCATGCTCCTCCATGGAACTGTGTATCACATACTATTCAGCAGGCCACTCTGTGGGTTTTCTTGGACACCTCGCCAGTGTGGAAGGGCTATTGTGATATGTTAAGGTGGGGCTCAGGCTGGGTGCTCTGCCATGAGGTGAGAGGTCCAGATATTCCTCTGTCCCCCATTCTCACCTGCTGGTGCCAACAAGGGACACAGACTACAAAGAGATGCACAACTCTGCACCTTGATACCTGGACCCAGGAGTTCTCAACGAACATGTAAGGAGACGGGGCTCTGTCTTTCCTGTCCCACACACACTGGGAAAAAGTCTTTTTTGGAACTGTTTCTGTGATTGAGGACACAGGCTTTCAGGACAAGGACAAGGTCCTACCTTGGGCCCAACATGGCCTTGTGACCATTAAGGCAAGCAGGGAGCATGCCCAAAGTACTTAATGGTGACTTTTTTTGCACTACATCCACATTAGTTACTTGATGAGCTGGTTGTGGCCAGGGTGACCCACCTACCCTTCCCTGTTTCTTTCTTGTATGCACTCCCTGCCAGGCCTAGTAGGCACACCCAGCTGGTTGAAAGACAACTTTCTACCATCAAGGTATGGGCCCAGGCCTGGTTCTCACTGCTCTTGGAGCCAGTCTGAAAGGTTGCCTGTTTCCTAATTCTTCCCCAACCTGGCCGGTAGGACTGCATGTTTCCATCCTGTTTGCCTCTTTCATTTAATGCTAAGGTTTTAGCTAGAGACATCTTCCTTCTTTTGTGTGTGTTTCAGCATTCTGTTCTGCACTGTGGACTTGGCTCCCCTGCCCTGACTCTGGACAGTGTCTCCTGGCCGGGCCCATTCATGGACAAAGCCTCTGGGGCTCAAGGAGGGCTGGGGTGCTCAGTCTTTCTGTGGGATTTGCTAAAGAAAGTAGCATATGTGTTTTAAAAATATTAATCCTTTTGAAAAGAATTATAAGTTTATAATTTTATCCTGTTTTTAATATTTTGCCTTAGCAACTTGTAATTCTCATAGATGAGAATTTTGAGAGTTTTTCACCTGTGTGTACAGTTTCTTGTAAGTACAACTCTTTTGTAATAAACTCAGGTACAGCCTCACCCTGTAGAGTTTTTAACAACAAATGTGCAGAGGACCTGGCCTGGGCTCCTTTGTAGTGCCCGCGTCAATAGCCAAGCTTGTGTGGCATTCCCATAACTTTGTGACTGATTGTTTTCCTATGTAGACTGTGGCCTGGCCAGAGACCCACACACATCCCACTCTGGGGCAGCCAGAATTGTATACATTTTGAAGACAAAGCAAATGATGAATTTGCATAGTCCAAATCTGCATGTACAGATGCAGATTAAGGATTAAGAAAGAAATGTGGGAATTCCCTGGAGGTCCAGTGGTTAGGACTCAGTGCTTTCATTGCCCAGGACTGTGTTCAATCCCTGGTTGGGGAACTAAAATCTTGCAAGGTGTATGGTGCAGCCAAAAAATAATAATAATAAATAAAATAAGAAAAATATTTGAGCTGGAAATGAAAACCCTCTTCAGTTGAGAAGGAAAAGAAATAAAACACCCCCATGCTCAATCCCGCACATTAAATCCTAAGGAATTATTTTTCTGGTGCCAGAAATAATTGCTCTTTACCATCAAGCAGGAATTCCCATGTCTTTTAAGGAAATTTGGTTAACGCATAATTGCGGAAGCACAGTGCACCCTAAAGAGAAGTAGTGGTCTAAGTGAGCAGAGAGAGTTTTATGTTTAAATTTTTTTTGTCTTGCCTTAAAAATAATTTTGTTTCATCAACTCCCTCTTTGAATCCTTAATCTTTTGATAGAAGGCATTTGGTAATCAAATATTTGGTCCCTTGATGCCACCCAGAATGGTTGCTTACCTGCTCTAGGTCCATCATATTCCTCCATTCTTGGTTCTAAAAGCCTGCTCTTTCTTTCCTTTTAGGGAGGATTGTACTAGTAGAGGGGTTTCCTCTGTGGCTCAGCGGTAAAGAATCTGCCTGCAGTGCAGGAGCCACAGGAGACACAGGTTCTTCCCCTGGGTCGGGAAGACCCCCTGGAGGAGGACATGGCAACCCACTCCAGTATTATTGCCTGGAGAATCCCATGGACACAGAAGCCTGGTGGGGTATAGTCCATAGTGTCTAAGAAGAGTCGGACAAGACTGAAGCAACTTAGCACGCACACATGTACATATTGGCAGAATGTCTGGCAAGGACTGATAGTCAATTCCAAATTGTTCAATAGAACTTAAGTCAATTTTACATTGTATATGCATTGTGAATGTTCATTGTTTTATAGGGAACTATAGATGTGATCAATAATTTCAAGCAGTTTAGATGTTACTATCTTAGTAGAAGTTGGTGATACACAGCATGAAATTCAGGAAGCCATCACTTTATAAGTCACACAAACTATAATCAAAATTACCATCAAAAATAACAATGCCAGGGACTTCTGTGTGGTCCAGTGGCTAAAACTGTGCTCCCAATGCAGGGGGCCTGGGTTCGATCCCTGGTCAGAGAATTGCATCCTTCATGTTGCAACTAAGACACAATGAAAATTGAAGATGCCCTGTGCTACAACTAAGACCTGGTGCAGCCAAATAAATAAGTAAATATATTAAAAAGAGTAACAATACTGTTAGTAAAGATACGACCTCTTCCTTCCCAAACCAAACCATTTTCTTCACATCTCACTTAAACTCGAAAGAAGGTCATTCAGAATGGAAATTAAAGTCTTCATTTGTGTAACAATATGGGTTATATTAAAAGCTTCTTGGGAAGCAGTTAAAATATCAAGGGCCACGGGATTTTCTCATTATGAAAACTTCTGAATTAAGCAAGCTAATGGCTTGGTTACTTTCATTTAAGGCTTGCTGGGTGAATTTTGTTAAAGTCTCTGTGAATAATGACATCTTGTATTTCAAATGAAGGAATGAATATCGTGACTAAGTGATCATACTGGTGAAAGACTGATCCCTGTATTTTCACTTTAAAGGCAGATTGACAGGGACAATTTCAAAGGCTACCTCCTCTAGGTGACCTTGAGCATGAGTAAAACTAATAGTGCATCTTTCTAACCAGCCTGGGGAGAGCCAAGGCCATAAATTTGTTGCATGAATCCACTGGATCTTAGTAGGAGCTAACTAGTATATTTAGCATCTAGTGAAAAGGAGTATTTATGGCCATATTCCAAACAAATGTCATTAACTGGCTGGATAAGAGGGTCCCACTTAGTGATATCAGCAGTAGCTTATACAGTCCTAGAATATCTTTCTTCTAGAATAAAATTTCTAAGGGTCATCCAATTAGAGCCTTGGAGAGAAGTCCACCAACGGTACACTTGGAAAAGTTGGACATAGGCTATTGACTGTAAAATAATTGAATTAATTTAAAACTCCACATAGGATTTGTGTCCGTGATAGAAATTTGTTTATATAGAATCCAAGAAATCAATAAAAAACTATAAATGATCGTACAAGTCAGGTCCAGCATCTTAGGGTAGCTGTCTGCTTCTGATATTGTCTTCTTGTCCTAGTGTGGGTATTGTTTCCCTTCTGTGTGAGCGATGTTTTGAAGTGAGTTGAAGTCAGCAGGTCTCTCTATAGACCATCCAGTGCAGGGCCCTTTTGAAGTGGGAAATAAGAATCCAAAAGTCAGTCTCTTTCATTTTTACTGTATGTGAATTAGTTAAGAATATCTGGTAAGGGTCTTCCGTCTAGGTTGGAGATAGTCCTTTAAATAATGTCTTTCCCAGTATGCATAATCTGCCTGATTGCAGGTCGTGGGGTACTTGATCTTCTCCCAAAGATAGATTACTGACATAAGCTTTAGAAAGAAACTTGGAATGCCCTTTAAAAATTAAAGTTAACAATAATATAATATAGTAATGAGAAGCCCTTCAGGAAATGACTGCTGCTGCTGCTGCTGCTAAGTCGCTTCAGTTGTGTCCGACTCTGTGCGACCCCACAGACGACAGCCCACCAGGCTCCGCCGTCCCTGGGATTCTCCAGGCAAGAACACTGGAGTGGGTTGCCATTTCCTTCTCCAATGCATGAAAGTGAAAAGTGAAAGGGAAGTCGCTCAGTCGTGTCTGAGTCTTCGCGACCCCATGGACTGCAGCCTATCAGGCTCCTGCATCCATGGGATTTTCCAGGCAAGAGTACTGGAATGGGTTGCCGTTGCCTTCTCCGAAATGACTGTTAGGCAGTAAATTAAAAAAAAACAAAATTGAACACTAGAATTTAATATCCACAAAGTTATATTGAAACATAATTTTTTTCTCTCTAAAATTATCCTCATTTCCTGATTTGAGAGAATAGCATTGAAACATGTATATTATATGTGAAAAACAGATCGCCAGCCCAGATTCGATGCATGAGACAGGGTGCTCAGGGCTGGTGCACTGGGATGACCCTGAGGGATGGGATAGGGAGGGAGGTGGGAGGGGACTTCAGGATGGGGGACACATGTACACCCATGGCTGAGTCATGTCATTGTATGGCAAAAAACACTACAATATTGTAAAGTAATTAGCCTCCAATTAAAATAAATTAATAAAAAAAATAAAAGGTACCTGGAAAAATAAAATTATCCTCATTTCCACCAAACATAGCCAAATTAAGACTAATTTGTTTGCAAAATAAACCTGATTTCAATAAACTTGTCTTGATTATTTACATAAGGCACTAGTGATAAAGAACCTGCCTGCCAATGCAGGAGACATAAGAGATGTGGGTTTGGATCCCTGGGTCAGGAAGATCCCCTGGAGGAGGGCATGGCAGTTCACTTCAGTATTCTTGCTTGGAGAATGCCATGGACAGAGGAGCCTGGCAGGCTACAATCCATAGGGTTGCACAGAGACGGACACGACTGAAGCAACTTAGCAGCAGCAATTGATTCTATAGGCTTTTTAAATTGGCTTTGCTGGAAGTTTTCATAAGGAATCTCAGGCTGAATGTTTAAAAGGCTTCTCAAGGGCGGGAAAGCCACCTCAAGGGCTTGCGGTTCCATTCTGACTGCGGTATCTATAGATCTGGGTGAATTCTAGAGGTCTCCAGAATATCTGGAGATCCTTTACCAGCCAGGAGGTGGACTTCTTTATCTACCTATTAAGGCTGCTGAGAACCCTGCAAGCAGAGTACCAGGTTGTTTCCCAAGGGGCTTTATGGTGTCATAAAGTTCACATTAGTTCTTCAAAGCTGTTTGGTCATATTTGATTCTATAAATACCCTGTATTATGACATTCAAATCAAAGCCAAAGTAATATTACCAGTGTTTCCAATTATGTGCTGTTATAAGGAAGACAAATTCTTATTAAACTTCTCAAATAACTATATTGCCTAAAAATAAGAATATTCACTAAGAGTTTCCAAATTCTGGAATGAGTAGTTATGGAAGTGAAGTGAAGAGAAGTCGCTCAGTTGTGTCTGACTCTTTGCAACCCCATGGACTGTAGCCTGCCAGGCTTCTCTGTCCATGGGATTTTCCAGGCATGAATACTGGGGTGGGTTACCCTTTCCTTCTCCGGGGGATCTTCCTGACCCAGGGATCGAACCCAGGTCTCTCGCATTGTAGGCAGACACTTTACCATCCAAGCTACCAGGGAAGCCCTTATGGAGAAAGAATAAATACTTCAATTCTGCTTAAAAAGGTACAAGTTTCCCTGGTGCCTCAGATGGTAAAGAATCTGCCTGCAATGCAGACGACCTGGGTTTGATCCCTGGGTCAGGAAGGTCTCCTGGAGAAGGGAATGGCTACCTACTCCACTGTTTTTGCCTGGAGAATTCCATGGACAGAGGAGCCTATGGACAGTCCATAGGGTTGCAAAGAGGCAGACATGACTAAGTGACTAACACCAAGTTGCTATAAGTCATTATTAGCTTAAGGGGAAAGATTTCCTTAAAACTGGAAAACAAATATTGAAAGCCAATAATATTTCAGACAAAAAGTCGTAAAAATTATAACCATGTTCATCAGTTCATTCAGCCCTATTGTAGCTAATTCTTGTTGATCTTGATTGTCTGTTAAGGGTTTATGAAACCATCATCAGTTTTCCATTCAGTTCAGTTCAGTCACTCAGTCGTGTTCGACTCTTTGCGACCCCATGAATCGCAGCACGCCAGGCCTCCCTGTCCATCACCAACTCCCAGAGTCTACCCAAACCCATGTCCATCGAGTGGGTGATGCCATCCAGCCATCTCATCCTCTGTCGTCCACTTCTCCTCTTGCTCGCAATCCTTCCCAGCATTAGGGTCTTTTCCCATGAGTCAACTCTTCACACGAGGTGGCCAAAGTATTGGAGTTTCAGCTTCAACATCAGTCCTTCCAATGAACACCCAGGACTGATCTCCTTTAGGATGGACTGGTTGGATCTCCTTGCAGTCCAAGGGACCCTCAAGAGTCTTCTCCAACACCACAGTTCAAAAGCATCAATTCTGCGGCGCTCAGCTTTCTTTATAGTCCAACTCTCACATCCATACATGACTACTGGAAAAACCATAGCCTTGACTAGACAGACTTTTGTCGGCAAAGTAATGTCTCTGCTTTTAAATATGCTATCTAGGTTGGTCATAACCTTCCTTCCAAGGAGTAAGCGTCTTCTAATTTCATGGCTGCAATCACCATCTGCAGTGATTTTGGAGCCCCCAAAAATAAAGTCTCTCACTGTTTCCACTGTATGCCCATCTATTTCCCATGAAGTGATGGGGCCAGATGCCATGATCTTAGTTTTCTGAATGTTGAGGTTTAAGCCAACTTTTTCACTCTCCTCTTTCACTTTCATCAAGAGGCTCTTTAGTTTTTCTTCGCTTTCTGCCATAAGGGTAGTGTCATCTGCATATCTGAGGTTATTGATATTTCTCCCAGCAATCTTGATTCCAGCTTACTCAGATTAGTGGTATGATTTGAAAGTTATTAGAAACCTGTACTTGTCAAAAGGTCCTTACTATGAACATTCTTGAAGATGAAGCATCTTTTTCCAAAGCATCAGAGAGCAACAATAGCTGTCTGTTAAATGACAAAAGACTTTAAAAGGGGTGGTTAAAGGTCTAATTACAAAAAAAAAAATCTAATTACAGTGCAATTGATGAAAGAATCTTGGTTTCATCAAATCAAGTTCTTTTTCTTGCTAATTTTTTTAACATATAATAAGACCTTATTTGACTTCTAGTAAAACTGTTTTTGAGTATTTTTCAAATCATATGAACCTAAAATTCATTTGAGTTAGTTTCTTTTCTATTTCTGAGTATTTATATAAGAATTTAGTTTTCTTTAAGCCAATTAAATATGGTTAATTTACAAGTTAATTTTGGTAAAGCCATTCACAGTAAAGATATATCATATCTATAACTTACACACGTATAGGACTTCCCAGGTGGCTCAGTGGTAAAAAATCCACCTGCTAATGCAGGAGCCACAGGAGACACATAATTGATCCTTTCCTGGGGGAGGAAATGACAACCCACTCAGTATCGCAGAGTCAGATGCGACTGAGCACGCACACAAATATAGACAGACACAACCAGAGATTTCATGACTTCATTTTCAAATCTAGTTATGAATCAGGTATTACAATATAAACTCACTAGTTTGTAAATAGCAATTGGAGTGCGTGCATGCTAAGTTGCTTCAATTGTGTCCGATTCTGTGCAACCCTGTGGACTGTAGCCTGCCAGGCTCCTCTGTCCATGGAATTCTCCAGGCAAGAATACCGGACTGGGTTGCCATGCCCTCCTTCAGGAGATATTCCTGACCCAGGGATCCAAATCCACATCTCTCTTGTCTCCTGCATTGGCAGGCAGGTTCTTCACCACTGTGCCATCTGGGAAGCCCCAACAATTGGAGAAGTTAAGTTTATTTGTGTGAGTTTAAAAAGGCCTCTTTTCCATTTTTTTCTTCTCAGTCTCAGGAATTGGAGATAGTTTAGATAGGAGTAAGGTAAGAGTTCCTGAGAGCCCTGGTAGCAAATTTACATCTTAAGGCTTAGGGAGAGAAAAGCGAGTTCCTCCTAGAAGAACTTGTTCCCTTAGGGTCTGAATTCTGAAAAGATGTTGATCAAGCTGACATTATGTAACTGCATGTGCAAAGCCAGTCTGGAAAGCTGAGAAGAGCCCCATCTTGGTCGTTTTGGGGGCACAACTTTCCTCAGTTCCCAACTAAATAAGCTGCTGCTGCTAAGTCGCTTCAGTTGTGTCCGACTCTGTGCGACCCCATAGACGACAGCCCACCAGGCTCCCCTGTCCCTTGGATTCTCCAGGCAAGAACACTGGAGTGGGTTGCCATTTCCTTCTCCAAGGCATGAAAGTGAAAAGTGAAAGTGAAGTCACTCAGTCGTGTCCGACTCCTAGCGACCCCATGGACTGCAGCCCACCAGGCTCCTCCGTCCATGGGATTTTCCAGGCATGAGGACTGGAGTGGGGTGCCATTGCCTTCTCCACTAAATAAGCATTTGCAAGTATTTTGTCCATAGTTCAGATCAGTTGCTCAGGCGTGTCCGACTCTGCGACCCCATGGACTGCAGCACACCAGACCTCCCTGTCCATAAGTGTTGTACATAAGCCCTACTGGAGTTCCCATAGGTGCCTGCCAGGGAGCTGTTAGGCTTTCCAGAAACGATTTCCTATTATTAATTTGGTACCCTAACTCAGATAAAATCTGAACACTTTTCTGAGAAGAGTGTGGTGGATCAGGTGTGTACTGTTTCTGAGTTTAAGCTCCCCGAAGAGTTAGCCTTGGATTTTTGACTCTTGGACATGTCTCTGTTTTTCCCTCTGATAGTTTAAAACTGCTTTGGGTGCTCAGGGCACTAGATGATCAATCTTTACATCGTGTGTCTCAGGAAGAGCACAGTATTTACTTAATGGTTGTGCTGGGATTCCCTGTGAGACTGGTCCACGTTGGAAGGATTGATCTTCAAACGCTTCCACTAGGTTCTCAGTTGCCTGAGGACACCTTGTGGCCAGAAGGAGCAAATGTCCCCTTTCTTCAGAGGAGAATAATTCAGCCTTTCATTTCACTTGCAGTTTGTTCAGACCATATTATCCACTTGTTTTTCAGTTAAGCCAGATTTAACAAAAACATGGCCGCCTATGTTGCCCTGAGCACCCCACTCAGATTCCACTATGTCCCTGCCTAAGAAATGTACCAGTGCCCCTTAAGTCTCCAAGAATATACATATGATAATATTATCATATGTGAAACAGAACACCATTCCATGTTTGATGCATGAGACAAGGGCTCAGGGCCGGGGCAATGGGATGACCCAGAGGGATGGGATGGGGAGGGAGGTGGGTGGGGGGTCCAGGAAGGGGAACACATGTAAACCCATGGCTGATTCAAGTCAATGTATGGCAAAAACTATTACAATATTGTAAAGTAATTAGCCCCCAACTAAAATAAATAAATTTATTAAAAAAAAACAAAACTATACATAATGCTAAGTCTCCAAGAATAAAATTTTCAGGTCATCATTTGATACGATCTGGGGCTTCCCTGGTGGTTCAGTGGCTAAGACTTTGTGCTCCCAATGCAGTGGTCCTGGGTTCGATGCCTGGTCAGAGAACTAGACACTACATGCTGCAATTGAGTTCACAGGCTGCAACTAAAAGTTCCTGCATGCAGCAACGAAGACCCGGTACAGCCAAATAAGTAAATATTTAAAAATAAAAACAACAGTAAGATCTCCGTATGAGAACTTACTGGGATACCTGCAGAGTACTGAGAAGGCAGCTACAAAGAGTTCATATCATAGAATATGCCACAATTTATTCAATGGCAAATTGAATAAATGACCATAAATAGCATTCACTGACGTACATTCAAGGTCCACTGGGGTTTTTTTTATTGTTTTTGTACCTCTTAATCTCACTCATCTATTTCACTCCTGCCCATGACCTCCACCTCTGACAACTACCTGGTCATTCTCTGTATCTATAACTCTGTTTCTGTTCTGTTATGTTTATTCATTTGTTTTGTTTTTTAGATTCCACACATATGTGAAATCATACAGTATTTCTTCTAAATCCATTCATCTATTGATGAGTACTTAAGATGCTTCCATATCTTGGCTATTTGTAAATAATACTTCAGTGAACATGAAGGTGCACATATCTTTTTGAATTATTATTTTTTTCTGATAAACACTCAAAAGTGAAGCAGTTGAATTGTATAGTAGTTCTGTTGTAAGTTTTTTTTTTTGGCCATGTTGCACAGCTGGTGGTTTTTTTTTTTTTTTTACTATCCAAATGGTTTACCACAGTGGCTGCACCAGGTTACATACCCACCTACAGTGCACAAGGGTTTCCTTTCTTCTGCATCCTCACCAACAATTATTATTTATCGTCATTTTTTTTTTTTTTTTTTGGCTGTGCTGCTTGACTTATGGGATCTTAGTTCCCCAGCCAGGTATTGAACCTGGGCCCTCAGCAGTGGAAGTCTTAACCACTGGACCACAAGGGAAGTCCTGGTGAGTGGGATGTTAACATCACTACTATTATTGCATTTCAGTCAATTTCTCCCTTAGGTCTGTTATTATTTTATACCTGTTTTTCCCCCTATACTACAAATAATGTTGCAATAAGCATCCTAGTATATATATCCTTGTAACTAGCTCTTTTATTTCTATAGAATAGATTTCCTATTTGGAAATTTTTCAAAAATTTGGGATTTTTGAAATATGTGGTATCTCTCTACATATCTTAATAACTAATGTTTTTAAAAGGTTTTATTCATTCACATCCACACGAAAAGTCAGTTCCTGAGATCATCAACTAATGCATCTCATTTTCTTCTGCATTAAATTGTTTTTAGTCTCAATTTTTGCTAATATGATCAATTAAAACTTGTATCTCCCTGTTTGAATTTGCATTCATCTAAAGTACTACTTCCTTGGGCTTCCCTAGTGGCTCAGCTGGTAAAGAATCTGCTAGCAATGTGGGAGACCTGGGTTTGATCCCTGGGTTGGGAAGATCCCCTGGAGAAGGGAAAGGCTACCCTCTCCAGTATTCTGGCCTGAAGAATTCCATGGACTGTATAGTCCATGGGGTTACAAAGAGTCGGACACGACTCCAATGCGTGAAAGTGAAAGTGAAGTCGCTCAGTCATGTCCGACTCTTCAAGACCCCATGGACTGCAACCTACCAGGTTCCTCTGTCCATGGGATTTTCCAGGCAAGAGTACTGGAGTGGGTTGCCATTGCCTTCTCTGAAACTGCTACTGGAGTTCAGCATCTCTTCATGTGTGTTTTTTTGACCAATGGTACTTGCTTTCTCTTTTTTGATGAGCCTTTCATATACCTAGTGTATTTATATTGAGTTGTTTACCTCTTTCTATTCATATGTAGAGCTCTGTGTAAATTTCTGATATAAACTACAATCTTGCCTGTCATATTAGTGACAGATTTTTTCTCATGTCTTTTTAAAAACTTTAAAAATTCTATCTCTAGCTATCTGAGAATGTTTAAGTTTTATGTAATCAAATGTGTTTATCTTTTCATATTGCTTCTGAATTTTCTGTATTGTTGCTGCATCCAGCACAGGGGGTGAGAAAGACCTGAAATGGGGGCAAGTGCAATGAAAGGACAGACAGGTATAATTTGGCAATCGGGGAGTCAGGGGGCCTTCCTGCTCTCCATAGCAAGAAGACAAAATGGTTCCTTTCAGCCCGCACTTTTATTACCAGAAGTCACATGAGATCATTAGGGAATAGCTATACTGGGGAGTTTGATTAGCGAAGGCTCTGCTGTTGATTAGGAATATCTTGTTTTGTTTCCGTGAGGACGGATGCAGGGGTAGGCAGTGAAGTGGAGCAGAGAGCATGTCCCGCCCCAAAAATGTCCCTTCGGCATACTTACTAGGAAAATCAGGAGGGCACAGTTTGCCACACCCTCGAGTCATGGGGCAGGTCCTGGTCTATGCCCTGCCAGGCTGCAACATGCTGTCTAAGACAGAATAAGTAATCATTTAGACTACTTAGAATAAGAAAGAAATGAGATGTGAGGAAATGAGAAGGTATAAAATGAATTTCTTCAGGGTGGTTTGAAAGAAACATGGAGCTTTGGCAGAGTTATAAATATCAGTGTTGTCAAAGACAAAAAAGGTTGGACAATATTTAAAGTTTAAATTGTAGTCAATAATATACTATCACAATAGAGGAAGGTTCACTTTGAATACAATGTGGATACTAATTAAGTTTAAGTTTGTATCAGTAATATACTATTGTAATACAGAAATTCCCAATGTGAATTGAAGTCAATTTCAATTTGTACAGGGGCTTCCCTGATAGCTCAGTTTGGCCTCACTCCAGTATTCTTGAGCTTCCATTGTGGCTCAGCTGGTAAAGAATCCTCCTGCAATGCAGGAGACCTGGGGTCGATACCTGGGTTGGGAAGATCCCCTGGAGGAGGGAAAGGCTACCCACTCCAGCATTCTGGCCTGGAGAATTTCATGGACTGTATAATCCATGGGATTGCAAAGAGTCAGACACAACTGAGCGACTTTCATTTCACTTCAGTTTGTACAGAGGTGATCTGCTCTTTTAGAAAGGCACAGAGGATATAGGGAGTGAAATGATTAGGAGCTCAGTAGAGTCAAGGAAGTAGAAGTTTTGGAAATGAGAAGCAAGGATTAATTCAAGTGAAACTCACAGGGTTTCCTTAACTTGTGCTTATCATAGTTAGACTCATACCATTCCTAAGAGGCTGGAAGATAGGGGCTCTAGCTCTCAGGTTGCTCAGTGATAAAGAATCCACCTATCAATGCCGGAGATGTGGGTTTGATCCCTGGGTCAGAAAGACCCCCTAGAGGAGGAAGTGGCAAACCACTCCAATATTCTTGCCTGGAGAATCCCACAGAGGAGCTTGTTGTTGCTCCTCTGGTTGTTGCTCCCCAGTCCTTGGGGTTGCAAATAGTCAGATATGACTTAGTGACAGCAGGCATGCCCGTACACAAAGTGTTTGCTGGAACAAACACTAATTTCTTTTTTAAAAATATATTTATTTATTTGGCTGTGTTGGGTCTTAGTTGTGGCATATGGGATGTTCATTTCATTATGCAGGATCTTTTGTTGAGGCACATGGACTCACCAGTTATAGTCCATGGGCTCAGTAGTTGTAGTGCGCTGGCTTAGTTGCTCCTGGGCATGTGGGATCTTGGTTCCCACAGGGATCGAACCAATATCCCCTGCGTTGCAAGGCAGATTCTTAACCACTAGATTACCAGGGAAGTTCCCACGAACAGTAATTTCTTTTGGCAGCTTTGTGTTTTCTGAGGCACTAAAAAGGGCACTAGGGTCATCCCAAGGATCAGCTTTGAGCTGTTAGTAACTATGTTAATGTTTTGTTCAATTTTTTCATTTTTTCTTAAAGATACAATTGATAAAGAGCACTGTGTAAATTTAAGGTATACAACAGTGATTTGACTTACATACACTATGAGGTAATGATCATAGTAAATTTAAGAAACATCCATCATCTCATATAGATACAAAGTTAAAGAAACAGAAGAATATATGTATTTCCTTGTGTCCAGAACTCAGAATCTATCCTCTTAACAACTTTGATATATAACATAGAGCAGTGTTAATTATATTTATCATGTAGCTCATTACATTCCTAGTACTTACTTATTTTGTAACTGGATGTTCATGCTTAACGACTGTCTACACCCAGTTTTCCCTCTCTGTATCCACCTCTTGTACCAAAAATCTGATCTCTTTTCCTAAGAATTTGTTTGTTTTGAAATGCAATTTACCTACAATACTGTTACTGTTAGATACGATACCAGTATTAATACAGTACCAATACTGTTAGGTCCTGCTGTATAACATAGTGATTCAGTATTTCCAAACATTAAAAAATAGTCACCACAAAAATTCTAGTCATAAGTCAACATACAAAGATACCGCATAGTTTGACTATAATCCCCACACTGTGTGTTTCATACCTGTTACTCACTTATTTTTGCAACTGGAAGTGTGTACCTTCTTAATCGCCCTCACCTATTTCTTTCCTCTCCCCAGTCCCTCCCCAATGACAACCACTTGTTAACTCTCTGTATCTATGATACTGTTTCTGTTTTGTTATGCTTGTTCATTTGTTTTGGCTTTTATTTTTTACAATTATATTTATTTATTTATTTAGGCTGCTGCATGACTTGTGGGGTGTTAGTTCCCTGACTAGGGATTGAACCCGGGTCCTCAGCAGTGAGACTGTGGAGTCCTAAGCACTGGATCACCAGGGAATTCCCTGTTTTGTTTTTTTTAGATTCCACATATAAGTGAAATCATACAGTATTTGTTTTTCTCTGTCTGGCTTATATCACATCGCATAATACCTTCGAGGTCCCTCTATGTTGTTGCAGATGACAAGATTTCATCCTTTTTTATGGCTGAGAAATATTCCATTATTTATACCACATCTTCTTTATCCATTCATCTATTGATAGATATTTAGGTTGCTTCTGTATCTTGGCTACAATAAATAATACTGCAATGATCATAGGGGTTCATACATGTTTTCTAATTAGCATTTTAATTTTCTTTAGATTAATATCCAGAATTGGATTGCTGGGTCCAAGTAGTTCTATTTTAATTTTTTGAAGAGTTTCTGTAGTGTTTTCCACAGTGGCTGCATCAATTTACATTCTCACCGATACTGTACAAGGATTCCTATTTCTTTACATCCATGCCAACATTTGTGATTTGTTATCTTTTTTATAATAGCCATCTGACAGATATGAGGAGATATTTCATTGTGGTTTTGGTTCGCATTTTCAAATGGTTGGTAAAGTTGACCCTCTTCGTGTACTTGTTGGTCATCAGTATGTCTTTTATGGAAAAATGTCTGTTCAGAGCCTCTACCCATTTTGAATTTTTTTTTTTTAATGTTGAGTTGTCTATGTTCTTTGTATATTTTGGATATTAACCTCTTATTGAATATATCATTTGCAAATATGTTCTCTCATTCAGTCGATGACCTTTTCATTTTATCGATACTTTCTTTCACATGCAAAAGTTTATAACTTGATATAGTCTCATTTGTTTATATTTGCCTTTATTTCCCTTGCCTGAGGAGACATATCTAAAAAAATACTGCTAAGACTGATGTCAAAGAACTTACTGCTTATGTTTTCCTCTGGTTTAGGGTTTATGGTTCAAGCCTTACATTTAGTCTTTAATCCATTCTGAATTTATTTTTGTGCATGGTATTAGAGAGTAGTTGCATTTGATTTTTTTGCATGTAGCTGTCCAGTTTTCCCAAAACCATTTATTGAAGAGGCTGTTTTTCCCCTGCTGTGTATACTTGCTTCATTTGTCATAGATTAACTGCCTATAATTTCTGAGTTCTCTATTTTGTTCCATTGATCTATGTGTCTATTTTTTTGTGTGCCATTGCCATTCTGTTTCATTACTGTGACTTTGTAGCAAGGAGCATGATAACCTGCAGCTCTGTTCTTTCTCTAGATTGGTTGGGCTCTATGGAGTTATTTGTGTTTCCATTCAGATTTTAAAATTACTTGTTTTAGTTTTGTGAAAAATGACACTGACGCTTTGATATGGATTACTGTGAACGCATAAATTGCCATGGGTAGTATGGTCATTTTAACAGTATGAAATCTTCCAACCCATGAACATAATGTATCTTTCCATCCGTTTGTGTCGTTTTCAGTTTCTTTCTTCATTGTCTTATAATTTTCCAAGTACAGGTCTTTTACCCTCTTATTTAGATTTATTCCTAGATATTTTATTCTTTTTTATGAAACTGTAAATGGGATTGTTTTATTAATTTCCCTTTCTAGTAGTTTGTTGTTAGGACTCAGAAATGCAACAGATTTCTGTATATTAATTTTGGATCCTGCAACTTTACTGAATTCTTTGATGAGTTCTAGTAGTTTTCTGGTAGTGTCTTTAGGATGGTCAGTGTGTGGCATCATGTCATTTGCTAACAGTGACAATTTTACTTCTTCATTTCCAATTTGTATTTCTTTTATTTCTCTTTCTTACTAATTGCTGTGGCTAGGAGTCCCAATATTACTGTCAATAAGTGTGGCAAGAGTGTTCATTCTTGTCTTATTCTTGATCTTAGAGGAAATGCTTTCAGCTTTTTACCGTTGACTATGATATTAGCTATGGGTTTGTCACATATGGCCTTTATTATGTTGATGTATGTTTCCTCTAAGCATGCATTTTTGAGAGATTTAATCATAAATAAATGTTCAACTTTGTCAAAAGATATTTCTCCATCTATAAGATTATCATATTATTTCTATTTTTTGATTAGTTAATGTGGTATATCCTATGATTGATGATCAGATATTAAACCTTACTTCCATCCCTGGGATAAAGCCCACCTGATCAAAATGTATGATCCTTTTAATATATTGTTGAAATTTGGTTTGCTAATATTTCATTGAACATTTTTATGTTCATCAGTGATATTGGCTTATAATTTTCTTTCTTTTTGTTTTGTATGTACTTTTCTTTTTTTATGAAATCTTTCTCTGGCTTCTTATCTCTTGGACTTGTAGAATGAGATTGGATGCATTCTTCCCTACACAATTTTTTGGAGTAGTTTGAGAAGGCTAAGTGTTAACTGTTCTCTGTTTGGTAGAATTCACCTGTGAAACTGTGTGGTCCTGGACTTTTGTTTGTTGGGAGTTTTTCTATTACTGATTCAATTTCATTGCTGGTAATTTGTTCATATTTTCTATTTCTTCCTAATTTAGTCCTCGGGTATTGCACATTCCTAGGAATTTGTCAGTTTCTTCTAGATTGTCCGTTTAATTGGCATATAGTTGTTAATAGTACTTTCAAATGATCATCTACATTTCTGTGGTACTGGTTATATCCTCTCCTTTTTCATTTCTGACTTTATTTATTTGATCCCTTTCTCTTCTTTCTCTTGATGAATCTGACTAAAGGTTTGTCAATTTTGTTTTATTTTTTCAATGAACCAGCTCTTAGTTTTACTACTATTTTCTATTGTTTCTTAGTTTCTTTTTAATTAATTCTGCTCTGTAAGTTTAGGATTCTTTCCTTCTACTGACTTTGAATTTGTTTGTTCTTTTAGTAGTTCCCTTAGGTGTAGGGTTAGGTTGTTTATTAGAGATTTTTCTTGTTTCTTGAGGTGGATTTCTATTGCTGTAAACTTACCTCTTAAATTGCTTTTGCTGCATCGCATAGCTTTTGGGTCATTGTGTTTTTGTTTTTTCATTTGTCTTCGGGTATTTTTTTTATTTCCTCTTTGATTTCTTTAGTCTTTGCGTAGCATATTGTTTAGCCTCCACATGTGTGTATTGTGGGGGTTTTTTTGCATGTTTCTCCATTATTGTTGATTTCTAGTCCCATGGTGTTGTGGTTGTAAAAGGTGTTTGACAGGATCTCAGTCTTTTAAGTTTTACTGAGACTTATTTTGTGACCTATCACGTGACCTATCTTGCGCTTGAAAAGAATGCATATTCTGCTGTTTTTGAATGCAATTTTCTTTTTTTTATTTATTAAGTCCAACTGGTCTGCTGTGTCATTTAAGACCAATGTTTCCTTATCAATTTTCTGTCTGGAAAATCTGTCCATTGATGTGAGTGTGGTGTTAAATTCCCCAATATTTCTGTGTTTTGGCCAATTTCTCCCTTTATATCTGTTTGAATTATACATTTTACAATTTTTTTCCCCTTACTACAATCAGTGTTGCAATAAGAATCCTGGAACATATATCCTTAAGACTGATTCTTTAAATTCTGTTGAATAAATTACTGAATATGAGATTTCTGAATTAAATGGTATCTTTCTCTATATGTATCTTACTGATAATTGTCTTTAAAAAGTTATAGTCATCCATAACACCAATAGTTAGTATCTGAAAACCCCACCCAGTCCACCTCAGTTTTTCTTGTATTAAGATATTCTCATCATTAATTTTTGCCAATATAAATGATGAAAACTAGTATCTCGTGTTTGAATTTGCTTTTGTCTAAAGTGCTGTTGGAGTTATCATCCATTCATGTGTGGGTTTTTTTTTTTTCCCCCTCAGTGGTACTTGCTCTTTCTTTTGTGATTTCCCTACTCATGTACTTAGTCTGTATTTATATTGAGTTGTTCAACCCTTGTTATCCATTTGCAGAGCTCTTTGTATATTTATGATAATAACTACAATCTCATCTGTCGTTTAAAAATATTTATTTATTTGGCTGTGTTGGTTCTTAGGTGTGGTATGCACGATCTTCATTGCATCATGTGGGATCTTTCATTGTGGCACACGGATTCTCTAGTTGTGCTACACAGGCTCTCTAGTTGTGGTGCATGGGCTCCAGAGAGCACAGGCTTCAGTAGTTGTGGCATGTCGACTCTCTAGTAGTGGCATGTGGGCTCTGGAGTGTGCAGGCTCAGTAGTTGTGGTGCATGGTCTTTAGTTGCTCCATGGCATGTGGGATCTTAGTTAACCAACCAGGGCTCAAACCTGCACCCCCTGCATTGCAAGGCAGATTCTTAACCACTGGACCACCAGGGGATTCCCTTATCTGCCATTTTGATGCAAATATTCATTCTCATACATTTTTTAACTTTTAAATTTTTATCTCTTGCCATCTGAAAATGTTTTATGTTTTATGTAATCAAATATGTTCTCATATTGCCTCAGAATTTCCTTTTATTCCTAAGACAGAATAAATGTCATTTGAACTATTTAGAATAAGAAGAAAATCAGGTGTGTGGAAATTAGAAGTTGTGAAATGAAATTCTTTCAGGGTAGTTTCAAAGACAAAAACAAAACAAAAATCAAAGCAAAACCAAAAAGCCTATGGCGCAGTGTTGTAATTATTGACTTGAGAGTTGTCATTGATAAACAATGCCAGACTCAAGTTAATGTTTAAATTTTAGTCAACAATATGCTGTTGCTGTAGGGAAAAGTCCAGTGTGGATTGACAAATCAAGTTTGATTTGTACAGGGGTGATATTTTGATTTAAAAGGAGAATGAGGAAATAGGGAGGGAGATGAACAGGGGCCTAACAGAGTCAGGGAAATGTAAGATTACAAAAATTGAGAAGCAGGGGTTAGTCTAAGTGAAACTCTTCTGTTTTCGTTAACTAGTGCTTATCAAACTTAAACTCTGACCTGAATAATATTCTATTGAGTGAATATATGTGTACCATATCTTTTTAATCTATCCATCTACTGATGACCTTTGCTTGCTTCCATATCTTGGCCGTTATAAATAATGATGCAATGAACTTAGCGGTGCATACATATTTTCTAATTAATGTTTTCATTTTCGGGGGATAGATAACCAATAATGGAATCGCTGGATCCTTTGGCAATTCTATTTTAATTTTTTGAGGACTCTCCGTACAGTTTTCCACAGTGACTACACCAATTGACATTCCTACCAATAGTACCGGGCTTCTCAGGTGGCACTAGTGCCGAAGAAAAGTGAATGTGAAGTCACTCAGTTGTGTCCGACTCTTTGCGGCCCCATGGACTGTATAGCCCACCAGGCTTCTCCGTCCATGGGATTTTCCAGGCAAGTGTACTGAAGTGGGTTGCCATTTCCTTCTCCAGGGGATCTTCCCAACCCAGGGATCGAACCCAGGTCTCCTGCATTATAGGCAGACGCTTTACAACCCGCCTGCCAATTGAGGAGAGGTAAGAGAAGTGAGTTGGGTCCCTGGATCGAGACGATCCCCTGGAGGAGGAAATGGCAACCCACTCCAGTATTCTTGCCTGGAGAATCCCGTGGACAAAGGAACCTGGTGGGCTACAGTCCATAGGGTCGCAGAGTAGGACATGATTGAAGCAACTTAGCACATACCAATAGTTCCAGAGGATTTCCTTTCTTTCCTTTTTTCCATGCCTTGTTATTGCCAACACTTATTTGTTGTTTTTTTAATAATAGCCATTCTGACAGGTGTGAGATGATCGCATGGTGGTTTTGATTTATATTTCTTTCATGATTAGCAAAGTTGACCCCTTTTTATGTGCCTGTTGGCCATCTGTATGCCTTACTTGGAAAAATGTCTATTTAGAACCTCTGCCCATTTTCCAATAGGGCAGAGGCTCTGAACAGACATCATTTTTTGATGTTGAGTTATATATGTTCTTTATATATTTTGGATATTAACCCCTTGTTGGATAAGGATTTGCAACTATCTTCTCTGATTCAGTAGGTAGCGTTTTTGTTTTGTTAACAGTTTGCTTCACTGTACAAAAGTTCTAACTTCAATGTAGTCCCATTTGTTTATTTTTGCTTTTGTTTCCCTTGCTTGAGGAGACATATAAAAAATATTGTTAAGACAGATATTAAAGACTTACTGCCTATGATTTCTTCTGGAAATTTTATGGTTCAGGTCTTAACATTTATGTCTTTAATTCATTTTGTATTTATTTTTGTGTATGGAGTGAGAGAGTAGACCAGTTTGATTTTTTGCATGTCACTGTTCAGTTTTCCTGTCATCATCTATTGAAGAGGTTGTCTCTCCCCCATTGTGTATTCTAGCCTCCTTTGTCATCATTTAATTGCCCATGTGGGTGGGTTCATTTCTGGACTCTCCATTCTGTTCGGTTGAGCTATGTATTTTTTTGTGTGTATGCCATTACTATACTGTTTTCATTACTGTGGCTTTGTAGTATATAATCTGAAGTCAAGGTGCATGACACCTAAAATTCTGTTCGTCTTTGTCAAGATTTTTTTTTTTTTTTGCTATTCACGATGTTTTGTGTTTCCATATAAATTTAAAAATTATGTCCCAGTTCTGTGAAAAATGCTATTGGTAGTTTGATAGGCAATGCATTGATTCTATAGATTGTCTTGGGTAGTACGGTCATTTTAACAATATGAAATTGTCCAATTCATTAGCATGGTATATCTTTTCATCTGTTCATGTTGTCTATAATTTTTTTCATCAGTTTGTTATAATTTTCTGAGTGGAGGTCTTTTACCTCCTTATTTAGACTTATTTTTAGGTATTTTATTCTTTTTAATGTGATTGTAAGTGGGATTTCCCCTTAATTTCTTTTAATAATTTGTTGTTAGTAATAGAAGTTCAACATATGTCTCTATATTAAGTTCATACTCTTTAGTAGTTTCTTTAGGATTTTCTATTTATATGGTGTCGTGTTATCTACAATAGTGATAGTTTTACATCTTCCTATCCAGTTTGGATTCTTTATCTCTTTTACTTGTCTGATGGGGTTTGTTGCATCCAAGTACTGCAGTTTGGACTCTTTTGTTGACTATGATGGCTACTCCATTTCTTCTAAGGGATTCCTGCCCACAGTAGTAGATATAATGGTCATCTGAGTTAAATTCACCCATTCCAGTCCATCTTAGTTCGCTGATTCCTAGAATGTCGATGTTCACTCTTGCCATCTCCTGTTTGACCACTTCCAATTTGCCTTGATTCATGGACCTAACATTCCAGGTTCCTATGCAATTTTGCTCTTTATAGCATCGGACCTTGCTTCTATCACTAGTCCCACCCACAAGTGGGTGTTGTTTTTGCTTTGGCTCCATCCCTTCATTCTTTCTGGAGTTATTTCTCCACTGATCTCCAGTAGCATATTGGGCACCTACTGACCTGGGGAGTTCCTCTTTCAGTATCCTATCATTTTGCGTTTTCATACTGTTCATGAGGTTCTCAAGGCAAGAATACTGAAGTGGTTTGCCATTCCCTTCTCCAGTGGACCACATTCTGTCAGACCTTTCCACCATGACCCATCTGTCTTGGGTGGCCCCACACGGCATGGCTTAGTTTCACTGAGTTAGACAAGGCTGTGGTCCATGTGATCAGATTAGCTAGTTTTCTGTGATTATCGTTTCAGTGTGTCTGCCGTCTGATGCCCTCTCGCCATACCTACCATCTTACTTGGGTTTCTTTTACCTTGGATGTGGGGTATCTCCTCATGGCTGCTCCAGCAAAGCGCAGCAGCTGCTCCTTACCTTGGACAGTTTTCATTCCAATCCCAAAGAAAGGCAATGCCAAAGAATGCTCAAACTACCACACAGTTGCACTCATCTCACACGCTAGTAAAGTAATGCTCAAAATTCTCCAAGCCAGGCTTCAGCAATACGTGAACCGTGAACTTCCAGATGGTCAAGCTGGTTTTAGAATAGGCAAAGGAACCAGAGATCAAATTGCCAACATCCGCTGGATCATAGAAAAAGCAAGAGAGTTCCAGAAAAACATCTATTTCTGCTTTATTGACTATGCCAAAGCCTTTGACTGTGTGAATCACAATAAACTGTGGAAAATTCTGAAAGAGATGGAAATACCAGACTATCTGACCTGTCTCTTGAGAAACCCGTATGCAGGTCAGGAAGCAACAGTTAGAACTGGACATGGAACAACAGACTGGTTCCAAATAGGAAAAGGAGTACGTCAAGGCTGTGTATTGTCACCCTGCTTATTTAACTTATATGCAGAGTACATCATGAGAAATGCTGGGCTGGAAGAAGCACAAGCTGAAATCAAGATTGCCAGGAGAATTATCAATAACCTCAGATATGCAGATGACACCACCCTTATGGCAGAAAGTGAAGAGGAACTAAAAAGCCTCTTGATGAAAGTGAAAGTGAAAGAGGAGAGTGAAAAAGTTGGCTTAAACCTCAACATTCAGAAAACTAAGATCATGGCATCTGGTCCCATCACTTCATGGGAAATAGATGGGGAAACAGTGGAAACAGTGAGAGACTTTATTTTTCTGGGCTCCAAAATCACTGCAGATGGTGACTGCAGCTATGAAATTAAAAGACGCTTACTCCTTGGAAGGAAAGTTATGACCAACCTAGATAACATATTAAAAAGCAGAGACATTACATTGCCAACAGAGGTCTGTCTAGTTAAGGCTATGGTTTTTCCAGTGGTCATGTATGGATGTGAGAGTTGGACTATAAAGAAAGCTGAGCACTGAAGAATTGATGCTTTTGAACTGTGGTGTTGGAGAAGACTCTTGAGAGTCCCTTGGACTGCAAGGAGATCCAACCAGTCCATCCTAAAGGAGATCGGTCCTGGGTGTTCTTGGAAGGACTGATGTTGAAGCTGAAGCTCCAATACTTTGGCCACCTCATGTGAAGAGTTGACTCATTGGAAAAGACCCTGAAGCTGGGAGGGATTGGGGGCAGGAGGAGAAGGGGACGACAGAGGATGAGATGGCTGGATGGCAACACCGACTTGATGGACATGAGTTTGGGTAAACTCTGGGAGTTGGTGATGGACAGGGAGGCCTGGCGTGCTGCGATTCATGGGGTCGCAAAGGGTCGGGACATGACTGAGTGACTGAACTGAACTGAACTGTCATTTTATAGGCAAGTATTAATTCTCATGTATTTTTTTTAACTTTTAAAATTCTATTTCTTGCCATCTGAAAATCTTTATGTTTTATGTAATCAAACATGTTTATCTTTTCTCATATTGCCTCTGAATTTCTTTATCTTACCTAAGGCAATAAATATCATTTAGACTATTTAGAGTAAGAAAGAAATGAGATGTATGGAAGTAAGAACATATGAAAATGAATTTCTTTGAGTTAATTTCAATGAAGAAAAAAGCCTGGAGATGTGGTAGTATTATCAATTTGAGTGTTGTCAAAGACAAACAAAGCCATACACTAGTTACATTTTTACTGTCATCAGTAATATACTATTTCACTGGGGAGAAGTGCGGTGTGAATACAAACTCAGACACTTATCAGTATTTAAATGTTAATCAATAGTATACTGTTGCAGTTGAGTAAAGTCCAGTGTGAACTGTAGAAATCAACTTTGATTTGTACATAGGTGAGCTCATGTTTTAAAAGGAGAATGAGGGAATGGAAGTTGGGGAATTAGCAGGGGCCTAGTGGAGTTAGGGAAATGAAAGATTACAAAAGTTGAGAAGCAGCCAGTAGGCAAGTGAAATCACTCTGCTTTCATTAACTGTTCCTTACCAAATTTAGTCTCCTGTCCTTCCACGAAGACTAGAAGATAGTGGCTCTCTGTCTTCATATGTTACCTGGAACCACTACTAAATTTTTTTGGCAGCCTTGAGTTTTTCTCAGATAGGCACTTTAAGGGAAGCCAGGCTTATTCCAAGGATGTGGCTTTGAGCTTCTGTAAACTATGTTAGTCTTCATATGCTAAAGTTGAGGTGCTGTTGAGAAGAGGTCTCAGAGGAACCTGGCTAAAGAGAATTTGGTCAAGGAGAGAATCTTAGGCTTCAGCTTCCTAAGGTTGACTGTTTTCTTGAATACAGAAATAAATAAAGGTTTCTAGTATTACTTTATATTATACTTCATGTACATGGTAACATTTTCCATAAATGACATAAAAATATCTTTTTTAGTTTTAGTGACAGAATTCTTTTGAAAAGGTAAGTGGGCAGAATGAGAAAGCCTTCAGTCCACCTCCACTGTCTCTTCACCAAGGGTCTTTCAGCACAATCTTTCCTAGGACACCTGTGTCAAGGTCACTGACATGGTAAATTCTAATCAACCAGCATATATTTATTGAAGGCCTTTTAAAAAGGCTAAAGGTACTTAGGTGTTGTGGGCATAACGTAGTTTGGAAAAAGTAAAAGACATAATTTAGCTCTTTCTTTATAATTTGTAGAAAAAGGAGACTTAATCTTCGTATTTTTATGTTCTTACAAGGAAGTGTTTAGTTCTCGTGTGACTTGCATCTTGTCCATTAACACCTCCATTTCTCCTGTTTGTACTGGCTGTTCCACAAACATGCCAGGCATTTCCCTTGCCTAGAAAGGTCTTTCTTTCCCTAGCTCACTCTCTCACTTACTGGAAGTATTAGTCACTCAGTTGTTTCTGACATTGTGTGACCCCATGGACTGTAGCCCACCAGGCTCCTCTGTCCATGGAATTCTCCAGGCAAGAATACTGAAGTGGGTAGCCATTTACTTTTGCTCAAATGCCATTCTGCTCAATGAAGCCTGATCTGACCACTCTATTTAAAATTGCAAGCCATTCCTCATTTCTCTTTCCCCACACTACATCATTTGCATGTTTATTCTAGTTGTCATCGGTCTCCTTCCACTGGAATGTTTGTGTCACTATAATTAATATTTTTTAAAAACACTATTTTGTTCACTGGTTTTTCTCAAGTACCTGGAACACTGCCTGTCACTTGGAAGGAACTCAATAAATGTCCAATAAATGAATCCTTTTTTTGTAGTGGATTTTCTATTTCCTTTCTCCAAGTTTAACCTTTCTTTTTATCCAACTTGTTTTCCTTCCATCCATAATATTCTTCATGGTCATGTACTAGTTTTTTTTCTTTTCTTTTCCTTTTTTTTTTTTTTGGCTGGGAGGGGTATTTTAATTATAGAAATGGAATCATGTAATACCCATCACTCAGTTAGCAGCTTTTCTCACCTAACAATACTAGGACTATATAAATCCTACAATCTTTTTAATGCTTGCATAATGTTCTATCATATGAGGTCAATCCATTATTTTTATTCATGTCTGTCAGGATGTTTCCACTCCTTTCACTTTGAACTATCCTATCCCTGGGCTCCCACGTTTTTCCTTTTAAGATCCCCTGGAGAAGGGAATGGCAACCCACTCCAGTATTCTTGCCTGCAGAATCCCATGGACAGAGGAGCCTGGCAGGCTACAGCCCATGCAGTAGCAGAGTCGGACACGACTGAGAGACTGTCACTGTCACTGTCAGTACCATTTACGCATTCATCCCATACCCAGCAGTTCCGAACCTAGTAATCACTCAGTAAAGTATCTCTTGCACCCCTGGTCTGTTTTTGGCAGCAATTAGCTATGACCATCATTTGAGCGAGAGCGATTGTAGGGACAGAAGAGGGCACAGCTGAAGAAATTAAAAGCTGGGGTGAGCCTCCTCTGGGGCCTTTGGTATCTCCCTGAAGCAGGGTGAGTTTCGGGTGGTGGGGCAGGGCCGGCTTGGGGTACCCACACCACCCGGTTGGGAACTCCAGAAGGGAAGTGTGGCTCTGGGGTGTCAGGGGCCTGCGCTGAGGAGTGGGTAGGGTGGGAGCGGACCTGGGCGGGGCTTGGAGGGGTGAGGCCAGCCAGGGGGCGGGGCGGACGGAGAGCGCAGACTCAACAAATGCGGGTGGCAGCCTGGCGCTCCAGTCCGACCGCAGCGCTTGGAGAGCCATGGAACCCGCACCTCCTGAGCTCGCGCGCTGGACTCTGCGGCTGTGGCTCGGGCTGTTGCTGCTGTGCAGCTGGTGGTCCCTTGGGAACGCCGAGCCGCGGGCCCCGCCGGAGAAGATCGGTAGGCGAGGAAGAGGTGGCGCGCTGCGGGGGTGGCGAGAGCGCGCCCGCGCCGGTCGGTCGCTGCCAGCTGCTGCAGGCCGGGCGCCCGCGACGCCCGCGACGCCCGCTGGGTCGCGCGGAACCAGCCCGCTGTGAAAGTGGCGCTCTTACCGGTTCGCGCCTCCGAACCGCTTTCAGTGCTCCAGGGAACCCCCTTTCTCGGGTGTGGAGACATGCCCACTTGAGGAATGGGCAGTGGAGATGGGGGCGACCCGGACCAGTCCACGGGCGGCCGCCCGCCGTCTCTGCAGCCTCTGTCTCGGGGGCCTGGGGCTCCAAGGAAGCAAAGGTCCCTCCCGCGGCCTTCCCTTGCTGCACTTGTTCGGAGGCCGGTCCTCTGGCTGCTCAGGGAGCGACTGGCCAGTTCCGCTCTGCAGATGAGAGGCGCACGCAGGCACAGCACGCCGAGCAGCGCGAACAGGCTGACCGCGTGTGCTTCCCGTGATGGGCTGGGGTGGGGGGCACCCCTCCGGGGCACCTCTCCCCCGTCTGCTTTGTTGAAGTCGGCCGGCTTGCAGAGGCCCCTGGCTTGCACAAGTACTTTACCTAGGACGACTACCCAGCGGAAACAGTCACTCTTTTGGTTTGATTCGTTTTGGTGGTTTGCTCCATGTTTATTTTGTTTGCCTTTTTTGTTGTTGTTTATTTTGATTCCTTTTTAACCCGTTTTCTTTGGGATCATTAAGCTATTTACATTAATGAGACAGAACAAATCTAGGCAAAAATGGCGGCCACTTTATTTAAAATGCGTGCTGGAAAGGCCCCACCTCCTCTGTTCCCTTGCATTGGGCACAAAGGAGCGTGTGCGGGCCACTTGGTGCCTCCGCAACGAACTGTGAGGGGCTTGGGGCATCTGGCTGAAAAAAAAAAATGTAACGATCTACTACGACTGTTGTCTGGGGGCAGTGTCGGTGCAGATTTAGAGTTCTTTCTGTCTTCACTGCAACTGTCCCTTGCCTCCCCCTCCCCAGGCTTCCCTAAATTGTCGATAACTGCTTTAGGTAATGTCAGTTGTTTATTTACGGCCTTTCAAAAACAAACATGCGAAGCTGGTAAGAGAAAAAAACCCTGTTCCTTTTTTTCCCCACCATAGCGGTTATTGGAGCTGGAATTGGTGGCACTTCAGCAGCCTATTATCTGCGGCAGAAATTTGGGAAAGATGTGAAGATTGACGTGTTCGAAAAAGGAAAGGTGGGAGGCCGTCTGGCCACCTTGAATGTGGAGGGGCAAGAATTTGAGTCAGGAGGTTCTGTCATCCATCCTTTAAATCTGCACATGAAGCGTTTTGTCAAGGATCTGGGTATGTAATTTGGTCTGAGAGCAAAGGAGACTTCAAAGTGCATGGATATTGTTATCACATAGGGAACTGAAACTTTTCTACCTTATTAATTGTCTTTTACAGTGAAGCTGGTAAAACTGCTTTCCTTACTTCCCTGCTAGCAATTGTCACTGCCTTAGGAGTTGCTCTGCTGTAATGGGACACTACAGTATCTGCATCTTCAGTTATCTGGAATTACAGCCATGGGGCGTGGGTTGGGGTTGGTTGCTGTTGATTCTTAAATATTCTGGGTTTGTGTGAAAGAATCAAAGAATGGTTTGAGTTAGCAAAACCTAGCATGCTCAGTTTACAGCTGGGGAAATGAGGCCCAGAGAGTTGAGGTGTCTGACTTAAGGTCACTCACAGCTGTAGGGGCAAACGTGTGCCTGGAACTTGGGACATCTGACTGCTTCGCTAGCAGCAGAGGCATTGGACAGGTTGTGGGGGAAGCCTGGGGGGCCTCTGCAGGCTCCCTCCTCAGGGAATATTGTGTAATTTTGGCCTCCTTCCAGTTATGAGAAATATCAAGTTACGCAGAATAGGATTTGCACAGGAATGGAAATCCTATTTTCCTTAGCTGCTTTCCACATTTCCTGTGGATGCTTCCAGGGCCTCTTCGCTCCACAAGGGCAAGTGTGTGCCAGGAGCAATTTATGCTGCAAAAGTCATGTCTGACATTTTTGCTTTTAAGATGAATTCACTGTCCTTTGGCTTTTTCTTTTGCCTTTTTTAGTCTTTTGAGACTAAATATAGCCAGTTTCTAATTTTGATATAGCTGCATGATCATCCAACCCATCTTTAAGGGAATCTGCTTTTGGACAGTGTGATGTCTGGAGTATCACACACTGTTCTAAAGATAGAGCTCTGTTAACATGTCTCCTGAGAACTGGGGGAAGCCCAGATTCACTCATTTCAAAGTGTCCCCCATAGCTTCAAATTACCTTCTCTCATTTGATCAGTACAGAAACCATTGACTTAGTTACCCTTTCTTTGTTTTTGCAGGTCTCTCTGCTGTTCAGAGCCCTAGTGGCCTAGTGGGGGTGTATAATGGAGAGACTCTGGTATATGAGGAAAGCAGCTGGTTTATAATTAACATGATTAAACTAATTTGGCACTATGGATTTCAGTCCCTCCGAATGCACATGTGGGTAGAGGATATATTAGACAAGTTTATGAGGTAAATCTTTTCTCTTCCATTTAACCTAAGACCTTTTATTAGATAATCTGCAGGAGTTACAGTTTTTTGGAACAGTTCTCTACCTAACCACAAAGCCTATTTGTAAGGTCATTAGGAAAAATGTTTTGTATATGATATACAGGGCTTTTATCCACTTGGAACGTGAAAGGGTCGTTTATTTTTGCTTCTGAAAACTTATTTTGCAAATGCTTATGTAATGTTGTCAGACACTTTTAAATGCTCTACACATACTAACTCCTTGAAGGCTTATGACAGCTCTCTGAGGTAGGTCCTGTTACTAGCTTCTTTTTGTAGGTTACTGGAAAGTGGAGGCATAGAGAGGTTTTAGGTATGCAAGTCCACCTGCCTAGTAACTGGTGGAGATGGAGTTCTTACCCAGGCAGTCTGGCTCCAGAGTCCTCCCTCTTAATGTCTGAACTGTTTTAGTGTTGTGTGTAGATGGATGAGGTGATACGTACAAGAGCTTGTAGAAAACTTAAATGAGCTTGATTTAACTGTGACACGATGTCTCAGTGAGCCAGCAGCTTGAAATAGCATATCAGGTCTGTGCCCCAAGAATGTAAATTAAGGTATTATATTCCCACACTGTCCTGCATAGTGAAAATACAGGTGCCTCTTTTCCTTCTCTTTGTTTTTCTGTGTTTTCAAAAAGTTCTTTATATACAAATATACATTGCTTTGGTAAGTAAGAAAAATAACATAAAATAACCAGTCTAGAGCCCTTCCTGGTGGACTAATGGTTAAGACTCTACACTACAATGCAAGGGGCGCACATTTGATCCCTGGTTGAGGAACTAGGATGCCATATGCTATACGGCTCAGCCAAGAGAATATTAAAACGAAAACCATCTGACTTTGAAAACTATAACTTATTTTTAAAAAATCTTTTTATTTTGTATTGGGATATAGCCGTTTAACAGACAATGTTGTGATAGTTTCAGGTGCACAGCGAAGGGACTCAACCGTACGTATATGATATAACCTATTGTTTTTAAAGGTTGTTGGCATGTGCTAATTTTTATGGTGGTTTATAGTTTTAGATCTTGGAGAAATTCAGCTTGTAAAAGTTGAATAGGATAAATATATTCTAGTTTCTGTAACTTGTAGTAGTTGGAGATTTCTTTATTTTTAAGCATCATTCTGAGGTCAGTTCCTTGAACATCTTTCCAGCTACTGGAAAGGTCAGCTATAGTGCAGGTTGTTTTAAAGTAGTCATTCATTCATTTATTCATTCACCAAATATTGAGTGCTTACTACATGCCAGGCAGTATTCTGGGTCTTGAAGATGTAGAACCTAGAACATACCCCTACCCTTAAAAAATATATATTCTAGTAAAGAGACAAGCAGTTCACTAGGAAAATGTATAGAATTTGTGTAGAGCCAGTCACTTTTTAAAGAAAGGTGGCATGTTGCTGCAACCTCAACAGGTAAATCGAGTTCACATGGCATGAGATACAGCCTTGCCTGTGTGAGTCAGTTTTCTTGACATGTAGAGAATTGCCCTTTGAGAAATTAAGAAATCACTTTTGAAGTGAATTTATTGTATTACAGAACTGTGAAAAAGGCCCAGGGAGGGGATACACAGATTATACTTTTTTTTAAAAATGTGAGGGGCGGGATGAGGGGGTGGGAGGGAGGTTCAAAAGGGAGGGGATATATGTATATATACTTACGGCTGATTCATGTTGTTGTACAGCAGAAGCCAACACAACATTGTAAACCAGGTTTCCTCTAAATTAAAAAAATTCTATTTTATTGAAGTATAGTGATTTACAATGTTGTGTTAATTTCTGCTATATAGCAAAGTGGTTTATTAATACATATATACATTCTTTTCTAATATTCTTTTCCATTATGATTTATTACAAGGTTTTGCATATAGTGGACTTTCCTGGTGGCTTAGATAGTAAAGAATCTGCCTGCAATGCAGGGACCTGGGTTCAATCCCTGGGTTGGGAAGATCCCCTGGAGAAGGGAATGACAACCCACTCTAGTATTCTTGCCTGGAGAATCCCATGGACAGAGGAGCCTGGCAGGCTGCAGTCCATGGGATCACAAAGAGTCAGACATAACTGAGTGACTAAGCACATACACATACATTGCATATAGTTCCCTGTATATTATACTATTTTTGATTTTAGAAAACAATTCCCAAACATGGAATTATCCCCCCTCCCCCACCCCACCGTGTATCTTTGATACTTGATTATGGAGTGCTGACCGTTATGTTGTTTAAAGGGCCACACATTTCTGTTGCTTTCAATAAGAACATGCAGATCTTACTTTGATAATTTTATCATATCCATCATACCTTGTTGGATAAAGGGCAAGTATTGAGCCGTCATGTGCCAGTTGCTAAATAGTGAAATACTGCTGGTCATACTAAATAGCTTCTGCCAGCATGTTTTCTCTTCCCCAGGAATCTCTTTCCTTGCCCTCAGCAGGGAGTCTTGACTCAGTTCCAGGGCTATAATCGGTCTACTTTCTGTTTAATGCTGTTGTTGTTCAGTCACTAAGTCGTTTCCGACTCTTTGTGACCCCATGAACTGCTGCATGCCAGGCTTCCCTGTCCTTCACTATTACCCAGAGTTTGCTCAGACTCATGTCTGTTGAGTCAGTGATGCCATTGGACCATCTCATCCTCTGTCACCCCTTCTCCTCTTGCCCTCAATCCAGTTGTTAAATACTTGTAGTATCACCTGTGTCACAAAAACCAGGATTAGGAGCCACAGAGGTTGCCAAAGAGGAGTCAGGAACAGTGAATTCCCTTACATTTCACTAGGGGATTTTTAATTTTCTCTACTGTTTTCAACTCCACAGTAAGTTTTTTTTTTTCCATTATTTCTTTCTCTTTAACAGCAGTCTGTGTTTGTTCTAATCTACATTTCTTGGTTTGTGGCCAAGATGTGTGGCATGCAGGATCTTAGTTCCCCAACCAGGGATCGAACCTGTGTCCCCTACATTGGGAACACGGAGTATTAACCACTGGACCACCAGGGAAGTCCCTAATCTATGTTGTTTTCATACGTGCTTTAGTTCTTTAGATATGGCTTCCTTTAGTTCTTTGAGCATATTTATCATAGCTGATTTAAAGTCTTTGTCTGGCAGGTCCAGTGTCTGGGTTTTCTCAGGGAGGATTTCTGTTGATTTTTGTTGTAAACTGGACTTTTAAAATAATATTGAATAGTAACTCTGGACATCAGAAATCCACTCACCCCAGGTTTTATTGCTGTTGCTGTTTGTTAGTGACTCTGGAACTAATTCTCTGAAGTCAGTATTCTTTGTCATGTTTGGCTGCTCAAGTGTGTGTGTGTGAGGATTGCTTTCAGTGCTCTGGCAGGTGGTTTATAGCTCTAGCCTTTACTTCTGGCTTGCTCAAAGCCTCAAGGTCAGCCGAAGGTGACAAATGAGGGCCTTCTCAGGTCTTTCCTGGGCATGTGACAGTCTTGTACATGGGCATGGCCTTCTACGTCCCTAGAAACAAATTGGGGTTTTTCATTCCCCAGTATTTCTTTTTAAAATCTTCTGATAAGCCTCTTGCTAGCCCAACTTGGTACCACAACCTCAGGCAACAAAAGTTTTTGACAGATGTGCTCAGGATGGGCTGTTTGTACAGAGTGAGGTAAAAAAGACAAGCCCTAATCTAAAAAGAAAAGGTTTCCCAGTGGTAAAGATTCCTCCTGCCAGTGCAGGAGACACAGGTTCGATCCCTAGTTCAGAAAGATTCCCTGGAGAAGGAAATGGCAACCCATTCCAGTATTCTTTCTGGAATAATCCGATGGACAGGAGAGCCTGACGGATTACAGTCCATGGGGTCGCAAAGAGTTGGACACGACTGAGCACGCACACATAAACAGTCTAAAAAATACAGCAAACTAGTGACTATAACAAAAAAGAAGCAGACTCACAAATACAGAGAACAAACTAGTGGTTACCAGTGGCAAGGGGGGAAGGACAATGTTAGGGTGGGGGCATAGAAAGTATGAAGTATTGGGTGTAAGATAGGCTACAGGATGTATTGCGCAACATGGGGAATGTAGCCAATATTTTCTAATTGTACTTGGAGTTGTTCAGTTGCTCAGTCGTGTCCAACACTGCAACCCATGGACTGCAGTATTCTAGGCTTCCCCATCCTTCACTGTCTCCTGAAGTTTGCTCAAACTCATGTCCATTGAGTCAATGATGCCACCCAGTCATCTCATCCTCTGTCGTCCCCTTCTCCTCCTGCCTTCAATCTTTCCTAGCGTCAGGGTCTTTTCCACTGAGTCAGCTCTTCGCATCAGGTGGCCAAAGTATTTGAGCTTCAACTTCAGCATCAATCCTTCCAATGTATATTCGGGGGTGCTTTCCTTTAAGATTGACTGGTTTGTTCTCCTTGCAGTCCAAGGGACTCTCAAGAGTCTTCTCCAGCACCATAGTTCAAAAGCATCAGTTCTTCGGCATTCAGTCTTCTTTATGGTCAACCCTCACATCCATACATGACTACCAGAAAAACCATAGCTTTGACTATGTGGACCTTTGTCGTCAAAGTGGTGTCTCTGCTTTTTAATATGCTAAGTTTGTCATAGCTTTTCTTCCAAGGAGTGAGCGTGTTGTAGTTTCATGGCTGCAGTCACTGTCTGCAGTGATTTTGGAGCCCAGGAAAATAAAGTCTGTCACTGTTTCCATTGTTTCCCCATCGATTTGCCTTGAAGTGATGGGACCAGATGCCGTGATCTTAGTTTTTTGAATGTTGAGTTTTAGGCCAGCTTTTTCACCTCTTTCACCTTCCTCTAGAGGCTCTTTAGTTCCTCTTCACTTTCTGCCATTAAGGTGGTATCATCTGCATATCTGAGGTTACTGATATTTCTCCTGGCAGTCTTGATTCCAGCTTTAACTTCATCCAGCCCAGCATTTCACATGATGTACTCTGTATATAAGTTAAATAAACAGGGTGACAGTTACAGCCTTGATATACTCCTTTCCCAATTTTGTAAATGGAGTATACCCTTTAAAGATTTTAATCAAAAATTAAAAAAAAGAACAAGTCCTGAGGATAGTGCTTTGAGTGAACTGCCAGATAAGGCAAATAGTGGCACTTCTCTGACAATGGGAATTTGGGGATGCTCTAAACATGGCTTATCGCTTCTGTGGCTGCCAACTTGCTGGTTTCACAGGTATTGTACTTGCAAGGCTGCTGATTTTGAAGGCTTCCTTGTTACTAGCAAGATGGGAATGAGATTAGGGAAAGTTCAAATACCACAGGGCTCATTTGTTCTTACAAATGACTAGCCATCTAAATATTCCTGGGATTTTAGCAAGTCTTTGGTTTATTTCCAGAGTTCCAAAAAAGTTGATGTTGACAGTGTTTGCCAGTGTTCTCATTGCTTTTATGTAGGGGCAGATTTTTCTAAGGTCCTTATTCCATTTTAGAAGTCCTTCATCCTACCTCCACTACTTTTTTCTGTCTGCCTCCTCCTGCTCTCCTGGATCGCTCTGCTTCAGCTGTAGAGTTGCAGCTCTGCCGGCTCCAGGTGTTTCCAATCTTTCGGTTTACTTTTCTCCTTGATAAAAGAACCTGTCTGCCAGTGCAGGAGATGTAAGAGACACAGGTTTGATCCCTGGGCAGGAAGATCCCCTGGAGTAGGGCACAGCAACCCACTCCATTTCTCTTGCCTAGAGAATCCCACCGACAGAGGAGCCTGAAAGATTACAGTTCATAGGATCCCAAAGAGTCGGATACAGCTGAAGAAATTTAGCACAAACTGTTATGTAAGTTGCTTGTGTTTATTTATTTATTTTATTGCCTGTTGTCCCATCTAAAACAAAAGTTCTGTTAGGGCAGCGATTTTTTTTTTTCTGTGTTGTATTGACCTCTGTATCCTCAGCATCTAGAACAGTGTCTGGCTCAAACTGATGCTCCATAAATATTTGTTGCATGAATAAGTGAATGATTGAGTGAATAAATGGTTAAGGGTTATACAGATTTTTAAAGAGAAAAAAGATAGTTTCTGCTAATCAGATTGCTTGTATAAACTGCTAGTTACTCACACCTTGCTTTTTAGTAAATATGTACTGTAATGCACTTACAGTGCTCAATGTTTATATGGTATATAGTTTCTCCATGAGGCCTTTACTTAAGAGGCTTGCTTGAGTGTGGTTGGGACTCAGGCAGGAGGAGGCAAGGAATAACTGTTTTATAACATCGTGTGTGTGTGTGTGTGTGTGCACACTCAGTCGCTCAGTTGTGTACGACTCTTTGTGGCCCTATGGACTGTAGCCCGGCATGCTCCTCTGTCCATGGAACTTTCTAGGCAAGAATATTGAAGTGGGTTGCCATTTCTTACTCCAGGGGATCTTTCCAACCCAGGGATTGAACCATTGTCTCTTGTGTTTCCTGCATTGGCAGGCGGGTTCTTTACCACGAGCGCCACCTGGAAATCCATAACATCATCTATAACTTACTTAATTGGCTACTGTTTTGTCATGCTGACTGTTAGCAAAAAATCACTGTTTTATGAGGTATTTAGTTTATTACTTTTCTGAAGAACTCAGTGTTTTCATCCTACTTTTTCCAACTTCCTAGGCACTACAGGCCAAATGATATGGTTGCAAGGAATTATTTTAATTTCTCAGTTTTGGCACTGAGAATTCTCCCACAAAAATTTATTCAGCATTTTATATACTACACTGTTGTTGCTAGTGTTGACACTTTGCAACCCCATGGACTGTAGCCCACCAGGCTCCTCTGTCCATAGGATTTCCCAGGCAGGAATACTGGAGTGCGTTGCCATTTCCTTCTCCAGGGGATCTTCCTGACCCAGGGATAGAACCCACCTCTCCTGCATTGGCAAGCGGATTCTTTACCGCTGAGCCACCAGGGAAGCCCATACTACTCTGTTAGAGAGTAGGTAATATTGAAATGTGTATGACATTATCTCTGCTCTTTAAAAAAGATTACAGTTTATTTTGAGAGAAGAAAGTTGATGTAAAAACTCTTCTCCTGTGGCCACTAATAGAGATCTTTCCTTGGCATTTATTTCTTCCGTTACTTCATAGACTTAGCTATGTGGTGTACCTGAGTAGCTGTCCCTAACTGTAAGTTCCTTGAGAGAAAGGAACCATGACTTCCTCATTTTTGTATCCTCACTTGCAGCCTTAAATAATATGTATTGAATTATTGCATGAATTGATTTATGTGGACATTCTTTCAAGTTCATAAAGTATAGAGAAATGTCAGGTGATATTTCCTAAAAATTAATTATAGTTAATTTTAGTACAAAGTAGTATTTAATATACTACTATAAATAGTACAAAGTAATATTTAAGTGCTAAACATGAGTGCTAAGTTTTATGGGACTTTTGGAGATGATGGTATCACTATGGACTGGGAAACTCAGGAAGACTTTGCAAAGGGAGGACTCTCTGGTGGTCCAGTGGTTAAGAATCTGCCTGCCAGTGCAGGGGACACAAGTTCGATCCCTGGTCCGGGAAGATCCCACATGCAGCAGAGCAGTGAAGCTTGTGCGCTGCAACAGAAGCCCATGCGTTCTTGAGCCCCTGCTCCATGACAAGAGAAGCCTGCACACCACACTGAAGAGTAGCCCCTGCTCACCGCAACCAGAGAAAGCCCATGTATAGCAATGAAGACCCAATGCAGCCAAAAGTAAATTTAAAATAAAGACTTTGTAAAGTGGGTGGGATTTAAGCTCTGAAGGATGTGTAGTTAACTGTTCTATGATTACAGATGGGAAGTGTATTCCAGGTGGAGGGAAGAGCTAGTGAAAATGTTTAGGAGCAATATCCAGAGCATATTTAGAGAGTACTGAATGGGTCAGCTGTGTTCAGGTGTGAGGTATGAGTGTGTGTGTGTGTGGTTGAGGGCAGAGGGGGAATAGTGATTCTGAGCCTTCTACTTGCCATGTCACTTTTAGACAAGTTCTTTAACCTCTCCTTTGTTTCTTTATTTGCAATTGGAGCAAAGGAGTTGATGAGTTTGGCTCTTAAAAATCTGTGATTTTTTTAAATGTTGGAACTTTAGTAAGTAGTAGTATAAGTAAGATGTTTTTGACTACGTGGGTGGTTGACAAGAAGTATATTTTAGTGCTTCTGGGAGATTCATAAATATTTCAAAGAAGAGAAACTAGAGGGATTTCCCTGGCAGTCCAGTGGTTAAGACACTGCACTCCCAATGCAGGGGGGTGTGGGTTCAATCCCTGGTCGGGGAACTAAGATCTGCACAGTGGGACCAAAACCTAAAATGTCAAACAAGTAAAAAATAATAGTTTACCCAAGCATATCCAACAGATTAACCTTCTAACACATAACAAATATTAAAAAAATATATAAAAAAGAAACTAGAGGCAGGTAAATCAGTTATTCATGTTAGTAGTTTGAATATAAGGCTTCACTTAAGATCAGGGAGATGAGAAATAACAGGAGAGATGTTAGGAAGATTGATAAAAGCTTCCCTTCTTAAGTGGGTGAAGCAGAAAGGAGAAATGAAATGTTTAAATTTAAATGAACTGAGAATGATGCGTAGGATGTTAGGACTAACCCATTGTTTTGGTTGGAACTGGGGGTAGGAGGAGAGGATCAAGCCTAGTGGAAAGGTAAAGTTTAATTTTAGACGTGTCTTAGTGTGCTGGAAGATGAACGAGAACAAGACATACCCACTTCCTGAAAGGTGATCCCAGTGACCGTATTCATGCAGAGGAGTGAATTCAAAGGACAGTGAACTTCCTCCAGAGGAGACAAAGGGAAAGGGAGGCCAGGAGCCTCTGGGATATCTGGGGAAGACGCATCTCACGGATCGGTAGGGACTTGTCCGAAGGAAACAAGAAAGCCACTTGGAGTCTTAGGATGCTGTTTTCCTTCTTTGTGGGTACCCTTCCCACTATCTTGTTTGGTGTCTAATGGCCATTTCTCTTCTATTCCAAAGGATCTACCGCTACCAGTCTCATGACTATGCCTTCAGTAGTGTAGAAAAGTTACTGCATTCCCTAGGAGGGGACGACTATCTTGGATTATTTAACCGGTCACTTCTTGAAACCTTGCAGAAAGCAGGCTTCTCTGAGAAGTTCCTTGATGAAATTATTACTCCTGTCATGAGGGTAAATTATGGCCAAACCACAAACATCAATGGCTTTGTAGGTAAGTCAGAGCTTGGAATAGTTAACCGACATTAGTTGACAGCGCAGTTTACCCGATGCTTTGTTGACTCCTTACTTTAGGCCACGATTTGGAGATGACTACTTTCCTTTGTGAAAGCTCAGACACATGAAAATGTTGGCAAAATTGTGCATGTGTAGATGAGCGTTTTTATGGGAACAGTCTTTGGTTTTTATTAGTTGAATTGTTCTCAACTGGGGGAAACTTTGCTCTGAGGGTCGTTTGGCAGTGTCTAGATTTGGAGCAGGATGCAGCTACTTGGGAAGGGAGAGTGGGTAGAGGGCCTCTTACAGAGTCAGAATTAACACATTTTGTCCTACCGCTGACAGGGGCAGTGTCAATGTCCTGTACTGATCCCGGCCTTTGGGCAGTAAAAGGTGGCAATAAACTTGTTTGTTCAAGGCTCCTTCAGGCTTCCAGAAGCAATCTTGTATCGGGCTTAGTAATGTCCATAGAGGAGAAAACAAGGACCAAGCAGACAGGTAAGCTTGAACTTCTATTTTATTGTTGCTAATTTCCCCTGCAGAAAATAATTGTTCAAGGAGAAAAACCTCTTTCTCCATCTCTCATTCAGTTCCAAATGATGAAATTTTAAATTGGAGGTGTTGTGTATCATGTGGAAATAGGTACATATGTGCTCAAGTACAGTGGCATGACTCTTCGGATTTAAAAAAGAAATTTCCTCCTCAAAAGTAAACATTTCGTATTTTATACCTGTTGACAAGGTTTTATTTCCATTCCAAGTAGAAAATTGGCCTCAGTGTAATACAAATGCAGGGGACAGTTATCTTAAGGGATAAAACTTGTTTAAGTCCTAGAATTATGGAGAAACTATTAAGGTATAGAATTATTTTTAGAAGGTATAAAATATAGTATGTTAGAAACACTTTAAAAAAAAATGCTTATTTCCTCTAGGAAATCCCTCAAAGGTGTATGAAGTGGTCTACCAAACTGGATCTGAGACCCATTCAGACTTCTATGACATCGTCCTGGTGGCCACTCCATTGAATCGGAAAATGTCCAATATAAATTTTCTCAACTTTGATCCTCCAATTGAGGAATTCCATCAACACTATGAACCTTTAGTGACAACTTTAATTAAAGGGGAGTTGAATTCAACTGTCTTTAGCTCTAGAGCCTTAAATGAGTTTCATCTTGGTACAGTCTTAACCACTGATAATCCAGATTTATTCATTAACAGCATTGGGCTTGTGTCCCCTGTAGAAGACGACAATAATCCTCAGCCAAAAGCAGATACGGCACATGTCTGGAAGATCTTTTCTGCAGCACCACTTACTAAAGAACAAATTTTAAAGCTCTTTGTGTCCTATGATTATGCTGTGAAGCAGTCATGGCTTGCATGCCCTCATTATACGCCTCCAGAGAGATGCCCCTCCATCATACTCCACGATCGACTTTATTACCTCAATGGCATAGAGTTTGCAGCAAGTGCCATGGAAATGAGTGCCATTGCAGGCTATAATGCTGCTCTCCTCGCCTATCACCGCTGGAATGGGAACACACACATGATTGACCAAGAGGACTTATATGAGAGACTTAAAACGGAACTATGAAATACCACTCTTTTATCCCCCTCCTGGTTCCAAATGGAATATCACTGGCAAAAAAAAAGAACATAGTCTGAACAGAGATGATTTTGAATCAAGATATTTTGCCATTATCATCATTTAATAAAAGTAATCCAAGTGAGTCATGAGAAACGCAAAGTTCTAATTAAGCATGAAGGTGTAACTATTGCATCTCCAAAATTGAACTCTTTAATATCCATCAGCAGCATTTTCCAAACTTGTCTGATCGTAAGAATCATCTGGAGTTTGTTAGACCTATGAATTCTCTAGCTCCTCTGGAGGTTCTGATTTAATAGGTCTGGGATGGGGCCCTGGATTTTGAACGAAACCTTAAAGCATTTTAAGCTGAGCCCTTGAGGAAGACTTACCTTTTAGTGCGGGACTAGTTCATTTGCACTTCATGGCTGGATGTGATCTTCAGTTAGGTAAAATTGCCATGGGAACTGGTATCTTATGCCTGGCTTTAGTAACTTGTATTTTTCAAAGGACATATGCCCATGCTTGAAGCCTTGACTTTCAGAATGTTCTTTTGATTGCTTCTGTCTCTGTTTCATTAGGGGTGAAGTTCAGAAGTCTTAGTGTAATATAAAGATGTCACACAAAAATCTCAAGTAAAATGAAAAGCAAGTATAGGCTATTGATTTAAGAAATTTCCTAAATTGGTCTTCTATTATCAAACCCTCACCTGAGGAGCTTTGAAAAATAGTGCTAGAGCCCCACAACAGAGATTGGTTTAGTGGACTGAGGATAGGACGTCAGCTTTTTGTAGCTTTTGAGTTCCTAATGTACAGCTGGGGTTTAGATTCACTGATGTGGGGGTTTATGATGTTTTCAAAGGATTTTTAGTGTCTTAAAAGTCCCAAGAAACCCAATCCATTATCAAAGTGAATCCATGTTGCAAAGAAGGATTTCTTTCAGTGAGAACTGTAGTAATCTTGGTAGTAAGAAGCATCGACAGTCTCACAGCAGAGGCAACTTGGATGACTCTAGAGCCTTTGGCACTAGAGGAATATATTCAGTGACCCCACACTTGATCAGATCCAGTGTATGTTCAAACTGTTAAATGCTTCTGAAGGTACTGTAGCATTTTGATTGAGAAATTGGTTGTTGAAATCGTTTAAGGCTGTGGTTCGGATGTACATTGCAATCACCTGTAGGACTGCTTCCTGAATTATTCTAGGATGTAGCCAGACTTGAGACCTGATTCTCCACCTGTACAAAGATCATGAGTGTCCTTACAGTCACTGGAAGGACAAACAAGTAAAAACTTGTGAATTCTAAAAGTAACTGAACTGCAACCAAGTTAACATATATAGTTTTTTAAAATAAGTCCTCCTCCAGACTAGAGTAGTTGCTCCTTTTGGCAAAAAGAACATTGATTCTTAAAGCAGTTTCTTCTCTACAATTGTGAATATTAATATGCTGATAAAACTGCCAAGACATTTGATGTAGAGGCAGGAGTTAGATTTTTAGTTTGTCAGAGTTAGCTTTTTACTATTTTTGTTCTTAACAAGTATGTTAAGAGGCATTCGTACTTTTTTCCTTCATGGTTTTAAAGAAGACTATAGAGTATAGCACTGTTGTGTATATGCTAAAAGTGGGTGAATTCTAGTGGAATAATTTCTATCATCTGCAGACTTGTTTTGCAATGGCAAATATTTTTAGAACACCAGTTTTAAATGTTGCTGTTGTATCAAACCCAACTCTTCACTGTTTTTCAACGAGGCATCTGAAGTTGTTAAAGAGCAAAAACGTTATCCATATAGTAAGCCTATTAATTTTAATGCAATTAACAGAATTCAAAAAGACTTAGTTGGAAGAAAGATCCTGTTAGGGCCCATTATTCCAGGAGGCTACTCAAGTGAAGTTTTTACAGAAGAGACTGGTAAAGATTATGCACAGGCTGAAAGAAGGCCAACTTCTGCTCCAATGTTACCGGGAGGCTTGTTGAAACATGGCTGGCCTCACCCCTAGAATGTTCCAGTAGGTATGGAGTAGCATACAAAAGACTGCATTTCTGTTATGTTCCTAGGTGATGCTGCTGGTTAGAAGCCACACTTAGAAATTCTACCAGTTCTAAAATTCAACTTTATGTGGTTGCAACCTTAGGGAAGATTTAGAGGGGAGAATGGAAAAATAAAAATGTATGGCCTTCACATCAACTCTAGTTTGATCCCTCTAGCTATATTTTTTCTGTAAACATTTCCTATAAATAGGAAAGACCATTTTACATACTTGTTTACAAGTACCTCACATACTGTATATAATACCCCACTCTCTAGTTTTATTTTTCCACTATTTTTAAAGTGACTCATGATTTATAGGCTTTCTACCAGATCACAAAAATAAGCTTTAGCATTTGCTTGATAGGTTTTTTTAAAGTTAGGTTTATGATACATCCATCTGTAATATCTCTTATTGGAGTTTGTGCACCATAAAATTTACAAACTAGGTGAGCATATTATGGGCAGCATTATCACCATCTTCTACCCCACAAAGAACCACAATGCACTGGAATGTTTTCCTCTGGAATTGTATTTCTACTCTTGTATTCAAAATTTTCCCCGACTTATGTTCCAAATAAAACAACGACATCATTACTTCCTGTGTTTTACTTCTGTTGTACTATTTGGTTGACCCTTAAAACATTGTGAGGGGTATGGATGCTGACCCTCTGAGCAATCAGCTCTCTGCATATGCAGTTCCTCTATTCAGTTTGGAATCTGTGGATTCAACCATGGATGGTGTAGGACTGTAGTATTTACTATTGGAAAAAACCAGTATATAAGTGGACCTGCAGTTTAACCTGTGCTGTTTGAGTGAAACTGTACTTGGAATGTAGATGTATGTGAAAAAGTCAGAGTCTGTCCAAATTACTGCAAGAACTTTGAAAACTCCAGTTAATGTTTTAGAAGAAACCCACTCAGATTTGCAGCTTCTTTAACTTTGTTCAGTGGTAAAAGATATGAGAAGCATCTTGCCAATGTTTCATATTTAATAAGATTCTTCTATTTTAATGCATTAAAAACCTCTGAACTAATCAGTCTCAACCAGTAACAGGTCATGACAGAAAAAACTCAGAATAAGAGTGAATACTCTACGTTGAGAACAGTTAAGAAAGCATTTTTGACTATAAGTTTATTTAACAAAAAAGTTCAGTAAGAAAATGTACACGACCCAATTCTTCTGGTAGCAAAATGTGGAGAAGGGGACACATGGAAGCAGCTGATTTCTCTGGTGAACACAGCCATTGTTCATACTCGTTCCAAGGCTTCTAACATGATGATACTATTTCCTCGTATTACCTAAGAAAGAGAAAATGAATTTGAAAAGAACACAAATTTGTTCAACAGTTGGTATCAATGATGATTTAAAGAATTGTCATCAACTCATTAATGGTTTTTCAGGTATTAAATGTCAGTTTGTGAGGCTTTTTTTTTTTCCTAGTCAATGTGTGTGAATGCTCAGATGCTCAGTCGTGAGCGACCCTATGGATTATAACCCACCAGGTTCCTCTGTCCATGGGATTTTCCAGGCAAGAATACTGGAGCGAGTTGCCATTTCCTACTCCTGGGGATCTTCTATAAAAGAAGGTAAGTCAGGATACTCATATGACAGCATAGGCGAAATGGCTGGTAATAGCTGGTAAAATAGGATAGAAAAGTCAAACTGGAAGGGGACTGTGAAAATAAGCAGCCCCTGGTGGACTGTAGGTAATGCAATCACAGATCAGTTCAATAGAGCCAGACAGGTGAAAGGACAGGAGTGGGATGAGGGGATGCGCAACATTTATTAGAAATGGAGGCATCCTGAGTAAGATTCAGGGCTTTGCTAGTAGCTCAGCTGGTAAAGAATCCACCTGCAATGCAGGAGACCCTGGTTCCATTCCTAGGTTAGGAAGAGCTGCAGGAGAAGGGATAGGCTACCCACTCCAGTATTCAGGGACTTCCTGGTAGCTCAGCTGGTAAAAGAATCCGCCTACAATGTGGGAGACCTGGGTTCAATCCCTGTGTTGGGAAGATCCCCTGGAGAAGGGAACACCTACCCACTTCAGTATTCTGGCCTGGAGAACTCCGTGGACTATAGTTCATCAGGTTGCAAAGAGTGGGACACGACTGAGTGACTTTCACTGAGTAAGATTCAAAGTGGAGCTATGCTGGGAGGCAGCTGGCATAAAAATAGCCATAACTTGTTCCTTTCTTCTCTCATTCTACTTGCTTTATTTATTACATACACTATTATGTATTATCTTCCTCACTCAAGTGTCATTTCTATTGAGGGCAGGGACTTGCTTGGTGCACCTACTCAGTGCCTAAAGCAGTGGCAGGCTCACAAAAGGCTCAACTAAGTAAACAGATGACCTGCATCTGATTACTGCAGGTAACAGACTGGAAAGGACCATGACAGGTGGGAAGGTGTTGGGGAGCCTGGCAGAGAAAAACAGCAATGATTATGGTGAGGAAGTGGCAAAGAGTTAAAGAGCCGCAGTGAAAGGGAACAAGGCCCTGAAAATGACAGTGGAGACTGAAAGAAGCTACTCTCGTCCTCTTCTTACAAGTTAGGGAAAGAAATGAAGAAACCTAAACAACATGATTCCTAGTTTTCAAGAGTTTTAAACTGCTTATTTGCAACAGAAGATGAACATCACTTCTCACTGATCAAAACTTAAAAACCAAGCAGCCTTTTTCCTAGTTCCTTCCTAAACCTGTCCATTTGTGACACTTTCCCCAGAAGTGGAGGGTGGTGGAGAGAAGTTATTTCAGATAACTAAGACTTTCAGATCTGTGGGCTTTTTTCTTTGTGGCATCATTAAAAAAAAAAAAACTGCCACTTTCCTCAATGTTTTCTAAAATGGTATCACACACTTCTTTGGCTTCTCACATAAGACAGGAATTAAGGCTCGTCGTGAACAATTCTGCTTCAGTTTTCTTCCTCTTTTCCCATTGTGTTGGACACCCCATATTCCAGATCAAACTGGAACCATCAGGTCCAGAATTCCATACTGCTTCTTGGATTGGGCTTCAGTACTAAATTTTGGCAAAGTGTTGCCCAAGCCTTTTCATGAAGGGGCACGACTGTCTAATAAAGAATACAAACCTAAAATGGAGCTACAGAAGCACAAAGTCAGTAAGAACTCCTGAAACACACAGCATCAAAAACTACACAATTTTTACTATATTCTTAGGGGAACCTTGGAGTAGAATGGAATCTTAAGGAAATAAGAGGTGAGGCTACTGATGCTGGGAAAGATTAAGGGCGGGAGGAGAAAGGGATGACAGAGGATGAGATGGTTGGATGGCATCACCAACTCAATGGACATGAGTTTGGGTAAACTCTGGGAGTTGGTGATGGACAGGGAGGCCTGGCGTGCTGCGGTTCATGGGGTCACAAAGAGTCGGACACAACTGAGCGACTGAACTGAGGCTACTGACTACTATGGGTATATTTCAGAAGAGGATAACTGAGACATCATTAGGTAATTACCCACCTGACAGATCCTGTATTAAGTAATTTCTTAAAAAAACAACAAAAAAACTTATTTATTTGGTTGCGCCAGGTCTTAGTTGTGACTTTTGGGATCTAGTTCCCTGACCAGGGATTGAGCCTGGGCCCCATGCACTGGGAGCAGAGTCTGAGCCAGTGGACTGTCAGGGAAGTCCTGTATTAAGTAATTTCAATGGCCTCAATGGGTCACTGATTGGACAAGGGAACAATGAAGCCAACAAAACTGTCTCGTTAGCCAAACAGCTTGTGAAAAAATAAAATAGTAACTAGTTTCCCTTCTTTCCCTTAGAAAAACCATTCTTGCATTTTCCTTAGGCTGTTTTTTAATTAAAGAAAATTGATATATTATCATTATTTCATTTTCAAAGTGTTAACTCAGCCATAAGAATTAGCACCTACTAACAGACTTTAAGTTTTAGTCACACAACACGCAGAGATGGAAAAGCAGACTGTCTTTCACAGTAAGTTGGAGCTCACCATTTGAACGACTTGTGATGGCGCTGCTTTTAACCAATTTCCATGTAAGGAAAATTAACCCTATCCAAATAAGGGGGAAAATTACGAGAAACATCAATACCGTCACTAATAAAAGTTCTGAAAAGTGCCACACATTCTCAAAAGTTATTTCCTCAAATTAGAACTTTATATGTCAATTCCCTTTTTAATTCTTATTTATTTATTTTTTGGTGAATATGTTGCTATATGAACCAAAACCCTAATCTACCCTCTATTAGGATGAAGATTTCCTAATCTGTAAAATGAAGAGCCAGAGGGAAATCTTGGGGTATTTTTAAAACTCTCTTTTATAAGAAAATGCTAATGATTTGCCATACTTGTATTCATTTTCAACAGAATCTCAAGGGGACTGTACCTGAAAAGAAGGTCCATCTACATGAAATGTGTGCAAGAAGCCAGGGAGTCTCGTATCTAGGGACTCCCAAGTTGTTTTTCCAACTTTGACTGATTTGCTTTTCCAAATGCAATAATGGAAATATACTTGAAACAGGCAATAATACAAGCCTTGGAAAGGGTAATTAACCTTCGGGAATGCATAGCACATTGAAGTCGGATAAGTAGTAATCCTCAGCACACATTAAAATTACACAAGATCTTCTAACAGCACACACAAACAGTAGCCTTACAGATTTCAAATGCTTTGAGGTAGACTCTAGGCATAATTTTTATTTGCTTGCTTAAAAAAAACACAACTCTTCATTGATTAATTGATTGTAAACACTCTAGATCAACAGTTAATCTTTGCCTTACATTAGAATCACCTGGGGAACTTGAAAACCCTCCATGCTGCTGCTGCTGCTAATGGCTTCAGTCGTTTCTGACTGTGTGACCCCATAGAAGGCAGCCCACCAGGCTCCCCGGTCCTTGGGATTCTCAAGGCAAGAACACTGGAGTGGGTTGCCATTTCCTTCTCCAATGCATGCAAGTGAAAAGTGAAAGGGAAGTTGCTCAGTCGTGTCCGACTCTTCAGTCGTGTCTCAGTCGTGTCCGAGACCCCATGGAATGCAGCCTACCAGGCTCCTCCGTCCATGGGATTTTCCAGGCAAGAGTATTGGAGTGGGGTGCCATCGCCTTCTCTGGAAAACCCTCTATACTACTGCTCTAATGATGGGGCTTCCCTGGTGGCTCAGACGGTAAAGCGTCTGCCTGCAATGCAGAACGCCTGGGGGTTCAATCCCTGGGTCAGGAAGATCCCCTGGAGAAGGAAATGGCCCACTCCAGTACTCTACTGTAGTACTCTTGCCTGGAAAATCCCATGGACAGAGGAGCCTGGCATGCTACAGTCCTTGGGGTCGCAAAGAGTTGGACACAACTGAGTGACTTCACTATGGCTCTAATGAGGGAACAAGTATGGGCCTCATTATAGAGTAAAGCACAAAAATAATTCCCAACAGCTATTTCAAGTCCAAGGACCTCAGTGGGTTCTGTATAAGATTCAGATCTTATCTACAGGTAACTGGGGTTATCATCACAGTTGAATAACCTCCGTAAGTTAAACTAAAAGGGGATTGGAATATCTAATCTTGCGTGTAATTTGCCTAACTTCAGTTTAATCCAAGAGCTGGACAGAAGGGATGCTCATGTTTATTCCAAAAGAAAAATGAAATCTCTAAGATCTTGTATCTGTACTTACCACCATTCCAATATTGTTCTGTTGCCCACTAGTTGCCATCTCCACACATTCATCTATCACAAGATTCATAAAGGGATCAAATCCCCGTAATATTCCTTGGACATGTCTGCCACCATTTAATTTCACTATGTAAAAGGAAAAAGGAATTTTAATAAACCTGAGCATTAACTATCAACTAAACTATTCATTAAAAATAAAGTGAGAGAAAACCCTGATATATCTTTACTATATGCCAAGCACTGGGCTAAACATTTTACATTTACCTCCACATTTAAAGTTACAGGAATCCTATAAAGTAGAATTATCCTGAGTTTTTATGAAGCAACTGAATTACAGTATTTTTAAGTAACTGATTCAAGATTACACAGTTACTGTAGGGTAAAACTGGAATTCAAACGGAAGGTTGCTTGTTTCTAAAAGCTGTCTAGTTAGAATTTTGATAAACCTGCTTGCTTAATGGATGTGAATTAGAAGTCTGTGTACTTTGAATTTTTATCAAGTTTCTCCAAACATTGTTCAGTTCAGTCGTTCAGTCATGTCCGACTCTTTGCGACTCCATGAACCGCAGCACGCCAGGCCTCCCTGTCCATCACCAACTCCTTGAGTCCACCCAAACCCATGTCCATTGAGTCAGTGATGCCATCCAGCCATCTCATCCTCTGTCGTCCCCTTCTCCTCCTGCCCTCAATCTTTCCCAGCATCAGGGTCTCTTCCAATGAGTCAGCCCTTCACATCAGGTGGCCAAAGTATTGGAGTTTCAGCTTCAACATCAGTCCTTCCAATGAACACCCAGGACTGATCTCCTTTAGGATGGACTGGTTGGATCTCCTTGCAGTCCAAGGGACTCTCAAGAGTCTTCTCCAACATCACAGTTCAAAAGCATCAATTCTTCGGTGCTAAGCTTTCTTTATAGTCCAACTCTCACATCCATACATGACTACTAGAAAAACCACAGCCTTGACTAGACGGACCTTTGTTGTCAAAGTAATGTCTCTGCTTTTTAATATGCTGTCTAGGTTGGTCATAACTATCCTTCCAAGGAGTAAGCGTCTTTTAATTTCATGGCTGCAGTCACCATCTGCAGTGATTTTGGAGCCCAGAAAAATAAAGTCAGCCACTGTTTCCACTGTTTCCCCATCTATTTCCCATGAAGTGATGGGACCATATGCCATGATCTTAGTTTTCTGAATGCTGAACTTTAAGCCAACTTTTTCCCTCTCCTCTTTCACTTTCATCAAGAGGCTCTTTAGTTCTTCTTCGCTTTCTGCCATAAGGGTGGTGTCATCTGCATATCTGAGGTTATTGATATTTCTCCCGGGAATTTTGATTCCAGCTTGTGCTTCCTCCAGCCCAGCATTTCTCATGATGTACTCTGCATATAAGTTAAATAAGCAGGGTGACAATACACAGCCTTGACATACTCCTTTTCCTATTTGGAACCAGTCTGTTGTTCCATGTCCAGTTCTAACTGTTGCTTCTGGACCTGCATACGGGTTTCTCAAGAGGCAGGTCAGGTGGTCTGGTATTCCCAGAATTTTCCACAGTTTATTGTGATCCATACAGTCAAAGGCTTTGGCATAGTCAATAAAGCAGAAATAGATGTTTTTCTGGAACTCTCTTGCTTTTTCGATGATCCAGCGGATGTTGGCAATTTGATCTCTGGTTCCTCTGCCTTGTCTAAAACCAGCTTGACCATCTGGAAGTTCATGGTTCACGTATTGCTGAAGCCTGGCTTGAAGAATTTTAAGTATTACTTTACTAGCGTGTGAGATGAGTGCCATTGTGTGGTAGTTTGAGCATTCTTTGGCATTGGGATGAAAACTGGCCTTTTCCAGTCCTGTGGCCACTGCTGAGTTTTCCAGACTTGCTGGCATATTGAGTGCAGCACTTTCACAGCATCATCTTTCAGGATTTGAAATAGCTCAACTGGAATTCCATCACCTCCACTAGCTTTGTTAGTAGTGATGCTTCCTAAGGCCCACTTGACTTCACATTCCAGGATGTCTGGCTCTAGGTGAGTGATCACACCATCATGATTATCTGGGTTGTGAAGATATTTTTTGTACAATTCTTCTGTGTATTCTTGCCACCTCTTCTTAATATCTTCTGCTTCTGTTAGGTCCCTGCCATTTCTGTCCTTTATTGAGACCATCTTTGCATGAAATGTTCCCTTGGTATCTCTAATTTTCTTGAAGAGATCTCTAGTCTTTCCCATTCTATTGTTTTCCTCTATTTCTTTGCATTGATCGCTGAGGAAGGCTTTCTTATCTCTCTTTGCTATTCTTTGGAACTCTGCATTCAGAATTAATATAACAACAATATAATAATAATATATAATAATAAATATTAATATAAATAATAAAAATAATATAATAAAATATAATAAATATACTACCAAAGCAGATGTAAAAACTAATTTGATATTTAAAAAACATCCTGAAAATAATAAACCAAAAAGACTTACATGATAACTTCTTGTCCATAAATCTGAAAAAGCAAAAGGGGTAAAGATTAAATAACTAATTTTAGATACTGTCAATATAATCTGCTAAATTTACATAATAGGAATAATGAAATTTAAAAAATTAAAAGTTTTGTACTGCTGTAAAGGATGAGAATGATGGGCTATCTCAGCTAGTACTTATACTAACTGAGCAACGTAACCTCTGAAGGGGAAGACAATAAAAAACAGAATGAGTTTAGAACATACTAATGTACATTAAATTGAGTCTCTATATTGATGTGAACTACAACAACATTCTTGTTCAATACTGAGCTAATTTTCAACAACAGGATTTACAGCCTTAACAGAAAAACAAAGATTTGGTTATATTTTTGGTTATTTCCAAAGCCAAAGTTGTGAAGAAACCAGAAGATAATCAAACCATACCCAATCCAACAGGTATCTTATTTGAGACAATAAGTAGTGTTGTTTATTTAATGTTAAACATCAATCTTAAGTGTTCAGGATATTCTTCAACACATAAGTACACTTTGGCAAAATACATATTTAGAAGTTAAATAATTTGAATTAAACCAGAAAATTCCATCTCAGCAGTGCAGAATTATATGAAGACATGTAGTCAAACCAGTTTTTACCTCTTCCAGTTACAGACTAAAAAATATGAATCTTTATTCAATTTCAATGTATATCATGGGAGAATTCAAAGATAAATAGGACAAAGGGCCTGACATAAGTTGTAAGAAGACAGACTTTTGCAATCCCATGGACTGTAGCCTGCCAGCGTCCTATGTCCATAGGATTTTCCAGCCACGAATACAGGAGTGGGTTGCCATGCTCTCCTCCAGGGGATCTTTCCAACTCAGGTATCGAACCCGACTCTCTTATATCTCCTGCACTGGCAGGCAGGTTCTTTACCACTAGCGCCACCTGGGAAGCCCATAAATCACATATATATAAAATAATAATAATTACCAGCATTTACTAGATGGGGAACTGAAGCTCAGAAAGTATAAATAAAATTTTGTTAAGTCACACAGCAGTGAAAAAGTCTGAAAAAATCAAATGGTCAGTTTGGCTGGAGAACACAGTATTCAGCTGTTAATGTGTTTAGAATCTGGTGCCTGTATTTCAGATGGAGGATCGTGAATGCTGGGTCAAGAAGTCTGCACACTGTTATATATACAGCAATAAGTTACTGCAGCAGAACCAGCTGCAGGCAAGACAGCTGTGGCATGTGTAAGTTAGATCATCATGCTATATACACCTTAAACCTACACAGCGCTGTATGTCAATTATATCTCAAAGAAAATTGGAAGGAAAAAAACAAAGAGTACTCTGTCATCCATTTTTAAGAGCACTAGGAAGGATCTCGGAGAAGGCAATGGCACCCCACTCCAGTACTCTTGCCTGGAAAATCCCACGGACGGAGGAGCCTGGTGGGCTACAGTCCATGGGGTCGCTAAGAGTCGGACACGGCTGAGCGACTTCACTTTCACTTTTCCCTTTCATGCACTGGAGAAGGAAATGGCAACCCACTCCAGTATTCTTGCCTGGAGAATCCTAGGGACGGCAGAGCCTGGTGGGCTGCCGTCTATGGGGTCGCACAGAGTCGGACACGACTGAAGCGACTTAGCAGTAGCAGGAAGGATCTGGAGAAGGCAATGGCACCCCACTCCAGTAATCCTTCCTGGAAAATCCCATGGACAGAGGGGCCTAGTGGGCTGCAGTCCAGGGGGTCACTAAGAGTCTGACACGACTGAGCGGCTTCACTTTCACTTTTCATGCATTGGAGAAAGAAATGGCAACCCACTCCAGTGTTCTTGCCTGGAGAATCCCAGGGACGGGGGAGCCTGGTGGGCTGCCATCTATGGGGTCGCAGAGTCGGACACAACTGAAGCGACTTAGCAGCAGCAGCAGGAAGGATCTGGTTAGGCCAGGGTATCTCCACCTAGGCATACCGACACTTGGTGCCGGATAATTCTGTTGTTGAGTGATGCCCAGTGCACTGTAGAACATCTGGCAGCAACCCTGGCCTCTGCCTACTAGATGCTGGCAGAACCAGACTTCCATTCCTGCAGTTAAGAGCCAGAGTTATGCTAAACTAGGAGAAGGATATAAACTTGTTAAAGATGGTATTTGTGAGAAATGTAAAGGAACAAAAATACTAAAAGCCATTTTGGAGGTCGACCTGACAGGATTTCACAACTCATGAAATCTAGATAAGCAGAGAAAAGTGTTAAAACCAGTTTCATCCTCTCAAATTCTCAAATAATGTCTTAATCAAAAGGAAGTCTTACAGGTAGAGAATGGTCCTTTGTTAAAAAATAATTTCACCAGTTCATGATGAATTCAGAAAACATTTAAGATTTTACTAGCTCACTAATTGCAATTTCTCTTTTTCTTAATGTCAGGCTTATGACTTCATAATTGTCTTAATTAACAGACTAAAATATACAAGATTCTGCACAAAGTATGGCTTCAATACAAATGTGCATTTAAATGCAAAATCATTAAATATGAACTTTCCCTTATGTCTGACTTCTTTATGGGGCAATTGTAAATTAACTGTATACAAGGCAGACCAAGTGGCTGCCTCACAAACTGACCCCTGGATCAATTTTCCATCCTTGCTGCTAGCCAACTAATAAATGCAGAATTTTGGGATTACATAGTACAAAGAAGACAGAGAAGTTACTCAGGAAACATGGAACATGCTAAGTTCAGCCAGGAGTGTTTCAGGACGCTAAACTTTAAATTGGGTGTTACCTACAGTAGGAATAACCTACTTCGAGTTGATTTTACTGGGTTCAACCGCACCCCCCCCAACAACCTAGCCTTCTCTAATTAGAAACATGAATATTCTCACACCGCTTTGTTAACAGAGTAGATATCACACAACATTCAAGTTTAATCTAAGAACAAGAAATCAAGAAAAAGGAATTTAATTTCCAAGTTAAAGCTCAAAGAAACAGCTACAAATACAGTCTAAGATTAAAGTGGCTTTTGATTCCTCAGATACTATCAAACACCCATCTCCCTGGTTCCTTTATAGAATCACTCTCCAGCCACCTTATCGAAAACATGCTGCTCGAGATGTTCAACAAAGTGTGGCATTCGAGACCCTCAAGTAACGAAAGAGAAGGCCCGGGAGACAGAGCTGGGAGCTCGGGCACGGGAAGTAAGTCAGCAGATGGTGGCGCCTTGTTGGCTTTGGTAACCGTATCCGCCCGGCCGAAATATTACTTTTGCGCGGGTCTCAGGCCGCAAAACGCGCGACACTGGCCCGGATCTAGGCGTCCGCGGACCAGAATACGCACGCTAGGCACACTCCCGGGAAATGGCGGAGGATCTAAGGAACTCGAGGCCTACAAGGAAGCGGCCATTTGGGCGCGGCCCCCACGTATACTTACTTCTTCAACTCGGGAGGGTGTGCTTTGCTCATGATGTCTACTCTGCGAGCTCAAAGAAGCCTCCAAACGGAATTCGCGTGGTACCTCAACCCTCCAGCGGCAGGCCCGAGGCTTTGCGTCTGACGTCACTGATCCCGTTAACCAATTGATGGTCGGCCGCTTTCCCGCTTTACCTCGCGATACTTAAGGAAAGCCTGTGTTTGTCGATCAGTCCCAAGCTTCCGGTTGTGTAGCTAGTGATTGGCCAGGACCGGGGGGGCGGCCTTCAGAAATTCTCCTGGATTCCCTTCTTCTATGTGCTTGACGGGCTTCCTTGGTGGCTCAGATGGTAAAGCGTCTGCCTGCAATGCAGGAGACCTAGGATCGATCCCTGGGTCGGGAAGATCCCCTGGAGAAGGAAGTGGCACCCCACTCCAGCATTCTTTCCTGGAAAATCCCATGCTCGGAGGACCCTGATAGGTTACAGTTCATGGGCTCGCAAAAGAGTCGGACACGACTAAGCGACTTCACTATGGCGCCCCAGGTGGCGCTAGTGGTAAAGAATCGGCTTGCGCATGCGAAAGAGACGCCGGTTCAGTACCTGGGTCGGGAAGATCACCTGGAGAAAGACATGGCAACCCACTCCAATATTTTTGCCTGGAGAGGCCCATGGACAGAGGAACCTGGCGGGATACAGTCCATAGGACCGCAAAGAGTTCGACACGACTGAAGAGACTTAGCACTGCATCTTTGCTTCTTAAGGACGCTGGTCAATCCCGTGTGTTTGTGGATTGCAACATTTCTCTTATTCATATGTAGTAAATGAAAATAAACTTTAAGAAGAATGGGCCCCTAATATTTCTTTGGCCAGTGTGAGCTAGTACCTCCATTATTGTGCTTCCATGTGTTGTGCTTTACCAGCTGAGCCACAAGGGAAGCCCAACAAACGTCCCTCTAGTCAAAGCTATGGTTTTTCTATTAGTAACCTGTGGATGTGAGAGTTGGGACTATAAGGAAACATGAGCGCTGAAGAGTTGATGCTTTTGAACTGTGGTATTGGAGAAGACTCTTGAGAGTCCCTTGGACTGCAAGGAGATCCAACCAGTCCATCCTAAAGGAAATCAGTCCTGAATATTCATTGGAGGGACTGATGCTGAAGCTGAAACTCCAATACTTTGGCCACCCGATGTGAAGAACTGACTCATTTGAAAAGACCCTGATGCTGGGCAAGATTGAAGGCAGGAGGAGAAGGGGAGGACAGAGGATGAGATGGTTGGATAGCATCACCTACCTGATGGACATGAGTTTGAGCAAGCTCCGGGAGTTGGTGATGGACAGGGAAGCCTGGCGTGCTGCAGTCCATGGGGTTGCAAAGAGTCAGACACGGCTGAGCGACTGAACTGAATTGTGTTGTGTTTTGCATATACCGCATTTTGTTTTCTTTCTTTTTTTCTTTAAATGAAAGTTTTGTGGCAACCCTGAGTCTGACGAATCTCTTGGTGCCATTTTTTTCCTAAGAGCAATTGTTTCTTTGGAGTCTCTGTGTCATTTTGGTAATTATTATAGTATCACACCAAAGGACTCATGTGACATGCTTTATTGAGATATCTGCTTCACTGTGGTGGTCTCCAACTGAACTTCAGTGTCTCTGAGGTTTGCTTTTACTCCCACAGGATAATGTCATGCTAAGCCAAGGGTTCTGGTAATAGCTCAATTAGTGACCTCTGCACTGTTAACAGAACAGAGTGACTGGGCCTCAGTTTTCCAAAAATTTGAATCTAGAGCTAAAAGTGTATTTCCTATGATCAGTCCTGCAATGCTTAAAAATGCTTCCAAGACCTCATTTAAGGTACATTGCCCCTCTATATACAACACGAAGTACAGCATGCAAATGAGCTCTAATTTGAGGCACTGATTTTCAAGACAAGAGTGTAGGTGTAACAAGTGGTCTCCAACTTGTTCCTTGTTCAGTTACTAGAGATAGATACATCCACATTTATGAATCAAATACAATTGGGATTATAGAAGACTTAGGCCAAAATCGAAAAGCATTGGTGGTTTTAAGTAGGGGGTGGTTCTACAAGATTCATTTCTAATGTTCAGAAATAACTCTACTTAAATATCAGTGATAATAAAGACTTAAACTCATCATATATTTTGTGTTCTCTTGGTACTCAAAATTCCAGTCCTTGCATTTTCTCTAGAGGGGTCATAACTGTATGTCTTTTCCACTTCTTGATGTTAGTGTTTAAGTGAAATTGCTATTGTAGCATTTCTACACTTCCTGCCTATGCTTTGTTTCTTCATATTTAACAGTATAAAGCTGGGTATCTTTAATAAATAAAATTAATATTCCATAGTCCCTGGGTTGGGAAGATCACCTGGAGGAGGGCATGGCAACCCACTCCAGTATTCTTGCCTGGAGCACCCCATGGACAGAGGAGCATGGCCACAGTCCATGTGGTTGCAAAGAGTTGGACACGATTGAACAACTAAGCACAGCATACAGCACAATCATTGCACAAAGTACTGACAAATCAGCAGAAGAGTGTGATAATCACCCATATAATCCTAACACTCAGAACAACTTAACACGGTTTGTGAGATGCCATTAAATCTTAGAAATATACCCACTCAGCTTCCGTGTCTATTAATATTCTTCCTCGATGTTATTTTTAGTGGGTATGTAGTTTCCTATTGTATGGATGGCACTGTGATTTATTTAATGAATCCTCCAATGTTGACATTTGGCTTGCTCACAAGAGGTTTTACCATCATAAACAGGGCTGAGATGAGCATAACAAGGGTTGTTTTTGCAGACATGTTGGACAGGATGTGCTCAGACTCCCAGCAGGGATGTAGCGAGGAGCCTGGGCGCAGTCACAACTGTTGGGGTGGTGTTCAGTGGGACCGCTTGGCTATTCCCACGTATGTTAACTTGATCCATCTGCACCCAGGGCTCCAGTTAGGACTTTGGCGCTGCAGCATGAGGTGGGGGCATTGGAGCAGCGGTTGAGCGTTGCTGCAGACAGTGGGTGCTCAGGGGGTGTGAGCCCAAGGTGTTGCGGGTGGCAGAACAGGGGGAAAGGCTGTTAGCCCTGGGGAGAGAGGCCACCAGAGACATGTGCTGGAGCTTCCCAAGAGCCTCTCTCGAGGCTGTTTCCTTTGGAAGGAAAACAACATAAGATACATTGCTTCAATGGGAGGAAGGGAGAATGAACCTGTGCCAAGGGCTTCAGCCAGGATAGTGATGGTATCTGAGAGTCCTTCACTGGCTCCACCTCCTTCTTTGCTTCTCTGCTTTTCCCCCAGCTGGTCTTCTCCTATTTCTTTTTCTTTTTTTGTTGATTAATCATTATTTATTAATACTTATCATTTATTTATATGTTACAGAAAATAATTGAGTATAACTTCATGTTATACAAAAAAAGAAATCCAAAAAGAAACATAACGACAAGTAACAGCCATTGTATTTTTTTCCATAGTAAAAAAATTGTATAAAATTAAAGTGTATGGTATACTTTTACCTGCAGGAACAAACCAGGAGATCTTAAAACTTAGTGCATTCCTCCCCACTCTCCTCTGGAGGGTGGGGACTGGCTGGGAAAGGGCACAAGGGATCTTTCTGGGGCAATGAGAATGTTGTTTGTTGAATGGGCTGTGGATCAGACATCTGTCAAACTCACAGGATGGGATGGTGCTCTCAAGAGCTCTGCACTCCACTATATATAAATGCATGCATGCATGCTGAGTCGCTTCAGCTGCGTCTCTTTGGGACCCTATGGACTGCAGCTGGTTCTTTACCACTAGCGCCACCTGGGGAGTCCATATGTAAATGATGCTCAATAATTAAAAAAAAAATAATTAAATGCGTCCTGCAATTGCAAACCAGCAGGATCTTGCTGTTTCTGTACAAGTTAACAGAAATGTGATGAGGTGGAGGAAAAATAGGAAGAAAGGCACAGGAGGGGCTGTCCAGGGAATAATGTCCCGTGAGGGATGGTGGGGAGGGGTCCCTGTGGGAGGCTCAGTTGAGTCACTCCTACCCTCTGCTCTCTCATCTGCACGAAGGACCCAGAAGTCAACCCCGTGTGCAAGTTGGTGCCGTGGTGAGAGTCTAAGGTCCCCTGTGTGACAGCCCAGCCTGGTGCCTGACGCAGGACTGGGAACAACACGCAAGAAGCATTCCTGAACCTACAGGAGCTTTTCCAGGGAGATCTTTAGATGGCTCTGGGCTGCTGCTATGCGCCACGATTTCTTGTGTAGGATGGGGAACAGTCAAGAAGATAGGGGCTGGGGATGCTCCTGACTGTTATTTCTGAGCATCAGAGAAACCCCCACCTGGGGCTGCTGGCTGTGCTTTTCCAGGGTGGACCCTGGGGAAAGTGGTAAGTGGAGAAATTCTGTACTTGGAGAAAGCAGGTGTCTGAGGACTGGGCAGTTCTGACTGAAGGAGGCAAAGCCAGTAAGAAGGACTGATGATAGCTGTGTGCAATGTGGAGCTGGCTAAATGCCTCTGCCTCCAGCTGGCCAACTCTGCCCTTTATACTGTCACATGTAAAACCAACCTGATTATGATATTGTAAAGCAAATTTTAGAGGGATTATGTGTTATATCACAAGGGAAGCCCAAGAATACTGAAGTGGGTAGTCTATCTCTTCTCCAGTGGATCTTTCCAACCCAGGAATCAAACTGGGGTCTCCTGCTTTGCAGGTGGATTCTTTACCAACTGAGCTATCAGGGAAGCCCTATATATACACATATATGTGTGTATATGCATATATATATATATATATATACATATATATATATATATATATATATATATATATAGGGTTTCCCAGGTGGTTCAGCAGTAAAGAACTCTTCTGCCAACGTAGGAGCCACAGGAGATGTGACTTTGATCCCTGGGTTGGGAAGATGTCCTGGAGAAGGAAATGGCAACTCACTCCAGTATTCTTGCCTGGAGAATCCCGTGGGCATAGGAGCCAGGTGGACTACAGTTCATGGGGTCACAAAGAGTCGGACGTGACTGAGCAACTGAGCTTACATGAGTATATATATATTCACACACACACACATATATATTGTGTACAAATTAAAGGGAGGATCAGTGAGGGACTTATAGAATAAACGTCCCAGTGCTTGATGGGATAATATTATACACTGAGAAGACTTAATCTAGAGCAATAGACTTACCTGAGCTGGCTATTGAAAATGCAGCTTCCAGACCCCCCTCAAAAGAGAGTTGATTAAATGGGTCAGGAGTGGGGGCCCAGGAATCTGCATTTTAAACAATCAGGTGCTGCTGGTGTAGATAGTTCATAGATACAAATTGACCAAGAACACCTAGTACTAGAATGGACCCACTCCAGGCCATATGCTTGCGTACCTGCTATTCTGAGAGGATTTCCAGACTGGTGTGTGCCTTTATGAGTCTGGGGTGTGTTGAAGGTCAGACTGGTTTTTACAACCAGAGACAGGGAGGGCAGAGAAGAAAGGCCTGAGTGAGGTGGGCTCTCTTTGTTGAAGTCTTTTGGTTTGATCCTTTGAGTTGTGGCAGCTTAAAGAAAGCTAAAGTTCTCTTAGAGAGAATGGGACCAAGAAACGAGAAACTTAGAGGTCAACGCCAGACATGCAGTGTGAGAGGGGAGAAGACCCCAGAGAGGGCCAGAAGGACCCAGGGGAAGTGATGAAAAAGAAGGAATGTACGTCCACACAGCTCTTGACTCTGGGCCAAGGCCTTCATCTAGCCCACTCTGTACTCATGTCAATGCTCCGAGATGGGCAACAGCATTCCTTCCTACATGTGGACAGATCCTGGCTTGGAAAGGTTAACTGACAAGCTATAATAAGGATGAAAGTCAGTATTTCATTCCAGGACCATGTGGTTCCTAAGGTCTGGCTCTTTACCTAGTGCTTTTTTTTTTTCATGTGGACCATTTTTAAAGTCTTTACTGAATTTGTTGCAATATTGCTTCTGCTTTATGTTTTGGTTTTTTGGCCGCAAGGCTTGTGGGATCTTAGGTCTCTGACCAGGGATCAGATCTGCACCCTGCCCATTGGAAGGCAAAGTCTCAACCACTGGACCACCAGGGAAGTCCCCCTGGTGCTTTGAAAGATGAGTAATTATATGCAGCCACTCTATCCATCTATATGTTTATTCATTATTTCATTTATCCACCTAACATGAATGAGCTGCTACTAAGTCTCAGGTGAGGTAGGCCCCAAGGATTGACTGGAAAACCAACAAGACATTATTTTAGATTTTAATAGACACGTACGTTAAACAACCATACAGATCACTACAACTTTGCAAACAGTTGTAAGAGCTAAAAAGGAAAGTTGCAGGCTCTATACAAAAGAAAGCAGGGACTCTTAATTTCAACTGGAGGATTAGAAAAGGCCTCTCTGATATTGTGGTATTTCAGCTGAGACTTGAAAAGTGGGTAGGAATTAGCCAAGCTCCAGTGTAGGGAAGAAGGTCCTAGAACTTCTGTGATGGTAGGAATATTCGGTATCTGTGTTGTCCAGTATGGTACCAGTGAACCACATGTAATTACTGAGCCCTTGAAATGTGTCTTGTGGGACTGAGGAACTGAATTTTCAATTTTATTTAATTTCAATTATTTAAGTGTATGTATGAAAAAGTCACATATAGGGACTTCCCTAGTGGTCCAGTGGTTAAGACTCCGTGCTCCCAATGCAGGGAACCTGGATTCCTGGTCAGGGAACTAGATCCCACAGGCTGCAAATAAGAGTTCACCTGTTGCAACTAAGTTCCTGTGTACTGCAACTAAGACCTGGCTCAGTCAAGTAAATAAATGTTAAAAAAAAAAAGTCACATATGGCTACAGCCATTGTATGGGACAGCCCAACTCTAGAACAAAGGAAAATTTGTGCAAAGGACCTGAGCTGGAAAAGGTGGCTTCCTGGAGCCTAGTGTTGGGCCACAAGGGGGAGCAGGGTGTCCAAACCTCATGGGGGGTTTTCAATTTTATTGCCATGGGGAAGTTGTTGAATGGTTTTGAGTGGAGGAGTATCTTGATGAATTTTATGTTTTAAGAAGCTCACCTTTCACTGTACCAAAAGAATCATAGAGAGTGAAAGTAGGAAAAAAACTAGGGAGGAGGGGATGGTGATGGTTCAGCATAGGGTGGAAACCTGAAAGGAGAAGAAGGGGACAAATTAATCATACCATTTTTAAGCAGAATTGACAGAATATGTAGTTTAAAAGAAACAGAATCCAGGTTTCTGGACCTGTGTTGACTAATAATGGTAAATATGGTAGCCACCAGCCCATTATGGCTACTTAAATTGGGAGGGGGGTTCAGCATGGGGAACACATGTAAACCCATGGCTGATTCATATCAATGTATAGCAAAAACCACTACAATATTGTAAAGTAATTAGCCTCCAACTAAAATAAATTAATTAATAAATAAAAATCTAAAAAAAATAAAGTAATTAAAATTAAATGCAATAAAAAATGTTGTTTGTCCACAAGAGGAACATTTCAAGTGTTCAGTGGCCACACAGGGCTATCGGCTGCCACTACTGGACTGTGTAGCTTTAGTGAACACGTCCATCATGGCAATAACTTCTGCTGGCTGGTGCTAAGGTCATTTGGAAAAGTATTAAAAAATGGGTCTAAGAAGAGATCAAAAAGTCGTCGCATTCGACACCCTCATTTTGAAAGTGATGTATTAGATGTGCTCAGGTGATATCACTAGAGTGGTACCCACACCAGGCTTGCCTCCTGCACTGACTTGCTTTATAGAAGCATCATTGGCTAAAACTCCAGCTTTCCAGCTCCTAGAAGTCTCAGGCCCAGTTCTGACTCAGATTACTTAATCATTCCATAGCAGTTCAGAGAAGGAAGCCCAGACAAAGCATAATCACCATTGCTGTTTCCAGATAACATAGCCCAGGGTTGGAGGCTTGGAGAACATCTTTAGTCCTTTCTACAGTGAAGTATGTGTTGCTTTTTGAAAACCACACACCACACACGGAGCCTTATTTTGTCGTTCAATCCCATCCCCTCATTCAGCCTCTCCACAGAAATACCAAAGACATGGCTTCTAAAGAAGTACTATTGGCTCAAGTCTAGACCCCAAGTAGACCTTGTGGTCAGAGAAGCAAAAAGAAAAGAAACAGACTGCACTAGTGAAATTTCCTGGTAATTCTGACCTGGTAAATTCTGGGAACAATGAAGTGAGTACACAGGAAGTAGGTGAAAAGGGAAAACAAAAAGGTCCTTGTTTTCATCACATCTGAGCTTCTGGCTATGGGCAGGGCTTCGCTTTGGATGAGTCAGGTGGAGGAACGGGTGAGGGAAGCTGTCTGAAGAGCGAACTTGGGAAGGAGACAGTGGAGGACAGCAGACCTCTAAGGTTGTGTGATTCCCCCAACACCTCGATTTGCTAAACCTGGACAGACTTCCCTGTAGGACAGAAGGTTTAGCTCCTCCTCCCTTCCCACAGTGCAGGAGACCACCACATTCCTCTTCAGTGGAGGTAGTCCTTAGTCCAGTAGCCTTCCGGCATTTTGTGTTGCTCTGTGCCTTCTGGGACTCTAGAGAGATGATCCATGACAATGATGTACCCATATGTCATCCTCCCCCTTGGATGTGAATCCAAGCATTAGTGTTTTCACGGACAATTGAGTAGAATAACAAACAAAGGTCCCACTAGTTGAGCACTGCCTATGTGCTGGATGCTGTGCAAACTGTTTCATGTGCAGTAGCTCAATCAAACATCATGAAGATGAGGCTCAGAAAAGTTACAGCAACCATATGATCCACAGTTGAGCTTTTTGGTGTTTGCTCAGATGAATTGGAAACATATTTCCGTACAAAAACCTGCACGTGGAGGTTGATAGCAGCTTTATTCATAATTGCCCAAACTTGGAAGCAATCAAGATGTCCTTCAGTAGGTGGGTGGATGAATAAAGTGTGGTATATCTTGACATGGCTTCCCAGGTGGCTCAGTTGTAAAGAATCTGCTTGCCAATGCAGCAGACACAGGAGATGTGACTTTGATCCCTGTGTTGGGAAGATCCCCTAGAGAAGAAAATGGCAACCCACTCCAGTATTCTTGCCTGGAAAATTCCATGGACAGAAGAGGCTGGTGGGCTACAGTCCTTGGGGTCACAAAGAATCAGACACAACTGATCACGTGCATACATACACATACACACATCCAGACAATGGATTACTATTCAGTGCTAAATAGAAGTGAGCTGTCAGGCCGTGAAAAGATACGGAGGAAACTTAAATGTACATTACTAAGAAGTCTACCTGAAAAGATTCCATGGGATATGAATCCAACTACATGACATTCTGAAAAAGGCAAAACTATGGAGACAGTAAAAAGACAAATGGTTGCCAGGGCTGCAAGGAGGGAGGGATGAAGAGTCAGAGCACAGAGATTTTGAGGGCAGTGAAACCATTCTGTGTGATACAGTACTGGTGCATAGGTGTCATTAGACAGTGGTTGAAGGCATACCACGAAGAGTGAAACTTGATGTAAACTATAGTCTTTGAGTGATAATGACTTTTGGTGACAATGTAGGCTCATCATTTCTAACAAGTGTCACTGTTGGGAAGGATGGTGATGATGGCGAGGCTCTGGACTGGGGAGATGGGGGACATGATGTCTCACAGCTCTGCTGTGAACCTAAGACTACCTTGAAAAATAAAGTCTACATTAAAAAAAAAAAATCTCAGTGCCTGCCCAAGGTCCAGCCTGAGTGAACAGTGAAACTGTGACCCAGTGCAGAGCTCTTTAACCCCAAATATCATGTTCTTCACCTTCACCCCATCCTGCCTCAGTGCAGCCTTTTGTACGTCACACATACTTTTGTTTTTAATTCACATTGACTCTATGACGTGAGCATCAATCCCATTTTCTAGATAAGGAAATAGACTTCAAGAGGTTAGCTTACTGAAGTCATGAGTAGGATGGGTGAGTAGCTAAATCAAAACTTGAATTTAGGTAAGCTGACTTGAAACTCTGTGTTCTCAGATAACACCTTAGACACACACCGTGCCGCGCACCCCCCCGCCCTGCCCCACCGATCCAGAAACTCATTCTGACCTAGAAACACACAGGGTGGCATCCCTGCTGATCACCTTCATCTACAAATTACTACGTGACATTCACCAGTTGTCGAGTTATTCCATCTGAGGCTGGCAGTGGATGGAACCCTGTGTGTCATAGGTCTTGCTTGGGTCATTCCCTGCCAAGGCAGGATGTTGTTGGTCCACACCCAGAATGTAGGAGTGTGTGATACGTAGAGAGAAAAAGGGCAAGGGAAGCTACTGGGCTTGCATGCTGGGAAGTTCGGAAGCAAATCTGGCACCTTCCGTCTCACCCCAGAGACTTGGCTCCTCTTCCCACTGGCATAATGGGCTTCTAGGCTGCCTTGTGGGTGGCCAGACCTCCTGGCTGTGGGGGAAAGTTCACAACAGGAATGGAGATGCCCTTTCGAAATGCAGGAAACATTCAAAACTCCCTTGTCCCTATGTTCCTTCCCTAAGGGAAGTTGGACAATGCCCAGTTGGCCTCTGTAAGCTGAGAACTTCCCACAATGAAGTCCCGACCGCCTGCTGGGCTCTCCTTCCCCTCCTCTCCTCCCTCTGCTTCCAGGCCACCCTCCTTTCCCCTGTTCTTTCCTAGGAAAGGCAGTGATGAAGGGTGACATTGTGTCTGTCAGGTTGGCACGTCTCTCTCTTGGCTCACTGATTTCACTGCTCTGTGAGGGGACAGCCTTTGAAATAGTGAAAGGTTGAGCCCACAGCCACGGTGGTGCCGAACAACTCAAAACTTAAGGTGATAACCACTGGGGCTGCCAACGTTGTGCCCTGCCCAAGGGTACCTGGCAGCACAGGTGGGTGGTGAGCAGGGTCTGAAATAGAGACCTTGGTACTCTAACTAGGCTGTGCTCCCTTAGCTCAGGGGGGCCATTCTAATGAACACAGATGTGCCAAGTGGCCTGAGGTATTTTAAAGTCTGTGGTGATCACAGTGGTAATTGCCATACCTATTGTTATTTTTATTCCTAATATCTGACCCAGTGTGGAAAGAGGTTGAACTTGGGAGTCAAGGTCCTGGGTTCAATTTAACTTCTCCACTTATAAGAGGTAAGGACTTTGACTTTTGGCCTCAATTTACCCCAAATGTTTCCAAACACATATTTTCACTGACTTTCCAAAAAATAAAAATAAAATTAAAACTCTGTAAGGATGATAGAGCTTGGGCCATCACATGGCAACCCACTCCAGTATTCTTGCCTGGAGAATCCCCATGGACAGAGGAGCCTGGTGGGCTACAGTCCATAGGCCTCTGTAAGCTGTCCAAAGAGTTGGACACGACTGAAGCGACTGAGCACACAAGGACGATAAAGCTTGGGCCACCAGTCCCATTTTATAGAGGCGAATTGAGGTGATTTGCCCAAAGCCACCAAATTAGTAGGGGGCTTCCCTGGTGGCTCAGATGGTAAAAAATATCTGCCTGCAATGCAGAAGACCCTGGTTCAGTCCCTGGGTTGGGAAGATCTGCTGGAGAAGGGAACGGCAACCCACTCCAGTATTCTTGCCTGGAGAAATCCATGGACAGTGGAGCCTGGCGGTCTACAGTCCATGGGATCACAAAGAGTCAGACACAACTGAATGACTAACACTTTCACTTTCCATGTTAGTAAGTAGTGGAGAAGGTGTGGAACTCAGTGTCTTCCCTTCTGCTTCCAACCCACCCTTCGCAGCAGCCCCCCAACCCACCCACAGTTTAGCAAACCTATACACACTAGGATGATATTCAACGCACTCACATTTGTTATTTTATTCGAGTCTTAAAACCAGATGAAGAAGATGGTGGATGTACGGGGGGCAGGTCATACTGATGTCTTGTTTAATCCAGCACTAGAGGATGAGTGTCCAGAATGCACACAGTGAGTGAACACAGTTCATGGGCCATCTGCTAAATGATATTCTCTTATTTTTGCATAGCCCTTTGCACTTTAAAATGTCCTTCCAAATACAATATTTGAAGATCTCACTTGCTCTCTTACACCACCTGGGGAGGAGGCGGGGTGGTTCACATGGATGAGGGTGGAGCAGTGAGAGGAGCAGGCCGACGCCTCAGCTCACCGAACAGAAGCAAGGTCAGATGCGGACATTCTGGCATTGAGCCAGTATCCCCGTGGGATTCCCTTCTACCTTGAGTGAGGACCTAAACTCCTGGTTTTCAGAACCCCCGAGGGCTTCCTGGAGGTGACTCCAGGTCTTCCTCCTGAGGTTGGTGTGTACGGAGGAGGATATCATTTCAATCTGCTCTAATAATATTATTTAAGTTTTTAGTATCAGTCGGTAATGCATACAGAGTGAACAAACTTCAGGGGGTATATTTATTTTACCAGACATGTGTTGGGGTGCTTGACTGTATGCCAGTATACCAGACGGAGGTGGGACCAGTGTGCAGAGTGGAAGGTTGATTGGGGATGCTCTTGAAATGGATGTCTGTGGAAGGAAGGGTTAGGACTAGGCTGAGGGGAAAGTGGGGGCAGGTGCAGCAGTAACAAATCCCTCATCAACTGCACCAACCCCATGGGCAGCTCGGACCTTCAGAGTCATCCTGAGTGGTGGTGATGGTACAGGCTTTTATCCTTCCGAGTCAAGTCAAGTTGGGTGCAAGTTGTCCCAGGAAGAGGGTGTGATTTGGGGTGAGGCAACCCTTTACCACCAAGGCGATGCTGAAGGGGGTTCTCAGCTGGCAGCACTTGTATCAGCTGAGGGAACAAGTTCTTTAGCCCTGAAGGGGCATCTGGGCTGCTCATCACAGCAGCTTCAATGGTCCAGCTTTGTACCACTCAGACCCACTTCTAAGTTTTGGAAGCAGGTCCCTTGGAATTCCAGTGGTCTCTTTCCCTGAGGGATACTTCCACGAGGAAATGAGACAAACCCCAGCTGATCTCATGGCTACATCTAATACCCACATCTCCCTCCTAGTTGCCCATGCCCTTAGTCAGCCCTTCTTCTGGTCTCAGCAGCTTCCCTGGTGGTGTGACCCAGAGAGACCCTTATCCCTGAGACGTTTGAGTCTCATCAATGCTCTTCAAAAACCATGACTACTTCACTTTTCATTTACTGTCAAGATTGGGGCACAGAGTACCAAGGGGCACCCGAGGGAATGGCCTGGTGCCCTTACCTCTTCCACCTAGCTCCCACTGGGTCACAGCTGCCTGATCTCCTCCTGTGACCATGTCAGTCAACCCTGCCAGGACAGTGAGTCCACTCCTTGCTTTCCAGCCTTGTGACACAAAAGCTCAACATGCCCAGATGGCAGCTGCAGCTGATCGTTCAATGGAACCCCTTCCATGGTTCCAGGTAGAAGTTCCCCTTTAGAAAACCCCCTTGATGATAATGACAGGCTTTTCCACTTTTTATTTCATTACAATTTTGAGCTACAAGGAAAATCATAACAGACCTTAGTTGGATTTCTTTCTAAATGAGAATCATCTGGCCTCCTCTGTTGTTTTCCTCTAGGCTTTCTGGACTTCAGAGATGCTTCTGCTCCCAGCTTTCCTCCCCAGAGGCCCCCATACCAGAGACCCCCAGGCCCCCATGGGAGGTGACCATTGCCTCTGCTTCCCCTTCTAAGTGGTGCTCTTGTCTGTCTCAGAGCCTGTGGCCTAACCCTCAGGCCCTTGAAGGATGCAGAAGGCATCCTTTCCAGGGCCCCAAGTATTTTTGATCATTTGTGTTTATGGGACCTGGAATGGGGCAGAGCTCAGTGGGCCATCTGTGATTTTTTTTTTTCCTTTTTCCTGGACAACCAGCTGGGATTGTCCAAAATTCCAGGTCATGTGTTGTCTACTACAAATTGGCACTTGCCAAGAGCATTGCCAATGACTGAACAACAAGGGCATTTGCCATCTGCCTCCGTGCAGGAAAAAGACATCATTTAAGGAATTGTCTCCAACCTGGATGGAAGAACCTTTTAATCAGATACTCTTAACTAGCTCATGCACAGTGAAATTGAAGGGAAATTGATTCTTGGATTAATTCCCACTTCCAAAGGCCTCTACACCAGACTGGTCTATAGAGAGGAGTGTTGACCTCAAACTCACCTTAAAATGATGCTCAAACAGAGGAAACTGCACTACACTAGGAAGAGAAGATGACATCAGGAGTAGACAGCTTGCCCAAGACGCTGAACCTGATTCATATGATCGTTTATAATGCTTTCTTGATTTCTTGGGCCTTTGCATATCAATCAAACATTTTCTGTCATGAACATGATTCCATGCTAGTTTAAAACTCAATCCAATTGTGGGTTGTGGCCAATTACCAGTGTCTAGTACTTCTGGGTTACCTTGGCGGATTTCTCCCCTCCAGGACTCTGATTGGATATCCTCCTAGGAAATTTATTCTAGAAGAGAGTTTAGTTCTGTTCTGTCTATTCAAGATATTAGTAGATGGGATCCTCTCATTTGGCTAATTAATAATACCTGCCCTGACCCTGGCCATAGATTTAAGTTTTCTCTTAGGGACACTCGAACTCAATCAGAGCAACAAGCTGAGTTTCAATCAAAAAAACCTGTAACTTCTCATCTACTAAAAGGAAAACTCCCACAATTATGGGATGGATCTATATGGTTAACACCAGGCTATGGTCATTTAAGTTTAAAAATTCCTCTGTGTTGGGAGCAATTAAATCATACCAAGAATGATCACCCTAGTAATATGAAACTAGGCTGAGTGCCTTATGAACTATGCCTACTATTACCCTTAGAGAGAGTGAGTGGTAAGGAACTCAGTGGATTTGTGGTACTCATTTATGGCTTGGCTTCTAACAGAATGGATAGGAAGGTGTAGCCTGGGATTCCTGTGAACTCAAGGTCATATACGTAACAAGTTAGAGGTAACTTGAGACAATCTTAACATTGATGTGAGCTTTATGAGTTAAGACATTTAGCAGTTTTTTTTTTTTGTTCCTTCATTGGGATTGGAGGATGTAATTGGCCATATCAAAGCCTTAACAACTTTCATAAGCTTTAAACGGTAGTAACTGGGCTATTAGCTATTGAATTCTGAGATCTCTAGGATGAGAAAGGCAGTGCTACAAAACTGCAAGGCCCTTGACACCTTACAGCATCTCAGGGAGGTAGGTACTTGTACTATAATTCAAACTGAACGCTCTTTTCATACCTGATGAATCTTGGCTCAGACAGTAAAGAATCCGCCTGTAACACAGGAGACATGGTTCAATCCCTGGGTTGGAAAGATCCCCTGGAGAAGGTAACAGTAACCCACTCCAGTATTCTGGCCTGGAGAATTCCATGGACAGAGGAGCCTGGCGGGCCAAAGTCCATAGGGTCACAAAGAGTCGGACACAACTGAGCAACTTTTATTTAATGTAACACATCTGATGAACCATATGAAAAAATCAGATTTCTGCCTTAAGTGACCCATTCCCTAGTCTTGACGACCTTTTAAAAAACTGGTTTGGCATGGGACGCTCATGGCTGAAATATTTACTTATAATTCCACGAATGTTATTAGTGATATTGTTTGTATTTTGCCTATTTTACAAGATCATTGTTTCTTGTGTTATCAAGAGTATGACTGAGCCTGCAATGAAAGTAATGATAACTAAAATTCACACAGTTGATCAAATATATAGCTCGGTATGTGCCTGGCGTGCTGCCATCCATGGGGTTGCAGAGTCAGACACGACTGAGCAGCTGAACTGAACTGATATGATCAATGATTGTAACCGTCTAATTCTAGATATGGGAAGAGGCAATGAGAGGGAATACTTTCCTGGACCATAATTAGAAGACAGGTGTCCAGAGAGATCTTTGACAATTAAGACCTAGTCCAATAATAACACACTGAGTAGCCAGTCTGTTAAAACCTTCTTCGGAGCTGGGAAGGAGCCTTCCTGGCAATGCGGGACAAAATGGTCACGAAATTCCTCCCCAAGTATGGTCTAATTTATGACCACAAGGGGGCACTGTCAACCACAAATTGGCTCTTGCTAAGAGCGCTGCCAATGACTGAACAACAAGGGCATTTGCCCTCTGCCTCTGTGGAGACTGAGCCCTGTGCTGCTGCAGCTGTTGACCTTTAGCACCCGGTGAGGGAGCTCAGGGTGGAGTGAGGCACTCTGTGCTCCAGGGAACCTGGTGGGACAAGTCTTTAGATAGGTGGATATTTTCAGGAACTGATTTTGTGATCCCAATCCTTGCATGTCCTCATATCTAGAAAACCACTAAATCCCTTCATGATGACATCAGAGCCTCGTGACTAGGAGGAAACCTCTTGTAAAGTAAGTGCTTGATTGCACTGAACTCCTCCTTCACCAAAATCTTATATACTGATCTTCCCCCACTGTCTCTTTGGAGCAGTCACAGAGCTATCTGAAGTGCTGCCTCCTGGGCTGCAGTCCTCATTCTGCCCCAAATAAAACAACTCACCCACTCGCAAGTTGTGCATCTTTTTTCAGTCGACAGTGTATTTACAGAAGGCCATGGGGTCCTGAGAGAGGAAAACGATAAGCTGACCCCCAATTCCATAGCCCCTGGGAGCCCAGAGACTTCTTCTGCTCGCTCCCCCGAGCCTATTGCCCCAAACCCAGGACACTGTCCAGGGCGGGTCACTGAGCTGTGCAAGAAAGGGAGGGGAACTCAGCAGCAGAGTCTCTAACCTGGGCTGTCACCCATTTCTGCTCCTGGCAGGTATTTCCGGGATGTCTCTTGCAGGCACACACTGTGCTTTCGTCAGCCTGTAGAAACTACTGAAGTCTGGGCCACTTAAGGAGGAAACTGAGAGACAGAGAAGCCGATGCAGCCCTGGCACTCAGGAGAACCCAGTAAATATTCAAGAAGGGGGCAATATTCCCGGCCCATATCCATAACCTACTGCGATTCTCTTCCTTCATTCCAACCCCGCCTGCAGCTCCCCTAGGCCATAGGGCAGCCCCCCAGAAATGTCAGTGAGTTGCTGTGTGGGTCTTAGAAGCTGGCCTGCACATGGCCACCACCTCCTTCCATTTGTGTCAGGTGCTTACCAGTCTGGGCCCAGCCAAGACCTTCTTTTAGCCATAATCCCACTGACAGACAGGTGTGAAAGAAACCCAAAGCAGACATCACGGTCTGCTGATTTAATTATTGCTCTTCAGAGCAGCTGAGCTCTGGTCTGGAACGCTCCTAATGGCAGGTCTGTCTGTGGAACAAGAGAGACACTGTGAGATTTAAAGAGGGACTTGACAGGCCCCACCTGACAGCGCTGTCAGGCCAGTGAGGGCAGACTCCTCCGGCTTTGGCATGAGTTCCTCGAGCCTCAGGTGTGGGGCCTTGTGCTCAGATGAGCTCCCAGGCTGGCCCAGAGGAGCTGCAGGAGGATGGAGAGGACCAGGCAGGGACATCCCCTGGGGGGACGCTGAGCCGCACGCTGCACCGTCCAAGAGGTGTGTGTCCTTTTCTTTATTCACTCAGCACACATTTGTTAAGCACCTGTATCATTTGCCAAGTGCCGTCTTGTGGTGAATAGGGAATCACAGTGGCGTGTGGTCAAACGCCCCACCTTCCTGGAACTTTGCCTGCTGCCTGTGTCGGCTGTGAGTTTGTGGGTGAGACGAAGGCTTCTCAGGCGCAGTCTCCATGAGTGAGTGAACGTTTTGTAGAACGTAGCCGACCCTGAGGTGATGTCAGGGTTGGCTCTGGAAGATTCCGTGAAGTGTGGCTTTGTTAGCTTCCCCTCAGGCAAATCTTGGGCTTCCCTGGTGGCTCAGATGGTAAACAATCTGACTGCAATGAAGGAGACCCAGGTTTGATCCCTGAGTCGGGAAGATCCCCTGGAGGCGGAAATGGCTACCCACTCCAATATCTTGCCTGGAGAATTCCATCGACAGAGAAGCCTGGTGGGCTACGGTCCTTGGGGTTGCAAAGAGTCAGACATGACTGAGCGACTAACGCGTTCCCTTTTAGACCAGTCTTGGTGCCTCAGGGGCCAGGTGAGGGCCTACTGGGTGTGCTGCCCCAGGTGGCCATTTCTGATGGCCCGTGGTTGGTGGGGGAAGGGCAAACTGCTTATCAATGAGGACTAACCATTATTTCAGATAGTCTCAGGGGTGTGGGAGGAAAACCATGGGCGATCAAGGCCACTTCCAGGATGTTTGTGAAGAATGAACTGACAGGAGTAGTGACGGATTCATTTGTCTTTGAGCCTGTTCAGAGACTGCAGGTCAAGGTCTTTGCTGGAGCTGCTATGCTTCAGCCCAGGCCATCATAACTCCCACCTTTCAGCTGAGCCCATGTAAAACAGCCACACCACCTCCACCATCTCTGGCTGGTTCTGGATATGCTTGACTTCCTGAGGCCCCCATGGCATTGATCTCACCATCTCAAACCCTCAATCTAGTGTGGTTGAGTGGTGAAGGGCTGTGAAACGAGGGTGTTTTTAGCAGCAAAACAATTCAGATAGGGCTCTTGCACATTGAACGATCAGAGAATCCATGCCTTTCCTCTCGGGTTATCTCAGTTTACAATCCTATTTTCTTCTGTTTCAGGTTGTATTTAAAGCCAATATTGAGGACCCACTCAGTGTCAGGCATTCTGTTTCCATGAATTGTTTCATTTAATCTTTCAAACAGTCTTGTGAAGAAGCATCACGAAATCTTATCATACAAAAGAGGGAACTGAAACTTAACAAGGAAGGAAGTTTGCCCAGCATCCCCCAGCTAGTTATGGGGTTTGACCCCCACGAGCTGAATCAGACCTCCTGCTCTTAACCTGCGCTCTGAGGCTCCTCCTGTCCAGGTGATGCTCGTGTCTTGCTTGTCTCAGTCATGGTCAAGGCTGGGGGTTTAGTTAGTTCAGGAAGGTGGCTGACTTCCTCTTGTCTTTTGCTTTCAAGACCTGAGGCTCTGCTTCTCCAGGCCTGTGGGTAAATTCTGCCCAGGCCCATAGCCTGGGACCCATGGGAGTCATTTGCTTCTGCTAGCTTCACCATCCTAGTCACCCCCAGAGGGGACTACAGAGAAGGGGGAATGGGTGGTGGTACCTATAACTACTTATGGAGCTCTCCTCCCAGGCTCACTCTCTGTGTGATTTTTGGGCATGTGATTTTTAAGCTTCAGTTTCCTCATCTGTGAAATGGAAGTAAAATGAGCTACCTGTTAGTGCTGCTGGTGGATTATATGAAGTAACTCACAGCAGGCATTTAGCAGGGAGTCTGCCTATGGACTAAACACTGAACAATTATTGTCTATGAGAGGTCTGCATATGATTCTGAAGTCAAAAAGCTCTGAAAATTTTGTGGTTGGTGTCAAAACTCATTTGGAAGCAAAACCTCTCCTGACGTTGCAGCTTTATTTAGAAATACTAATGAGGTGCTGGGCTTCCTGGTGGCTCAGTTGGTAAAGAATCTGCCTGCAATGCAGGAGCCCCGGGTTCGATCGCTTGGTAGAGAAGATCCCCTGGAGAAGGAAATGGCAACCCACTCCAATACCCTTGCCTGGAGAATTCCATGGACAGAGGAGCCAGGCAGGCTACAGTCCATGGGATCCCAAATAGTTGGATACGACTAAGCAATTCACTTTCACTTTCAATGAGGTGCTGCTTTGGAGCCTGCTGTGGTCATTACAGGGTATACTGTGTATAGGCACCACATCACCTTCCTGAAATCTGAAGAATTCTAAATTCTAAAACACACCTGATTTCGAGAGTTTAGGATAAGGGGTTGTGAACCTCCATTGCTTTTAAAAGCAGAGTCAGTATGTCCCCTAAATGAATTTCAGTAGTGGTGACTGTCAACTCTGGAATTGTGAGAGCCAAAACCCTATAAAGAATAACTCTCTTTTCTCCTAGAGGAAATGACAGATTGCTATCTAAGGGCAAAAGGAACTAGAGGTAGTGAAGTCAGTTGAAACAATATATTTCATTCTTCATTTGCTCATGTGACCGCTGAGGAGTTTCTGGAGTGGTCTGGTCCTGGGTGAGAACAATCTTTAAGGACCATTTAAATTCTCCAATCCCATGGCAAGGTGGTCATTTCCTACTTATTTAGTATTTTTCTAGGCAGGACTGGGAAGGGGGTGAGCAGAGCAGTTGTCCTCTCTCAAGGAATCTGTGCTTTTATCAAGGATACAGATACACGTGCTTGAAATAAATACAAAATATACCGTTGTAGGAAAACATGGGGTTTGAGAGACATTGGGTGAGTCCCTGGGATCGGCTGCCATGTGAGGGTCCTTGACTTCCTGCAGGAAAGAATTCAAGAAAAAAATACAGTAAAGTGAAAGCAGGTTTACTGAGGGCAAGATGCAGTCCATAGACAGAGTGTGGTCTGTCTCAGAAAGAGCAGCCCTGAAATACAAGGCGGTTAGTTGCTATGGGCTGGGTAGTTTCAGGGGCTAATGAGTGGGAGGATTATTACAACAGTTTTGGGGAAGGGGCAGGGATTTCCAGGAATTGTGTCATGGCTCACTTTTTGGCCTTTTACTTCAGAAATGTCGTGGCACCTGTAGGTGTATCATTTAGAGGCTAATGTGTTACACTGAGCATATACTGAGGTTCAAGATCTACTGGAAGCCAAATCTTCTGCCATCCTGAGGCTGGTTGGTTCTAACAAGTTTCTGTCCTGTCCTCAATGTCTGGGTCATTCTTTTAAAGGTTGTGCCCTGCCCCCTTCCTTTCTGACTCATTAGGAGACTTGGGCGAGAATAGATTATGAAATAAATATTCAAGTAAGTAACACAACTCACTTGTACTGTATGTACGTAGGAGTCCCGAAAAGACATCCTGCAGGTGAGGCAGCTAATCTAAGGCCAGATCATTTTCAGAAGAGCTCCAAGGAATGAATAAGAAAGTAGAGAAGAGGGGAACTGATATCAGAGTGGAGGGGAGAGCAGAGACCTCGGGATTCAGTTTACCTTCCTCAGGCACTAGGTATGTGGCTTGGCTAAAATTTGGAGTCCGTTTCCTCATCTCTAACTTGGAGATAATTTTATCTCTCTCTAGCTACAGTTATTATCAATACTACACAAGATAGAGAATATAAAGTGTTCCTGGAACACCCTTTCATCTTTTGATAGCCGTGTCCCTGAAATTCAGCTCTCAGAATCTTAGTGCTCCTTGATTCCAAGACGCCTGTTGACCCCGGACTGGGCAGCTCACAGCCTTGTGCAAAGGTGTACATTTGACAAAAGCTATCAATCAGGAGGAAACAGACATACGTATAGCCATTCAACCAGCTAAAACGTCAAACAAATAATTCCATACCCTCAATGGTGATACCCCCATGGCAACATTTGGGCTTCCCAGGTGGTGCAGTGGTAAAGAATCCACCTACCAATGCAGGAGATGCAAGAGATGTGGGTTTGATCCCTGGGTTAGGAAGATCCCCTGGAGCAGGAAATGGCAACCCACTCCAGTATTCTTGCCTGAAAAATCCCATGGACAGAGGAGCTTGGTGGGCTACAAGTCCATGGGGTCTCAAAGAGTTGAACTTGACTAAGCACCACCACCATGACTGGCTCCATCCAGCCCCTCTCATGATTTAATTCAGCTACACCTTCCATGCAACAACAGAGAGGGGAAGCCAGCCCATCCATGGCACTTTGCCCACAATTCAAAGATGTTTGTTCTCAGGGATCTTGTTTTATCTTGTTCTTAGGGCCTCTCGGCCTGTTAACATACTGCACCACCACATAGGAAGATTCTTGATAGATGGTGATTGTCCTGGTATCTTTGCTCCAATGCTCCATTGTTCAGGCTCAATAGATCATACAAATACCAAATTCTACATATCAACCAGGGGAGAGGTTAAGGGGAAATGTAGAACAAAAGGGAGTAGAGGTTATCGTGGTAGAAATGCAGAGTGAGAGAAAACTGCACTGTATCTAATGTAGAAGGAAAAAGGCAAGAAATAGTCACCAGAACACTTAACACTAGAGCCCACCGCACACAAAGGCAGCTCAAGAGAAGTGTCTCAATTTGATGAGAAGCCTCTTCACGCTGGGCTTCCCTGGTTGCTCAGTAGTAAAGAATCCTTCTGGATGTGGGTTCGACCCCTGGTCCTGGAAGATCCCCTGGAGAAGGAAATGGCAACCCATTCCAGTATTCTTGTCTGGGAATTCCCATGGACAGAGGAGCCTGGCAGGCCGCAGTCCATGGGGTCATGAAGAGCAGACATGAGCGACTAAACAACAACAGCAAATCCTCACCCCACTCTAAAATACCTAGGAGAGCTGGGGCAGATGGGAAGCTATTGGTAAGAGTAGCAGCAGTGGTTTAATTACATCATCTTCATCGTCATCATCAGATCATCATCATCACCCACTTTTATAGAGGATGAAAGTTCACAGACATCATCTCTCTAAGGGGAGCCGGGCTCAGGAAGAGCACAGATGCGTCAGTGACCAGCGACAGAGGGGAGAGCAGTCTGGCTAAAGTCGAGGGGATGCTGGAAGTTTAGATGTCGAGGTTGGAAGACTTTGAACACCCAGCTGAGTCTTCATTTCTAGTCACTGGAGTGTCACTGGGCGTTGTCGAGAGAGCAAACGTTGTGAGTAAAACATGGTGTGAGGAATTCCTGTGGTGACCAGTGACTGTGAATGCTTGACTGAGGAAGAGAAAGGAGTCAGGGAGATTAACAGGAATTAAAAGGAAAGGATGGCTCCCAATGATATTCTTGTTTTGTTCAAATCTGTTTTATTGTCATTTTATCCACTAAAGTATTTATACGATTTATTCAGATAAAATTCACATAACATAAACTAACCATTTTAGAGTGAGTAATCCAGGGCATTTAGAACATTTATAATGTTGTGCAACCACCACCTTTATCTAGTTCCAAAACTTTTCTATCATTTAAATTAAAACCCTGAACCCATTAAGCAGTTTCTTCCCATCCTCCCCTCTTGCACTTGGCAACCATCTTCTCTCTCTGTGAGTTTGTCTCTTCTGAGTATTACATATACGTGGAATCATATAACATCCGACCTTTTGTGCCTGGTGTCTTTCACTTAGTAAATTTTCATGGTTCACCCACTAGAGTACATTAGTACTTTTTTTTTTTTAATGGTAAAATAATGTTCCATAGTATGGATATCGGAGAAGGCAATGGCACCCCCCTCCAGTACTTTTGCCTGGAAAATCCCACGGACGGAGAAGCCTGGTGGGCTACAGTTCATGGGGTCGCTAAGAGTCGGACACGACTGAGTGACTTCACTTTCACTTTTCCCTTTCATGCACTGAAGAAGGAAATGGCAACCCACTCCAATGTTCTTGCCTGGAGAATCCCAGGGACGGCGGAGACTGGTGGGCTGCCATCTGTGGGGTCGCGCAGAGTCGGACACTACTGAAGCGACTTAGCAGCAGTATGGATATACCAAAGTGTGTGTATTTGTTCATCCATTAATGGGCTTTCCTTGTTGGCTCAGCTGATAAAGAATCTGCCTGCAATGCGGAAGACCTGGGTTCGATCCCTGGGTTTGGAAGATCCCCTGGAGAAGGGAATGGCTACCCACTCCAGTATTCTAGCCTGGAGAATTCCATGGACTGTATAGCTCATGGGGTTGCAAAGAGTCGAACATGACTGAGCAATTTTCACTTTTCACTTTCATCCATTAATGGACATTTGGACTGTTCCACATTTTGGGTATTGTGAAGAGTCAATAGGAACATGCACATGCGATCCCGATGACGTTTTAAAGATGACTTTGACGGTGTGTTTTTATGGGTTCTCTGCTTGGATGTGCATCAGACTTTGGGAAATATATCTCAGGGTTTAGTTTCCCAGTTTTAGTTACTGGACGTTGGCATCAACAGGCAGAGGAGGTTAAAGAGCGGACAGCCCCCAACCTGTGGAAATGGCCCCACTTCAGCTCAAGGGGAGAGTGTGGTCTGGCAGAGAACATCCTAGGTTGGGGGCAGAAGACAGACCAACATTCACGTGATGGCTCTGCCATCCCCCGGCTGTGTAGCTGCTGGGTGGGTCCCTGAAAGTCCGCGGGTCCCTGAAAGTCGGCCTCTTCATTTCTCAAAAGGTGCTGTGATGGCTGCTCGCCTTCCTCATGGAGTTGTTAAATGGCTGAGGAGCTGTCTGGTGTCGGGGTGCTTCCACATCAGTCCAGGATCACATACTGTGCTATGACTAGTACTTTCCTGTTAGGAGACATGCAAGGTGACAACTCTGACTCACCGTCAGTACACTGGTGCAAAGGCACCTGGGTAGCACATAGAATTGGAGGAATGAATGTGTGTGTGCTGTGCTTAGTCACTCAGTTGTGTCCGGTTCTTTGTGATTCCATGGACTGTAACCCGCCAGGCTCCTCTGTCCATGAAATTCTCCAGGCAAGAATACTGGAGTGTGTTGTCATGCCCACCTCCAGGGGATCTTCCTGACTCAGGGATCAAACCTGCATCTCCTTTTACCTCTGCGCCACCTGGGAATCCCAGGAGGAATGAACAATCAGGCTCTAAAAGGCAGGTGCCAAACAAGGTCCCAGGGTCCAGGGGTCAGAGGCTGACTGCTGGGGTAAATGGGTGATGGACATTCTTCTGTCTTTGCATCACTCTACTCAAGTTTCCAAACCCCAGGAGAGGGTCTTATTGATGGGCCACTTGAGCTGGGGAGGGCAAGAATCCTTGACTGACAGTTCCATCAAGGCTGCACACTGGGGAGAAGAGGTGATTCTCCAAGTGGAAATGGGTGAGCCATTAACAGAAGGAAAGGGAAGTGGATGCTAGGAGACCACAAAGCCTCAAATGTCCACTAGGGACAAACTCTCAACTGTTTATGCAGAAGCAAGTGCAGCAGTGACAGCTGAGCCATAGGCTCTGGGCTCCCCTAGGAGCAGAGCACAAGTTGGGGTGACTAGGGGTTTGGGGCAAAGGCTGGGGCCTGGTACCCACATATCCTGTGCAGGTTGCTGCCCTGATACTCCACATTCCATGTGTGAGGTTCAGCATCTCAGCCTGAGAATCTGGACCAAATTGCATCTGGCAACTAAAAATACCCAGGCTCCAGGGAACCAGCATAAAGAACTTTTCCAAAGCCAGCCAAGGTCTTCAATGTATGTAGGAACTCATTAATCACACCCTGTGATTCTTCTTGGTATGAGCTGTCTTTACACTTTAAAAATAAATAAATGTGAGCCAGGGCCCACTAGGCTCCTCCTTTCTGTAGTCATCCATCTCGGAAGTAGTTGGTAAACCTTGCTGTCCATGCCCCTGATATAGTCTTCCCTGCTCCTTGGGAAAACAGGAATTTCTTATCAGATCAACAGGAAATTCTATTTTTACTTGATGTTAGAATTAGAAATACAGCAGGGAGAGAGAGAGGCACTCCCATATCCAAACTGGGCACTAACTGATGCCCCCACTGAGGAGCTCCTCTCCCAAACATTGGTCCTGGGATTCCCTCCCGGGGTTGGCTTCCTCTGAAACTGTCCCCCAGAGGGCACGGATAACAGAGGGCTGTGACATCCCAGCTTGATTTTCTCTCTAACCCAAGGTAACAGTGTTGCCAGGAGGACCACCTGTGACTTTAGGAGAACAATGCTCCATGCACGTCATGGTTGGGCCTAGAAAGATGCTCCAGAGACATCTATCTGTTAAGACACAGAGATAGGTCCAGTTAGAAGTACTTTATAGCTGGCTAAGTGACCCTGACCAAGAGGGGCCCTTAACCCAGAGAACCCCTTTCCCAAGAGCAGTTAGGAGAATGGCATTGATTTGCTGTAAGGAACCAGCCTCTGGGCCACCAGGAAGGAAAGCTAAAGGGTACTGAGGCCTGACTGTGGGCCCAGGACCTACTAATGGGGCCAGGCTGTTCAGTCTCCCCAGCAGCCATCCTTTTAAAACACCACCAGCATCTTCCCCATTATACAGAGAAAAATGCAGAAGCTCGTAGAGGTGGTCAGAGACTGGAATTTGGGTCAACTTGATTCCAGAACAAGCTCTTTTCTCTTTATCACCAATATTTCGTTTAACATCTTGCTGCAGGTGAATGGATTCAGTGGCTGCTAGTGTGGGTGCAACCAGCTGGCTGAGTGGCAGCTCTCCAGGTTTCCTTTTGCCTGAAGCTGTCTCTTTTGTGGGGCAGCTGCCTTTGCTTGGCTTTTAACAGTAGCACAAATACCTACCCCACTCAGAGAGCAGGAAGAAATTCCCTCAATGCCCAGCTTGCTTGAACTTGAAAGTCACATGACTTCTTGTAATCTGCCAGTGTACCCTTAGCCTTTTGTCTGGGGTCTGTATAAACCAACCTCTTATTTGCCGCTGAGGGGTATTTTTGTTTTATTCTGGTTTGGGATGTTTTAGTGGTACACTAAAAGGGTGTTGCAAACACCAGGGCTTTAATTTGCCTGTTGATGTCATTCTTTTCTCACCTCAGAGCCTCAGGTTCCTCATCTCTAGTGATAAGAGGCTTAACTAGACCTGTGCTCTCAATCAGAGACCACTAGACGCAAACAGCTACTAGCACTTGAACTGTGACTGGTCCCAAACGGGGTAGGCTGCAAGTGTAAAACACACTTGGATTTTGAAGACAGTTCCAAAGAATGTAAACTATCATTAATAATAATTATATTGACTACGTGTTGAAATGATAATTTTTGGATATATTGGGATAAATAAAAATGTATTATTAAAATTAGTTTGACCTATCTGTTGTTTTCTACTAATGTGGCTACTAGAATATTTAAAATACAGATGTGATTTGTAGTATGCTTCTCATGGGCAGGTTGAATGAGCTTTCTGGGTTCCTTCCCATTTTGGGTCTTGTTTGTTAACTAGCCTGGAGTTAGGTGAAAGGAAGTTTCACTGGAAGACTCCAGGTGGCTGCAGGGTCCCTGCCTCTGGCTGCTCCTTGGTCATTTGCCCTAATGTACCTCACAGAGGTGGCCAAGGCAGAAGGGGGAGGCCCAAGACTGCCTGTGTCCTTGTGAACAACTTAACTTCTGTGGTAAAATGTTTGCTCTGGAAGGACTGCACCAGGGCATGACCTGCCCTCTCTGCCACCAGTATGAGGAAGAGGTCACCCAGCTCTGAGACCCTTCCTGCTCTGGGTTGACCAATCCCATAAGAATGTCAGGTATGTGGCTGATAGCTGCCAGGCTCCCTCAACTTCTGACACCACGTCCAAGAGTATGAGACGGTCTGCCATGTTTGCAAACGTTCGTAACTGTTTTAACTTCCAAAGAATTGGTCCTTTTCATGTCAAGGAAGCTTAAGGAAAGATCAAAAGACAAAAGGAATTAACAGCATGTCCTAGACAGAAACCTGATGACCTAGTTAAAAGGCTGACAGTACTTAGTATTCGCAAGAACTAGGATGTGCTGAGAAAAAACAAAAGGAGCAAATACACATGAATAAACAAGCTCATATCTTTCATCAACTGTATCATCAAAGGCTAAGTGCTTAGCTTACGTGGGGTTAATTAAGAACAGGGCGTGTTATTCGAATGACTTCCAGCTAAAGGTAGGGCCTGGTAGATGAGAATCAAGCATAAACTCATACCTGAGGGCAGCTTGATGAGGAACTATGGGAAGGGTAATTCAAGAATGGGTCAATGCACATAGTCTGACCTTTGCCCCACCTGGGGAAGGCCTGGTTACTCCCCAGGAGAGAGGGGATAAGCCCATGACATGGTTGGGTGATCCTCCACAGATGCAAGGTACCATTGTGAACACAGAGGGGTACATAGCAAGACTCCTAGAAGGGACTTTTGTCCCATATTCTCATTCTAGAAGTGGGGAAACAGGTCTGTGAGAAGGAGGACTTACCCAGGATCACACAGCTAAGTAGAGGAAGGCAGGGGCCGAGATTCCCAGACTCCTGCTATTAGGTCCTCAGTCTCAAGTATCCTACAGGCTGGGGTCATGGAGACAACATTGGACTGGATGCTAGGGGAACTTGGTGCTAGACTTGAATCACTACTTGATGATCTGACATTGGGCAAGCCCTTCCACTTCCTCGAAGCCTTAGTTTCCTTGTCTATAAGGCAGTCCTTGGACTAGATGGTCTCTTAGACCTCATATAATAGCAGTCAGGATAAGCCAGTTTTTGCTGTGATAACAAACAATCTCCCAATCTCAGTGGCTTAAGAAGCAAGGAACCTTCTCACTCCCACTGTATGATCACAGCAGGTCAGCAAGGTCTCAGGCTGATGGAAGCCTCACCTTGACACTTATTTCATGGGGAAGAAAATGTAGCAGATACACACCAGCTTTTCAAGATTTGACCCAAAAGATCATGGATCACTTTCATCTACATTTGTTGGCCAAAGCAAGTTGCAAGGTCACCCACCAAATGCCCAGAAAGGGAGAATGGGGATACTTGGCAACAGTCCTACCAGCCATAGGGTCCTTATATTGTGACAAAACAATACAGAGAGCTGTGTGGGGCAGTGGGGAGGGGAGCACTGGCCAAAGTGGCCTGATGGGAAGACCTGTGGAAGAGGCTGCACTCTGAGAGGCAGGGGTTGGAGCATGCTGGATCTAGAAGGGGTGGTGGGGTCAGAAGCAGGGGTGCAGCAAAGGACAAGAAATGTGAACTTCATGGGGAACTGCCTAGCTTGGCTGAAGTGTAGGTGCATGAAGGGAGGAATAATAAGAGAGAAACCTGAGACCAGATCACGTGGGACTTTGAGTGCCAGGAGAAGGGGCGAGTACCTTGTTTGCTTGGCCTTGACATTTCTGAGCAGGTTTGTGAACATATTGAGTGCTGTGTGGAGAGTACCAGCAGCTCCAGAGAAACAGGGAAAGGAATAGCATGGGTTGTGGTGGGGGACCAGGTCAGAGGCCTCTGCTGTCCTTGGGGCTGGAGATGATGAGGCCCTAAGGCCCTGAGGCTTTATTGTAGGGTGGGCACAGCAAGGGGAATGGGACAAATGCAAGACTACCCGAGAAGGAACCTAGCACAGGTCTCAGCTCCCTAGACCTGGGGCTGTGCAGCCTGTGTTTTCTGGGCGGGAGCAGACAGCCAACAGGGCAGGTGTGATAAGTTTGTGAGTTGCCTGGAGCTTCCTCAGAGGTTCATGCTTTTAAGGACACCTGGGCCTTCTTGGTAAGGAAAGGTGGTAAACTTGAGGGCTTGTAGGGGCTCCCTCTGAACTTTAAGGGGAGAATCAGAGTGGACCCTCCTGCCTGATCTGGAGTCATGGTCAAAGGCACAAGCAATGACCAGAGCCAGACAAAGGGGACCCCATGCATCAGCTGTCCTTCTCTCTCATTCAGTTTCGTTCATTTTTCTCCCGATCTCAGCTTGGCATTTCTCAAGTGGCTGCAGCCGTCCAGAGTTAATCCAGAAAAGATGCTGATGAGGCCCTCCCAGCCCCTGCTGCTTCAGTCCTCCAAGACTCTGAATATGATTATTTAAAGTAATAATGAAAAGCAAAACAGGAAATTCTTATCCGTTTTGGCAGGAAATTCTTTAGCTGTGTGGAAGGTAGAGCTCTGGGGGTCTGGGCCTTCCAGGAACCATTTGGAAGTGATTTATGATCCAAGATGGCGCCAGTCCCTCCTCAACGCCCAAACCACCTCCCCACCCCCTCCGTGTTGGAAGAGGGAGGGATGAGCTGGACCCTGGGAAGCAGGACCTTCATTATCTTGGAATGTGCCTTTCTACTGATAACATGTTCACTGTCTCCACTCATAAGTTATGGTCCTGTTTTCGTCTTGCCCTGGGATGGGAAGTAACAAATTTAGGCAAAAACAAAGATGTTCCTTTTCAAGTTTGAAAAGTTTAATTCCTCAGTGTGGATTATCTTGTGTGGAAGGCTAAGTAATAGGACTTGAAGTAGAAGGCTTATGTTGATCGAGGACACGCGAGTTTCACATGTTGTGATAGACCCTCTCTATGCCTCATTATCTTCTCTAATTGTGGGTATTACTTTCTTCATCTCCCAGATGAGGTAAGTAACTTACCCTCAGTGAGGCTCACTGAGGGTAAGCAACCTGGTCTGAGTCACATAGGTAGTAAAGGGTGGAACCAGAGAATTGTTTTCAATAGACTGAGTTATCTGAGGGCCCAGGCCAGGTTGACTTTGGCCATCAAATGTGCCTGAAATACAGTAGGTTCAATTAAAAACAATAATTCTAGAATGAAAGAATTGTCTGGGAGTGGGAAGGTTGATTATCAGAGCTTTGCTGCAGTGTTATATGTCGAGCCCCCTTGTTTGGTTCCCATAAGCTCTTTTGATTATTTCTAGTATACACAATGCCAGAGAGGACTGATCTCATTCGAATGTTGAAGGATTATTGATTTCTACTAAAGCCAGTGTTATGGGCTGAACTGTGTCCCCTACCCCCCAAATTAACATGAAGTCCTAACGTCCAGGACCTCAGAGTGTGACTGTACTTGGAGATATGGTTTCAAGGAGGTAATTACCATTAAATGACATCATTAGGATGGGACCTAATCCAATATGACCAATGTCCTTATAAAAAGAGACAATCAGGACATAGGCACACACTGAGGAAAGACCATGTGAAGACACATGGAGAAGACAAGCGAAGGAGAGGAGCCTCAGAGGAAAGGAACATGCCCTTGACCTTAGACTTGTAGCCTCCAGAACTGTGAGGAGATACATTTCTGTTGGTTAGACCTCGTAGTCTGCAGCACTCTATTCTGGCAGCGCAAGTGGACTAAGACAGCTAGTCTCTCTGTGTGTCATTTTCAGTGGACATCACAGCCTCGTGTTGGCTCCTGGCATGTTCATGATTGCACTTTGATCCAGGAATCTGCATCAGGACAAGGCCAGTGCTTGAAGCGGTCTGAAGCTCAGCTCAAGCTGAGGGTCACAGGCAGAAGATTTGTGCTTGAACTGGCCTTGTCCACAGACCCACTTCTCCCTCTGTGGTCTGGACGATGTAATGCTTCTATCTGGAAGACCTTTTTAAATGGCCTCCATTGAAAGTGGCGTGTTTACCAGTTCACCATGGACCGGCACTCTGTCGTCGTGCACCTGTATGCTTTACTGGTGTACATTTGAGATAAAACCTCTCTGTCTTCGGCAGCCTCTGTGTATGTGATGCTGGGATAGTGGATCATGCAGCTGAGCCTGTGCTGGGCCCCAAATTAAGGAGGCTTCTCATAGCAAAGGCAGTTCCCTCTGCTGTGAGGCCTCCTCTGTGGCTTGTGTTTGCATCTGGTGTCCGGCCAGCTTGTCTGTCTTCAAGTTTCTTCAAATTCCACCTCTGTGAACTTGGAACTGCCCCCTCTAGTTTCATACTTGGTTAGCACTGACCAGTTTTTAGGTTCTTCCCAGGTCTGACCAGATCAAAATCCCATACTCACCCATTCATTTATTCATTCACTCAACAGTTGTTTATTGCTGGCTCCCCAGATGTCTTTCCAGCTCATTGTTACCTCTGGAGCTGCTAGCTTATTTACAGTGTGGCTAAGAATTGGCAGGCTGTTTTTCTAAGTGAATTGAGAGTCCCTTGGATTGCAAGGAGATCAAACCAGTCAGTCCTGAAGGAAATCAGTCCTGGATGTTCCCTGGAAGGTGTGATGCTGAAGCTGAAACTCCAATACTTTGGCTACCTGAGGCAAAGGACTGACTCATTGGAAAAGACCCTGATGCTAGGAAAGATTGAAGGCAGGAGGAGAAGGGGATGACAGAGGAAGAGATGGTTGGATGGCAGCACCGATTTAATGGACATGAATTTGAGTAAGCTCCGGGAGTTGGTGATGGACAGGGAAGCCTGACGTGCTGCAGTCCATGGGGTCACAAAGAGTCAGACACAACTGAGCAACTGAACTGAACTGAAGTGAATTAGGCTTCTAAGTTATAGGCATTATAGACCCATTTTACAGATGAAGAAATAGAGGCTTGGGGAGCTGAAATTCCTTACCCAGAGTCTCGCGGGTAATAGCAGAGCCAGAAGCTATTCTAGTTCTGTTTTTTTTCAGGATGCCCTGTTTGTGTCTAACTCCTGACAAATATAAAGGGGAGAGATTTGTCAGCCTTGGAGAATTTCCTAAATTCTAAGAAAAGATGCACTAATAAGGAATTGTGTGCCTAAATCCTGCTCCTGTGAAACCACTGTTAAAAGAATTGGACCCAGGCTGGGGGAGGCTGGGGGAGGTGAGAATGTGGGCTCTGCAGGGATGTGGCCAGATGGGAGTGAGAGAAGGTCGGTGGAAGTTCTAGCAAGTCCACCCCTGCCACATGGTGCAGGTCTGAGATCTTGCTGCCCAGGCAGCACTTTGTAAAAATGTTGTGATCCAAAGCAGAGGCCAGGCCTGGGACCTCGGCTGTAAGGAGCTTTACGTGTCAGGGGCTGAAGACTAACAGTGAAAGCTTGATCTTGAGTTGAAGGGCAGAAAGCTAAAAGGTCAGTGACCAGAAGGTTCAAGATAGCCGGAACAAGTTAATCAAGAGCTTCAATGGGGAATAGCAGAAGACACTAAGCTTTCAGCCCTGAGCCAGGCTAACTGAGAAATTGAGAATGTATGTCTATAGTTCATAAACCCAAGTGTCCTTTGTGTACCAAGACACTTCCCAGTGGAAAAAACACTGATGTAGAGAAAGCCTTCCTTTCCAGGTCAGTTGTTCTACCCCTCCCAGGATCCTGTAATTCTCTCTGCGTCCCCATACTGACCCATTTGAATTTTGTAGGATAACCATCTCTTTCCGGTTTGCTTGGGACTTCGCTAGTTTCAATGTTGAAAGTCTCATATCCCAGGAAATTGTTGAGTTAAAGGCAAATCAGGATGGTAGGTCACCCTAAAGATTCCCCCCAACTCCATTGATTCCTTCCTAACCTGTGTACATGCATCCTCTTTGTGAAACAATTTAACTTCCTTTATATATATATATATTTTTTGAACTTTTATTTTTTAATTTGTGGTTGCGCTGGGTCTTCTTTGATGTGCAAGGGCTTTCTTTAGTTGCTGCAAGCAGGGGCTATTCTTCATTGCGGTGTGCAGGCTTCTCATTGCAGTGGCTTCTCTTGTTGTGGAGCACAGGCTCTAGGGCACACGGGCTTCAGTAGTTGTGGTACATGGGCTTAGCTGACCTGCGCATGTGGCTCGAACCCCTGTCCCCTGCTTTGGCAGGCAGATTCCCATCCATTGTACCACCAGGGAAGTCCTCTGCTTCCTATTGAGCTCCTATTCTATTCTTCTTTGTTTATAGATTGCTAAACCTCCCCAACATGTAGTCCCTCATCTCCCTATGTCCCTGTCCCCTTCTGGGTGACTCCTGAACCTCCCCTATCAAACTTCACCAGCCTTTGTTTTTGGTAGCTTTTCTGTTGCATTTAGTACCACTGGGTTCTGAGATCCCGTCTTCTCCTTCCAGTTCTGAAGCTACTGCTGCCTTGTCTCAGGTCTAGGGAGCGACTGTACCCCCCCTGCTCCCTCTGCCTGTCCGGGATGCCCCTCCGGGCTCAGGTCTTGGTCCTGTGCTCTTGCTGATCTGCAAGATGCCTGAAAGAGTCAGGCAGGTGACATGATGTATTTGGCCAACTGAGTAGGGATGGCATGAACCAGAAAGTCTGTGCTCCAGATAGAGAGGTATTCTCTTTAGTAGATTTTCATAAGAGCTGGCTATCCTTGGTTTGTTTTTGGAGTTAGCTGTTATCTGAAGTCCAACGTGGGAATAGGCTATTTCTACCCAAAGGCATGGAAGTAAATCTGGGTATTCCTTAGGCAAGAATTCAAGTATTTCAGGGAAACATCCCATCCTTGTCTTGGGAGAAGAATTCTTGTCCTTACGTTGAGGTGAGAAGGCTCTCTCCTCACCTGACTTTGTGCCCTTCTTCCTCTCAAGCAGGGAATCAAGTTCCTAGTCGCCAGTCAGGACCTTGATGGGGACAGACAAGGAATAGCTTGTTAAGTCCTAGGAGAATTGTTGATGTGGAAAAAAATGCTGCTATCTGATGAAAGGATTTTCACTCATCAGAGACTTATTATTCTTTCCACTGCAATTAAGGTGTAGAATGGAGCAATATCATGATAGTACAATGTCAGCAACTATGGATCAGATAGGTCATGAGACATTTCAGACATGAACAAGGTCAGCAGCCCAACTAAGCTGTTTTAGTGACCAGTGTCACAAGTCCCGAAAGGACTTTGGAGAATAATTTGTTTATTCTTCTGGTCCCTAGTGGAACTGTGTGTAAATAATCTCAGATTTTCTATATTCTAAATGTTTCCCTAAGGAGTTTGAGCCCTTGACTCCTTTCATGAAAAATATTCCTTGATTTCTTTTCAGTTCAGTTCAGTCTCTCAGTCGTGTCCGACTCTTTGCGACCCCATGAATTGCAGCAAGCCAGGCCTCTCTGTCCAACACCAACTCCCGGAGTCTACCCAAACCCATGTCCATCAAGTTGGTGATGCCATCCAACCATCTCATCCTCTGTTGTCCCCTTCTCCTTCCCCCAATCCTACCCAGCATTAGGGTCTTTTCCAATGAGTCAACTCTTCGCATGAGGTGGCCAAAGTATTGGAGTTTCAGCTTCAACATCAGTCCTTCCACTGAACACCCAGGATTGATCTCCTTTAGGATGGATTGATTGGGTCTCCTTGCAGTCCAAGGGACTCTCAAGAGTCTTCTCCAACACCACAGTTCAAAAGCATCAATTCTTCGGCGCTCAGCTTTCTTCGCCGTCCAACTCTCACATCCATACATGACCACTGGAAAAACCATAGCCTTGACTAGACGGACTTTTGTTGGCAAAGTAATGTCTCTGCTTTTGAATATGCTATCTAGGTTGGCCATAACCTTCCTTCCAAGGAGTAAGCGTCTTTTAATTTCATGGCTGCAATCACCATCAGCAGTAATTTTGATTTCTTTAGAAAGCATTTTTTTGGGATATAAAAAGTAGACAAAGTTGTATCTCTCTTCTTGAAAATTCTCCAGTTAGAGAGGGGAAGAAAACAAGAATATTCATAAAAACAGCCAGCCTTCCCATGGCTAATCCCAGCCCTGACACTTCATGGATATCAACCTGGGCCAAGTAACAGTCAGGTCTCATCCGAGTCCATGGAAGGCTGGAGGCTTCTCGGATGGCAGCCCTCAAGGGATCCACTCACTGGGCCTGTGCCACTCTGTCCAGCTCCAAATACCAGCTGATTGCTCCTGACTCATCCAGGCAGTTTGGGAGAAAGCAACAAGAATAGGAAATGTAAGCCTGCTCGTGGTAGCTTAGAGTCTGCTCGACAGACAAAATAAAGACACTTGAGACCCTTAACAAATAGCTCAGACTTATGTTATTAGGTGCTGAATTTGTGGGTGCATCAAGTGCAGGAAAGGGAGAGATGGTCGAGGACTTGTGACCAGGGTTGAAAAGAGAGGAAGGCAGTAACAAACCAGAGTGGATATATTCCTGAGTTGCCTTCTATGGGAAGGTGTTGGCAGGTGGCACAGGGAGGAAAGGGTGCAGAGCCTTACGTCTGACGGATGTGGTTCAAAGAAAGGTTCAACAGCCTGCCCAGGTGATGGGCTGCAGAGTTGCTGGTAATGGACTTGGCTGGGTGAGCTGATTGGTTTGTAATAGGTTCACACTGTCCTGCATCTTCAAATGGCTCAGCTGGAAGCACTTTTCAGTGGTACCTTTCCAAAACTGGAATTTCTTAAAAGAAACAGGATAGGAAGGTTCTGTTTTGCAAAGTTGTTCTCAGGTACCCTCCAAAACTGTTGTACCACTGGAGAAACAGGAGAAACGCAAGCATCAACACACACACACACACTCACAAAGGTTCTCAGCTGCTCTCTCTTACACACACACACAAATGCTGAAGCCCTGTAGACACAGTAATACTCCTAACATTTGGCAAAATTGTTGAATTAGGGCTAAAACCTACAACAACTGAAATAACTTTGTATGAAATCTTTTTGGGCAGAGGGAAGAAGTCAGGGGAAGAGCATTGGAAGGATTGCCTTACTCTTCATCCTTGTTTGATTAATGCTCACAGAGAGAGGGCGTGGGTTGAAATGGATCATATTCCCCACACCCCTCAATCTGCCTTTTTTATTTAAAAAAATGACTCTGGTTTGAGATACATGAATGATACATTTAGTTTTCAAGGGCAATTTTGCTTTTGTATTAGAAGAAAATGAAAGAGTGCATTTTTAGAAACTTATCTAGAGAGTTGCATTTCCTGAGCTGCAAGGAAAAAAATAAATTCTTTCCCTTCTCGTGACTTATCTCCTTTTCTCTCAACAATAAGTCATCTTGGGTCTTTTTTTTCCATGCTTGGATCAAATGAGACCAACACGGAGAGAAATGATGGGACATGATGGCTTCAAAACTTGGTCATGCTGGAAGGGCAGGCCCTGAATGGTAGAACTGAAATGGGAGGGGCTGAGAAGGAGGTATGAGGACCAGGGGACCAACTGCTCCCAAGATAAGCTGCAGCTTTGCAGACAGCAAATTAAATGAGCACCTTTTTTTTTCTTTTTTTTAAAACTTCTTATTTTGTATTGGAGTATTGTAGATTAACAATGTTGTAATAGTTTTAGGTGCACAGCAAAGGGACTCAGCCATACATATACATATGTATCCATTCTCCCCTAAACTCCCCTCCTGTCCAGGATTCCACATAACATTAAGCAGAATTCCAAGTGCTTTACAGTAGTTCTTTGATGGTTATCCATTTGAAATATAGCAGTGTGTACATAAAATAAGCATCTATTTAAATCTTCTTTCTTCTCTAGACCCCGGATCCCTCAAATCAAAACTCAACCCCTCTTAACACCTAGCAGTCATTGACTGTATTGTCTCAGTGAGATGGGAAGGGAGCCAGACAACCCAGACCCCAGAGTTCATGCCAGGCAGCACTTCCTTCACTGTGACATACAGCTATTGAATGCCGTGTGGGCAGAGAGGGATCTGATTTCTTTCTTTCTTTTTCATTAATAGGCTTTATTTTTAGAGCAGTTTTAGGTTCATGGCAAAACTTAGCAGAAGATATAGAGAGTTTCCATACACCCCCTGGCCCTACACACGAACAACCTCCCCAACTCTCAACACTCCCACCAGAGTGGTATGCTTGTGACGATGGATGAATATACACTGACGCATCATATCACGCAAAGCCCAGAGATAACCTTAGGGCTCACTCTCGGTGTTGAACCTTCTATGGGTTCTGACAAGCATATTTTGCTCCCACATTACCCCACAGATGCAGTTCCGGGCATATGCTGATTGGGCAAAGTGTTATGAAAATGAGATCGTGACTGCAAAAGATATCACATCAAGAAAAGGTTGGTCCAGATATGCGGGTGTTGACGGATAGTTGTAAAGATCCAGAGCTCCACAGGTGCCTGTCTGAGGCTGGTTGGACATGATGATTTTCAAGGTCCCATTCAGCTCCAGACCCATGCTTCTGTGGCCTAGGCCAGACACAGTCAGGAACGGGCCTTATGAAGGCATGTCCTACAAGGGGTGCTGCTTATCCAGCCTGTCCTCTCTGACCAACATGGTCTTCACACAGCAATTCACTGGAGGTCACCCTGTTGCTTGAAAGTACCTGAAGAAGTTCCTTTTTTCTCAAGACTTTTCCAAGATGATAAAATGATTGAGACTATGGAATAAGATCAACATAATTCATTAAACTATTAACTATGTCTAGCATATGCGAGTGTGCTAAGTTGCTTTGGTTGTGTCTGACTTTGTGTGACCCTATGGACTGTAGCCTGCCAAGCTTCTCTGTCCATGGGATTCTCCAGGCAAGAATACTGGAGTGGGTTGCCATGCCATCCTCCAGGTGAATCGTCCTTATCCAGGGATTGAAGCTGCATCTCTCACATCTCCTGCATTGGCACGCAGGTTCTTTACCACTAGCGCCACCTGGGAATGTTATTTATTTAAAAAACTACACATAATATATAGTGTGACTCTGGTGCTAAATTTGATGCCTCTTCACAGAGGCACTGGTGACATTTTAGTTTAGGAGGGATGTCCTACTGTTCCCCCTTTCTGTGACCACAAAGCCACAGCAGACTGGTCACAGAAGGTACCTTGGGCCCTCCCATCAGTGTTCCAGGCAGCTGCTACTTGTCCATGGCCGCTAGGATGTAGAAACCAGCTCTGCAGATGCTGATCCCCTAAGATATTCTTTTGTTGTCCCATTTCTTTTTCATCAACTGATCTTCTACTATACCCTACAAGTCTGCAATTAAAAATTGCAATCTCATCCTTATCACTAGGGCTTTCACAGCTAATGTAGAAAAGTTTCTATGCAGTGGTTCTAGGCTTCTGCTTAAGGACAGCATCTTCACCAATTCAGCTCCTGAGGAAGTGTCCTTGCCTCTAATGCTGCCTTTTGGAAAGTATGCTCTGTCCATCATCTATGGACCCCCATCTCTCTCTGAGCTGAAGCACATCCAAGAACAGGACAGACATGCTTTTAGTAAGAAAAGAAGAATTGAGAGTGATTTGGAAAAAATTATTTCATTCTACAAAGGAGAGTCCTATGGCCCTTCTCCTTATCACTAATAAACAACCCTTTGGCTGGAGCTGCCTGAGGTGTAACTCTGGAACCATTTCACCTTTTCCCCTGCATGCCATGGTGCCAGCTTCTCCCAGTAATTCACCGTGGTGTGCCCAGTAGGTTTGGTGCCACATGGCACTTATTTTCTGGGAAGGCTGCCTCTTCTATTTGCACGGTCAACTCCCTAGTCCCCATGAGACCAATCTCTGGTTGGATTTATCACTGAACAATTGACTGTTCAATTGTGCCAACCAGTATTTATCAAGCAACTTCTCTCTGCCAGACCCTTTCTTTTATTGTAGGTTGGCTTCCCTGGGAAGCATCCATCCCTGGGATGGAGTTTAGCATTGTTGTTATTGGTTAGTTGCTGAGTTGTGTCTGACTCTGTAACCCCATGGACTGTAGCCTGTTAGGCTTCTCTGTCCATGAGATTTCCCAGGCAAGAATACTGGAGTGGGTTGCTATTTCTTTCTCCAGGGGATCTTCCCAATGCAGGGATCAAACTCCCATGTCCTGCATTGGCAGCTGGATTCTTCACCACTGATCCACCAGGGAAGCTCAAGTTTAGTAGGCAGCAGGTTTATTGGAGGATGCTCTTGGAAAGGGAAGGGAAAGATATAGGAGGAGGCTGAGGGAGGTGTTGGGCTGCAATGTAGTCATGAGTGGTGGGCTGAGCCCGTGTGGAGTTCTGAAGTGAGAGGGCCCTTCAGAACTGTTCCAGGTGGGGCCAGGCTGTTATAGCCCCTCATTGACCTTCACTGGTGCAGCTGTCCATGGGAAGAGGGGGTGGCATTGTGGGAGGCATATCGCTGCCACCAAGGACAATTTCTGGAGATATCTTGAAGTTAGGGGCTGGCAGCTGGCAGCCCTGCAGCTGAGGACATAAGCACTTGAGACAATCCAGGTGACACAGCAAGGCAACACCTGCCCTGTGCTTAGCTTAAGCCTTCCAGGCCCTGGGAAGGATTTCATTACCTGGATGGTGAGAATCAACAAGGATGCAAATGACTGTGCTGTGAGGGGCCGCTGCAGACAGAGATGCCAAAGCCCTAGGGATCTGCAGGTGATGGGGCTGCTGGTGGCGGTGGAAGAGTCGCTTCCTTGGGGGGAGTGTTTGAACTGGGTCTTAGAAAAGCCTGGCTTGCAGATTTTTGTCCTTATCCAGTCGAGGCAGCCTGATTGAAATCCTTGGTGCATGGAGCGGGCTTGCTTGTACACAGACCATGAGTCCTGAATTCCAAACCAGACTTTCAGTCAATCCCCAGGGCTGGGGAGTGACGTCTGACCAAGTGCGGCAGCTTGGAGTCAGTTTGCTTGTTTTCTCTTCATCTCAAGAAGTTCCAGGAAATGTCGCCGCAGAGGTCAGGGCTGCTATTATCTCAGCCCTCACTTCCCGTGGCCCCTGGATGTGCCAGGAGATCAAGAGGACAAGCGACATCTGCTCTGGGGCCTGGACAGTTACTCTGCTTGGGGCAAGAAGCACCCTCTGACTTCTTTGGAGTTCTGTATTTTCATGCCATGGCCCATTCCTGAGGGGTAGAACTTTCTGGAATGAGGGGAATTACTGTGTGCTGTTGAGAAAGCTGTAGAGGCATTTAGGAAGCGGATAAGATCCAGAGGGGAAGCCTCCATAGGAGCAGGTGCCTGCACAGTGGTGTGTCCCGATACCCACCCAACCCTGAATCTCCCGCCTTCTTCTTTGCTGGATTGACAAGACCTCTCCCACTGGGCCATGCTGCTAGATTCATGCCTGTGACTAGAGTCACAGCCACAGCATCTGGCCCCATGGCCACAGGTGCAGACTCTTGGTTCCCCCAATCAGCCAGTGGTCACCATGGACCCAGCGCTGGGAGAGGGAACAGACATGGCTGTGGAGTAAGGGTGTGTGTGTGTGTGTGTTGGAGAGGGCAGAATGCCCAGCTGGGAAGCAGTGGTCCTCTGGCAACCTGGATGGGGTGGGAAGAAGAGCAGGAGAAAGAGAAGAGAGGAAGTGGGCTGTGAAAAAGGAGCCCTGGACTAAAGTCAGATTTCACCAGCAGCATCATTACACCAGTATGTCTGAGATTCTCTCGAAGATGAACCACATCCTGGGCCCATCCCACAGTGGGGTTGAGAAACAATGAGGGTCATCTCCTCTCTACTCTAACCTAGTATTTCCTTCTCTCTTAGCTCCTTGTCTCAAACCAACATTAAGAGATGCTATTTAAAAAAACACTGGCTGGCAGGAAAGGAGACATCACCTTACCCAATGCTGTGATTCTGGGACTTTGTGAATGAGGATAAACATTTGACATTTGGGTGGTGTGTTCAATGCCCTGGAGGATCTACTCTGACCTCTCTGACCTATGACATCCATAGGTGGTCTGTTTTGGGGCCAGGCTGTCATGCTGCCCCTTCAGCCACCAGTGAGTGCACTTTGACTGTTCACAGCCCTCTGTCAGCACCAGATTTTGGTGGCCAGGAGGCCAGGCAGGGATGCAGGGCTCTGCATTTTTGCCAGTGGCAGGGGCCCCAGTGGTCTAGGGCCTATGGGTCCCTACAGGTAGTCTCTGGGCCCAGGGCACCTTTCAGGTATTCAAGTACTACAAGCCTTGTGCTTCCCATCTCCTCCACACCTCCTTGTCCATTCTCCTTTCTCTCTGTGTCTTTTCAGGCTTGGTTGCTTTCCTTCCTCCTCATACATAGGAGTCTCGCCTCTTCTGTGAGGCGTGAACTGTGCCTCTTCTAGCACATGCCAACAAAGCTTACATATACAGTGTTCATGTTACTGGTGAACTTTCTTTGTGTTCTCATGATATCTACAAATAATTAAAATGATCCCTACTTAGGGCGGAAATGAATGGGGGCACAGAGAGGCTGCATGGTTAATTTTGATGCTGGACTTCAGGTGGCCCCAAGCCCTGCACTTCCTGTGTCTTCTTTGGGTAATGATGTGCGTACATGCTGACGTGCATGTACACTTCCCTGGGGAGGGGAAACTCTATCCATGAAATTCTACAGGAGGAGCTAGAACTGCTATTTTTTTTTTTTTAATATTTCCTTATTTAATAGTCTTAAGTGTTCTGAGTGCATACCCCCTAGATTCTTAGAAAGGGATTATTACTTTGAAAATTCCCCAGTCATTATTCTTTCTAGAAAGCCCTGTCATCCCCTCTCTTGCTCACTTATCCAGCAAGAACCACTTCAGGGTATCCTCCCAACACACACACCCACCCACACACACACACAATGTGGTTCTTGGGTACTCTAGGCACAGGAAGGACTGAAATTTCTAACCCTTTAAAGTTGGGTGACACATACACACACCCTTCTAGGAAGCCTCCCCTGCTGCAGCCTCGTCCTCTCTGCACATCTCAGCAGTGCTCAGGCACCCTAGTTAGGCGGCATATGATCATTAACATTCCTGTCACTATTGCAGGCCACTGTTTCATCTGACATCACAAGCAACTCTTCTAGCTTCTTGAGCATGAAAAGGAAACTGTAAAGTCAGGAAGCTTCTGTGTTAGCTGCTGGGTCCACCTCTGGCATGATCCACTTCAGCAAACTCTCCCTTGAGTATATCTGGTTGGCAGGGCTTAAAATCACAAGGATGTAATTTTAAGGATGTGAACCTGGTTGCAAGGGAGTCTGGGAATTGTAGTTCTTCTCTTTCCAACCTGTGCATTCTCTAACTCAAGGCAGACAAACACCCAGTCAATCCTCAGTGTTGATATTGTCACAGAAAGAAGACAGGTCTTATGAGTATTTGCCTCCATTAGTGCAAATTTCTTCAGCTTAAAAAGTGACATTGAAGGACTGGGTCTCGGACATTACAGCAAATGGCTCGGACACTAAAGGACTTTGTGCCGATCACCTATGCCTTCAGCTTCAGGTGACCTTGGTTCTTGAGAAAGCAGAAGCTCAATCTCCTAGAAGACTTGCCTTTACACGTACTCAATGGACTGAACTATGGAAAGAACTTAGCAGGTATTTTGGTTGTGATAGTTTAGGTGATGCTGGGTGAGAAATAGCCCATGACTGTCAGTGGCTTAAAATTATAATGACTAGAGTTTGTATCTTGCTCATGCCACCTGTCCAGTGCAGACTGGTAAGGGATTTTAGAGAGACCCAGGGACCTGGGCTCACCAAGGCTCCCACACGCATTCCTGGCCAGGCAAGAGAAGCAGAATGTGGCAAACTGCATGCTTGTTTCTGCCCAGAAGGGTCATGTTGCTAACTACCATAAGTCGCCAGCCAAAGCCTAACTTTAAAGGGGTAGAAAGTTCGGTACTTCCTGTGTCTAGAGGACCCAAGAACCACAGTGTGGGGAACACTAATTACCTCCACAGGGAGGTGGTGGGGAGAGCTGCATTCTTACTTCCTCCTGTTTCCCTCATGGCTCCAACTAGGATTACTGACATTCTCTATTACCACTTTTCTGTCCCTCTAAGCACTGAAAATTTCAACTTTAAAGATACTGATAAAATTTTTACTTGAAACGGCCTGTGGAAAACCAGCACAGTCCCCAGGGGCAAAATTCTCATCATGCTTTTCCTCAAATACATCAATTTTTCTGAGTCTGTCATGATTTTGTGGGCTGGGAATGCTATGTGTTTATTTTTGTACAAAAACCCTGTCTTTCTTGGATTAGAGAAGGGAGACGATGGGCCCGAGAGGCGGACCCCAGGAGGTTTTGAGTTCAGTTCAAGAGCCCCACCCTCACCCTCAGCTTTCTCTGGCCACCTTCCACTCCCTCCCCATTGGAAGCCATTTTTGACTCTCCATTTTTGAGCCCCCACTTTGACTGCCCGCCGTCATCCCAGCACCTGTCATAGTCCCTCACTGTATTATCAATGTTTGTATAAATGTCTCACTTCCCCAACTAGGCCATGAGCTCTTTGAGAGCTGGAACTTGATGTGATTTGATCCACCTAGAACTGTCCCCCCCTGCACAGATGGCATGTATTCAGTATTTTTGAATGGTTCAATGGATGTCTGAATTTCATCTTAAGGTCTTTTTGCAGGAGATTCTCAGTGTCTTCTGAACAGAAAAATGGATGGATAGAGGCATGGATGGATGGACAAATTAGAGAATAAGACTGAATCTGTACAGAGGCTAGTTAACATCTCACAGGGAAATAAGTCTGTTCCCCCAACATGGCTCTACTAATCAGCTAACATGTAAATGTCTGCTCCTGGAACAGAGGAAACCAATGGGAATGGGGTGACTCAGGGCAACCTCTCACCACTCTGCAAACTGGGGCCAGGCCCTGCTATGGCAGTAGTGTTCCCCGTACAAGACTGACCCCTCAGGTGCCAGGGGCAGGTTTTCTGGGGACGGGGCATAGGGTGTGGCTCTTCCTGTCTGAGCATTTCTGTGGTCCAGACTGAGTGTGGGGAAAGGCAGACCAGGCCAGTGGGGTCTCTAGGGCTTCTTGCCGGTGAGACTGCCATGACAAGGCTCTGCTCTCCACTTTAAATGTTCTCCAGGCTGAGGCAGGAGAGTTCCCCAAGCCCCCAGAGACTGCGAGAGGTCAATAGGTCCAGGCAGCAGGGGCAGAGGGACAGCCCCAGAGAAAGTGTTCCCCATCTGTCCCCTCATCTGTGTGGAGAAGGCTCAAACACCATCTCCTTTTTCTCAGGAGATGGGAGAAGTGTCAACACGGAATTCCCATGCCTCCCAGATCTCTCCGGGGCAGAGCCTTGAAGAAGGGAGGGGAGAGACACAGAGAAAGGAAGGGCAGGAAAGTGGCACATGTGTGTGTCCAAAGGGTGGTGGGGTGAGGGAACCAACAGACACCCCTCTCCATCTAAAATAAAGACAGAAACCTTCCCTCACTCTGCTGTCCTTCGCATTCCCCTTCAGTTGAAATAAAGGCATAGAGCTGAGAAATGGTCCTCTGTTGAGCTTGGCACCTGAATTAGAGGAGGCTGGACCTCTGTGCCTTGGTTTTCCTTTGGTCTTCATTTCATGAGAAAGAGAATGTGTGGATGCAGAAGGAAGCCCAGGAGTTGGGGACCATCTTCCCTCCAGAGTGGCAGGGTGGTTCCACCAGGGCACGGCAGTCAGTGGGCCTGGAGAAACACCAGGCCAACAGGACACTACCTGTGGATGCTGGCTATAGGTGGCTCCGATCCTCTGCCAGAGATGCCCAAGTTAAGAACCCAAGTCCTCTCCGTCAGCCTCCCACGGAATCATGCTCTATGGCCAAGTAGATACCAAAGGATAAATGTGTTATATTAACATGAATACTAATGACAAATGCACTGCAGTAGTAAGCACATTGTAGATACATAGAATATTCTCTATATAGTCTGAACATAGATACAAAATAACTTATACTTGTTTTTGTTTTCCATCACAGTAGGAGCATAGCATACAAAGTGACTGGTTCAGTGGCCACAAAGCAAGCCAAGGGAGAGACCGTAAGGGCGGCTGTAGGGCATCAAGAATGGTGGGGATTTGCCAGACACTGCAGAGTTGTGGGTCCTGCAGGGAACACAGCCTCAGACCTCTTGAACTGGCCTTCAGGACAGTCAGCAGGAGGTCCCACTTGAGAAGAGTTGGAGGCTGCATTTGAGCCGGGATGATTCAGGCTGCGGAGTGGGAGGGGGAGCAGAGTCAGAGGCAAACAGCACCCAACAGGCCAGGTCACGTTCCCACTGCTGCTGTTGGGCTTCTGCGAGGTTGGGAACATGGGGCGCATCGCCAGAAGGCACGGCTTGCTTCTGTGCTGTGACAGATGGCCAGACTGATGGCCCACCAAATGCTGGCTGGCCCTTCTCGCTTGCCAGCCTTTTCTGGGAGCCTGTGAGGGGCCTGCGTGCTCAGCTAACTCTTCACAGTTTGTCATTAGCCAGAAACACAGGGATCCTGTACATCATCACAGCAGAGGGCAGAGTCTATGGCCCTAGCTCCATCACATGTGAGCTGTGTCACCTGGGAGGGTCACCTGAACTCTACTGAGTCTCAGGCGCAAATGGGAGGGGCTCACACAGACTTCCTTGGAGAGTGGTTAAGGACAACTTGGAATAAAGTATATGAAGCGCTTGACGCAGCTGCTGGCACTCAGAGGGGTGGATAAATGTGTCGAGTACAAGCATCCATACAGAGGCCAGGTGGGAAAAACAGGAATCTCACAAAATCTGGAATAAAACCACCATTGACTGGCTATGGGAGCAACGGATGATGAGACAGTTTCTTTGCTTTCTTTCCTGCCAAGTTTTTCCCTTTTTGCTCTGGTTCCGAGATTCTTTGAAAGGAAGTGCAAGCAAGCTTAAAGCCAGGTCTGCCGAGGCAATCAGAGCCTCAGCATGGGAAAGAAGAGGGCTCACAGCTATGTCTTTTCAAGTCTGGGGCCTGGTTCCCTGAGGACGCTTCCCCCTTCACTCCCCTCCCTGCAGAAGCCACCCTCCCCTCCCATCTCCTGGCCCTAGAGCAGATTTCATGTTAGCAAGTCAAAGAGGTGGGGATAAAGCGTAGAAAAAAGTGGATTGTCTATTAAGTGAAAAGCTTTTTCCATCTGCTCTGGGTCCAGGGAATCTGGAGGTGAGTGGGCCATCTGTGGCTGAGTAAACTTCCTCCACAGGAGAAGGTGGGTCTCCAGGCAGTGGGACCAGGGAGGTAAAGAGGGATGGAGACTGAGGCGTGACTCCTAGGACTCTGGGTGCTTCTGTGCTTTGCCAATTCTGAGCACTTGGAGATGTATCCTGGAAACCTAGGGATCCTTGTTCCCTCCTATCTTCAGTGCCGGTCTCAACATCTGTGTGTGTGTGTGTGTGTGTGTGTGTGTGTGTGTGTGTGTGTGATCGCCTCTCCCATCTCCTCTAACATCTGCCTGCGTGTGTGTGTGTGTGTGTGTGTGTGTGTGTGTGTGTGTGATCGCCTCTCCCATCTCCTCTAACATCTGCCTGCGTGTGTGTGTGTGTGTGTGTGTGTGTGTGTGATCGCCTCTCCCATCTCCTCTAACATCTGCCTGCTCTGGACCTCCCTGGCTCCCATCACTCGGCAGCCTTCCTTTTGGAGGGGGGTACAAGGTGGGCAGGCAGCTCGTTGGGCAGCTCGTGCCCCTCCAGCTTGACCTTGATGAGGTGGTTGGCCAGTGCGAACTCCTCATCATCCAGCATGCCATCCTTGTCAATGTCGGCCAGCTTCCAGATCTTGCCCAGCACGCTGTTGGGCAGCTTGGAGCGCACCATCTCCTTCTTGGCATTGGCGCCTGTGATCTTGCCATCCACCGGTGACAGGGTGTAGAAGATCTCATCGTACATGGGCTTGTCCCTGGACACCACCCACTCGGCATCATCGATGCCCTCCCCGGCCCCCTCTCCGTAGCCGTGCCCGAAGGGGCCATGGAGGGTGCCCTCGAATGCTCCGCCCTTCACTATCTGGGCGGGCCGCTGGGTCTCCTCCTGGCGCACCAGCACCATGAGCTGGGCAATGTCATGAGCCAGCATGTCATCCACCACCTCCAGCAGCTTGCTTTTCAGGGGCTGGAATTTGCTAAAGTCCTGGGCTTGTAGCTGGTCCTGGGAAGAGAGAGAAAAAAGGTGAGGACAGAAGACAGTGGGCCCAGAAAAGATATGAGAGAAAGAGACAAAAGGCATATTGGCTCTTGGTGGATTTTTCAGGAGAGAGGCTAATTGCAGGGGTTGGAGAAGAAAGAGATTTAACAACTGGTTTGATCTGTTTGGGGCTTTCCTGATAGCTCAGCTGGTAAAGAATCTGCCTGCAATGCAGGAGACCCCAGTTTGATTCCTGGGTCGGGAAGATCCCTGGAGAAGGGATAGGCTACCCACTCCAGTATTCTTGGGCTTCCCTGGTGGCTCAGTTGGTAAAGAATCTGCCTGCAATGGAAGACCTGGGTTCGATCCCTGGGTTGGGAAGATCCCCTGGAGAAGGGAAAGGCTACCAACTGCAGAATTCTGGCCTGGAGTATTCCATGGACTATATAGTCCATGGGGTTGCAAAGAGTCGGACACGACTGAGCGACTTTCACTTTCACTTCACTTTGATCTGTTTGGATTCCTTTAGTATTCTAGGAAGCAAATACAGTCAGGCCTCCATATCTGAGGGCTCTGCTTTTGTGGATACTACATCATTTTATATTATAATGAACTTGAGCATCCATGAATTTTGGTATCTGTGGAAGGTCCTGGAACCAATCCCATGTGCATACCAAGGGACAACAGTCATTACATTTCTAAGTTCCTTCTGGCTATTGATTGAACAGTGAGTGTTTCTTGAATGCTCCACCCCTCTGAGACTGAGTCATGTGGGTCTCTACTTCAATAAGGGTTACACTTGAAAACACCCTCCACTACATGAGCTCATTCTCTTCCTTGTGACCTTCTGAGAGTGGGAAATCACATTCTATCACCATTCAGGAAAGGAAAAAGGGAGGTACAGGCAATGAGAAATAAATCACAGTAGAAGCCAAAGGTCATTCCCAAGCCAGTGGTTCTTAATCAGGATGCTTGAGGGATTATCTGGAGAGATTTTTCAATGATCAGCTTCTCCCTGAGGGTTCTGACTCAGGAGGCAGGAGCAGGTAGGCAGGTTTTATAAAAGCTCCCCTCCTTGCCCTCCCATGACCACCACACTACATAGTAAAAGAAATGTGTTCTGCTTTGCGTGTATTTGCCATTTTTAAAGGTCCAGGTCTCAAACATCCCCAGGTTCTCCTTGGCTGATATAATGACAAGATGAGAGCTTCTGGCTCCCACCCTGGCTCTGGCCACAGCAATCTCAGGACACTGGGAGGAGGCCAGTTTACAGGAGACAGTCTCAGGACAAGCACACTGAGTTCACTACAGAAAAATTCAGAAAACACTCATGGCTATATTTCAAGACCAAGTGTGAGCCTGGGCATCCTCACCTCCCTTCCAGGGTGGGGCTGGGAGGAGTGTGGAGGGTGGAGCAGACAAGCCCTTTCTCCTGCCCTTGGGCACAACCTCCCTAGGTCCCTGTCTCTCCTAGCCTATCCATGTCAAGGTGTGTTTGGTGGGCTTCCAACTAGGGGTCCCAGTGTCTTCCAGGGGTCACAATGAGTGCTCCCATCAGCCCACACATATATCCCCACAGTACAGTCATTTACATACTGAACCAGCATCCCTAACAGAACCTGACATCAGGTGGGCAAACAAGCGAGAAGGTGAAACCATCTATGTTGCAAAAGAATTCCTCACATTAAAAAGTCATATGATCCCTTTCAAATGTCATCTTCCCCAAAGTTTGCTTACAGATCATTAAATTCTTAACAGAAAGAGAAACTGAAAGTTGAAACCCGAATTATGTGAAAACAATTCTGAAACACGTGACTGGCTCGTTGTGGATAGTTATAGGAATGAATGGATACATGAACAAATGCATAGTCTGGACGTCTATGTTTTTCTTTCTTTTACTAGATAGGAAAGCAAAAATGCATATATTTGGGACTACACTGATGTTCTGAAACCCTCCGAGCAACAAGAGCAAAAACAATATTACTACTACATCTGCTATTTTTCCTAATCCCCTAATTCTTGAAAACTTTTCAAATAATTACACAATCATGGGAAGTTTCAAAAATCATGCAGAGGTAGGTTCCTTGTGCTCATCCCCCTGCCTCCTCTACTGGTGACATCTCACCTAACTTCTTACTGCATTTAAACAGCATAGTCTGTGCCAGGCCATGCTAACTGCCTTACAAACATTAATCTGATTTATGCTCACAATATCCATATAAGGTGGTGCTTTTGTAGCCTCAACATGTAGACAAGAGACAGAAGGTCAGAGAGGATCCAGTTAGCAGGGTGTGGTAGGTTTTTGCTTAGACCTTGGACAGCTCCTGGGGTTTCTATTTGCAGCCTGTGTAAACATTACTAAAACCATAGGCAGGTTAATTATATTTGTAAACCTCAGTTTGCTCACCTGTGAAAGGGGGATGAAATGCCTCCCCCAGAGGATTGTTTTAGGGGACATAAGAAACTATGTGTGACCGACCCTGGCCCAAGAGAGGCGCCCATGGTGCACCCCAAAGATGACAAACTCCTGTGCAGATTTCTGCTTCTTGGTGGCGTATGTTCAAATCACTGCCAAGGCAGATCTCAGCAGTAAACTTAAGCAATGAAGGGCCAAGAGAATGTCTGTCAGGTGATTTGTCCTGTTTCACATGATGTGGTGGGGATTCCAAACTGGTAGTGACCGGGACAGGGGAAGGTCATAAGCTGGAGGTATCAGAGCCCCCTCTAACACGCTGCCCACTGGGAGCACTGGGGCTCCATGTTTCTCCCAGGGCCCAGGTCTGGCACCTGTTGGGCCAGTGTCAGCACAGCAGGAAGGGCAGACCCAGGGCCACCTGCCTGCCTGTTGATTCTGGGCTGAGTTTCTGCAGGACATCCTAGGGTGGCCTACTCCAAGCTTGAGCTGCTCAGCCAGCTCGTCCCTTTCCTGGAGCCCCCAGACCCTGGTTACCTGCATCCTCTTCAGGTTGGGGAAGTCCCCAGGTGAGATCTGGTGCTCCCGCTCAATCTGGGCATAAATCTCGGCCAGATTGTTCACCAGCTCCTTCTTCTTATTGTCCTTTCCGAACATGGAGGGCATCTCCTTCTTCAGAGAGCTGATGATATAGGCGTGAACCTGAATAACAGGGGCAGAGAGAAGCCTTCAGATCAAGACCTCTAGTTCTTTCCTTGACCATCAAGATCAAGTTCTTTCCTTCCCTCCAGGGCGCCTCTCACCCCATCTTTTCCCACAAATCCCTCCTCCTGCTCCTACTTCTGAAATAATTTATCTCCATCCTCTTTCTCTTCCATTGCTTACAGCACTGAGCTGTTTCACTAGATCTTGGGGAAACGGGAGCTTGTGGGGAGGTTAAGGTCAAGGCAGTAACAGGGATGGTAATTCTGGTGATGATGTTGATGAGGAAGACAGTAACAACAACTGACACAAACAAAGCACTTGTGAGCATGCCAGGCACTGTGATGAGGGCTTTTCCATCTTTATTCTATGTTTTCTTCTAACCCTTTCATTTCACAGATGTGGAAGCAGGCACAGAGCAACTAAGGGCATTGCTGAGGTTGGGATCACACTGTAAACTGTGGAGTTGACTCCAATCTGGCCAGCTGACGCCAGGGCATGTCATTGTAACCACCACACTACCCTGCCTCACCCCCTCCGAGTGAGCATGGCTGATGCTCACAAGGCAGTGACTACCGGACATCCTCACGTGGGCAGACAATAGCTCAGGGTTGCAGGCAGTAGCCCTCTCCTCTTGCAGCTGACCCCATCCCCAAACCACTGGCCCCACCCATGCTGTCCCTCTCCCAGAGGCAGCCTCACCTTGGCCAGCCTGGCTCTCTTGATGAGGTCATTCAGCTTGCGCAGGGCAGCGTTTCGGGGCAGACTCTGGATGTCTCTGAACAGGTCCTGCTCCTCAGCCTCAAAGAGCTTCCGGTTGTCTGGGATGAGAAGTGGGTGGGACCAGAAGGAGCCGATGTAGACCCGGATCACCTCGGGTGTGTTGACGATCTTCCCCAGGGACCACATGAGGGCCCCGTACACCCGCATCAGCTGCTGTGTCTCGATCTGGTCGGCCTTGTTCAGCACCACTCGCATCTTGTCCTCGTGGTTCTTGAGGGCTTTGATGACTTCCGAGAACTCATCGGAGATGTCCAGCTTGTGGGCGTCAAAGAGCAGGATGATGCGGTCCACCCGCTCGGCGAACCACTCGAGGACCGCAGCGAAATCGTACCCTGTGGCAGAGCAGAGTCAGGGGGTGGGGCCTTTGGGGTGAAGGGTAGGGATGTGGGGTGAGGCGGCAGTGCAGTGGAAATAACATGGTCTCGGGAGTCAGATCTGGGTTCAACTCTGGCTCCTCCATCTTTTCACTATTTGGCCTTGAGCCAGTTACCTACTGTCTCTGAGTCAGTTTCTCCATCTATAAATGGGCATATGAATAGTATCTAGTTAACAGATTTTTAAGGACCAGAGATGCTCAGCTCACCTAGCAGCTAGAGAGGAAGCAGCTTCACCTCTCCGTCTCCTCTTCCATATAAAGGGCAATAGATGGGGATGTGAGGCTCAGAGAGGTAAAGTGACTTGCTTGAGGGCACACAGCCCAGGAGCAGCAGCGCTGGGATAAGGATGGAGGTGTGGGGCCTTCTGTCGCCCCCCCCACTGCCACACCTCTGTCAGGGCGGTAGGAGCCCTTCCTTAGGTTCTGGGTGGGCCCAAAGACCCTGGCTCCCAACACCACAGGGTTTTACAGGCAGAGACCTTGGGGTCCCAGAGCTCTTTGCCACATTGAGTGGGAGACTGAGCCAAAAGGAAAAAGCCAGCAGTTCCCACCCTGCCTCACAGAGGAAGATTAGAGACCAGGGAAGGTCATCCAGCAGCTGCCTTGCCACCGAGTGAGAGGCAAGAAGCTCTGCTCGCCTGTAACAAGGTCCTCAGCGTGAGTGCAGCAGAATCTCCTGGAGAGACTGTTAGAGCCTCAGACTTCGATTCAGTTCACATCACGACCTCAATTCACCCCCACACCACCCTCTGAGGCAGGCACAGTCCCACTTTCCAGAGGAGAGACTCAGAGATGAGGGGAGAGTCAAATTGCTGACATGTGTGTGTGTGTTTTTGCAGGGCGGGGGTCAGGACTGGACCTGGCTACAGGGCTCTGGGCACCCTACACAGGTCCTGCTGGCAGTGGTCCTGCACCTGTGAGTCCCCTGCCTCCCACTCCCCTCCTTGTGCCCAGACTGGGCTCGCAGCTCCAATGAGCCCCAAGGTCCCTGTTCGCCTCTTCCAGGGGGGCCTGCAGCCTGCACCCACTCCCTCCCCTGTCCCTTCCGAGGGCTGGCTCTGGCTATTTTTAATCTTCCTCAGCACAGCCAAGTGGAGGGTGGCTCTTACCTCACCTCCAGAAGGCAGCCCCCTCAGAGCCATAGGCAGGAAGGGGGGCAGAGGGCTCAGAAAATCAGGGCAAACTGACTTCCGGGCCCCAGTGCCCCAACAACCTGGAAAACGGGTCGCAGCCTTGCTGCTGCGGTGCCTGGAACCAGCAAGCTTGCCCTCCGCCGTGGCTGGGGAGGGCAGTGGGGCTCGGAGGCCTCTGCCCTTCTGCTGAGGCCTGCTCCCAAATCTAGCCGGACAAGGTTTTGGCTGTGGTAGTGCCAGCCATGGGGAGGGTGGCTGCGAAGAGCAGGCTGCCCCCTCCCTATGTCCCTCTGTGTGGCAGATTTCAGCCCTCACTGCTCAGCACACCTCACGTGGCTGCTAGTGGCAACTGCTCACCGTCAGCTGGGCAGCCAGAGCAGCTAGTCCTGGATGCTTGATGACATAGCTCAAAGCAAGCCACTGAGACTGCCCAGGGCCCAGGACCAGAACGCAGGTCTTCTGACTCTAAGCCCAGCTCTCCAGCCACCCCTCCATGGGCTGGGGAGATCAAAGGGGCCAGCGAAGCTACAGAGAAGAGGCTCCTGGCCTCTGAGCCCTTGCCAGTACACAATGACAGTAGCCTTGCACAAGGAGCCTCTGCTGCAAAGACCTGGAGGGAGTGGGGCAAATCTCAGAAGCCTGATCGGACCCTGCGTGGGGAGGGGCAGGAGAGGGACGACACCGGGTCAGTGCTGCCAGAACAGGGCCATGCCTGTCCCCATGGCTGGGTCAGGTGCCCCTCAGGCAGGCGCCAGCCTCTCGGCTGACCCAGAGAACCGTCAGGATGCATCGTCCCCCCCACTGCACCGGGAGCTGGTAGGGCAGGGCCCGCTCATCCTCCTCTGCTTCCCTGTGCTCAGCACGGTCCCCTGCACACAGTAGGCGCTCTATCAGCACATGCTGCTCAGAACTGAAATGTGAGACCTGGTCTGCCTTTTATATCCCAGGGACAGTGAACAAGCCATCCCTGGGCCTCAGTTTCCTGGTCTCTGAATTGGAACCTACCCGACCCTGCCAGAGGCTGGTTGTGAGGATCCAATAAACGACGAGGATGCAGGTGAGATTGCCTGCAGGTGACCCTGGCTGTTCCTATGGCTCTGCCCACTCTATAAGGAGCTTCTTCCAAGCCTGAGTTTCCATGACTTGGGTGTGCTCTGAAGGGGTCATCTGAGGAGCACTGGGCTGGACACACCCACCTCAAGTTTCCGCTCAGCTATCAATTTGCTGTGTGTCTTGGGGCAAGAAGCCTCCCTTCTCTGGTTCTTGGTCTCTTTGTTAATCTGGATGAAGGAAGGCTGGGGCCTGCTGTCTTCCATGTCCTGGGTGCCCATATGAAGCCTGCTCCTGCCTGAGGGCAGGCAGATGGCTTCTGGGAACCCTTTCTAGGATTTCAGAAGCACCGAGGCCTCCTCTTTATCCTTCCACTTTTGCAAATTCTGCTTGCTCTGGCAGGGCTGGCTATCAAATTACCAGCTGGGGAATTCTGAGAAAGCTTCCTCCCCAGGTGTGGCTACGAGGAAATGAGAGTCAAGCAATGACTCTGCGAGCTCTCTCTGAAGCTCAGCCTCCCTGCTCCTGGCTATGGAGCCTCGGGGGCTCCAAGCTGGGTATCTAATTAGTTTTGTAGATTGAGATTATGCGGATCCAGGAATGGAAGCATCAGAAAAGCACGGAGTAGACCTATTCAGGAAAGGGGAATGGGCTGCTTTCCCATTTAGTTTCTGTGTGGATTTAGGCAAGTCTGAACCTCAGTTTTTCAGCTGTAAAACGGGGATAAAAATGACTGACTGGTGAGGGATCAATGGTAGAACCATGGTTACAAGAGAGCCATGGGGAGGGCCCAGATTCAGTCTGGAGGCTCTGCCGTGACATCTGGGGTGACGAGCCCCCTTTCCCTCGCTGGTACTGGGAACGGCTCAGAGCCCTACAACAGAGCTCTCAAGTCCGTGAAGCAGCCCAAGGGCTCAGGCAATGTGGACTAGTGGGTGGTGGGAGGTTCAAGCTCTGAAGACTGATGGTGAAGCTGGCCATCCTGGAATTACAGGTAGCAAGTCTGCCTCCTCTGGGAGAGCGGGTGAGCAGCCCCTGGAGCAGAGCCTGGGCAGCCTGCAGGCCTGCCCCCCACCCCAGGCTCCAGAGCACTGGAAGGAAAGCATTTCTAAGTAATTCCAGGCAGGAGGAAATCAATGAGACAAACAACAGTAAGTGCAGCAACTCCTTAGTCATCAACCAGCTTCCTTCACAGCCTGAGAGGCAGTGCAAGGGTGCTGACAAGGCAGCACATTTCTTGGTATTTTCAGCTACACAGTCTCATTTGACTCTCATAACTCTCCATGTGCCAGGAGGTAAACAGGCAGACACATCTAACAGGGAAGGGAGAGGGAACAGAGAGGTTAAGGGGCTCGCCCAAGCTCACACAGCCAGGTGGTGGTAAACTTGGGGCTAGGACCCAGATCCTTACTCCCCTCTGTGTTCCCTTCTTGGCTCAGAGCCCCACAAAGCTGGAGCTCCGGGCGCTGAGCCCTCTAACCAGGCACTTATTTGAGGTGGGTACATAAAAGGTTCTGTTTCAGAATCTGTCAAGATTTAAAGACATCTTAGAGAAAGAGAAATTAGAAGGTATCAGTTTGCAAAGTGTGGGACTAGTTCAGATGACAAAGGCCACACTACATGCCCCCCAGAAGTCACCTTGAAAAGCAGCCCAACAGCCTTGCCCCAGGCCTCCCAGTGGCCACAGGGTGTCCATTCCCCCTGCTGAAGGGACTCGGGACTCTGCTACTCTGCCCTGGTGTGTGACAGCCCTACACTGTGTGTATGTACAGCGTGTGGTCCAGGGGCCTGCAGGCCCCTAAGTGAGGGCGCCAGAAATAGGCCAGGGACGGGAGACTGTGAGGATCTGACCCTCCGGGGTCCCCAGGGGAAAGCTGCAGAGGAGCGCATGCCCCCATTTCTCTTCTCTGAGCTTCTCCTGGGCAGGCAGACCATGCTAATGTGCTGAAAAGCTACTGGACAGGGAAGCAGGAGACCAGAGTTCCCATCCTGGCTGTGTGACCTGGGCAAGTGTTTTCCTGCTCCGGCCCTGCTGAGCTCACCTGCACAGGACGGGGTCCGCTGGGAGTGATGTGTGCAGTGCACCGTGGGGTTGCTTTTCTAGGGTGGCGCCTGTGGGGGTTTCTAGCTGGAAGGCGGACAGGAAATGTGGTTCCCTAGTGTGAGGACACTCAGACTTCCGGAGCCTTCCTCTTCCACTGCATCCTTGCTTCTTCCCAGTAATGAGTCCTGGGCTGAACACATCCTGTCACTTCCAGCAACTGCCTCCCTGCCCCTCTCCCACCCACCCCAAAGCATCTGCATCCAGAGACAAGTGTGGGCCGGGACTTCCCAGGTTCAGGTTCCCAGACATCCCTGCTTCCGCTCTCCCACAAGACACACAAGGCACCCCCAGATCCGGGCAGAGGGGCCACAACCTGACCAAGGACCACACTTGGCCCAGCTCTGGCCTGGCGCCTGAGTGCTCCATCTGTGAAGTCTGAGATCCTAGGAGGGGCCTCTGGGAGAAGTGGCATACCAGGCTTCGGCCCAGAAGAGGCTCAGTGTAAATGTGATGACGATGCCCTGTTTTCTTGGTGAGACACAGCCTTGAACCTAGCATGAGGTTCAGTGAGCGGAACGTGGCTGGATTTCAGGCTTGACTCACCACCTCAGTCAGATGCGCGTCTGCTGGGCTATCCATGGATTATCCTAGCCCTGGGCTGCAGGAAGGCAAGAAGCACTGAATCTGTGCTGTGGCCAAACCCAGAGTTCTGAGAGCCCAGGCGAAAGGCCACAGGAAGTGTGTTTGGTTCTGTGCACATACCTGTGTGAGTGCATGGAGGGGTGTGTGGAGAGGGGTGTGATGAATATAGATAGGGGGTTATATGTATATAGGTAAACACTGAACTACTGAATTCTATGGCTGATTGTGAAGGATGGGGGGGGGTCTTCATACTAGAAACTTTCCTTATTTGGAGTGCTCCTGATATCTGAGGGTATCCAATCCCCACCTTCTATTTTCCTGGTTTCTGTGGAGTGCTGAGGTTAGCCCTGTCCCAGGCTGATGATGAAGGACTGGCAGCTCAGCTCTCAGCTCTTGTTTTTATCCCAGGCTACTTTGCCAGCAGCTGCATTTATAGTCTAGGCTCAGGAGGGCAGAGATCAAACTGGTCTGCAGAGACATACACTGGGCTATCACTTCTCCCAGAAGTGGGGTGAGACCTGGTGGTAGTCAGCGTGGGGTGGGAAGGGGATAGGAAGGGCAGGCAGGAAAACCGAGCCCCCAGTTTACTGTAGAGCAGCCACTGAGGTCCAAAGATAAAGTCAGGAGAAAAGGTAGAGGAATAGGAAAAGAACGGAATGGAACAGAAGCTGAGGAAGGCAGGCATCTCTAGAAGCAGGGCTGCCATGTACAGTTGCATAGGCAGTGCACTGCACAACTGCAAGGAAGGCCATTATATTGATAGATTGCCCTGGTGCTGTTTAATAGGGTGGCCCTGGGTGTCAGATAAAGACGAAAGAAGGGAGCTCACTGTGATCCAGTTCCAGAGCTGATGTTCAATTTTCCATTACTGTCTGTGGACATCACGAGGTCAAGTGATGGGTATCATTACCCTTTGTTACTCACAGGGACATTAAGACTCAGGGGAAAATGTGACCTACTGAGACCCACAGGTTCTAAAACCCAATGCTCTAAACTCCCAGTCCAGTGCCCTTGGAAACCCAAAAGCTGGAATCCTCTCTGGATCCCCGATCAGGCTGCACTTACAGGAACATAGCCCCCTAACCCTTGGGGAGTTCAGGGGGAGAACTTTGTCTGCTCTCTTCCTTGAGAAGACACAGGCTGTCTGTGTAAATCTCCTTTAGGCCTAAACTTCGGATGAGCCTAGAGGAAGCCTTAATGATGGTAGGGACTGGTCAGGAGGGAGGGAATAATTAGGGAAACAAAGAGAAGCAAAGCAGCTGCCCAAGCTGCTCCCTGCACCCCGCCACGGGGCCCTGAACAGAGTGCTTCCAAAGGGCAGGTAGGCCAGAGGGAGGGGGTGAGACGCTCCCCTCTCCCCCCGGGGCCCGCTTCGCCCCTGCACCACCATACATGCACCTCACCCCAGGCACGTGTGGGAGGAAGGCGGGCTGTCACCGAAGGTCAATTCTCTGCCGCCCAGAGAACTCTTGCCTGTGCAAAGCCTTCCCTTCCCAGAAGCTGCCTTCTGAGTGCTGCTTTGGCTCCTGCCCAGCTCCCAGCTCCAGGACTGGGGTGGGCACGGCTTCATCAGCTTTTCTTACCAGAAATACAGCATCAGCACAGAAAGGGTAGGGGGCCGCCTAGGGCACACAGCCTGGTGTGGCTGGAGAGGCTGGAGGAGCACAGTCAGGAACTTTAAGACTTTTGCAGTATCCATCTAGTGTTTTAGAGTTAGGAAAAACCCGATGATGCTAGTGATGGTGATGATTGGTAAGAAATCATGTTTACTGGGCACTTGCTACATGTCAGACAGGAGGCTTTTTACTTGTATTATTTCTTTTAATCCTCAAACAACCCTAGAAGGTAGATAGAATTATGCCCCCTACTCTACAGATGAGGCAGCTGAAGGAAAGAAACCCACCAGGTCACTCTTCTAGGAAGTGTTAGAGGCAGGCTCAGAATGCTGGTGGTCTGGCTCCCAAGTTCAGGCTCCTGACCCCTCATGCCAGTGACCACCCTCAATGAGCAGTCACCCACATCTGCTGGAATGGGCAGTTTTCAAGTGCTCTAATGAACCCAGCTCCCTGCTCTCACACCCCAAAGCACACTGTCATCCTCACACTATTGGCTGAAGTCCTCAGCCCGCACTTGCCTTCCCTGCAGAGCTGCCAGCTCCCGGGGCAGGAACAGCAGGACCTTCAGAACAAGTCAGGGTCTGGCCCAGGAGGAAACCTGATGAGGCGAGTAAGGCTGATGCTGATATGTCCATTTCACAGATGAGAAGCCTGGGGCCAGTTGCTCCTGAGTGACAATGGACCTGAACTCTGGTGCTAGCCTAGGACCACCCCACATAGCACATAAGGCAGCACTGACTCATCAGGAGACAGCAAGGCCCCAGGAACCTCTATCCTGGTATAGAAGCCAGAGAATATTCTGGAAAGAACACAACACAGAGCCAGGGCCAAGCCTACCAGGTGCCTTGCTTACCTCTGCTGATCCTCTGCTTCTCCCCAGAGAGGATGCCTGGTGTGTCAATGACGCTGATGCTCTCCAGCACGGGGTTGGGCAGCTGGGCACACACAAACCTGCACGGGTGGCAAGAGACCCATGGTGAGGTGCTATTCTGCTCTTGCCTCTCAGGCACCCTCATTTTGTCCCCATACCAACCTCTCCTGCTCTGGGCAGAGGTTCCGACGCTCAGCCACCTTCCCATGCAGACTCCCAGCCCCAAGTTAGACCAGCCCCCACAGTAGACCCAGGATCTGCACTTGGAGGAAGCTCCTGGGCGCATTCTAAGGGGCCTATGTTTGTGGCCCCTGCTGGTAGGGACACCAGGATGTCCAGCCCTCGATCCCTGTCCCCAACCCCCACCCCCAGGGGCACAGTCTGGTAGAATAGTGGAGGTGTGCACAAGGACAACCATGATATGGGTGCCATGGGACCAGCACCCCCAAGAGGTCGAGTGAAGGACTCAGGAGATTCAAGGTGGAAGGAAGGCTTCCTGGAGGAGAAGACACTACAACTGGACTTTAAGAATGGGCCACACCATGCAGGAATGCTTAGGTGGGCTTTTAAGAGGCTGTCCAAATACCAAACATTGCTATTAGGATAGCGTGCATGCATGCTAAGTTGCTTCAGTCGTGTCCGACTCTGTGTGGCCCTAGGGACTGTAGTCCGCCAGGTTCCTCTATCCATGGGATTTCCCAGGCAAGAATACTGGAGTAGGTTGCCATTTCCTTCTCAAGCCTTAATCAAGGAAACATTTCCAGCATTATATCCCAAAGTATCCAAATACAAACTGGTAAACCTAAGCCAGATCCTTCTCACTTCAAGTCTTCTCTCTTAAATGTCATTTTTGGTGGAAGCCAACAAGGTGTCTGACCATCACAGTTCCAGTTCAAGGTCCCACAGTCTTGGGAACAGAGAGGGAAGGGAGCCTCTGCTCTCCAGTGAGGTGGCTGCAGAGATGCAGGTTTGGCGAGCAGGCCAGGGATGCAAGGGAAAGAGAGTCTGGGAAGCCTCACAGGGGAGACAGAACCTGAAGTGAGACCTCAAAAGGTAGCCAGTTTTGCTGGGAGGACAGGGGTGTAGGCAGGAAGCTAGGGTGTGTGTGTGTGTGTGTGTGTGTGTGTGTGTAGCTAGGTGAAGATACAGACATGCACAGAGTGGGGATGGCCATGTAAAGATGGAGTCAGAGATTGGAATTATTCTGATACAAACAAAATGCCTGGAGTAACCAGAAGCTGGGAGAAGCAAGGAAAGATTCTCCTCTACAGGCTTCAGAGGGGGCATGACCCTGCCAACACCTTGATTTTGAACTTCTAGCCTCCAGAACTATGAGTCAATATTTACTTTAAAGCCACCTAGTTCATGGTAATTTGTTCTGGCAGTCCTAGGAAACTAATAGAAGCAGGTGGAGATGCCACACGGAAATGAGAGGGGGGAGGGGAGCATGTATGCGTGTGTGTGTGTGTGTGTGTAGGCATCAGGCCAGGGGACACTATCACTGAGATGAGAACCAGAATGCTGGAGCAGCTAGAGACGTGCCCGGACAGGGAGGTAGTGGCCAGATTATGAGGGCCTTGAAAGCCCTCATAAGGATCCACATTAAGAAATGCGGATTTTATACTGAGGGTGGTAAAAATCCATTGGAACGTTTTAAGCAAAAGAGTGATACAATCTGATATGGTGGTTGTCAGCTTTTCCAGATCAGTTTGGTAAATACTTAATGAAGCATGTGCTGTGTTTCTGGCACTGTGCTAGATAGTCCATGGCACGGTCCCTTTCCTATTAAAGCCCATGGTTTCCTCTATGCCTTGGGCCCAGCCAGATTCTTGTCCATAGGTTCTAAGGCACACACCAGCATTCCTCAATAAATTCCACATTTTGCTGAAACCAGTTTGAGCAGGGTTGCTGTCACTTGGTGACCAGGAGGTCATGTACATGGAGCTGGTGTTTGGAGCCAGGGCTCTGGTTGAGCATCCCCCAGGCCAGGTGCATGGAGTGAGAAGGGCAGGGGCTGAGGGGGACACCAGGTCATAGGGGCCAGAGCAAAAGGGGGCCGGGGGAGACTGGAGAGGGTCTGCCAGGGAGACAGGAGGAGGCCAAGGAGCTGAGAGGGGATGGTGGTTGAGAGATGGGGTGGGGTGAGGACCGGAAGTGCTCATGGCTTATCACAGAGAGGTCACGGACAGTGTTCACATGGGCAGCTGTGACAGGGGAAGCCATGTTCCACAGGGTGGGGGGCAGGAAGGAGTGAGGAGGTGAAGCCCAGAAACTTGGCTGTGGAAGGAAAGCGAGGGGGTAAGAGCTGGTAGGGCCTGCTTCAGGGTTCTCAAGAAGATAATTCTCTGTGGTAAAGGAGCCAAGGGAGGGTGGAGCTGACAGGAAGAGGAGTCATTGACAGAGCTGTCCCTGGGAAGATGGCTGGATGTGGGGGGTTCTTGGGTGGGGGGTGGGGAAGCAGCAGACCTGAGGGTAAAGAGGATGCAGCTCTCGGGGCTGCATGGAGGGGCAGGCCCGATGCAAACAGGCTCCACTTATGGACAGACTGGAACCAAACCAACTGCAGGGAACCCATGGATACAGGATTCCATCTTCTCTAGAATGGGAAGAAAGGTCATCCACTGCAAGAGGAGGCTGAGGTGCCTGGAAAAGGCTTGGGACACCCCCAGAGAAGGGGAAGGGAGATGTCAGGGGGGAAATAGAACCCCTGGGCAGTACAAGGACGAGAAGCAGGCACCCAGGGTTTAGCTATCCTGTACGTGGCTGCAGTGAAGCTGGTGGTACATGGAAGGGCCTCCCCAACTCCCTGCCTTGCCCTGCTCCTTGTTTTTCCTCCCAGGGGACGTACCTGGCCGGTCCTCAGCCAACAGTACATGTATACATCTGTCAGTCAGCTGTGGCGGCTCCAGCAGAGAAGTCACAGTGTTCCTGCGTTAAGCCATGTTCTTTGAATCCTCTCTGCTTATATATATACTGCTGCTGCTGCTGCTAAGTTGCTTCAGTCGTGTCCGACTCTGTGCGACCCCAGAGACGGCAGCCCACCAGGCTCCCCCATCCCTGGGATTCTCCAGGCAAGAACACTGGAGTAGGTTGCCATTTCCTTCTCCAATGCATGAAAGTGAAAAGTGAAAGTGAAGTCGCTCAGTCGTGTCCGACTAGTAGCGACCCCGTGGACTGCAGCCCACTAGGCTCCTCCATCCATGGGATTTTCCAGGCAAGAGTACTGGAGTAGGATGCCATTGCCTTCTCCAATACACACACACATATATATACACCTTTTTTTTCAGTTTTCTCTGCTGAAATGTCCTTTTTTTAACCCTTTGCATGTGACTTCACTCATCATTGACTATCTGTGTCAAATGCCAACTTTCTCACAAAGTCCTCTTGCCTTGGAGGAGGATATTTACTCTTACCCTATTTTACAGATGGGAAAAGTGAGACACAGACCAGTTGGGTAATCTATCTAAGAGCATGGTGCTATTGGATGGGTTCTTAACCCAAAGCCCATAGTCTTTACCTTTACTCTAAATGCCTTCAATTATAGAAAGTAGCTTAAAAAACTTTTAAATGCGATATGCATGCAAAATTGTGGTGTGGATCTACATTATAAGCCTGATCAGGGGATCAGCCTGAACTCTAGGTAAGAAGAGTAATGGGAAGGCCCGGGTCAGCTTGTGGAGCAGCCACTAGAGCTTCTTCCACTCAAACTGACCCAGTGACCTGGTGTTTACAGGCTGACTTGTCTCAGGGGAGGGGACTTGTCCAAGGTCACATAGTGAGTTTAGTAGGAGGGACAGTGATCAAAGCCAGGGCTTCTACCTTAAGTCCAGGATCCCTGCCACCAAGTAAAAACAATGTCCAGAACAGGAGGAACCTTCCTCTGCCTCCTTCTAGCTGGCTGAAAAGCCCTTCCATAGGATAGGCAAAAGCTGGGAACTACAGAGGGCAGCCCTCTCTGCTTTTCCTGGAGGGAGGTGCGGATTAGAGATGGGATTTAACTAGTTGGATCCCTCCCCCAACTTGATCAGGAGAAATCAGGCCAGTGTCATCAGCTTCCATATTCCTAGTCAATGATGGTTTCATTCCCACTAAGAAAGGGACAATCAAGAGAGATTCCAGGTCTGGAAAAGAAACAGGGTCTCCCAAGACCTTGCCCTGCCCTTTCATACTCCAAGGAGAAAAGAAAGCACCCAGGATGCACGCGTTCCCTCTGTACCCACCTGTTCAAGAAGGCATTGCCAAAGGCGTTCAGTTTCCTGAAAGGTTTCTTAGGATCCACCACCAGGGCATTCCCGGGGATGATGCCCTCCACATCGCCTTGCATCACCGAAATGAAGGAGTCAGTGGTTGGCTCAGGCCCAATCCTCATGCCCGGGAAATCCTGTTCCAGGAGATACCTGATGGAAGAGAGCAGTCATAATGCAAGGATGCTTGGGCCATCAACATTGCCTGTGCACAGCAAGGCAGATGCTGGGGTGAGTCACGGTGGAGAGGAAATCAAGGAATTTCATGGCAGGGAGAGATTTTCACAGATGCAGAATCTGAAGACCTTTGGGAGGAAGTGGGATTTCAGTTGAACTTAAAATGTCAAATCTGTCCTTGGTCCTTTTCTTTTCACCTCCATGATGCGGAGGGGTGGGTGGGACAAGAAAGGTTTGGGCTCACAAATAAAGCATCGCTTGAAACTGATTCCTACACAGAATATTGTGGACTTCACAATGTGGGAGTCTGCCAAAGTACCTGTACACAGGTGTGGTTAGAATTAGACCACCCCTAGGCTCTGCTGGCTGGCCATAGGTGGTTATTGATCTGTTTAGTCAGTCATTTAATGTAAAGATAGCTCATACATGATAAAAAGTGAGGGGTACACCAGGAAAAAAGGATCTCCATCCTACCCTAGACTTTCAGTCCCACTCTCTAGCACAGCCACCAGGCTGTGGCCCCAGGGCATATGTGTTTTTCTTTACTCTCCTCCAGGCCTGAGCATTGAGAGCCTGAGGCCACCACCCCTCTCCACAGCCCCCTTTGGAGCCCACAGTGAGCCAGAGAATGAAGAGAACAAGCTGGAAGGAAAACCAGACTCTTTGGCAGGAGCTCAGAACAGCTTTGAGCCCAAATTGCTTAAGGCTGGACTGTGGGCAGAGGAGTCCAGTGCTGCCCTGGGTTGGGACTGGCCAGAGGAGAGTCCCAGGGGCCATGACGGACAAGGAGCTAAGGAGTGGGTTGCACAACAAACAGAGACCCATGGGTGAGCCCACAGCGTGTGCCAAGACCCTCCCCCTAAACCTTAAGGGGCCATGTTCATGCCCAGAGGGAAAAGTTAAGGAGCCCTTAGGAGAAGAGATGGAAAGTCAGAGACTGCTGGCCGGGAAGGGAGCCTAGGAACTCCTGGGCCAGCGGGCCTCAGCCACTGCACGTGGAACCTGTGGAGCTCTAGCTAACAGTGCCGGGTCCAGCCCAGGGGTCTGACCCGCTAGTCCACGATGGGGCCCTGACCACTGGTCTTTTTCAGGAACTTCCTAGTTGATTCTAATTGCAGCCGGGTTGACAACCTGCTCTGGACACTGTCATTATGCTGATAGCACCACTGACAATAGCATGTCCATGGCAGACATCACCCTCATCACTTCAAGAATGTAGCTCCTTCTGGCAGCCCTAGTAGGTGCAGTTCGGGTCTCTGTATCAGAGCCTTCCACATCTGAGAACACAACCAACCGTGGAGAACCCGGGTTGAATTCTCCGTGGTTGATTGGAGCCATTGAATGTGGACCCCATGGATCCGGAGGGTCTGCTGTACTGTGCCATTTTATACTTGCAGGGGCTTGAGCATCTGCAAGGGAGCTGGGGTCCTGAAACCAGCACTCCATGGATTCCAAGGAACGAGGGACAGCTGTATTGAGGAACCCAAGGCTTTGAAGGGTTATGGGGCTTCCTCCACGTTAAAGAGCTAATAGTGGAGCAGGAACCCAAACCCTTATCAGTCTAACACCAAATCCTTTGCTCTTCAACTGTCTCTACCCTAAGGAAATGCTCTTTGCCACCCCTCCCACCTCCGCCCCGTGCCCACCCTCTGCCCAGCAGGCAGCAGCCAGGGAAACTGGCTGGGATTTCTTCCAGCTCATGGGCATCTCATCGTGTTCTGAGCTGCTAGTTTACTCTGTGCTTCCAGGGCAGTTCAGTTGCCACGGGGTCGCTCGCCAAGGAGCTGGCAGGCGAGCTGCCATGGAGGAGATGCTGCCCAGGGGCCACCTGCCTACACCGGCAGTTTTAGGTTAGTGAAGCCCTTCATCTCCCTCCAACATCTGAGTGTGAAGACAGTATTTCCTTCCATCAGAGGCCCATTCCGAAAGCTGGGTTGTGATGAGAATGTATCACCCCAGCGGCCCGTGGACAGGGTTTCCTCTTTCTCAAGCACACCTTCTCCTTCAGAGCCTCAGGGGAGAGGCAGGGAGCCTCAGGGCCTGGGGTGAGCAGACTTGGTTTCTCTAACCTTCAGAAGGTTCTCGACCTCTGTGAACCTCAGCACTTTCATCTTTAAAATGGGAGGTCATTGTTCTGATTTATTAAGCACTTGTGCCAGACAGCGTTCCAGACTGTCCATGAATTATATCGTTTCATCTCACATTTCCTCTGATGTGAGCACTATAACCCTTACCATCAAATGGGCCTCATAGGTAAATCCATCTCACCAGATGTTCTGAGGGTTAAATTAGTTATAGACCGTAAGCGCGTAAACCAGTACCTAGCATCTAGATCACCATCCCAAAGATCAAACTATTTGTTGCAGGATCAGACAGTAAACAATCCATCTGCAATGCAGGAGAACCCAGGTTCGATTCCTGGGTCAGGAAGATCCCCTGGAGAAGGGAATGGCAACCCACTCCAGTATTCTTGCCTAGAGAATCCCATGGACAGAGGACCCGGGCAGGCTCCATGGGGTGGAACAAAGGGTGATGCTCCCCAGCATAGCCAGGGCCACTTTCTTGGGACGTTTCCAGAGCCTCAAGCAGCCCAGCAAGAGCACTTCGGCTAAAACCACATGATCCTGGATTTGCTGACCACACATGGGTCTGGAGAAACACAGAGTTCAGTGAAGCCCAAAGGAAGTCGAAGGACGCAGTCAAGCCAAGCAGAGAACCTGGGGCTGGGTAAATTCTCAGGGACATTTGGGTATGACCTGCAGCCCCGAGGGCCCCCTTAACAAAGCCAGCACTGTGTCCAGAAAGGAAAACCTATTGAGGGCTCTCATGGCTGCTTTCTCTATGGGGAGAGATACAGATCGCCTCTGTTGCCAGGCAAAGACATTCCCATGGTAGGGTAAAAAAAGAAAAGTTAATTCAGGCCCGGGTGGGAGCAGTGGAGATGGGGAAGCATGAGAACAAGGAGGGGCTGGCGGGCTGAGCACCCACTGTGAGCCAGGTGCTCTTCTGTGCCCCTTCCCTGAATTACTCCACCCAATCGGTCCTAGAATCGCTGCAGGATTGGTGAATTATTTCAGTTTTGCAGGTGAGAAAATGGAGATGGAGACTGCCCCTATTCAGGGCCAAATACAAATATTCAGAGGCCCAAAGAGCAGAGAAGGTTTGGGTGTCTCCCCGACTTGCCATCCAATGTAAAAGAAATAAAATGGATATAAAGAAGGCCAATGCAATTCCGGTTTTTCCCATGAGGACTATTTTTCCTAAGCAAACTGTTTCCTAATATCATCTCCCTCATTTTTCAGTGTCCTGCTTGGCTGGCAATCTAAGCATGTGGCTTGTTTTACTGGCACCTGAGCACTCAGAGTGAGGCATAGCCAAGAATCAACCTAGTTTGCTTCTGGGGCCCCTGCCTCTGCAACAGTGGGGCCAAACCTCCCTGCTGTTGGGACAGCACCCAGAGCGGGGAACAGAGGGACCAGGGCCACCAGCAATGCTGCCCGAGGCCGTGGCTGGGCTGGACCTGATGCCTCAGCTCAGTTAGGGAATGCGCCCTGATGGGTGGCTGCTTCACTGCAGATGTGACCTTGGACAAGTCCCTCCAGACCCACTGCCTCAGTTTCCCCAGTTTTTATAAAGTGGGGCTAATCCTGGTTTCTTACTAGCTCAGGGGGACAGAGTGAAGGTTTTTGTGAAGACATACATGAGTTTTGGAAAAGCAATGGCTACACCACACATGGGCTCATGTTGGCACAGGTAATAATTAGAGAAAACACATGTCTGTAAGTACCCAGCGCGTTTCTACCTGGAGGGACTCCAAACCCAGGGTCCTCGCACCTTCGTGAAAATCCACATAGCTTTTAATTTGTATATCTTGAGGTTGACACTAAAGGCACACAATCCTTTCTGCCTTGTGTTACAGGTATTTGTGTTAGGTTAGTGTTAGTTGCTCAGTTGTGTCCACCTCTTTTTGACCCCATGGACTCCACCAGGCTCCTCTGTCTATGGAATTCTCCAGGCAAGAATATCGGAGTGGGTTGCCATTCCCTTCTCCAGGGATCTTCCCGACCCAGGGATCAAACTCAGGTCTCCTGCATTGCAGGCAGATTCTTTATCGTCTGAGCCACCAGGGAACCCTATTTGCATTGTATATCTGTATCTTTGGTCTCTCTAAACCTTGTGTACTTCAGCTTTAAAATGGGGTCAAGACATTATTACTTGTCCTGTTGGCCTCACGGGGTTTCAGGGAGACTGTAAATCACCCCAAAGACACAAAGTGAGGTAAGAGATGGGGGACTTAATGGCCGAGTTGAAGTCTGAGTCAGCTCTTTGCTTCATGGAGCGGTCACCACTGTCCCTAGCGCACAGCAACCTCTACCAGGGGACAAAGTGACCCAAGCGCAAAGGAGACCAGTCACCAGATTGTCAAGCCTCCTACTAGCCTCGCCTTGCCTAACCGCCCCTGACACAGGCTGGCCTAAATAACCCTATGAGGTGGTTGCCATTATTCACATGTTAGTGATAAGGACACTGAGGTTCAGAAAGCTTAGACCCTTCCTAACAAGGTCTCCTGGCTGGAATGGGTGGAGCCTGGGTTCTGCTGAGCTTCCCATGTTTTTCCTGTGGCTGCATTCTCCTGTCAGTGGGAGTGGGATGAGCCCTTCCCCAGAGGTCCTACTCCCAGTCCTGTTTCTCCTGATGACCTCCACACCTGACTCTCAGTTCAGTTCCATTCAGTCACTCAGTCGTGTCTGATTCTTTACCACCCCATGGACTGCAGCATGCCAGGTTTCCCTGTCCATCACCAACTCCCGGAGCTTGCTTGAACTCACATCCATCGAGTTGGTGATGCCATCCAACCATCTCATCCTCTGTCGTCCCCTTCTCCTGCCTTCAATCTTTCCCCGTATCAGGGTCTTTTCCTATGAGTCAGTTCTTTGCATCAGGTGGCCAAAGTATTGGAGCTTCAGCTTCAGCATCAGTCCTTCCAATGAATATTCAGGACTGATTTTGTTTAGGATTGATTGGTTTGACCTCCTTGCAGTTCAAGGGACTCTCAAGAGTCTTCTCCAACACCACAGTTCAAAAGCATCAATTCTTTGGCGCTCAGCTTTCTTCATAGTCCAACTCTCACATCCATACATGACTATTGGACACTTTGACTAGATGGATTTTTGTTGGCAAAGTGACGTCTCTGCTTTTTAATATGCTGTCTAGGTTGGTCATAGCTTTTCTTCCAAGGAGCAAGCATCTTTTAATTTCATGCCTGCAGTCACCACCTGCAGTGATTTTGGAGCCCAAGAAAATAAAGCCTGTCACTATTTCCATTGTTTCCCCATCTATTTGCCATGATCTTCGTTTTTTGAATGTTGAGTTTTAAGACAACTTTTTCACTCTCCTCCATGACTTTCATCAAGAGGCTCTTTAGTTCCTCTTCACTTTCTGCCATAAGGGTGGTGTCATCTGCATATCTGAGGTTGTTGATATTTCTCCTGGCAATCTTGGTTCCAGTTTGTGCCTGACTCTCAAGACAGATCTTAAGCCAGACATCAGGAGGTAGACCAATGCTCTGCCCTCTGCTCCCCTGAGTAACACTCAGGCCTTGTAAGAGGCAGGCAGTCCACCTAGTCCCACTTAGGGACTAGCAGATCAGAGCCCTGACAGGAAAAGGATGTCCATGGACCTCAGACGGGTGACAGGAGTGAGGAGCTGCTGGGGCTGTGGCTAGCAGGATGGCCTGGCAGAGGACAGTGGGTCTACTGGAATGGATAGGGGCCCCTTCACTAGCCCTTCAGCTTATTAGAGAATCATCCTTTCTGGGGGTGATGCTGCTATGAGGCCTGGGCAGCAGAGATGCCAGAGAGGTGACAAGAGAGGGTGCAACCACAGGCAGATGCTGAGTCGCTTTTACAGGAGGATGCAAAGAGCCCCCTGAAAAAGAGGGGAGTCAAAAGGACCAGCTGGGTAGCCACCCGGCCCCCTCCCTACCATGTGCCTGTTCATACTGTAGAGGCTCAGTCATGCTGTAGAAGGGCTGGGAGATGCTCAAGACCAGCTGAGCTCTCCCTATGGAGACCGAGGCCACTCAGCTCCAGCAGCCCCAAGCCCCACACCCAAAGCCCCAGGTCCTCTACTACAGTGTGGCCACAGGCCAGCAAGGCCCTCTTTGAGGCCCTGGGATCCTGGGCCTTATAGCCCCTGGGGCAGCCAGCCATTCATCTCTGTGACCAGGGGGCCAAATGGTGCAAAGGAGGAGGGACTTGAGGTTGCAGGCCAGAGTGAGGAAGAATGAAGAGAGAAAAACAGCAGAGGCGGGAGGAGAGGCTGCCAGGCCAGAAGGACACAGAGCTACTGTACTAGGAAGAGGCAGCCTGTGTTGGAGGAAGCAGCCACCCGGCCAATTTATTGTTTATTTTATTACCCTGGGTTGCTGGGCCTTAGGCCAGTGAAGTTATTTCAGGCGGAGATCATAGCACATTAATTAGTTATTAGAAGAATGTCCTTTTCTGCATGTTCTTCCTGAGACAAGAAATAGACCCCGAGGCAAGGAAATGTAACTGAAAGGAGATGGACACTAGGAGACAGAAGGCCAAGGGCCAGGGGATGAATAAGCAAGTCTTTATTTCCAAGGGAAGGGTCCCTCTCAGGTTCAGGCTGGAATACAAGATGTGAATGGCCATACTCAAGACAAGAAGCAGGGATGGGAGAGGGTGCAGCTGTGAAGGCAGGCTGGATTCCATACCCAGGTGCTCCTAGACACCCCAAATGGAACCTTCTCTGCTTTGGGGAAGGGGTGTGGTATCAACTGACTCTTTTGAAAAGCAACTCAAAAATGTGACTCTTACTACCAAGATTAAAAAGTCAGAAAAAGTTAAAAAAAAAAAACAAACCAAAACTCTGTACAGCCTTTGGCCTAGTGATTTCACTTCTGGAGATCTCTGAGAAAACAGCCTAATACGTGGAAAAGTATTATGCACAGAGATAGTCAGATTGATCCTACAATAATAGCACAAAATAAAATTAGAAACAACTTCATATATTCAAAAGAAGTAGATTGGTTAAATGAATAACTGCATATACATACAGTGAAATATCATGCAGCTCTTAAAAATAATGCTTACAGAGACTTAAAAATTTACTTGGGAAATGTTCATGCTATAAGTGAAATAAATCCACATACAAAATTACATTATGGCATGATCTCAACTGTGTTATAAAATAGCTAAAATTACTGGAAAGACATAATACGTATTATATACACATATACATATATTGCATACATACATCATATATATGTGCTAAGTCACTTCAATTGTATCTGACTCTTTGCGACCCCATGGACTGTAGCCCACCAGGCTCCTCTGTCTATGGGGATTTCCCAGGCAAGAATATTGGAGTGGGTTGCTATGTCCTCCTCCAGGGGATCTTCCCCACCCAGAGATCGAACTTGAGTCTCTTATATCTTCTGCATTGGCAGGGCAATGGACATGAGTTTGAGTAAGCTCCAGGAGTTGGTGATGGACAGGGAAGCCAGGCGTGCTGCAGTCCATGGGGTCACAAAGAGTTGGACATGACTGAGTGACTGAACTGAACTGAACTGAACTATATATAAAATATTTAAAATTGTTTCCCCTGAGTTGTAGGATGATGATGGGGCATTTTTTCATCTTCCTCAAATTTACTCTTGTCTGCATTTTCCAATTTTTTAAAAAAAAATTACTGTTCAGTGGATTTAATGAGAAGAAAGGAAAATATGTAATTTGGTTTTGGAGGCCTTCCCTGTGCTGCCACCCCTCCTCCCCTGCTGGGATCCTCTCTCTCAAAGTGAGACAGCTTTTGATGCACGAGCTAAATTCGGTTACTGACATGAGTGGGGAGGGAGAATGCTTGTACTCAGAGGATAAGATAGAGGAGGGCTCTGCCTCTCCCAGCCTTCCTGTCTCCCTCAGATAAGGAGTAATCTATAGCAATTTGGCTCTGCCACTTTCTTAGACCCAGTTAACAGCCAGCATGACTCAGGCAAAGCCAGGAGAGTGTCTCAGACAAGAGACACTTAAACACGTCTGTTGTTCCGTGATCCTGCCCTGGGGGATGTTGGCTTCTCCCCACCTCCCCTCCCATTCTGCAAATGTCTACTGGGAGCTCCTGTAGCAGAGACCCCCACGCAAGGTCCCAGGGAGCTAGGCAGTAAGTGCTGGTGCCACAGGAAGGAGAAGTTCTAAACAACCTACTAAGAATTATAACCAAGGTGTGGCCAGAGGGCTGGGGAAGGCCATGCGATGGGCAGGAGCCATCTGTAAATGGCCTGTGCTTCCCATGGGGCCAGGTGGAAGATGCATGTTACAAAGGAAACCTTGCACAGAACCAGGAGGGTCTGAGGTGTCTTTGGCAGCAATGGGCGTTTAATAAAAAAGGAAGATGGATTAGATCAGGGGTTCTTGCCCTAAGGTCTAAGGCTTGGACTCCCAAAATTATATGTAAATTTGGGATGTAGGTACTTTTTTGTAAAGATGGGTTCACAGACTTTTTGAAAAGTTAAGAAGCAATGAATTAGATTCTTTGCAAAGGTCCTTGCAGTTCTAACAATATAAGACCTCCAAAAGCCAACAATTCCCTCAGGTACCCAACTTCAGAAATCATTCGGCCTCTTAAGCTGAGTGAGTCCAAGGCTGTCAACCCCACAAGGAAAAACTCAGCGGATGCCCCATTCAGACATGCCATGTTAGTATGGTGGTGCCCTGCTCCCAGAAGGCTTGTGTTAAAAGCTTAGCACTAGGGAAAATTTGAATCTAGAAAATCAGGAACTAGACTGTGAACTTTTCTGCTCTCCTCACCAAACAAAGCACAGTGCTTTGCATGTTGCAGGTCAATGAAGGGAAACAAGAGCATCCCTGCTTTGAAACCTTCCATAGGAGATGAGCACCATTGACTCTGTGGGGGTGGGGAGGGGAACTGAACCCATCACCACTTTCTATGAGCCTGACTCTCAACACAGTGGGCCACTCAACACAGAGCACCCTCAACAGCTTTCAGGCCTGTGAATGTGTGAATGAGGCCAAGGAGGATGGCCTGGCCTTGAAGGCCTTGTGGCCTGAGGGCTGGAGAGAAGCCTGTCTTCTAAAGCTACGAAAGGTCCTTATCGCTCTGGTGGACAATAAGTGGACTTCTCTGAAGGCCAGGTGGACAGCTGACTTCCTGAGGATTCCTACAGCCCGAGGATTCTGTAATTCTAGGGGATGGATGACTCACCCTCAAAGTTACAGGCATTGAGCCAATCATCTCCTCCCATGCATCTAGGACCGCATCCCAGGTCAGCCTCCCATCCTGTTATATGGCTTTGGACAATTCATTTAACCTCTCTAAGCCTCAGTTATCTTGTCTGCCAAGTCAAGGAGCTGGATGAGACAGTGGCCAATGTTCTGTCCACCTCCAAAAGACTTTAATATGATTACTGAGCCACGAAGATCAACAGGAAACAAAATAGCATTTTGCCTCTAGACACTGCTTGTCTCCAGTGGCCAAGAGATATTTGTAAGGAGCTCTGATTGGAAAAGGAAACTGATGAAAGAAGGACAAGCAGCCTCCCTGGCCCACCTCCTCAGCTGCAACTGTGAGTGGCTGAAGCCTTTAGAAGGCAAAGGAAATGGTCCTGACCATCAAGCGCATGTCACTACAAGGAGAGGGTGTAACCCCCCCTCCCCCGCCACCACCAGCCTAAGGTGTTCTTGTGACCAGGATACGTCTCACTTGTGCCTCCTGGGTTTCAGTTTCACCATCTATAAAATGGGTAGCATAGGGATGGCTCTGAACTTTACACTTCATGAGCTGAGTGCAGTGGAGAGGTGCTAGGTAGGATGGAGTAAGGGACCATCCAATGAAATTATAGGGTAAGCTTTGGACAACCCCCACACAAGGATTTCTTCAGAGATTTCAAGTGAAGACTTATCTCTTGTCCCCAGGCAGGAGGGACATCGGGAGTGAGCAGAGGGTCTAAGCGCTGGGCAGCTGGGTGGGCTGCTGGGGGACCCTGGCTGGCTCACCTGATGAAGGTGGTCTTCCCGGTGGAATACTGGCCCACCAGCAGCACCATGGGCTTGTTGTCGAAATCGGCATCCTCCAGGGCGGGGGAGTGAAACTCGTGGAAGCGATAGTGCTCTTCCAGGGGCAGCAGCTTGGTCCTGTAGAGTTTCTTGAGCCCATCACTCACGGTCTGGAAGACCTCGGGGTCTTTCCTCCGGCGGTCGTCGGAGCGCAGCCAGCTGAACATCGCGGCCACCGCTCGCCTGCTCGCCCCCGGTGCGCAGTCCCAGCAGGAGGGCGTGGAGTCGGCGACCCCGGGTCCTCGGGGAAGGTGTCCGGCAGGGCGGGCCCGCCGGGCTCCCAGCCGCGCCGCCGCCTCACCGGAGCGCCAGGCTCAGCCGCACCATGGCCAGGACGCAGGGCTCGGGGGTCCCCGGGGCGACGGCGTGGGGCCGCGAACGCGCTCTTCCTCTGCTCCTGGGTCCAAGCCCAGCCCCGGCTTCATCCAGCAACTAAGGCCGGAGAGAGGAAAAATATCTGGGTTGGGCGGGAGGGCTGCGATCTTGGGGAAAAAGTCAAACCTGCAATTAAAATGTCAGATGCCGGGTCCCCCGGCCCCCCTCAGCTCTCTCCCACTTTGGCTCGGGTGCAGTTAAGGGATGCTTCGAATCTGCTCCCGCCCGCCCCGGAGGCTCAGAGGAGGCGGCGGCGCTGCCCAGCCCGCGGACAGCTCAGCATCTGCAGCCGCAGCCCGCAGCCTCAGGCGCGGGTTTAAATGCCAGCCGTGCAGGAAGCCGGCTCGCGGAGGAAGTCCCCGAGTACTGGCAAGGCTGGCGCGGCCCTGCGGCCACGGCGGGGAGAAGCTGAGCAGGGCGACGCCATGTTTGTGGGCAGTGGCCCCTCTGGGGACCCGCGACCGCTCGCTGCACGGGAAGGGAGGGATGCTGAGCTCGGTGGGAACGCTCTGGTATTTCATTCCCGGCCTCTGGAGGTTTGATTTGGGAACAGCGCCCTCTCAAGGACAGCTGCGAAGACAGCGTTGACCTGCTTCACACTCTCCCTGCTCTTAAATATAGGCTTTCCTTTAGTTACTGAGTTCAGTTCCTTAGGATGACTGGTTCTCTATTGTTAGGTAGTATTTTTCTTGGCGCATGAAAAGAAGAGTCCAATATTAGCTTGCCCCAAATGACCAACACTATCACTACCCAAACTTTTTGCTAGGTCTAGGGTGAAGTCAGACTATTCTCATTCATTCATTTGTTCATTCCTTCCAATAAAATCAAACAAAATAAGCAAAACGTCCACAAGTATTAAGCCAGTATTACGGCACAATTTTGGTGACTGTGGTTACAAATTTGATCACCAAAATAAGCACATAGAGTCTCTCTCTACCAGGAACTCCAGCCAGGCCGAGTTTTAAGAGGAGATAGGAACAGAAGGCCTGGGTGCATAGCGGGAGGAGGCATCCTTTTTGTCTGGATAATTTGAGGAAGGCATCACAGAAAGCCTGACTGTGAGCTGAATCTTAAATGGTGAACCCACAGAGAAGAAGGGGGACATTCCAGGCTGAGTAAAGGGCACTTGCAAAGGTGGGGGAACATGGAAGAACTTGGTGGGGTGAAGGCAGAGTCAACAGTTTGCTGCCAAGCGTATGGAATTCAGGAGGATGGGAGGGAGTGACTGAGGCCAGGCAGATAAGGTTTTACAGAAACAGGAATCACAGAGGAGATAAGGAATCAATAATAATGTTATTATTAATCATGGTTAACATGGACCAAATGCTCACCATGTGCCAGGGGCCTGGGTTAAGTTCCCAGCAAGTATTGTTTCATTTAACCTTCGTAGCTTCCCTGGTGGCTCAGATGGTAAAGAATCCACCTGCAATGCGAGAGACCTGGGTTCAATCCCTGGGTTGGGAAGATCCCCTGGAGGAGGGCATGGCAACCCACTCCAGTATTCTTGCCTGGAGAATCCCCATGGACAGAGGAGCTGACATGACTGAATGACTAAGCATAGCACACAGCAGCTCTATAGGGCAGATCACGTCTCCAGTTTCATGCCAAGGAGAAGCGGATGAGAACAGCTGGCTAGGCAGGTGTAGGCAAAAAGGGGTGCATTGTCTGTAGGGAATTTAAACACAATAATAAAACCAACTCAAAGTCGATCTGCTTTATATTTGCACCAGTGACAAAACACTCCCTGCTGCCAGGGCAGATGGCTTCCACATACTCCTCTCCACAGATGAGGAAACAGAGAAGGCTCATGGGCCAGGTGGGACTGCTAATGTGGGTAGCAGTACAGGGGAGGGGCTGGAGAAACAAGAGAGGCTGGAGGCCAAAAGACTGATTAGGAAACTATTCAAAAATTCAGGAGTCGGAGTAATCGGGATAGAGAAAAGATCATATTTAGGATATTTTTTTTTAATGGCATAGAATCGACAGATCTTGGTAAGCAGTACTATAGGTAAGGCAGAGTCTAGGATAATTCTGAATTTCCTGCTGTTGGGGGCAAGGTGGTTGGAGACACCGTCCCACCAGTTTGGAGTCAGGAAGAGAGCAGCCCTGGCATTTAAAGTCTGAAATGTGATCAGGGTGCCTGTGGGAACTCCAAGGGGAGGAGTGAGGCGAGGTGCAGGGATTTGGGTGGGGATCTTCAGAGGTGGGTGCTGGCTTGCATCTCCTTGGTTACAGTTTGGATCTCTCGACCCCCTCTTGATCCCCAGAGCTGATCTCCTTTTTCTGAGCTCTCGGCACCTTGGTTGAGAAACCACTCAGATGAATATTTTACCCTTGGTGTTACGTTAGCACTGGCATGTGAGTGTACAAGGCAACTTTCAAAATTTTTAACAACTCACATGGCATAGGAATGGAGCAATCAGAACATTCGTCCACCTTTCCAGTGAAGCAGGGCCTAAGGCCCCCTACCTCTTTTGGGTTGAGATACAAAAAAGAGTGAAAGTATATTACAATAATGAAACCCACAAAGAGCATTCAAAATATACAATTAATGCCTGTCTTAATAAGAAAAAATTCCAATAGAAAAAATTAGCAGAAGACTCCAAAATTCCTTTTATAAAAAGAAACTACAAGACTGTCCTATAAATATAAGATGTTAAACCACATTAGTAGTGTTTAGGAGTTGGGGAGGTCTGGGTCTGTCCATGGAGAGAGGCCAGGATGGCCAGGGTGCCAGCAGGGAAGTCAGTGGGGGTCCTTTATGGAAATATTTCAATATTTTAGTAACTAGTACAGCCATGATATTGTGTACAGCTCAACGTCAGCCTGAATACCTAATTTATTGAGTACATGTTGATACATGTTACTCCAGCTCTTGGTGGTGAAGAGTTGGTGAAGGTCTTTGGGACGCTATGGACTTTAGCCCGCCAGGCTCCTATGTCCATAGGATTCTCCAGGCAAGAGTATTGGAGTGGATTGCTGTGCCCGCCTCCAAGTGATCTTCCTGACCCAGGGATTGAACCTGCATCTCTTACGTCTCTTGCATTGGTGGGCTCTTTACCACTAGCACTACCTGGGAAGCCCGAAGAGTTGGGAAATATATCTTTTTAAAAAAGAACCAAGTAATAATGCAGCATGTCTATATACTAGCAATAAAGAGTTACAAAGGAGAGCTTTTTAAAAAGCTACCATTTACGAAAAAAAAAAAAAAACAACCCTAGGGATAAATCTGACAAAAGATGTGCAAGACAGTTAAATGAAAAATGATAAAAATCAATGGGAAGACATGAAAGAAGTTTTAAATAAATGGTAGAGATGTACTGTGTTCAATTATGAAAAGATTTCATATAAGAAAGATGTGAATTCTTTACAGCATAATTGCTAGATTCAATAATTGATAGAATTTAAATTAAAATCTGAACAGGGTTTTACATGGAAATTAACAAGGTGATTCTAAAATGTGTATAAGACAGTAAATAGTCCAAGAATAACTAAGGTATTCCAGATGAAGAATGAAGAAGAGAGGCAAGTATAAGGGTAGAAGGAGGAGGAGAGAAAAAGGAGGAACACAGCAACAACAGAAATTGCAACAGTTAGAGGAGGGAACTTGCCCTAGTAGGTGTCATTATCAAGTTGCAGTGGTTAAGGTGCTGAGGTTTTAGCATAGCTATAGACCAAGAGAAGAGTGACCCAGTAAAATAGCCGGCAAATATGGAAACCTGGTATATACAGAAGTTGCAGTAGAGAACGCATTTATAAAGTCAAGAAGAATTCCTTCAATAAGACACCAAAATCACTGCACATGGTGACTGCAACCATGAAATTAAAAGACACTTGCTCCTTGGAAGAAAAGCTATGACCAACCTAGACAGCATATTAAAAAGCAGAGACATTACTCTGCCAACAAAGGTCTGTTTAGTCAAAGCTATGGTTTTTCCAGTAGTCATGTATGGATGTGAGAGTTGGACCATAAAGAAAGCTGAGTTCAGAAGAATTGATGCTTTTGATATGTGGTGTTGGAGAAGACTCTTGAGAGTCCCTTGGACTGAAAGGAGATCCAACCAGTCCATCCTAAAGGAAATCAGTCCTGAATATTCATTGGAGGGACTGATGCTATAACTGGACCTCCAATACTTTGGCCACCTGATGGGAAGAACCGACTCATTTGAAAAGATCCTGATGCTGGGAAAGATTGAAGGCAGGAAGAGAAGGGGACGACAGAGGATGAGATGGTTGGATGGCATCACTGACTCGATGGACTTGAGTTTGAGCAAGCTCTGGAAGTTGGTGATGGACAGGGAGGCCTGGCGTGCTGCAGTCCATGGGGTTGCAAAGAGTCAGACATGACTGAGCGATTGAACTGAACTGAAGACACCAAAGTACTTATTGCAAATGAGATTAATACATTTGGTAGTAGTAAACTTAAGTCACTATTATTCAACTGACGATACAAAACAGAATGTGAAGATATTTGCAATACATGAAACCAACCAAAGAACTTTCAAATTATGCAATTAATGCTTGTGCATCTATAAGAAAAAGACAAACATTCCAACAGAAAAAAATATATTAACAAAAGACACAAAGTTTTCCAAAAAAGACTATGTGACTCCTACCCTATAAAAGTAAGAAAAGATGTTGAACCTTATTAGTAGTTAGAAAAATGCCAAACCACAATTGGACAGCATTTCACACCCACCAAAATGGACAAAAAACACACATTGGATGATACTGAGTGGTGGTGAGAATGTGGAGCAATGGGAACTCTCGCTCATCACTGGTGGATGTGTTCAGTTCAGTTCAGTTCAGTGGATGTGTAGACTGGCGTAAATGCCTTAGGAAATGATTTGGCATTGCCTGGCGAAGCTCAGGGTGTGTGTGTCCTCCACTTGCTCTGCAATCCCACACCTACACTTTATCTAGAGAGACTCTTGTCTGTGTGCAGGCGCATGGGGAGAGAATTATGTTGAGGGCAGCATTGTTTTTAACAGCAAAATATTATAAACAATGAAATTTTCTTCACCAAGAAAGTGGATAAATTGTGCCATGTTTATATGATAAAATTAATTTCATATAGATTCTTTACCATCTGAGTCACCAGGGAAGCCCATACTAAAATAAATAGTATACAAATGAGAAAATGCGGGAACTGGGTCTGATGCCAAAACATAGTGCTGAGTAAAGAAAACCTGAGGTAGTCTATGATGCGAAGCGTATGAAATACCATGTCTCTTAAATTTTAAATCATGCAAAAAGCCTTTCTTGTTGTTCATGATGCTCAGAAGTTCTTTAAAATGTAAGGGAATATATATGTGGCTTTCCAGGTGTGCAAGTGGTAAAGAATCCATGTACCAAGAACGGAAGAGAAATTGGGGATGGGTACACAGGTGTCTTCTACTCTATTTGCAGTGTTTTATTTCTTAAATTTGAAAATGAGTATTTGGCTGTTTATTTATCATTCCCCCTATTCTTTAAAAAAATTCCTTGGGTACACCAAGTTAGATTTTTTTTGTAATTGTGATTGAAGACAAACTCCTTATACCTGGCTTTTTGGTCACATTTTTTCTCTTTTTGTCGAACACACTTTTAAATAACATAATAAACCACTGGTGTACCCATCATCCAGTCTAAGAACTGGAAAAATTAGCAGTAATTTGCAGGTATCTATGTGTTCCTCCATTATTCTGTTCCTATCTCCTAGCTACCCCCAGAGCTAGATACTATGTGGAATTTATTCCCTTGGTTTTTAAATTAATATTGTCATTAATAATAGCATATTGTTGAGGTTTCATGCTTTAGAACTTTGTAAAAAGCATATCCTGCAGCATATAGTCCCCTGAAACTTTATTATTTTCCTATTCAACATTTTGTCAGCATTTGCTTTCAGCCCCATCTGGCTCCTAGCTGCCTCCCTCCTACCACGTGCTGCTCCTAAACACATCACCTGGCTCCTATATTCTGTTACCCTGAGGTTCCCAGGCAATCAACCCACAGTCCCTGTCCCCCCACATCCTCACTGACCTCAGGAAAGTAGCTTTACTCTTCCAGTTTCAGCTCCATTATGAGTAAGAGTGTATTTTTAGGGTGAATGGAGACAATGCATGTCTACTGCTCAGTGACTGCCTGATCCATTGACAGTGCTCAGGGTATATTGTTGGCTCTTAATATAATAATCTGTTATTTTTTTGCATTTTGTGGGTACTGCCTTGTGTTTTAGACCTATTTAATAAGCCAATTTAATTTCATAATCAGTGAGTAACTTTTTTTGGTTCATTTTGTATTGTAACTGAGGGTGACTCATGGGGTCCAAGAAATACAATTGCTAATAGTGGAATGTATGGCATTTGCTATGGGCCTCTGAGGGTGGCACTAGGAAGCTGGGCTTTTGCCTTTTTTCCCCTTTTTCTTCCCTTTCTCACCAAGACCACCAAAGTCGCGTTAGAAGTAGAGGGATGAGAGTATGGAAACTGCATTGGCAACCTGGAATTAAAAAAAAAAACAAACAAAAACCAAAAACGTGTGCCCTGGCTCTAACTTGGGGATGCTAGAGAAATCAGAGCGACAGTCCAAGTGGGGACCAGTGTCCACAAGCCTAGAACCCGAGCCTCCAGCCTGGCCCCTCCCAGCGCTCTATTGAAGAGGAAAGTGCATCAGCTCAGCCAATTCCTCTTATTGAGGATTAGGCTAAGCTGTTTAACTTCTTTTTATGACAGTATCCTCATGTGTGAAACCAGGTCTAAGAATGACTGCACAATGCTGTTGTGGGGAAAAACTGACACAATGTAGGTTAAGGACCTAATACAGTTTTATAATCGCTGTGTAAATATCTATCTATGGACACAATTATATATGGCACAATTATATATAAATATGTATAAACAGTAGTTTATACTCAGTGAACAGTAGTTCACTTTCCCCTTGAATGAATGAAAACTGGCTGCATACAAAGAAAGGGAAGTCTGGAATAAAAATAAGGAGATGAGGAATTGTACTCAAGAAATTTATAAACAGAAAAGGAGATGAAGTAACAGGCTGCGTCCAGTTGTCCAGTTGTCCCTCAGAAGCTTGTCCCATTCGTACCTTTTATTGCCACATGTAGTTAATTGCTGAGACTGTCATACACAGCAGCTCTCATGGGCAGAAAGATAGTTTCATCCCTAGGTGTACCAGGCATGAGCTCACCTGAAAAGTCCAACATCACAAGGAGGAAAGCCCACACTGTGGTAGGCAGTGGATGTCTGGCTTTATTAAAATGTCTGCTTGATGAGCCCTTACAGCTCAGTTTTCTCTCTGAGAACCTCATCTCCCAAAGGCAAGACATTTGTAACTTACAAGGTATGAGCTGTAATTAGAAAACCTCATCACCTTCATCATCAGTCTCTGTTTCCATAGCACTTGTGTTTCTAGAGGGTGGGCATTGCCCTCGTAGCATCTGGCCCTCACAGCAATGCTGAAAGTGAAGATAGGAATGTTTCCTAGAGAGGCACGCTCATGCACAGAGAGGTTGAAAGCGTTGCCCACACAGACATCCTCTGTGGAGCTATCTAACATCCTACTTCCTTTCTCCTTGATCCACAAAAGATGTGAGGCAGCCTACCCAAGTCTCCTGAATTCTGAAAAGTAATTCGACATTTGAGGCATTAGATGGAAGGGGAAGGGGCAAGTAGTGGGTGCAGGGATCATGTTGGGTGGAGATGAACTCACCCAGTGCTCCTTAGAGGCGAGCGGCACGTGCAGCTCTGAGCTTCTTAATGAAAGCAAAACCAGAAGCCGGTTCTCGGTTCCAAGCCCAGAGATATTAATCTGTCCCTGCAGGTAGTATCTTGATTGGACCATCCCACCGAACAACCCCCCTTGGGTCATAAAAGTGACAAAGTAGTGAAATGACAAAAATACAGGAATCCAGAGGGACCCTGGAACCAGTACAAGTCCTGAGCATCTTTCCTAGGTGGTCAATTTTGCCTGTCTCCTCACGAGGGGAGGAAGAGGAAGCTCCTTGAGGAGGAAGGCTGAGTTCTCATCTCTCTTAAAATCTAAATCAAGGCTGATTCAGGCTCCAAACTTGACTCATTGTGGAAGTGGCTCTTGATGAACTGAGAGACTGGAAATGTGAATTGCCTGCAGTTGGCCTGTGAATATAAAACAATAAGGCTATGACCATCACAAAAGGAACCAGCAGAAGGAACCTGATAACAGCAGTAGATAGGAATGGGCATTATCTAAAAATACAAAAACAGACAATAGTGGGCGTTAGAGCCTGCTCCAGTCTTTAAAAATCTGCTACTCAGTAACTGCTGTCTCAATTTTTCTCTATTTAAAAATTGTATCTATTTTTATTTTAGTTAGTTTGTGTTTTGCTTATAAAATTAATTTTTTTCACTTACTGAAGTTGAAAATTGTTTTCTAGGAAAAGCTATTGGTTTTATTCTTTATGATTTCTTCTATTACTACATTAAACTTAGAGTTCTCCTGCTCAGGAATTTGAATTTTTCTCAAAATTATTTTGTAGTTTGAAAATTTTATATGTAACTTTAAAATTCATTAAGTGAAGTCACTCAGTCGTGTCCGACTCTTTGCCACCCCATGGACTGTAGCCTACCAGGCTCCTCCCATGGGATTTTCCAGGCAAGAGTACTGGAGTGGGTTGCCATTTGATTCATTATCAGGTTTTTTTTTTGTTTTGGTATAAAGTTGTGGGATGGTGATGTATTCAAAATTATTTCCAGATTCTTTACAGTTCTCTGTTAAATAGTCTTCTGTTCTCTTTTGGTTTGCCAAGTCTTCCTAAAGATATATCATTATAAATTATTGGATAATTAAAGCCTTATTTCAGAGTTATGCTGTTTCAGTAAGCTATGTGTCTATTTTTAGTAACATGCCACCTAAATTACTGTGATCATATGGTACATCTTTATATCTGGTATGACTATGCACTCTCCCTTACTAATTCATTTTAACAATTTCTGAGTTTCATTTTCTTCTTGTCTTTGCTGTCTTCCCCTCCTCTTCCTCTCATTCTTTTGTTCCTTCTAATTGAAAAGTAATTATGAAATTTGGGGGTAACTTAGTTTCCATCTCATTTATTGTTGATAGATATTTACTTATCCTCTACTTTTTCCCCAGTCAACATTATACCATGCGTATTTCACATATCCCGGGAAACTATTTGAATAATTAAATTGGGATGAAGGCTTATCATCAACAGTATGGAGATTCCATAATTTAACCATACTTTAATTGTGAACATATAAGTCATTGGCAGAAATCTTGCCAGCATTAATGAAAGCTCTATTTCAGAGTTATCTATTGTGTTTCACTGAAAGATGCACACCTTTGTACATAGTTCTTCTTCTACAGTTTTATTTACTTAAAATATATTTTATAAACGGAACCATTGGGAACATTATTAATTCTTTTGATGCTTATACCAAATTGCTTTTCAAAAGAGATACAACAGTTTGTATCTCTATTGCAATGATGTTAGAGTTCCTATGGTTTTTTTCCCCCTCTAACACTGTACATTATCATTTAAATGAATTCACCAATATCAAGGTGGAACATAGCTCATTTTAAAAAAGGAATGTATATATTATTACAAAAAGGTTTGAAATTTTTGTTTATAAGCCATTTATATTTCTTCTGTGATTGTCTACTTTTGTTTGTCTTTCATTTTTCTAAAAATATTTAGTGTTTTTCTCGTTGTTTTGAAACTTGTTGCTTGTTTTCACAATAAGGACATTCATCTTCTGTCTCTGTGTTTATTCCTCCAGACTAAATTTAAAGATGTTTTGTCAATTACCTTCTACTCATCTCTGCCCTCCATCACAAAACAAGATCATTGGTGTATTTTTTTATCAGAGTCTCAATAAAACTATAAATTAATTTTTTGAGAATTAACATCTTAATATTTAAATTTTCAATCCAAGAATATGATACAAATTTCCACTTACTCTTTTACATCTGTGTAAACTTTTTGCAGTTGCCCTCAAATAAGTAAAAAAAGTTTCCCTTAAGATTACTCTCAGTTATTTTATATTTTTATTGTTACTATGAAAGTTATCTCTATTATGATAATTTCAAAATGCTTATTGCTGTATGGGCTTCCTTAGTGGCTTAGATGGTAAAGAGTCCACTTGCAGTGTAGGAGACCTGAATTCAATCTCTGCATCAGGAAGATCCCCTGGAGAAGGGAATGGCAACCCACTCCAGTATTCTTGCCTGGAGAATTTCGTGGACAAAGGAATCTAGCAGGCTACGGTCCATGGGGTTGCAAAGAGTCAGACATGATTGACCAACTTACGCACACACTTACTGCTATATATAGGAATGCCATTACTTTAAAAAGTATCTTATGTATTTTTTATTTTTACTAAGTGCTCATTTATACAGTACTTTTTAGTTTATTCTGTTTTCAAGTGAGGATCAACTAGTGTTTTTCTTCTTTATTAATACTATTTAGGCTTATAATTATATTTAATATTTTGCCAGAAATTTTAAAACAATGTTGAGAATTTTAAAAAGAGACTTCTTGTTTTGTTCCTGATGTCAGTGCTATTCTGATAACTATCTGGATTCTTTTTTCTTTCATCTCCTTAGCTTTGAAATTGTGATCTCTTTCAACACTTACGCTTTTTTTTTCTTGGTCAGATAAAAAATATTCTTGGCATGAGGCACGTAGCATCCTCTTAGATTTGACAGATACATGTGTTTTGTATATAGAGAATTTTATATACATAATTACATATTTGTGTTGTGTGCTCTGAGTGTTCTTTCTTAGAAGCCTGGGTAGATGGTGATACTGTGAATAGAAATTGAGAGCACAGGAGGAGCAATAGGTTTGGGGAGTGATATCTACGATAGCCACAAGGATACTGAAGCTCAGTCTAGGATCTTCTCAGTGGGTTTTCCTTTTGTAGGATGAGACAGAACTCACATGTCTTAACATGTGACATGAGATTACATTGACAGCAAACTCAGTGTGAGTCAACACTAAAATGTAGCTGCCAAAAATAATTATAAGATTGAGCTGCATGAACACAAACACAGGAGATGAGGACTATCAGTGCTGCCTGAAAGCCTGCTATGATGGTAGGCACTATGATAGTTGTTTTTATACAGATGGCTTGCTTCATTTTCATGACAATTCAGCCTCATGATTCTCCCAGGGAGTGGAGCAGAAACTTAGTACCTGGAACGAAGCAGAGCAGGGCATGTGCCACAGTTTTTATGAAGTGTAGGTAAACCAATTGATACATCCAGATGTGGTCTGATGTGGTATGGTTAATAGTAAGGGAACCAATCACTATGCTGCATTATGAATAATTTAAGGAACTGAGATTTTAAAAGTTGTATTTGGAGGACTATTCCCTGCAAGGGCAAAAAATATGAATATAGGACGAGCCAGAAAGAATTAATCTACTACTGTGATATTACCCACTTTGCAAGATTTTGGTCTGTATGCCAGTCATCTTAAACATTCCTGTCTCCTGTCTGAGCTTCCCCTGGATGTGCTATAGGCAGCTCACACTCAGGCCCAGGGGTTAAGAGTTTCCTAAAGCTCTCTGTAACCATTAAATCCAATGATTAAAGAATAATTATAATTATTATGTTAACACAATTTACTTATTATTATGGACTGGCCACTGCACTAAATGTTTTGTATTTATTATGAAATGAATAGTTGAATTTTCACACTTATGTTACAAGGTATATATTATCCCTATTTTGTAGATAAAACTGAGATGTTAAAGCTGAGCCAGTAAGTGGTTGGAGCTGGGTTCAAACCCCAGGTTTCTCTGGCTCTAAGGGCAAGCTCTCTCTAGGACACAGACTCCAAAATCCTAGAAAGAGCAGATCAAGGTAAAGCACACCAGGTGCTCAGGAGGCTCAGACCTAAGGATGACTAAGTGACTAATGTTTTCAGAGCTGCTGCCTCATCTCTGAAACTCCAGACACTCAGGCTTCAGAGATCTGGTTCTTGGGTTAGAAGGATATTTGATCTTCTATGTTTTGAAAGGCACATACAAACCCTTCCATGGAACTGTGGTGCCTGGTGTGTGAGTGCTCAGTCACGTCTGACTCTTTGCAACCCCATGGACTGTAGTAGCCCTGAGGCTCCTCTGTTCATGGAGATTCCCCATGCAAGAATACTGGAGTAGGTTGTCATGTCCTCCACCAGAGGATCTTCCCAACCCAGGGATCAAACCCAGGTCTCCTGCATTGTAGGTGGATTCTTCACCATCTGAGCCAACAGGAAAGCCCAAAGAAGCGCATAGGAGTAAAATATATTTCAGTATAAACCTCTGCTAATGTCCTGTTGAAAACCTGAGTCCACATATTCCATAAAAGCCTGTTGTTTTTTTGATGTAGAGAAAAAGCCTTATTTTAAGAAAATGCAAGATTGAGGATAGCTAGTAGACACTACTGTTAAGGTGAGGATTTCCTTTGGCGACCTGGAAGCCTCCAAGCTAGAGACACCACTTTTAGAGAGTCTTGTATGGCAGAACTCTCAAGAATTAGAGCATTGTATCGGCAGTTCTATGGAGTCATCACCCTGGGTGGGATGCTACTGGCCTTGGGACTTTTCCCTCTTCCTTTCTTGGATTTTCTGGGCATTAGGCACCATGTCTTACTCATTTTGTACCCCTGAGATTAGTCATGGTTTATTTACCATCAGAGCTTCCTTCTTGACAGAAACCTTGCCACTACCTCTTGGAAGGAAATATAGAAACCACACTGTTCTCCTTAGCAACCAATTTTCCCTGCCACAAGCATTATAATGGCAGACAAATGTACTGCCAATAGCTATAGTCGAGGTTACAAGTCAAATGGAAAATAAACAAACCCACACCGATAGATAAGTAGAGGTAAAATTGTGAGACACTCAGAGGAAAGTGATGTCAGGGACAAAATAAAGGTAGAGAAGAAGAATGGTAATATGTTCTGTAGTTGTGTATCAATTTGGACAAATTTAATAATTCCTAACACAATTAAGAATAGAAGCAGAAAACAAGAAATGTACCCTGTGAGGCACTGAAAGAAAAAAAGTCTAGACAACATTTTTATTTGTCAGGGAACCAGACTAGAAGCTAAAAAAGAAATAAAAAAACAAATCATAAAGTAGACTTTTTTGGTTGCTTATTTTCTCTCTTTGATCAGTCTTTGTTTGGAAGAATAATTCATAACTTCATAATTATATGATCTGAGGGGGATACCAGGAAGGCCCATCATGTGAAGAAGTTCTCCCTAGGCTTATTGTTAATAGAAGAAGTTCTAGGTTTCAAGGCCTATGTTTTGTCATTGAATCATTGGCATTTGACAGTTTAACTGTCATCAATCATGCCTATATTTTCATGAGTTCAGTTCAGTTCAGTTAAGTTCAGTCGCTCAGTCGTGTCCGACTCTTTGCGACCCCATGAATTGCAGCATGCCAGGCCTCCCTGTCCATCACCAACTCTTGGAGTTTACCCAGACCCATATCCATCGAGTCGGTGATGCCATCCAGCCATCTCATCCTCTGTTGTCCACTTCTTCTCCTGCCCCCAATCTTTCCCAGCATCAGGGTCTTTTCCAATGAATCAACTCTTCGCATGAGGTGGCCAAAGTATTGGAGTTTCAGCTTCAACATCAGTCCTTCCAATGAACACCCAGGACTGATCTCTTTTAGGATGGACTGGTTGGATCTCCTTGCAGTTCAAGGGACTCTCAAGAGTCTTCTCCAACACCACAGTTCAAAAGCATCAATTCTTCGGCGCTCAGCTTTCTTCACCGTCCAACTCTCACATCCATACATGACTACTGGAAAAGCCATAGCCTTGACTAGATGGACCTTTGTTGGCAGAGTAATGTCTCTGCTTTTCAACATGCTATCTAGGTTGGTCATAAACTTCCTTCCAAAAAGTAAGCATCTTTTAATTTCATGGCTGCAATCACCATCAGCAATGATTTTGGAGCCCAAAAAAATAAAGTCTAACACTGTTTGCACTGTTTCCCCATCTATTTCCCATGAGGTGATGGGACCAGATGCCATGATCTTAGTTTTCTGAATGTTGAGCTTTAAGCCAACTTTTTCACTCTCCTCTTTCACTTTCTTCAAGAGGCTCTTTAGTTCTTCTTCGCTTTCTGCCATAAGGGTGGTGTCATCTGCATATCTGAGGTTGTTGCTATTTCTCCCGGCAATCTTGACTCCAGCTTGTGTTTCTTCCAGCCCAGCGTTTCTCATGATGTACTCTGCATATAAGTTAAATAAGCAGGGTGACAATATACAGCCTTGACATACTCCTTTTCCTATTTGGAACCAGTCTGTTGTTCCATGTCCAGTTCTAACTGTTGCTTCCTGACCTGTACACAGGTTTCTCAAGAGACAGGTGTTAGGTTATCAAATTCTTTCCAAAGGTCATGGGGGAGAGCATGTTAAAAAAAAAAAAGAGGTCAGCATGCTAGATTAATGGATGTTTTGTGAACTTGCTAGAGAAATGCCAAAATGCACTTCCTGTCTAACTGAAATGTTATGTACCATATATGATAAATATGTCATAAATACATGTGTCCAAGGCATTGCCCAGAATGATCCCACATCCCACATGCTACACAGACCTACTCCCCTGGACCAATATTAGGTCAGAGTAGGTAAGGAAGAGAAGACAGTAACCTGAATGGAGGGTGATGGAGGGTTCTCTTGCTTCTGCTCCCATTTCACCTCCATCCATCCATAATTTAGCAACCAATTCTGCCCCAAGACTTGCGAAATAACCAGGGCCTAATCTGGGTATTTTATGGACTCTTGACATCTGGTTCAATAATTCTGCTCTTTTCTTATTTGGTTTTCTGATAAGCAATTGCCTTACATCCTAAACCATGACTTCCCTATAGCTCAAATGCTAAAGAATCTGCCTGCAGTGCAGGAGACCAGGGTTGGATCCCTGGGTCGGGAAGATCCTCTGGAGAAGGGAATGGCAATCCACTCCAGTAAACTTGCCTGGAGAATCCCATGGACAGAGAAGCCTGGCAGCTATAGTCCTTGGGGTCGCAAAGAGTCAGAAATGACTGAGCGACTTAACACACACACACTAAACCATGAAGAGCTCCCTGCTTCAGACCCTCTGCCCTAAGAGACAGAGGTCAGCCATACATCTGTTACTTTTCTAGGAATCCAGTTGTGCCCTGTGGTCAGGTTGCCATGCTGTTTTCGACCCTCTCTGATGCTGCCTGCCTAGAGCTGGACCTCAGTGTATTTCTGCATCTTTTACCCTCATCCATTTCAGACCATTCTGCCCTGATGCCTGCCCTGCCTCCCTGATCTGAATGACTCCTGGGGCCTCCCCAAGCCCTTCCCAGATACAGCACACCTTGACAATTCAAGTTCACTCAGGTTATGGGTTAGAAATCAATGTCCTTCAAATTCTAAGTCTCTGACAACTTAGGGAAACACCCTCCTGCTAAAAAAATACCCTGTCTGTTTTCATTTCCAAACTTTCCAGTGAGTTTCTTAAAGAATATTTTCCTATGACATTCTAAATATATTTTCAGTGTGAAGAAATTAATAACTTAGGTCTTAGAATTTGCTTTGGAACCTTGGAGATGACTTTTAATTTATGAGCTAGCCCATGAAGCCTCTTTTTATTACCTTGGTTTTTGGAAAAATTTCTAATGATTAAAAGTTATATTTGGAACCACCAATTTTTCCTTTTCCTTTCTTCCACTCACAAATCAAATCCCTTCTCTTTTCTTTGTTGGATCCTAGTTTTAAAGACCTACAACCAACTGAATAAAGATCAAGCAGGAAGAAACATTGGAGAACTTGTCCATTTATTTTATGAAGCTTTGGTGTTACCATAAACACCAGGATTTAAATCCCTATCTGTAGTGCTGCCAGAAGTAACACTTAGTATAACAGTTCCTGATTTTCTTGTTTTACTCTTACAACCACAAAAAAGGAATCAATGCAGAGAATGGTTAGATCCCTGTGAATAGGTTCATCAGTAGTATTTTTCTTGAGTCCATATATATGCATTAATATATGATATTTGTTTTTCTCTTTCTGACTTACTTCACTCTGTATAACAGGCTCTAGCTTCATCTACCTCGCTAGAACTAACTCAAAGTCATGCCTTTTTATGACTGAGTAATATTCCACTGTAAATACTTACCACAATGTCTTAATCTGTTTACCTGTCAATTGTCATCTAGGTTGCTTCCATGTGCTGGCTATTGTAAATAGTGATAACATGAACATTGGGGCACATATGTTTTTTCGAATTATGGTTTTCTCAGGGTACGTGCCCAGTAAATGGAACTATTGGATCATATGGTAGTTTAAGTCTTAGTTTTTAAAGGAATCTATCTCCATACTGTTCTCCACAGTGGCTGTACAATTTACATTCCCACCAACAGTGCAAGAGGGTTCCCGTTTCTCCACACCCTCTCCAGAATTTATTGTTTGTAGATTTTTTGACAGTGGCCATTTTGACCAATGTGAGGTGGTACCTCATTGTAATTTTGATTTGCATTTCTCTAATAATGAACTCCATATATTTTATAAAACATATTTGAATTCATGCCTGGATGGGAGCCTTAAATTGCGATAAACTGATTTTTCAGAAAAGAAAATTGGACTTTCCTTAACTAAACCAGCAGAATTTTACTCCCTAGTCTTTTGACTCCCCCAAACCATTGCTCCCGTTAACCCCACACTACTTTCAGATGAAATAGCATGAGGAGGGGATGGCTCTGTAAACATGAGGTCTGGACAAAGGTTCGAAGCTTTGGATTTGACTCAGGAGGAATGGAACACATTTTCTTGATCAACATGATGAAAAGTTAGTGGAATATGACATCCCCGGGACTTTGTCACCTCTCTGCTATTTACTAGTTATAGTTATCTTGATCAAGTTACTGCTCTGGGCCTCGGTTTCCCCTTTGTAAAAGGAGGATGATAAAAAGTTGTGAAGATTCAGAGATTCTGCATGCAGTGTGCCCAGCATTGTATCTGGGATGTCAGATGTGCCAGTAAATGTTGGTTCTTGTTTTAGTGTGCTCAGGCTGCCATACTAATATACGGTAGACTTGGTAACTTAAACAACAGAAATAGGTTTTCTTGTGGTTCTGGAAGATAGAGATCCCCGATGAAGTCTGGCAGGGTCAGCTTCTGATGAGAACGCTCTTCTTGGCTCACAGATGGCTGCTTTCCCAGTGCATCTTCAGCGGCCCTCCCTCAGGGCATAAAGAGAGAGAGCATGTGAGTGAGTGAGTGTGGGCGCTCTCATGTCTCTTCTTACAGGGACACTAATCCTATTGAATTAGGGCCACATCACTACAGACTCATTTCTTTCCTTATTCCAAATACTCCAGTATTCTAGCCTGGAGAATCCCATGGACAGAGGAGCCTGTAGGGCTACAGTCCATAGGATTGCAAAGAGTCAGATATGACTGAAGTGACTTCGTATGCACACATGTGGGGTTATAAGGTTTCCATATATGAATTTTGAGGAAGATGCAAATATCGAGCCCATAACAGCTAATATTATCAGTATTCTTTTCTCTATCAGTGTTACTAAAATGGGGCCTCCCTGGTGGCTCAGTGGTAAAGAACCCACTTGCTGATGCAGAAGATATGAGTTCAATCCTTGAGGTCATGAAGATTGCAACCCACTTCAGTATTCATGCCTGGGAAATCCCATGGACAGAAGGAACCTGGCAGGCTCCAGTCCATGGGGTCATGAAAGAGTTGGACACAACTGAGTGGCTAAAAACAACAACAAACATTACTAAAGTGAGTGCGGTGGTAGTTGTACAGAAGGAGCAAGGTGTGAGAGATTAGAGTCAGGGCAAAAGGCCATTGCAGAGAAGCAGGTGGGAAGGGAGAGGAGGGAGGAGTTCTAGAGGTAAGGGGCTCTTTAATTCCATTGACATGTATTAAGCACCCACTGGGTGCCAGCCATTGCTCTGGGGCCTAGGGATCCAAGATGTGCAAGCATGGAGTCAGACAAGCTAGAACTGACTTAAATACTATGATGAAAATCTGTGCAAGTCATGGTGGGAACCCAGGAGATGTCTTCATAAAAGAGCAGCCACATGAGTGATCGGAATTGTTTGGAGGAATAGCCAGTGTGAAATGGAAGGAAACAGTCAATAGGGGTCACCATTTCTAGCTTTGAGTAGTCAAAACCATGAAGACAAAATTGGCAGACTAGTGGGACTTGGGAGTAGATTTGGGAAGAGAAGGGGGCTCTTCCGATAGCAACAACGAGTCACAAAGTTCCTCCTCAGCGGGAAATATCTCTGGTTACGGCATCAAACTCTGAAGATCGAAAAAGAAAATAAGCATTGTGTTATTTCCTGCAATGAGATAATGCTCTAAGCCATATCGCCACATACCCTCCTGAGACTGGAAGTGAGAAGATGACTAACCCTTCTCAAGGCATTACTGGAACATGTTCTGTTCATATGTTAGTCTAAGAAAACAATTGGATTTGTATGATAACATCACAAAGCCCTGCCCCGGGCATTCCCCGCCCTTCCAGAGAAGTTAAGGGGGAGGAGGAAGAGGCAGGGTGGGGAGGAGCCAAGGCTCCAGGAGGCAGGAACTCAGACTCAGCCCAACACCTGTACCTAGAAAGGACCTTATATAAGGAGCTATCTCTGGCAGCTGGGTTCTATCTGCATTGGGATTAGAGCCTGTCCAGTTGCTTAAAGAAGCAAGATCTCCTGTACAGGTAAATTTCTGTGGCTTCAAAGGCGGGTCCAATTTAGCCTAGAGCCCCTCAGGTCCTCTGTGAAGTCTGGGTTCAGAAAAGGAGAGGTAATAATGGCTTTTCCTGATATGAACTTTGCAGGTCAGAGTGTCTATATAGACAGAGCCCTGGCATCTGGAGATCTGAATTGTGTTCTCGGCTTTGCATCTGCTCACCCGTGTAACTGAGAACAGTAGACTTCAGCCCTTTGGGCTCTGTCTCCTCATTCAGATCAGGGGGTCTTTGGACCTGGGTGATTCCTGGGGTCCCTCCAGCTCTGATTTCTATCCATGGTGATTTGATAGAGTTAGCAATGCTGCGAGTTGCTGTCATTTCCCAGGGCTCAGGCCCTTCCAGAGATCTTCTGAACCTGCTCGATTTGAGGAAGGGGCTGGAAGGGGCCTGGGGCCTTGAGGGGCCTGATGTTCTGGGAGGCAGGCTGCTCTCTGGGTGCTAATATGAAGCGAGGTTGGCTTGATAGCCTCTGTGAAATCAGATGCGAAGAAACACTGATGACGATGCTCACCTTCTGAGAGAGTGAAACGGTCCCTCACGTGATAGGTATCAGTGTGGTGCTAAAGGGTGGCCTTGGCTTAGAAGAGAAATCTAGAAATCACAATGCTGAAGCATTTTGCTGGCCTCTGGGCATTGGAAGCTGGCGATGGCTGTGGAGGGAGGTGGTTAGCTCTCAGCTCAGTGTTTAAGTCTGTCCCATGAAGGCAGAGGGAGATATTGCTTGCGTGAGTGAGACACAGACTGGCTATTGTGTTAAACATTTTTGTTCCAGACGTGCCAGGTCCAATCTATAGGAGCTCGGGTCTAGAACTGTGATTCTAACTTTGAGCTAGTGGAGTGGACTTAAGTGTCTCAGTCTGAGGTGATCTTCTGGACCTGGCAGGGTGGGAGGGTATCTCTAACTTTGGGGAGTGAGGATTCTTGGGTGGGCTGGGTACTGACCATTACACAGAGTGAGCTTCACAGGGAAGAGAAGACAGCCCTCTCTCTGGGCCTGTGACGTAGTTGAGGGTGGAAATTCTGATTCATCCTGCATCCCTGCTATCAAGGGCCCATGGAGAGGTGTCTAATAAAGACTTGGTTAACAAGTTGAATGTGTCGCTTTTCAATCTCCACTATAAATCTCTCTACTGATCATCGCAACAATCAGTAGGAAGGAATAGAATTGATATAACTATTAGCTGCACAACTGTTTTGGGGACAAATCTCTCCACCTCGAGGGTAACCATTAAGCTGATTTCTAACACATATACTGATTTTGCCTTTTTTAGGAAGTCATGTAAATGGAATCATAGAGTTTCCGTGTCTGGATGTTTTCGCTCTGTACTAAGTCTGTAACATTCATCTGTAGGGTTGGGTGTAGTTCATGACTGTTCACTCTCATGCTCTGTAGCATTCTATTGTGTGAATGTTCCCCAGTATTATTTATCCACGTTCATGGTCTTGTGGGGAGTTCTCAGTTCAGGGCTATTTTGAATAATGCTGTTATGAATTTCTTTGTACATGTTTCATGGTACACAAGTCCAAGCATTTCTATTAGGTAATACCCAGGGATTGCTGTGTCAGGGGATGTATGTATGTTTACCTTTAGTGCTGACTGCCAGATATTTTTCCCAGAAAGATTTTTTCCAAAGGATTGTTATTTTAAATTTATTTTTATTTGTTTATTTTTGGCTACACCATGCAGCATGTGGGATCTTAGTTCCCTAACCAGGGATTAAACCTGTGCCCCCTGCAATGGCAGTGCAGATTCTTAACCACTAGACAGCCAGGGGAGTCCCCCCAAAGATGTTTTTGATTGGTTTCCTTTTTCCAAAGTGTTGCCTGGGTGTCTAACTGCATAGCTTGATTTTCTGGAGTAGTGCTAATCATAGCCTGAGATGCAAGGCCATCCATTTCTCAAGTCCAGGACCAAGGGTTTTTGGGGCAAGAAGTGTTGTTATCCAGCATCATCCTCCCCTCCCAGGTCATAACAAATTCAGGGTTGTTCTTTCATGGCCCCTCCTTTTACAACAATATCCTTCTCATACAGTCACACAAGCTCAGAGGTCCTGAGAATACCTTTCCTGAGGTGTAAAAAATCCCTGCATCTGTCAGGTAACTCAGCTGTGAGGAGAAGCAAAAATGTGCCCGAGGGCCAGAGAAGGCTTTTGTGGATGAGGGGAAATGAGCTGAGCTTTGAAGAATGGATGCAATTTGAACCAGAGAGGGCAAGATACATCTTGTGTTTGTGTGGGAGCAAAAGGTGTATTGGGATAGAGCAGAGGGTGTGTGCTGTGGGTTGTTTACCCAGAAAGAGGCCCAAACCCTGAGAGCCTTACCATGTGGGTTTGAGGCCACCCTCTGTATGGAGGAGGGGAAGGACATCTATTTTTATTTAATCAAATAATGCAGTTCAAAGCCTGTGACTCTCTTCAGATGCAAATATTTCTGAAAATAAAAAAAGAACTCATTTACATCTGTTTTGAAACTCCTCCCTATTGAGATGTGTTTTGAAATGTCCAGAAGGGAGAAAGATCAAAAAGGTTGGTTCTTCAAAAGTGTGGGAGATGGTGGAGAAATCAGAGTAGGGAATGGCTCTAAGACCAGGGTGCTGCTGTCTCCTGGGTGGGAACTCTAAGAGCAGAAGCAGGCGAGAGGGCAAGAGCGTGACCCCACTGAGGTTCCAGTCTAAGAGCCTGTAAGAAAGTAAAAAAAGAAGATGTGCCAAAAAGATGCCCCAGAGCTCACCCTAGTGAGTCTGGGCAGCTAGAGCTGCTGGAGCTGCTGCTCAAGAGCGCTGAAAGGCAGGACACCAAGTTCCTTCTAGCCTGATGTTCAGTTCAGCTGCAAAGAGTGACTGATATCAGGGTCTGCCTTCTGCAGGGGCCAAGTGAGTGTTCTTAAGCTCATGAAAAGTTACATGGCAACTTAGGGTGTACACTCCCGTTCTGGGGGTGTCTGCACTTCTACAAAGATCTGTGGCTGTGTAGTGTCTCACGGAGTCAGACGGAAGATGAGGCAGCTGAGAGTGGGCAGAGAACTCCATCAGCCAAGTTCTTATATCTTCACATAGGCATGTAATTACCCCAGTATCACCAGTGAAGGCGGGGAGCTTCCTGCCTTTTCTCTCCACCAACCCCAAACCCAGCATCCTCTCCAGGTGCCTGGTTGCTATGGAGACTCCTTTGCTTTTTGAAGCCGCCCTTGATTTTACTTTGTGCCTCAGGGCACTTTGCTTTAGCTCCTGCATACCACCCCCTACAGCCAACCTGGATGAGAAGGGGTGCTGTTAAGGAGGCCACTGAAACCAAGTCTCAGCCTAAACCAGTCTGAGGGATGTGATCAGAAAAACAGAAGAGCAGTCACATGGTTGATATCTCACAAAAAGTTTTCCTGTCCTTTTCTCCTTCAGCTTCATACTAGGAGGGGTGGGGAGGGCAGGTTTCATGATTCTTTACATTTTACAAATGAAACATTGATTCGTTCATTCAGTCAGTTGGTCAGGAAACACATATCAACCATCTCTTTATTCATGACTGGGCTCTGCGAATCCAGGAAACAAATCTTATTCTTGCCTTCAAAATAGTTCATAGTTGGACTGTGTTCTTTATTGTTTCCTGAAAGACAAAGTCTTGGGATTTTCTATTAAAAATGCAATCTAAATGCAGACAGATGTCTAAATGGTAAAAACTTTCAAGATCCTTTCCAACCATTAATTTTGTAAAATCATTTCCCCTTTCATGATCTGTACATAGAGATATGGGTTTTCCTATTCGTCATCAGTACCCACAAAGCCACCTGAAATCTGCTCAGGAATGCCTGATGTCATCACCTGCAAAAAATGTATTAGAGACTAGACTTTAGCAGAGAGAAATGGCAAGCCATATCTTTAAGTCTTTTTGAGGCACAAATGTAACTCAAAATGTTAAGAGTCTGTTAAAAAACAACAACAACAATGAATCAATTAGAGATAAAATTCTGTTGCATTAAGATAAATTCTCAGTGATGAATTCAATTAACCACATTTTATTCTGTGAATTCCTCCTTGGATCTTACCCCTGTGCCTAGCGCCATGTAGCAACAATTCATCTGGGTTAGATAGTGCTTTAAAGCAGACTTCTCCGTAAAGGGCTGTGGTGGTTTAGTCGCTAAGTCGTGTCCGACTCTTGTGACCCCATGGACTGTAGCCTGGCAGGCTCCTCTGTCCATGGAATTCTCCAGGCAAGAATACTGGACTGGGTTGCCATTTCCTTCTCCAGGGGGTCTTTCTGACCCAGGAATCAAACCCGGGTCTCCTGAATTGCAGGCAGATTCTTTACCGATTGAGCTACGAGGGAAAGGGCTAGGCCTTAAATATTTTTACTTGCAGGTCATATGATCTCTGTTCCAACTATTCAACTGTGCTGTTGTATGTTGCAAAAGCAGCCATGAATACATAAATGGGTAAGCATGGCTGTGTTTCAATAAAGCTTTGTTTACAAAAACCAATGGTGGGCCAGATTTGACCCATGGATCACAGAATGCCATCCCCTGCTTTAGAGTTTTTTCAAGTCACTTCACATTGTTGTCTCTTTGAGTCCTGAGAGTGGGCACAGGATATGTCATCTCCATTTTACAGGTAAGCCAGACAGCTGGGAGATGGTAAAGTGTCTGCCCATGGCCACATGGTAAGAGGTAGCAAACCCAGCCATCTCTGGGTTTTCTAATTCCAAATCTTGTGCACCATGAACACTGTACAATGCCCGTTACGCAAAAGAAAGATAGCTTTGCCCAAGATAAATCAGGCAGGACTGATTCTTAGTCTTGTTCTTTTGTTCCAACTGTCAAGAGAATGGAATTGATCATTTTTTCAATGCAATGCTTTTTATCATGTAGACAGAGCCATTGTGCAAGGAGCCTGGGTTTCTATTCCAGTTTTACTCAGGTAACTCAGAGGGCTGTGGCGAGATGCCAGAGCTCTCCGGGAATCAGTCATCCCGTAGGAGGATTCTACAGGTCCACAGTACCTGTGAGCAGGGATGTACTTATTTCATTTCCTTTTTGGAGCCCTGACTCTACCCTTACTGGTGGGTCAACAGCCACATGTATGTATGTGACATGGTGCTGTGCCTGCACACAGTAGGTCCTCAGTAAACATCTGAATGAACATCAGGGCAGGGACCTGAGGCATGGAAGAGACCAGAGTCTCACCTGGTGCTGCTGCTCCAGTTAATGTTCTAAGGCCTCTTTGGGATCATGGGCACCAGGGATCCCCCTCCCCATCATAAAGCTCTCTCTTACTCCCCACATCTACAGAGAAGGCAGGTATAGCCAATAGGACAAGGTGAAGATTGATGTTCTGACTATTGATTTGCTGAGTTCAAATGGATCCTGACCTGAAGAATGTGACAGAGAGGTCTAACTGCCTCTGGGGAGCCGAGGAAGCGCTCAGGCCAGACAGCATGTCTTTAGGCTTCGCTGGCTAATATCTGTGCCCTGGTTAGCAAGCCTCTGTTCATTTGCATGATCTTGTTATACTGGCCTGCTCCAACACTGCTCACTCACAGTGGTCAAAGTACATTTCCAAATATGACTGAGACTCATTTGGCCCTTTGTGGAGAGCTGTGGCAATCTGGGAATAAGCCAGTTTCTTGAACAGCTTGTTATACATGGGAGACACGCAAGAATTTCCAACAAGCTGCATATGGGTCTAGACTCTCCTGAAGGTGACTTAGGAATACTGCTTTAAAGATATGTGTGTGTGTGGCCTCATCCTGAAATTTAGAGCCGGAGTATCTTGTGAAGGGCATGTTGTCCTCTGAGCCCCACAAGACTTGTGTTGAGATGCAATGTTTTCAGGCCCAGAGATGAAACTGAGTGTGAGTCAGCACTTGGTGAGAAGGTCATGACCCTGGGCTGGGTTCTGAAGCCAAGGGACCCACTACCGTTTGTCATGTCACAAGCAGTGAAGGATGGCCGTTTGTGCATGAAGGACAAAAAAGCAAGACCTTGCCTTTAGGTGCCTGATGTTTACAAATGTAAATGGTGGAAGAAACTTGTTGGGAAGGAGGTGGGCTGGAAGAAGCTTTGCCGGATAGTCCATACCAGGAAGGAAAAAGCACAGGGAAACACAAGACCAGACTAACTGCTTTTGGATCCCTCTAACCCAGGTTCAGGAGAGGGTTGAGTCTTCTGCCAGGAGGTATGCCAGCAATTGTGACAAATAAGAATTTTCAGGAATCAGAGTGTCCTAACCTCAGAGAGAGGTGAGGGTGTGAGGCTAACAGAATTGCACCAGCATTAACCCCTTGGGGGATAAAAGACTGGTATCAGGCAAGAGAGGTTTCGGTGCATGAATCACTCAGTGCAGAGGCTACAGTGGGGTCCAAGGACAAGGCCATTCTGCAAACAGGTCACTATCAATGCATGACGAGCTAATGATGAGCTAAGTGTAAAACAAAAGCCAGTGTTTAGAAACTTTCATAGCAATTGACCAAAAAAAAAAAAAAAATTTCTGTTGAATCTGAATTTTCTTTTTAAAAGGAGGGCTTGTATTTTGTATTATCCTTTAAAATTTTATTTTTCTATTAATTTATTTTAAGTAGATTTCTGTGACAAATTGGAAATGAAAGAATACAGGTCTTTCATGAACAATAATTTGAGAAGCACCAAGTAGAGGGCAGTAGGGATTCCTCTACAGTAGGGGGTCAGAAGGTAGTCAGGATGAGGGAAGCTCAGTCATGGCTAGACATTCAAAGAAGGCTTCCTGGAGGAGGGATCAAGTTGGATTTTGGAGGATGGGTAAGATTTTGACAGATGAAGAGGGCCCTCAGGTCACTTCTACAGCTGTGAGGGAATACTCAAACTTCATTTGACTGTTTGTAGGTGGCTTTTAGTGCAAATACATTCTGTCCCAAGGGCTATACTTCACACAAATGTGAGTTCTTGGCATCGAGGGCTGAGCACTGTAATGGGAATCAGAGTCCTGGGTCCTGAGTTCTGGGTTGGGCTTTGATTCAATTTCCTCGTGCAACTGGAAAGGTCATTTAACCCCCCACTAGACTGTCAGAGCCATGAAGATGGGGTCCATCTCTGGAGAATGGTGCCTAGCTCAAGCCTGGCAGATGACAAGTTTCCAGCAAAATTTTTGATGAGTGAATGGGTGAGCAGGTTTCAGTTTTAACACCTGAAAAATGAGGCAGACTAGAAAAGGCTGGTGATTTTCAAACCATACAATGAGAAACTTTGCAAATATGCACTGGGGTCCAAGCTGCAACCTCAAGTCGCCACCCTTGAGTTCCTGTGGGGTTTCTTTCATATGAAGAAAGAATCCTACCGCTAAAGTAATTTTGGGAAATACTAGACAACATGTTTTTCAAGGCATATTCTGGTTCTGACATTTTCTTTTTCTAAGTGGATAAGAATGCAAATAATAGAGGCCATAAAATCACTGACTTAACCAATCACAACTGCACAAAAATAGATGCAGGAGATCCAAGGATATGCTAGAATATTTGGATTGGTAGGGCCTATGGCTTGCAGAGCTCTTAATATGAAACTCTTGGATTAGCTTCAAAAGAGGGACCCACTGACCCCCTAAAAATATATGTAAAATTTAATATGCCATAGAGTACCAGTTGAGAATGCTATGGTTGAAGCATAGCATTCAACCAAATGCATGAAGCAGGCATCTGGACAGTGGCTGACATAAAGAACCTTACAGAGTCTGGATACTACCATGGCTTAAGTGAGCCAAAATTTTATCCTTCGCATGTAAGAAGACGTCTAGAGGCAAACCACCCAAAGCTGGTGCCTTTGTTCAAAGAAGTCACTGAAATCCAGACCCCTTCTAGTGTGCAGCTGTTCCCTAATGGTTTCAAGACAGCTGCTCCATCTCTAGGCATCACATCCACTTTCCAAAAAAGGGAGAGGGAGGAAGTAAAAAATAGTGCCCATTGAGGCTTTTTTTTTTTTTAATATTTATTATTTTTGGCTGCATTGGGTCTTAGTTGCAGCATGTGGAATCTTTCATTGTGGTGCATGGGCTCCAGAGAGCCTGGGCTCAGGAGTTGCAGTGCGTGGGCTCAGTTGTAGCATATGGGATCCTAGTTCCGGGACCAGGGATCAAACCCCGTATTGGGAGGCAAACACTTAACCACTGGTCCACCAGGGAAGTCCTGAGACTATCTTTTTTTATTAGTGAAGTTATAGCTTTTCCAAAAGCTCCACCTAATAGACGTCCACTGCCACCTCGTGAACCAAGTGCTGTGGTGGCTATCTTGTCTGTGGTGGCTATCTTGTCTGTCAAGCCCAGGGAAAGCAAGTTTTGCAGCTGCGCAGCCAAAACTGGAATTCTACCAATTCCTACCAATAAGGAAAAACAGTGAAAGGCTAGGTTCAGGCAACTCTCGGCCTTTGCCACTACACGGGTGTGACTTTTTTTCCACATTGCCAAAAATGTCTTCAAGAAAGTAGTTTTGAAGAGAGTATAAAAGAAGGAAAGTAAGAGGTATGGTTTTTCAGGGAAGATGGAGGAAGACATGGGAGCAGGCAGAAGGCCGAGTGAGAGCTCTCCAACTCCCTGGAGGGGCAGAGAAGGGACAGCCACCGCCGCCTCCAGGTGTAGCACACGGACCCGCAAGTCCATGAACAGGGCTTCCACTCCTGTTCCTCTCCTCCCCGTGTCCCCACTAAGCGGGAGTAGCCCTGTGACACTGGCACAGTCAGGGGCCCAGGACTCAGCCCTGAGACTGGGGAGACCCTCCTTTCCCACTCCCTGTGGGAGCCTGGACCTCCCACCAGGAACCCCAACACTTAAACAGTGCTCCAGGCCCCCCACTATCTGGGATGAGAATAAACCAGGTGCTTCAGCCCTGTTCTTATAGCCTCCCCCACCCCCCACCTCACCTGCACCACCAGCACATTCCCTCCATCTTCCTCTTCCTCCCCGGAGGCCTGGCAAAGCCTCAGCAGAATGTGAGGACACTGGGCACCCTCTGCTCTCGGTTTCAGGCGCCGGAAACTGTCCAGAAGCCCCTGGGGTCTGTGTGGTCCCGGCCATGGCCCTGTGGTTTCCTTTCTGCAGCAACTGGAAGCTGGGGCGCGAGGACTCAATGGAGGATTTTTCGCAGCTCCCGAGACAGGACTACGAGGCCCTGAAGGAAAGGTGCCTGAGGGACGGCTGTCTCTTTGAGGACCAGAGCTTCCCGGCCGCCCTGCGCTCCATCGGCAGTGGGCCCCTGCTGCGGAAGCTGCCAAGCCGCCTGCAGTGGAGGCGGCCTCCGGTAAGGGGCCTCTGGACCCCACGCGCGCAGACCGTCTTCCCAGGGCTCGGGGGCTACTCACTGTCATTGATCCCCACGTGAAGGGTTCCAGGGAAGTCCCCATATTCCCATTTTCCAGAGAAAATTCAGGGTGATCCTGAAAGGGGTCTAAGCACTCCCTTATCTCCTGCCTTGTAGTATCCGGAACAGTCGCAGCCAGAAATATATCTCAATGTACTGCCTGGCTCCGTCTGACTGACCAATATCATCTATCAGAGAGGAAGTTTAATACTGCCCTCCCCAAATCTGGCTCATGAAACACCTAGGTGAAGAAGCTACTAATTTTTACAAAAGTCTTCTTCTCTTTGTGAAATGCATCAACAATTCCTTTAAAAAGCAACTTCTTAATGTGTTGAAAGGCAACCCAGCTCCCCCAAACTTGGTAAACAAGTTGAAGATGGCTGGTGAACAGAACGAAGTCACTCTGGGCTACAAATCTCTGTCCCCTATCAGCCAACCCCATCAGAGCCTGCAACCCCAGACTTACCAAGTCCCTCTGTGTGTAAATTCCCCAGTAAGCCTCCTACACTAGATGACAGCCAAGACTCTCCTTCTCCCAGAGAATCTAGGGAACTGCTGAGGTAGTGAGTCTATCATGCACCTGACCTTGTGGTGTGGTGCCCAGGTCTCCCGTTTGCTGCGAGACCTTGTGGAAGGGTGCCTAGGCAAAGACGGAGGGATTTAGGGTGTGCCGTGGAGCAGAGACCCTCCCCAACTCTCCCCTTGACCCCACCCCTACCTGCCTCTCAGCAAGGAAGCCAAAGAGGCCCGTTAGACTGGGGGTTGGGGGTGGGAAGGAGGAGTAGCAGGGAAAATAATGGAAATGAGAAGATCTCTAGGAAAAATGAGAACACCCTGGAAAACAGATGCTTCCATTTGTCACAGATACTCTAAGAAAAGTCATTTTAGGGGCAAGTGCTACTTCTCACTATCTACCCAGGGTTCTCTAGCACTCTGACTTAACACGAGCAGCAAGAAGGAATGAGAAATACAGTGGGCAGAACCCTGAAATAGCCCTGATTTCACATATATTCTGTATCTATGTGCCCAGAAGTCTAGTTCGGGAACATGGGAAACTATGGTCACTGTAGCTCCAGGGGCTTCTTTGTTCTCCACCAGAAAGACATTTCTGTCTGTTCCTGTAGGAGCTGCACAGCAACCCCCTTTTCTATTCTGCCAAGGCCAAACGGCTGGATCTGTGCCAGGGATTGGTAGGTAAGTCCACACAGCCCTGAGACACACCTGGCACCTGTCAGCCCAGCCCAGCCAAGGCAGAGTGGGGTGGGGAGGAGGGGGTTCGAGAGATCCCAAGAGAGGAAGTGGCCACCCTGAGCTCCATCTTGACATGCTGTCGTTTGCTGGGAGAACGATCACAACTGGTCCTCTGAGGATGCATGGGAATGCCACACCTTGCCTAATAATCTTCCTCCTTAACCAGTTTCCAGGTCTGGGTTTCGTCTTGGGAAAATGGACTCACTCTACCATAGTTCCTGTAATGAGTCCTTCTTGGCATACCAGTCACTAGATGCTTTAGAATCTGAGCAGACCGATCCTCAACCCAACTTCCTTTTTAGAGGAAGAAGAAAAACCTTTGGCCATGAAGGAAAGCACATGTGTAGTCATACCCATTTCACAGACAGAGAAATGGAGTCCAGAAGGGTTGACGTTTTCTCAGAAGTGCATAAATCAGTTACAGAAGCAGGATTTAGAAAAGTTTGGTTGGGTTTGGGTCCCAGTTCCTGATGTCGGGGCATATGGGAAGCTCAAAGCTAGTCTAGGAATATGGTTCAGTTCTTGGTGTCAAGTCTGATTTCCAGACGATGTTCCCTAGCCCCTGATGTGCTCACTCACCATCTTTTTCTCTGATACAGAATTCCCTTCTCTTAAACTAGGCCACAAGTCCAGAGAGGATAGCAACTGGGACCAGGCATTTCTTGCCTGCAGTTAGCCCGCAGTAGATTCACGTGGACACCGGTAGCTTGTGCAGGCCTGTACAGTACATCCCTGCAGACACTTGTGATCTTCGCATGTGTGTCCAGCAGATTCATGTGGATACCGTGTACTCTCTGGCTTAGGTGACTGCTGGTTCTTGGCGGCTTTACAAGCTCTGAGTTTGCACCAGGACATCCTGAGTCGCGTTGTTCCCCTGAATCAGAGTTTCACGGAGAGGTATGCTGGCATCTTCCAGTTCTGGGTGAGTGTCCTCTGGGTGCCCCAGCCTGTAGGAGGCCATAGGAAAGAGGGTTCTGGAAGAGTCATATCTCTGCTCCCTGGGCTAACCATCCTCCATGGTCTTCTCTCCTTCCAGTTCTGGCACTTTGGAAAGTGGGTTCCGGTCGTGGTGGATGACCGACTACCTGTGAATGAAGCTGGCCAGCTGGTGTTTGTCTCTTCCACCTACAAGAACTTGTTCTGGGGAGCTCTTCTGGAAAAGGCCTATGCTAAGTAAGACAACCGTACAAACTTTCCCCTTTCCTTCCTGGCCCTTCCCTCCTCCTCTGTCTCTGTCTCTCTCTCATCAACATTGAGGGAGGGCAAGAGGAGGCAGGGGAAGTTTATCAAGTGAGATACTGAGGCATAGCTCAGCAAATATAGAAGTGACACATCCAGGGTCTCTTATGTAAGGGTCACCCCATCAGAACAACCTTTCTGGAGTCTTACCTTTCCCTGATGGATGGACTTGTGCAGTAGGGATAGAAACTGAGTATGTATTTCTTTTATGCCCCTGGGATGGGAGGAAGGGATAGCAGACACATGCCCTGGGAATAACCAAGCAGGGGGTTCTTTAGACTTGTTTGGACTGTCCTGTCTACAGTAGAAACACCCTTCCTTCTCTCACATCTCTTCTTTCCCTGGGCAGGCTCTCTGGCTCCTATGAAGACTTGCAGCGTGGACAGGTGTCTGAAGCCCTTGTGGACTTCACCGGAGGTGTGACAATGACCATCAACCTGGCAGAAGCCCCTGACAACCTCTGGGACGTCCTAACCCGAGCCACCTACAGCAGAACCCTGATTGGCTGCCAGACCCACTGCGGGGTGAGACTGGGCTGTGCCCTGGCAGGACAGCCTCCTCTCCCGCTCCCCTTCCCTTCACCCACCAGCTGCTGCTCTTGCCTCAACGTATGCCCCCGGACTCCCCCAACTGCAGCACCCAGAGTCCTGACGTTCAAAACTAAATGAGCAGAGCTGAGCCCCCGGGGCAGGCAAGAACCCCGTAGAATACAGATGGTGTGCAGAGAAGGGAGCTAACATTTCTTGAGTGTCAACTACATGCAAGGCAGTTTACCAGCTCTGCTAGCTATCACTGTCTAATTTCATAACAAACAAGAACCCGGAACTGGAGTAGGAAGTCCTCAGTTTAGCCCTGCCTCCACTAATGACCATCGTGTTGCCTCACATGACTTAGCAGCTCTGAGTTGAGTTGCCCTCTGGAAAGCAGGGTGCTAATCACTGCAGAACGGCACCCTGACTTCTTCAAAGGCTCAAATGAGGCTGTGGGTGCTAAAGAGTTTTGAAAACTGTAGGGAAAGACCACATAGGTCTCTCCCAACCCTCCCCATAAACCCTTGCTCCAGCCAACAGGTCCCCCTGACTTCCAGGTTAGCTGTACCCCACAGAGCACTGACAGGAGTTCTCTGTCTCTGCAGAATGAGCGGGTGCTGGAGAATGGGCTGGTGGACGGCCATGCCTATACACTCACAGGCATCTGGAAGGTGAGTGGAACCCAGCTCCTCTGTCTCCCTTCCGCCTCTCCCTTCTCTCCAGTGCTTCTTCCCAATGCCTTACCTCATTTTGGTGAATGTTACTATCTGTGCCCAGTCTAGGGGTTAGTTCTCCGGTGGGCCTGCCGAAGCAGGTGGTGGGCTCCCCAGACCTCTGTGCTACTCTTCTCGGGTGAAATGGTGGGTTCAGGCTTTGCTGCCTCCAAGTATCATCCCAGCCTCTCTTGCCATGGGGCAGCCCCGGCCAATCGGCCATCCAACCCTGATGGCTCAGTGGGTAAAAGAATCTGCCTGCAATGCAGAAGACATAGGAGCTGTGGGTTCGATCCCTGAGTTGGGAAGATCCCCTGGAGAAGGAAATGGCAACCCACTCCAGTATTCTTGTCTGGAAAATCCCATGGACAGAGGAGCCTCATGGGCTACAGTCCATGGGATTGCAAAGAGTCAGATATGAGTGAGTGACCAAGCATACACACAGCCCTCTTATGTCTCATAACCATTTCTTGAACTTCACTTTGCCCTGGGCTGCTAAATGATAACTTTTCTATCTGAGGTTTGCCTTCAAATTCCTGCTTCTTTCCCACATGCTCCTTTTCAACAATCTTCCAGTTTCCTTCCATTGCCCTCTACCTTTTGAGCTTTATTAAACATTGAGAGGAAGATGAACCAGACAGGGACCCTACCTACAAAGAGCTTACCATCAAGTATGGAGACAAATCATATTTGAAATCTATAGAGAAGCAAAGTAGAAGCTAAAAGAAGGAAGCAATGATGAAAGTCTTCTGGGGTTTAGAAGTAGGAGAGAAAACATTTATCTGGTTGGGTTGGAGGGAAATCAGAAAAGGCTTTATAGGGTAGGTGGCCTTGAGTTGGCCCTAAAAGATGGGTAGATTTGTGTCAGGGGAGAAGGGCTTTCCTAATGGAGGGAGCAGCAGGAGCAGAGCATGGAGATAAGGAATCAGCAGGTTGAATATTCGAGAACTTCTGTTATTCTATAGAGGATGTGACTTCCCCAAAGTTCTCCAATTCCCTTTAACTCTGGTTCAGATTTTTTCAACTCCATTCATACCCGACTTCTATCTCTTAGGTCTCCACCAATCATATTTGGTGTGTCAAGAACTTTTTCATATTTATATAACAAAATTTATACTTTAAAATATTTATTTTTATGATTTTATATTTATTTAACAAAATTTAGCACTTAGTGTGTGATACTGTCTTAACTGCTTTACCAGTGTTAAACTCAATGCTCATGACAGTCCTATGAGTAGGTACATTAGTAAGAAATCGGGAGATGTAAAGCAAGAGAAACGTATTTTTCACAATGTTTTCTAAAGCCAGATGTCTGAAATCCAGGTGTCCTTAGTACCATCTTCCCTCTGATGCTTGGGGAGAATCCTTCTGTACTTCCTCCCACTCAGGGTGGCTCCAGCTTTCCCTAACTTCAAATGCAGAGCTCCAGTCTTTGCCTCCATCTCCACATGCCCTTCTCCTCTGTCTTTCCCTTTCTCTTCTGTAAGGACATTTGTCATTGAATTTAGGACCCACACTAATCCAGGGTGATTTCATCTCAAAATCCTTAACTGAATTATATCTGAGAAGACCCTTTTTACAAATTAGATCACATTGACAGATTCTCAGTAGACATATCTTTGAATGTTCAACTCATGCAATAGATGTGACATTAACTTCATTTCACAGATCAGGAAACAGACACAGAGAGGTTAAGTAACTTGTCTTAGGTCTCACAGTGAGTAAAACAGAAGAGCCATTTTCTCCTCTGCCAACTCCTAGGGCCTTTGGTGCTTCATTTCAAGGTCTCAGCTGCAGGCATGAATCTCACCCAGGTATCTGCAGCATTTGCTGTTGGCCCTCAGCCCAGCCACCTGAATTGTTCCTCATTTTGTGTAGGTGACCACCAGACATGGACCTGAGTATCTCGTCAGGCTGCGGAACCCCTGGGGAAAGATAGAGTGGAGAGGAGACTGGAGTGACAGGTGAATGTCTGAGACTGGCTGGGAGGGGTGAGGATGGGGTAGGTGAAGGCTGCAGAGAAGTTTGTTGTTGGCACACGAATTCCAGTGCATGCTTTTGGTCTCAGGTTGAATCAGGAAAGCTTTTAGACTGTGTGGTTCAATCCCTCATGTTTATAATTATTATTATTTTTAATTGAATAATAGTTGACTTACAATGTTGTGTTAGTTTCGGGTGTACCACAAAGTGATTTACACAGACACACACACATACATATACAATGCTTAAATATACAGACCAATCTGCTTGTAATGCAGGAGACCCAGGTTTGATCTCTGGGTGGAGAAGATCCCCTGGAGAAGGGCATGGCTACCTGCTCCAGTATTCTTGCCTGGAGAATCCCATGGATAAAGGAGCCTGGCAGGCTATAGTCCATAGGGTTGCAAAGAGTCAGACACAACTTAACGACTAACACTTTCACTTTCACTTAATTCACTATAATAATAAAAGTTAATATTTATTGAGAGCTTGCCAGCATTGTGCTAAACCTTTTGAATTTTTATCACTTCATTGAGTCCTCCAAACAACAGTATTATAAGGTAGGTGATTTCATCCCCATTTACTTATGAAGAAACTGATGCTTCAGTTCAGTTCAGTCACTCAGCTGTGTCTGACTCTGAGATCCCATGGACTGCAGCACACCAGGCTTCCCTGTCCATCACCAACTCCTGGAGCTTGCTCAAACTCATGTCCATTGAGTTGGTGATGCCATCCAACCATCACATCCTCTGCCATCCCCTTCTCTTACTCTCAATCTTTCCCAGAGTCAGGGTCTTATCGAATGAGTTGGCTCTTTGCATCAGGTGGCCAAAGGATTGGAGCTTCAGCTTCTGCTTCAGTCCTTCCAATGAATATTCAGGGTTGATTTCCTTTAGGACTGACTGGTTTGATGAAGTGAATTCTTTAAGGTCTCACAGCATGACTCAAGCAAGGTCTTTGGCATCTAGTCCAGTGCTCTTTCTAGTCAGTGTACACTTGGACTTGTTGAGTCAGGGTCAGACAGATCAGGATTGGCCCCTACACTCTAATTACATTTAATGACCTCTGGGCATTCTGATTAGATGCCTACCTTTTGATTGTTTCTGCCTAAAATCAACCCTAAAGGTATGTGCGCTTTACAGGCTACAGGCTGGCATAAGGCACAGGCAGAAAGGCAGACCAAGTGTTATAGTCCTTCCCCCTCTGGCAATGAAGGTTTATAATACTTAACTCTACATATCACTTGGGGGCTTTCTTGATAGCTCAGTTGGTAAAGAATCCGCCTGCAGGAGACCCCGGTTCGATTCCTGGGTCAGGAAGATCCACTCGAGAAGGGATAGGCTACCTACTCCAGTATTCTTGGGCTTCTGTTTTGGCTCAGCTGGTTAAGAATCTGCCTGCAATGCAGGAGACCTGAGTTGGATCCCTGGGTTGGATCCCTGGGTTGAAGATCCCCTGGAGAAGGGAAAGCCTACCCACTCCAGTATTCTGGCCTGGAGAATTCCATGGAGTGTACAGTCCATGGGGTAGCAAAAAGTCAGACACAACTGAGTGACTTTCACTTTCACATATCACTTGAGAGTACAGAAACATTTTCAAATGTGCATTATCACTGAATCATTTTTATGGATGAAAAATTGAAGGCTCAGAAAAATAAGTGGAATTTTACTCCTGATAGGATGTACTGCACTCTATTTATTATATTTTAATAAAGAGAATTGTCAGAGGGACTGGGTCTATGTGGAAAAATGGCATCCAAAGATATATATAAATTTTAAAGTGTTACAGAAATATAGCATCATAATGTTGTTGCTAGTGGTTTGTTTAGGAAAACAAGTACTTGTTTTGAGAAAAAATGATGAGTTAAATTAACTTTGTTAGCTGTGTGATCTTAAGCAACCTTCTTTGAGCCAGAAGTGTGATAAGGTTTAAATAAAATGATGGACTTTATTCCATAGTGTCTAATCTGCAGTTAGTCTCATCCAAAGTGGTTTTCATTTTAAATAAATATTTTTTAAATCTAGAGATACCATTTGAGAATATCTTTCACTTCTTTTTTCATTATGTCCATAGTTCCCTTTACATCTTTGAGAACATGGAGCATATTTATAATAGGAGTTTTAATGTCCTTATTGGCTAGTTCAATCATATTTCTCTTATTTCTAGGTCAGTTTTTATTCCTGGTCACGGATCACATTTTCTGCTTCTTCATATACCTAGTAATTTTTTATTAGATGCTGGACATTGTAAATTTAGTTGGTCAGGGATTAAAATGATACTTTGAAGTTTTCTTTTAGGACAGATCTAGGAAAAACTTTATTGAGGGGATAATTTGACCCCACTACTAAGGTGTAGAATCTTTGGGTTCTTTACTAAAGACCCCATGTATTCTGTAAGGTCTTTTAACCCTGGCTGGTGGGAATTCAAATGATTTCCAACCTGGTATCAACTCTGGGAATTGTTCTCAGTATAATCCAGTCTTGTGGGGTTTCATTTCATGTATGCAGATTTTATTTTAGCCAAAGACTCAAGGGACCCCCTATGAAGTTCTCTGGAGCTCCTTCCTTAAGTAGCCCTCTTCTCTTGGGCACTGTTTCCAGCAAATTCTAGCTGCCTTGTCCTCCCTGAACTTCAGACTCTGTCTCTTCCACTTAGCAAGACTGCCAGGCTCTTTCGGGGTCCACGTCTCTGCATCACTGTCTGGGGAATTAGTTTCAGGCAGGAGTCTAGTCAGTGTCAGGGCTCACTTCATTTGTCTCCCTCCTCTTGGGGCCACAGTCCTGTGCTGCCTGCTGTCTGTATCCAAAAATGATTATTTCATGTATTTTGTCCCATTTTTAGCTGTTTATAGTGGGAAAGTGATACATGAAAGCCTTACTCTTTTATGGTCAGAAATAAAGTCCAAAATGATGAGTTATGAAAAAAAGAAATAGCAATATAGATTCCAGTGGTAGTTCTGACATTTAATAACTTTGTGGCTTCAAGCAAGTGACCTGATCTCTTTTAACCTCAATTTCCTTATCTCTAAAAATGACAGTGGGGCTTCTCAGGTGGCACTAGTGGTAAAGAACCCATTGGCCAGTGCAGGAGACATAAGAAACATGGGTTCGATTCTGGGTTGGGAAAATCCCCTGGAGGAGGGCATGGCAACCCACTCCAGTATTCTTGCCTGGAGAATCCCATGGACAGAGGAGCCTGGAGGGCTACAGTTCATAGAGACACAAAGGAGTCGGTCACAACTGAAGTGACTTAGCACACACACACAAAAATGACAATAAAAATCGCTAGTTTGTAAAGTTGTTGTTATCCTTAAATAAAATAAAACATGTCAAGAGCCTAGTCCAGAGCTTGGCTCAGAGTAAGTGATGTGTCTAGACTGAGCTACTAAGCCCATTATAGAGCATTTACTGAAGAATTTCTTGCATGACCTTTGTAATCCATTCCTCCCCCATGAAAACATTTCTCTTCTGTTTTCAGCTCAAGTATGTGGGATCTACTGAGCCCCAAGGAGAAGATTCTGCTGCTGAGAAAAGATGATGATGGAGAATTCTGGTATTTGACACAGGGACTCAGGACACACACCCTGGCTTACATTAGGACATCCATTCAGCAGACATTTACAGGGTGCCTCATATATGCCAGGCATTTCTTTTAGGAGATCAAGAAGACCCTTTAGCAGCTCACAGCCTAGCAGGGCAATCCAACATCCACAGTCTCTGTGATAAGAGCAGAGACCTATGGCATGGAGCTCAGTGGGTGCTCAGAGCAGAGCGTGGGGGTGGGCACCACCTCCTCTCTGACTGCTGTTTCTTGCCAAACTATAAGTTACTGCACCTGTGCCCTCCAGAGCAAAGCAGTACTACCCCACCCACCCCAAAGCCTCTCACCTCTTTTTATGAAAGGCCACCAGACGTCCTGAGCTGATGCTGCTTCTGGGTGTCTGACATGAGACCCACCTGTTCCTCGTTTCCTCTGCATTTCACCCTTACTATTAACTTCCAACTGGTCCCACGGGTCCCTCTTCTCCCCTTACCAATCCTTTTCAGACTTATTCTTAAAGAGGTCATTGAACTCAAGAGCCCTGAAAATACTATTACTTTCCTGTTACAGACAGTAAACTGGTTCAGGTGGCATGCTTTGGGCCATAACGTTAGCCTACATGAGCGAAGAATTTTTTTTATCAGTAGATGACTAGGAACAGATATGTGTAATTCTCACTGAACATGTATAAATCAATGGACAGCTATGAATACCCCAATTCTGCTTTGTCACCGCCATCAGTGGCACAGGATCATTGCCCTCAGGCAGCTGTTGTTGGAGGCTGCTTTCAGCCACAGAGTGGGGTTTCTCCGTAGCACCACTTCTGGTGGTGGACCCTCACATTGCTCCAGCCAGCCACACTCTCCTGGGTCAGCATGAGGGCGTGGAGGATGGGGCCCTGGGTCTGGAGAGGGTTGGGTGCCTGGTCCTTAGTTGCAGCTTCCCTCTGGTCCTGATTACTGTCATCTCCTTCATCCTTTGCACAGGATGTCGCTGGGGGACTTTAAAGCACATTTCATGCTTCTGGTCATCTGTAAACTGAGCCCAGGCCTGCTGACTCAGGAGGTGGGCCAGAAGTGGTCGTACACTATGCTGGAGGGGAGATGGGAGAATGGGAGCACTGCTGGTGGTCCGATGAAGTCGCCCCGAGGTGAGTCTGTATGTGGAAGCCAGAGGCTTTCATGTCTAAAGTGGCAGTTTCTCCAGGCAAAGGTGGGGCTGCGGGCAGAGCTGTTGCCCGGGGCACCTGGCTGAGGAGGTAGCGGGCTGTGCTGGCCGAGCTGTGTGTGCTGGCCCTGAGCCGTGTCCAGCGGGAAGATGGGACACCTTTGTCCTAATTTGCACAGAGGCATAGAACTCTCAGTCAAGCTGCCCATCTGTTGGGGTTGCAACTTTCTAGAGGGTGGGTTCTCTTTCCCAACCAGCCCCAGAGGCCACGGGTGCATGTGAATAATAGAAAAGTTACATCTTTCTGTGGTTTTCGGACAAGGCCTTTGATATGCTGAAGTAACAACCCGGTAACAGGCAGGAATGAAATGAGTATTTATATTGTATGTATCAGGCCCTCTTTACTTAGAGTTTGGTAGAGAAACAAAGTGAAGGATTCCCAGGTCATCAAGTACACGAGATAAACATATATACATTCTCCAAGTGCAGTGGTTTGGGGACTGCATTCCTTTCTCCACAGTGGAAGTACTTAGCCATCTCCACGGTAGGAAAGATTAGAGGGGCAGAATCTCAGCAAGGTCACAGTGGTCTTAGCTCTGACTTTCTCTCCCCTGCAGTGTCCCCCCAAAGGCTGAAGCTGCCCATAAGCTAAGACTTGGTCCTCGTTAAAGTGCAGCTGCCCTGGTACCACGGGCATCTTCTCTCCAGTTAGTTAACACAGTCACCAACCCAGGCAGTGAACATACAGGACACAAAGTCTGTGCCAGGCAGTGTGCTGGGCCAAAGCTATTAATACATGGAGAGTAACCTTTGGTCTGTGTGTCCACAAAAGAACCCGAGGTGGAGGAGGTGGGTGGGAGAGGGACAGAGCTATGGTGGAAGAGGCCCCGGCTCTGTCCAGGTGGCCCTGGAGTGGGAATCCTGGGCAGGCGCCCGGGATCTGTGCCCCTCCCTGTGGTTTGGCGAGCAGGATGCCAGGGAAACCTGTCTCACTTTGCTGTGTTTTTCCCCAGGCACATTTTGGAAGAATCCGCAGTTCCTGCTGTCGGTCTGGAGGCCCCAGGAGGGCAGGAGGTCCCAGATGCTCTGCAGCGTGCTGGTGTCCCTGCTCCAGAAGCCTAGACATAGGCACCGCAACCGGAAGCCTCACCTCGCCATCGGCTTCTACCTCTTCAGGGTCAGTAGGCCTCTCGTGGGGTCTTATCCTTTCCTCCTGTTCCCTGTCCTCTTTACCATCTGTCTCTGTCTGCACCTCCTTCTTTGTCCACCATGGGTGCAAATCCTGTCTCTGTCCCTTGGGAACGTGTGATCTAAAACAAGCCACCTCCTTGCATTTGAACATCAATTTCTCCTTCTGTAAAATGGGGACAGTGATAATTATGCAAAGGGTGGAACAGAAGAAGATCCTGTGGATAGTGCTTATCATTGTACCTGGCACACAGTTGATACAGTTAATTCTGGTTCCCTTTGCCCCCCGCCAAGCCAAGCTTACCTTGCCTCACCCTTTTCCAGAATTTCTAATGATGGATTACAGTGTCACTGACTAGAACAGCAAGTCTTCTGGGAAGGGCAGTGGCCTCTGGGTAGAGTCTTCTTGTAAATCAGCCTCTATTAGAATTTGTGCTTATGAAAGAGCTGGATTCACCACCTAATGAGGCTTCTTTTTTTTTGTTTTTCAGATGACCCAGGTGAGTTGCACACTTGCCCGCTGGCCCTGGTTGGGAGTGATGTCCCTCGTGGCCGGTGTCACTGTGACTGCAGGAGCCTTATGTAAGGAGCTCTGGAAAGGGCTGGCAATAATGCCAACTGCCTGTGTGTGCAAGCACAGAACATCTGCTGTTCTTTTTTATCCAAGAACCCCCTAAAGTCCCTATGCCTCCGTAGAGAGGTCTGAGGCTGATGCAGAACCAATAAATTTTAGAATTTATTAAATCTCTACATAAACACCTAGGGCAAATATTGCAGACTGTCACAGCAGAGGAAGAATGATAAATCACAATCTTGCCTGAGTTATGAAGCCCATAATAAAATAGATCTATAACAGAGGGGACAACAGGAGACCATACAGCCCACCGCCTAGGAAACAGGGACAAAGGCTTGGGAAAACAAAACAGAAAACACAGGCAGGGGACAAGGATAGCTCTGTGTTTCAGCTGCAGTGGCAGCCTAGAGGGATCAGTTAAGAAGTCCTGAGCTATCCTGGCCTCTGACGGGTGGCAGCTATTATTTTGTTTCCCAAAGAAAACAGGAGTGAAAAACTTAATTTTCTCAGATTAGACTGATTAGAGTAAAAGGATTTTTATAAAGAAACCATTTTGCATTGGGTGTCTTGGTTCGGTTTGGGCTTTTTTCTTTTCTTCTCTCCCGAGGGAATACTGAGTGCTTCCAAAGTTACCTATTAATTTAAAAAGAAACAGTTATTTATATCAAGCCTATTCCTAAATAGAATTTAGGTCAACCTACAATAAAAGGTGTAAACAGAGCAAAACCATGAACCAGTTATAGAATTCAACTGGCGAGAAAACAGTTATAAATGGACAAGGGAGAAGGAAGCAATTGATTCTACCAGGAACACTCCACATAGGACAGTTACTACAACTGGTTGTAAAAGTGAGTTCTGAGATTCCTGGAAACCAGGGCAAAGACAGCAATGGGCTGATTCTCTAGTTCTCATTGTCTCCGTAAGAAAGCAAGCATGACCAGGAGATACATTTTGTTTCCCCAGCCCTGAGTGGAATCTGGGAAATGTCTTCATGTGGTAGGTAGTGTCTTTATCAGCAAATGTAGGCATCCCCATATGGACCACCCCTCCCTCCATAGCCCTGCATGAGAGCCAAGGGAAGAGGAAGTGAGAGAGAAAAATAGGGCCAGAGGGGGAAGTAAAAGAGGGAGGGAGAGAGAAAGAGAGAATGAAAATATGTTGTAAAAACAAAACACAAACCAGACCTCTGGTTGGGTCTTCTGGATTTTGGCCAGTCCTCTTTCCCTTTTATGAGGCTGTATTCCCTGAGATAGTGTGGAATGTCCAAGTGATCAGTATGGAGGGAGATGGCTGGTGGTATGTGTATACCTGTGACCATAACCATGTCATAATCAACCTTGAAACTGTAGCGCATGCCTAGAGGCAGCATCAGGAAGGATCTAGAATTGATTGGGCAATGGGGCTCAGCTGCTCTGAATTCCTTTCCTGGCGGAGACTCTTACCTGCTGGGTAACTGTGTGCAGATGACCTAACTTATCTGAGCCTCAGACCCTCAACTGTAATGTGGATGTGTAGACACAGTGACATTCCTCACCTCATTCTATGCATGATGTTGTTTTAACACTAAGTCAAATCAAATGACCTATGTATTCAGCCTCATGGAAGGTTCCAGCAGAGGTACCTACTCAGCACATGTTCTGGTGTTTTCTCTCCACTCCTCACCCCTCCACGGGGGCAGGTGGCATTTGGCAAAAATCAGAGGCCACTTTAGTCCTGGCTGCTGGACAAGGTGTCCAGGCCTGACCACAAGTCCTGGGTGATCACCTCAACTGTTTCCCTCTGTCCTCCATTTACAGAGCTTTGAAGCCCATAAGAAACTGTCCTCTGAGTTCTTCTGGAAAAATGCTTCCCTGAGTTGCCCTGCGACGTTTCTCACAGAGAAGGAAGTGAGCCAGGAACTGTGGCTGGAGCCAGGGAAGTACGTGATCGTGCCCTGCACATCTGAGGCCCGCCAGGAGTCTGAGTTCGTCCTCAGAGTCTTCTCCAGGAAGCACATCTTTTAGTAAGGGCCAGGCCTCTCCCAGACATTGGGGTCCACTTGGGCCAAGGGAGGGAGAATAAGTGGAAAATGGTGGAGGACGGGGTCTCTGTGACCACACGGAAGAGAGACAGGGCGAGTCCGAGAGCAGGACGGCTCTCTGCATGGAGACACTTTCACTTCTTCCTTCCTACTCTCCTAACAAATGAACACTCTGCTAGAGAAAAAGCTAGAACAGGCCTGGGCCCTGCCCTCCAGGAGCTCAAAGTCTGGAAAGGACATAGATATGTGAGCAGTTATTTATGTTGCTCTTCATCTGGGGCAAGTGTTTATTTGCCCAGGGTGTTAGGAGAACATCAAGGAGGAGTATCTGAGCCAACTTTCCATGGTCCTGGGGGAAGCAGGGGTGGCTTCATGGAGGTGGTGATTCCTACAGGAGGCACGGGGATTGTTTAGATGAGGGAGGCTGTCATCAACCATCGGGCTCAGACAATTCTATATACATACACCCCAGCCAAACTTATAACAGGCTTACCTTAGGTTTAGTTTCGGACCACTGCAATAAAGCAAATACTTCATTAAAGAGAGTCACAGGGGTTTTTGGTTTTCCAGTGCATATAAAAATTACGTTTACTCTGTACTGTAGTATTGTGCAATAGCTTTGTGTCAAAAAAAAACCCCAATGTGCATACCTTAAGTAAAAAATACTTGATTGCTAAAAAATGGCAAGTATTGTGAGCATTCAATGAGTTAAAATCTTTTTGCAATAGTAACACTGATCACAGATCACCATAACAAACATAACAATGATGAAAAGCTTGAAATATTGTGAGAATTACCAAAATGTGACAGAGACACGCAGTGAGCAAATACTGTTGGAAAAATGGCGCCCGTAGACTTGCCCGACACAGGGTGGCTGCCAACCTTTAATCTGTGAAAAATACAATTAAGCGAAGCACAGTGAAATGAGGTAGGCCTGTATTTTGCCAAGGATTGTTTTGACATGACTGCCCTTCAGTACTTAGGACCCAGTTCTTCTTCCTTCATGTTTTGGGTGTAGATAGTTTAACTTGGTCCTGGGTCTCACTGCCTTGTGAGACTTCTGAGTCTTAATGTGCGTGTGGAAGTAGCTAGATGAGCGCAGGGGGAGGAAAGGGCACATGGAGTGGGGGTGGAGGGCTCATCCCGAGCAAATGCAGGGGGTGAGAGCGCAGGGCAGGTGGAGAAGTACAGCTGAGTGCTGAGCCGTGTGCCAGACTGCACACTTCAAGGGCAGGTGGGGCATGAGGTGGAGCCGGGCAAAGACCGCATGGTGCATTAGCTAAGAAACTGGGAAGATGAGGGAGGGTGTTGGCCAAAAGGTTCCCAAGGCTATCTCCAAGAAGTAAGTCTGTCTTTTCTCCCTTCTCAGTGAAATTGGCAGCAATTCCAGTGTCATCTTCTCTAAGGTGAGTTTTCAGGTGGATTTCCACGTGACCGGATCGTTCACAAAGCCAGGGGGGTAGGTTTCTCCCCTCATATTTAGGGTTTAGGGGGACGAGGTCCACAGATCCTGCAGGCCCTACTCTGGCACATGTGTGCGTGCTCAGTTGCTTCAGTTATGTCCGATTCTTTGGACCCTATGGACTGCAGCCTCTGTCCATGGAATTCTCCAGGCAGGAATACTGTAGTGGGCTGCCATTTCCTCCTCCAGGTGATCTTCCCAACCCAGGGATCGAACTGGAGTCGCCTTGTCTCCTGCATTGCAGGCAGATTCTTTACCGCTGAGCCACTGGGGAAGCCCTCTATGGCACATATATTGTGTTATCTATCATGCCCTAAAAGTCCTCAGATTCTGCTGTTTTTGTACCAGGAGAACTGCCCTTCTGATCAGGTCCTTGGTCTTGAAGGCCCAGAGCCCTTGTGTGTGAGTTACACATCCATGCTCTTATTCCTCTCTACCTGGTATTTCTTCTGCCCCTTTCACAGTTTGCTACTTCCCCCAAGTCACTGAGGGAGAGAGACAAGGGATGTGTGTGAAGGCTATGGTAGAAAATTCAAAGTGGTGCTCGAGGTCAAATTTATAGATTTCAGAGGCCTGGGGGCCATGACCCATTAGTGTATGCATGAGAGTCCATTTGTCCAGGGAATGACCTTGTCCTTCTGTATGTCTGTTTCTATAGGAAATCATAGACCAAAGTGAAGGGAAGGATGAATTCTTCACCAAACTCTTTGAAAAGGTAAGTTGACCAGGGGAGGTAACGAGGAGCAGCGGACGCTGTGGCGCCTCTAATTTCAAGAAGAATGGGTTTGTCGCTGCTTGATCCTGTGTATAAGTTGTGATTTAAGGCTTCCTAGTCCCCAGATAGCCACTTTCCAGGAAAGCCCGCAAGTTTTTAGACAAATGAGTAGAGCCATTGTTTTCAGAAGCCTCTTATAAAATGCATATCTGCTCTTGGAAGCTACCTTGATTTGCTGTGGGAGAAACAACTTCAATTTTCAATCCCTAAAAACATGGAATATGGCAGGGGTGAGACTCAGTGTGGGAGGGGAGGGTGGAGCGTGGCCATGAGGAGCCCTGGGGTGTCTGGAGGAAGGAAACCCAGGGAGAAAGATCCCGTGGGTGGTCCCCTGTGGGGGTTGGGACTGGTAAGAGGCACTGGAGAAAAGGAAGGCTACCCAGCTGGTGGCCTTTCAGGTTCTTTCTTTGGACTGACCCAGGTCTGAGCACCAGCAGAAAGCCACCCCATTCTTAATTTGTAGGACAGTAAACCCAGTTAGGAACAGGGCAGGAAATCTGGGTCTGACATCAGAGATGTCATTAAAACTGGAAGAATATGAACTTCCTACGTTAGTAACTCTCCTGATTTAATTCACAAGTTGCCTGCTTTCCCATCTTTTCTCATTTTCACACTGGCATTTGCTTAGTGTAGTCAGAGAGGCTACATCAAAATCTTCTTTGGATTGTTTTGAAGAATTTTCCTCCATGCCAGGGGTTTCCAAACATTTTCTGCTGCAGTCCTTTTATCAAATGGAATCTCATAGAGAATCCTACAATATATAAAACAGATAAATATAAAGGTATCATATCCATTTTATAAGTTCAAATTTATGGTACTTACATTTCATTAATGTTTTAAAGTCAAATGTCCATGTAAAAAGTAGCTTCTGATGAAGTCTAGAATGGAAATCTGGACTCTTGGCTAAGGATAGTTAAATAAGAATAAAATTGAAACTCAATTGCTATATTTTTGTAGCATCTCTATAGAACCCAGTTTGAGAAACACCTTATTAGTCTACCTCTTAAGAGTCCTGCCCTGCTGGGGCACTCTGAATTTGACACCCAGTTAAACTGTTGTTGAAGTTCTTATGAAATTTTGGATTTAATTATGTGTCTAGTCAAGTCCTTATGTATAAGAAAACAGTGTCACTTATTCTGCCCAGAAATGACATATGTGCTGTGCTAAGCAGGTGTGGGAGAGGCCTTTCCCAGCCCTGCTTATCTGTGGGTTCTACATCTAATGAGCCTTCAGGAATGACGATTTTCTTTTGACCCTCTGCTTCCATTTCAGTATCCAGAAATAAATGCGATCCAACTGCAGAATATCCTGAACCACAGGCCCTGGTCAGGTGAGTATTTCAGTCATTCCTGTTGGACTCAGGGGACACAACTTTCCTGAACTCTGGGTCTGCTTCTCTTTCTCCTGGTGGGCCATGTGAATGCCCACTGGTCTCCCCAGCAACTGTGTCCTACACCAGGGTGGGTCGTGTGGTCTGACAGAGGTAGAGGAATTCATGCAGCTTAGAAAATAGCTCTTTTTTTTGCTTTGTTGGGTGTGTAGAGGTACATGGTAGAGAAAATAAAGATTTCTGCTAGTTTGCTAGTTTGAGAAGAATAGCTGAGTATTCCTTTCTTGGCTTAGAAACTCTGTGTGGAAGAATAGCACTCATTTCTTCAACTCAGCAAATAAATAATTAAGTATTGAGTAGCCTACCAGGGAGATCTCTGATGAGCTCATATTTAAATTGATTAACCTACAAAAATCTGATAGAAGGGAGCACATCACATGGGAGAACTTCGATGTGGATGCCTTTGTGTGAAGCCTGGCATAAATCATCAGGAAAGCTTAAAGCCCATCTAAAACTATATTATATGCAGATTTTGAATGAGAAGAACATAATTTCTCCAGGCAAGAGAATGAACCTCAAAATGAAAAAAGTAAACCAAACAATTGAAGGGTATTTGATTGCTTCTCTTTTATACAAAGCCAAGACTTCAAACCCAAACAAACTCAGAAATTGTATAATTTCCAGATGGTTTCTCAAAACCACACTCGAATATCATAAAAAGGCCAGAAGGCAAGGCTCTAGAAATGATAGAATATGAGATGTGCCCCCTCCCTACCCCTCATCAAAAAAAAAAAATTCTATGGAAATTATCTAAAAGAGATGGCTTCTGCGCATTTAAATTTTTAAAAGAATGGATGGACACATTGCTTTCATTTATTCCTATGAGAGGGTTTCTGGTGGACAGATCAAAGAGCTACTATAGATTTTGGCAAAATAGTTGGTAAAGTCTCCCATAACAAGTGATGAAGTGGGGGTTGGAAAGTAGCAATATGATTCAAAATTTTAGCATCAATCCCAAGAATTATATAAATATGAAACCAGAGGGATAATTCTATGTTATGGATCAGAGTCTACATGTTTAGATACTTAGATGAATCTCTGTATTCTGCCCTTGGTCCCCCTACACGTCCTCAGCTTTTATCAATGGCTTGGAAGAAGGCAAGACACGAAGGCTTATCAGATCTGCAGATGGCACAGAGCTGGGAGGAATCATTAATAGACAACAGAATTGAAATTCAGAACGTTCACCACAAGCTGTGCCCAAGCCAAAAAGATGAAATGCAGTCAGGGTGATAATTAAAAACTGCCATTTTGTAATTTTTAAAAAATTGGTTGCACAAGTTCATAACAGAAGAGACCTCATCTTTGTGGCAGTTTATTTGAAAGATATCTGGTTAATTTAGTTGACCTTGAGCTTAACATGTGTTAATAGTTTTAAGTGGCTGCTAAATAAGCTAATCAAAATTCAGGCAGTACTTAATGGAAGCTTTAGATGTGTGTTTTTGAAATCGTGTTCCAAGAAATGTTAGAAACCAAAAGGTTTTAGTGAGTGTTCCATGAAATAAAAAGGGTTAGGTTCTATGGTCAACTGTGCTTAGGAAATTAGGTTTTAGTGAGTGTTCCATGAAATATAAGCGGTTACATTCTATGGTCAATTGAGCTTAGGTAATTCTATGTTAAACAAAATTTCAATGTTGTCTCCTCTATACCAATCACGTGCTAAGGTACATGATAATGGAGAAAAGGCTTGTAGATACAAAATATTTTAAATGTATTTAAACTCAAAACCCTTTCTCTGCAAAACATCTCCCCTGGAACCTAATTTGGGAAATGCAGACTGAAAATTTTGGAAATGATAGACCCACTGTACTCTGCTTAATCCAATTGCAGCTGCAGGAGTGTGTTCCAGTCTTGGTATCGCATTTTAGGGAGATGCTGGCAAAGCATAGCTCATGGAAGAGGGAGGTGAGAGTTTAGAAACCATGTCATCTGGGGAAGTGTTAGAGAAACGTTTAGATATTTAGAATGGAGTGGAGATGTCAAGGAGGGGACAGATAGTTATTTATGCTTTTCTGGAGGTAAAACTAGGTCTAGTGAATGAATGAGAAAAGAGGTTCCTTTGGAATTAAATGGGAGAAGGCAATGGCACCCCACTCCAGTACTCTTGCCTGGAAAATCCCATGGATGGAGGAGCCTGGTGGGCTGCCATCTATGGGGTCACACAGAGTCGGACACGACTGAGGTGACTTAGCAGTAGCAGTTGGAATTAAATGAGAAATTTCTCCTGACTTGGAGCTATGGATTCACGTGAAAAAGAGAGGTCCCATCGCTGACAGGAGCACTGTCAAGACGTCTGAGGCTGTCTCCCAGTTTGGGTGGGAGCTTGAACAAGTTGCTCCTTCAGGCTGGGTAGTCTGTGACTAGCTGGCTACCTGCCTCTGCCACTCCCACAGTTACAAAATGTCACCCCTGTGCCACTCCACCGGGTACAGAAGGCCATGTTCATCTGTCCCACTGTGTAAGCCAGAATGTTCTCTTCAGGGTTTTACTGTTTTCCTTGGGGGTAGGAATCGCCCCCTGTGCCCCAACCCCCCAAGCCTTCTCTCGCTGTCTCCACTGCTCTTACTCTCCCCACTCCCAAGATAAATGATGCTCCTTGGAACCTACGGAGGGTCTAGACAGCACTGCCTCTTCCTGTTCGGAAAAAGGGCCATGCAGTCCCAGGGCCACTCTCATGCAGACTCTTTCTGTTCCTTCACAGGTCTAGGAAGCAAACAGCCTTTCTTCAGCCTCGAGGCCTGTCAGGGTATCCTGGCTCTGCTGGATGTATCCTTCCCGGTTTGTGGGTAGATGCATTCTGCTATTGGAGAGCTTTGCCCTGGAGCCAGACTGCCTGGGGTTGAAACCCAGCCCTAGCACTTAACTAACCAGATGGTTAACACTGAAATCAGATTGATTATATTCTTTGCAGCCAAAGATAGAGAAGCTCTATACAGTCAGAAAAAACAAGACCGGGAGCTGACTGTGGCTCAGGTCGTGAACTCCTTATTGCCAAATTCAGACTTAAATTGAAGAAAGTAGGGAAAACCACTAGACCATTCAGGTATGACCTAAATCAAATCTCTTATGATTATGCAGTGGAAATGAGAAATAGATTTAAGGGACTAGATCTGATAGACAGAGTGCCTGATGAATTATGGACAGAGGTTCGTGACATTGTACAGGAGACAGGGATCAAGACCATCCCCCAGAAAAAGAAATGCAAAAAAGCAAAATGGCTGTCTGAGGAGGTCTTACAAATAGCTGGGAAAAGAAGAGAAGCAAAAAGCAAAGGAGAAAAGGAAAGATATTCCCATCTGAATGCAGAGTTCCAAAGAATAGCAAGGAGAGATAAGATAGCCTTCCTCAGCGATTAATGCAAAGAAATAGAAGAAAACAACAGAATGGGAAAGACTAGATATCTCTTCAAGAAAATTAGAGATACCAAGGGAATATTTGATGCAAAGATGGGCTCGATAAAGGACAGAAATGGTAGGGACCTAACAGAAGCAGAAGATATTAAGAAGAGGTGGCAAGAATACACAGAAGAACTGTATGAAAAAGATCTTCACGACCCAGATAATCACGATGGTGTGATCACTCACCTAGAGCCAGACATCCTGGAATGTGAAGTCAAGTGGGCCTTAGAAAGCATCACTACGAACAAAGCTAGTGGAGGTGATGGAATTCCAGTTGAGCTATTTCAAATCCTGAAAGATGACGCTGTGAAAGTGCTGTGCTCAATATGCCAGCAAATTTGGAAAACTCAGCAGTGGCCACAGGACTGGAAAAGGTCAGTTTTCATCCCAATCCCAAAGAAAGGCAATGCCAAAGAATGCTCAAACTACCGCACAATTGCACTCATCTCACACGCTAGTAAATTAATGTTCAAAATTCTCCAAGCCAGGCTTCAGCAATATGTGAACCATTAACTTCCAGGTGTTCAAGCTGATTTTAGGAAGGGCAGAGGAACAAGAGATCAAATTGCCAATATCCGCTGGATCATCGAAAAAGCAAGAGAGTTCCAGAAAAACATCTATTTCTGCTTTATTGACTATGCCAAAGCCTTTGACTGTGTGGATCACAATAAACTGTGGAAAATTCTGAAAGAGATGGGAATACCAGACCACCTGACCTGCCTCTTGCGAAACCTGTATGCAGGTCAGGAAGCAACAGTTAGAACTGGATGTGGAACAACAGACTGGTTCCAAATCGGGAAAGGAGTACGTCAAGGCTGTATATTGTCACCCTGCTAATTTAACTTATATGCAGAGTACATCATGAGAAATGCTGGGCTGGAGGAAGCACAAGTTGGAATCAAGATTGCAGGGAGAAATATCAATAACTTCAAATATGCAGATGACACCACCCTTATGGCAGAAAGTGAAGAACTAAAAAGCCTCTTGATGAAAGTGAGAGAGGAGAGTGAAAAAGTTGGCTTAAAGCTCAACATTCAGAAAACTAAGATCATGGCATCTGATCCCATCACTTCATGGCAAATAGATGGGGAAACAGCAAAAACAGTGGCTGACTTTATTTTTTTGGGCTCCAAAATCACTGCAGATGGTGATTGCAGCCATGAAATTAAAAGATGCTTATTCCTTGGAAAGAAAGTTATGACCAACCTAGATAGCATATTAAAAAGCAGAGACATTACTTTGCCAACAAAGGTCAGTCTAGTCAAGGCTATGGTTTTTCCAGTAGTCATGTATGGATGTGAGAGTTGGACTGTGAAGAAAGCTGAGCACCGAAGAATTGATGGTTTTGAACTGTGGTGTTGGAGAAGACTCTTGAGAGTCCCTTGGACTGCAAGGAGATCCAACCAGTCCATCCTAAAGGAGATCAGTCCTGGGTGTTCATTGGAAGGACTGATGTTGAAGCTGAAACTCCAATACTTTGGCCACCTCATGCGAAGAGTTGACTCATTTGAAAGGACCCTAATGCTAGGAAGAATTGGGGCCAGGAGGAGAAGGGGATGACAGAGGATGGGATGGCTGGATGGCATCACCGACTCGATGGACATGAGTTTGGGTAAACTCCAGGAGTTGGTGATGGACAGGGAGGCCTGGCGTGCTGTGATTCATGGGGTTGCAAAGAGTCAGGCACGACTGAGCGACTGAAATGAACTGAACTGAACTGAACTGATGAGTGACAGAGTCCTCATGTGTAGCCTGGGGTGGTGTTAAAGCCTATCCTGTAGGATTGGTATGCAAATAAGATAAAGTGCTAAGGACAGAACTGTCACTGAATCATTGAATGAGTGATCAATATCCTAGTGGCTCAGACATAAAGGATCTGCCTGTAATGCAGGACACCCAGGTTTGATCCCTGGGTCAGGAAGATCCCCTGGAGAGGGCATGACAATGCAATCTAGGATTCTTTGCTGTAGAATCCCATGGACAGAGGGGCCTCGCAGGCTATAGGCCATAGCGTCTCACAGAGTCGGACATGACTGAAATGACTTAGCACGCATGCATTGTTATTAATAACAATGAGTTTATTTCCTAAGAGTGAGGATGAGGCAGCTGCAGGGTGGTGGATAGTAACACTTCTCTGGGTGACAAGAAGCTTTTAAAGGAGCCTCAGGGTTCTGAGTTTTCCTTTTCCTGATGGGGCAGCAGCTGCCCCCATTTATAGATCGGGAAACCAGAGCTTGGAGTTCAGTGACCTGCCGAGAACTCAGTTTTCCTCATTCTCAACCCTGTGATTTTTCCAGCAAACCTTCTGCTTTTCTAAGTGGACAAGTTAACTGGAGTTTAATTACCCACACTACAGAGAGGCACATAGAATGGATAGTGTGAAGAGGGTTGCAAATACAAAGAATCTTGTTAGCAACTTTGCAGAGGCCAGGGGCGATGGGGGATGGTGGTCAGGTGTGCAGGCTTTGGGGCAGGCCCCAGCCTTGTCACCAGATGTATGGACTTGGACAAGGTCATACTCGCTGAGCTCTCATTTCATCATCCGTAGCAGGGGGAAGTTAGTACTTACCCCAAATGCTAGATGAAAATGAAGTTCCATAGGTCAAGTGTGTAGCTCAGCACTAGGCCCACCATCAGGGCTCCAATAGAGCTGGCATGTGGTAGTATTTTTGACCCAGTCTCTCTGACATGGGGGGACTTGGACATGGTCTACAGAGCCAACCATTCAACTGTTAACTTGTCACAAAATGACTAAATATAAAAGGCCTCCTCATCCACCCTTGTGCCTGAATCCATCCATAAGTTAGCTTTAACAACAGTGAAAAAATATTGACTATGTTTTATTTACACTGTATCAAATCGGCCACGTCAGAACAACCTGTTTCACTAAATGGAAGCTGTTGACATCACCATCATCCCCACCTCTCCTCCCAGAGTTGTAGTGTTCCAGCTCATTCTGTCCTTTCCTAGCAAGGGCCAGGGAGCCCTGGGCTGGACTGACCAGCCAGGCGAGGCAAACTAGGGATGTCCGACATTGACTGTGGTGTCCCAAATTGCTCGCGGCTCCGTTAAGGGCCCATAACTGCCTCCAGAGGTGGGCATGAAACTCCTGTGGTGGCCTTGACCTTAACCCTGCTATCAGCTTAACGCATCCGGCACTGTGAGTATCCAGGAATTCAGGGACCTGTGGAAGCAGCTGATGTTCTATCAGGTGAGAACAAGTGTTTAGCCCGCCTCCCGCAGGATGGTGCAGAAATGGCAATTCTGCAAAACTTGTAAAAGACTTCTCTCCCTTCCAGCCCTTTCTACTGTTAGGTAGTTAGAATGGGAAACAAGAGTCCAGAATGGTGGTGGCTAAAAGACAAGGAAGGGAAAAGCCCGCAAAAATAGAGCAAAGAAAGGTCCAAGGAATGGAGTGAGGACCTCAGGTAGAACAAACAGCACCCCTGGCTAGCCCAATTTACATAGGGCAGGCCCAGGGGGGAGGAAAAAGCATATAAAAAGAAGAGCCAAAGGGCAAGGTCTCCCCCTCTCTTCTCTTTGCGTCTTTGGGTCGGCATGCCCTCACACCTTGAGGATATATTTTCCTGCTATTTTCTAAATAAAATTGAGCTGTAACATGGAGCTGTAACACTGATCTGTCTAAGAGCTATAATACGGTCTGTTCGAGATCTATGACATGCGAGGGCTCTAATGTCTGCCGCTTCAAATTTTTGTTGAGATGAGACAGAACCGAGGAGAATACACTCGCCTGACACTACCCAACCGCTCACCCCGTCTTCCCAAGTGTCCTTTTAGTGTTTCCTCCTTTCTCTCCCAAACCCAGAGAGCCTGTTGCAATAGTCTTCTGAATTTTGAAAATGACATCTGATCATGTTGCCTCCTTCCTTACCTAACTAAAAGGAAGAGACTCCCAGTGGCCTTCAGATCAAGTTCACACCCCTTAGCATGGCATTTAGAGTCCTTCATAAATTGGTTCCTGCCTACTTTTACAGTTGTTGCTCACAACTCTCCTCCTGTCTCCTGAGTCATCAGGTTGGAAGCCCTTCAAAATTTGGATAACTCACTTAGATTAAGCATGTTTATCTGTATCCTGACTCTCTATCCCTCATGACAGAAATACTGCCCCCTCTTACAGCCTAAAGGACAACTGGGACAGGGGGTGGGATCCCGGCCAGGAGACCCCAGCCTGTTCTTGTCTGGGTAGCTAGGCCCGAAGATGGAGCCTCACGCTCACTAGCAGTCCTGCAGGCTTGACACTGGGGTGCAAGGGGCTCTCAGCAGGTGCTTGGAGACACCTGGCTTCCTCAGCCTTTGCTGTGTATTCTTCCCAGGAGGTTTTCCACAAGCAAGACATTAACCAGTCAGGATCCCTGAATTGGGCCCAGCTGCAGGCTGCCATGAGGGAGGCAGGTAGGCAAACAGCGGACCGGGAGTGGGGCTGGGGGTGGGGCAGGGGTGTGTGACGTCCTGGTGGTGGTTTAGTCACAAAGTCATGTCCGACTCTTGTGACCCCATGGACTGTAGCCTGCCAGGCTCCTCTGTCCATGGGATTTTCCAGACAAGCGTACTGGAGTAGGTTGCCATTTCCTTCCCCAGGGGATCTTCCTGACCCAGGAATCAAACCCAGGTCTACCTGCATTGCAGGCAGATTCTTTACTGACTGAACCATTAGGGAAGCCTACAGTCATTCTAAAGAGCAGAGTTACTCCCTGAGTTCAGAGGCCCAAAGATGAGGATATGTGATTAACTAAAACATGGATTATTATCAGTATGTTCACAGAGAACATTTGCTGAGGGCTGGCACACCCACACTTCAGTCTTTGCCAAGACCCTGTCATAATCCCCACTTTACAGAGGAAGAAATAGCAGCTCAGATAAGTTAAGTTACCTGGGGCTTACCTCCAGGACTCCCAGACTCCAAAACAGATTCACTCGACCACTAAGCAGACTGCCTCCTGCCTGGAAGGCCAGTAACCTGCTTGATCAAGAGATCCTTCTGGTTGCCTAGGGGACAGGGAAAGAGAATGGAGAGAAAATAAGATTAATAAACTAAGTAATTAATTCACAATGAACCCTGTCAAAGAAGACCCTGGACTATTAGGATTCAGGTCCTGGAGGTGGAGGAACAATTTAGGGGTGTCAGGTGGGAGGGGAGCTAGGTGTGAGGTCCCAGCACTCATGGCGGGAGCCTGTGTTCCATGCAGGAATCGTGCTCAGTGATGACGTCTGTCAACTGATGCTTATCCGCTACGGCAGCCCCAACCTCCAGATGGACTTCGTCAGTTTTGTCCACTTGATGCTGCGTGTGGAGAACATGGAGGGTGAGCTGATGGGAAGGAGGGTGGACCCGGGCTTCCTCTGCTCTCCCCGTGGATTGTCCACCTGTCCTCAGTTCAAGCAAAAAGAGGACGGCTTCCAGTGCAGGGAACTCTGGGGAAAGCTGGCTCTGTTTCTATGAAACTGGCTGCATCTCCCCAAACTCACAGATGCCTTGCCTGTTCCAGGGCAGAGGTGTGGGGTGGCTCGCTTAGAACAGATGTGGCATGTGTGGGAACCCAAGGCCAAAATTGGGTTCCTGGGTGAGGGGATGTATGGGAGGAGCTAGTCCCTTATGTTTCCAACACACACACACACACACACACACACACACACACACACACACACACACACACTAACTGTGTTCTTTCTGCTGCATTTTCACAGATGTCTTCCAAAACTTGACCCAAGATGGCAAAGGGATATACCTCCAGAAGTCAGAGGTAAGACCTTCTCCATGGGATTGAGTCTCATCATGTTAGGGAGTGGTGGCCAGTACAGGTCCAGGGTCTTGCAAAGGAGAAGGGTGCTGGGGACCCTTCATTCTGCTGAGTTCAGGAGGCAGCACTGCATTCATTCATTCAGGCATTGTTTTGATGGGGCACCCTCTGTGTGCCAGGCACACGGGAAGGTACAAGTGTTTGTTGAATGAATGAAGTGATATGCTGAGGGGAAAACAACACTGTGTCTGACACTGATTATCTTCCCTGATGACTCAGGTTGCATGGATTTACTGAGCATCTTCTATGGGCCAGATGTGGTGTTAGATGGTATTTGCTGCATAGACATTGGAGTCTGGAGTTGAATCATCTACCCTTTCTTTCTCAAACATTCTCTGGGACTTCCCTGGCAGGCCAGTGGTTAAGACTCTGTGCTTCCACTACAGGGGGCGCAGGTTTGATCCCTGGTCGGAGAACTAAGATATCACATACAGGGTGGCCAAAAAAATAAAACACATTCTCTCTTTGAGCTGCTTGGGAAGGAACTGATAAAAGCTGGGGTTTCTCTCTTGATCCCAGATGTCCATTTTATGGAATAACCTTCTAAGATATAGAAGGTTCCCTGGTGGGCTTCCCTGGTGGCTCAGCTGGTAAAGAATCTGCTGCAAGATGGGAGACCTGGGTTCAATCCCTGGGTTGGGAAAATGCCCTGGAAAAGGGAAAGGCTACCCACTCCAGTGTTCTGGCCTGGAGAATTCCATGGATTGTATAGTCCATGGAGTCGCAAAGAGTTGAACACGATTGAGTGACTTTCACCTGCTAAGATAAAGGGACCCACAGCATGTGTCTACCCTCAATCACTCCCATGTTTGAGTGTGGAGGTGGGATGCAGCTGGAGACGCAATGGTTTTAGAACTCCTGGGCCCATCCCCAAGCAAAGGTCCCCAAGACCACCTCCTGATCTCAAGCAGTTCTTCCATAGCAGTAGACTCAGCACTGAGAGAGCAGGACAGTGTCAGTGTGGCAATCGACATAGGATAGCCCACAGCTTGAGGAGGCATCTAAAAAGCAATGTGCTATAACAACAAGAGAATGGACTGTTACAAGCCAAAGCACCCCTTGTAACCATCTGCGGGCAAATCATGTTACACCTCTGGGCCTCAACTTCCCAATACGTGAGATGAGCTGGCTGAGCGAGGTGGTCTGTAAGAGTCTCTGCAGCCCTGATCATCTCTGGTTCCTTAAGGAGATCCTCAAGGTCATTCAAGGTGGTCTGAAGGGAGTAGCAGTCAACTTGTCGGGATTTTACTCTGGGGTTTTCTCTGATCCCTTTGGTAACATCACCATTATCACCTTCACCATCACCAGCATCAGCATCACCCTTTTTATGTAATTGGCCCGGGGTATGGCCTCTCCAGAGATCCCCACTGTGTGAGTTAGAGGGACCATTCATCACACGCACATAAAGCTGTCCGACCAATGGGCTCATAAATGTAAACATGTAGAATATGCTCTAATGGATCTCTGCTGCCCAGTCGGTCCACACACCTGCGCACTGCTATCAAGAGTGTGCCAAATTGAATTCATGGGGGAAAATTGCATTGCGAATTGAATATAGAATCAACCTGCATCTCTGGCTATCATCATTCACAGGCACCAGGAGAAGTCAAGGTTGATTATATTTCAGGTTGATTTATACTTACCACCGGACGGTGTGGTGCCTCTGGCTAAGCCATCCATTAATGTCCTGTCTCCATGGCTTCCCAGGAGTGAAGGGGAGAAGGCCCCAAGTCCAGTCACCAGGTGACTGAGAGATGAAGCACCCTTAACTGAATGTCAGAGATGGGTCTGAATGGACTGTAACTTGCTTCCCTGTTATTCCAGTGGCTAATGATGGCTCTGTACTGCTGAGAAGGCTGGAAGCTCACTGATCCTCACTGAGGACTCTGCATATGGACCAAAGGTGGCCTTTAGCTGAGACCAACCCACGTTCAACCCACCTACAATTCTTCAGGACCGTGTCTCCAGCCATCACCTTCTCATCGGGGAGGATGGGCAGCATACAAAAAGAGAAGTGAGGGAGCAAAGATCGCCTTGGGGTTGTCAAGACCAGCTCTTTTCCCCAGTCATCACAACCACAAGCAGAGACGTGGCCTGAGTTGACTCCGGGTTGGTGTGCTTACCTTTGTACGATACTGCCTCCATGGGCGTCCAACTTAAATGATCTTAGACATGCTGTGTCATCATATTTGGGGTAAGAGTCTAGGTTCCAAGATCTGAAGAAGGAATGATATGTTTATAGACATATGTAAATTGGCATCTACACACTGGTAGCAGCATAGGCTAAGTTTTAACTGTCTGGGGGTGGGGTAGACCTATATAATGTCCTGTCTCCATGGCTTCCCAGGAGTGAGGGGGAGGAGGCCCCAAGTCCAGTCACCAGGTGACTGAAAGATGAAGCATCCTTAACTGAATGTCAGAGATGGGTCTGACACACTTTCAAGAGTGCAGAAAATAATAGAATTGGCAAGGTTTGAGGGGATGGGCTGGCTCTGGCCTCTGAGGTCACTGAGTGATCTTCTGCTAACAATATCTGCAGACAGTTGGATTTGGTGTGTACCAGTAGATTTGAAACACCCAGCTTCTTAAAGGGCTTCCTGCATATGATGGGTGTCAGTGTGTTTACCTGACCTATGGGCTATCAGGTCTACTTCGAAGAAAAACAACAAATCCATGCTACATCATAGAGTTAATCAGTAAATGGTTAGTATATCTGTTTTTTTTTTTAAAAAACTATGTTCATACCTCATTTTCATGGGATCCCTACCAACCCAGAACCCAGATGGAAAATCAGAGCTTTGGCCATTTTCTAAGGCCATACATTCTATTTATAAATTAGCAACCTAGAGCCATTCGTTAAAATTCTATTTATTATTCATTTACAAACTCTTCTAACCAACATGACTGCCCAGTTTCCAGGCCCATAGCAGACTAGAGGAGGCTGAAAGGAGGGGATCAAAGGGTGTCTTTTGGCAGAACTAAAGGAAATTTGACAGCCTGGTAGATGGGCAGTACGGGAGAAGGAGGGAGCACTTTCAAAGCATGGCTCAGGGAGTAGAAAAGCATTTTATTTAGAAAAACCTTTATTTATTCCAAATGATGAAAAATACAACGGTTTGTCATAAAGTGCCATGTATACTACTACTTAAGGTATTACTGATTTTATAAATAGTGATCCTGTATTTATATCCTTTTAAAGAGTTTTATGTCTGTTTATTTATCAATATCTCTATCTTTAGATTCTGCCATTGTAAATATTTGGTTTAATTAAATTGTTATTGCTTTGCACCATGAAGGCAATTTTGCAGATTTTTGGGGAAGGTGGTAGCATTATTCCTTTCATGACATGTGGATTGCAGAGTGATGGTTTTGCTGGTACAGATGGAATCAACACTGAAGTGAATTCTGATAGAGTCCCTCTTTCAGCTTCTTGGTGATGATCTGAGATGGCCCCCTGTCACTCATGTATAACCTCCACTCCCCTGAATTTACGTAACACTGTGTGCTGTGGTGACTCATAGATGCCCTGGGCCCTGCTGACCTCCACCTCCGATGATTCCCTCTGTGCCCCCAAAGCTGAGTACTGGAAATGAGGGGCAAAGCCACATCCCTACCCACATAACCCCTTCCCATCTGCTGTCATGAGGGCATGGGAGCATGTAAAGCTCTAGGGCAGGATAGACTGCTTGAGGTCAGGATGAAGTCACGCTGAAGGTCTGAGTCCTGGATGTCAGTGATTTTCAGAAGTCAAAAGCCCAAGCTTGTCATGACAGGTGGAAAGTGTGCAATCCAGAAGTCCAGCAACGAAGGAACAAGGAGCCAGTCCTCAGGTGTTAGGTGAGGGCAGGAGTTCAAAGGGTTGGGTTGTCCAGAAGACCAGCCCAAGTAGGCAAAGCATGCCAAAGGAGCCTGTCCTAAGCTTTCATATCTCAGGGGGAAAAAAAGGATTCTTATTGATAAAATAAAAGGGACTAAAGTACCTGCCCTGTTTATTTCTTTATTCTGGTTTTTCTTTTCTCCTTTCTCTCCTGGTTTGTATAAAAGTTCAGTTGCTGACTGGGAGCTCAACACAATGCTCTGTGACAACCTGGAGGGATGGGATGGGGTGGGAGATGGGAGGGAGGTCCAAAAGGGAGGAGATATATGTATACCTGTGTCTGATTCATGTTGATGCATGGCAGAAATCAGCTAATATTATAAAGCAATTATCCTCTAATAAAAAATTAAAAAAAAATTCAGTCACCACAGAGAACCTTCCAGATTCCAGTTAGGGACCAGGGCAGGGCAGTCAGTTGCCAACTGTACAGAGCACTGCTTTCCTACTGCTGTTACTCTGGATTAGAGAATGATTTTAGCCTCTAGGATTTCCAAGCTCATGTTTTCCCAATGAAATATAAGATTTTATATTTAGAAAAAAAGAGGCAAAAATGAGTTCCATGGGCCCTAGGTAGGTAAGAGGAGGCCAGCTCTACCCGGCTTGTGGACGAGCAAGCTGTGTGTCCAGCTCTTGGGGAGTTCTGGTAAGACGGCCGTTTGGGGTCAGGTTGCTGGCCATAGTGCGTGAGTTACCCTCTCTCCCAGGGTTCTGAAGATTGAGGGGTACAAAGTCCAACAGCAATGAAAGTGAGGAGGGGTTGGGCAGGAAGAGTCTAGCTGTATGACCTTGGACCTCAGGTTACCCATTTGTAAAATGGAGCCCAAAATGTCTACATTACTGGGTGATTATGAAGACTAAATAATGCTGGTATGCTATAGGCACTCAGTAAATGAAGCTCCTCTTTTTTCCTTAGGCAGTGCAGAGCCTGCCTGTAATTTTTTTTTACAACTATTATTTATTTTTTAAAATAAATAATGTATTTATTAAATATAAAAAACATAAAATATATATAAAACATAAAAAAACATGTCTGGTGTTTTTAAGACATGGTCACCACTCTTCTGAAACGCCCAAGGTTTCACACTCCATTTTTACTTTCCTCTTCCTCTACATCTCCTCTCTGAATGTGTTGATTGTGATTATGATTTTGACTGTTAGTCGCTCAGTTGTGTCCAACTCTTTACAATCCCATGGGCTGTTTGTAGCCCGCCAGGCTCCTCTGTTCATGGAATTCTCCAGGCAATAATACTGGAGTGGGTTGTCATTACCTTCTCCAGGGGAACTTCTCAACCCAGAGATCAAACCCGAGGCTCCTGGATGTGTTACTCCTTCCTTGAAGTGTGGTCCCAGGAGGTCCAGCCCAGTCTCCAATGCCAGGGATCCAACTCCAGGCACCTCTGAGAAAGGGGCTATCTTGTAATGAAAGCTCCTCTCAATAACAGACGCAGGTGCTGCCTTCTGCTCCCCTTGAACTTCAGAAGCAGGAGAAGGTTTACTCATCAGAGCCCCAGGTTGTCAGTGAGGGGTTTTCTGGACCACAGACCAGGCAATTTCTGGAGACCAGGCTGATCAGCAGTTGTTCCAGCACTTGAAAAATATAAGCTCACAGATTTAGGGAATGGACTTATGGTTGCCGAGGGGAAGCATGAAGGGGAAGGGATAGGTGGGCAGTTTGGAATGGAAATTTACACACTGCTGTATTTAAAACGGATAACCAATAAGGACCTTCAGCACATGGAACTCTGCTCAATGCTATGTGGCAGCCTAGATGAGAGGGGAGTTTGGGGGAGAATGGATACACGTATATGTATGGCTGGTCCCAGGTGGCTCAGGGTTAAAGAATTCACCTGCCCATGCAGGAGACGCAGGTTTGATCCCTGGGTCAGGAAAATCCCCTGGAGGAGGAAATGGCAACTCACTCCAGTATTTTTGCCTGGAAAAAATCCCATGGATAGAGGAGACTGGCAGGGGCTACAGTCCTTGGCGTCACAAAGAATCAGACATGACTGAGCAACTGAACACACGCTCACACACAAACACACACACACACACACACACACACACACACGTATGGCTGGGCTCCTTCGCTGTTCACCTGAAACTATAACAACATTGTTAATTGTCTACATCTCAATACAAAATAAAATGTTAAAAAAAAAGATGTGAGCTCAACCTGATTTCTCAGATGGGGGTGGGGACAGCGGTGGCGGGGCTCAGCCATCTGTGGCATGTACTGAGGCTGTATAGACACTAGATGGCGCCCTGTTCCCATGCTAGGGCTCCTTCCTGGGAGCTGGACTGCCACTAACATCTTCAGCCCCTAAGCCTGGGAAACCCTGGCTAATCTAGAGTCCTGATACCTGACTCAGCTCAAAAAGCCACTTTCAGCCCCACGTGGGTTCACTCCCTTTTTCTTGTCTCCTTTTTCTGCTTAGGTTCTAATTGTTGCACCGTACTTCATTTTAAACAGCTTATTCATTTCTGGGGGGGAGAGGGGGGGAAGCAGGCTGTGCTTCTAAACCCTTGTTTCAAATGCATGTCTGATAATGCATTCAGTTCTCTCATCCTTGGACCCCAGCGCCTGCCTTAGTGCCTAACTCACATTTGGTTTTTATTGAATGGATGATTTTTGAAACAATTCAGGTGAATCCTGTCATTTAAAAAGCCAGCATCTATTCAAGTTTCTAGCTGAAAATATTAGTACATAAAGGTTGCCTAGGGACAAATGACTTTCCTCTGAAAGGTCCCTCAGATGTTGTATAAGGTTTAGTTGCTCGCTGATGCTGAGCGCCGTTTCCTGACCAAGGGGACAATTCGGACCACCTGTGAAAAGTGTTATCAAGCTCTATCTGAAAACATTTTCCACATCTTGACATTCCAGGGACTCAGGCATCATTTTCTCTTACACATTCAGAATTTAGTGGTATTAACCAGTTGGGGAAAGTTCCAGAGACTTTTGCTTTCAGTGTGGCAGTGGCAACTCTGTGGGCAGTGGGAGGAGGCTGGTCATGGTTGTTGAGTCATTTCCATCCTAGGCCTTGACAGCTCCCCTTGCTGGCAGAAGTATATGAGGCCAGCAGTTGTACAGCCCAACACAGGCAGGGAGGGGAGGTGGAAGGAGCAAGGCTCACCTAGGTGGGGAGTCTGGGTGTTTTTTGTTCTCCTGGAAAGCTCTCCATGGGGCCTTAGATGCATTTCCTAACTTCTCAATTCAACAATTTACAAAAGTTATGTGTGCAGTTGGAGGAGGCTGGACTGTGTGACTTCTAAATCTCCCTCTGGCTGGAGATAAATTTGCCAAGAGCACAGGCTGGGCTTGAAAAAAAAAAAAAAGCCTTGCCTGAGTCTGGCTCCACCATTTACTAGTATAAGTTACCTTTGGCGAGTCGCCAATGTTTCTGTGGTTCACAGGATGGTGTGGATCATGTGTCACGTGTGGTTATGATGGTAAGCTGCTTAGCACAAAGCCAGGCCTCTGCTATGGTTTACTGTGGACCCACAGGAGGGGCCGTCTCCATTCTGCAGTGGCCCCAGGATTCCCCCAGGCGTGAAGCCAAGTGGTTTCTGAACCAAGGCAAACCAGAGGCCTCAGGGCTCTGATGCCTGAAACCCAAGCTTCAGTTCTGCTTGGAAAACATGGCTTTCAGGGCTTTCATACAAGGAATGTTTCCCAGATTCATTTTCCTTTTGGCCGAATGAAAGGCTCAAAATGATCTGTGTCTTGAAGGAGGAAACAGACAGAGCTGGACTCCATCTTAGGCCAGGCTGTGACCATGCACGGTCACCTTCCCAATGGACTCTGAATTTGTGCCCGGTGTCTATAGAAATGGCATACCAATGGACAACCAGACCCCCCCCAGATAAAACAGCCTTAGCACTTGTACTTTAGGACTCTCCATTGCCTAAGGAATATGCTAATCATCTCTGTAACAGAACAAAGTCATAAATTCCATTCTGTTTATCAGGATATGATCACAGGCCTATTGATAAATGTCCACTGTTTAACTGTCTAGGCTTATGACACATGAATCATGGGTTAACCTTGATGGTATCGCTCTTTTACCTTGTCCAGACTAGTTTCATGGAATTTGGGGAGGTGGGTTTGCGCACGTACACTTAGGGTATATAAGGTTTTCACACAAACTGGTTGGTGTCCTTGGCTAAGAGGAGACTCTGCCTTGGGCCCGCCAGTGTAATAAACTGCACTCCACTACCTGTATTGTCCTTCTGAGTTTGTTTGTTTCCCAGAACGCGTGGCTACAACAGTCTTTGTTTTGACTTCCCATTGACCTCACATCAAGTCACCCCCAAGAGGGAGTGTCATCAAGCTTGACTCTCCACTCACCCAGTTAATGGCCAAATTGCTCATGAGCAGTAACAGGAGAGGCAGCCCAGCCAAGGCCACGCAGCGGCCACAGCAGCCTTGCTCAGGCAGAGCAGGCAGACCAGCCTGTGGCCCTGGGCCGGCCCCTCTGCTCTCTCAACCTCCGTTTCACACACATGTGGAGAAGTGGACCAGTTCAGGCCCCACAGCAGGGCTGGCTCCCATTTTGATTGTCCAGGGTTCTCTGGGTACAGCTTGGATGGTTGACTCACATAGAACATTCTTTCCTGGTCTTTGGCCGGGAATCAGAGGAGTCAGAGATTGTTAGAAGGCCTTGTCCAGGACTTTCATGCTGGGAGGGGCGTGATGTTCTCAGGACCCCTGCCTCTGGGTGGGGGCAGGGCGTCTGGAGGAGGGAGCTACAGGGAGCCCTCCTGGGAACTCTGGAGGTTGTGTGTATGCAGTTTGGTCTGTGGGTGATACCTAGGAAGGGGCCTGTGAGACTTGCTCAGGGCTGCTCATTGCTGCCTGGATGCATGTGTGTGTGTCTGACAGCCAGGCTCCCAGAATCGATGGTTTCTTCAGATCAGGCTATGAGGGGCTGAAGGCTCAGGAGCTGCAAGGAATTCTGAATCCTGCAAGTTCTGCTGTGAAAGTTGGGGTCCTTAAGGGAGTAAGAATGAGTCAGGAGTGGGCTAGTAAAAAGGGCAACATGCCTGACCAGAAGCCAGATGGTGTGAGCTTACGTCCCCTCTGCCACCAACTGGAGGTGAGGTTGGGTAGCCTTAGGAAAGTATTTGACCTCTCTGAGAATCAGTGTGGTCATCTTCTGATTTGGGATGGTGACTCCTGCCTCCCAGGATGGTGGCAAAGATTAAGTAAGATTGTGAGTGTAAGAGAGAATTGCAAATTGTAAAGTGGAGGCTACTATTCTAGTGCATAGACCTGGAGTCATGTGTGTTTGCTGGATTATTTGAGAATATTTGATTCTACTCTAGAAAATAAGGGAACCAAACAAATAAGGAGGATAGATAAAAATTAGTATAGAAGCAAATGGCTTGAAAGACAAATTAGAAGTAGATAAAGAGAGTGAACCACAGCGTGAACGTAGATAGGAAGGGATGGAGAAGAGTGCGCTCTGAATATTCATGATTCTCACTAAATATACATGAGACACGTGAAGCATCAAATATTCAGGATACGCCAAACATGCACGAGACCCATGAGGCACTCAGTCTTCAATCAGCTGCCCATTGGTGACGCCCATCTGGTCCCATTCTAACCCCTAGAAATGCAGATAAGCACCTCGGCTTTCAGCTGACTAAATTGGTGATCTGCAGCTGTGCCCCACAGTCCCTGCCCGAGGCTTGCTGATAGAGCACCTGTGTGGCTGGGCCCAGAACCGTCTGTCTTTTACTCAAAGCCTCAGCTCTGGTGCTTGTGACCACACCAGCAGCAGGAAGGGCTGATGTGGCAGACGGACGGGACACCCAGGATTTGGTGGTGTGGTCCTTTCACAATATCCTAAGTGTCTCTCCCTACCTTGCGTTCACTGTGTTTTAAATTGATCCAGTCACCCACGTGAGCTGCGGCTCTTGCTTTGGTCTGTGAGCCCTTCAGCTTGGTGATTTGTTGGCAGTGGAGTTGGACGCTATCCTTGCAGCAAGGTAATCCCCCCACGACACTTGGGGCCAGAAGCGGGGACTGGGCGCTGGGGGTGGGAGGACTGCGTGCTTCCAACTCTCTAGCCCAGCTGCTGAGATGTGGGTGCTGTGTCTGCATGCGTGGTGGGTGGAGGGGTTCCTCCGGACTCCCCCACACCCCCGGTCAGGTGGGTCAGCTCCCATGCAGAGTGCTGAATGATGCCCAAGACCACACTGTGGACAGCATCCCAGGGATCCTGCCACCCTCTCCCCTTGTCCTAAAAGGACAGAAAGTCAAGTGACTTCAGCAACCACCTGACCAAATTTCCTGCTCTCCTCGCTGGCCTGACCAGTGTCCCAACTTTCTCACCAATGCCTTCCCGCAGACTCTTCTGAAAGTCATCCTGAAGAGGCTATGTGTCAGAGAGCAAAGAAAACTGTGTCAATGTCTCGCCTTGGTCATGTACTCGCTGTGAGATATGTACATGAGTCACCTAAACTGTGGGCCTCAGTTTCCTCATTAGTAAAATGATGCCTGACCATGCACTTATAACAGCTGATGTTTATTCAATAACCCCAAGTACAAACAAGGCAGGTAGTTCTTTATTTTATTGTACTTACTGTGCTGCTGCTGCTGCTGAGTTGCTTCAGTTGTGTCCATCTCTGTGCTGCACTATGGACTGTAGCCTGCCAGGCTCCTCTGTCCATTCTATTCTCCAGGCAATAATACTGGAGTGGGTTGCCTCCTGGGGATCTTCTCAACCCAGGGACCGAACCCAGGTCTCTCGCATTGCAGGTGGATTCTTCACCATCTGAGTCACCAGGGAAGCCCCTTACTTACTCTACTTGATTTTATTTCCTTACTTAGATTTTTTTTTTAAATAGACATACAGGTGCTGGCCTAGATCCTAACATATGAAGATAAAAATTTAGCTCCTGTCCTTAAGGAGCTGCAATCTGCTTGGAGGAAAATACTAGAAAGTGGCTCAGTGTAGGGGGTGAGAACATACCTGGGGAGCTCAGGTTCACTCAGGGAGTCTTGGAAGAGTTCCTGGAGGATGTGGTACTTTGCTCAAAGTCAGATCCAGGGACAGAGGTTGAGCTGGGTCAAAGGAATAGCATGGGAAAGGACGGAGGATTAGAAAGTGGATTTATCAGAAGAGGGACAAGTGTTATAATGACAAGTGGTGTAGAGGATACAGGGTGATTTGGAGAGATTGTTCTAGCAGCTTAGCAGAGGACAGGTTGGCAAGAGTAGAAATGGGAGGAGTTCAGAGATTGTAAGTGACCTGCTCAAGGTCAGCAGGAAGTGGCAGGTCCCCATGACTCAACTCTTTCTGGGCCTTCTCCTCAGGTTTCTTAGAATCCCAGAAGGGCCTGACCCCAGGTTGGTGCCTTTCCAGACAAGTTGCTGTCAACCCCACCCTGGCAGCTGCAGATCAAGCCATTCTGGAGGGAAAGCCGCGAGGAGGCTGCCCCGTCCCACATCATGTCATCAGACACACAGACAAAGGCCACGCTGAGGGTGTGACAGGGACAGCGTGGCTCTGGGACAAGTAAGGGTGAGCAGCAGCCTCCCCAGAACCTGTGCCCTGCCCAGCCATCCCTCCTCAGGGGTTTCCTGCAGGAGGTAGAGGAGGAGGAGTAAGAGGAGGCGACTTCAAGCTGCCCCTCACTCCTCAGTGTTGCTCCCTCAGCCAGAAGGCGTTTGGTTTCAGGAGCAAATGGGGCATTCAGTGAACAAGCAAGGTCCCTACCCCACCGCCAACCCCTCTGACTCACACTACACAAGACCAGCCCTCTGTGTGTGCCAAGTAGCATCAGTCGTCGTGTCCGACTCTGCGACCCCATGGAGTGTAGCCCGCCAGCCTCCTCTGTCCATGGAATTCTCCAGGCAAGAATACTGGAGTGGGTGGCCATTTCCTTTTCCAGGAGAATCTTCCTAAACTCGAGATCCAACCCGTGTCTCCTGCATTGCAGGAAGATTCTTTACTGTGTGAGCCATGATTGGAAGTCTCTTTATTAAGAGGCAGTGGGAGGTTGAGGAAGAGAAGAAACCGGCTCCTGTCTGGGCCTCTGAGGGGCTGTACGGTAGTGACTTTCACAGCTCAAGATGCAGCTGGTCAGAAACCCCAGGTCACCCGGAAGTGACCAGTCTCTGGACAACTTGGTCCCCAGTGCCTGCTCATGTCCTTGTAATGCATCCTGGAAACACAGCCACCCGGAGGAGGCTCCTTTAGGGTGACTAGATGCTCATGTCCACCCTCCAAGAAGCACCACCTCTGGGAACCTGGAAAAGCAAACAGATCATTAAATGGCTAAACAGACTGAAAGCCCAGGGAGTGAGACGAGCCTGGGCCACTGCTGCACAGGCCTTCCGAGTGATTAAATATTTGTGCTGCCAGATGCGCACTCCCATCGTCCCCCTGGACGGCGCTCTACAACCGCAGCGGGCTCTGCCTTCCCGCTGCGCCCCCATCAGCTGTCAGCTACTTCCATCCATCTGCTGGCGCTTGTATGACATCATCTCCATCTGAACACATGGAGCATCTGTCGCAGGCCACGCTAAGTTTACAGATCATTATACGTTGACTGTGTTTTTGAGTGGCTGCTTCCCTGAGCGTGTGGGGAGGGCCTGTAATTCACCAGGGCAAACTCTCAGTCACTGCCCCAGCCCGACTTACTCCAGGAAAGATTTCCTTTTAGACAGTTAATCCCCATCAGGAGTGTAGATTCCCATTAGTTTTGATCAAAGAGATTCTCTGTGATCTGTCCTACCCTTAAAGCACCATGTGTGTTGATTTAGTTCACTAATAACTGCTGCCTTTAATGTTGCTGGCAGCCCGTGGGAGCTTACATAAATATCCTTTAAGCCAAAAACAATAGAAAGTGTGCAGGGGCCTTAACCAAGGCCAACCTTTGAGTTAAGAGTTTGGGATTTTGAAACAGAAAGCTTTTCCACTCTTCAAAAATAATTCTTTTTTTTTTTTATAAGGCAAGCAATTAAATGTTAATAGGCATTTAGAAGTTAATTGTTTTAGAAGAAACCAATACCTTAAATGTCAACCCCAGGTCTTTATCTTCAAGTGTGAATTTCTCCCTCAGACCCCCACATTTTTGAAGTTCCATTTGGGGAGTTTCTATTTGTCCCCTGCAGCTTGGTTTCCTAATGGTTTGTAAGAGCTCTCGCTATTCACTCCCATTCATATGGGAAGTGGTCTTCAAAGGAGCTCAGTTTTGCTTCAGAACTGAGGTTCTTGATTGTTTACTTGGTTTAGACAAGCGGACTCTGGCATTTGGGTAATTGACATGCTGTGGAGAAGGAAATGACAACCCGCTCCAGTATTCTTGCCTGGAAAATTCCATGGACAGAGAAGCCTGGCAGGCTATAGTCCATGGGGTCTCAAAGAGCTGGACATGACTGGGCAACTTTCACTTTCATTTTCAGAGGACCTGGTTACCTCCTCAGTGTGTCTGACCAGTGCGACCTTATATCAGATTGCCTGCGGCTTTTAATTGCACAGCTTTCAGGGGCCCATAGATCATCGTCTTCATTTAAACATGTGGCACTTTCAGGGCATGGCATGTTCTCCCAGCTTATAGATGATTCTCTGTTGGCTGATCTTCAGAATAGCTGATTCTCAGGGAATGCAGCGAGACATCTTCATTCACCACTTAAATCTGAAATTCTGGGGCCAAGACGTGAAAGTCCAAGTTTTCACACACACAAAAAATCACTAAAATGATTCTGATGTATGCAAAGTTCTGATGTTATTCAGAACCGACTAACTTTGCTTTGCCAGATTTCACTTGTTCCCTGTTTCTTTCCAAGATGCGCTCTGGAGATAGATTTCCAGAACACACCAGAGTCGTGTAAGGTGCCCATCAGTTCACTGGTAGCACTCACCTCTTGGCATAAAGGAAAATGCTGGGCGTTGTACATTTCTGCATCCTTCCTCCTATCCCTCTTAGATCTGCACTTTCTCCAGAGCTCCCTAATGTAAAGGGATCTGAAGATGCCTAATGGGACCTGTTGGCAGTGTGTGGGTACCTTTCTGAGAAGAGGATGAAGTGAGCATTTGGCTTCCTGGTGCTGGCATATACACATTCATTTTAGGGTCTTCATCTGCTTTGGTAGATAAATCGCAAACATTTCCATGAATAACTGCGTCTGTTATGCAAATTGGTTTCTGTCTGCTGGTCTGTTGAGAATAATGTTCCATAATTACAACAGTTATTTACTTATGGGCAAATCAGCTTTCCCACCACCTTCTCCATTCGGCGGAGGCCTCCAGCTGCTGTGGGAGCCTGTGTATCTATCTGGAAGGGCTGCGGGGATCTGCCTTTGTGGGCCTGTGGTCTGAGTTTGCAGGTCCTGAGACAGAGAAGGATCCAAATGCCATACATTACTTATTTGTATATTTGTCCTAGGAGTGTTTATTGAGCATCTACTTCATGCCAAGAGCTGTGCCAGGTTAGGTATTCAGAGATGAACAGACCCAGTCTTATTCTCCATCATTCACAGTCTGGTTAAAGAGAAGTCAGCATGGTGTTCTGGTAAGGGGACAGTGCAAGGGGTCATGTAGGTCCAGGGGGGATCCATAGTCCAGGATCAGGAAATGCTTCCAGGCAGAGGTGATGTTTTCTCACTATGCTGGTCTGTTTCTTCCCACTTCTCTCTGGTCACAGAAGCAGAGAGAGACCCGGAGATGTTATGTGACTGGCCTTGAAGGTGCAAGGAGGGGCCACAGACCAAGGACTACAAATTGGAAGTGGGAAGAAACAGATTCTCCCAGAGCCTTCATAAGGAAAACCCTCCCTAACCCCTCTGACACTTTGACCAAGCCCTGCAAGACTCATTTTGAATTTCTGACTTTCAGAGCTTTAAGAGAAAAAAAGGTTATTTTAAGCCTCTCTATGTGTAGTAATTTGTTACAGCAGCAATAGAAAACTAATACATGTAGGGATCCAATAAGATCTTGTGTGGGAAGACTCTCAGAAAAACACGAAGCCAGGAGTCATTATTAGTTTATGACAACTCACCCCTTGTTTATTCCATTTCTGTGCAGTGCTATGTAAGTTTCAGTGATGATAATGAGGTGAGATGCTTGAATAATAGCCTTACACCCCAAGGAAGGGTATTTTTTCATAGTTTATAATTGCCATAGAGCTTGAAAATCTTCCAGGTCTTATAGTTCTTAATTATGCTCTCATGCATATGTATCAATTACCCACATGCTCCTACCTAGCTTGTTATTGCAAAGATATTTTAAAATATATATATTTGGAACAGTTTCCTCTGCATGCATCTCTGTCTGAAAATATCCTATGAAATATTTCACCTCCACTGCAATAATCTGTGCCGGTTGGGACATGCTTGCCAGTCTTCCCCTGCACGATGAAATTAAACCTCCGCTGTTGTCTACTGCAGTCTCAAGCCTGCTCATTCTACCTGGCAATTCTCTCCTTATAACTCTCAGTGGCTTCATTGCAGATTTGGTTCTCTGGGTTTGTGTTTGCTTTGGTGGGTATGGTCTGCAATCAAGGAAGGATCAGGGAGTGCCTGACCCAGGAAGTTATATTGAAATGGCAGTAGAGGGGAAAGAAAGGGTGTTGATAGTTTTGCTCGCTTTCTCTCCCTATTAGAAGTGACTCTGTGGGTCTGTACATCTGGGCCAGTGAATTCTCACTGAGTCTCAGTGCTAGGGAGGCAGTTTTATCTGCCAACCAATAACTTTACCAAGTGATAGCACATGAAGTCCTCCAGTGGCCCTTTCGTGGTGATCTTCAGATTTACCTGACTCAGTTTTTCAATTTGCTAGTCGATTTTCTTCTTTCCTGATTCTCCCTTTTTCCTTCTATTCCTTTTCTCCCTGACTATTTCCCCTGTCCTGGAGCTGCCCATAGGAACTATGCCTGCTGGTCTCTGTTGGGAAAATCATCTGTAAATCTTCATCTGGCATCTTCATCAAATGGACTGATGGCATTCTGTGGGTGAGCTAAAACATGGTGGTCTGCTTCAATTTTTTAACTGTTATACTGAACCTAAAAGATTTTCTTTTGTGAAAGAGGAGATTTTACCTGGGGAACCTCTATTTTATAACATACAAGTTTTATCATTAGGTAAAACATTTAACCTCTCTCCATCTTGGTTCCTTCATCTATAAAATGGAGGTAGTAATATAAACATGATAGTGTCACTGGGAGGATTACATGAATTGCTATGTAAAATGCTTGTCACGCCTGGTGTACAGTCACTTATAAAATACTTCTTGTCACCTCTGCTCCCTCACTCCATTCTTGTGCTTGAGATGCATACACAGTCTCTGGTGGATTTGCTTTAAAGAAGGATTCTGGGGTTCTAATTCAGAGAGTTGATTTGGTTTGTCCCAGGAGAAGCCTGGGGATCTGTGTTTGGATTCCCAAAGCTGACCAGGTGACACTGACTCAGGTGTTCTTCAGACTTTACTTTTAGAGACTGTTCCTTGGGCTGTAAAGATGGTGAGCTTGTACCTTAAGCATCTTCAGGGCAGTGCCTGTGTGCTGTCAATTTGTGGTTAATCACAGTGCCTGTCACAGAAGAGATACCCAACACACACTGGCCAAAGTTAAATGAGCACCTCCATGCACTTTCCATATTACCTGATTAATTTTTTCAAGTTTTACTCCTCACTGGACAATCAGAAGGCCATGTATAAAGTACACTAGTGTGGTAACTCATCCTCAAGCCTGAAACATATTCCTAGGCAACATTCGAGTCCCCATTCTCCTCCATTCCTGCAGGTCTACATCTATCCACCTTTCAATAAGCCCCAGTTTTGAGCCATGTTCTCGATGGCTCCTTCTCTGGTTAGAGTTGACATTGCCCTTCTCTTCAACCAATTTCTGCATATCATGTAAAATAATTTAACTCACACAGGTTATGTATATTCATTGTCTCTCTCAGCAAACTGCATGCTCTCAGTGGTTTTCAAATCCACCCCCTTTTCCCATCTGAACCACAGTTGGCTTAGTCCCAGCTCCATCATCTTGCTTGTATTTATGACATTAGCTGCTGCTTTGACTGAGCCAGGTGACTGTGAGTTCTATATCTTTGCAATAAACTCTCCTTTAAGTAGGCTAGCTTGAGTGGGTCTCACTCATTCTTTATCTTCAAAAGAAATGTGAGAAGCAATTGGGCATGTCATGGAGCAAACCGTTTGAATTTGAGATGAACCTAGGTGCACTCACCTTTCTTAAAAATGGGAGCCACAAACACAGCTTCAGAAGAAGCAGGCTGGAAATATCATGCTTGTCTATAGCTAAGCTGAAAGCCAGTTCTTGTGTTTATGTGTAAAGTCAACATTCTCTGTTACTCACAGTTGGGTGAGGGAGACTTTCCTGACCGGACATCTGACCCAGCACAACTTGGGCTCATAGCCTGCTATGGGGGAACTGCTGAGACTGAGGTTCAATGTGGAAAGTCTTTTCTGCTGCCTTGGGAGATGGTTGTGGAATTGACAGGCACAGAAGGAATTGACCTAGCTCTTCCCTCTTTCAGTCCAAGGGCAGCCTGGCCTGGCAAAGGGCTTATACAGAATTTCTCCTATTCTTCTAGGTTATTTCTAAGGTGGTAGCACCATGCTGATGCTCTTGTAAAATCACACTGGCTGCTAGTCTCCTTGGATGGTCTCTCAGCCACCAGCTCTAAACGCCTTCAGATGTTCGAGTCAGCAGACCCTGCACTGTCCTCGTTGGCCAAGGCACTGTCGCCTAATCAGTAGGTGCTTATGGAAAGTTCCTGGGTGCCCGTCTCTGTACCAGGTGCTCTTGCACTTGGCTTATATGTGTGAATAAAACTGTTAATTGCCCGCTAGACATGCTGTTCTGGAAGGGTTCTGATACTTCGGCGAGCATTGCCAGGGCAACCAGACCAAGAGTCTGTTAGTTAATTAACATTGCAGTGATCGTGCCCTATTCTAGCTTCTAGAGAAGAGGAAGCTGGTTAGGGTGTTTTCTTCCTCTGTGAGGGGTGGGAGAGAGAGAAACAAGGAGTGTCACAGTAGAGGCTTTGTCTCAGTTTAAGGCCAACTGGGACCAGACACAGAGAGAACTGATGTTGTGGGGAGTTATAGACGAAAAGAGTTCAGCTCATAGTCAAGGGGATGGCCAGCAGAAAAATGGTTGAGGGTTTCTTAGGACAGAAGGAAACCACAGCATGAAGGGTCTATCAAGGGAAAAGCTTAATTGCTTCGGGATTGAGTTGGGGTCCAGGTTTCATGCAAAGGTTAGCCTTCCAATCAGGGCTCCTGAGAAGATCACTTAGAAGCGCTTTTGTAGAAACAGTTGGGAATTCATGAAGAAAGACATGTGCATGTGGATTTTGTTTAATTTTGTGTGTATGTATGTTATCACAAAAAACAAGGAGTGACTGTTCAAGTTCCTCGTGGATTATTTGGGACAATCACTCACTGGTTTTTGTGAAAACACACACACACACACTTAAACAAAAGACTGCGCGTGCACACACACACACTTAAACAAAAGACTGTGCCCATAATGGGCTTCCCAGGTGGTGCTAGTGGTAAAGAACCCGCCTGCAACGCAGGAGACATAAGAGATGGGGGTTTGATCCCTGGGTCAGGAAGATCCCCTGGGAGGAGGGCATGGCAACCCACTCCAGTATTCTTGCCTGGAGAATCCCATGGACAGAGGAGCCTGGCAGGCTACAGTCCATGGGGTCACAAAGAGTCGGACATGACTTAGCACATGCCCATAATGGTTTTTGACATAGGGATACAAATTTCTGCCCATAGTCCTGGCTGCCTTTTGGTGCCCTGAACCCCATTATGCAACCAAAGGTCTTTGGAATTAGGGTGGACTCCTAAGGAACTCATTTGTAGGTTGAGCACAGCCTATCAGATCCTATCTTCAAGAATTGCACTAAAAAACTGAATTAGTTGCTAGTCAGGAGCCTGAATGGGGAGGGCAGGACACGGACACCTGTGCTAGGCAGCCATGTCTTCACAAGCACCCAAACACAGAGAACAACTCTCAGATAGCAGGGGAGGCAAGGATTATTCACTCATTCATTCATTCACCCACCCATCCATTCTTCACTCATTCAGAGCTATTCACTGAGTCACTTCTATGCACTATACCCTCCTTAAGGGACACAGGTGATGCAACAATAACTAAAACACAGTCCATTTACTCAGAGAGTCTACATTCTAGTGGGGCAAAAGGGAAACATAAACATATACTGTATGTGCCAACAGTAGTAAACACCATGAAGAAAAAGAAAGTCACTAGGACCATAGAGATAGATGGAATTGAAAGGCTGCTATTTTAGATAAAGAGGACAGGAAAGGTGAAACAAGGGAACAATAAAGGTAGCAACCTAGGAGGAAAGAGTGAAGGGGGTGGCTGGGAGGATTAGGGACAAGGTTTCCTCTGGTCACAGAGAAAAGGAGAGAGGGATTCTTTCGAGATCTGACTGTCCTTACTGTCCTTGGGTTCTGTGAGATCCCCTGCAGTATATCTAGTGAATTACCCCTTTTTGCTTAAGCCAGTTTGAGTGGCTTTCATTTTCTTGCAGTTATCGGATTTCAGTCATCTACAAATCCACAAGGTGAGTCTAAAGCAGTTACAAGTCACCCTAGAATTTCTGTCAAGGCGCCTTAGTCAGAATACGTGGCTCTCTATCTCCACCTGGTGCCGATTCCCTTGAGGTGCAGGCGCCTTAACAAAGGGGCAGAAACCAGTCTGTGAGTATAAGAGATAATAAATGCAACTGTTTCTTATCCCAGTTTTAGCAAATTTTGAAAATGGAAGAAATTAAAATCTTGAAAGCATCAAAAGGATATTTATTCATGCCAGGATCCACCCGTTTCATCTGGAGGATTCCAGGGAACTTAGAGATATTAGTTGTGATTTCTTTGAACTGAGGGCAATAGCTGGTCCTGTCTTGGAGTTTGGTCCCATCACTCTGGATGGCTCTGAGTGATTCTACATGTAAACCTGGGGTACAGTTCATTCCTGGCCTTTTGCTCTCACTCTAGCTAGAGAATCAACCAACTAGATGGGATCTCTCTAGAACTCTGTGGATCCCCAAGATACCACAAATACCCCAGTGTCAAAAAGGAACATAATGAACACTGTAGCTCGAGGCTCTGACTGCTGTTGGACTTGTGTTTCAGGGAAATAGTATTTCTTGAGTTCTCTGATGCCAGGCACTGAATATATGCCATCTTTTTCTATCCCTAAGGAATTAACCTTATTGTAAAGATGGGGAAGCAACTCCAGAGATTAAGCATGTTGCCGGATCAGTCAAATTCTGGGTTGCAAACTCCGGAAGATTACTCGGACGGATAGAAACAGAATATTAAAAGGAATTTGGGAAGCTCACAGAGAACCAGGGCTAAGCTTTGAGAGGTTTGCCTCCAGTTGCTCTGGTCTGCAGACAACCAGATACCAGATTTGCACCACTGCCATTTTTGTGCAGGTACTCAGCTTCTGCTGTTACTGTGAGTACCAGACCTCTTCTGTGCCAGAAATTCAACATTTCAGCTGTCATGATTCCCACACCCCTTTTTTCTTTCTCTTTTGCCTCATCAGCTCTCATGTAAAAATTTGGCCAAGTGGTCTGATCGGGAGAGCATAAATCTGGGTTTTAGCTGCAAGAGAGGCTAGGAAAGGAAGTGCTGGTATTCTTCAACTCTTTTGAGAGAGGCTGTTTCAGTTCCTTATCAGGGAGGGAATTCCCCCTAAATAGAGAGGAGTTCAGATGTAAGCAGCCAAACAGAGTCACGTACCCTCCAGAGCTGCCAACATACCATGTCTGGTACCACCAGGGAGTTGGCATCTCTTTCCAGAGTCCTTCTTTCTGTCAATACAATGGAAGGAGATGTTGGCTTTTAAAAATTCATCAAACGAATAGAGTATTGAGTATTTTCATCATGTCACTAAGTGGTGGGGGAGGGGTGGCAAGGTCAAAAAACACAGTCCTTGCCTTCAGGGTGATAGCTTGTCGAGCCATCATCACATGGTGGTGAGTGGTGATGATGGATGACTAGTGTATTGATTGCCTTCTGCATCAGGTGCTTTGGATCTGTTGTCTCTAAATCCTGACAACAACACTGCAAGGAGCTCTTCGTAATGCCATTTTTTTCAGATGATAACACAGGTGCTCAGAAAGGCTCCATAACACGCCCACATTACACAATTAAGAAGCAGCAAATCCTAGACTACAACCAGAGGTCTGTCTGGCCAACCCCGACCTGGGGACATTGGGGGACAGAAGGATTCAATGGCTTGACAAAAGTCTGCAGCTGATGGCAGAGGTAGAATTAGAACCCAGGACTCTGACTCTGGTGCCTGTGTGCTTAGCCACTAAGTCAGACTGGCTTAATGTCATGTCATGCCAGGTGTAGGCTGGCCTGTCTGCCTCCTCTTTGCATTTGTTGTTCTGAAGGCCTTTTATTCAGCCTTGAGGTTTAAAACATGTCCTTTCCAGTCCCATGTTTTTGAGAGATGCTGTACACCTCAGGTGATTTCAGGAGATGCGGTGTGTCATTAAAACCAGATCACCAGAGACCCTCTGAGGACAGGCGAGTAGAAGCAGGACATCAGCCAGCTGAGCATGGAGGTCATTTCCCGTCTGACTTTCCATCAGACAAGAGTGTGCTCACTCGAGAGTGTGTGACTCCTTCAGGAGAGAAGCTCTCAATACTACCTCCCCTCTGTGAGATGGCAGGATGCTGCGATCTCAGAGCAGTCACCCTGACCGCTGGTGAGCTCCTTCCCTAAAGGACAGGGACAGACTGCTTTCTTTAAAAAACAAAGAGTTGCTGTATTCATACCAACTATTAACATATACACACAAACTGTAAAGCTTAAGTATAGAAGTCATCGCAAACCGATGGCAATTCAACATCTGGGGCTAGTGGCCAGAATGCTCGAGGCGGGTGGGACCAGATCAGACTCCCACGGTGGAGAGGGCAGCTTCAGAGGTGAGGGGGCCAGGACAGGTTGCTGGTGGTGATTAATTTCCTCATGAGGAAAAAGGATTCCTGCTCAGAGCCATGGTGGGAGATGTTGTGAGTGACATTATGAGGACATGCCTCCCAACTGGACAGGTCTGGCAGCACTGAGGGCCAAAAGGAGGAGAGAGGTTGGGGGAGAAACAGACCGAATTAGAGGAGTTGGTTCTTTACATCTTTCTCTCCCACCTCCCATCACCGGTCCAGCTTCCACTGTGGTGATGTAGCCTTAGTTTTCATCTTGCCCCTTAATGTACCCATGGTCTGTATATAAGTGCTTAAATATGTTTATAGTTGTTGTGTGAGCACTACTGGATCATTTCTATTCAGTTCCTGTAAATGTGAGCCTATACCACCTTCTCCCCTTTCATCTCTCACACACACACACACACACACACACACCCCACCCATGAAAACCTCAGAGCAATTTGCTGCACCCTGGGGATTGCTTTGTCTTTGAGAGGCGAAAGAGAAAAACCCATCAGCCGTCAAAGATTTTAATTATTTATTTTTAATTACATAAGCAATGCATGAATATGTTCTGGTTGTAAAAAATTCACATGATACATATAAAATTAAAGTCTCCTCCAAGTGAAGAATTTTAAATAGCTCTGGTCCTCACCTGTCAGACCACAGGTCTGCTGTGAACCGGTTCCAGGGGATGTGGGAGAACCAGGAAGGGGGTTAAGGCAGCATGGAGCCCTCGTTATACAGGAAAGGGTGGGGAAGCTAGGGTCACTTGTTAATGAAATGGGGGGGTCTCTAGCCGAACCTACTCTTTCTGTTTAGAGGCTGTGGACTCTGCCAGGAATGTTCTCTTAGGTTTTTGCAGTTTTCTTTTCAAGAGTGAGGAAGAGGATGTGTGGGCCCCTGCTCCTGTATAGAGATTCACTCTCTTCTCTAACACATGCTGCTTTAAGGCAGTCAGCATCAGAGGCAACTGTTCAGCATCTCAGCCCGATGGCTTCTTTCCAGGGGGCTGCCTTCCCGGCTCAGACAGAAGAAGAATCTTCCTCACACATCCTCTGTCCCGCCTGACTTACTGAAGGAGTTTTGTGATATTGGTTCATACCCTCCTTTAGTTTAAAGGGCCTGGACCTACTTGGCCATGGCAAGCAGGAAGACTTTTGTCAAGTACATCTCATCAACGTTTTATTAATGAGAGTATTTCTCTGTGACTCAATTTACCCATTTTCACATTTGGTGCAGAACCAAATGGAGATGAGACAAAGGTTTAGGAGGAGGGGCCAGAAGGGCACTGAATCAAAGAGAGATTGAGGTAGAAAGAATCTTAGAGACCATTAACTTAGTGCCTCACTTTACAGGTGAAGACGCTGAAGGCCGGGAAAGTTTGGCCTAACGCTCCAAGTTCCACAGGCAGGGTTAGAAGCAGTGGGCGAACCAGGATTCCCAATTCCAGGCTCTCAGGTCAGTGCTGTGTCTGCTACCCCAGAGTCAGAGTCCAAGCTGTCACTGAGATCCACCTGCAGGACCTGGGCACGTCATGACAATTCTTGGTCCCAGTTGCCTCGTCACTCCTATCTACCTTAGATAAGAACCACTGCTAAGAACATCAAGAAATAATGACTAAGTGCCTTGCAAATCACCAAGCAATTTTCAAGCACAAAAAGTAAACTGCATTTCGGTTATTGGCAAGACAAGCCTCTTCATCATTCAATCAAAAATCATCACCTACCTGAATAAATTTTTTTGGAATCTGATCAGAAAGGTTTGCTTTTCAGTTTTGCTTTGTGTTTTTAAGTTTCCTAGAAACATGGTTATGAACTGAGTGTTGTATGATCTTAGGAAATTATTTTTAATTCAGTTGTTGTTGTTCAGTCCCTAAGTCACGGACTCTTCATGAGCCCATGAACTGCAGCACACCAGGCTTCCCTGTCTTGCACTATCTCCCAGAGTTTGCTCAAATTCATGTCCATTGAGTTGGTGATACCATCCAACCATCTCATCCTCTGTCGCCCCCTGCTCCTCCTGCCTCCAATCTTTTCCAGCATCAGGGTCTTTTCCAAAGAGTTTGCCCTTCACATCAGGTGGCCAAAGTATTGGAGCTTCAGCATCAGTCCTTCCAATGAATAGTCAGGGTTGATTTCCTTTAGGACTGACTAGTTTGATCTCCTTGACATCCAAGGGACTCTCAAGAGTCTTCTCCAGTGCCACAATTTTAATTCAGTTACGTGTGATCATAATGTGGTTATGGCCAGGATGTCATTAATTTGGAGGACTGTGTGACAAAGTGTTGCTGAGTTATTGTTTAGGTGTTACATATCATGTCTGTAATTTACTTTTTAATGGTTCAGCAATTATAGATGCAGGCTTGTGTGTGTATACACACATATGGTCAAATGTTAATATTTGAGTCTTGGTGGTATGTGTGTTCTGTGCCTGGCTGTTGAGTAGACTCTTAGTCTAACTTCCTATATGTTTGAGAGTATTTTTAATAAAATGACTAGTAAAATAAGTTTTCCAGGTGATCCTGATTTTCTCTAATGGTTTGAGCCCATTGATGTGGAGCTGTAAGCCACTGACCAACGACAATGTGTGAGTGGAAAAATCTTTTTAATTCCCTGCTTGGTGTCTTGTCAGAATTGGAATCACTTTTCCTCAGCAATCCTGGTGAGGTTCTGTTTCCCAGGGCTTTGTTTCTCCCGTCTGAGTCATCTATAAGACCAAAGCATTGGAATGACAAACCATCTTTAACATTTCCAGGCAGACCTAGAGGTGACACTGACTCAGCTTGAAGGTATTGATTAGAACAGTGGTTCCCAAACCAAGGTGCTGAGGAACATCACCCAGAGAATTTCAGCAGGCTTAGGATGAGACACGGGCATCTGATTTAACAGCCATCAGAGGTAATTCTGATACATCTATATTTGAGAGCCATATTTTAGACTACGATGATCTTAAAGCCAAGGTCATGGGTTTGATTCCAAACTGAAGAGCTATTTAATTTTTCAGGAAGCAAAGTTGTGTTCCTTAATGATATCCTGCACATCTCACTCTATTCTATCATTTTTCAAATAAGGGTCCTGGTGGGAAAAAGTGAAAAATAAAAAAGGAACAGGACGAAGAAGGTGAATGGATCAGAGCAATTTACTATTGTAAACACATACAATTTATTCCCCTTCTTATGAGAACCTGATACAATCTATTGTAGAGGTGGCTGCATTTTGTTGGTGGGAGAAAAGAGGCTTTATTTGTTGTTCTGATTACCAAGTATATTCCTACCTCAAGAATTTTGGATGAAAAGGTAAAAAAAATCTTATTAGTATCAGTGAATTATGATCCAAATGAACCATGCTTTTAATGTAAAACATTTGATGGACACTTACATGGCAAGCCTAAAAGGAGAAACTGAACCTTGGGAAACCAAAAAAAACGAGCACTCCCCCCTCACCCAACTAACTTTCTTATGAACACTTCCTGGGACGTCTTACACCACCCTCAAAGAAGCCAGGAGCCTCCCCGAAGCCCTGGTTTCTGCAGCAGGAACCAGCAGGGTCTTTCACAGGCATGCCACAAAGCAGCTTCCTGTGTTCTTATGTAATACGTCTTTGCAGCTTAAACCTTTAATTAACCAGAGATGTCATCGAGAAAAGTTTGCCAAGGAAGAGGATGCCTGGTTTAATTAAAAAGATCTTTAATAGTTATTAAGGAAATCAATTTGGAATTCAGGCCTGAGAGCAGTGATGGGGGAAGAAATCACTGAAAGGAACTTTGCCATCTCTCTGGGTAATGGATTTCAACCCTTTGATCTGCATTGCATCAAAATCCCTGGGACAGTGGTCCAGGGGGAGGCAGAGGGATGCTTATCACTCATCACTTTTGAATCTACCTTCCAGATCCAAGAGGCAGGTCTGCCTTATATATGGAAAGCCTAACCTTTCTGTTATGCAGTTACCCTGGCAATTGAAGGAAATAGAAAACCATTATAAATTGAAAATCTCCTACTTCATAAGTATAAGCTATTTTTTTTTCCCCCAAGAGATGCATTATTTCTCCCTGAGGATTTGTGCTTGGACTGTACATCAGGTGTCTTTCTATTACTGCTCAAACCCACCTTCTTTGGATCAAGCCAGAAAAAAAAAGGGATTTGGCTCTAAGGAGCACAAGGGAAATATTATTTTCACTTGTCTCATGAAAATGATGACACAAAAGGTGAACTAGCCAGAGGATGGGCAAAATAAATTGTCTATGTTGGGGAAAACTGCAAAAAGGAAAGAGTTATTATTTTTTTTATAAACAGCATTCTGCCAACAGGGGGTTAGTTTTAATATCATCCTCTGAGGCAGCCCTGTTGAGTTCAAATGTTAAAAGCACTTTTCAAATAATCTATGTTTAATTAATATTTGTACAACACTTAGCAAGGGTATCTGAAGACAGGTGCAGAGTATGGCTACAAAAATGATCTTCCTGTTGCAATGTTAGCTCATTCTCAGGCAGACTGAAGCACCTCTACCTGGAATTCCTATCATTATTCAGTGGGAACTCAGTGGAAACTGAGTGGAAACTGAGAGGATGGACTAGATCTTCCAGCACTCAAGCCTGCATCCTAATCACCAGCTTATACTTTCTTGAGGAGATGGGAACAGGCTGGTATTTATTGGTATTCCTTACAGCAAATTGACCAGAATCTGTGCCCACAATATCTTTGTTGATTGCTTGGCTGATTACTTGAAACTTCTGGGCTTATTAGTCCCCCAAACATCTCAGCTCCCTGTTTCACTTGGTCTGTTGAAACTAATGAGGGGTGTCACTTGGGAGAATTAGGGGTTTGGGGTAGATGCATTATAATGCAAGCTCTACTGAAGAACTTGTCTTGCTGGAAATAGATCAGGTAGCTTCTCTAAACTCCACTTTCCTCAATTACAAAATAAGAAGCATTGAAGTAGATGGTCTCCAGGACCCCTTCTGGTTCTAACATCGTTTGTTCCGCTATTTCTCCTTTGTCTTCACTGGGTGTGTCTGTTCTAAGTTAGTGGATTGATGGTACACAGGAAATCTCAGTGCTTACTGAAACATTTGTGCCTGAAGTACGGGTTGTAAACTGGCAAGCAGCAGCCTGGATCCAGTCTGCAGAGCTGTTTAGTTTAGCCTACCTAATGTTTATTTTGGAGGAATGGTGGGAATTGAATTAGTTTACAACAGTTAAAATCCAAGATATATCCTGAAGTTAGACTTGTGTTTCTGTTGAGATGTTGGAAAATTCTGGTACTGCTTCATCTTCATGGGCAATGATCAATTAGGATTCCTTTCTTGTCAGTCCTAAATGGACCCCACCACTTTCCACTGTGTCTCCAACAAGCTGAATGTCAGTCCCATTGTTTTCACTGTGTTTATGCTGCCCCCGACCTCATCTCACTTCACTCATTCATGGCCCACAGAGGCACATGGGTAGAGGAAGAGAGAGTTGGGGGAATAATTAGAGTCCAGTGTCAGGAATCTCTTGTCCTTGGAAGAGACATCCATGCCAGGCTGCTTCCTGAGATGTGAGTTTCTAGGTGGATGAAGTGCCTTCAGTTGGGTGGACAGGATCAGACACCCATTGACTGATATTGGTAGCACAATGATTTCCCATTTAAACCCAGCTCAGTATGTCCACATTGTCTCTCTCCTTTGAACAAATGTTTTGAATATCATTCACTCAGAATAGTGCCCCACAGGAACACTGAGGCTACCCCAAACTCAGCACATACACAAAAGAATCTGAACAGCAAAGACCCTTTTGTCACCTAAAATGATCAATCCTCTTTTAGCAACATCAGTGGAATCCTCCTGTCCATTAGAGTGGCCATCTAATTTACTGACTAAAACAGGAATTTCTTAAAAGTGAAAGGGGACACTATTAATAATTATGCCAGGAAAATACTCCCCTAAACAAACTGGGGCATGTGCAACACCCCCTAATGACTTGATTACAAAAAGCTGCCATTGGCTGCAGCAGGTTGTCTTGGGAGCCAGATTTGCCCCATTTCCACCCCTGGGGAATGTGTGGCTCCTCTCATTGTTGAAATTCCTGCCAGATTGGAGAGGACTCATTCTGTTTCCATTTCTTCCAGGAATTAAACTCTCCTGACTGCTTCTACCTTTCACTGATGCTTTAAACTTAAGATGGCATCACTGACTCAATGGAGATGAGTTTGAGCAAGCTCAGGGAGATAGTGAAGGACAGGGAAGCCTGATGTGCTGCAGTCCATGGGGTCGCAAAGAGTCGGACACAACTTAGCAACTAAACAACAACAAGACTGTCTTTGACTCTCAGAGATGATGCACGTGACTATCAGATGTGGTTCTCTGAAATTTGGGTCCTGGGGAATGAATGAAATCTGTTTAGATCTCTCCATTTCTTTTCCTGCTCCTGTTCCCCTCTTTCAGAGACCCTGCTAGGTAATTCAGGTTAAAGAATTTCCCTCTACTTTTCTTTAAGCTAATTGGGTCATCCATTCATGCTGCTCGAACTTTACCTTTTCCATGGAGGGAGGGGTGGTCCCTGGCTCAGGTCCCTGCGGGACACCAGCTCTGAAGATCACACCACTTTCACAATCAGCAAAGGCATATCATTGCAGCAACAGTGAGTTTTATACTTGGCATTTGGGTGAGGAACAAAGAAAGTTTGGGGGCATTTCAAATAATGAAAGAAAGGAGCAGGCTTTTGAAATGCAAAGATATAAATCCCTTTCCAGGAGGCAAATTATACAGTGGAACAGAAGGGGAAAAAAAGGGAAGGAGGGGTTGAGGGGAGTAGGGTGGTGAAAGGAGGTGTTTAATGGATAGAGAAAGATCCAGAAAGGTGAGGCTCAGATCCCTCAGATAAAGCCACCCATCTACTCAGCGAAGATAAGAGGAAAAGCTGGTTGGCTTTATTCTTTTGACAAAGATGCACCAACATGGCAGAGAGAGGAAGTAAGAGGGTTGGTAGCAGCTCCTTCTCGTTTACTACACAGCCTAAGCTATCCTATCGCTCACTTTATAAAAAGGACTTGCAGGAGACTCGGGACATACAGTTTGACAGAATCTATAGTGGCAAGGAAAAAGAAGAGGAACACAGAGAAAAAGGGAGCTGATGTATTATTTACAGGTAGAGAGCTTGAACAAAGCAGGATGCAAAAACAGGCCCAAAGACTTGTGTTTGTACGACTGTGGGATAAAGACAGACACCTCTGAATTCTTACTGCTGTACCTTTTCCTGCTGGAGACTTCTGTCAGTGATGGGCCGGCATGCCTGTGCCTCAGCTCATCGCTGTGCTCCAATCTGCCCTGTTCTTGGTTACATTTCCCTGCAGCCCAGAAGGGGTAAAGCTCTCACCAGGAAGCTGCCGGGCCTCTGTAGGTGCAGTCTCATTAGGCTGGGCACAGAGGGCATCTCACTGGTGGTGGCAGGTCTAATAAGCATGCAGATGGAAGGCACACGCTCACACACACACTCTCACTGAAGTCATGCAGTGGGCAGAGAGGAGGGACGCAGGCAATCGGATCCAAAAGGAACAAAAGGCTGCAGCCTCTGCAGTGAGCTGAGTGAGAGTGACAGGACAGCTAAAGGCAACCAGAAGCAAAGTGTGAAAACCCACAGCCAAAGGCGCTGGGGAGCATATGCCCTGGCCTTCACAGCTTCCTCCTCTTCCCAGCTTACATCGGCTCCATATGCTGCTTCACATAGCTTTCCCGGGCCATAATGGGTTTTATTCCATAGTTTTTATACGAACACGGACGACTCACATCTGCTCCAATACCCAATTCGGTTTCTAATGTCTTCGGCTGCTAGGAGAGAACTTGCCAATTGATACGAGTGGCAAAAAAAAAAAAGAGTTTCAATTCAGGAATGAGGAAGGTTACCACCCCATAGGTGTGAGCTGGAAGGCCTTTGAGAGGGCAAGACCTTAGGTATGGGAAACAGACCCTGGGAAATGAAGAATTTGTTCCAGACTATCAAGACCTGAGGGTAGAACCATTAAAGAGCAATAGGATAGTCCTAATTCAGAATGTACTTATTTTTCTTATTTTCCTGTCATGTTAAATCTTTTGCTAGGAGCTTTTCTTCCCCATATAGACTGTGATGAGAAAAAAGTCACTTGGATTAATCACCAATGATAGCTAATCCCCCACTGGGATCAACTGCACTCTGCATTACTTAAGCTGGTTATTAAAGTTTTAAATATTCGGGGCAATCCCTGCATAGGCTGGGAGAGACTTAAAGGGCTGGGCCCTGCATGGAGACTCACCTGGCTTCCAGATGTTTGAAGTCCCATCCGAAATCAATTTCAACCCTAATGACAGTGACTGGCTTGATAACCCAAACTAACATGGCTTTTGGCTGGATCAGGTAATGACACTTGGCAAAACTGGATTCCCTTGACAGCGTTCATAGGCCCAGGGAATCTCCTCCACTTGAAAGGAGGACAAAGTAGTAATCAAGAAGCACCTTGAAAGTTGATACCCGAGCTCCCAGGCATCACAGGCCCCGGATGGAGCTGCCATGGGAAACCCAGGGACTCAGTTTCCCCAGATGCCAGACAGCATGAAGCACCTTACATCCTCAGCAGCAGGCGGTGTGTGCTGCTGCAACCATCTCTAAAGCTTGGCGGTGGTGTTGTGTACTGTTTGCCATCTGTTACTCAGAAGCAGCACCACAAAGCGCTGAGCAATGGACTACGGAGCTGCGGCTCCTGCCTGGAGCTGACAGCATCTCAGCGACTTGCCTGGGGGTCCCCTGCAGAGCCTGCCGCAGAACACTTTGCAGGCCCCAGACCGCAGGTCCAGGGCAAGGCTATTGGAAGGGATCCAGGAAGCTCATGATACTGCAGAGAGGGGTTCTCTTGCTGATGCCCCCAGCCTTCCCAGACTGTGATCTACCTGGACCTCTGCCCAGCCAAAGCAGTGGCTGGGGAGCCTACCCCAGCCTTTCAGAGTACAGAGTTCTAATAAAGGCAAATAGTTCTGTGATGGTCTGAGAGCTCAGCTGAATCTTGAGATGGGCTGGCAAGAGTGCTCAGCTTTTCTGGGCTGTTTTATTTTCTCTCTTTGTTCCCACCCAAAACTTCTTATCTATAGCCTAGCCAAGAAAACGTTTGGGATAGGAGGAAAGACTGTCCTGTGACTGAAAGACAATGTACCAAATACAGGGGCAGATGCCTCCATTTTTGACTCTACTTTTTGCTAGCTTCATCTTCCTGGAGACTGAATTCTGGAGCCCTGCTTTACACCTGCCCTGCCTCCTATGCTGGGCCCTGTAGGGAGAAGCAAAGAGGATGATGGCTACAGTAGTAGACGCATCACTTTCACCTCACCAACAACGTGATGAGATAAGCATTCTTCCAAGTCAGGCTCCACACATAAGATGGCACTGTTCCCCAGGGAGAGCAAAGTGTCCTTCTTCCCCTCTTTCAGGGATCAGATGATTAAGTAACACCAGCACCTTGCACTTAGCTTTCACAACTATTCATTCACTTGTAAACAGCCCCCATTTTACAGATGAGGAATCTAAGCCTCCTGAGGTCTCCAAGATTCACACAGCTATTATGGCTGACTGGGGCCAGGAACCTCTCATCCAGTGTTACCACTATCATTCCAGTCTAGCTGAGGCCCACGTGGGAATCCAGTTCAGACTGTGCTCTGCCTCTGGACCCAAGTAGTTTTGATGTTCAAGAGGAAGGAGGATGAACTTCCAAAAGGCATTTGGGGGAAGGGGCTTTTGAAAGATAGCCCTCTGCACCCACTAGCCCCCTCCCCCCAAGTCACTTTGCAGTGTTGACTTGGGTCAACCATGTGGTTGACCCAACTTTGGACCGCACCCCCACCCTCTTTCTGCAAACACAGAGCCCTGATCCTCAGGGAGAGAAAACTCTTAAGGGAGGTAATTGCACCTTAATTTTTTAAAAGGATTTCTTTAAAGTTAAATTTAGACCAACTCAGCGTTCCATTAAGCAGAAAAAGTTGCCAGGCACCTGCAGGCAGGCAGAGAAACACCCTGGGGAGTTGGCTGAACTCGGCCTTGGCCCTGAACGGCCAGGAGCGTGACCCCCGGGTTAGGCAGCAGGCCCGCCAGCGTCCTAAGGTCCCAGCGCCAGCTCCCCTAGGGCGCACAGAGAGCGGGACCAGGCTGCGAGCGCCACGTGCAGACCCCCGCGGCGAGCGGGAAAGTCCTCCGGGCCACCGCTCCTCCCGGCACCCGCCGGCCTTCGGGTCCCCGCGTGCAGCTGGGGGCGGCGGGTCTCGCGGACGCACCGTTCCCGCCCCGCCCCGCCCCGCCTGACCCCAGGATGGCCCCCGAGCTGCGCGCGGGGCTCGGCGCGGGCGGCCCCAGAACAGCACGCGGCGGCGTCTCGGTGGGGGGGCGGCGGTAGCGCCCGCTCTCAGAGCCCAGCTCGCTCCCGCCCGGATTCCCCCTCGGAGTAGGTCTGTCTGTCGGTCCTCCCTCCGCCATCTCTCCCTCCCTCCACTCCCCCCTCGAGCTCCTCGCGGGGTGCCGGGCACAGCCTCGGATTCCTCCCTCCCCGCAGCTCGAGTCAGTTTCCCTCTCGGCGGCGGCGGCGGTGCGGGGAGCATCTCGGCGGCCACCGAGCTTCTCCGGCTGGAGCGGTCGTCCAGCTTGGCGGCCCCTCGGCCATCGCCTGCCGCGCCTCGGGGCACCGCGTGGTCCCCCTTCTGCTCGCTGCTCTCCCGAGCGGGCGGGGCGCCTGGCAGGCTCCAGCCGGTCCTCCCCAGCTCCTGATCCCGGGGCTAGCGCTCGCGGGAGCTGGGCACTCTCCAGGACACCTGCCCCGCCGACCCTGACCGCCAGGGGGTGCCCCCGGGGGCGCAGTGACGCCCAGAGGAGAAAGCAAGCGGGACCATGCGGCGCCTGAGTCGCCGCCTGGTGCTGCCGATCTTCGGGGTGCTCTGGATCACCGTGCTGCTGTTCTTCTGGGTAACCAAGAAGAAGTTGGAGGTGCCGACCGGACCCGAAGTGCAGACCCCCAAGGTACGGGGTTTGGTTGCGCGCCAGGCGCGGGGCAGTGGTTGGCAGGAGGGCGCGCAGCTCGCGCGCGGGGTTTGCGGGCTCCCGGGAAGCCAGGGCGGGGGTCTCGGTGCTGCGAGCAGGTAACCGGGCGCCGGATGCAGCTACAGCGTGATATTTCTGGATTTTACAAAAGCTCAGGGGCATCCCTGGCCCCGCGCTGTGTGGAAGTGGGAGTGGGTGTGGGTGGCGGGCGCGCGCTGGCTTGCGGAGCGGGGCTCTTAACTTGGGTACAGCTTGCCTGGGTCCCGGGCGGCGGGGGCGCAGCGGTCGAGCCGCCCGGGGGTTGGTGGTCCGTGGACGCTGCGAGACAGTAGCTGGTGCGGGGGTCGGGTGGCAGGGCCGGCCGGCGCTTGGCGCCCGAGAGAAGTCTGGCGGCCGCGCTGACCTCCTTCCTTCCCGCAGTTGCCAGGCCGGAGCAGGGGAGGCCGGAGGCCCGGGAGTGCTCCGCGCGCGCGTGTGCGGCGCGGGCGAGCGCCCTGCAAGCCCCCGGGCGGCTGCCGCCCGGGCCCACCCAGAGTGTCGCAACCCTTGCTTTATAATTGTTCTCGATCTCTTCAGCTGCATTGGAAGTTGAAATGAATGTGCCCTGAACATCACTAAAGAGCCTGTAAAAACAGACGCCTTAGTATTGGTGGGGAGTTGGGAAAATGAGAGTCTAAGTGGCTTTTCCAACTCCTGCCCAGGCGGTTCATCTGAGCGGAGCCGCTGGGCTCTCCCTAAAGGCTCAGTCTTACCTTTACTCAGAGCCCCCATTCCTCGGTCTCTTCTTCCACAGACCTGGCTGTGGGATACAGAAGGGGGCCTCGGGGGTTTCCTGACCAGCCAGGCAACATTTATGAACAGGGTCCAGAGAGGTCGTCCAGTAACTGTGAAAGAGCCCTTAGAGAAGCTTATGGTCCCAAGCAGGAGACTGAAAATAATGGGGAGAGAGGGAGAGAGGGGAGTAAGTACAGTGCAGAGGGCCAACTAGGTGCCAGGTACATGTGGGTGCTTCATAAATAGTTGTAGGAGTTGGGTGGGATTCTCCTTATTCCATAGATTAGGAAACTGATTCAGTCTTGCCTTAGGATGCTACTGATTTGAACTCAGACCTCTGATATTAAGGATCTTTCCACTATATCAAGTTGCCTCTGAGATTGCCTTTTAACTGTCTTTGGGCACTTACATTCTGAAATCTTGCCAATGCTCGATTGAATTCCCCAAGCATTTATTGATGATCTGCTGTGTGCCAGGCAATGTGCTAGCTGCTGTGGGTACAGAGATGCAGAACCTATTCTCTGTGGGCAGGGGATTTGCTCAGGAATGGACCTGGACCATACAGTGTGCACTAGGTGTCCTGGGGGCCTGGGAACTTAATGGAGGAGGAGGGCACAGGGAACTGAGTAGAGAAGGAAGAACAGTAGGTTTGGCACTAGGTAGGGAGGGCATTCCAGGTAGAGGTTAATTGCACCAAACAGGCCGAGAGGAATGACACAGCATGCTTGGTGAGTTTGGCACAATTCGAGAGTCAAAGCATGTGGCTGATGGCGGGGATGAGGTTGGGGGGAATGTGTAAGAGTCCTGTTGGGTAGGACCTTAAGGGTTCCAGGGGGCCTTGAGGCTGCACTAAGCAGGGGAGTGACAAGGTCAGATGGATGCCTTCCAACAGCCTTCATCACACTGGATCGATTTTCTCTCTCACTTCGGACCCGCCCGTAGATCTGGGGAGCTTTTCCTCTTTTTCCCAGGCTGGTTCTGCTCCTTGTGATGCAGTTAATGATGCCTGCGGGGACATGAACTCTCTGTTTTGCGTTGAACTTCATTACCTTAAGCTTGCTTATTCTGGTTTACTCCAGGGAGCTGGGACCAGAGATCTGTTTCTTCCTTTGTGCACTTTGTCGTTCTTCCTTACTTGCTTCTTCTCATCCCGCCGTGCGTTGAGCACACATTTATCCAGTGCAGCCACAGGCCAGGTTCTGTGCTGGGTTTGGGCATTGCTATGAGGAGCACACTCTGCCTCTGCCATCTGGGGGTGGCTCTCACAACTTCCTGGTTGAGGCAGAATTGCAAACAAATGAGTAGTGGGATGGGGTGGGGGCAGTGGTCTAATGTCAGATATAGTGCTGTGCAGTCATGGAACAGAGGTCTCCTAGTTTTGACCACTTGCTCTTTGTCTTAACATCTTCTTTCCCCCCATTTTCTGTCTCCTTTATAAAACCGTGAATTTTTTAGACTTTAACAATCTTGATACTTCTTATTGTTGGTCACCCTTTCTTGTTAGTCTATTTCTTCTTTCTCTCTTTCACCTGTATTACGACTTTGTGTGTCTACGTATATATGTTGTATATTCGTGGGTGTATTTTGTGTCTGGTGGATGAGCACCGCTCTGTATCTTGGTGCGTATGTATCTGAGGGGAGGGATAGAGAGACAAAGAGAGGTCCTTCTCAGTGCCACAACAGTTGTTCCCATCACTGATCTGTCAGGAAATTTGCATGTCGGGTCCCAAGGAGTGCAGGAGGATTCCAAACATGACTCCATGTCAGAACCACCTAAGAGAGGTCGTTTAATATACACGTTTTTATATTTACTGCAGAGATTATGATTCTGTGGGTTTTGGTAGAATCAGTATTTTTTTCTTTTTTTTTTCACAAGGGCCCCATGTGAATCTGAAGTAACCTATTGATGGATGGTTTTGGAAGCTAGATGAAGAATACCAAGTCTATGGGGTTTTTTTGTGGTTCAGTGGGCCCCGTGTAAATATGGCTGAATAATTTCATTCTTCTTGAGTTCCTGGTGGTCCAAGCTTGTATGAGCATGTGCATTCATGTGAAATAACAATAGCTAGCATTTGCATTGGGTTTTACAAATTCACAAACTCCATTTCACATGTATTAGCTCATTTAAGCTTCACAATGACCACAAACAATAAGGCAGATCATACTTTAATGCACATGAGATTGAGTAATGAGGTTAAACAATTGGCCCAAGATAGCAGGGCTATTATTAAGTGGCAGCATCAGCACAAGAATGGAATTGGATCATCCTGGCAACTACCCACACACTGTGCTCCTTCCTTGCCACCAAGCCACCTGGATGCCTGGGTCTTTGCTAGGGGATGATGGGGTGAGGTCAGGGATGTTTACAGCTGCACAGTGCCCACCTACTTTCCAAGCACTTCATGACTCATCCCTAGGTGCTGGTCTTTGTAGAGCTCCAGGGAGGTTGATGCAATCTGTGGGGAAACCATCTCAGAGGGAATCCTGCCCTACCCATGGAGGAGGCCATCTGGGGCTAAGGAAGCACTTCTGGCTGGACAGAGTGAACCCTGCTGGGACGGGTCCAATGGGACGCTGCAGCGTCATTGGGTGGTTGCAGCACCCTTGGTCTAGGAATCATTTGCCAGGGCAGAGATTGTTTCCTCAATAGTAAGAATTATCCAGGGACATTTGTCTATTGTAGGGCAAAAATGTGGGTTTTGGGTGAGCTCAGTATCCCAGGTTTCTCTAGACAATGCTTCTGCGCAGTCCTGGGGAGAGCTCTTCCCTTGGATGTGTCCGAAGCCATGGGGACTCTGCCTAGGGCTCTTCCCAGTGTGGTAGAGGGGTCAGTTTATTTTCCAAAGCAAGAGTAGTGGGCTCCCTTCCCACTGAAATATTGAGAGAAGTTGAAATGGTGGAGGGATTGGACAGGAGAGGGCTGTAGCCAGGACTCCTTGGCTGGGGACTTCCCAGCTTGTCCATTCCATGCAACCAGTTGCCTTTGCTGGGGACTAGGCCCTGACTCTCTTCCTCAATGTTAGGAAATATCCTCACTCACCTGACAGTGGGATCTCCAAAGTGGGACTGATGATAAAATAAAACCTATGCCCCATCACAATCCAAGTGATATGGAGAAGCCAGGCTGCACTCTTGGTTTAAGAAAATTAATTGGATTTTTTTCTTAGTTTCAAGAAGGGCTGGTTCTATTAATAGCTCAAATAAAGATTTCTTTAAGTTTGACTTTTCAGTGTTGATTTGATTTTTATGGGGATCCCCACCCCCAAATTCAGCAAAGCTCTAATTCCTAATTGAAAATCATGTAACAAGCTTGATGCTGTAATTTAAACAGGATTTTAGCAATAAGTACTGTACCACTAAAAAAAAAAAAAAAAAGAAAGAAGAATGTTTCTATTTCTTCTCTCCTCTATCGTTTGTTGGCCATTTGGAGAATTATACAATAACTGACAGAAATTTTTTTTAAGAAAAACAGCAAATTTGTCTCTTATTTTCAAGAAACTAAATTTAGGCCAGGGGCTTAGGGCTTAGTAAAAGAAGAATTTGAGGCCTGAGGGTAGTTTTGGAGGAAGGTATTGGAAATGTAAAGGTTTTGAATCAAGTGCCTCGGGCCCATGTAAATGTATTTGTGCTGTGCTAGAAATACTGCAAACACTGTCAGAAAGGAGCTTGTTTTCTGTAATATTTGCATACTGCACAAGCCTTATGTATATGGCACTGTTATTGTATTCCCCATTTATTAGATAATTTCTTCCACTAAAAAAAAAAAAATTAATCAATTTTAGAGAGAGGCCCTAATAATCCGCTGAAGCTCCGTGGGCATATTTTAGATTCTGTTCAGGGAATTTCATCTCTGGCACGACCAGAAACAGCCCGTTTTCAGATGAACCTCCATACTTCATGAACATTCGTGCCTGTGTGTGCTGGTGCCCATGCTGGGCACTGTGCTGGTTTCCCATCTAAGGCAATTCCTGGAGAAGGTGGCAGGGATGATGCTGCCTTCATGGCCCAGATGTGGCTACCGTGAGAAGCTGGGAAATATGAGACTAGCAGGTTGAAACTCCAGGTATTCAAGAAATAGCATGCCTTGCTTTCTAGATATTAACAAGCTTAAAACAAAACAAAACAAACCACTGGCCCCCCTAAAAAGACCCCCCAAAAACCAAACCCTGAGCTCCCCTGTACTCCTCTCTTGCCTTGATCAGCCCCATCATGCTGGTGGGAATTTCTCTTCCCTGGGTCATTTTTGGCCTGCCTGGGGTTGTACCCTTGTTCCAGCTGGTTTTCTCCCCCAGGCCGTATCCCAGGGACCCACAGATCTATTTTAATGGAATCTCTTTGAGTCAATCTGGGGACCTCTCTCTTTCTCTCTGTCCCTAAACCCTTGTTCTCCTAAGTTGCCTGGTGCTTTTGGAAACAAAGACCAGGAATCCCTGTCTCAAGATTTCCCGGAGGCCCAGAATGATACTTGCTGCAATCAGAGAAGACACAGGGACAAAACCAGAAAGGAAAGAGAAATTAATGTCCCTGTCACAAGCTTCCCCAGCCTGTCTAGAGACTACCCTTTTCCAAGGTTGCTCATCTGTTTGTATCATTTAAAACTGCTAATCTCCACTCATAAGAGGTCATTTATTAGCTCAACAGGGACAGAATGAGATTGCCCTTGGCTGATGCCTAAGGCCCAGGATCTTTACAGGGCCAGGTTCACATGCCATCTCGTCTGCTTCCTCTGCCTGCATCCTTTCCCTCACCTCTGCCATCCCAAATTTCCAAAATAGTCTTATGCATTATCAGGCACCCAGGAACAAATTTTGAAGTTGAAGAAATGTGTTTCTGTGCCTCTGTTTAGTTTCTAACGTTTACAGTTATGTCATTCTTCCAGAGCATTTCGAAGTCCTTGATGTATTTTTCAGAAAAGGAATCTGAATTAGAAAGTAGGGACAAACCCCCAGCTCCCCTCTCTGGGGGCCTCTGTGAACCCCGCTATGACTTTTGCACATTCCACTTGAGGTCAATGTTATAGATCAGCCATCTGTTTGGGGAAGTGAGTCTCTACAGCTGGCTGCTGCCTCTTCCCATTTGCCCGCAGTGGCCCGGAGCTGGATAGTTGGCCTTCCTCCTTGTCTGGACCTCAGAGACTCAAACTGTGCCCCCGGGTCGAAAGATGGAGACCCCAGCCCTCTCATGGCAGCTCCCATCATGTCATAATCAAGTGTGGGTTTGCCTCCTGGTTTTTCGAATACACCTGGCAGCCCAGGTGTCTCTTTCTGCCATTGGTGGTGCCAGGGATCACTCAGGTAGTCTTTTCTGGGCTCAGCCTCCTCGTCTGTGAAATGGGAGCAGCATGCTACAGCCCCACCTATCCATCTCTCACTTGCCTTGCCAGCAGTCTGAGTCATTTTGCATTACTTGTGAATAACTCTGAAGTGAAACCTCATGGCTTTAAATAATTATACCATGGGATACTCTGAGTCTATTACTTATCTTTTAATTATTTTACCAGAAATGCTAGATTAACCAAACACTAAATCAGTTTCTGAGTCCTGAGATGTTGAGCTGATTAAGAAAGAACCCCTTTGGGACAGTGAAAAACACGTGCATCCACACACACGTGTACACTGGCACCCTGGGGAATTCTGCAGAAGCTCCTGAAATTTGCTGGCTCTGGTATTTTGGTATTTGAGGATAAATGGCCTGAGATGACCTTCTAGGGCAGCAGCCTTTGCATTCGGTAGTAGCTGCCGCCATCACAGGACCTAATGGACGCTAGGAAGCTGATGGCAAGATGAAGGAAGATATGGCTACAGTGAGAGGAACGTATATGCCTCCCAGGGAGTCCTCTTTCCTCCTGCTTTCCTTTCCATCATTTCCCTCCTCCCTTTATCACATTCTTCCTCCTTCTCTTACTCACATTTTCTGGGAAGCAAGAGGGCCCTGGAGCAGAGAGGCACAGGGCACTTGGTCAGGAGTCCCAGAAAGAAGTCTGGAGGCCTGGGAGCCCTGCAGGCTCCGACCAAGGTCAGGAGCGGCTTGCCTAGCTGCTGATCTGGACACAAAGGCAGTTCTTTCTGAAGGAGGAACGTGGCTGCTCTGGCCATCCTGAGCCATTCTGCTCAGACGCCCTTTATCAGCACAAGCCCTCTTGGCTGGAATTAAGGGGCCAGCGGACCACTGCCTCCGGACAATGCCGATTTCAAGTACGGAGTCTCTTCTGCCTACCGTTTCCCAGAGAGGAGATTAGGCACTTAAAAAAAAAATAATTAAATTCTCTTCATATCACTTGTCTTCTTAACTGTGAGCACTACAGAGATCTTTCAAGGAAATGCAGGGGCGAGCAGCACAGACACTTGTTCCTGCCGCTGGATCTGAGTGCCCAGCCGAAGAGAGCCACCACCCAGCTGCCTCTTTCTAATAATCACGTTGTTTGAACCCAATTTGCATCTCATTCATGGCCAGGAGAGCATGAGGAACATCTCCAGGGTGGGTAGGACCGCCCCATCTTGACATGCTCTTTCCCAAGAGGCAATCAGTCCCTTTCCTCAGTCCTCACTAAGGTTTGGAAATTAGGATTTTTTTCCTCTAATGGCCCAGGCTGAGGATTTATGTAGCTCCTGTTGTTCCTCTGAGAGCACGCTAATCGTTAATTTCCCCCCCAGCCACAGAGACTGAGCCGATCAATATTTATGCTCCCATCACTCGCAGCTGCGATGTGTAGGCATAGTGGAGGCCAAACTCCTTGATGGTCATTGAGAAATTAGCTGGCACTCCTGTTTCAGGCTCATTGTTTTCTAGGATCTCTGGGAGATCAGACCACGTGGTCCATGGATTAATTAAGCCACCCAGCTAATTGGCTGTTAATAGAAGCGCAGTTGATAGCTGCCAGCTGAGTGCTGAATTGACAGGTCCTGATTGTGGTGGGCTGGTGGTCTTCACCTGCAGAGGGACTTCTCAAAGACCTGAATGATTAAAGGTGAATCAGAAACTGGCGGATAAGAGAGAGCTTTCTCCCTCCGCCTCTTTGTGTGATGTTACACAGTTTACAGAGCATTTTTATTCACAAATGCCTCCTTTGATTCTTCCTGCAACCGTGTGTGGTGGGTGTTATTCTTACCCTTGTTCTCTGAAGTAGGATGAAAACTGAGGTTACAATAGGGAGGAGACAGGCAAGCTCGCCCAACCGTTACGTGGCCTTGAACTCACTCTTCTGATTGTAAAGCCTGTGCTGTTTCTATCATGGCTATGCTCAATGTCTGGCTAGCTTCCTTTTCCAGGGGAAGTGGCAGCTCTTTTATATGTGTATGTGCTTTGTGTCGGAGAAGGCAATGGCACTCCACTCCAGTACTCTTGCCTGGAAAACCCCATGGATGGAGGAGCCTGGTGGGCTGCAGTCCATGGGGTCGCTAGGAGTCGGAGACGACTGAGCGACTTCACTTTCACTTTTCACTTTCATGCATTGGAGAAGGAAATGGCAACCCACTCCAGTGTTCTTGCCTGGAGAATCCCAGGGACGGGGGAGCCTGTTGGGCTGCCGTCTATGGGGTCACGCAGAGTCGGACACGACTGAAGCGACTTAGCAGTAGCAGTAGCAGTGCTTTGTGTATATTTTCATCTGGACAAAAAGCTCATGCTCTTGCTGAGAAATGATCTCTATACCTCTGATAAAACACCAGCGTTGCTTTTCTGCACGTAAAGGGGAATGGTGGGTGAGGTTAAGGGAACTGTACAACCTTGCTCTGAAGGGCCACCAGGACTTTGTTTTCTTCCAGGACAGGCCAAGTTTAATTTAACTCAGTCTCAGACCCAGCAGAAACATGCTACAGGTGATTTGGGGAAGATGCTGGGCTGGACTGGCAGACTCGTGGTCCTGGGAGAAGTGGAGAGAGGCTTTCGTGCCCCTTCAGTCCTGTTGTCGGCACTGGCTCTGTCTTTGTATTAGTGACCCCACCCCAAACCCCTGCCCAGGGTTGGCAAGGTTTGACAGCAGGAAATGAAGCTCTGCTGTCATTCAAGAGACTGCTCAACTCAGAAGTCAATGGGATCCTGCAATTAAGACTGAAACTGTTGATCTGTATCCGTTTCGTGATGAATGTGGTTCTTAAACAGTCAGATGCAATTCCCCTCTAAGAGGAAAAATGTCATTTGAAAGAACCTAAGACGCACATCCTATTTGAAATGCGAGGCAGGTAAATGGGGGAGTGACTCCCGGGAAGTGACTTTGGAAGGTGCCTGAGAGAGCCCCGAGGCTCAAAGATAGAGGGCGCCCTGCCTGCATCGTGCTCTTCAGCCTTTTGGTGGCTGCTTTGGGGGTTGGGTGTGAGTAACGGAGTTGCTGCCCATGTATATGCTTAAAGTTATGACAGCATAAAATCAGGAGGTGGCTGATATCTTCCTGATATTTTTGTCTGCAGTTCTGGTGAGCTACTAGAGAGCTCATGGTAGTGCTTTTGTGATGTGGCCTGAATGTCATAGTCTGTATTGCGGGATCCTGGGCAGAAACATAAGTTTTCCACTTTTGTGCATTTCTGCAGAGCATGGCAACATTAATGGGGACAATATTTTTTAAGGATATGCTTGGGGTAAGAATGAAAGGAAACGTAAACCTAGAGAACTCTGATATTTTCCCTGTCTGCTCAAAAGTCCTGATGGTTTTCTAATCGTTTGTTTAATTCTGGATTAGATAAACTCTCTGTAATTCTCCCTGCCTCTCTTAACACTTGAGATTTTGGCTTTTGCTTCAGGTTTTAGCTTTTCTGTTAAAACTGAGTGTGTATTTTGGGAGCAGTGTCTTCTAAAGCTGAACATACATACAATATGTTAATATTGCTATGACCCTGCAATGTCACTCCTAGCCATAAACCCCAAAGAAATGCATTCGTATTTCAATGAACACCTTGCATTCCAATTAAAGTCAGCACTTTTTTTCTGTAAAGGGTCAGATACAGTAAGTCCCCTATATACAAACAAGTTCCATTCTGAGAGCACATTCGTAAGTCCAGTTTGATCACTAAGTCCAACAAAGTTGGCCTAGGTACCCAACTAACATAATCAGCTATATAGTATTGTACTATAATAGGTTTATAATAGTTTTCACACAAATAATACATAAACAACAAAAAATAAAACATTTTTAATTGGAGAAGGGAATGACAGCCCACTCCACTATTCTTGCCTGGAGAATCCTATGGACAGAGGAGCCTGGCAGGGGTCCTCTGGGGTTGAAGGAGTCGGACACAACTTAGCAACCAAAGAGACAGAGAATCTTATAGTACAGTACCTTGAAAAGCACAGTAGTACAGTACAACAACTGGCATACAGGGGCTGGCATCGAGCGAACAGGCAAGAAGATTTACTGGCTGGAGGAGGGAGAGGAGGTGGGAGAAGGTAAAGCTGAAGGACCGTCAGCAATAGGAGACAGAGGCCAAGCTGCCATTTCACTCATGCCTGACATTGATGGCATGACACGTTTGTATCTTTGAAAGTTTGCAATTTGAAGGTTCATATGTTGGGGATGTACTCAGAATCGTTTTTTTTTTTGTCTTAGATCATATGGTTTCTGTTGACTCTGATATTGTGGAGTGAAAGACATTATGTAAATGAAACGAGCATGGCTGTGTTCCAGTAAAACTTTATTTATGGACCCTGAAATTTGAGTTTCGTGTAGTTTTCCCATCTTATGAAATATTATATCTCTTTTAGCGTGATTGTCAAAGATTTAAAAATGCAAAAGCCATTCTTAGTTTGAAGGGTGTCCTAAGACAGGTGGCAGGCCTGATTTGGTCCTCAGGCTGTGGAAAGAAAGTGAAAGTGCTCAGTTGTGTCCGACTGTTTGCAACCCCATGGACTGTACAGTCCATGGAATTCTCCAGGCCAAAATACTGGAGTGGGTAGCCTTTCCCTTCTCCAGGGGATCTTCCCAACCCAGGGATTAAACCCAGGTCTCCTGCATTGCAGGAAGATTCTTTACCAGCTGAGCCACCAGGGAAGCCCAAGAATACTGGAGTGGGTAGCCTATCCCTTCCCCAGTGGATCTTCCCGACTGAGGAATTGGCTGTGGAATTCTACTTAAAGTGCAAGAACAGGCCAAACTAATCTGCGGTGTGTGAAGTCAGCTTCATGGTGACCCTTGATTGGCCTCAGTTGACCAGAGGGAAACTGTGGGGCGGGGGAGAGGGGAGGGCACATCTGGGGAATTAGTACCCTGTTAGTTTCTTGATCTGGGTGCTTGTAACTTGAGTATGTTCGCTTTGTGGAAATTCACTGAATGCTTGCTCTTTTCTGTTTGCATATGCCACCTCAATAAGGCCTTCGAAAAGAAAAGGATGAACTGAGTGGATGGCTTCTGATTCCGGGTATTAGCACCTCCTTTGAGGTCAGAATGCAGAAGTTTTCATTCTTCTTATAGCCACTGGCTTCTGTTTCTGAATGGAGAAAGGTTTTGATAGATCTTCCCAATTTCCCAATTCCTACTCCCTTTTACATACAGGGAGATGTTTCACAGCTAGTGTGGTACAGATACCAGCCACCCAAAATACCATAGCTGGAAGAGTTAACCCTTTAGTTGCTGAATCAAAGGAAGATGGATAAGGGAGGGGAATCCTAAAGGAGACCCAGGCAGTGGGAACTGCCAGTAGGAATTTGGCTGTTAGAGCTGCTTCATAGTGAATCTGGGCTGAAATCTACCTTTTTATGGTTAAGATGTGGAGGCTTAGTTACATTTGTTGTTGGTTAGTTGCTCAGTCCTGTCCGACTCTTTGTGACCCCATGGACAGCCTAGCAGCCCACCAGGCTCCTCTGTCCATGGGATTTCCCAGGCAAGAATACTGGGGGGGTCAGGATCTTCCTGACCCAGGGATCGAACCCATGTCTCCTGCGTTGGGAGGTGGATTCTATACCACTGAACCACCAGGGAAGCCCTACTTACAGTGAATGGAATTATATGGCATAAGCTACTGGCTTGTAGAAAACCAGCTTTCCCCGCCCCCCAACATTCAGCAAAAATGCAGAGAACTAAGAACCCGAGCTCCTGTGAGTGCCAGGTGCTTCCTGTGTCAGACATCTGTTCTCCTAACAGCCCTATACAGTAGGCATCGGTAGCTTTGTTCTTCAGGTGAGCAACATCAAGGCTTAGGGAAGTTAAGTGACTTTCCTAAGGTCATGCAACTTACCAGTGGAGGAAGTGGATTCCAACCCAGATCTGTCTGACTGCGGAACTCACCTCTTCCCACTTCACCATGCTCAGCCCAGGCTTCTTTCTCTCCCTTCACAGTCACACCGAATCTGGTCTCCTAAAAGAGATGCTGAATATATTTTCCCCTTAGCAACCTGTCATTATAGCTGGCCTTTGTTCTGCTTCCTAGAATTACACACATCTTATTGAGACCAGAAGCTGTTGAATGAAATAGTTTATATCAGAAGCTATCTCTTCCAGGACAAGTCATTTTAAAACAATAGGCAAGGAGAAGCTTTACAACACTTTCCAAGAGAAATATATTGTGCTTTCAGCTTTGTTTGATACCCCTTGTGAACATGTCCGACCTATAGAGGACTGGAGATGTTTCTGGTCCCAGGGTTAAACTTTACAAAAGGAAGTCTTCAAGCTGTCACATTCTTGAGAGTGTGAAGGAGCTTTCCGTATGCCTCCAGACTGATTAAAGAGGAGATGGCGTGGACTTAATCAACAGATGCTGAAAATGCAAAGGCTGTCGTGAATGGAAAACAACCTCTCCCCCACAGCACCCCTCGGAGAGGAATAGTCCTGTATCCAGCATAATAGCACCAATTATTTGGTTGTTTGTACTGAGGAGTTGAAAGCTATCATATGCCAGGAAAATACTCAGCATGGAGCAGTAATTATGGATCAGCTGATAATAAAGGATTCTCTGGATTGACTACTAATTAGATTATTAGCACCAAAAACAAATACCTGCTATTAATCATGAATAAGCCACATTTATGATATTTCCTACTTTTAAATATATATTCCTTTTTATAATGTGCAATTTCCTTTCTTCCCTTTCTGTGCCAAGACTTCCCATTTTCCCCAGTCATATTAAGCATAGTTGTCTGTTGAGTTGTAACCAAGTGGTTTTCTTGTTTCCTTCCAGTCTCAAAAGGGGCTGAGAATGCTGACAAACTGAGTGTCACATGTCAGACCCTATGTGAGACGTGCTAGGTGTTTTCAGGGGAGAAGTCAGGGTTATTCCAGAGCAGGATCCAGGTCTTTCCCAATGGGCACAAAGTCTTTATAAGGGGCAAGGCGATGTATGGGCTTCCCTGGTGGCTCAGGTGATAAAGAATCCGCCTGCAATGTGGGAGATCCCTGGAGAAAGGAATGGCTAGGCACTCCAGTATTCTTGCCCGGAGAATTCCATGGACACAGAGCCTGGTGGGCTACAGTCCACGGGGTTGCAAAGAGTCAGACACGACTGAGCGACTTTCACTTTCACACTGTCTTTTCACAAGGGGTTGTACGTTTTTCCCTGTCAAATATGTGCTGGAGTTAATTGCCAAAGAAGTGACCCAGTTGCTTTTTTTTGGCACTTTGAGGTTTGGGCCTTGTCTTTCCGATCTGAGGAGATGGGATGGGCATTTGGGTGCTTTGAGTGTCTGCTCCCACCCTCCCCATCTTCCTAGAAGTAGGTTGACAATGCATTCCCAGAAGAATGAGATTCTCGCTATCTTCCGCCCAGGGCGGCTCTGTGTTCTGTGGGTAGGACCGTGTGGGAAGAGCCCTCGGGAGCCTCCTGGGATGTCTGCAGGGAGCAGATGGCTATGGTAGGAGTCAGAGCGCAGCTCTGGCCATGCCCTCAATAAATGGTGAAAGTGACTGTCAGGAGTCCTGCAGGAAGTGCTAGTGGTGGAACTTGTTCGTGACCACCGTTATAAGCTAGGAGGGAGAAGCTTCCTTGGGGAAAAGGGCGAACACCTGTCTATCAGGAGAAATGCGAGTTGCTCTATCTGTGTTAAGTATTCCTTCTTCCCAAGGCCTACCACAAGACTGGCAGGTGAGATTTAGCTGGTACTTGCCAGTACAGTCATACTTGGTGTCTGAGACTGGCACCTTTCTGATTAAACAGTGTCTGAGCCATACAGATTGTTCAGATGTTCTCTTTTGAATATTATCTCTGGATGATGTATTGATTACTCTTATTTTACCAATGAAGAACTTGAGGTTTTATACCGAAGAACTTGAGGTTTTTTTGTTTGTTTTTTTTTTTCTTTTTTACATTCCTTTGGGTGAGAGTGTGGCTTTGACTCCCCAAGGAATTTTTGGCATATGCAGATTCTCTAGTGACCCATGTGCTTCCTTTAATTCTTACTAAACCAGATAATTACTTCTCCCCTTGTTATTACTTATCCACTGAGTATGTTTGCCCAAAAGAACTTGAGGTTTTATAGCATCCAGTGGAACTTGCCTAAGTCTACAAAGCTTGTAAGTGTTGGAGCCAAGATGGGTCTGGTTGATGCTGGGGTGACAGTGAGGGAGTCAGCAAGTGAGAAAGACAGTGATCTCCTTGAAGGAGTATCTCCCTTTGAGCACTCATTCAGCATGGGGAGAGAGGCTTGTCAAACAGGGGGAGACAGAGGGGGCCAGTTCCCCTGCACCAGGCCACAGGGTCAAGCTCCTCTGTTCATCCAGCAAACCTATATGGGCGGTGCTGGGTGTGACGTGCTGTGCAGGGTGCGGGAGATGACCGAGTCTGGCTCTGCCTGCCTTGCCCCACGTGAATTCTCAGAGAATAGCAGAGTGCGGCCCTGTGGCCCCCAGCTGGTGCCTGGCTATTTCTGTCTCTAGAGCCCTGTCTCCTTCTTGGACTTTAAGGTGTGCTGCTTTATTCTTGGAAAGATTAGAACTGTGGCCCTGGGATGGCTGTTTAATGGTGGAAAGGGGCTGCAAGATGGCTGGAAGTCTTTTCTGTCTTTTGAGTTAAAATGGGATGTAAGGCCGAGGGAAATGGAGAGAATCTTTACATGGGTTTGCTGGATAGAAGTTTGAGACAATTGCTTTTGAATTTACTAGCAGTTGTTCTGCAAGGTTGAATTTCTTCCCCTGATCACGTCAGTCTGCTGTTAGTTCAGAAAACTGTGGTTGAAGTTTAATCTCCTCCTTAAAGCTCTTTCACTAAAACAGAAACCTGTTATTCTGCAGGGCCTCTTATTAGAAGAAGAAGGATTTGGGGCGGCCTTTTAAAGTCAGTTCAGTGAGTTTTGAAGAAGTCCATTTTCCAGGACCCACTTGTCCCCAAAGTGTCTGCTCTTTGAAAAGCACAGCACTAGTGGAAGGATAATGGGAAAGGAAAACCAGCCTCGGGATAGAAAAATAGGCTAACTGAGCAACCCACTTTAATTTAGTCAAGGATGCCTATTGTGGCTTTTATACTATTTTGGACAGGGTTGGCCCATGGGCCAAATTCAGACCCCACCTCCTCCTCTGCTTAGTCTGTGGGCTAAGAATGTTTTTTTAAAAAATATTTTTTAGTGGTTGGAAAAAAACTAGAAAGAAAAATATTTTGTGACGCATGAACATTATCTGAAATTCAAATTTCAATGTCCATAAATATAATCTTATGGGAACCATCACCCTCAATTATGTATTGTCTGTGGCTGCTCTCACCCTCCTGTGGGTGGCGGAGATGACAGATGAGATGGAGACTAGGTGGCCTATGAAGCTGAAATTTTTACTGTCTTTTTAGGAAACGTTTGCTAACCCTTGCCTTAGACCTTTGCTTCTCGAAGTGTGTTTTGGTGGTAGTTTGTTAGAAATGCGGTTTCTCGGGCCACTCCACAGCTACTGATTGAAAATCTGCATCTTAACAAGATGCTCAGGTGGTGTCTGGGCGATTAGCCTCTGAGAAGCCCTGTATCAGATGACAACACTCTTGCTCACAAAAAGCTAGTGTGAATCATACTTCACGGATTGGAGTCTGGAGTCGGTGCCATATTTCCCTATTTATTGAATTCAGCCTGATTCTGAGCTCCCCTGGGTTGAAGTGGGGATTCCACATCTACTCACAGGTTCACAAAGATCGAGAAGGCTTCCTCATTGCCTGGTGACATGGGAAGAGCCTGGACCCTTTTAGCATCATGGTCATGTCTGTAACATCATCATTTTAATGCTGTCGGGCTGGTGGGTTCCTTGTGATGCTGAGAGCCTGGAGCCCAGGGCCCAGCCTCCCTAGGGGCACCACACAGCCATTCATCTTGGACCCTGCTGTCCCTGGGGAACCCACTGCTTTCAGACTGGCTACCTTTGTTATCTTGCCAAGCTGGAGGAATTCTCTTTTTCCATCACCTTCCAGGCTACTCATTCTTTCAACATACCTAAGCTTTTATGTACCACTTCCCTGGGAGGGAGTGTCCTGTCTGGGCTATATGCTGAGGCTGGGGGCTGGTACAGGGCTGGGGTGAGAGTGAGTGGGTGGAATGCAGTGAGGACGACTACAAATCAGTATCCTGGTGCATTGTTCTACCACTGTAGTGTATTAGGGTGCAGTTGGGGGACATGACCGGTGCACCACAGTGGCAAATCTAGGATGTCTTCCTGCAGAACAAGAAGAAATTCTGAAGGAATTTAGAGAAGGGTGATTGTGTGGGTGGCAGGAGTGGAGAAGTTCTTCATAAGTTAGTGGGACTCAGCAACAGTGGCTAGAGGTTCATGCAAACTAGGAGCAGCCCAGATGGCGGAAGAGTCTGAAAAGAAAGCCATTTGCTTATTTTTGTTCTCAGATGTGAATGTGTATGAAAGCAAATGGATCTCTTCAGTTGGGAATGTTAAGGTCTACTCACTGGGGACTTTGTTCAAGAAATGTTTTTAGTTTAAGAATTTTTAACTGCTTGGAGTACGTTAATTGCTCTTAAAGGGGAATTCCGTGAAACTTGAACATGGCATTCCCTTTCTCTTACTCCCTGGCCTAAATGAGAGCTGCTGTGTTCTGTATTTCTCATCAAGGCTGATTCTGGTTTTTCTTGACTACCTATTTTCATCTTTAGTTCATGTAGCCGCTCTTAGAGAAATGCCTCATGGAGAAGTCATCTTTTCCGTCTTGAATGAGGTCTTGGCAGGGCCATGGCCAAAAGTTACCTAGAATAGTGAAGTCTTCTGAGTTCAGAAGACCTGAGTCTGTGTGTATTCATTGGTGGATCAAGGAGTGAAGACATCCTGGCTGGTGTTACCAGGAAGATGGATTGGGATCAAGGCCAGGGAGATTTCTTTCTTCTTATATATACCAGGTAACCCAAAGGCTGATGCCCTGCTGGCATTTGCTGAAATGTATGGCTAATCCACTGTATCTCTCTCCAAATTATCTTCTTGGGAAAATAGACTAGGGGAGGACCTAACACAGTGGACATGGAAACATACTTATAATGTACCAAGTTTAAAAAAAAGGATTCAAACTTTTGTCTGTAGTAGGATCCTGTTTTGTTAAAAGAAAGATCAGTTCAGTTCAGTCACTCAGTCGTGTCTGACTCTTTGTGACCCCATGGACTGCAGCATGCCAGGATTCCCTGTCCATCATCAACTCTCAGAGTTTGCGCAAACTCATGTCCATCAAGTCGGTAATGCCATCCAACCATCTCATCCTCTGTTGTCCTCTTCTCCTCCTGCCTTCAATCTTTACTAGCATCAGGGTCTTTTCTAATGAGTCAGTTCTTCTCATCAGGTGGCCAAAGCATTGGAGTTTAAGCTTCAGCATCAGTCCTTCCAATGAATATTCAGGACTGATTTCCTTTGTATAGACTGGTTTGATCTCCTTGCAGTCCAAGGGCCTCTCAAGAGTCTTCTCCAACAGCACAGTTCAAAAGCAAGATGTTGATTGAAAAAATTTTGGAACATCAAAGTGGGTGATTTACATAAATGGGTATCATCTATGTTGTATTTCTCATTGTGAAAGTGTTTGTCACTCAGTCATGTCCGACTCTTTATGACCCCATGGACTGTAGCCTGCCAGGCTCCTTTGTCCTTGGGATTCTCCAGGCAAGAGTACTGGAGTGGGTTGCCATTTCATTCTCCGGGGGATCTTCCGCACCCAGGGATTGAACCCAGGTCTCCTGTGTTGCAGGTGAATTCTTTACCATCTGAGCCACCAGGGAAGCCCACATATTTCTCATTGCTGTCTATTAATTGATTGATTGATTGATTGATTTAGGCTTATCTTCTCCCTAACACTCTCCACTCATCTCTCCCCTCCACTTTAAAATAAGCAAACTAATAACCTGGATGTGTAAACTTCCATATTTTTCTGTGTGCACCTTCCAGTCAGTATGTAAACATATATAAACATTTACTTATCTATTTTGATCATTATTAAGAAGGAGAGAAAGAGAGTGATCATATTATACATACTTCTTTGTATCTTATTCTTCATTACCATGTATCTTAGAAATCCTCAGGTCATTATTTTTATATTAATATATATATTAAGATTGCTTTTAAAAACAGTGTAATAATTCACATTTCCACTAGCAAAGTGAGTATTCTTTCCCCGGTAGCCCCTTTAGCATGAATATTGTCATTTTCATTTTGCCCGTTTTGGGTATAAAATTGAATCCTATTGTAATTTTATATTCCTCTGACTGCTAGAGAGGTTGAGTACATTCTCACATGTTTTTTGCTCTTAAGGATCTGTTATTCTGTAAAGTGTTTTTTCATATCCTCTGCCCATTTTCCACTGAGCTGTTTATCTTTTGTTGTCAATAATGAATTCTTTGTAAGTTACAGATAGCTCTTTATCAGTCATATGTAGTGCAGATTTGTTTCTAGTTAATTGTTAAACTTTTGACTTTGCTTATAGTATATATTACCATATAATTTTTTGCCTGTTTTTAGATAGTTAAACATGTCTTTAAAAGTAGTTAATGAGTGTTCTGTCTTATCTTTTTATTAAAAAGATCTTCTTAACTACTAAGTTGTATATAGAACATCCTAAATTTCCTCTTCTATATGAATTTCAAAAAAAAACTTTTGAATCTTAAGTGCATCTGGATTTTATTTTTATTTCTAGTTTGAGGTAGGTTTAACTCCATTTTCTTCCAAATGGATAGTTATTTGTGTCAGTATCATTAATTAAATGTCATCATTTTCTCCACTAAACATTGAATTTTAACTCTAGGAACTCCGCTCTGCTCTATTGATCTATTTATCTTATTTTACCAATATCATACTTTTTACTAGAATTTTCTTAGTAAACCTAGAGGTTACATGTTAATTAGTCCCATTAGATTTTCTAGGCATAAAATCATATCATTATCAAAATGAATTAAATTTATCTCTTCTTTTTGAATATTGATCTTATTTCATTATTTTGTTTTGTCATGTTCATGAAGACATTCAAAATGAAATACCAAGGCAATATAAGACTCTTGATTTTGATGCACATGGCTATAGTATTTTATTATTTACTACTTCACATTTATGAAATATTTTTATCATACTGTATTAGTTTCCTTTCCTTTCCTGCATTACTTCAGGATTTTATTAGAAATATTTTTGGATTTTTAATTATATTTTGATTGACTCATATAATTTTTCTGTTTTATTGATGCAGTGAATTATTTTGACTTCCTTATTTTTGAACAATCCTTGCTTTCCTGGAATAAACCCTCCATAGTTATAGCTTATTTTATTTATGCTACTGGATTTTATTTGTTGCCATTTATTTGGAAGTTTAACAGCTATGTGCATGAATTAGATTGATTTACAGTTTTTTTGGTACTCTATCAGGTTTTAAATTTAAGAGTATACTGCTTCCATAAAGTTGATTAAGGAGATTTGTGTCTTTTTAAGTGTTAAATAGTTAACATAATAATTTAAATAACTTTGACATATCTGTCCTTTAATGGATACATAAAAACTCAGCTCTGAAGCTGTTAACTTCTTAAGTGGTAGCCCTTGATTCCCTTGAATACCTATTTTCATTTTTCAATCCAATCTGAAAATGTTAGTATCTTAATAGGAATATTCAACATATCATAATTAGTGAAATAATTGATATATTGAATATTTACTTCTTATTTTTCTTTCTCCTTTTTATTATTGTCACTGTTTTAGCCAACTGTTATTTCAATTTCTGTTTCCTTTTTAAATCTGGACATCTTACTTTACCATCAACACTGACTTACCTTCTTTTTCAAGACATTCAAATAGGTACTTCTATAAAAACAAGATACAGACGAATTTTCCCCACAAAAATGTTTCACTCATTTATTGTCAATCTAATACATCAGGCCTTTTAAGAGTACTTTTACTTCTTGACTCTGTCTTACACTTAAATGGAGACCTTTACAAGATTTTTACTCACCCCCTCCCCACCCCCACTAATTTCTAGGTTTTGCTAAGATAATTTAACATTTCTAGAACTAAATGTCAATTTTCTCTTTGCTGCTGCTGCTAAGTCACTTCAGTCGTGTCTGACTCTGTGCGACCCCATAGACGGCAGCCCACCAGGCTCCCCCATCCCTGGGATTCTCCAGGCAAGAACACTGGAGTGGGTTGCCATTTCCTTCTCCAATGCATGAAGGTGAAAAATGAAAGTGAAGTCGCTCAGTCGTGTCCGACTCTTAGTGACCCCCTGGATGGAAAATCCTCCATCTGTGGGATTTTCCAGGCAAGAGTACTGGAGTGGGGTGCCATTGCCTTTCTTTTTCAAGTATTCTTGTCACTTTTGTTGCTTTATATTATCTGTTTAGAGTCAACTGTGCAAATTACACAGTTCATCACTCACCACTGTTTTCTCTTCATCTTTCATCTTGAGATTTCTGTTTGAATTCATTCATATTTTGACCTGAGTATCTTCCTGAGATGGTGTATGTCGGTTACATTTTCTATGAATGTTTGCATACCCACATATATTCTACCAGTCAGACAGGTGGGATAACCTCTGGCTTAGCTGTCTGGCCGTCTGTGGATGGTTTCCCACTGTCTTCTAGGTTCCTATTTTGCACATAGCAGGTACTTAATAGCTAATTAAATTTCCTTTGTAGGTTACTTATTCTTTCTGTCTGGCAGCCTGTGAGATTTCCTCCTTACCTTCAGAACTTAGTAACGTACCTTGGGCTAAGTCCTTTCCCAAGACTCCTGCAAGAAGCTCAGTTCCATTTGCAGACATCAAGGGAAACCTTCTTTCATTTGTTTAATTTTTGTCTATTCTTTTATTATATATTGTCACCCTGCTTATTTAACTTATATGCAGAGTACATCATGAGAAACGCTGGGCTGGAAGAAGCACAAGCTGGAATCAAGACTGCCAGGAGAAATATCAATAACCTCAGATATGAAGATGACACCACCCTTATGGCAGAAAGTGACGAAGAACTAAAAAGCCTCTTGATGAAAGTGAGAGAGGAGAGTGAAAAGTTGGCTTAAAGCTCAACATTCAAAAAACTAAGATCATGGCATCCGGTCCCATCACTTCATGGGAAATAGATGGGGAAACAGTAGAAACAGTGGCTGACTTTATTTTTCTGGGCTCCAAAATCACTGCAGATGGTGGTTGCAGCCATGAAATTAAAAGATGCTTACTCCTTGGAAAGAAAGTTATGACCAACCTAGATAGCATATTTAAAAGCAGAGACATTACTTTGTCAACAAAGGTCCGTCTAGTCAAGGCTATGGTTTTTCCAGTGGTCGTGTATGGATGTGAGAGTTGGACTGTAATGAAAGCTGAGCGCCGAAGAATTGATGCTTTTGAACTATGGTATTGGAGAAGACTCTTGAGAGTCTCTTGGACTGCAGGGAGATCCAACCAGTCCATCCTAAAGGAGATCAGTCCTGAGTGTTCATTGGAAGGACTGATGTTGAAGCTGAAACTCCAATATTTTGGCCCCCTCATGTGAAGAGTTGACTCATTGGAAAAGAGCCTGATGCTGGGAAGGATTGGGGGCAGGAGGAGAGGGGACCACAGAGGATGAGATGGCTGGATGGCATCGCAGACTTGATGGACATGAGTTTGGGTAGACTTCGGGAGTTGGTGATGGACAGGGAGGCCTGGTGTGCTGCGGTTCATGGGGTTGCAAAGAGTCGGACATGACTGAACAACTGAACTGAACTGATTCTTTTATTTGTTCCTTTTTCTCCTTCTGGTATTACCCTTATTCACAAAGTAGGTCTTCAGAGTAGATCTGCTATCCAAATTTTTCTTTTCTCTAATTATTATTTCTTTGTATTTTTGCTCTTATTTATTTTCTATTTTTTCTATTTGATCTTCTGAACCACCAATTCCAGTTGGTACCATAACCATTCCTTTACTGATTCATCTGATGAGATTTTTACTTTGAAAATCATGATTGTTTGTTCTAAAAAGTCTTCTCTTTTTGATGCTATAATGGAACATCAGTAAGTGCTGTTGTTTTTGTCTGTGTTGTTCTTTGGGCTTCCCTGGTGGCTCAGCTGGTAAAGAATTTGCCTGCAGTGCGGGAGGCCTGGGTTTGATCCCTGGGTTGGGAAGATCCCCTGAAGGGAACAGCTACCAACTCCAGTATTCTTGCCTGGAGAACTCCATGGACAGTCCATGGGGTTGCAAAGAGTCGGACACAACTGAGCGACTTCCGCTTGCCTTCTCCAGCAGCTCTGTTTCATCAGCAGCCTTCCCCTTCTGTGCTCCGCTCATTCATCTCTCTGGCTTCTGGTCCCCTCTGTGGGCAACTCTTTTCCCTTGTCTGTTGGATGAGTCACTGCCTTCAGGTGAGAGCAGCAGAGAGCGGTGATGGGATTACAGTCTTGGCTCCTGTGCTTTGGAGTGGTTCCACCTGGCAGGTAGTCAGTTCCCTGAGACACCAGAAGGAACCCCTGAGCTGCTCTGTCTCCAGGCTAGAGAGGACTTAGCAGGACTGTTCAGCTTCCAGCCCTTCCTCTGGGCCACAGAGCAGGAGGTCCTCTCTGAACACTCGCACCGACTGAGCTACCTTGCTCCTGGGGTCCATCCCGCTCTGGGCTAGACTGCCCACAGGATTTTGGGAGCTCCGAGCTCACTCTGGCCTCTCTTCTGCTGCTCTCCAGGCTCTCTTTCAACCCTGCATCACTTTCTCCATCCAGCTCTGCAGGACCTGAGGTCTCTCTCATCATAGACTCCAGACCACACCTGTGTGCTGGCCTCAGCAGCTGCCAGGCTCACAACAGCAGCCTGCAGTCAGTCGGATTGGCATTGAGAGAGACAACTCCAACTGTCAGCAGGGGCACGTTTAAGACCATTGTCTAAAATTGCTTCGTCAACTCCTGAATTTTCAGCAGTGAGTTTTCAGAAACTTTCCAGCACATTGTTTTGAAATTTAGGTCTCTTCGTGAAGCAATTGAGTTCTAGGAGGAAGATGAGAAGACAGAGTCTTTGCCTGGACTTTTATATCTTGCCATCTTCAAGGAGGGGATTCCCTGGTGGCTCAGTGGTAAAAAATTTGCTTGCCAATGAAAGAGACTCAGGTTCGATCCCTGGGTTGGAAAGATCCCCTCAAAGAGAAAATGGCAACCGTGCTCCAGTATTCTTGCCTGGAAAATTCCATGGACAGAGGTGCCTACAGTCCATAGGGTCACAGAGAGTTGGACAAGATTGAACACCTCCCCCCCCACAGACACACTCACACCTTCAAGGAGAGGGGGTTTTACTTTAGTTTTGAAAGAATTTCTATGCATTGGAAAATGTTACTGTGATTTTATAGTAGCTGCATATGATAATACCATTGGATTGCTGGATTGGCTGAATTTATCTAGACCAAAATTACTTCCTTATGGGGTCATTTAGTCCACCACAAAGTAAGAATTCCAGAAGCACATGGAGGTGGGATTCTCAAACCAGAGGAAGGAGGACTTGGTGTAGCCTGAGGATCAAAGAGGAGAAATTGGGGCTGGCAGGAAGTAGAAGGTCAGGGCCAGCCTCATTGGTGTTGTAGATAATGAGAATGACATGGGATCTTGTTCCATAGAATGGATAGGATGCCAAGTGGACCCCTGGGTCACTGGAAAATTCTTTGGTCAAAATGTTATCAGATGTCCTTTTCAGTTTGGAGAACTGGGATATGACCTAGGGTCGTGAATGTTGGCCATTTTCCCTTGAAGACCATGACCTGTCACAAAGCCTACCTTACAAAGAATTCAAGAGATCCTTGTGTTTTTCAGAATTTGTTAAACATTGGTTCCATACAAAAAATTGTGCCTAGTGCCCTCCCACACATCTGGTTTACTCTTCATCCAATGATCTGTGTTAAGCAGTGTTTCCCCAGTTTATGTGAAGAGCAGGAATGAGAAGTGAAGTGACTAGTTCAAGGTCACAGGTCAATAAATGCCCAGCATGATTTATATGCTGGGCAGGAGGCCCAACTTCCATGTGATAGTGTGGTTGAAAAGCATAGGTTTTTGCCCAGAATTTACTCAAACGGTGCTTGGAATAAGAAAGCAACTGCGGTACGTTGGTTGCCCTGTGCCCTGTGCCGGCCCTCTGTGAGGAATGTTTCAAGGACCTTCTGCTGAATGGGCAGGAGTGTGATCACTGGCGGTCTCCCCAAGGACAACCTTTTACAGAATTGGCTGAAAATAGTAGCTCAGGTCCTCTGTGGAACAAGGAGGCATACAAAGAAGAAAAGATGAAGAAAACATACAGAGCTGTAAAGAGAGAAGATGCCCAGCTTCGCTGGTAGAGGCAACAGCTGTGTGGGGGACTGTCCTGTTGCTAATGGCGCTTCTGGTGGCCTAGTTTAAAAATAAAAAGCGAATAATATAGAAGAAGCAAAACAGATGTAGTCAAAGGAAGAGAAAATCAAATTGAAACTCCCTCTTGCATAGAAAAAAGTGACAAAAGCCGGTAAGGACCTTTGAAAAAAGTCTTAAGCAAATATCAACTTACCTGCCTCAACTCACCTCATTTTAAAAAGAAACAGAAGCTCTCAACGTACACTTCAGGACTCTCCAGAGGGCTAGGTTTAGGGGTGAGCTTTGGGTAGTCTATGACAGTTTATTTTCGGTTTGATGGGCTGTGGTTTGAAGTCCTGGATGAAAGCCATACAGGGGGTGGACAGGAAAGCTGTCCCAGTCAAACCAGCCTGGAAGCCAGCAGAGAGGGGCTTTCCTGCCATCGATTTAGTGAACAGATTAAATTCTACAAACATTTAGATGAACATCTGCTGTGTGTCCAGGGAGGAACTCAGCCTTGTGGGAATAAAAGTTTAGCCCTGGTCCTTATCCCTGGAAACTTGTAAAGTCTTGCAGGGTGGCTGCCTTTGGAGGCCCGCATGTCCTTGGGGGTAGCTTCTGCAGAGTCCTGGGATCTGCCTTCTGGGCAGCTCAGTGATAGCATTTCCACATCTGCAGCTTAGACGGTTCCCTGGGGCTTCAGAAAGGAAGCAGGGGGTCTGTGTTTTCTACCTCACCCTGGCTTGTTCCTTTGAGACTTTGGAGCACCCACGGGTTTCAGTTCTCTTGCTCTGCTGGGAGAGGGGATGGTTTGTCTAGCTGTATCTTACAAATGGCCTGCATACACCAGGGAGGACTAAAGTCCTTGACTCCAAGTCATTCAGGGGTTTGGAGTTACATTTCAAGTTCCTTTAACCCACGTGAGTCAGGTTGAGTCACATCTTTGAAAATCTGACTTGGAGATTTTTTTTCCCCTCGTGAATCAGTGCCTATGGGAGAGTTGACGTGAGTCAGTTTTCCCATTCAGAGAAAAAGACCAATCAGCTTGACATTAATCCCCCCAGATTTTCAAGCAGATGGTTTTCTGAGCACTTAAGAAAAAAGTGTGATGGTTGTCAGGGCTAACATGGCTCTTCTCAGGACAAAGCATGTCTTCCTTCCTGTGGCCATTCTACTGGGGGGTCAGAGCAAAGACACAGCAAGGGATGGCCAGCATCTAGCCCGTGTGCTGTCACTTCTTCCCCAGCACTCAGTCCAGGGGAGACAGTGCTAACGGTCCCCTCTGCCAGCATATGGCCACAGTTTTCATGGAAGCCAGCACCAGGCTTGATATCTGCTGTTCTGCTTTTGTTTTGCTCATTAAAGACTGCCTTCTGGGTAAGAAGCAGGGTTCTTTCTTTGTGTGACTTTTTAAATCCTTGGCCTGTTTAATTTCCAAGATGCCCAGTATGTGGAAGACGTGTCCTTTGGGGTCAGTGCAGGTAGACAGCCTATGACTTGATGAGCCAATGATTGGAGTATCTGGAAATGGGGGCCAGGAGGAGGTATTTGTGTGCTTCTTTGTATTTATAGTGAATAAAGAGATTGAGGAAGTAAGAAGGGGAGAAAGAAGGATTGAGTCTGGCAATTCAGACACCTGGATTATTGTTTCAAAGACAGGCAGTGCAGAAATTAAACCTTTTTTTTTTTTTTTTAAAGAGATGGGGCTCAAAGACAAGGAAAGAATGGATTTGTTTTTAACGATTTCAAGTAGAATTGAGGCTGTTCCTACAATTGTTGGAAATAAAATTGGTTAGAAAATGATGTCAGCAGAGAGTGGGGACTGTGAACCAGGAAAATAAATGAGCTCTGAAATCACCTTCTATTTTATAAATATTGTTTCTGGAGCTGAGAAAATTGAGACAGATTATTCCTTCTTCTCTCTCCCCAGCTATGGGTGGAAGAAACCCTGAGTATCCCATTTGGACCTTGTGAGGAGCGTCCCATCTTGTCCTGGCGCGCTAAGTAGCTTTGTCTGCATTTAGACACACTCCATTTCCCTCTCAAGGACCGCTATCAGCAGTAGCCAATTACAAACACACCTCATAACACATTATTGAGACACACTGCACACAAATAAGCTGGAGAGATGTTTAATGATTGTACCGCATCGAGTCCATTCCAATCTGTCCACACTGCCAGAGGACGGAGGGGCCAGGCCGGGGTGCGAGCATCTCTGTGTACATGTACTTATGTGTATTTCATTTTCACTGTGCCCTAATTGGACATAATTCGAGCCAAACCAGTTTACACTTTCAAGGAGGGAGAAAGGGCATCATTTCACATTCTGACAGGCTCCTTTTAAGCCTGAGATTCCTTGTCTTCAGTTTTCTAAAAGTATTGGCGCTATTAGCTGCCCGAATTCATCTGAGAACAAGGGGTGATGTGTTTTCCGACTCCATGGGTGGTTTTCTTCTGTTGTCTGTTTCTCGTGGAGAAGCAAAAGGTGGGCAATTTAGAGAAATGCTACTTAGGCAGTCACTTCCTCCACTCTTTCATCTGTGGGTTTGGTTTTGCAGTAAGAATTTGCTGAATTTTATTTTCTCTGCCATTTGCCATCGCTGTTGGTTTTGAAGTAATGACTGCATTTTGCCACAGCAACAGCTGCATTCCAGGCCTGGGAGAAGTCATAGCTGGTTCAGAAAGCATAAGGCCTTCCCTTGCAGTGTGGGGTTAGGGGGATCAGAGCTGGAAATGACATAACAGACAGGCTCAGGGGGGTAAACTGGAATTCTCACATGTTGAAGCAGGGAGCCTTTGGGTTTATCAGACCCACTTGCTCATCTTACATCTGAAGATGCTGGGACTAGGGAGATGGTACCCTCTCAAGAGTACTCGGGGTTTCCCTGGTAGCTCAGCTGGTAAAGAATCCACCTGCAATGCAGGAGACCTGGATTTGATTCCTGGGTCGGGAAGATCCCCTGGAGAAGGGATAGGCTACTCACTCCAGTGTTCTTGGGCTTCCCTGGTGGCTCAGCTGGTAAAGAATCCACCTGCAATGTGGGAGACCTTGGTTCGGTCCCTGGGTTGGGAAGGTCCCCTGAAGGAGGGCGTGGCAATCCACTCCAATATTCTTGCCTGGAGAATCCCCATGGACAGAGGAGCCTGGCGGGCTACAGTCAGTGGGGTCACAAAGAGTCAGACATGACTGAGCAGCTAAGCACAGCACGAGTACTCACTAGTTAGTGGTGGAACTTACCTGGAACCTGGCCTCTTGGCACTGACTCCAAGCTCTTTGCATGCTGCCTGTTTCAAGCTGGGTGCGTTGGCCTTCATCCAATGTAGAGCTCAGGGGGGAGGTGGGAGGAGCTGAGGGGGATATTGGACCCGCTGCACCCTCCAGCCATGGAAACCATCATGGAGCATGTAGACAATGAACACTTACATAGTTCTCATTCTCTAAGGAAACTCTTCCTATTCCACAGAACCTTCTGAACGAGAGCATATGATTTCAAAGGATTATTTTATCAAAGGATTGTTTTTATCCTCCTTCTTTTGGAGAAATGGCATGCCCAGTGTTCCTCCCCATGTTGCCTTGCTTGCGTTTCACTCTTGTAGTTCTGAGCCTTCCTTGAAGTGGTAGCAGAAAGAAGAGAGAACAAACCTTTATATCTGCCTTGAAATCAGTCAGGAAGGTTTTCAGCCTGACGGAAAACTGGGTCGGGTCTTCTAGAGCCTGTTTATATAGCTGAGCGGGTAATGTGTCCAGCCTCCCAACTTGAAAAAATTTACTGTTCACACTTCATTCATACGTCCCCTAGTCCTTGGCAAGCGAATTGCTTTTAAAGAATTTATGTTCCCATCTGCCACTTCTATTACTAAGGGTGATGTTTGTGACTGATACGGTGACGGCAGAGTCCTGGGGCCTTGGTGATTTGACATTGCTCATCTGTAGCTGAAACTTTGGGGTTCACATGGGGTCATGAGTTTGGTATTTCCTGAATCACACCACCTGGCTGAGGGAGCCCGTGTTTGCTCACAGTCAGGAGGATGGTGCCAAGTAGTGGCACATTCCTACTGCTCCTTTTGCAGCTAGCCAGGGAGATGAGACAGGGCAGCCAGCAAATTGGTATTTTGAAGAACCTGCTATGTCTGTGGGTGTGAGTGTGGGTGGTGTTGGGGAGGTGGTGAGAGTCTGGAGTCTAGTCCTAAAGAACCAGCTATTGCCTGGATGGTGGTCTACAGAAGAGCTGGTGCTGAAGGGGAAGTAGAACGGGAGGTAAGATGATCAGCACCATGGAAAGCACCCTTCCTAGCCGCAGGGAGACTCGCCTCACATTTGCACCTCCCATACTCTGCTTTCATCATCTTTAGAAGGAACTGGGACAAGGACAGCTGTTTCTTCTGCCCATTCTGCTGACGGGGAGACTGAGGCTCATGGGGTGACAGGTTTGAGACATTGTGGTGACCCAGTAGAACAGGCAAGTGAAACTTCCAGCATATGGTTGTTTGTGTAAGACACCCTCTTTTGGTTCCTCGTTCTTGGATATTCTACAAAAGCAGCAGGGAGAGTAATTTAAAAATGCAAAGTGTCATTTCAGGTGGAATTAGAGAATAGGTACAGTCTGTGAAATCTGAAATATGTGCAAGGGCTACCCAGGCAGCTGAGTTCGGGAGAGGCCACTGGTGGATATGAAGAGGTTTAGAAGAGCAGTGGGAGGGCCTCAGGGCAGCAGATGGCAGAGAGTGTCAGCAAGATATGTGTCCTGGAGGTGCAAGGGCATCCTGAAGAGCCCCAGCTGTATCCCTTATTTGCAAATATTGGGCAGGGACTGGCATGAGCCAAACTGAAGGAAGGTGCCTCTTGGTCCTCTGTTTTGCTTTAGAAAAGCAGAGGAGGTGGGTTGATACAAAGGATCCTACAGAAAGACCTATTTGCAGAAAGTACTATCTGTTGCAGCAGAAAAATGTCATTTCTTCCTCCCTCTCTTCCTTCCTCCATTCCTTCTTACCTACATTTTTCTTGAGGTCTAACATACATGCAGTAAAGCATATAACTATTTTTTAGTTTGACGAAATTTTATATATGTGTACACTTGTGTAACCATCTCCCAGTTCATGATCTAGGGCATTTTAAGCACCCGAGAAATCTCCTTGTATCTCTTCCCAGTCATCCAGTCATTACCCCTTCCCACAAAGAGCTGTTTGTTTGTTTGTTTTAAATAATAGTGAAGGGTTACCCTGGTTCTTCCGTATGTCCCTCAAGAACTTCCTGCAAAAAAGCTGGTCCAAGAAAGTCCACTCATACAATAGTAAGTAATAAAAGAGAAATGAGAAATTGAGAGTATTGGTAGAATAGAAGCAAAGATTTTACGGTGAAAAAACAGTAACAGTAGCCATAAAAAGTACCCCAAATAAGGAACATTCCCAGGTAAATGTAAGGAGGAGATGAAAAAATTGCAATGAAATATTTCACCATGAATTTAAAGAACCCAATGAAGCAATCATTTTATGAAAAAGAAACTACAAAGCAGAAACAAGAATTCTGGAAAGGATGACAAGATGGCAAGAGGTGGTGAAACACGAGCTGTCAGAACTCAAGGAGGAAATAGGAGAAAAAAGGCAAATCTATCTCAGAAATGAAGATAAAGTTGGAAGGACCTCAAGGGAAAATAGACACTAGAAAATTCAGTGCAGAACACAGATAATAGAAATGAGGACAGTGAATAATGCAATTGAAATAAGGGAAGTGCTCATAAAGATTTGAAAAAAAATGGTAAATGGAGACAACATGTAGTGGAAATCCAACAGAAGCATCATTTAAGTTCCTGAAGGAAAATGCAAGCAATTGAATAGAATAAATATTTAAAATATAGATTAAGAAAGCTTTCATGATATATAAGAAGATTTAATATCTAAATGTTGAAAGAACACAAATTTGGGCTTTTGGGGGAAAATTACCCAGAAAAGTTAACACCAAGATATAGCCTTAGAAAGTTATAGGCATTAAAGAAAGGAGATCATTCCCTTCTTTCCTTCTTTCTCTCCTCCCCCTCTTCTTCCATGTCCTCTCCTCCCCTTTACAGCAGAGTAGAGAGTAGGTGTGGAGCTGGCAGGCACAGAAGCTGGCCAGATGATTGGGAGATTAGTTATGGGGCAAATGAATTTATTTATTGAGCAAGTAAATATATACAGAGGATAACTGGACCCATGTTTTTCACTGTTTGTGAGAAGATTTATAGACAAGTAATGAGGGAGGGCTAGAAAGAATCTGGGGTGCTGGGGTGGAATTAGAAGTATCCATGTGTATGTGTATATATGTGTGTACATACATACATGTATTTCCTAACTCATTCTGCTGAGATGGTCTGGAGGCAGTTGAACTGCAGCAGCAGTGACTGCACACTGAATACTCAGATCCTGGTCTCTAAGTACTATCCTCCACTAGGAATTACTGGAGCTCCTCAGAGAAATGACTGATTTAAAGGATGAGGCAGAGAAAGTGTAAAACGAACCTGAAATATTGTTTTGCAGAAAGCCTGGAAAAGATCATAACATGTCAGAAGGACACAGAAACCAGTTTGGAGTATCTACGGGCCAAATTGAGGACAGTATGAGCATCAAAGTAAATAATGAATATCAGATTACAACCTATTGTAGAGAATAGGAATCCATGTTATAAATGAATGAATGGATGGATGGATGGATGAATCAGTCAATTATAGATAAAGAGATAAGTTGGGGGGGAGGGGGAAAGTTTTCCTTATAGCAGAATGCCAGCTGAGAAACATAGAAGGAATGATGGAAATAGATATTCATCACTTGACAGCTATTGTAATGATGGTTTAAACAGGCAGGAGTTGTCAATGGATGCTAAGTCTTGTGGATGGAGATTTCATAAGACTCAGTGTTTCTGGCAAACTGAAATAGCTTCCCCCCAAGTTGTAATCAAATACAATGGAAACATGGTAAATTGTCAGTGGCAAAATCTGGCAGATGCTGCCTAGGCCAGATAATCAAAGTTAGCATTACTAGTGGTGGAGTGGGTTGACCTAGGGCACCCTGGATGTGATGCGCTGAGAACACGGCATCATTTCTCTTGTATTCCTGCCAAGAATGCATAGTCTTTGGTCATGGGGAAGCATTGAATGTACCGTCGCCCTTCAGAATGAAAGGCCTGAAACTGAAGCTTTGAAGGACTTGAGAAACAAAGAATTTTTCCAGAGGGATTGTTCCAGATTGGAGGAAACTGATAAGACTTGACAACTAAGTGGAATACATGTTGGTGGATAGACTCCTAGAATGGGAAGGGAAAGGAGGCTTTGTTAGGACAGCTGTAGAAATTTGATTGGGCCTGTGGGTCAGGCTGTATCATATCAGTGTTGAATTTTTGACTGGAAGGGTTTGTATGGTGGTTATACTTAGGAGAAGGGTCCTTATCTTTGGGATGCATACATGTATTTAGAGGTGATAGACACCATGTCAAAAGAAAAATATCTCTCCACAGATGGGAAAAGTACAGTAAAATGTTCTCATTTAGCTAATTTTTGTGGAGAGGGTCTAAGAGTTTGTATTGTTCTTGTAGCTTTTTTTTTTTTTTTAATGTTTGAAAAAGTGAAAAGTGAAAGTGTCTGTGTCACTCAGTTGTGTCTTTATGATCCCATGGACGACTAAAGCCTGCCAGACTCCTCTGTCCATGGAATTCTCCAGGCAAGAATACTGGAGTGGGCAGCCATTCCCATCTCCAGGGGATCTTCCTGACCCAGGGATGGAACCTGGGTCTCCTGCATTGCAGGCAGATTCTTTACTGTCTGAGCCACCAGGAATGCCCAAGGTTTGAGATTACTTCAAAATTAGCAAAAGGACGATGAAAAAGACAGTTGCAAAGAAGGAAGGAGAGAAGAAAGGAAGAAATAAAAGAAAGAAAGGTAGAAAGGAAAGAAAGACAAGGGAAAAAAGATAGGAAAAAGGAATTCATGGAGAATCTGGGCAAAGAAATCAAGTCACTTAGGAGGAGAAAAATAGCAGGTTGGCCCCAGTTTCCTCTGCAGAAGCATTAAATGCCTGGAAGTCAGTGAAACGTCAACAAGATAAGCAAGGGAAAAGGATATGAGCCAAAATTTACATCCATCCTAGCTGTCTTTTATGTATAAAGACAGTTTTGAGCATGTGATAACTCAGGGAATATTGTTCCCATGAGCGCTTCCTGAGCAAACTAGTAGAGGATGAACTTCAGCCAACAAAGAGAAGACGGAGGGTGAACACCGAGTAGTTCCAGCTGTCAATCTATACTAAAACTAAGACAAATACAAGGATTAGAGCAACGGAGGAGAATGTAAATGTTCTGTGCCCTGATGATGCAGAAATAATACAGCCAACAAATACTGGAAGGGGAAGGGGGATCAATACTAGCAGGGAGTCAAAGAATAACATTTAGAGCTGACAAATGAAATAATATAAGCTTAATTATATTTAACAATAAATGGTAAACATTATGAAAGATAATATTATTGACTGAAATCAGGTGATGGAAGAGAAACACAGCCTAGCCAGAGTAAATGGTGCCCAAGGGGCTCTGTAGTGTGTCTGTCATCTCCCTCCCTGTGTGCAGCTGCCACTGTGTTAAATCTCAGTGAATTTTTATAACTGGCATCCAGGAATGTGTGTCTTTTTCTCTTCCCACCCCAACCATGTCTTTGCTATTCTGCCTCTGTGGAAAGGGAAGTGAAGGGGAAAGGAGGAAATACACCAATTTTATCTTTGCTTATACTATAGGACTCATAAATCACATCTAAAGACATAGATTAAGATTATAATATAATGTTGTTGTTATGAAATGTAACCACTAGAATAAAAACACGAACCTTCCCAGAAGAATCCTGCAGGATAAACAGTCACAGAAAGACTAAAAATAATGCCAAGAAGCCAAGAAACATGATATAAAATGAGAATGAGGAACAAACCTATTTGTCATATTGCTAAATATAAATGAATTTAACTCACATTTAAAAAAAGATTTTCAGATAGGATTACAAATCGCAACCCAATTCTATGTTGTTTAGAGCGACCCCTCTAAGGAAAGTGATATAGAAAGGCTGAAACTACAGGAAGAATGCATAAAGGAGCACCAGGAAAATGCTCAAAGTGGTTAATAAAAAGTAAGCATAAAACTAAAGTAATAATCACAGGCTTGCATCAGAAAAAGTAGTGTGTGCTGTGCTTAGTTGCTCAGTTGTGTCTGACTCTTTGTGACCCAGTGGACTGTAGCCTGCCAGGCTCCTCTGTCCATGGAATTCTCCAGGCAAGATACTGGAAGGGGTTGCCATTCCCTCCTCTGGGGATCTTCCCAACCCAGGGATCATACCCAGGTCTCCCACATTGCAGGCGGATTCTTTACCATCTGAGCCACCAGGGAAGCCCAAGAATACTGGAGTGGGTAACCTATCTCTTCTCCAGGGGATCTTCCCCACCCAGGAATCGAACCAGGGTCTCCTGCATTGCAGGCAGATTCTTTACCGCCTGAGCCATCAGGGAAGCCCAAGTTAAAATGCATTAAATGAAATAAAGGAATTTCATTATGCTAAATTGTGTATTTCACAATGAAAAAAAACCCCAGCAATATTGATAAAAAAAAATTTCAGGAGATGCAAGGAGAAATAGACCAAAGCATACTAGTAACAGATCACTTTAATTTGCATGTTTTAGTCTCCAGATAGCTGGACAAGAATAAAAATCAATATTGAAGACCTAATTCACATAAGTAATAAAGCAGATCTGATTGATAAATAGCAAACCCAGGAGATTAAGTGAAGAGAATGCACCTTTCAAGGACCCATGAAACATTTACAGATATTGACCATATATTAGCAGGCAAAGATAACCTCAATAAATACCCCAAATTAAAGAAAAAATGCAAACAGTATACTCTGATTAAGCAGCATTAAGCTAGAAAATGATACTAATTCAGAAAATCAAAAGGCTATTCCATTAAAAGTAAAATCAAATCAGAACAAAAAGACCCCTTCAATGTATGGCTCAAAGAGGAAAATAGAAACTGAAATTTCAGATTTTCTGGAAAACAGCAACTGATATAAACACTAAAAATCAGGACAGATGTGATAAAGCTAAAGCAGTACTCAGAGGGACAATGATGACTTTAAATGTTTACACAAAAGAATGAAAACACATGAATTAAGTCATCTAAGTCAAGGAGTTATAACAGAATAAAAAGATTTTAGCAGAGGGAAAGCAGAAGGAAGAAGCAGATAAAAGTAAAAATTAAGCAGTTAGAAAACAGAGCAGTTGGAATAAATTTCAAACCTGGTTTTGGGGAAAAAAACCATGAAATAGATAAATTGCTAGTTTGTGGGAGCAAGTGCAGAGATATCAAATAAGAAATGATATGTGGGAAATAATGACAAAAAAAGGACGTTAAAGGAACCACAAATGCTACTTTGCTCAGATTTATGTAGATGTATCTGAAAGTCTGAATGCACTGGATTATTTTTCAAGAAAATGAAATTCACTAAACTGACCTCAGAAAAGAATCCAAAATGTCTAAGGCAGAACACAAAAAACAAACAAAAGTTATTTTTCAAATGGGGATACTCTACCCCAAAGAAAAAAACAATGCAGATGGTTTTACAGAGGAAATTTGATCAAACCTTGAAGAAACAGGCAATTCCGGTACATCCCAGAGCATAAGCAAGCAAGATAAATAGTTACCAAAATCTGACAAAGAAGGCACAAATAGAAAGCCAAAGACTAATCCCACTTATGATATCAATTCAAAAATCCTGGGAAAAATGGCAAAACAATTTCAGCAATACAGTTGAAGACTAATAAATCATAATGAAGAGAGTTTTAATCTTAGGATGCAGATATAGTTTTACACGAGTGAACATTAGCAGAAAAATGATATGGTTATCTTGAGAGAGTAGCGTTGACAGACATATATACATTACCATGTGTAAAATAGATAACTGGTAGGAAGCTGCTGTATACCTTAGGGAGCTCAGCTCTGTGCTCTGTGATGACCTAGATGGGATGGGGGTGGTGGCAGGGAGGCTGAAGAGGGAGGGATGATATGTATACATATAGCTGATTCACTTTGTACAGCAGAAACTAACACAACTTTGTAAAGCATTATACTCCAATAAAAAAATGATATGGTTATCTTCATAGATGTTGAAAGGCCTTTGAGAAAGTTCAGTCATCATGTTTTATTAAAAAAAAGAATATAAGAAAACAGGAACATCTGGGTACTTTCTTGACATGCTAAAAATACATCTATTTCAGACTAAAAGCCAGCCTCATTCTTAATGGGGAAATGCTACAGGAATTCTTACTAAAGAAAAGAACAAGGGTCTATACTATTAGTACTGTTATTCATCACTGAGCTGGTGATACCTTCCTGTGCAACTAGATAAGAGAAAACAATTAGAAGAGAGAAATGGGGAGGAGGCAATAGTTACTATGTGAGATACTGTGGCTGCGTGACTGGAGAACATGCAAGAAATCACTGTAAAACTATTTCAGATGATAAAAGAATCCCACGAAATGGCAACGTACAAAAATTGGTAAACAGAAATCAATACCTTGCATATATACAGGCGTCAAATAGAATGTACATTGGAAAAGCCCTCAGTTATAATAACAACAAAAAACATAAAATGGTAATAAAACTTAGCAAGAAGATATATACGGTATGGAGAGATAGCTCATGTTCACTGATGGAAAAACAGTAGATGTCATTCTCCTTATAAATTTAATACAATCTAAATAAAAATACCAGTAGATCCCTTTTTCTAAAAAATAGGTGAGTTTATTTTAAAGTTCAAATAAAAAATGAATAAGAATAGTCAGGAAAATTCTGAAAAAGAAAAACAATGTGGGAAGACTGGCTCTACCAGATATTAGGATTTATCATAATGCCTCATTTATTGAGGGACTTCCCTGGTGGCTCAGTCGTAAAGAATCTGCCTGCCAATGCAGGAGACTCAGGAGATGCAGTTTCGATACCTGGGTCAGGAATATCCCCTAAAAGAGGAAATGGCAACCCACTCCAGTATTCTTGCCTGGAAAATCCCATGGACCGAGGAGCCTGGCAGGCTACAGCCTGGCAAGTCTCAAAGAGTTGGATACAGCTGAGCACGCACTGCACACTTGCACATTCATTGATACAGTGTTGTAGGCACATGCACAAATAGGTAAACAGAATAGATAGTTTAGAAATAGACTCAAATACATGTGATTATTCAGTATTTGATAAAGGTAGCATATCAAGTCACTGGAGGAAAAGTTTAAAAGTTTAAAGAGATTCCTATGGGAGAAGAATAAAATTGGAACACCATAGATATGCCAGGATAAAATTCAAAACAAAAATAAGATTTAAATGTAAAAACAAAACTATAAAGATGTCGAAAGAAAACACAGAGAAGGCTTTTCTAACCAAGATTTAAACCCAGAAGCTGTAGAAGAAAAATCTGATATAACTTGATATATATTTATATTTGCTTCTATATGCATGGAAAATTCTGGGAGGATATGTAACAGACTAACAATGGTTTGCATTTAGGGGTGCTGATGTGAACTAAGGGTGGACAGGGGTGGAGGGAAACTTTTCATTGTGTGCCTTCTTTTCCCCAACATGTAAATGCATTCATTTTTAAAGGGATTATTATACTAATAGGATTATGACATATTCACTGATATATTTACATCACAAAATGCACATCCTCTTATCCCCTACCTACAGAACAGTTACGTCAGCTTCTACTCCAACAAGATGTAATTTGCCTAAACATTTCCCCCCTTAATAAGTCGTGAAGACAGAGGCAGAGTGTCTCTGAGTCCACTGTGATTTTTCAGGTAACGTCAGCATCATCTCGAATCGCTGACTTTTATGAGGCACTGGAGTGTTTGTTTGCAGAATGCAGTGCATTTGCTGAGTGTGCGGTTTGCATCTCCCTTGACAGTTTGGTATGGATGTGGATCAAGTGTTAGATGCTTGTTTTGCAGCTTTTTTAATAGAGATGTACAATGATGACTAATACCAGCTTGGGATTACTCAGTTCCCAGCTCTAACATAAGTCTAAACAGTCTTGACCATAAGACAGCCTACGATGTAAAATGGCAGGCATAGAATGGATCATTGAATTCACCGGTCATCGTGGAAGGTACTCAGCTAGTCAGTGCTGAGCTAGAACACAAGCCTTGAGGTTCTGAGCTGGAACCTGCCAGTTTTGGGTTCTTTCCTATCTCCCCCTTCCCCATGATCACAAAGGTCTTGGCCAAGTCAGTATATTGTGTCTCTGTGGACAGAATGAAGGAGGCCTAGTACTGGAGGATGAATCCCCCTTGTGTTAGGACACTTGCATGTGGACAACAGGAAACAGAAGAATTAAGCGAAGGTAACCTCAAAGTCCAGATAATACCCTTGGTCTCTCTCTGTAACAAAAACCCTATTTTATGTTCTCATAGCCCATAACACTCTCAAAAAGATCTTGCTGGATTTTTGTTGTTGTTGTTCATTTGTTTATTTTTTAGTTCTGTGACTGAAGAGTCCTCATCTGGCTTGTCTACTCCTGTACCTCTAATGCCAAGAACACATCCTAGGTGCTCAATAATTACTCATGGGAGGAGTTAGTTCTCTGTTTTTGGAGTACAGGATGGAGGATGGAGCAAACACGTGGTCTAAGTGTGCAGAGAGGAATTGTCCCCAAAAGACATTGAGAGGTGACAGTTCAGTTGCTCAGTCGTGTCCAACTCTTTGTGACCCCATGAATCGCAGCACGCCAGGCCTCCCTGTCCATCACCAACTCCCGGAGTTTACCCAAACTCATGTCCATCGAGTCGGTGATGCCATCCAGCCATCTCATCCCCTGTCGTCCCCTTCTCCTCCTGCCCCCAATCCTTCCCATCATGAGCGTCTTTTCCAATGAGTCAACTCTTCGCATGAGGTGGCCAAAATATTGGAGTTTCAGCTTCAACATCAGACAACCAGTACTGATCTCCTTTAGGATGGACTGGTTGGATCTCCTTGCAGTCCAAGGGACTCTCAAGAGTCTTCTCCAGCACCACAGTTCAAAAGCATCAATTCTTCGGTGCTCAGCTTTCTTCACAGTCCAACTCTCACATCCATACATGACCACTGGAAAAACCATAACCTTGACTAGACGGACCTTTGTTGACAAAGTAGTATCTCTGCTTTTTAATATGCTATCTAGGTTGGTCATAACTTTCTTTCCAAGGAGTAAGCGTCTTTTAATTGCATGGCTGCAATCACCATCTGCAGTGATTTTGGAGCCCCCCAAAATAAAGTCTGACATTGTTTTTACTGTTTCCCCATCTATTTGCCATGAAGTGATGGGACCAGATGCCATGATCTTAGTTTTCTGAATGTTGAGCCTTAAGCCAACTTTTTTACTCTCCTCTCTCACTTTCATCAAGAGGCTTTTTAGTTCTTCTTCACTTTCTGCCATAAGGGTGGTATCATCTACATATCTGAGGTTATTGATATTTCACCCGGCAATCTTGATTCCAGCTTGTGCTTTTTCCAGCCCAGCGTTTCTCATGATGTACTCTGCATATAAGTTAAATAAGCAGGGTGACAATATACAGCCTTGACGTACTCCTTTTCCTATTTGAAACCAGTCTGTTCTTCCAAGTCCAGTTCTAACTGTTGCTTCCTGACCTGCATACAGGTTTCTCAAGAGGCAGGTCAGATGGTCTGGTATTCCCTTCTCTTTTAGAATTTTCCACAGTTTATTGTGATCCACACAGTCAAAGGCTTTGGCGTAGTCAATAAAGCAGAAATAGATGTTTTTCTGGAACTGTCTTGCTTTATCGATGATCCAGTGGATGTTGGCAATTTAATCTCTGGTTCCTCTGTCTTTTCTAAAACCAGCTTGAACATCTAGAAGTTCACAGTTCATGTATTGCTGAAGCCTGGCTTGGAGAATTTTGAGCATTACTTTACTAGCGTGTGAGATGAGTGCAATTGTGTGGTAGTTTGAGCATTCTTTGGCATTGCCTTTCGTTGGGATTGGAATGAAAACTGACCTTTTCCAGTCCTGTAGCCACTGCTGAGTTTTCCAGATTTGCTGGCGTAATGAGTGCAGCACTTTCACAGCATCATCTTTGAGGATTTGAAATAGCTCAACTGGAATTCCATCACCTCCACTAGCTTTGTTCGTAGTGATGCTTTCTAAGGCCCACTTGACTTCACATTCCAGGATGTCTGGCTCTAGGTGAGTGATCACACCATTGTGATTATCTGGGTCATGAAGATCATTTTTGTACAGTTCTTCTGTGTATTCTTGCCACCTCTTCTTAATATCTTCTGCTTCTGTTAGGTCCATACCATTTCATTTCTGTCCTTTATTGAGCCCATCTTTGCATGAAATGTTCCCTTGGTATCTCTAATTTTCTTGAAGAGATCTCTAGTCTTTCCCATTCTGTTGTTTTCCTCTATTTCTTTGCATTGATCGCTGAGGTAGGCTTTGTTATCTCTCCTTGCTATTCTTTGGAACTCTGCATTCAAATGGGAATATCTTTCCTTTTCTCCTTTGCTTTTCGCTTCTCTTCTTTTCCCAGCTATTTGTAAGACCTCCTCAGACAGCCATTTTGCTTTTTTGCATTTCTTTTCGGTGGGGATGGTCTTGATCCCTGTCTCCTATACAATGTCACGAAGATGCCAAAATGTAATAAATTTTAGCATGAGGCCAGAATATAACAAATGTCCACCAAAATGTAACAAATGTCCACCGTACCTCAAAGACTTTCAGGTAATCTTTAGTTCTCTTCTCCTTCCTTGTGCCCTAAAAAATGGCTTAATGTTCATGTTTTCCCTTCTGTTGGATTTGACTCAAGAAGATGGGGAGAAGCTTCCATAATGGTGATAAGCACGTCGCACACCACTGGACACTCACACTGCACAGTGGGACTCTCCCCAGTGCTTCCCCAGCTGGAGGATCCCGCTGCTTCTCCGTGATCTAGACCCAGGACTAACTTGATGGTGTGGAGTCTAACAGCAAAAAAAGAGGAGTATGGTTTTAGGAAGAAACTTTCAGTGGGACACAGCCAGACAGAGGACTGAAATCCAAAGATGTCTTGATTCCTAGAAGCTGTGAATATGTTAGGTTACATACTAATATGTATATTAGGTTACAAAGGGGAGTTGAATTGCTGATCAGTTGACCTTAAAATGAGGAGGTTATCCTGGGTTATCTAGGTGAGTCCAATGTAAATATCAACACAAGAGTCCTTAAAGAGGAAGAAGCAGCCCGGAGAGGTCAGACTGATGTTTTGAGAAGGACTAATCCACTGTGCCTGGCTTTGGCAGGGGTCCCCAACCTCCAGGCCGCAGACCAGTACTTCCTGTAAGATCAGCAGTGGCATTAGGTTAGAAAGAAAGTATGCAGTAAATGTAATGCCCTTGAATCATCCTGAAACCACTCCTCACCCCACCCCCAGTCTGTGGAAAAATTGTCTTCTACAAAATTGGTCCCTGGTGTCAAAAAGGTTGAGGACCACTGAGATAGAAGACAGAATCAAGAAATACAGGTTGTCTCTGTAAGCTGGAGAAGAGAAGGGAACCCATTCTCCCCTAGGGCCTCTGGAGGGGCCACACCATTGCAGACACCTTGATTTTAGCTCACTGACTTGTGTTAGCTTTCTAACCTGGAGAACTGCAGGAGAATAAATTTAACATTGTTTTAAGCCACTAATTTGTGGCAATTTGTTGTGGCAGCCATAGAGAAGGAATACAGGTCCCATCCCTCACATTTAACTAGGCACAGAAAGGAAGAGGGACTTTTTCTAGGTCATAAGTGTCAGCTACTTTGGGAACTTGTTTTAGATAAAGGAGTTGCCATGCTGAAAATATTCCGTAACTACTATGGGAGATAGCCTGGGAAAGATTAGGATATATTAAATAGCTAGTCTTAGAAATAAATTTTCCTCTCTTTTTAGCTAGCTTGCATTCCCTCTATGGAGGGTCAAAAGTTGTAAAATTTTTCAGTGACTTGATGTAATCATTGCTTGTCCTGATGAGCTGGCAGGTTGACCTTCTCAGGACCAAAGAACATCTTGGTGAAAGGTAAAACGTAGAAAGTTGAGGCAGAAACCATTTTTGTATAAGTGGAAGTGGGGACTTTGGCATATGCACTTTTTTCTTTTTTTTTTTAGGATGTTTTACCCTGTGTTCAGTTAGCCTAGGTAGGAAAGGAGTGGGCTTCCCAGGTGGCGCTAGTGGTAAAGAACCCGCCTGCCAATGCAGGAGAGATAGGATATACGGGTTCAGTCCCTGCGTCGGGAAGATCCCCTGGAGGAGGGCATGACAACCCATTCCAGTATTCTTGCCTGGAGAATCCCCACGGACAGAGGAGCCTGGTGAGCTGCAGCCCATGGGGTCACAAAGAGTTGGACACGACTGAAGCCACTGAGCACACACACAGGAAAGGAGTAGCTTAATGCAGGGCCTGTGCTGTGGCAGATACTCAGCTTTCGGTTGTTCTGTTGTCCAAGCTGAGGCATCTTTGTTAGTACACCTGGAACAGGGACACTGAGTTCTGGGTGGAATCCGAGTGGTTACCCTACCTTGTTTTGTGTTGATGACATTAAGCTACTGCAGTGACAGATGTCTGCCAAGATGCAGTCATTTCTGGTTTTGTCACCTTTCTTTTTCCACTCCCAGTTGTTTCCATGATTGTTCTTTTTTCTTTTGCAGTTTAATTGGTTTATTCAAACGTTTTATGACAGCTTGATTTATAATAATATAATTAAACTTATTTTCAAATACTTTTTACTTGAGTTTTAAAAAAATTTATTTATTTAAATTGGAGGATAAATACTTTACATTATTGTGATGGTTTTTGCCATATGTCAACATGACTTGGCCATAGGCATACATGTCCCCTCCCTCCTGAACCACCCCCCCACCTCCCTCCCCATCCATGACTGTCCTGCTGTTCATCCCTCTTTAGCTCAGCACATAATTTGTACTCTCAGTGACTCAGCCAGAATATGCTCATTGATTCCACGTGAGACTTGACGTTTGCCTGGTGGTTCTTTTGTATCAGTATCCGACCCTCTTTCTCATTTTGATCTTGATACTCCTCCCCCGTGCCTCTAACCCGACTTCTGGTCCAATCCACTGCTTGGACAGATGAGCTACTAAGGGCAGAGAGGAGAAATGACCCACATGGGGCCCCATGTTATTGGGGCAGCAATGGAACCAGTGCCCGCTTGCCTCTACTCCAGTCTTTGCCCCTCACCAGCACATTGCCTACAGTGTCTCTGTGGGGACATCATTGCTGGACCAGAGGCAGCCTGTGCCTTCCAGTCTTAAGACCAGCCTCGTGTTCTACGGGAAAATTACTTAACCATAAACCTCCATTCTCCATAAGCAAAATGGAGAGAGCAGAGAAGAAGCTGAGAGATACCTGGGGAGTGGTAAAGTCTGGCATGCGCAATAAAAATGAATCAAGGGAAGCTCAAGGACATCCTATTGCTAGAACAAAGAGAGTGATCAAATGCTTCTGGCCACATGTTGCCCACGGCCACTTTCGCAAATAGCTTTGGTCTCCAAAGGGACCAGGTTAAAGCTTGCAGCCGGGGCAGATCTTATTGCACCATAAACAAATGTGAATGACCTGAATTCAGTGGGCTTCCAGCTCATCAACATGCTTGGGAGGGACTTCTCAAGTCATGCTCAGTGTACGTCTTGGAATAACCTGGCAGCCTTACTGTTATGCTCCTGGCTGTTTTTCTTTATAAGAGACTGCAAGTCTGCAAAAGGGTTTTTCAGTCCATTTGCATTCAACACCTGCTGGATGCTACAGAAATAAAGTGATGTATACATGATAGATAATCATAAGAAATGTAGCACTTGTCATTTGTTAACACTGCTATTCATTATTCTTTGCAGCAGTGTGGTATGATGGATTCGCATTATCTTCCTCCTAAAGAGGAGAGACAGAGGCCTGGTGTGTGGCAATCAACATACCATGTCTGTGGTCCCTGCTCAGGATGTGCAGCCCAGAGTTCCCAGGTACTGCTTCTAGAAGTGGCATGGCCTTCTCTGTTGTACATACATGGCCTCTGGGAATATTCTACCCTGTGGATGCTTGTGGTGTAGTTAAGGAAGCCTTTGTAAGATGAGTAGTCTTCTAAAAGATGAACAGATGCTGGTCACTGATCACTACATTTTATATTCACAACATTGTATATTCACTGCTTGGAGAATATGTAGTGATGGGGAACTCATTGCTTGAGGCAGTGCAGATAGCCAGGATGCTTCTTTAGGTTGAGCTGAAATGGGTCTTCAGTCTTTCACTTACTTCTTACAGCCACGGAGAAAGATCCTTATCTTCCTTCTTCCTACTAGCGCTTTGGATAATTGAAGCTGCCCCTTTAATTATGTCTCTAGCCATGCTTCCTGTGACATGTGTCTGAGTCCCAGGACATTCCCGGTTGACTAACTGAATGTGATCCATTTTGCCCATACCCCTATTAAAGTAGAATTCTCAGAGTCAAATTGAGACTCATTCTAGATCTTTTTCTGGAGTAGCCTTGGGGTAAGTGGAAAGAAGTCTATATCCGAAGTTGGCAGACTTTTCCATTGAAGAACCAGTCAGTAAATAATTTGGCTTTACAGGCCATATGGTCTCTGTTGCAGCTACTCGGCTCTGCTGGTGTAGCTTGAAGGCAGCCGCAGATAATATGTAAACAAGAGAGCATGGCTGTGTTTCAATAAATCTTTATTTATGGACACTAATTTGAATTTCATATAACTTTCGTGTATCACAAAATACTCTTCTTTTGACTTGTTTTTCCAACTGTTTAAAAATGTAAAAACTGTTCTTAGCTCATCTTTCATACAAAAATAGGTGGTGGGTCAGATTTGGGCAGTGGGCCATAGTTTGCTGACTTCTGGTCTATGTCTGTATTTAAGATCTGAGGATCTCCTTCAGTCAAAAAACATACAATTCATGGTATTTCATCCATGCTTGAAATACCACCATTGATGAAGATGGAAACATTGCCCTCCATGCAAAAGGCAAGGGAGGTCAGAGGGTGTGTTCAAAAGTGAAAATATTTGGGGGTGAGGGAATCCAATCTTTACAACTTTAGTATGAATCCCTATTAATGACTTACCTTGTAAAACGCTTGCCAGTTCATGAACACACATTATTTAATTCTATCCTCACGGAACCTGTGAGGTGTATATTAAAATATCTAGCTTCACAGTAGAGGAGGAAGTCCCTTAAAGATGAAGTGACTGCCTCGGGCTCCATGGTTCAGGCAGAGCTGAGGCTTAGTCCAGGCAGGTTGAATTCTCTGTTGCCTCCACTGTTAGGCTATAGGAAAACATTTATTAGCACCCACCTGTGCCTAGCACACTGCTAGAGAAGGAAATACAGGTGGGTAAGACACAGCCCCAGACCCAGAGAGCGTAGAGCCTTAAATACTCAGGCTCAGGTATCTTAGATCTTTAGGTACCTAATGTCATTGTTGTTGTTTGGCTAGAAGGTAAGAGTAGGGTGCTTCTGGAGGCTCAGGAGAGGGGACCTTCATCCAGCCCAGCCATAGACTGGAGGGCTTCTTGAGGGACATGCATGTGTTCATGCTAAGTCGCTTCAGTCATGTCTGACTCTGCGACCCCATGAATTGTAACCCTCCAAGCTCCTCTGTTCATGGAATTCTCCAGGCAAGAATACTGGAGTGGGTTGCCATTTCCTCCTCCAGAGGATCTTCCTGATCCAGGGCTCAAGCCCACATCTCTTCTGTCTCCTGCACTGCAGGTGGATTCTTCACTACTAGAGCCATCTGGGAAGCCTTCTTGAGGGTTGCTTTGCTCCAGTAGAGAAGGGAAGGTGGGTTGGCTTGATGATTCTGGTATCTGGAAATGAGGGGAACTTGGGAGGGTAGATAGAACCCCTCTAGGGGATGGAAGGTGAGCGGCCTCCCCAACTTTACAAGTTTGCTGTGGTAGCCCTGCAGCCTGGGGTGTTCTCTGGACCGGTCCTGTTTCCTTCACACATAACTGGTGGGTGTTGAAGGACCTTGTGAAACTGTCAGGTTCCTTGAACCGAGACTTCAAGGCACACTCTGCCACCCTAGCTCAGGCTAGGAAGGCCCTCGAGAGCTAGCTCCCTCTGATCTCTCCCAGGTATAAATAAGATCTGCATAGCTGGGATGCAGGCAGCAGGCCGGCTGCTTGTTATTTCTGGGACCCCTTGTATGAAATACAGGCTCCTGAGCATCACCTGTCAGATCTGCTGCCTTTTGTTTCATTAAAAATAAAACAGAAAGCCCTCTAAGCAATGGCATTAAAGCACATCTGGAAAATAACCCTTCTGCTTTCCCAGGGAAGATGTCAGTACGTCCGAGGCAGGATTGATGAAGGAATTTTTGAAGCAGTCCAAAAAAATAAAAAAAAGACGGATCAGGCTTCAGGGAAGTTGGCATAAGAAGTGAGAAATAAAATAACCCCAAACCAGAAAATGTGTATGTTTCCAGAAACAATAGTTCTAGTGGCTAACTCTTTAACAGCTAGTCTTGCCTGATTTGTTTTGGTCCAAGTCAGCTATTCTAGAAGATGAAACAGTGACAGACAAACACTTTTTCTTCTTAAGCCAGTTAACATGTAATTATTAAGCTTCCTCAGCATGACCATCACTATATCATTGGTAAGCAGGCAGCATGGCCCATGTGCCTTATCAGGTCCAGCAGAGCGAAGGGGAGGCGTTAGTCCTGCAGGAAACAATGAGAAGGCTAATCAGTATTGGACAGGGGTTGAGATTACAGATGCTGTAGGACAAATGAAGTGTCGTGGTAATCTAGGGTAGTTAGGAAAAGGTTTCAAGGAGAGAGCAGGGCTTATTAGAATCTAAATCAGTCAAGAAAATTAGACTTTTAAGGGAAGGCATATAGCAGGCAAAAAGGCCCCCCTCACGACCACCAAGGACATGTCCTACAAATGACTTTGCATCTTTATTCCTTGAGAAGTTTGAGTCCATCCAACCTGAGCTCCTTATCGTCCCTCAACCAGACTTTTAAATCTTCTGAAGTCTGTACCCATCTTTTTCCCTGTTATTATAATAGAGGCTATATCACCCTCCACTTACCTTAGGCCAATGCCTCTGCTTGTCCTCAGGGCCTCCCTCCTTCTTGCTCTTTCATGGATAATGCCCTTCCAAAGCTATCTCACATCTCCCAGGCAGCAAAATCCTCTTTCATGTCAGTAGATCATTTTCCCATTAGTATACAAACACACTCTAGTATCACCTATCTTAAAAAAAAAAGATATTTGAACACATGCTTTCCCTTGTATCAGTCAGTCATATCCGTAATCATGCTACATAACAAATAAACACAGTGTCTCAGGCATTCATATGATAAGTGTTTGTTTTTTGCTTGTTGGCCTTTGTATTGGCTAGGAGTCCACAGATCTAAGCTGGGTTTCAAGTTGTGGGTTGTGTCCTAGTCTGTTCCACATGTCATTCATCCTCCTTCATCCAGAGGCTACGCAGGGTGTGTTCTTCTTCTTGTTGAGAAAGGCAGGAGCCACAGAGAGTGGCCCAATTAGGCAAGCGCATTTCAAGCCCTTGTTCAGGGCATAACTGCACATCTCATTGGCCAGATCATGTCAGATGTCCAAGCCCAACATTAGTGGGGTGGGAAACACACTCCTCTCCTGTGGGTGGTAGGAGAGGGAGTGAGTGCTTGATGAATGATAATCCACCATGTTCTTTCATCTTTAGTGCCTTTGCTCTGTTTCACCAATACCGTCCACATTGGTAAAGCCAATGATGTGTTTCCATCCTCATCTTACTTTCTCCATCGCTCAGCAGCAATCCACCCAGGAAGCTGCTCTCTCCTTCCAGGATTCCTTTCTCTTTGGGATTTCATGGCTCCGCCGGGTCCTGGTTTTACTCTCCCTCTACGACGGCCCCTCCTCATCTCCCTCTTCCCCTCTCCACCAGCTTAGTGGTGGTGTTTCTCAGGATTGATCTGAAGCCACTCTTGTCTTCTTTCTCTAAACTCCATCACTGTTCACAGAGTTTGAGGTGCTGTCTCTGTGCTGATGACTCCTGGAGGTGGGCGTCTGGCTCAGGGATTGAGTGTTCGCCTCCTCTCTATCCAGCTGTCTTGATGGTGCTGTTGGGATGACATGCACAACCCTTGAAGTCAGTATATCCAAATGGAATTGTTTTTCTCTATGTGCCCCTTTAATGTCCCCATCTGCAGCCATAAAGATCTTAAACAGCCCTTTGGAAGGCTGTTTCTTCTTCCTGGAAAACCTTCTGCCCTCCTTCTCCGCATCCCACCCCTTTCCCTGGCTGGTGTCTTGCCATTGTCCAGACCATACGGTCCAGTGTTACTACCCCCAAGAAGACTTCCTTAACTGTTCTCTCTAAAGGAGGCCACTCCCCTCACACTGCTCATTCTTTATGTCCTGTGTTTCCTACCAGTTACCATAATTAGTCATTCTTTCGAACTCATTTGTTCTCTTGGATTTTTTTCTGTCACTCTAACTAGAACGTACACTTCCTGGCAGGCGCTCAGTAAGTATTTATTGAATTAATGACCTTGAAAGGCCCTCGGAGATTATCTAGTCCACTGTTTGCCAACCTACAGGCTGTGGACCCCTGGGGGACTGTGGAATTATTACCCTGGGTCCAGGAAGCCACAGTGTGCCAGTAATAATAGACCTCACTCATCTATGTACTACTGTTTTTCAAACGGTGGTGTTGTAATGAATAAGGTACAAATTCATTTGAAGGTATTACTACATTCACAGGGTGTTTTTATCTTACCTTCTAATGTAATTCATAGAACTCTGTCCTTAGAGCTGTAAACCCAGCTCCAGAGTATTGAAGTTACTTTTTCAAGGTCACATCCTGCAACAGTAGGAAGGCCTGGAGGGGGATGGAAAGTAAAGGTCAGGGGCCTGGGGAGCCATGTAGCCTGCTGATTAAGAGCATCCTGTGAGCAGATGCTCTGGAGGGATCTGCTTCTGCAGGGCTGGCAGGCCCGTGGGCCTGAGCTGATGTATGAGACTAAAAGGCAATGACTTGGAGGGTAGTAGCAGGTGAAAGGGTTGAAGAGGTGACAACTCTATGTGCCTAGAAATCACACTTTAGCCTGGAATGGTGTGATGTGTCCAGAGGTCTTGGAACATAGTGAAGGCCTGGTGGCCAGGGTGGGACATGACAGAGCAAGTGTCACTCACGGGCAGGAACTGAGCATTTCAATGAGAGAAGCAACGAGAAGGCACAAGAAAGCTGAGGGGTCACAGCGATGCACAGAAAGGAAATGGAGTGACTTCTAATGATCTCATTAGAAGGTGGTGGGGGAAAGATGACAGGGAGATGGAGAAAGTGTGATGGAGGTGGCGGAAGTCAGGGTGCGGCTTGGGTTTTCCCGGTGGAGACACCAGTGCTCAGGCACGGGACTGCAGAGGCAGACTCGGCAGCTATGCTTGGAAGCATCTTTTAGACACTCTGAAGTTTATGTCTGAGCACTGGCTCCTGTCTCTCTCTCTGGAAGCCCTTCTTGTTGTCCGGATCCTGGTTTGCCTTTTGGGAAGACTGCAAGACCAGGAGTGAGGAACAGAGGCTTCAAGTCAGGCTCCTAGCTATTCAGGTCAGTCTGGCATGGTTAAAAGCTGTTAATGGGGGGACGCCCATCGATTCTGTTTGGCTTAATGGCCTGGCACCCAGGTGGGTTAGCAAATGTTGCTCAAAATAATCTTCTCTATGTATGGAGGGCTACCCTGTACCACATGCAGTGCTAAGCATGTCACATGTGCTATTTTTTAACGGTCACACCAGCTATGGGTGAGCCAGGTTATAGATGAAGGGACTGAGGTTCAGGGAGGTTAAGTGACTTGCTGAAGGCTGCCTAGTTACCAAGGAGCAGAGCCATGATTCCAGTCCTAACCTGTGGGGTGTATGAAGCCATGCTTCTCTTTCAATAGGCACCGCAGCAGTGTTTCCAAGGAGGACCTCCCTGCCCATCCCACCCCCCAGGACATAGTCAAGCTGAGCATCAGGTCAGGGCATCAAAGAGCTTAATAAACATAGAGGAGCTGGATACATCAACCACGGGGCTTCAAGCACCACATGGGATGGCTGACCCAGGGAAGACTCTTCCTCCGGCCCCAGGTCCCTGGGTTCTCGCATCAGCCACCATCACCTGGGAGCATGTTCCTAACCCCCATCCCCACCCACATCTTTAAGGTTCTACAATCAACTGCCTTTGCTTCAGCCAGCACCTCCAACTCCTCAGTAGCTTCGTTGCATGAACAGCTCACTTCTCTTAGACTCGAATTCCACCTCGCTGAGATTGCTTCCTCATCCAAAAAAAAAAAAGACATAGTAATGCTTATTTTGGAGTCTTATGCTGAGAATTCAATGAGGATAAAATTTGCAAAATAGCCTTGTGCGGTGGCTGCTCCCAGTGCCTGTCTGGCGTGTGTTAGCTCAGGCTGAATTTGGAGGGTGATAAACATGCAGTTCCTTTCAGCCGCCGCCCCCGGCCCCCGGCCTGGACTAGCTCCTCTCGGCTGCAGCCCCCGGCCACATGGAACAACGGACTGGTTCCAAATAGGAAAAGGAGTACGTCAAGGCTGTATATTGTCACCCTGCTTATTTAACTTATATGCAGAGTACATCATGAGAAACGCTGGGCTTGAAGAAACACAAGCTGGAATCAAGATTGCTGGGAGAAATATCAATAACCTCAGATATGCAGATGACACCAACCTTATGGCAGAAAGTGAAGAAGAACTAAAGAGCCTCTTGATGAAAGTGAAAGAGGAGAGTGAAAAAGTTGGCTTAAAGCTCAACTTTCAGAAAACTAAGATCATGGCATCTGGTCCCATCACTTCATGGGAAATAGATGGGGAAACAGTGGAAACAGTGTCAGACTTTATTTTTGCGGGCTCCAAAATCATTGCAGATGGTGATTGCAGCCATGAAATTAAAAGACGCTTACTCCTTGGAAGGAAGGTTATGGTGAACCTAGATAGCATATTTAAAAGGAGAGACATTACTTTGCCAACAAAAGTCCGTCTAGTCAAGGCTATGGTTTTTCCAGTGGTCATGTATGGATGTGAGAGTTGGACGGTGAAGAAAGCTGAGCACCGCAGAATTGATGCTTTTGAACTGTGGTGTTGGAGAAGACTCTTGAGAGTCCCTTGGACTGCAAGGAGATCCAATCAGTCCATCCTAAAAGAGATCAATCCTGAGTGTTCATTGGAAGGACTGATGTTAAAGCTGAAACTCCAATACTTTGGCCACCTCATGCGAAGAGTTGACTCACTGGAAAAGACCCTAATGCTGGGTAGGATTGGGGGCAGGAGGAGAAGGGGACGACAGAGGATGAGATGGTTGGATAGCATCACTGACTCGATGGACATGGGTTTGGGTAGACTCCGGGAGTTGGTGTTGGACAGGGAGGCCTGGCGTGCTGCAATTCATGGGGTCGCAAAGAGTCGGACACGACTGAGCGACTGAACTGAACTGAAACATGCTGTTCAGGCTTCCCAGGTGGCACAATGGTAAACAACCTGTCTGCCAATGCTGGAGACGCAAGAGATGTGGGTTCGATCCCTGGGTCAGGAAGATCTCCTAGAGAATTAAATGGAACCCACTCCAGTATTCTTACCTGGAGAATTCTATGGACAGAGGAGCCTGGCAGGCTACGGCCCATGGGATCACAAAGAGTCGGACATGGCAGAGTACAGCACCAAACATGCAGTTCTGTCAGTCAAGTGTGCTTTCTCCGAATTGACTATATAGCAGCAGCCTCTAGGAGTCGTGTTCCTAAGCCCATCCCTAAAACCTCAGGGAACCGAGGGGTCCCTGGCTGCTTCTCCCATCAACAACCTCTCACTAAGCGTCCTCCAAGCCCTCCTTGTTTCCCCTGTTGTTGGATTTGCCAGTGGCAGGACAGGGAGTAGGAACCCTGTTACTGAGTCATGTCTGACTCTTTGCCACCCCATGGACTGCAGCCCACCAGGCTCTTCTGTCCATGGAATTCTCTAGGCAAGAATACTAGAGTGGGTAGCCATTCCGTTCTCCAGGGCATCTTCCTGACCCAGGGATTGAAGCCACGTCTCCTGCATTGCAGGTAGATTCTTTACCATTTGAGCCACCAGGGAAGCCTCTGAGGTTGTGTAACTGCCCTCTTGTTGGGTTGCATTTAGGGTCTGGTGATGGATTACAGGGAAGGCCTTAGGCCTTGACCCTTGACCCAGGAGACCAGGGCCTGCCCACTGAACCAGGGCTCCCTGATAGTAATTCCAGCTGAGAGCCTAGGCCTCTCTGCAGAGACATGTCCCAGGAGGCAGCAGATCAGAACCCCGGGCCTGTCACTTCACTTATTCGGATGCCATGCGTGAGGCTGAGTGCCCACCACCCACCAGGTTTCTGCAGTGAGTGAAGCTCTGTAGGTACCCAGTGAAGGGTGGGGAGACCAGCTGAAACTCGATGATCCCAGGAGCAGCCAGACCCGGCTTCCTACCATCCCCTCCTGTCCTCTTGTTCTGTTTTCTTTAACTGGAACCGACGGGAGGAAATGATTAGACTGGGCAGCTCGTTAACGATCATTGATTCACCACGTTCACTTCACCAGGTGCTGTGATGGGAAAGGCCAGACCATGATCCGCAAATAAGAAAACTGAATTTTCCCCCCAGGAAGATTCGGTACCTGGCTCCCTGACCCTGCTGGCCTCTGATGGCCACAGCTGAAGGCACTTGAGCCCACCTGCAGCTTCTGCTCTACCCCAGGCTCTGTGATCAGTTTGAAGGGAGAGAAGGACCAGCCATCCTGGTTTTCCTGTTTTAGTACTGGGTGAACCACATCTTGGCAAATGATCAGTCCTGAGCAAACTGGACAGCTGGTTACGCTAGCAGGGACTATTTCGTCCGCCTCCTCATCAGCAATAACTAACATTGAGCACTTCCCATGTACCAAGTTGACCTGTGCCACACATTCTGAATCTTTAGAAAGTCAATACTACCCTTCAGGAAGCTGAGACAGAGGTGACAGTTAATTTATCTGGTCAGTTTCTGCATGACCCTCTTTCCCCGAACCCCTAATTCATGTTCTTAGCAGCAGGTCAGCCTCCTGCAGGGGCTTCTGTAATCCTCTGGTTCCCCCTAAAATCCTGCCTTGTCCTGGTCTCTGGCTCTCAGCCCCTTCTATGGCTGACATCCGCTGAGTACTGCAGTCCCCCAGGACCGAAGTCAGCCTTGTTCCTGACTTCCATCCTGGAACTGAACAAGAGCCTGAATTGTCTCACTTGAACTTCTACTGCTGAGGCTTGGCCTTTATACCTGCACTTGGATCCCACGTGGCTGCCAGCTCGTCACTTAGTAATTATCGTTGGTGCTTGGTTGACCTTCCTGGAATTATCTGCAACCGGTCTGGGCTTGCAGAAGGCTGTGCTGTTGCTGTGTTGGCAAGGCGTGGGGAGCACAGCCCTTTTCATATCACTCTGAACATCCTATAACTAGAGAGACAAATAGACCACTGGAAATAACATCATGCACTCCAAAGGCATGTATAAGTGACTTTTGGAAAGGGTGGGCTCGATTAAAATCAAATTGATTCAAATCATGATTTGAATCACTAGTCAGGAAGAGTCGATTAAATCAATATTTTCCCTTCAAAAATGCATTCGTTTTTGATATAATTTTAATGCATAGCCTTCACAACTCTGACAGAGATAGATGTGGTTTTCATTTTTAGAAGTTACATACCATGCATTTTTAAGCTGTGATTTATTTTGACATTTCATTGAATCAATTTTGCAGCCACGTCTGAGTCTTGAGTGATGACTTGGTTATTTTATTTACCAAAGCTAATCAAACAAATGTGTATAATTTTCCCAACAAAATAAGCATGTGCACTTTTGAATGTTTAACTATTTTTTTCTGTAAATGTAAAAATGTGTCTTTGCTGAGATGAAATTAGGCTGTTTTGGGCAGATGCAACCCCAAAACACTTTTTTATAGTTGGAGTTAACTCAGTCTTTACCTTTCCTTTCTGCTTACATGCATATTAGGAAAGAAAGGATAAGATTTTCTACTTTTGTAGTTTCCAAGTGATTTTACAATTTAGACTGAATTTGTCTGCTTCGGGAGACACCCTTGAACCTGTCAATCCTAAAGGAAATCAGTCCTGAATATTCGTTGGAAGGACTGATGCTGAAGCTGAAGCTCCAGTATTTTGGCCACCTGATTTGAAGAATTGACTCATTGGAAAAGACCCTGATGCTGGGAAAGATTTGAAGGCAGGAGGGGAAGGGGATGACACAGGGAGAAATGGTTGGATGGCATCACTGACTTGATAGACATGAGTTACAGCAAGCTCTGGGAGTTGGTGATGGACAGGGAAGCCTGGTGTGCTGCAGTCCATGGGATCATAAAGAGTCAGACATGACTGAGCGACTGAACTGAACTTGAACCTGTAGGGAAGAAATAGCTGTGATCACACAAACGATATTTTTCCTAATCGTTGTTGAGAATCCAGTGCTTGACTTCTGCCAGCCTTTGGTACAACCTTCATGAAGCTTTGTCAGCATCTTTCATGATTAATTGAGCTTTACCCTGTCTGAAACAAATTGTCTTCATGAGGATCAGTGGATTTTATTTTCAGAAAGTATTTTCACAACAACAAAACCTTTTAAGACATAACCTTTGGAATTGGATACAGTCTTAATAGGGCTGTTCATGGAAGGGCTATTCTCTTTCCTTTTATTAGCCTGGGAGGGTTTTGGGATGGACCCCCATACAGTAGTAGGGGTCCAGGTAACTTACTTGGGTTCATCTTTTCTGATCCTATTTCTGTCCTCAATTCATGACATTGTCTCTTAGGACAGGACCACATAAATTCTGTGCCTGCTGGGAAATCAAGTGTCTACCAGTAGATGAATGGATAAAGAAAATGTGGCTTATATATGCAACGGAACGTTATTCAGCCATAAGAAAGTTGGAAATCCTATCATCTGTGAGAACGTGGATGAACCTGGAGGACATTATGCTAAGTGAAATAAGCCAGACACAGAAAGAGCAACACTGCATGATCTCATTTATATGCGGAATCTAAAACAGTTACACTCATAGGAGCAGAGAATAGAATGATGGTTACAGTGGGGGTGGGAATGGGGAGATGTTGGTCAAAGGGTACAAAGTTTTAATTATGAAGGATGAAGAAATTCTGGAGATCTAATATACAGCATGATGACTCTAGTTAATTGGATTGTATACTTGGAATTTACTAAGAGGGTAAACTTAATTGTTCTTACCCTTCCCCCCAAAGTAACTATATGAGATGATGGATACATTAAAAAAGAAAGAAGAGACCAGCAAAGAAAGAACCTCCATCTTTTAAGCTGAAATGGGTGCCCTTTAGTTTTGTTTAAGCTGAAACGGATGCCCTCTAGTTTTGTTTTTCTAGGACTTGGAACATAAATACATTTGTTTCACCCTGTTCATATAGTTCTAATTGAATTGAATCATAACATTTTAGGATTGGAAAGAAAATACACATTTCCAAGTCCATCCTCAAACTAGTTCTTTAATGTAAAAATTATTATATGTGACTTGCTTAGGTCACAAGCCTGGGACCAGAAACTATGTCCTCTGAGTCTCCTAGCACAGTGTTTCCTGTAATAATTCATGCTTGGGTTTGAGTAATTTCTTCTCTTAGTCTCCCTCTTCTGGAAAGTAATGGTTTTTAAAAACTAATTTCCATATACAAACATCTAACTTTTGTTTATTTATAGCTGTCCTTTGCTGGACTTTCACAGAAGTGCACTTCGAGTCTAGGTATAGAATGGATATTACATGGTTTTCTGGATGCCAGATTTAGCAAGTGAAAATAGGGGCTGCCCAGTTAAATGTGGAGTTCAGATAAACAATGAATACTTTTTTAGTGTAAGGGTGTCCCAGATATTGCATGGGCAATATAAAGTTTTACTTATACTAAAACTTAACTGGGCTCCTTTATTTTGCCTGGCAATCCTATGCTCCCTATTATTTGGGGTAATATATTTTATTTGGTTTCCCATGCTATTTCTAAGCACAAACACGAGCACGTGTGACTGTCTCATTGCAGGAGCAGCTCTTCCTGACCGTCATCTTCCGTCTGCATGTGGCACCTGAGCTGTGGCTCTTGGTTCAGACAAGCTGATTTCCCAAAGATGTGGTCACTTGAGCCAAATATCAGAGCCTGCCTTTCTGTTTCTTGTTTCTTGATGTTTTCATGAATTAAAAATGGTCTGCAGCTGAGGTCTGAGCCCCTCATCTCTGAATCCAACCCTGGCCCCCCTGTGTAGCTCCCTTGCTCTCCCTCCAAGGGCCTGGGATGGGCGTGCACAGTGGCAGACCTGCCCACGCAGCTTCCTGCTCCAATGGACCTGAAGTGCCTGAGTCTGCGGCCCTGTGTTCCTCTGATCTATGCACTAACCCTGCTTTGCCCTGCTCTCTGGCACCCGCTTTCTCCCAGGCCTGTATCTTGTCCCGTGCCTTGCCCTCACTTACCTGTCTCTTCTCTGTTGCTCATCTTGGTGGCCTCACCAGGCTGCCCAGCTTCTGAATCTTTACCATGAGTGAACACTGTCCTGAGTGGGCGGGAACGAGGGCTTGGGGGCTCCCTAGTCGTGGCACTGCAGCAAGGCTGGCCCCAAGACAGCTCACGTCAGCAGGGTAAGTGGGCTGATTTGACCTAGGTCCAGGGAGTGGAAAGAGAAACCTTTAGTAGGCCAAATCCTCCCAGGATTGCTTTGATGAGAAATTCCAATCTCGACCCTTTCTTCTAAAGTCATTTAGTTGGCTTTAACTCTGGATGCAATTTTCTGGTAACCTTTAAAACAATAGGGTTTTCTTATCAATCTGTGTTCCTTTAATAAGAGAAGGGCTGATTAAGACAGGAATGGAGGGGCAAACCTGGTGAACTTATGTATCTAATGTTATCAAACCTAATTACCATCTTCAAAGCCTGGCTAAAACGTGAAAGTTGTTGAGCAGGATCATTACCATTCAAGTTTTCTCCTCCTTAACAAGCCTGAACTTTCTCTGCCATAGCAGAGCCTGATACTTTTGACGGTTGTCCCTACTGACTAATGAACATAATTGGTTGTGCCCTTTTTTCCAGCCTACTCATTTCAGACCCAGCACAGTTTCTGCTGGAGCCAGTCTTTTCCTAAGATTGCCTGTATTTCTGCACTTTTGCTCCTGTGTTGTCACTTCCGGCATGACGTGCTGCTGCTGCTAAGTCACTTCAGTAGTGTCCGACTCTGTGCGACCCCATAGACGGCAGCCCACCAGGCTCCTCCGTCCATGGGATTTTCCAGGCAAGAGTACTGGATTGGGGTGCCATTTCCTTCTCCAGTGCATGAAAGGGAAAAGTGAAAGTGAAGTCGCTCAGTCATGTCTGACTCTTAGCGACCCCATGGACTGCAGCCCACCAGGCTTCTCCGTCCATGGGATTTTCCAGGCAAGAGTACTGGAGTGGGGTGCCATTGCCTTCTCCGGCATGACATAGCAATGTCCTTAGCTCCCAACTTGAGCCTTGTGGCCTCCCCTGGTTGCTCTTGTCCCCAGGGTGGTACTGAACAACTCCATCTGTGACCTGGTACACATTTCCCCGTGGACACAACATGATGAATCTTAGATTCCTCGCCCCGTCCACTATAGCCTTTCAGTGTAGACCCGCACTGAAATGCAATGCATGTGCAGTGGAAAATAGGCAGTGCTGTGGCTGCCCACCTCAGCAGGGGATGAAACCCGAAGGTGATGAAACTGAGTGAGAAATGTGTGTATTTTGCTGGTACTCAGGGAAAAGTAGGTTTAATTAGACAGATGAAGAGGTAAATAGAGATTTCTGGGAATTGTACAAGGGAACTTCTGGGCACTTTCAGCGTCATTATTGGATGATATAACTGTTTATTATTTTAAATTTTATTTTACAACTTAGGCTTTCTTTTGCCTTCACGAAGGAACTCAGGCTTATCAAACAAGATTAGTGAGCATCTTTGGAGATTTGTAACAGGAATGGAAATGAAGAAAGTGATATTTAGAGAGAAGGAAAAAGTATTATTTCCTGAGATAACTGAAGGGAAAGCAAGGACAGATGTTAAGTAGGGAAACAGATGTTATAATGGAGAGACGAAAACTGCCTGAAATGGCAGGAGCTGAGCTGTGGGTGGTGAAAGATGGGTGTGTGTATTGGATTTCATAACCTCCTTGAGGAATACAGGTCAGAACCTACAGTTTGTAATTAAGACAATGCCCTTTATATTCAGGCAGTGCTAGAGTATTCACTGTTGTGGCCACTGGACATGTCACTTAACCAAAACTCTTTGTTCCCTGTTTTACTATCTGTAAAATGGGTCTAAATAATGCCCCTCTCTTATCGTGAGAATCAAACAAGCTGATGTCTAATGGCTTAGCACAGTGTCAGGCATATCTAATCAGCAAACCTGCATTTATTAAAAGGATTGTTACTATAATAATATAAATAATAACAGAGGATTCAGTGCTGTTGTCACAGGGACAAGGATGTGATGGGGTGGTACTGTGCAGAGCTCAGCACTTGTATAGACACTAGAAAGTGCACTCTGTGTATGTCTGGCTGGGGTTTATGACCATCTAGCTACCTGAGGTGACCTTACATCCTGGTTCACCTTGGCCAGTTCCATTTATATCTTTTTCCCAGTGCAATTATTAGCAGTGTCTCCTTTCATTCTTGAGAGCGTTCCAGTGTGGATGACAAATCATATAGTTATCCTACATGTGGTTCTTACTGTCTAAATCAGTTAGACAGTGTTATTGTATTATTCATTGTTTCCTATTTTCTCAAATGTGTTATGAGTTTCTTGAGGCCACTCTCTATATGCGTATGTGTAAATCTGTGTGTATATATCCACACAGGCATACACACACACAATCTAGTACTTCTTTTGTATTTGCATCAGTGCTTCAACAGTGCTTATCATACAGAGAGGTAGTGCCCTCATTCTAAGTGGTCATCTCTCTGAGACCCTCCCCTCCCACTGTTACTGCTCTTTGAGCCCCTCCCTCATTGCTCAGAGGGAGTCATCAGAGGATATCGGGTATGGGGAGACGTGGAGACAGAGTGTTCATAGGAGCAGTGTTAGTTGCTCAGTCATATCCGACTCTTGTGACCCCATGGTCTGCCCATGGAATTCTCTAGGCAAGAATACTGTATTGGGTTGCCATTCCCTTCTCCAGGGGATCCTCCCGACCCAGGGATTGAACCCAGGTCTCCTGCCTTGTAGGATTCTTTGCCGTCTGAGCTACAAGGGAAGCAGAGTTGGTTCTAAATGAGCTGTGGGCCGGCCATGGGTTTGCACCCTCAACTTCTCCTGGGCCAGTCACTGAACTTCTTCAAGTCTCCATCTGCTCGTATAGAAGACTGAGTAACCTGGAAGGCTTATTGGAAGGATTGCATTGCATGATGCCTGACCATAGTGGATGCTCAATAAATGGGAACCCTGAGCAGCACAGCCCTCTAAATACACATGGGCAGCATCATGTCCCTGCCGCCTACTTCTCAGTCTTTCCTCCGCTTCTCCCAGCTGTTCCTTCTATATTGTGGTTTCTGGTCCGTGGGTGACCTGGGTATGCTTGTGAGAAGACAGTTTCTGGCCAGATTGACAGACAGGTGAGTTCACATGGCTGTCGGAGTTGTGAGGTGCTTTAGAAAGGGTTCTCTCCCAGATTCATGAACGCATGTGTAGAACCCGCCAGAGTCTCAGAGCCCAGTGTTGGGGAGAGGTCCTCCTACCGTGGGCTTTGTACTTCCTGCTTGCCTTGAAGTTCATTCATGTTATGCAAGTGGGATATTTGTGATTCAATAATCAATTCAACAGTGAAAGGCAAAGGAGCAGCCTGCCAGCCCTGGTGGAGTAAATCACCCCATAAGCATATGAGGAGCAGCAGCCCCTAATAGCTCTTGTAAACATGCTGTCACTCTCGGGCTTGGGTGCAGTCCAGACAGACCTCTCTCTCTGATGTTCTTCTCTATTTCTGGGAAGCACTGCGAGAACCAGCTGTGACATGCATCCTGTACCAGTCAAGAAACACTTTTCCAACCTGTGTCTCTACCACCACGAGATTGTTTCCAATTGTTTGCAGATCAGTCAAGAGGCCTTTTTGGAGCCACTTCTGGATGGAGGCAGGGGGGAGGCTCAAGGATATTTGAGCCAGATTTGCGTGTGAAAGAGGCATGGGGATGGTGGAAGCCCTATTCTGAGTCATGCTCTGCATAGAATGGTTACATCTTTTGTCCGAGATCCTAGAGCTGCTGAATGTTGGGTCCAGGCTGTTGGACTCCAGTTAGAGCCCTTAAGTTGCTATTCCCAAATGACCGCTAACTCCCATCACCAAGAAGAGGTGATTTTCCCAGCAGAGATTGCCTGGCCTCTTTGATTCCTGGTTGTTTCCTCTGAACCTGGGTATTTTCCTTACTCACATCTTCTTCCATGTATCCAGCACTCAGATGTTTAAGTGCACAAGAATTTATCATCACATGTTGAGAAAGTAGGGCTTAAGATATACAGACAGCAAAGCCAGAGCAGGGCACAGGAGCACAGGGTTGGAGTCTGGTGGCCAGGCCACCCCATCCGGCACACTTCTGCCTGGGGTCCTAGTGTGAATGACTTCCCTCACCCTCTGGCTCCATCTGCAAGGGGAGGGGAAGTCTGCTGGTCCCCACACACTGTGAGGAGTCCTACTGTAGGGACATCATCTGTCGTGGGACAGGATGTCTGCCAGGTCTCCTTCAGCTGCAGGAGTCCGTGGGTCTGTGGGTCCACTAAGGGGGAAGCCAAGGAAGGCAGAACTGTCCAGGCAAACTAGAGCAGGGGAGGGGAGTGAGCACCCCCGAACCGGGGCCCCCCTAGGCACCCCCCACCCCCCGTCCACCCAGCACATGGTGATCTTGCCCTCCATTCCGTCCTCCCAGCCTGAAGTTCTTCTCTTTCCCCAGGCTCGCCTCTTCTTCCATGTGTCTCTGTCACCTCCCTTTCTGCCCGTCCCGATTCCCTCTTCTCTCACACATAATGGACTCTGTGCCCCCTCGTCCACACTGTCCCAGGGTGACAGCTCCTCTTCTAGGGGTGCGCAGCACCTCCAGTCCAGATGTCTGATTCAGGGCAGCTCCCAGAGCATGGCCGGCTTCCTGGGCCTGCGGCTCACGCAGGCACACACATCTCTGTGCTTGGCTTCAAGTCTGCTCTTGAAATTCTTAATGATTTTTGAACAAGGAGCAGAACAAGCTGCACTTTTGTTTGCACTGGGATCTACCAGTTATGAAGCCAGTCCTGCCTCAGAGCCTAGAAGCCCACCAAGGGGTCTGAAGGATGGGAGAGACACCAGAACTGAGAGAAGGATAGAGGTGCGAGCAAGGGAGGCCCAGACACACCAGGCCGGGTGAGGAGGGCCTGGGAGCAGCTCAGAAGCTGTGGGGCAAGTTCCTGGGACCAGGTGAGCCCAGCAATTCTGTAAGACAGGCCAGGCCAGTAGGGACACTCAGAGTCAGAAGCTCCTGGGCCCTGACTCTGTGTGGCTGGGCAATGAAAGAACCTGGAACGGCTGCGGTGAGGAAGAAGATGTCACTTTTCACCAGTTTCTGAATGAAGCTGCTCCGTCCACCTTTGGTTTTAGATCCAAGTGACTGTCCTTGAAGCCTCTGGCTCTCCATTATGCTCTGCTGTCCTTTGGACATTGTTCAAGAAACAACTGCGGAAGCACAAGTCCGAGGAGGACTCAGGTTCATGATAAGCATCCTTGGTTCACCCTGGTTCTGCTTTTCTCCAGGATCAAGGAAGGCCCTGGCATCTCTCTGCCAGTAAAGACGGCCCTTACTGCTCCTGCAAGCATGTACCCAAGCCCAAGTAGGCCCGCCTCCCTCTGTTCTGCAAACATTGACCCCACACTTCCAAATCTGCAGTTTTGCAATTGGGCAAAGGATCTTGGATTGTTCCACCCACTCAGTGGTTTGGGCATTTGCTACACACTGGAATTTGGATGCACCTGAAAAAATTCAAGCTCCAGGATATAGGATTTCAAATTAAAATTAGAAGTGTGGTTCACAGCATTGCTTGTTTCGGCTGCACCGGCTCATGGCTGTCAGCCGCCTCCCCTTGGGCGCACTGATAAATTGCTGCTGAGCAGTTTTCGGGCTGGTAGAAAATGGATGAATCACAGGGCTTGTGGAGCCTAACTGCAAGCTTGTGTAAGTTCAGCGTGAAATGGCAGGTGGAAGTAGACAGCCTATGAGTCAGGACCCCAACAGGGGGACAGAAACACCTCTGTGTCTGAGGACAGGACCTCCTGGGCAAGATTTCTACAATCCTTTTGTGTTTAGAAGGATGTTAGGACCTCTTTACAGCCCTCAAACTGACATCCTAGGTTTGTTTCCGGGCTCCTTTTGGGATGGTAGACAAACACTGGCTGGATTTCCAACTGGTACTTGGCAAGTGGGTGAGAACACGGGAAGCAGGCTTGAATGCACAATTGCGTTGAACATCCTGGGACTCTGCTCAGGTGGTTTGTCTTTTGCCTCCCAGAGACTCTTGGAGGATGCTTTGTGGAACTCTGGGGAGAGGAGTAGGTGGATGGAGGAGAGTGTGGCTTGGCTGTGGGCTGAGTGATTAAGCTGTTCTCTGTTCCTTCACCGGGTCTGGGCCAGTGTTGATGGATCTCTCTCCTCCCTGTCACAGTGCCGGCTTCTCACTGAGCAAGGCTGTTCATCAGCCCATCGCGATGGGGGAGACAAATGACAGCAGTAACGTGAGCTGAGGAGGATTAGATAAAACCAAGGAGCTATCACACACAACAGTGGACAGTCATTTAAAAGGAGATCCATCTCATTGTTGCCTGAGGCCTCTCGGGAAGAAAAAGACATCTTCCTATCGCGAGTTTGGTTTTTACTGTGGGGGGTCAGCTCCTGCAGCGAGCTCTCCCAGGCTCAGGGGGAAGAGGAAGGGCTTCGGAGAGGCACCGCCCGGTTCACACTCAGGGTCTGCCTGTCCTCGGGCAAGACAGCACATTTAACCTCTCAGGAGTCCATTTCCTCATTTGTCCAGTGCGGATAATAAAAGCATTTCCTTTACAGGGTGATCGTGAAGGATAAATGAGGGGATACAAGCAGAGTGCTTAGGATGGAACCAGGATGCAGGCAGTGATAAGCGTGATGATTGTAGGGCAGGTGCCAGCATCAAACCTGTCCATAGACAAATACACTCCAATGAAAACAGACCCTCTGGCCTTCCTGATGTGGCCCGGGGGTAAATAATCGTGAAGATGTTTAATGCTGTTTCTGAGATACTGATTTTCTCCCTATCCCTCTCCAGAAAGGAAGATAAAGGGCATGGCCCAGCATCTTCTTATTTTTTTAATAGCTTTATTGAGATATAGTTTATATACCATAAAGCCCACTCATGGAAAGGATGCGTTCAGTTTTTTAGTGTATCCACAGGGCATACAGCCGTCACTGTCCGTACAACCATCATCGTACTCTTAGAGCATCTTCATCCCCCCACCCCCACCCCTCCAGTTCCTGCTGCCCACTAGTCTACTTTCTGTCTGTATGGATTTGCCTGTTCTGAACAGTGATTACAAATGAGTTCATACAATGTATGGTCCTTTGGGACTGGTTTCTTTCACTTAACTTGTTTTCAAGGTTCATCCACATGGTAGCATAAATACACTGCATTTTTTTAATTGGGAAATAATATTCCCTTGTATAGATGTATCTCATTTTATTCACCCGTTCCTCAGTCGGTGGGCACTTGGGTTGTTTCCATTGTATTGTGAATAACCCAGCATCCTCTTAAACACCCAAGGGCTCCACTGCTGTCCTGGGCTGCCAGGGACCAGTGGTGAGTGGCCGTGTGCTACTCTCAGGGTGACTCAGAGTCTGGTTTGGATCCTCTGGGGTTGGGAGGAGAAGGGGGATAGCTTAAAGTGAGTATCCTGTTAGTTAGGGGCCTTTCTTGGGATGTAGCCCTTTATTCTCCAAAATCAGCCAGAACCCAGGTGTCTGCAGGGCCGGGCCCCACAGTCGTGACCAGAGGCTCCAGTTTGGGGAGTGACTTGGATCCCCTTTCTGAGTAGAGCTGGGGGTGGGATGGGGAGTGGAGGCTCCTGAAGTTTGTTGCTGTCCAAATGGGGAGAATCCACACCTGCAGGAAGGCAGAGGAGACTCAGGGACGAGGCACCATGGCCCCGGCCTTTCTGCCCGCATCTTCCCCGGATTGTGACTCATGGGAACAGTACTGCTGAGTGTGTCCAGACTGCCTGGAGGTGGCTCAGCCATAGGGGGGCATTGAGCTGGTCACTGAGCACCTCTGAGCCCCGGTCCTTATCTAAAAAGTGGAGTGAGTCACACCCACTTTCTAAAATGTAGATGAAAATTCAGTGAGCTGATGAGAGAGGAAGCAGAGTGTGGCATCTGTAACAGAGGGTCATTTTTATTGCACAACTGGTATCTGTGCCTGTGTCCTCCCTTTGCAATAGGACAGGCTCCCCTACCTTTGATGCTGGGTAAACTGTGGCATGGGAGGCAACCTCAGTCTTAGTGCCCCTAGGGGCTGAGCCAGGGATCCTGCCCAGTTTCACAATAGATCCACTCACCTGCATATGCCCCACTTTCCTGAGCAAGTGTGTCTGCCTATCGCAGGACTCTCGGGGAGAAGCTCGGTATTCTGTTAAGTCCTCAGGATGTGGTGGAGACAGCCCAGGCCTCAGTGATTCTGCGTCTCTGTGCTCACCAGCTGGTGGGCCTCTGCCCTGTCCTTGGCTCGGAGAGCAGGCTGCTGCTCTGGTCTCTGGACTCCCTATCCGGATGCGAGGCTGGGCCCCCAGTGCTCTTCCTCATCTTCGTTTGGATCATCCGGGCTGGAGGGGATCTTCCTGCTACCTTACCTTGCCCTCGTCCACAAGTAGTCATGTATGGATGTGAGAGTTGGACCATAAAGAAAGCTTAAGCACCGAAGAATTGATGCTTTTGAACTGTAGTGTTGGAGAAGACTCTTGAGAGTCCCTTGGACTGCAAGGAGATCCAACCAGTCCATCCTAAAGGAGATCAGTCCTAAATATTCACTGAATGCTGAAGCTGATATTCATTGGTGGTGAAGCTGAAGCTCCAATATTTTGGCCACCTGGTGCAAAGAACTGACTCATTGGAAAAGACCCTGATGCTGGGAAAGATTGAAGGCAGGAGGAGAAGGGGATGACAGAGGATGAGATGGTTGGATGGCATCACTGACTCGATGGACATGAGTTTGAGCAAGCTCCAGGAGCTGGTGATGGACAGGGAAGCCTGGCGTGCTGCAGTCAGTAGGGTCACAAAGAGTCTGACACAACTGAGCGACTGAACTGAGAACTGATGGCCAGGGAGGTCTAGCTGCTGGGTGAGGACAGGGTGTGTCTGCTCACCCAGAACCGGAGGGAGGGAGTCTGAGTGGATCAAGTAGTCCCTGAGGGAAGGATGATGCCGTGGCTGCTGGGGGCAGAAAGAAGTCCTTGGCTGAGCCAGAAGTGGGCACCATCCAGCCGCATCACTGGTGTTGCTGGACCTGGGCGCCCCTTGCTGGAGGGGATTGGGTTGGTGTCCTGAGCATCCTCACACGTGGGTGAGGTGGGCCTGCAGTCAGTGCCCCTCGCAGTCTCCCCCTTCTTGGCCTTTCTGCTCAGCGCAGAAACCAGTATCTGCAGCCGATTTTATCTTTAGGGCGGGATCTTTAAGATGAGGATGTTTTGGCCGAGAGGTAGTTCCTGTCCAGCCCGTGTCAGCATTTCTGAGGGGAAGAGCTCTAATTAAAGCCTTCCCTGCACAGTTCCCTCCCTGCTTGCTCAGCTCGAGGACATAAAAAAGCCCCTTATTTGTCTTGCACCAGCAAAGCGAGACCCTTACCAGGTGGCTGGATGCCCTCTCCCCTAGCTCCACCCCCTGGCAGCCACTGAGAGTCCTGGTCAGAGTCCGTGAGTAACTGGGCCACTGCCCCAGCCTCATCCTCACTCCTCTAGCTTTTGACAGGCTCTTAAATGCTTCACAGCAGGGGAGGGTGTTATAAATGCTTCCCTCTGCTTCTGACAGTGATGCTCTGGCCCCTGGGGTGGCCTAAGAATGGTACAGCTGAGGAGTCTGTTGGTGAGAAGCATCTTACAGTGGGTACACAGAGTGGAACCTTCGGGTTGTTGGGAAGGGGAGAATCGGGGTCCCAGGAAGGGGGCATCTGCCATGTGATGTCCTGCTCTGAGGGAGGCATCTTACCTAGGATCTCATCTCTCTCACATAGCAGCCCTGGGAGCAAGCTGAGGAACAGGAGGCTCAGAGAAGTTGAGCCACTTGCTCTGAGTCACACAGCTAGGGGGAGAGGCTGGGCAGGGGTTTGAATCCTGAGCTGAAGGCATACAACCCGGGCATCGCAGTCTCCTACCTTTTGGGGCAGTTGGTGGGGCTGTTTGGCATGAATGTGTCAAAGCTAGAACCCAGACCAGGCCCACCTCCTCCCTCTGCCCTGCTGTCCTGCTCCCCCTGGGCACCCAGGGCAAATTTGCTGGACACCCAGGATTTTCTGGGCACCTGGAGAGGACATGTGGAATGGCTGATTGTGGTCTTTCTCAGAGCAGAAGGTCCCCATGCAATTTGAATGTGAGTCCTTTCACAATGCTTTGACTCACACATCATTTTTTAAATTTGATGATGGTGAGTGGAACCTAGAAATCTGAGACTCAGGAGGGGCCATTACCAAGTTGATGGGTCTGAAAGGTGCCTGGCAGAATTGGGCCATCCCAGGCCTTCCTCCTGGCCTCTTACTGGTTGGATGCTGGCTGACCCCACCCAGCACCCTGCCAATCTTGTCCACTGAGATTTATCAGACATTGAACTAGACTTGGCCTTAATTCTAACCACTCTTGAAAATTATTCTCCACTTTTCCTGTGCAGAAAATGGAGCCAGAGAGTCAGTGGACTTGCCTAAGTTCCCACAACCTTCTGGACTAACTCATAGCAATGCTCTTCCCGGGTCATCTCAGCCTTTCGTGGAGGGAGGGGAGAGGAAGGGGGAGGCTTAAAGACAGAAGTGTAAAACAGATGAACTTATTGACAAAGCAGAAATAGAGACACCAATGTACAGAACAAACTGATCATACCAAGAGGGGAAGGGAGGGTGGGGTGAGTTGGGAGATTGACATATATACACTACTATGTATAAAATAGATATATGTATAACTATGTATAACTAATGACAACCTACTGTATAGCACAGGGAATTCTACTCAGTGCTCTGTGGTGACCTCAATGAGAAGGAAATCCACAAAAGGGGGGATACACACACACACACACACACACACACACACACACATATATACATATAGCTGATTCACTTTGCGGTATAGAAAAAATTAAGCAACTATGCTCCAATATAAAGTAACAAAAACATAGAAAGCAAACAAAAATCAGGCATTGTCTCTGCCCTTCAGGCATCCATATAATAGTTAAAATAATAAAAGGGTGAGTGATAAAGTATGTAGATGGATGCATAGATTTCTAACTCAGTGGGAGCCCAGAGAGGGTCTTCAGGGCTGATCTGGAAAGGAAGAATTCGGTTTGGGGCTTGCTTCTAGCTGCTCCTCCACCGCCCCCACTTTTCATCTCACGGCCAGCCTGACTGTGAGCGCTTAATCTGCCGGGAATGAAGGAGGAGATGAATCTCTTTAACCGTGCTAACAGTTTTTCACTGCTCTCTCCCTTCTCCTCTCTGTTTGTTCTGGAGTTCAATACAGACCAAGGAAAAGTTATTCCCCGGAGAGGAGCTGGCTGTGTAGTTTTCAAAAATATCCTTAGTCCTTCTTTCCTGGTCCTGCTTGCCTTCCCCACCGCGTTTATTCAGAGCAGAGCCATTTCTGAGAAGCAGCATTGGGTGGTGGAGCTGAACCTAAGAGCTCCGACTACTGCAGCCTGGGCCTGGCAGGGCCAGCGGGGGACCCGGATGCCTGGGTCTGAGGGATACCCAGCACAAGGAGCACAGCTCTTTCCTTAAGACAGAGATGCTCACTTCGTGAGCCAGAGCCTTGGTGGGAAAGCGCTGCTAAGGCAGAGGACCCATGCTGGGTGGGGAAGGAGACGTAAGTACCCTCTTGGCTTCAGATCTGAAGGGGTAGAGGTGTCTGACAAGATCCAGTTGGATGATCTGAAATCTGCCAGTCCAATAGAAATCAGTTTCCCCTGAGCCATGTATTCTGACATGCAAACATACAGTCTTGGCTACTCTATAAGCTAATTGAATGATCTAGGGAATTAGAATATGTTAACTTTCACATGTTACCCTTGGTGAATCCTTTTCGTCGGATTGATGTCTGCCATGTCACAGATATGAACCAGATTAAAGTGTAGCTTTGGTTTTAGGGGACCGGGGTTTGGGACAGACTCTACAGCCCCAGTTTCCTCTCCATGCTTCTGTAGAATCCGGGTCTCTGAGGGCGGTAGGGGAAAGCACTGGAGGAGATGGCCCCGAAGGTTGTCTCTAGCTCAGATAATCTAGAAATTAACTTGTATTATCCTACTCTCTTGGTTGTGCCTAGACTCTCCATGGAGCCTGAAAGCCGTGTGGGCAGACACTACCTTCCATTTGATTTGTACCCTTGCACACAGTAGGAGCACAAAAACATTTGTGCCCACTGGAGTCTCAATCTCTGTTGCCACTGGAATCAAGGATTTGCAGCAGGTTCTTCGGAGGAGAGAGCCACTCTGCACCAGTGTAGATGTGACATCCGTTCCGTGTTCTGGTGGACCTGACTAGGAAACTTGCCGTTTTCCTCTCTTGCCATCTGTGAAAGAGGACTCTGCCCAATAGGGTTGAAATGAGAATGAAATTCTCATCTTGGAAGTCCCCTCCTGTCTTTTCAAATCTTTTGCTTCCAGGCAAGAGTATTCTCGAGTACTACTGGGGAGGAATTCAGTTCGTTTTCAAGATTTTATTGAAACCGTTTGGTTCAGGCACTGTACAAAATGTTAGGACTAGGAATGAACTTAAACTTAGATCTTGTCTTCAAGGACTGTTCAGTGTGGGTGGGGACAGTAGGTACGTGGGGGCAGGTTTATAAGATGTAGTGATGAATACTCAGAAAAGAAGCAGGTTTAGAGTCAGTTTTAAGACTTTATTCTGAAAGGGCCAGGAAACTGGGCTGAAAGTATGAGCGATAAAGGAAAGAACAGTCCAGGCAGGGGAAATAGCGTGAGCAAACCCTTCATGTATCACGATGCTGGTGCTCTCAAGGTCGCACAGTACTCTGGGGTAAGTGGGGAGGGTCTTTGGAGGTGAGACTGGCCAGAGGGTTTGGGTGCCAAGGGGGAAAGTTTGAAGAGTTTGTTTCCAAAAGGGGAAATTTATGGTCATTCCTTAGTTTTGGGGAAACCACCCTGATGACATTTTCGAGGAAGCGAATTGGAGTGAGGAGCAAGAGGCACTCAGTTGTCCTAAGGAGAGATGATGGAAGTCCAGACTGGGATGGGATGATTTTATTTGGAATGGGAGCGAGGAAGGAGGCAGATGCTGGACATCTTTGGAAGTAGAAATAATAAACCCGTTTGTGAGGGTTGAGGAAGAGAATTTAAGGCAGAGACCAAATGTCTGGGTTGAGAAACTGAATGGAGGAAAGAACTTGCAGCTGAGTTTGGAGCTGGGTGGAGAAAGAGCACGTTGGGCTTGGGAGGTGGAGATAAGGCTGGAACCAGGCTGGGTTTGCAGGGTTGATGGGATGTCCAAGCGGGACCCCTGGTTGGGAGTCTGCAGCTCAGGAGAGAGCCCTGGTGGAGTTTGGCATTTGGGTGATGGCTGACTGCCTGAGTGTGGATGGCCACTGGCGGTGGGGGGGGAGGTCACTTGAAAGCTGGGAAGAGAAACACCAACACTTAAGAAGGAAATGGAAAGGAAGATGAGAAGAAATGCAGGACAAAGAGCCAGGAGAAGACCTGTCTGCTCTTAAAAGCCTACTGGGAAGAAATCTGTGATTCCTGCAGCCTGTTCATGGCAGATCTGTCCTGGGACCCGCCATGTCCTGGGCTTCCCCGTGGGAGTCTTGCCTGGGGAGGTGGGGTGCAGTCAGACTCTGGGAAGAGTCAGCTGGTTCTGCAGAACTGAGTGTCTCTTGGGCCACACCAGCTTCCCTTGGAGAGCGGTGACCCCATTGGGCCCCAATGCCGAGACTCACTGGGAGAGCTCTTTAGCTTAGATGCATCACCCAACGCCGGCCGTAGGATGTGTAGCTGGACCCCAGGAACCACGCTGACAGCCGTGGGCCTGTTAAAGGTGCATCGAGACTGGGGAGGCACCCCTCTGAGGTGCTGCTATGAACAGCGTTTAATAGCCAGACTGTAGTTAATGGTTAGCAAATGTTTTATGAACAGATTCCTCATGCTCTGTGAAGGTGGATTCAATTTATTCAGAATGGATTTGCTTTCCCCTGTTAAGCTCCGGAGTGTGTAATTAGCTCTTTCCCTCCACTGAAGGGCTTTCTCCCTGGCAGATGTGGGGCCTCTTTAGCACTGGTCCTGTCCAAGTTCAGTAGGAGGCCCTGGGTGGGAGGCAGGTGTGTCTGCAGATTTCGTGTGGATTGTTGGCAAAGCAGAGGCTTGAGGGACTGATTGATGCTGGGCGGAGAGGGGCTGCTGGAACAACTGCATGATCATAACAGCATCTCCCCAGCTTGATAGAAAAACCCCTGACCTGGGCCTTCCCTGCTTCCAGTCCCGGCTGCAAGGCTAAAACCTCATCACTCTTGGTGGAGCCATTTAGCTTCTCTGTGCCTCTGCTCTCCTCATCTGTGAAGTACAGCTAATAACACCTCTCACCCTCTCGGGTATGCTGTAGGGATTAATGACCATGAAACATCTCAAGCACTGGGGAGGGGAGAGGGCTGGGGGTGGTGTCCTTGCTAAGTGTTCAAGGAGTGTTGGGAATTCCTGTTGAAAGCCGGGGGTGGGGGTGAGGAGGTGGAATATAATTTGGCATCTCCCATACATCATACATTAAATTGAATTTCTGGTAATATTTATTCAGGCCAAGTCACATTTTAGGAGAGGTACAGAAAACACTGGATTGTTTCTATTCAGAGAAGAAGTGGGCTGCAACGTCTGCTTTTAACCCAAGAAAACTACCACTGTTTTCTCCTTAAGGCTGGACGGACGAGGAAGAAGGCAGAGACTCCAGGCAGGCTCACTCGCTCTTAAAACTTAGGTTAAGAAAATATTGTCCCTTGGGAAATAAAAAAAAAAGATTAGGACTTTCAACTCTCCAACTTTTACTTAAACATAAGATACTTCTTTTGAGGACTTCCCTGGTGGCTCAGTCGGTAAAGAGACTGCCTGCAATGCAGGAGACCCAGGTTCGATCCCTAGGTCAGGAAGATCCCCTGGAGAAGGGAATGGCAACTTACTCCAGTATTCTTGCCTGGAGAATTCCATGGACAGAGGAGCCTAGTGGGCTACAGTCCATGAGATCGCAAAGAGTTGGACACGACTGAGCGACTAAACCGTCTCACCACCAAGATGCTTCTTTTATCTCTCTGCTTTCCCCTGACATTATTTTCACTAAATTACACAATCAAACCATAAACACTCAATGACTAGTAGATAGACAGCCGTGTCTCTTTGATGCATTTATATTTCTCAGTGCAAGAGGCTGTCTTTCCAGCCCAAAGACCTACTGAAGGGTGGGGGTTTTGTTGAGTCATTTATATCTACTATCTGAGCTCTTTCTGCTGGGAAAGCAATTGAGACATTGGTTAGAAGTTTTAAGAACAAGTCCAGGTTTTGGTCCTCAGGAGGATGTGTGATGCTGGACAAGTCTTCCGTATCCCTGAACTTTGTCTCAACTCCCAAATATGTAGGTAGTAAGGCCCACTTTATAATATTGTGAAGATCAAATGGGCATCATCTCTGAAAGCTCCGTGCACCTGTCAGGTGTGGGGATGTATTACTGAACTGGGAAAGAAGAGGGAAAATGAAGAGGAAATCTAGGGGGTGTCACCCCCTAAGCCAGATGGCTCCCCAGCTCCCAGCTTGAACTCCTCCTCCCATGGGGAATGGTCTCCTAGTTGCTGAGTGCTCTGAGGAGCAATAGGCCTCTGAGCCCTGTGTGTCTCCAAGAGACCTCTCCCAGAGTACTTCTGGCCATTATGGACTAGAGATCCACTAGGTCTGTTTACCTAGAACAAGCAGCAGGGTCACCTCTCCTTGGAGCACCTGGCTGACTCTAATATGAAGATGACTTGCCGGGAGCTTCCCAGGCCAGCACTCTGCTAAACCCTCTGTACACACTGTCCTGCTTCATCAGCACAGACCCCCATTTGGGAGTGGGTGCTGCAATTTCCCTTCCATGGATTTAGAGGCTCAGATTGGCTGGGTGCTTTGTTTAAGGTCATGTAGCAGGGCAGGGTTGTATCAGCTGGCACACACAGTGTGGCTCAGGGGATCTTAGTGAAGAGGCTTAAAAAATTTTTTTTAATTTTTAATTGGAGGATAATTGCTTTACAATGTTGTGTTGGTTTCTGCCATACAACAACGTGAATCAGCTATAGGTATACATATATCCCCTCCCTCTTGATCCTCCCTCCTACCCCCCTCCCCAACCCCACCCCTCTGGGTCACCACAGAGCACCAGGCTGAGCTCTCTGTGCTATGTAGGGACTTCCTACTAGCTATCTGTTTTACATATGGTAGTGTATATGATTCAGTGCTACTTTCTCAATTTGTCCTACACTCTTCTTCCCCTGCTAGGTCCACAAGTCCATTCTCTTCTCTACATCTGTGGCTCTTATTCCTTCCCTCCAAATAGGTTCATCAGTACCATCTTTCTAAATTCCATATGTATGTGTTGCTATATGATATTTGTTTTCTGTTTCTGACTTAATTCACTCTGTGTTACAGGCTCTAGGTTCAACCATCTCAGTTCAACTGACCCAAATTTGTTCTTTTTTATGACTGAGTACTATTTCATTGTAAAGAGCTGTAGGCAGGGGTAAGGAAGCCAGCAGGGGACAGAGAACCCCCCCAGGGACCAGCACCAGCAGGAAGCAATTACTCCCTAGGGCTGGAGGGTAGGAGAGGGGTGGTGTTACTGTAGCAGGGGGCTACCTTGGTGCCCAGGTAGAGGATGAGTCTGCAGGGGTCAGCTCCTAGGGTGCAGAGCAGGGTGGGAATGGTCAGAGAATATACCTGAGGGCAGATGGAGAATAACAGGGTGCCAACCTGATTCTCAGGCATCAAAATTGGGCCTCGTTACCATGTCACTAAGCTCAGCTAAGTGTTACATGTGCTCTCAGGTAGCCTGTAGTTGTCATGCGATGACACAAAAGTGAAGCTCCTGGCGACTGTCCTTCCTGACATTTGTAAGAGGGCTGTTACCTGTCCTTTGCTCCTGGAGCCAGACCTGGTGCCCCATTGCCTGACCGGGGTTTCTTAACTTGGCCCTAGCTTTACACTTAACGCAATGCAGCTGCTACAGCTCTTTTGAACTTTTTTTCCTTCTTGTTGAAAGGTTAGTTGCTCAGTCATGTCCGACTCTTTGCAACTCCATGGATATATAGCCCACCAGTCTCCATGGAATTCTCCAGGCAAGAATACTGGAGTGCGTTGCTATTCCCTTCTTCAGGTGCTCTTTCCATCCCAGGGATTGAACCCAGGTCTCCTGCATTGCAGGCGGATTCTTTACCATCTGAGCCACCTGGGAAGCCCTTTTCCATCTTGTTACTGCCTTGAAATTATAGTAGTTCTTAAACCACTGCTAGATTTTGTTGAATGCATTAATAAAGAAACACGTATATGCTATATCAACTAAAGATTTGTTGAAAAACCATATTTGAATAGAATGTTTCCTCTGTAACACTATGCATTTAATTTTGTGCATGTATAAGCCTTTTTCTGAGAAGGGCTTCCCCACAGCACGTAGCCGCAGCCAAAGGCTCACAACCTCTGGATGGTCTGGACCCTACATAAGTTGTTGCAGCAATAGGTTTTGCAACTGGATTGTGGTGATGCTTAGAAGGTTTAGGTCATAAGACCTGGCCAGGGGCTCCCCAGGTCCCGAGGTTGAGAGCCCTGGGTCAAGAATCAGGAGTGTTCTGGGATGGTTCTGGCTCTTTCTGCCTCTGGATTTACTGATGCAAACAGCGATCTTTTCTCAGGATCACACTTCTGAGACAAGTGTCCCGAGGAGGGAAAGTGGGAATGGATAAGCCTTAACCTACTGAGTAGACAAGGGTAAACCAGCTCATCACCTTCAACTCAAGTGTTTCCTCAGTGTGTGGTCTGTTCATCCCCTGCTTTCCGCAGGATCACTTGGGAAGCTTATTAAAATGTAGATTTCCACTCCAGACCTCCTGTATCAGAATGTGGAGAGCAGAACCTGGGAATCTACATTTCATGGGGTTTTTGTGTGGTTTGAGGGCACGCTGATATTTGAGACCCAGAACTGTTGCTTTGATTGGCTGTGCCCTGGGGCTTTTAATTTGACCTAAAGTTCAAGTTTTAACTGGGTCTTCAAGAACACATCTATCTTCTAAACCAAGTTCCATTCCAGTTGGAGGGAAGTGTGCATGGGAAGAGATTCGTGGCTTCTCAAATTGTGCTGGTCTGTCTGGCTCTTGTCCAGCGTGACTCGAGGTCTTCTTATCAGGTTCAGCTGTGGCTCCAGCTCCTCTCTGGCTGGACCACTTTTCATAAGAGAAATAAGGTAACCAGTGACTGCACTAACAGGGGCTCGTCTCCTCTGCTCTGGAAGGCACAGAAGAAACAGATCCATTGTACCGTCCTTCAAGTAGAGACCTTCAAGTCCTTTAGGCCACTGTAGCCAGGGACTGGCCAGTAGGGAGTCTCTGCCCTTTGCAGTGAGCCTACTCAAAGCTTGTCATTATAACAGGAGGCCACTCACAGCACCCAGTGCACCGCAGGTGGGTGAAACAGACATTTGGGTGTCGGGGCATGTCAGAGTCAGAGAGCAGGTGATGGTCTAATGGGCCCTTTGGCTCCAACAGCTGGAATCTCAGCTGACCTGGGCTGTTCTCTTTCTACTCTAAAAGTTTTGCATTGCAATGGCCAGTCAGTGGATCAAGTGAAATGACAAGGCAGTGGTTTATCCAGCACCTTTAATCCCAGCATTTAAAGAGCTGTTCAAAGGTCAGCTTCCGAGGAGTTAGTGCCCATGTCATTTAGGCTTTTTAAAATATTAGGGAAAATGAAAACAGTTTACTGGCACCTTGCTAATGGATGCATACTTTCCAAATTTTCATTAGCCCTTCTGAGGATTGCCAGTGTTATATGGATGATCCGCTTGACAACAGCAAGCCTGAAGATTCATAGTATCTGTGCTGCAAATAATTTCAGCTTTCATGTAAATTACTCTCTTTTCTAGAACGGGATTTCTTTTATGTGCATTATTTTCATGGCCAAGTCTCAGCCTCTTTTGCTCTGATGGTTTAGTGGGCAGACCCCTGGCCCAGGTTTCTTGCTCTCAATAAGGCTTGGGCCTCAGTCTTGCCATCCAGAAAATGGACAGCTATTCCTAGTCTCTCCTCCACTGCAAGAACCTTTTCATACTTTTTAATCTTACTCTGAGGTTTCTTGTCTTGAAAGATGTTTTTCACTTAATAAACAGCTTTGATGTTATAATGCTTTTGTTTTCCCGCTTTTAATAGTCAAAATATATTCACTAATTAGACTGTCTGATTAGCAAGGGAGCCAGTAATACTAACCAAGTTGAGATCCTTGTAGTCAAAGGCAAAAAAATGTGACATCTTATTTCTCTTGTGGGGCTTTATCAAGGGTAAGCAAACAGATAAAGCCTGTTAGGCTTTGGAATATAGGAAATTAACTCACAGGAGTCCTGGAGGTTGGAAACTTCTGGGTGGTTGTTCTTTCTGTTCATTTGTTCTTTGTTTGTGCACTACACTTCATTGGAGGCAGTACTTGCTGGGTGCTGAGGGTGTAGCTTCAAAGGAGATAGGCAAGAATGCAGGAGGACTGGTGAACAGAGAAGGAGAGGCCAGGCCCTGAGAAATGCCATCATAATGACAGGACAGGAGGCTGGGAGGGAGAGTGATGGGGCCGCTTTAGATCAGGCCATTGGGGGCGGTCTCTGAGGGAGAAGACATTTAAGGTGAGACAAGAAGGACAAGAAGGAGCCAGCCATGCCAAGGTTACCTTTTGCCACATTGACAGAGTGGCCTAGTAAGTCTACACATGTGTATATGTGACTTCAGTCTTATTGCCAAGCATTTTTTTTCCCAAAAAATCCGAACAGCCATAAAGTAGACAGCTCACCCCAGGGGCTCGAAGCATTTGTCGTATTTCTGAGCAATGTCTGCCTCCTTGTCTCCCTCCCTAAATAATCTGTGACCCCTTTGAAGATGGGGACCCTGTCTTGCTCTTCCCTGTAGCCACAGAGCCTGATGCTGTGCCTAACTCAGGGGAGGCCTGCAGTAAATTCAGCGGGTGGGGGAAGGAAGGGAGGAAGGATGGAGGGAGGGAGGCAGGCACAATGTTGATTTTCACTCTGCTCAGGCTTTGTGGTGGGACATTCTTGCCAAGTAGTGACAGAGGCTCAAAGATGGGTGGGAACTGGTAAGTGGAGTCAGGAAGGGTCTTCCCAGCCTTCTTCAAGGAACTGATTTGCTAGTCCCTTGAAGAGTGTGGTCTGAAGACTGCAGGCAAATGAAAGGTCTTTAGTGAAATATTAATGCCCCTTGTTAAGAAAGCATGGGTGTCAGAATAGCTAAGAAGCCAATCTGATCAGCCTTTTGAGCTGCTTGGAAGCAGCCGCGTCTATAGGGAAGGCTGGGAATGGGAGCAGAGGACAGACCTGGGCTTCAGGCTGCAAGTGTAGCAGGGGCCTCAGGGGATGCGACAAGATGTTCGGGTTTCGTGATTCTGGGGACATTTTTGTGGGTCTTATTGTCAAAGGCAGTCCTGCTTGGCACCACACCTGGTTAAGATCTGATCCACAGCCATCAAAGCCTGAGATGGGCCGGAGGGTAGGACAGGGCAGATGGGGAAAACAGGCTGAGAAGAGTTCCCCTCACCTTGCGTGGGGAGCTCGCCCTGCTGCAGGTAAAGTGGGGGAGTGTACACCTGCAGGCAGCATAGGGTTTGGGGGCTGTAGCTGTCTTCAGTCAGAGAGGATGGGGTACCCAAGAGGAAGTGGCCTTCCACACAGTGTGCTTTAGGCCCTCGACCCAAGGTCAGGCAAAGGGCCTGTGTTTTAGGCAGGTCCCCATGATAGCTCAGTTGGTAAAGAATCTGCCTGCAATGCAGGAGACCCCGGTTCGATTCCTGGGTCAGGAAGATCCGCTGGAGAAGGGACAGGCTACCCACTCCAGTGTTCTTGGGCCTCCCTTGTGGCTCAGCTGGTAAAGAATCCGCCTGCAATGTGGGAGACCTGGGTTCGATCTCTGGGTTAGGAAGATCCCCTGGAGAAGGGAAAGGCTACCTACTCCAGTATTCTGGCCTGGAGAATTCCATAGACTGTATAGTCTGTGGGGTCGCAAAGAGTTGGACACGACTGAGAGACTTTCACTTAACCAGGCCTCAAAGAGGGGCCGAACAGGACCTCAGCACAGGCTTAAGAAGCGGATCACAAGACTAAGGCCTGGGACCAAGGGAGAGTCTGTTGGGAGCACTGGGGCTGTGCTTTGCTGTGTCTGGAGCTGTGCTTTGCTGTGTCTGGAGCTGCTTAAACCCTTTCTGTCTCAGCTGAGGGGTGGGCCCAGCTGTGAGGAAATGGGATGAGAGGCGTGGAGGCTGGGATGGAGGCTGGGGACCAGCAGGGCCTGACACTGTCACTCCCCTCCCCACCCCGCCACCGGCCCCGGCTCTCCTGTGTTGAAAGTAGGGCTGTCAGATAAGATACAGGATGCCCAGTTATATTTGAATTGCAGAGAAACAAATAATTTTTTCGTTATAAGTGTACCCAAGATATCACACAAAGTGTATTTGTAGTTGAATTGAAACTTACATTTAATTGAGCATCCTGTATTTTTATTTGCTCAATCTGGCAACCCTGATTCGAAGGCAAAAGACAGATGCTGCCAAAGAAACCGCCGATTTCTGGCACATCAGCTGCCTGGCCTATCCTTGACTGTCGAGGCTGCCAGAGCCCATGCCTTTCCTCCAGCTCCTGAGTGCATGTGCCCCTGGGTCAGCCGCCAGCCTGACGAAAGCAGCCCGAATGGCTGGGCTGCAGCCGAGGGAAAGGGTGTCTGGGCCGAGCGGAGGAGGATGTCCCGGTGGGCCCCAGGCTGCTGCTCCTTGTTCCCCTTCCTGAAAAACTGTCCAAAGTGAAAATGCCCAATGTCCCACTCTGCCGTTTGTCCTTGAGTGTGTCCTCCAGTGACACCTAGGATGTGACCTCAAGGATGTCATCTACCCAACTACGTGGGGTGGGGAGGGCTGGGCTCGCGGGAGACTGTGTGCCGTGTGGGGTGCTGGGGGCATCATCACCCTGACCTGCGACTCCCGGCAGCTCCATGGAGGTTACTGGCTTCCTTGACGCTGAGAGAAGGAAAGCAGCCCGCCCCAGTGGCTGGTTCCGCTCTGTGCCATGCTAACCGATGCCCCAGTGAGGGTATCTCCTTGGCAGCCAGTATGTTTGTTCTCCTCCCCAGGGCAGTTCCGTCAGCCCAGGCGCACGTGGCTATGGGTAGCTGAGTGATGGGCTGTTATTTTTGAGTTGAAAACGAGAGGTGAGCGGGATGTCCACTAAGCTATTTCTGAAATGTTCGCCACTTCCTGTCCCTTTTGAGTACAGGGAAAGGCGTTCTCTTAAGGAGATCAATATGAGCTCTTTTATTTCAGTGAGGGAACGATGAAGTTGGGGAGCACCAGTGATGGGGCGTCACCATCTCCAGACTCACAGAGGGGTGTCACTGGGAGCTGGGGTGAGGTCGCACATAGGGAAGGCCCCTTCACTTGGGCTGCTCCCAAACCACACCCACCACCCATGATGGAGGACCCTCACCTCCAGGAAGGTAGCACCTTCACTATTTTTTTTTTTTAATTAAACTTTTAGTTTAGAATAATTTTCAATTCATAGAAAAGTTGCAGAGATAGGACAGCATTCCTGCGTACCTTCACCCAGTTCCCCACGAATATTATCCTCTTACATCACATGGAGCTTTTGTCAGCATGAAGAAACCAGCATGGGCGCATTAACTCTGGGCTTTGTGTGGGCGTCACTAGTTCTCCTGTTCAGGAGCCAGTCCAGGAGCCCCACTGTGCTCAGCGCTCCTCCACTTTCCATGCGGGTTGGGTCGTTGGGCATCTTGCTTCTTCTCACCACACCTTTTCCAGGTCACCCCTGCTCCCCTAGCAGATGCGCGTCTCGAACGGTCACTGACCGGAGCTCGTGGCCATGTCTGTTGATCTTTGTGCAGAGGCCTAACCTGGAGCTTTCTTCCCTCGTTCACGCTGGGAGGAAGGAAGCCACCCTGGCCACTTGGTAAATATTTTACAACATCTAATGGAATCAAGTTGTTTACTCTGCAGGAAATAGAAAGGCATTCGTTAAAGACAGTAAGAAGCTGGCTGGTTGCTGATGCTTCAGGTTTAGCGAGAGACCTGGGGGCTTGAATGATTTTTACTTTAAGAAGCCTTAGCGCTGGCCTGCCGCTTGAGCAACCCAGAAGTGACTGGCTTCTGCTGTGTCTTGGGGCAGGGCTCTGATTGCCTCAGGACCTAGGAGCCAGGGTCCCTGCAGCCTCAGACTCAGACTAGGGACCTTGCCAGGTTCCTGCTCAATTCTCCCCTGCCCCAAACCTCATTCCTCCAAAGTTCTCCCCTTGGTCTCTTCCTCCCCAGCCCGACTCTCCCAGCCTGGACTCTTAGGGGTGTCATCCCAAGCCTGTTGTGTCTGAGCCCTACTGGGACCCCGGTGAGCTGTCCCATCAACACGGCTCCTTTCCAGTGGACCTGGCTTTCTTGTCTGGAACGAGAAGGACAGCGCTCAACACGCAGCCCAGAGACAGAGTGGAAAGGGCCTCTCCTCCCGGCCAGGTCTGGGAGTACCTCATTGCCCAAAGCCTCCTTATTTCCTGCTCCTGCCCCCCACCCCCACCTCCTGTCCCACCTCTGTTTTTCCATACTTGTCTCCCCAGGAGTTTCATTTCACAGACTAGTGAAATAAAAATATTTATTATTTAAACCAGGCCACATAAAGGCTGCAGTAAATTGTTTTGATACTGTTTACAAGCTGTGCCTTATAGTAAAGTTTAATGTGAAGTCACAAGGGAATCAGTGAAGGCGGTCTGAGCGGAATCGCAAATGAAGGAGAAACGGATCTTACAGATCCTCAGGTTTATAGTTTCATCCCCTGCTGGCTTGTCATGCTAAGGAGAGCGCTGGCCTCCTGGGCCACCCTGCTCTGCCTCGTGGCTTCTGCTTCCTTTACTTAGCTGGTACCCCATCACACACCCCTCTTATACCCCCATTTGTCCTCCTGACCCCTGCCATGTTCACACCCAGTTCTGGGTCCCCCATGACTGAGGGTGTCAGTGACCTGCTGGTTCCTTGGCACCTCGTTCCGGCACCGGCCCACTGTCCCTGTGGGACCTTTGAGCAGCGTGGCTCTGGCTTGGAGCACTCAGGAGCCTCCGACTGGACTTTGGGGATTTACGAGGATCCTGGGTCCTCTTTCTCAGTTGTCTTGAGTGACAATCATTCCCGCTTTGAGCATTTCACCAGTGCACGTTTGCATGTGATACCTGAGAGCAAGCTGAGACCCTAAGAAGTGGGGACCCACGACAGATGGCACTGAAGTGGACAGACGGATGGCTGCACCCCAAGTACAGCAAACAAGCAAGCCAGGGAATGGGTCGGTTACAGTGCAGAGAAGTAGCTGCATGAAATACATATTGCAGGAACCTGCAGGGTGTTCGAGGATAGCAGGAGAGACTTGTCATGGCCCAGGTGCGCCCTCCTCATTCGTGTGGGAAGACTGGATGGGCAGGGTGAGGGGAAGGGAGGCAAAGGAAGGAAAAGGGGTCTGTGGGCTGGAGGGAGCATCAGTCCAGTGAAGGGGTCCTGGTGGGAATGAGCAGGTCAGGGGGAAGGCCATGAATCCTGGTTGTGGGGGTGTTCTGTCCTCATCACAGGGACCGAGGGCTTGTCTGGGGCCTGGGGGAGAGAGCTGACCTGGCCCAAGGTCAAGAGAGTGATACTGTTGTTGTTTAGTTGCTAAGTCGTATCCAGCTCTTTTGCAACCCCATGGACTGTAGCCCACCAGGCTCCTCTGTCCATGAAGTTTTCTAGGCAAGAATACTGGAGTGGGTTGCTATTTCCTTCTCCAGGGGATCTTCCCGACCCAGGGATCAAACCTGCATCTGCTGCCTTGGCAGGCGGATTCTTTACCCCTGAGCCACCAGGGAAGCCTGCAAGAGAGTGATAGCAGTGGCATAAAGTGAAGGAGTCAGCACAGAGCTCTCGGTACCTCGAGGGAGAGAGGGTGAGACTGTGGCTCACGTTAAGGGCTCAGCATGGGGGAGCGATAGGGGGAGGCAGGTGAGACAGGTGTCAGGGTGGGGAGGCTGTCCCCAGGCCTGGTCATCTCTAGCACTCCGTCTCCCTCTCTTTCACATTTGCTGCTAAGAACCTGGCCATTCATTGCTTTAGCCTTCAGAGGCTGGCAAGTGTTGAGTTTGGAAACTGGATGAAGGTGGGGTAAGATCCTCTCCAGGCTGGAGCTCCCAGTCCAGACCTTGCAGTCCAGCTTCCACGAGGGCTGTCAGCTAATTAGCTAATGAAGTCAAGGCCTCTCCTCCCTCTGCCATTCTCCCTCATCAGAGTCTCCAGGGGAAGAAGTGGCTGGTCCAAGGTACATTTGGGCATTCCTATACCCCTTAGCCAAAAGCCATTGAGCCAGCAACTCATCAAGCCTGTAGTTCTTAACAGAAAGCAGGAAGAAAGATGAGTACAGGTTTCTTGCTATGTGCCCCCGCACCCCGGCCTGGGCTGGGCAGCACATACACCCAGGAGCCCTCTTCGGGGGTGATGAGGTTATCCCTGACTCTGAACATCACCCCGTCTGGGCCCACTGCCACTGGGTTCATGGTGCTTGCATCTGGGCCATTTCTCCCAGAGAGCTGGGAGCTGGCTCTCCGGCATTTGGAGTCATCCCACATGCTAGCAGCTTTGGATTAAAATGTTCTAAATCCGCCTATTATGGACCATAAGCTGGAGGCCCAAGGGGCTTGCACTTGGCTGCGAGCCAGCGCTCCCCCAAATAGGTTAGACATTGGCACTGAAAATGAGCCTGGAGACAAAGCCGGGTGGGTCCTCCTTCTGGTCCTGGCTGCTGAGAAGACTGCACCCCAGCTTTTTCCTCTTAGGGAGGGAGTTCTGCAGAAGGTTGACATGCAGAGTCCAGGGCCTTCTTGCCAAGTTTGTGTTTTAGTGTGTCCGGGGTATGGCCTGCATTTTGACAAAGATCTCCTGGGTGGTCCTGACCTGCCTGCCGCCAAATTTGGGAAACCTTGCTCAAGCCCACCCTCCTAGAAAGACTCCCTTCAAGGTCAGTAGCCCAGGCTATCATAGATTTGGATGTGGGAAAGAGACTGGGAAACACCCTGGGGCCTTCCTCCAATTTGATTTTAGTTATACAGAGGGAGGAAATGTTACTGCAGTGCCTGTTAGACTTCAGAGTATAGAGTCCTTGGGAAGACCTCATTCTGAAGCTGTTCAGAGCTGAGGGATTAGTTATGAATGGAGCCTGGGCCCCGGAGACACCCTGTCTCATAGTGAAGGGATGAGGTAGGGAACAACATAAGGAGGATGACGGGCTTTTGCCAGTGGTGGGGGAGGCAGGGCTGCTGGGGGGTCTCCTCGCTGCTCCTCAGCTACGTGAGGCCCGTTCTCAGCCTCCTGCCAGATGGACTCTGCTCCGTGCTCTCCTGGAGGAGTGCACCAGCCCGGCTGGTGGCTGGTGCTGTGCTCCCTCTGCGCTGTGGGGTTCCACTGGGGAGGACAGTCTATCCTGGGAGACTTAGCCCCTCAAAAGGAAGCAGGAGGTCTGGATGGAGTCTATTTCCAGCCTCATCACTTCCTAGCATCTATACCCAGGTGAGGGCTCAGCCTCCCTGACCCTTAGTTTCTCCATTGGCAAAAGGGGGGTTTTGATTTCTGTCTTGCCTCCTCTATAGAAACATTTCAAAGACCACAGGAGTTGAGAGATGGGAGACTATCTTGAAATTCCTGAAGCAAGTCCGTGAACTTGCTATATGGGACTAAATGAGTGAGCTGGGCAGTGAGGAATGGCGGGAGCTACAGGGAACTGGGCAACAGAACTGGATTCAGTTAGACAAAGTTGATACTATGGGCTCTGAATAGCTCATAGATGGGACCTAAATTTGGCTTTGCAGGCCAGCAGTTCACCTTTACTGTCAAGTGTTATTCAAAAGTCAGGTAGCTGTCATAGATATCCATACCATGTCCATCAGCTATGACATAGTAGCATTGCAAACAATGCCCTGCAAAGTATTTTATGCCTGGACTAATATATATAAAATGTGTTGTGCTGTGCTCAGTTGCTCAGTCGTGTCCAACTCTTTGCAGCCCTGTGGACTGTAGCCTGCCAGGCTCCTCTGCCCATGGAATTTTCCAGGCAAGAATACTGGAGTAAGGTGCCATTTCCTACTCCAGGGGGTCTTCCTGACCCAGGGATCGAACCCAGATCTCCTGCATCTCCACTAGCACCATCTGGGAAACCCCATATGTTTACGTGTGTGTGTGTGTGTGTGTGTGTGTGTGTGTGTGTGTGTGTGTGTATGTATAGAGACTCTAAGAGATGAGCTCCAAAGTCAACCTGCTTAGACTCAGACCTGGTCTCTGGTGCTTCAGTTCAGTTAAGTTCAGTTTAGTCGCTCAGTTGTGTCCGACTCTTGGTGACCCCATGGACTTCAGCACACCAGGCTTCCCTGTCCTTCACCACCTCTCAAAGCTTGCTCAAACTCATGTCCATTGAGTCAGTGATGCCATCCAACCATCTCATCCTCTGCTGTCACCTTCTCCTGCCTTCAATCTTTCCCAGCATCAGGGTCTTTTCCAATGAGTCAGTTCTTTGCATCAGGTGGCCAAAGTATTGGAGCTTCAGTTTCAGCATCAGTCCTTCCAATGAATATTCAAGACTGATTTCCTTTAGGATTGACTGGTTTGATCTCCGTGCAGTCCAAGGGACTCTCAAGAGTCTTTTCCAACACCACAGTTCAAAAGCATCAGTTCTTCGGTGCTCAGCTTTCTTTATGGTCCAACTCTCACATTCATACATGACTACTGGAAAAACCATAGCTTTGACTAGACAGACCTTTGTTGGCAAAGTGACATCTCTACTTTTTAATACGCTGTCTAGGTTTGTCATAGCTTTTTTTCCAAGGAGCAAGCGTCTTTTAATTTCATGGCTGCAGTCACTGTTCGCAGTGATTTTGGAGCCCAAGAAAATAATGTCTGTCCCTGTTTCCATTGTTTCCCCATCTATTTGCCATTGAAGTGATGGGATGGGGTGAAACAGCTGCACCTCTCCTCGTGAGAACTACCTTGAACCCAGGGCAAGAAAGCCATCTCACCTCTGGTGCTTAGACATGTTATTTCTATTTTTCCTACTCTCATGTGTGTGTGTGTGTGTGTGTGTGCAAAATGTGGATAATAACAACACCTACATTGTTAGAATCCTATGTGGATTAAATGAGACAATCCATGAAAAGCTTAGCCTACTGAGTGCCCATAACTTGCTAAGTAAAAGTCCAGTATGATGGTTGTTGTGTTATTGTTATTTTTTTCTGCTTTGTTGCACAAAGGATTGGAGGGCCATCTGCAGTAGTAACAGTGATAATACAGGATAAGAGATGGTGGTAAAGAAGAGTCAGAACTTAAGAGCAGACAAGGATGACCCCAGAGGCCTCATGTGGTTCCTTCTGAAAGTTTGTATTTTACTTTGAGCTTCCTGTTAACCAGAAAGACCAGGGAGAAATGGCCAGTTATAAGCTTCTTATCAAAATGGAAGAAGGATCATAGAAGCTCCTTCTGGATCCACCCTTATCTTTTGTTGAAGAAAAAAAGTGGAAAAAACTTTCATCCTTGGTTGAAATGACTGTGAATGTACCTGAATAATAGGTGTGTGGAGTTTGGTGATTAGTGTTTCCTCATTGGCAGGTCTGAGCCCAGTGTGATGCCTTGGTTGTTTTTAAACCTCAGTGGTCCCCAGATGCTGGGACCTAGAAATTGTCCCCTCATGGCTAGTGCCTCAAAGTTTAAGATTTGGGCCAGTGTTCTCATCTTCCTGAATGTGCCAGATCATGGGTGCTGCTCAGATATTTCAGTAGGTCTATCCTTGTCTGCACCTTGTACCTAACCCTCTCCTGCAGCAAACTGGTCATTCTTCTCTTGCTGACATACCAATAGCTCTGACATCTGCCTTCTCTCCTCCCATCTTGAAGCCCTTTATTTCTTTTTTTAAAATAAATTGAAATTTTTTAAATTAATTAAGTTATTTATTAGTTTTGGCTGTGCTGGGTCTTTGTTGTTGCGCAGGCTTTTCTCTCGTTGCAGTGAGCAGGGGTTACTCTCTAGTTGCGGTGCAAGGGCTTCTCATTACAGTGGCTTCTCTTGTCGAGGAGCATGGGCTCTAGGGTACACAGGCTTCGGTAGTTGTGGCTCCTGGGCTCCAGAGCACAGGATCAGTAGTTGTGGTGCATGGGCTTAGTTGTCCCTTGGCATGTGCAATCTTCCCGGATCAGAGATTGTACTCATCTCTCTTGGACTGGCAGGTGGATTCTTTACCACTGAGCCACCAGGGAAGCCCTTGAGGCCTTTTCTGAAGGTTTTCTGGGTGGTGACTTCCTGTGAGCATACTGACTTGGGTTCCCAATGCCTTTGGTAGCTCTGACGCCCCATACTTCTGACTACCCAAACGTTCCAAGGAGAGAATGTCACTAGTATGTAATTTCTAGAAGACTCCTTTCTGGTTTGTGCACTGTTAATACGGAACATTGAAGTACAGCTTTCTAGAGTACACAGACCACACATCTGTTTATCTTACTCTGTTTTATATTCTATGCACAGAAGGATACTTAAAGCAATGTTCTGATGAAGGTGGGGGTAGTGTCAGTAAATGATAACAATTGGGATAGCACAAGAGGAAAATAATACTTGATTTAAATGCAAACCTTGAGATTTCAGAGGAAAGGAAACTCTATGCAATGTATTTATTTTAAGAGGGCAGTGTGTTGACTGTGCAAACCACTGCTGGATGAAATAAGCAGTGCATTATTCTATTGCTGAGTCCTTCCAAATGTTTTTGGGAACTCTGATGTGTCAGGACAAAAGGCCTTCTTTTTACAACAATGCCTGTCCTTAAAAGTCTTACTAATGGAACATGAAGAAACAATTATTGAAAAAAATTGATTTTTGAATGATTAAACTGAAGTAAAAGTGATAGTCACTCAGTACTGTCTGCCTCTTTGCAGCCTCATGGACTGTAGCCCACCAGGCTCCTCTGTCCATGGGATTCTCCAGACAAGAATACTAAGGTCAGTTGCCATGCCCTTCTCCAGGGGATCTTCCCAATCCAGGGATTGAACCTGGGTTTCCTGCATTGCAGGCAGATTCTTTACCATCTAAACCTAAGGACCTTGTAAAAAGTTGTTGGTCCTTTGCTATGCTATTATAGAGTCCAGTACATGAAGTGGGCAGTCAGGAAACTCGACAGTGTTCCCAGATGGTGGGTCCTTCTGGTACTGATTTCTGAGATGCAGGAAGGTACCCAGTAGCCTGGCTTGCCCTTTTCCTGGTCATCCTTTACCCCTGTCCATTCCCATACTGGTTTCACCACTGTTGGACCTGTGATTCCAAGGCACCTTGTATAGATGTCAATATTGTATTGCATTATTATTGTTTGCATGTTGATCTCTCTGGACTGTGGGGAGGGACCAGTGTGGTGTGATGTTGTATTAATCTTCATATGCACAAGACCCAGCATGAGGTGGCCCTCAGTATATATTTGTTGAATACATTAATTTTGGAAAAACACTAAAAAATAATCACCTGGTCCATCCCTTCTGGTAAGGTTGAGGATCCCTGAGAGTTTTAAAACCTTGTCCAAAGCCCTAGATCCAGAATGTGGCCCATACAAACTGGGTCTTTAGCTTTGTGTCCAACTGCAGCGTTTTTGGCTGGAGTTGTCAAGTTGTGGTTTTTCCCCTTCTTGTTTGATTACACTGTTTTTTCATTTTCTTTACACTTTTATTCATTGACTTATTCTTCTGTTGTTTACTGAACAACTGCAGTGGGCTAGGTACAGAATGGACAAAGAATGCTAATGGAACTTCTGTTTTAGCAGAGGAAGACAGCCAATAAATAATAAACATAGTTAATAAGGAAAGTATATTGTATGTCAGAAGGAATTCATGCTATACAAAAAAGAAACAGAAGAGGGATTTCCCTGGCAGTCCAGTGGTTGGGATGCTGTGCTTCTCATGCAGGGGGTGCAGGTTCGAGCCTTGATCGAGGAACTAAGATCCCATATGCCACACAGCACCCCCCCAAAAATGCATAAGCACTTTTCCCAGTGCCTGTTCAGTACTAGGTATTCAACAAATGTGAGGTTTTTTTTTTTTTTTTTTTAAAGAAAGAAATAGAATAAGAAGGGGGCTTGGAAATATTGAGGTGGAAGCTGGCAATAGGTTACAGCATTTCATCGGGTGAGAGTGAGTGAGATTTGAGCAAAGGCTTGAAGGAGGTGAGGGATTCCGTCTATTGCTCTCTGGAGAAATGTGTTTCTGGCTGAGAAAAGAACTAAAGCAAAGGCTGTAAGGTAAGAATGTGATTGGAGTATTCAAAGCCAGGGGTTGGCAGAGAGGAGTGGACTGGATGAATGTACCAGGAGGTGTAGGAGATGAGATAACCAGAGCCATATCAAGTGGAGTCTTGTAAGCTGTAAATAGGAGTTTGGCTTAGATTTGGAAGGAAATAGAGAGATGTTGGGGGCTTACCTGGTGGCTCAGATGGTAGAGACTCTGCCTGCAATGCGGGAGACCTGGGTTCAATCCCCTGGGAAGATCCCCTGGAGGAGGGCATGGCAACCCACTCCAGTATTCTTGCCTGGAGAATCCCCATGGACAGAGGAGCCTGGCAGGCTACAGTCTGTGGGGTCACAAAGAGTTGGACACGACTGAGCAATGAAGAGAGACTTCAAAGAGTTTCAAAGAAAGGAATGACATGATCTGTCTTGTTTTTTAAAGAGAACTGACTGTTGTATTGAAAACAGACATTAAGAGGGCAAGAATGCAAGCTGTCCACTGACCCACTGGGGAAGCCTGAGACCTTTTAGGAGACTATTGAATGATCCAGGCCCAAGATGCTGGTGGCTTGGTTCAAGATGGTAGACACAGTAGAGGTGGAGAGAAGAGTCAGATACTGGGTGTGTTTCAGAGGGAGGGCCAGGAGGGCTTCGTGATGGACTGGATACTGGGGAACCCAAGGTTTTCCCCTTGGCAGATGGAGGATGAAATTGCCATCCAGGTGATGGAAGGGCTGTGGGTGGAGCTGGGTCCCCCTCCCCCACCCACTGCACTGGTTCCCTTCCTGGGAAGGAAGAGGAGTGGGGAGAATGTGGAAGACCACCCATCCCGGTGAGATGACAGTCCCCTCTTCTGTTTTGAACCCTCAATCTTTTTTCTTCACCAATTCAGATGCTGCCTGTTCAGTACCCTCTTTAAGATTCATCCCCTCCTTTATGACATCTACCTTGATTAATTTTTCCTGGCTGAAGTCTCCCAGTTCACTCCATATTCATACAGAGATATGTTTTACTTAACAGGAGAGTTTTTTAAAAAGAGAGGTGTAAGTTACCTTTAAAAAAAATATTAAAGCCTGTCTTACGTTCACCAGGGGAATGAAATACTTAAAGTGCTCTATTATTAATGCTTTTGTAAGGTGAAGAATCTTTTTGTTGGATAACTATGTCTCTCCAGTAATTTATCAGTTTTGAAAGATCAGGTTGAAGACGTATAATACTGAGTGCACACTTATATGATATGTCTCCGTACGTGAGGCACCTGCTAAGCATCTCGTTCCAGGGCCCACTGGGACCTCAGACTCAGTGCATTCTCACCTGAGCTCATCATTTTCTTTCTCAACCCTTGTCCCTCTGTACTCCCTGCTTCGCTCAGGTCTGAAACCTCAGAGTCATCTCTTGATGTCTTATCCTTCTGTGTGTCCCTCGCACCCCTGGCTTGTCACTTCACACCTGTGAACTCCCTTGCACCTCCTGCATTCTTTCCTTGACCCTCTGCCTCTGTTATAGTTCAGGTACATGGACTTCTTAACTCTTCTCCTTGTAACAATTCTAGCTTGTTCTCTAATGCATCATTTCCCATTCAGCTATGTGAACAAACTGCCAAAAGCATCATTCTTATCATGACCCTTCTCTGTTCAAAGATCTGTAATCTCCCCATCAGCTTGCCTCTAGCTTGCAACTAAATACCTGAGAGTGTCATTCAAACCCCTACCTTTACCAGCCTGCATGCACCTTCATCACCCCTGGCCTGGAGTGCCCCTTGGCCTGCCTTATTCTGCTCAGATCCTTTCCATTTTCAGAGACCTCCCAAGTGCCCTTTCCTACTGGAAGAAGTCTGTTCTTCAGACAGAAATGATCTCTCTTTCCACAACACTTTATGCAAATTATTTTCGTAGCCAGTATCCTCCTAGTGTGTCCTTACTCTACTTCTCCTAATCTTCCTCACCAACCTGTATGCTTGCTGCCTGCTGGGAGCTGTCTTCATCCTCACCTTTCTCTTTCATGTCTTATGTGAAGTGAGTGCTTAATAAAGATGTGCTATACAACTGTACAGCTGTCCTTTTCCTTTTTCTTATTCATGTTTTACTGTTGACATGTGCTGCTCCCATTAAATTATAAGTTTTGTAAAGTCTGTAACTGCCTTTGGTTTTTTACGTCCATCCTTTCTGTACAATCCCCATTGCATGCATGCTCAGTTACTAAGTTGTGTCCAGTTCTTTGTGACCCCATGGCCTATAGCCCCTCAGTTCATCTGTTCATGGGATTTCCCAGGCAAGAATACCGGAGTGGGTAGCCATTCCTTTCTCCAGAGGATCTTCCTGACCTAGGGATCAAACCTGTGTCTCTTGCATTGACAGGCAGGTTCTTTACCACTGAGCCACCAGGGAAGCCTACAGTCCCCATCTCTCTCTCTCTCTCTCTTTAGTCACTAAGTTGTGTCCAACGCTTGCAACCCCATGGACTGTAGCCTGCCAGGCTCCTCTGTCAGTGGGATTCTCCAGGCAAGAATGCTGGAGTGCGTTGCCATTTCCTTCTCTAGGGGATCTTCCCGACCCAGAAATCGAACCCAGGTCTCCTGCATTGCAGGCAGATTCTTTACCAACTGAGCTATGAGGGACAGTCCCCATAAATGGTGTTTATTATGCTAAGTGCTGAATTTTCCATTAGCCCTTGTATTTCGAGGTTGTACAGCCCTAATGGTAGAAATACAGCAAATTGACAATTCATCCCAGGCACTGTGGCCTCTGGTTTGTTTATTCATTCATTCATTTATTTATATCCCATGTGGAAAGTACAAATTTCAGGCCACAACAGTAGGGTGCAAGAAATGTCACATTTCTTTATTTCTCTAAATCAAATTTAATCAGTGCCAAGCTTCCACCTGCTGAGCTGGCAGGAAATTCAATCTGTCTTTTGAGAGGCCTCGCTCCCATCCTCCCTTTGAGGATTGTATAAAAGCCTCAGGGTTCTCACTAGTTCCGAGGAGGTGAGGAAGGACCTTTTTGTTTGGGGTCCATACCGGTTACATCCTAGCTCACATGATCTGCAGGCCAGTGGCTCCTCTGCTTCTGTGTTACCAAAGCTGGAGGGCTCAGGCTGGAAGCATCAGGTACTTCTGAGATCTCCCATGGTCCCCCAGCACTACAAGGAGAAGAACCCTAGCCTCTACCACTCAAGATTTCTCCAGAAACCAGGCTCCATCACTCCAGGGGACATTCTCAAAAATTCCTCCACATGAGAGAGGAAAAATACCTCTTGTTCTTTTTAGCCTATTTCAGTATTACCTTCCTAAAATCGATAACCAGAGTGACTTTTCTGTCATACATATCAATAAACTGACTTATGCTCAGCACACATGTTATAGCTTTGTAACAATATAGAAACAGAAATAACAAATTTGGACCAGAAAAAGAACTCAAAGTCCCAGTAGCTCTAATTGCTATAGTTAAGCTTCACATTTGACTCTTAACTTTCTGTTGTTCAAGTGAAAAGGGAGATGTGGCTTCATAACTTTGTTATCAGAAAGAAAGAATCATAGCTCTGTTATCAGAAAGGGAGAAACAATCAGTTTCTCAAGAGAGGCAAAGATTTTTCTATTACTTGGTTCTAAACTAAATTTCTCTTGTGAAGCTTTTTAGAGGGGACTAAGCTAAGCCTTCTGAGACCTCCCATGCGGGTCCTGTTACTGTCACTTGTGCCTGTTGTTAACCACCTGTGAGTGTAAGTGTGCCCAGGGCCCTACACATGGGAGCATTGAGCACCAGTGTTGGCTCTTTCTTTTGCTACCTTTATCTTCCATTCACATGTCTAAGTATGGCCAGATATTACTGATATCATCACCGCACCACAGTCTAAGTGGAACAAAGATGGAAATAAAGATCATGACCTACTAAAGATCATGACCTAAGTAAACCCAAATGTATGTCCCATCTGCACAGGCATGTTCTGCTCCTGATATTACCTTTGGTTATTGATGGCTCTTGGCCAGTTTTTCCTCCTGCTGAAATCTCCTTGAGCATCAGAGCTGGGACTCTTACCTTCATCATTGAATCACCAGTGTCTCTCATGATGCCTGGCTTTGAACAGGTGCTGATGAAATCATTGTGAATTCATATGCTTGTTTTTTTCCCTTTATTTCATATCTGTAGCATCATCTTTTAAATTACCCTCCAGGGTTTCAGAAATAATGTGGAGATAAATGAGAAAAGAGTTCCTCCAAGGTGGATCTTTTTCCACCTCATACTTGACAGGTCTAATGAAATAGGTCTGAGGATCTATCATGGATTTAAGAAACATAGGAGAATTAAATGAAAGTATAGGAACATTGTTTCATTAAATAGAGAATACCAGTAAAGGGATATATATAGTGATACATAATCACTATATATGTGTGTGTGTGTGTGTGTGTGTATGTATATATATGAACCAAATAGCCATTCTGGAGCTCAGAAGTATAACAACTAAAATGAAAAGTTCACTGGGGAAATTCAGCAGTATATTTGAGTTGGCAGAAGAAAGAATCAGTGAACTTAAAAATAAGTCAATTGAGATTATCCAGTCTGAGGAACAGAATGAAAAAAGAATGAAGAAGAATAGACAAAATATAAGAGACTTGTGGGATGCCATAAAGCATACCAGCATATGGGCAATGGGGTCCCAGAAGAAGAGAAGAGAAAGTGACATGAAGAATATTTGAAGAAATAATATACAAAAGCTTCTCAAATTTATGAAATACATTCATCAACACATCCAAGAAGCTCAATGAATTATAAGTAGAGTAAGTCAACGAAATCCACACTTAGGTACATCACAAACCATAGAAAGTCAAAGACAGAGAGAGAATTTTTAAGCAGCAGGAGAGATGTGTTATGTACAAGGGATGTCAATAAGATTTACAGCTGACTTCTCATCAGAAAGCTTGGAGGCCAGAAGTCAGTGGTTTGGAATATTCAAAATGCTGAAAGAGAAGGATTGTCAACCAAGCATTTTATATTCATTAAAAACTGTCCTTCATAAGTAAGGGAGAAATTAAGACATTCTCAGATAAACAAAACAGAGAATTTGTCATTAGAAGACCTGCTGTACAAGAAATACTAAGGAGAGTCTTTCAGGCTAAAATAAAAAAGCACGAGATGTAACTCGAATCCATGCAAAGAAATAAAGAGCAGTAGGAAAAGTTACTTTATAGTGTAAATGTATTTATTATTTGTTATCCTTTTATTTTCCTATCTGATTTAAAAGACAGCTATACAAAGCAATAATTATAAAGCTGTGTTGATAGGCTTATGATGCATAAAGATGTGATTTGTTTGGCAGTAATAGCATGAAGTAGGGGGAAAGAATGGAGCTATATTGGAGCAAAGTTTTTATATACTATTGAAAATAAATTGGTATTAATCCAAACTAGAGTGTTATAAATTAAGATGTTAATTGTAATTTCCAGGGAACTCATTAAAAAAATAGTTCAAAAAAATAATAAGAAACAGTGGGTAATAAAATGATACACCAGAAAGCATCCATATAACATAAAAAAGGCAATAATGAGAAATAAAGGAAAAAGAGACATCCATATAGAAAACAAATAGCAAAATGGCAGACATAAATCCTACCTTATCACTAATTACATTTTATTTAAATAGACTCAACACTTTAATCAAAAGGCAGAGATTGGCAAAATGGATTTTTAAAAAAACATGATCCTGTCTACAAGAGATATATTTTTTATTCAAAGACACATCATTTAGAAGTAAAAGGAGAGTTAAAGCTATAACAGGCAAACAGTAACCAAATGCAGCTATACTAATATCAGACATAATAGAAATAGAAAAGTTTGATTTCAAATTTTTATTGGAGACCAAGAACATTTTATAATGATAAAAGGGTCAATTGATCAGGGAGACATAATAAATATAAGCATAATCACTTAACAGCAGAACCCCAAAATATATGAATTAACAGAACTGAAAACTCAGCAGATGGCCAACAAGGAAAAAATGGCTTGGGCACTAGAAATGAACTAGACTTAACAGATATCTATAGAACACTTCACCCAACAGTAACAGAATAGACATTCTTCTCAAGGGCACGTGGAACATTCTCCAGGGTAAACCATGTATCAGGCCATGCGACAACTCAATAAATTTAAAAAGATTGAAATCATGCAAAATATTTCCCCATCCATGGTGGAGTCAAATTGGAAAGAAATTATGGAAGGAAATTTGGAAAATGAGCAAATATGTGGAAATTTAAGCTACATACTTCTAAATAACCAATGAATTAGAGAAGAAATCACAGAGAAATTAGAAAATACTTGGAGAAGTGTGAAAATGAAAACACAACATACCAAAACCTATGGAATGCTGATAAATCAGTGTGCTTAGAGGGAAATTGATGGCTGTAAATGACTATATTTAAAAAGAAGAAAGATCTCAAATCAATAAGCTACACTTCCACCTTGAGAAATTAGAAAAAAGCAGATCAAAGAGATAGAAGGAAATTAATAAGGATTAAAGAAGAAATAAGTCAAATAGAGAATAGACAAGCAATCAAAAGACTAGAGAAAGATCTCAAGTCAGTGGCTGGAGTACCCAGACTTAGGAGGCTCAGGGGAACACTCCAGGCAGGGCTGCCAAGGATGGGTACCATTTTGTGGAAGGTCCTGGTGCTGGACTAAGCACCCTGTTTTGAAGTGTGGGCTGGGAGAAGTCCTGGAAACTTTTTTCCTGGAAGAGTAACAAAAATGAGATAAGTATTCTAAAGGATTATCTGGAGTCAGTGTTCATTATTTGGAGTGTTCAGTGCATTTTAAAGGCCAAGGAATGAAATCAGTAAAGTGAAGCTAGAGACTACTGCAGTCGTCCAGGCAGCAGGGACAGAAGTCCAGGGTCAAGCTATGGCAGTGGAAGGACAGATTTACTATAAAACGGATTCGTACAGAAGGAAGACTTCATAGGATTTGATGGCTGTCTGGATCTTTGCTTTGAGAAGTAAAGAAACGAGCAAGACTGAGTTCAGTCTTGGCTCCATCATGGACTTGCTATTTGATTTTAGGCAATTCTTCTGAGCCTCCAGGTCCCTCATCTATGAAACAAGACTAGCAGTGCTTGCCTGGCCTACATTCTAGGATTTTTTATGTGATTGAAATGGAATAATGGGCATAAAAGAGGTGTAACAGCCACTTGTGAACGTTCAAACTCTTGACCAGTATGAGGATTTGTTTGCGGTTATCATGAGTTCTGTTTCTGATGTGCGTTTTCAATAGTGAGACCATCCAAGTGGCTGAGCTAATGGTTGGAAATGTAAGAGGAATTCTGGAGAGAAGTTGGTGTCAGAACCAATGTTTGCGCCTTACTTGCCTATTGCCTATCTCAGGGAGAGGAGTGGAGAGAGAAGTGGGGTGGCGGTGGGGTGGGCAAGGACTCTGCCAGCAGGGAGATGGATCTCCTTAGGGGCAGAGGCAGGCCAGGGTGGAAAGGAAGTGGGAACTCACTTGGGGACAGGGTTTCCCAGAGCCTCAGCTCTGAGTTGGGAGAGGGAGAAGGTAACAGGTTTGGGGATGATGGGGTATCTGAACTACACACAGGGGTTTCTGTGGAAAGTGATGGAAGCAAAGGCAGCCTTATCTGATTTTAGCTGGAGCATCAAGGGTAAGGAAAGATAGGTCACGGGAGAGAGTGTTCGTTTAAATGACTGGCTTTGGATGAGAGAATTGGGACAGTCTCAGAGTCTTGCATTGAGGTGTCATCGCTCTTTATTTTGAAATAGAAACTCTGCTGTGGTTCTACTGTGTGAAGTGTCAGGGTCTTGAGGGAGCCACCAGCGAGGACAGGTACATGCGGGTTTGCAAGTAGGAGGTATGCCACACATCACATAGGGGTGGGGACCCCCATCCACAGGAGCAGGAGGGAAACTCTCACAAATCAGAGATACCCTAAAGCCGAGTTTCAGTGCCTGCCTGAGCACCTGGAGAAGCAGCCCCCTACCCACCCACCCACCCTCACCACAGGTCAGCAGTGCTCATTTTGGTAACTTGATGCCTTGACTGCCATCTGTCTCCTCCCCTGCTGCCAGTCCATTCCCCAAGCCAACTGCTTGCTGATCACAGTATAGAGCTAAACTTGGGCTGGCTGTGACTCCACGTCCCTCCCAGCTCAGGGCCCCTCTGGGAGCTGACCGATTCAGTGATGCCCTTAGGGTGTGGGAGGCAGCCTTTCCTGGCTCCGTCTCTCCCAGAGCCCGGCAGAGCCCAGCTGTTTTTCCAGCGTGAAGCAAAGTGCTGCCCGAGGCAGAGCTTCCTGGCTCTGGAGTGCGGGACTCATCTTCTGCTCTTCTCGGCAGATCAGTGGGAGGTTGATCTGACCTTAATGGCTCAGTGGTGCTGCTGGCCTGTGCTGAGCAGGGGCTTCCTGAGCGGGAAGAAGTTGGAGGGTGGAGGTGGGGACGTGGAGAGGAACATTCTCAACAGCTCCCCTGGCTGGAAGATCACAGAAGCAAGTTGTGAGTGTGCTTCCATGGACCTCTGGGCTGCTGCTGTAATTTCACAGTGCTAGGATGCTTTTTTTTTTTTTTTTAATAATTTTGCATCTCTTTGTTTCTATACGGGAGGAACTTGAACTGTCTCTGCTTTTTGAAAAAAAAAAGCAGAGACATTACTTTGCCAACAAAGGTCCGTCTAGTCAAGGCTATGGTTTTTCCAGTGGTCATGTATGGACGTGAGAGTTGGACTATAAAGAAAACTGAGCGCTGAAGAATCGATGCTTTTGAACTGTGGTGTTGGAGAAGACTCTTGAGAGTCCCTTGGACAGCAAGGAGATCCAACCAGTCCATCCTAAAGGAAATCAGTCCTGAATATTCATTGGAAGGACTGATGCTGAAGCTGAAGCTCCAATACTTTGTTCACCTGATACAAAGAACTGACTCATTTGAAAAGACCCTTATGCTGGGAAAGATTGAAGGCGGGAGGAGACGGGGAGGACAGAGAATGAGATGGTTGGATGGCATCACTGACTCAATGGACATGAATTTGAGCAAGCTCCAGCAGATGGTGAAGGACAGGGAAGGCTGGCATGCTGCAGTCCACGGGGTCTCAAAGAGTCGGACACGACTGAGCGACTGAACAACAACAATCTACTTATTTACTTTTTAACTTATTTATTCTACTTATTTGCTCACTGGAGATGACAATTCAAGTTCAGTTCAGTTCAGTTCAGTCACTCAGTTGTGTCCAACTCTTTGTGACCCCATGGACTGCAGCACGCCAGGCTTCCCTGTCCTTCACCATCTGCTAGAGCTTGCTCAAACTCTTGTCGCTTGAGTCAGTGATGCCATCCAACCATCTCATTCTCTGTCATTCTCTTCTCCTCCTGCCCTCAGTTTTTCCCAGCATCAGAGTCTTTTCCAGTGAGTTGGCTCTTCACATCAGGTGCAAAGATAAGTAGACATGAAATAAGTAGATAGTGAAAATTATTTGATATATGTTAGATAGATTTAAAATATTTTTCAAAATTGGGTCATCTCCCAGGATGAAGAAACTGTTTATTCCTGTGTATCAGGATGGTTTTTTTTTATTTTTCACTTTTTATTTTGTATTGAAAGTGAAGTGGAAGTGTAGTTGCTCAGTCCTGTCCAACTCTTTGGGACCCCGTGGACTGTGTAGCCTGTCAGCCTCTTCTGTCTGTGGAATTCTCCAGGCAAGAATACTGGAATGGGTTGCCATACCATTCTCCAGGGGATCTTCCTAACCCAGGGATCGAACCCAGGTCTCCTGCATTGCAGGTAGGTTCTTAATCATCTGAGCCACCAGGGAAGCCCTATTTTGTATTGGGGTATAGCTGATTAACAATGTTGTGATCATTTCAAGTGAACAGTGAAGAGACTCAGCTACACATGGATATGTCTCCATTCTCCCCCAAGCTCCCCTTCTATCTCAGGATGCTTCTTAATATGCTGGACCTCAGAAGGCACCAGAAAAGTAAAAGCAGCAAAAGTCAAACTCAGCTACCCTGAACTGCTGGCATTGTCTATTTCTTGAAGCCTGGAAATGAAAATTACCTCCCCTTTGGTTGCTGTTCAAGACATCCTGGAGCCCTGCACGGTGGTCTTCCTACCTGGTCCCCACACCCTGACTTCCTCTTCCCCAACCTGGGCTCAGGTAGGAATGAAAGTTCTAGAGTGTCAGTGGCTGGAGGTATCTCGAGTGGGTGAACCCCCAACCAGCCAGCCCCACAAGTTCCCCAGGGACTGTGGGTGCAGAAGACTTTCTGAGAAGGGCTTTGGGCCTGAGCCCTTGACTAGTCACCTACTTTAGGGAGCTGATCTCAGCATCATAGACCTGAAGAGTTTCTTTGTATTCATGAGTCTGGCCCTGGGCATCCATCCCTCTCCAACCCCATCATGGCTTCAGCATGGCCTTCCTGAAGGACGAAGAAGACCCCTTCTAAAGGCAGGACGTTCTCTGGCAGATAGTATGGCAGCTCCAAGGAGTTCCTCTCAGGAGGTGGAGGGGGCAGGGCACAGCTGGGCAATGCCAGGGACAGCAGGTCCCAACCGGAGGACACTTACTGGAGTCAGAACATGTTACCCAGGGTGTGTCCTACCCCTGCGCTGCTCCTTCTCCGGTGGGGAGAGGAAGGGAGCCTCCGCCCCTTCTTACAAGTCAGGATATATAGCCAAGATCCTGCACCCAAAGCCCTATTTCCTTATGAGATTCGAAGGGTGGCAGCTCTTTTCAAGGCTCAGGCAGGGCATGTGAAGACTTCCTTTTACTACATACGACCATGTTTGGATGCATTGTGATTTCGAGAGGTGTGCCAACAAGCTGGGACGGTTTGAGAATGAAGAGGACACAGCCATGTGCTCCAGCTGCTCACTGTTTGGAAGACGCACTTGTTACAGTCTGTGTGATGTGCCCTTATAGAGTGCTTGTCAGAGAGCAGGTGGGCTGTGGCTGCCCCAAGCAGAGAAGGACTCTCTTCTGGGAAGGACAGTAAGTGTATCTATTAGGATATGGGCTGAGCTGCTGTAATAAAGACAACAAAAATGATAGTGGTTCCATCAAGATAGACGCTGCTTCTTCTCTCTCTGAACAGTCCACAGGTGGTCCAGAGTGGGCCCTGATCCACAGTGTCAGCTCACACAGAGAGTCCAGCTGTTGTGTTGCTTCTCCACATCTTAGTGTGTCGTCCTTGTCCCCACGGCTGAGACTGGCCACCACCATCCCATCCATGCATCAGTGCAGGGGAAGAGGGAAGGAGAGGAGCAGGGACAGCCCATTTCCTTTATAAAGATTGTGATCTGTACGTTATACACGTAATATCCACTCAACTTCTATTCATTAGGTGGTTCCATCTAGCTGCAAGGCAGGCTGGGAAATACAGTCGTTAGCTGGGTGGGTGTGGCCATCTGAAAGTCAGGGGTTCTGTTCCCTGGTAGCTCAGCTGGTAAGGAGTCCGCCTGCAATGCAGGAGACCCCGGTTTGATTCCCGGGTCGGGAAGATCAGCTGGAGAAGGGATAGGCTACCTACCCACTCTAGTATTCTTGGGCATCCCTGGTGGCTCAGATGGTAAAGAATCTGCCTGCAGTGTAGGAGACCTGGGTTCGATCCCTGGATTGGGAAGATCCTGGGAGAAGAGAACCACTATCCACTCCAGTATTCTTGCCTTGAGAATTCCATGGATAGAGGAGCCTGGTGGGCTACAGTCCATGGGGTTGCAAAGAGTCGGACACGACTGAGCGACTTTCTCTTTCACTTTGTGTTTCCAAATGAATGAAGTGGAGAGAGACTCAAGGAGACAAAGACCAGTCTTTGCCCGAATGGATGGCTTCACTGCCAGGGGACACAGGTGCTACTGGAGGACTGGGTGATTGGATGCTGGTGGCCATGAGGAGGCATTTGGGGATGATGGTGGTGGAGGCACTGGAGGTGATAGATGCGGCAGAGGCACCTCTGACAGTGGATGTGGTGGGGAGCATGGGGCAGAATATGTGTGAACAGGCAGCCTGGCTGTTCATGATTTTGGTTCTTTGTGTGAGAGTCACAGAGCTTATCCAACACTTCATTTTGCAAATGAGAAAACAGATCCAGAGAGTTGAAGTGACTTGCTCAAGGTCACACCACTCTTGAGTTGCTGAAGAGAAACTCAGAGCTGGGCCTCCGCTCTTCTGGGCCAATATTCTTCGCTTCATGCACGTTAAGAGTTTTCTTGGGTGGGGGCAATTTGATGTGTGGGTGCACAGGGAGTGCCCAGGGGAGCTGAGGGTTGTAGGAACACGTGAGACCTGCTACAGACGCCCTCAATCCTGGCCCCCCGCTTGCCTTCTGAAAAGCAGTGCTTTCAGTTTTGTTTTTTTTTCCTAACACAGCCGATCCCTCAACTGTAAGCTCCTCTCCACCCGCTGCTACTTAGCATGTGAGTTGTCCTTTCCCGCTCCTCACCTTCCTTTCCCCGCTAGACATCGTGGCAATGAAATACCACCTTGGCAGAGTAGGGGAATTTGTCATTTTTACATCTCCACATCCTAGTGTCTTCTGCTCCCAGTGACAAATAAATCCATGGGCTGATGGCTGGCCCCGGCCATTCATTAAGCAAATAAAGCCCCAGCATTCGAGCCAGAGACTCGTAAATAATCCCTAGTGTTTTATCCCCATCGCCTGCTGCCTCCCAAGCTTTGCATATTTATAATACAGGAGCAGTATTTCTGACACAGCCTATTATGTGTGGGAGACGCGGGGGAGAAGGACAGACAGTAGAGGCCCAGTCACCGAGCCTGGCTGTGGGCAGCGGTCCTGCAGCCCTGGGGTGTTCAAATCACCCTCCAGCAGGGCTGCGTGAGGGGCTCTGTCATGTTGGGCCCTGGAGCCAGACCCGCTCTGGCTCCAGCTGAGATGCAGAGGAGGACCGAGACCTTTGCTGAATGACAGTTTCAGCCCGTCCTGTCCTGGGGGTAGAGGACCATCATCTTGGAGAAGGAAGTGGCTGTAGTGTGGGGGAGCCTGTGGCAGCTAAGTGCTGGTCATGAAGGCTCCTTATAGAGGCCAGGCACCCTCATGCCTGTCTCCCTGGGCAGTCTCGTGGGTGAGGAGGTCAGACTTCTGCAGTGGGGAGCAGGAGGAAGATGAGAAAAAGTTTATGCAGGTAACAGTGAGAATGAGGAGAATAAACTGAAGAAGAGGATCTGGCTCATAGGCACGTTCATAGGGGTTCCATGCCTCACTGCATACATTTGAGTGATGGACTCAGCAAACCTCTGTTATCTGAGAAGGGTGTCATCATGTAACACCCTGCGCCCATGTATACCCACACACCCACGTGCACATGCATACACGCACACCATAACCCTCTTAGCGTGTCACATCCCCCAGGAAGCATTTGTTGCCTAAAGCCTTCTAGAGGCAAACACTATTATTTATGGAGGTGTGCAGTGTACACAGGTATGCGATGGTGGGTGTGAATTTCATTTTGGTTCCTATTTTAACCACAAAGCGTGGACACATGAAGTTGTGGTGAGAAAGAGACACACAGGTAATGGGCAATAGATACTCTATACCAGTCCCGAAAGGACGGCTGGGGACACACTGTTAAGCCACTGTTATCCACGTACCAGGTTTCTTCCTTAAGTCGGCTAAGGTCGGCTGATCTCACCCAGGACCCCTTTTGTCTAGACTCCCTGTGCACTGGCCTAGGACCACCAAGTTTTCAGGTTTGCTCTCTTGACTGGGCCCTGTGATACCTCAGTGTAGGAGAATGCTGAGAGCAGAGCTTGTCTCTAGCTCTTGGTGAGAGCATGTGGGTGTCCTGTTTAGTGGGAGGTGGCCCAGAGAGTTTGTTTAACATGGATTTTGATGCATCCCTGAACTGTATTTTTTTTAAATGCATGGAGGATTGAATGAGAAAGCAGCACAAGCAGAAAGGGAGAGTTTCATTCATAAGATGTTAGCCTTTGCTGTGCTTGCAGGTGTGTGTGTTGTGTGGGTGAACTGGCCGCAGTGTGTCGTGTATTCCTTACCTGGAGTTGCACTCAGCAGGTGGGCAGTTTTGGGATGGCTGGAGAAGAAGGGGCTCTGAACTTGGAGGTGAAGGTCCTGGATTTGGTTCCCAGGTGTGCCCGTGAGTCCTTTTGCACATGTTCACACACCCTGACTCAGGCCAGTCCCCTGTCTATACATGAGCATGATAGAAATTACTGGTCACAGTGGCATGGTGGAATAGTCCAGCCATAAGACAGCTTAGAAATAAGCCAGGTCTGCGTGGAAACAGGTGGTGCTAGTATTAAAAAACCCTCCTGCCAATGAAGGAGACATAAAAGATGCGGGTTCAATCCTTGGGTTGGGAAGAGGGCATGGTAACCCACTCCAGTATTCCTGCCTGGAGAATCCCATGGACAGAGGAGCCTGGTGGGCTACAGTCCATAGGGTCACACAGAGTCGGACACAACTGAAGCAACTTAGCACGTACCACAGGTGGAAACTCAAGGCCAGAGATTGGGAAAGGCTGGTCCACCGTCATCTGACACATTAGTGACCAAGGCAGGACTGGAACCCTTTGTGATCCTTGCCTAGCCCCCCTTCTGAGTAGCCATAGACACAAGGGCATTAGGAATCTTCTTAGAAGCAAACGTCTCCATGGAATGGCCAGGATAACCCTGAGTCACCCCATCCTCGGCCTCATTCATCTCTGAGCCAAGGCAGGGCGGCCTCTTACACCATTACAGTCCACACTCCAGCATCTGTCTGGGGAGAGAAGACAAGATATTCTGCATCCAATTAAAAGCAACAGGAGAGTGTAAGAGAGACAGAAGTAATTTTCCTTCTTGGAAGCCAGCCAGGGCATCCTCGTGCCAAGATTAAGAAGGATAATAACAGCAGCCATAATAGTGGAAAGGAAGAAGCTTCTACAAGGCCTCAGGGACCTGGTGAACTAAGAAGAGGAGAGAGGGAATCAAGATGGACACTCTGACCTTTGCAAACCTGGAGAAAAGCCAGTGGCCCAGCCCCTCACTGGAGAGAAATGACCTCCTGGAGGTGCCCTTGGTCTCCGGCCGGCTCTGTACCCTTGGCACATCTGAGGACGAGCCCACTGCCATGGTTAAATGCCAGGTGTCAGCTGGGCAAGGCTATGGGCCCCAGTTGTTTGGAAGCAACCGGTCTAGATATTGCTGTGAAGGTATTATAGATGTATGATAAGCATTTAAATCAGTAGACTTGGAGTCAAGCCGGTGACCCTTTGGAGTGTGGGTGGGCCACATCCAATCATTTGAAAACTTCAAGTGAGGTTTCCTGAAGAAGAAGGAATTCTCCTCTAGGCACTATCATAGAAAGCCTGGGGGACTTTCCAGGCTTTGGACTTGAGCATCCACTCTTGCTGGAGCCAATTGCTTAACATCTCTCCCTCTCTCCGGTTGGATCTGTTTCTCTGGAGAAGCGTGATGAATACTTTCCCTGGCTCATCGCCAGGTCTTCTCCTGTCCCAGGTCCCTGCACCCTCCTCCCCACCCAGGTTAGAGCTCTCAGAGCTGACCTCGTTTCTGGCCTCCTCTTCTCTCCACCCACATCCAGTGGGCCCACAAGCCTGTGGTGGTTTTCCCACTGCTGTGGGACTGTCATTTGGTACTGCCCGTCTCACATCCAGTCCTGACTCATCTTCTCTCGTTGGTCCTGTTTAGCCTCTCACGTCAGGACGGCTGAGGTAGCCTCTGTAGCTGTCTCGTGCTCTCCTTCCCCACCTCTCCATATCAGAGACTATTGGTGGTGGGAGGGTGGCTTGCCGATCGTGAGATCCAGCTCATTGGTTCTGGAATCAGACCTCCTGCATTGGGATCCAGGCTTGTCAACTTCCTCACAGTACCATAAATCTTTTTGTCTCAGTTTCTCCATCTCTGAAGTAGGTACAATAGTAATACCTACATCTTGGTGTTATAAGAAGGATTAAGTTAGGTGAGCCACTTGAAGTGTTTAACCCAATATAAATACTCAGATCAATGTTAGTTTCATTGTTATCACAGAAAAAAAAAATTGACCCAAATGGGGATGAAGTGACTGGCCTGCTGAAGAGTCTGTGGTGTAGCAGAGACACCTGTCAGATGTTCTTACCTCCAGTTGTGGGCTGTTTCTCTCCTGTTCCAACAGCTCACCATCACTGCCGGGAAGGCTGTCCTGGAGCCAGCTGTGTGGAATTGCTCCTCCAAAGTTTTCAGTGGCTCCCCATTGCTTCTCCAAATAAAATCCATACTTTGGGACCTGACACTTATTCGGCAAATATTTGTTGAGTAGGATTATATGCTAAGCCTTGGACTGGGTGTTAAGGATACCCAATGGAGTTCCTGTCCTCATGGGGGTTATATGCTAGTGAGAGGAGAGAGAAGGCAAATAGATGTATGAAAATCTCCATGGGGCTAATGAATGCCATGAAGAGAAATAGAACAGAATAAGGGGAAGGGTAGCCCAGAGAAGTCCTCTGGAAAGGTAAGGTGAGATGTAAGCAGGAGGAGGTGAGACATGCAGCTATCTCAGGGAAAGACTTTCAGGTGGAAGTAATAGCACATGCAAAGGCCCTGTGGTGGGTGCTTGGCAGGGGTGGTGGAGGAATAACCAGGACCCCAGTATGATTGGAATGGGGTGACTGAGGAGGAGGAGCAGGAGATGAGAATGTGTGGGGTCTTTGAGCCACTGTAAGGTTTTTGTTCCTGAGAGAGCTGTTCAGCCAGGAGATGGTTTGGCGAAGAAGTGTGTCATGACTTGACTTACATGTTCAAAGGATAACTACTGATGACTTATGTGTGGAGAATAACCTCAAGAGAGAAAGGGGAGAAACAGGGAGGCCAGTTAAGAGTTCAGATGAGGGGTGACTTTGGCTCGGGCTCTGGCGATAGTGGTGGGGGTGCTGAGAGGTCACCTGAGATGTACTTCAAGTTTCCTGACAGTGAGGGGAGTCAAGAGTGAGACATACATTTAAGGCTGGAGAAACGAGGAGGATGGATTTACCTCATACTGAGATGGGGAAGGCTTAGAGGAGAAGGTTTGGAGAGGAAATCAGGTCTTGGGCTGGGGACATATGTTCAGGATATATTTTAGACCTTAGAGTGGAGATGCTGAGTAAGCAGTTGGAAATTAAGAGGGAGAGAGGTTGGAGGTAAAGATATACACACAGGAGTCATTTCTGTATTGAAATCCTGGGACTTGATGAGATCGTGCGGGGAGTGTGTGTGGATGCAGAAGAGAGGATGACTGGGCACTTCAGTGCTTAGCTGGGAGGGAGAGGCTGAGAAGGGGTGGGCAGAGAGGTGGGAGGGAACCTGGAGAGAGTGGGGTCGCAGAGGTGAAGGAGGAAGGCACCCCAGTGGGAGGGCTGGAGCTGCTGTGCAGTGATGCTGTTGAATGAAGCATGCTGAGAATTAGGACTTTTCTATAGGATTTAACCTCTGTGGAAGGATGACCTCCACATGGGCCACTCATAAATCATAGCTGACCTCCATAAGGGCCATTTCAGTAGAGAGTAGGGCTGAGAGCCTGATGAGTTGGGGCTCAAGAGAAAAGGGAAGGAGACCGTAAATATGGGATCTTTCTTCATACAAGGGGATTATTGCTGGAGAGCGATCTAGGGGTCAAGGAAGTGTTTTTAAAATGGCAAATATGTTACTAGGTGTGTGTGCTAGTGAGCTGATCCAGGGGAGAGAGAAACTGTGATGATGTAAGACTGCTGCTGCTGCTAAGTCACTTCAGTCATGTCCGACTCTGTGCGACCCCATAGACGGCATCCCACCAGGCTCCCCCATCCCTGGGATTCTCCAGGCAAGAACACTGGAGTGGGTTGCCATTTCCTTCTCCAGTGCATGAAAGGGAAAAGTGAAAGTGAAGTCACTCAGCCGTGTCCGACTCTTAGCAACCCCATGGACTGCAGCCTACCAGGCTCCTTCGTCCATGGGATTTTCCAGGCAGGAGTACTGGAGTGGGTTGCCATTGCCTTCTCCGGATGTAAGACTGAGAGGATGCAATTACAGGAAGGAACTCCTTGAGGAGGCAAGAGGGCAGGCAAATAGCATTCCCACAAGACCTGTCCCGGAAATGGTCCCTCTTGGCCATCTGTGCTCTCTTCCTGGGATTTCCAAGCACTTTTATCATCAGTGCTGACTTCACTAAACAGATGAAGTTCATGCTGAGGGCAACAGCATAGCAGGACCACCGTGAGTGGGGAGTGAGGGAGGGAATTCAGCTCCCATCAACTTCAGCATTTTGGTATTGGAAGAGCCACAAAGCTACTGTTCATTCCAATATACTTGTAAGCTTTACTGTGGCATGTTGTGTTTATTTAGAATTATATATGGGAGGAGTCACGATTTCTTCTTGCCTTAGGACCCCTAAAGATCCTCATCAGATCACCCTCGCACCTCCTTCCTCCCTTAAGAGGCATTGCCTTGAGGATGCATTGCAGCCCACCTGTCTTGGGGCCCCTGAGGCATCTCCTTAGCTCCTAAAGATACATTTGCTCGGTGTGAAAACACTGTTTAGCGGAAGTGTTAACAAGGCAACTGGAAACCCCGTGTGGGATGGTATTCTGACTTTGAGAAGGGTAGGGTGGTGATGACGAATGGTCATATTGCAGAACTTGAGAGCAGGACTACAGGGGTGAGACTGGGGTCATGATCCATAGACTCAGCCGAAGGGGAGGCTGACCAAAGCCAGGTGTTATGATGGACCCCACATCCCAGCATCTGCCTCCAAGGAGACCCCCTGGGGGCTATGTGGCCATATTTTGAGTGTGCCAGTGTCCACATTAAACGAGGAAAAGGGCTTTGATTAGAGTGCTCATCCACATTTCTCCTGAGAAAATCAAGTGGATGTCAAAGAACAGCTCTCCTTTCTCCCTTCCCTTCCTCTCCTTTCTGACCCACACCTCTCATCCATCCATACACATATTCACAAAACACAGTCAGGGTCTCTGAAAATATTCTAGCCCACAGAGAATAGTCTGCAAAGGTATATTTCAGAGCCACAGGGGAAGAAAGGTTCATCTCTTCTATTGATGCGTCTGCCTTCCAGGCTTTACTGTGCACACAGATTATCCCCTTTTTACGAATTAGGACAATGCCCTTTAAAGTGGATGTTACATCCCTATTCTATAGACGAGAAAAACTGATCCATAGAGAAGTGAAGAAACCTATGCAGGGCACTCAGCCAGAACAGGACAGAGCATATGTTAACCTCCAGTCTCCTGGTTCCCAGGATCCAGGCCAGTGCTCTTTCTACCACACGAGGGGTCGGACAACGTTTCCTATAAAGGCCCAGATAATAGATATTTTAAGCTTTGCAGGCCATATGGCCTCAGCTCTGCTGCTGTAGTGAGAAGGCAGCACAGGGTATAAATGAGTGGGTGTGACTGGGTTTCCATAAAACTTTATCAGTGGAGGTGGCGGCTGGATTTGGTCCAAAGGGCAGAGAGAGAGGAACCCAGACCTCCTCCAAAATGTCTCCTCCCTTCACACCCTTATGTGACCCCAGCTTCACAAGGCCCTTGCGGGATTCCTTCCTTGTCTACAAATGGGCCCATGCCTGCAGCGCCTGCTGGCTTTTCCAGCTCCCGTGTGCATCTCTCTTAGCTCCAGTATGGGCATTTCCACTCCTGCCTTCCCTCTAGGCCCATTGGCAGGTGATTAAGAGCCCAGCTCTACATTTCTGACAGCAGTGGCTGGCAGGAGGGACCGCGTGGCTGAGATAAGCGAGCATGTGCTGGGGAAGGGGGCCGGCCACGTGGGACGAGGGTTTTGTTCCTGGAGAGGAGTAATAAGCATGTAATTGGCTTTTCAGAATCATGCAGGCTACTGGAAAAGCCTGTCTCTGTCCCACACCATGTTCTCTTCTGAGTGGCCGAGGCTGGCTCACCCAGAGGGGGGATGAGCTAGATGAATTCTGGGTCGGCAGGTGGGGGCTACCTTGTCCTCATCATGTAGGCTGTATGATGCTTGGGAGCCAAGAGGCAGGTTAGGAAAAGACAGAAGGTAAGTTGTTCATAGCAGCAACATCCCCCCAACAAGCGGCAGGAGAAGTGGGTCTGGGAGGACCATTCCTAGATCCAGCATGACTGTTGAGGAGAAGAGAGTTAAGTAGCTTTCTGAGGGTGTTGGGTCCCTTGGAGGTCTGTAAAATAGACCATCTTTGCATGACCCCCAAGGCCACCTTGAACTCCAGACAAAGGTGGGAATTCTATATGCTGCCCAGGGGTGGATCTCTGACAATATTTGATGTTGGGGAGGGCAAGGGATGCAGGAGGTCCCCTGCTTCTCTCTAAGCCTCTCTGTTTTCTGGGTGTCACTGACCCACATGAAGGTACTAACAACTGCAGCCATTTTTTTTTTTTTTTTATGAAACTGTTTTTACAAAAACCAGCTTTCACTGTAGTTGTCTTTAGTTCAATCCCCCTTTAATGAACACAATTAAAATGTAACATCTATAGCATGGATCTGTGTTCACGTCCCGCATAATGATCCTGCACTGCTTTGCGTGTTATAGCAATGAAACATGTCTGTCTAGCTTGTTTGTTTCCCAGTCCCTGATCAATCAGCACCGTCCAGCAGGGATGCTGTTTGTAGGGTAGACAGTTTGAGGACCTCTCGCTTGTATTCTAGTACAATTCTAAGCTTAGAATCTGGCACGATAATACTCTCTTACCCTTGTAGAGAGCTCTTAGGTTGTCAAGGCACTTTAATATGTACCTTTTTACTTTATTCCCACAGTAACCCTGTGACTTAGGTAGCTCCGGTATCATAATTTCCATCTTACAGAAGGGCTAATGGAGGCTCCAAGCTTGGACTTTTGAGGTCACACAGGGACCAAGTGCTGGCCTCTGGGAAGGGACAAAGCTGGTTAATAACGAGGAGAAATGCTTGCATCTGCCAGGCCGGGCCTGTCATAACCTTCACGACCTTTTGTGCGGCCTACTGTCTCCTGACTCAGATGGTGTGTTTGTGTGTGTGTGGCCTGCTGCCTAGCCCAGGCCCAGCAGGGCACAGACAGATTCTCAATGAGTGGTCATTAAATGGGTGAATGGACAAGTGACCCTGGGCCCTTCCTAAGTGACACATCAGGTGTCAAACACTGGGCTCTATAATTCCAGAAGAAAGAGTTCTTTACAAATGAAAATTAAAGCAACACCCACTCAAAGTAAGCTCTGATGTCAACAAATTCTCAACCTGTCTGATTCTAAATTAAGTCTGCACTGATTCGTGTTGACCTAGAGTTTCTGCAGCTGAGAAATTAAAAGATGCTTGCTCCTAGGAAAGAATGCTATGACAAACCTAGACAGCCTATTAAAAAGCAGAGACATTACTTTGCCGACAAAGGTCTGTCTAGTCAAAGCTATGTTTTTTCCACTGGTCATATGTGGATGTGAGAGTTGGACTATAAAGAAAGTTGAGCGCTGAAGAATTGATGCTTTTGAATTGTGCTGCTGAAGAAGACTGTTGAAAGTCCCCTGGACTACAAGGAGATCAATTAGTCAATCCTAAAGAAAATCAATCCTAAATAGTCATTGGAAGGACTGATGCTGAAGCTGAAGCTCCAATACTTTGTTCACCTGATGCCAACAGGTGCATATTACCTTACCCTGATGCTGGGAAAGATTGGAGAAAGGAGAAGGAGATGGCAGAGGGTGAGATGGTTAGATAGCATCACTGACTCAGTGAACATGAATTTGAGCAAACTCCACTAGCCGGGAGATCGTGGAGGACAGAGGAGCCTGGAGTGCTACAGTCCATGGGGTCGAAAAGAGTCAGACACGACGTAGCAGACTGAACAACAACAACAAGAGAGTTTTAGTTGGAGGGCCCAGTGGAGGCATGGCAGCCGCCACCCTTTCTGAGAAGGTCCTGTCCTTGGGGCTTCCATCCCTCCCACCCTGGAGGCAGATGGGATGGTGATTTAGAATGTCTGACTGCCCTCTACCAGCTTGTGGCCTCCGGGACGTGACTTAATCTTTCCTACCTGATGGCATCATTCTGAGGATGATATAAGATGATGTCCGAGAAAGCACTAAATGTCGTGCCTGCAGACGCCTAGCTCATCCATCACCAGTCCTGTCACATGATTATTTGTGGGGCCCAGGGTCACTGCTCATTCACCCATTTAATGACCAGTTGTTTAGAATCCATCTGCCCTGCCAGGCCAGGCCCAGGCAGACGGCCGAGGGGGTCCACCACACAACCATGAGCCTGGAGGCCACAGTGAAAGGCCATGCAGGCCTGAGGGTGACACGCTGAGTGAAATTGTGTGTTTTATCATCACCACCCCTGACCTCATGCTCTCACATCCCCAAGAACCTGCACACATTTCCTTACTTCTCACTCTGTTCCTTCCCGAAAGTCTTCACTGTTCCAAATATCATTTGTCTCCAATGAAAGTGAAAAGTGAAAGTGAAAGTCGCTGAGTCATGTCCAACTCTTTGTGACCCCATGGACTATACAGTCCATGGAATTCTCCAGGCCAGAATACTGGAGTGGGTAGCCTTTCCCTTCTCCAGGGGATCTTCCCAACCCAGGGATCGAACCCAGGTCTCCCGTATTGCAGGCTGATTCTTTACCAGCTGAGCCACAAGGGAAGCCCAATACCTTCCCAATACCACAAGGGAAGCCCAATATTGGAGATCATTTGTCTGCAATACCTTAAAAAAAAAAAAAAAAGGGAAGAAGGAAAATAGTCCACTCCTCTAGACTGTTCAGCAGAAATGAATGATAAGCGGCGATTATTCCTCCAAAGCCCTTCAAAGCTGATGCCACCGGGTGTCTGAGATGGGTGACCTCCTTCCATCATCCAGACCGGCCCGGAGGCCTTGCTGCCCTGCTGGAGTGAAGCCCCAGAGTGCTGGCCCGCCCTGCTGCTCTTCGAGAGTTTCTCCCTTTCACACATCCCCAGGCCCCTTTCTTAGGAAAATTGCTTCTCCCGGAGCTGGGAGGCCGCTGAATTGTTGGTCCTGACCTGAGTCAGAACACAAGCAGGGAGCCGCTCCCAGGGTCCAGGGCCTGCGGGAGGGTAATTTCACCCTTGTCGCTATAACTACAGACGCCCTTATTACTCACACACGTCTCACCCTTGTTTAACAACATATTAAACCATTAGTCTCCGTGCCAGTGGGTTCAGTTAGTTCACAGTGGCAAAAGCTGATCATTAAATCCCCCTTTCCCTGCTTAATCTCTTTTAAATTGGTTGCCTTTTAATTTCATCAAGTGCCCTCTCTCTCAACCGTTCCATCACCGGTGCAGCAGGGCTGCCATGTTCCTAGGTGAGAGGGGCTGCTGGGCTTTCTGGGTTTTCCCCCAGTGGGCTCTGTGGACTGCAAGGCCATGGGGCAGAGGCTAGCTGGCTCCCTCTCCCTGCAGAATGGTCCCCGTGAAAACTGGGCACCGTGAAAAGGTTATGGGCTTTACTCTCCTCTCACTCATATCTGACTCAGTACCTGAGGCAGATGATTCCAGTCTTTAGACCTTTTGCTGCATCAGTCTGTCTAAGAACCTGGATCCCCTGTAGGTAAAAGTTAAAAATCTTGTGTTTTTTTAGGAGGAAATTTAGGTAGTCATAAAAATGGACAGTATATATATATGTATGTATATGTGTGTGTGCCAAGTTGCTTCAGTCATCTCTGACTCTTTGCAACCCTAAGGACTGTAGCCCGCCAGGCTCCTCTGTCCATGAGATTCTCCAGGCAAGAATACTGGAATGGGTTGCTGTGCCCTCCTCCAGGGGATCTTCCCGACCCAGGAATGGAATCTGTCTCTTATGTCTCCTTCATTGGCAGGCAGGTTCTTTACTACTAGTGCCACCTGGGAAGCCCCATATATGTGTGTGTATGTGTATATACATATATATATATATAAAACTTACAGTAAGCTCGAATGTTATTAAAGATGTAACGGGCTTCCTTGGTGGTTGAGATGGGAAAGAATCTGCCTGCAAAGCGGGAGACCTGGGTTCGATCCCTGGGTTGGGAAGACCCCCTGGAGAAGGGAATGGTTACCCACTCCAGTATTCTTGCCTGGAAAATTCCATAGACAGAGGAGCCTGGTAGGCTATAGCCATGAGGTTGCAAAGGGTTGGACACGACTGAGCGACTAAGCAAAGATGTAATAGAAACAGGCATGTTTGTGTTGTTAGGACCCTGTCAGTCAGTGGTTGTACTCTGTACAGTTATGGCTGAGCACCTGGATGCCAGGAGATGCTCCAGGGAGTCAACCTGCGTGCCAAGCCTATTCCTCCCCTCCCCTGCTATGTAGCAGCTCCATCCCCTCACCTTACCTCAGTGACCCTTCTGGTCAGATTATTTAACAGCTTTCTGTGCCTGCTGGTCTCTTGATAAGAGGAATGAAACCTGAAGGGGTGGCAGCCATAGCTTTAAGTATAAGGAGCTCTGTCTCCTTAGGTGGGACTGAAGGGTGGAAGCATTCATTGGCACACAAGTGCTTGGCCATAACTGTACAGAGTGATGCACATATGGGCCCACTCCTACTCCTCGGTTCCCAGATCCATCCGTGAATTCTAAGTGTTGGCTATATAGCTGTATTCTGGCCATAGGTGCCCAGCAGCACCCTGAGGACTGGCGTTCTGTCCTCTCAGGGCACCAAGTCCATGCTGGTGCCTCAGCTATGCTCTCATAGGCTCGTGACTTTTAGATGGCATAGTATGTTTTAGGATCAGTGGATCTATAGTCGTGTATGCATTGTTTTTCCCCTTTGACATAAAGCAAGTCCCTTGGTATAGGATGATATCATTGTGGGGAATCCTCTGCTGGTAGGTCAGACTTTCTGTGAGCCTCAGCAGTGGTACTAGTCGAGGCTCTGTGGACAGGAGATTCAAGCATATACCTGGAATGTGTGTTCATCCGGGAAGGATGAATCTCTGGCTGCCTTTTCCATTGTGGAAGGGTGCAGTGTACACCCTTGAACAACATGGGATAATCCAAATATAACTTATGGTTAGCCCTCCATATCCATAGTTCCTCTGCATCCCAAGATCCCACCCACAGATCATGTAGTACTGTTTTATTTACTATTGAAAAATACCCATGTATGAATGGACCTCTGAAGTTCAAACACACATTGTTTAAGGATCAACTATAATTAGCTTGCACCCGGTGGCTGGTTGGTCTCCAGCAGCAAATGGATGGTGCTATACTGGGCTCAGTGTTGGGCCCCCGTTGTCAGCAGGTTGACCATGTGGCTCTGGCCGTGGCTGGCTCAGACTTGGTGAGAGAGAGCCCAAGCTGCTAAACCCACAGAGACCCTCTATCTTTGCCCCCATAACTACTGCTTCATTCCTGAGCCAGTTGGGAATGCACTAGGGTGGCTGAGGACAGAGGCTGGCTGGCTTCTGAGGAGCTGTCGCGGCCACTGCCTGTTCTGCCATGGATGTTCTGCCATGGATGTTCTTGGTAGGCATGAGCATGTGAGAGTTCCTCACACATGCCAGCATCCATAAGGCCATCACGTGCTTCTACCCCAGACCTCCTTGTCTCCAGTCTTGTAATCTTGCTCCTTCCAGGCCCTTGACCAACGAGCTCAGCCATTCACCACTGCTCATCAGGCCATGGATGTCCTTTCCTTGGGCCACTCCCCACAAGGTGCAGGACTGGGCGCCTCGTCTGAAGCTTTACCCACTGGGAGGATTTCCCTTGGCACCATTCCAAGGCCACATCAGGGTGTGGCTAATGCAACCACAATCTGTTTGTGGTTTGCATCCATCTATGGATCCAACTAACCTGTGAACAAAACTCAAACTTTCCCTTTTATCTGTGGGAAACTCCAACCCTTTCCCCATGAGGCCAGATTGGTGAGCTGAGTGAGCAATGTGGGTGGAGTCATTGTAAGTGATGACAAGGAGGAGGAGTCTAGACCACTTGTTTGTGCAGTCTTCTTTCTGGATGTGCTTTAGCCTAGTTCTGGGTGTTCCAGCTCCATTTTGTGATGGCTTCTCTAGGGCCTACTCAACTTTTTTTTTTTTTTTTTATAAATTTATTTATTTTAGTTGGGGGCTAATTACTTTACAATATTGTAATAGTTTTTGCCATACATTGACATGAATCAGCCATGGGTTTACATGTGTTCCCCTTCCTGGACCCCCCACCCACCTCCCTCCCCAAGGCCTACTCAACTTTATCACTTGCTAGGTCCCACACTCTCCAGTTCACTGTGAGTAGTTTGGGCTCTGTGGTTGCTTCATGTCTCATGGTTAGATTTTTCTATGCTTGTCTCAGGGTTAGGGGTGTGTGTGTGTGTGTGTTTTGATATTCTGTTTCTACTAGAGCCCAGAATTGTCTCCTGGGCAATGGCACCCCACTCCACTACTCTTGCCTGGAAAATCCCACGGACGGGGGAGCCTGGTAGGCTGCAGTCCATGGGGTCGCTGAGAGTTGGACGACTGAGCGACTTCACTTTCACTTTTCACTTTCATGCATTGGAGAAGGAAATGGCAACCCACTCCAGTGTTCTTGCCTGGAGAATCCCAGAGACGGTGGAGCCTGGTGGGCTGCCGTCTATGGGGTCGCACAGAGTCGGACATGACTGAAGCGACTTAGCAGCAGCAGCAGCAGCAGCAGCAGCATATAGCTCCATGCCTCAATGGTGTATGTAACATTGCTACAAAGTCCTACGGTTCTATGTTGCAACTCCCCTTTTGGTTCCTTCCAGAAGCTAATGCAGTGTTTTTCTCTACCAGGATACCTCTAGTACCATGGGCTCTTCCAGGTTATATGCCCTGTGTGTCAGAACTGCTTGACATGTAGCTTTGATCTTCTGTGGAGCCCGTTTTTGTTCTGGGTCTTTTTTAAAACCAGCAAACTTTGAAGTTACCCAATAAATGTGCAGGAACAGTATTCCCAAGTATGGAATACGCTGATTGCAAACCTGTAGACACCTAGCAAGTGCTGTGCTTCTGTTTCAGTGGGAAGATGCAAAGTGTGAGCCTGTATCTTTCACTTTGGAGGGGATGTCCTGACAGTCCCCAGGTCCTGGGATCCCTAGAACCTTAGCCATTGATCAAGGCCTTACATCTTCGTAGGGTGTATCTCCCACATTGTGCAGCACATGTGTCTCACCAAGACTTCCAAGATCCTTGCTAATTCTCCTCGTCTAGCTTGATTAACATGATGCCATCAGTGTAATGGACCAATGTGATGTTCTGAGGTATGTCCGGATAGTCTGGGGTCCTTTGGATGATATTGTGACAGAGAATTAACATAGCCCTGGAGCTAGCCTGTGAATGTATGGTTGTTGTCCTTTCCATATGAAAATAAACTGGTCTTCCTTCTTGAAAAGTGAAAGTGAAGTTGCTCAGTCATGTACTAGACTCTTTGTGACCCCATGGACTGTAGCCTACCAGGCTCCTCGGTCCATGGGATTTTCCAGGCAAGAGTACTGGAGTGGGTTACCATTTCCTTCTCCAGGGGATCCTCCCGACCCAGGGATAGAACCCAGGTCTCCCACATTTTAGGCAGATGCTTTCCCATCTGAGCCACCAGGGAAGTCCTTCTTGAAGGGTGTGAATAAAAGCATCACCAGGTCAGTAGCCGTGACCCAAGGCTGTGTCAGTCTGTTCCAGTGAAGATACCACATCTGGCATAGCTACTTCTCTTGTGCCCACCATTTGGTTAGATCTGTGGTTGTTTATTATCATCTGCCATAATCCATCTGGTTTTTGCCTTGGCCAGGGTAAGATGGTGATTTAAATAAGCCTTGATAAGCATCACTGCCTTGTCATTTTTAAAGCTTTGTGAGTAGTGCTTATTCCCCAGGGGAAACAGGATTTTGGGGTCTTCCACTTGTCCCTTCCTATCACAGTGGCTCTTATACTATAGGTCAGAGAAGCAATGTGGTATTTCTGCTATCTATTGTACATATGTCCTTTCCAGTTTTATATTGAAGAACCAGAGAAACGACCACCAGGTAGGCCTGTGGATTGGGCCAGGCCTCCATTTCTTAGCTGACCCCTCTCTGCCCCTAGTCCAGCAGAGGGACTGTGATGGCACTTTGGGTCACAAGGTATCAGTAACAATTAGACCCCGAAATTTATAGTCCTCAAAAACCTGGCTATGGTTACCTTGTTGAAAGAGGAATAACTTTTTTTCTCCACCTAATTCCCCTGCAGCCACCTGATTCCACCTGCTGGGACATACCTTTTCACCTGTATCCTATCTGGTCCACCACACAGATGTTAGAAATAACACAGTTTCTTCCATCTGCAGTCAGTGTTGGGGTCCTATTGCTATTTAGCCAGTATGTTACCCATCTCCTTAGAGTCTGACCCTGGAAGCAGAGCCTGAGACAGGGGCTCTTGTGAAAGTGATGTACTTGGGATGGGCTTCCCGGGGGAGGGATCTCTGGGAAGCAGGACAGGGCAGGGATGTACTCCTCGGAAACCTCACTTTGGCCTGGTCCCACAGGGAGCTCTGGATTAGGAGTTGCTTCAGAGTTGGTCCCGCTTTCATGCAAGAGGACTGGCCTGGGGTGCCCTGTGCCAGTCGGTCACTGACTTCTGGGTTCCTCCCAGAAAAGGACCCTGCAGGACTCCTGCTCAGTGGGGTGAATTATATGGAGAAGGAGACAGCTTTGAGTCATTAGGCTATCAGCAACCAAGAACCAGCTGAGGGACGAGCATCCTGAGCCCAGGAAGAGGCTCAGGGTGGGACACTAATGCATCTAAAGGCACCTGGGATCCTCTCTATGGACCTGCTGTTCTTATCTCATTTTAACAGTGAGGAAACTGGGGCACAAAGAGATTGGGTAGTATTTCAGCAAGTAAGTGTCCAGGCTGGGCTTTGAACCCACACCCTACATTCTTTGAATTTGGGACTATGTACATCGTGGTCATGCTTCACTGCTTTCCAGGCTGCCAGACCAAGGCCTGCATTTCACACACACACACTCTGGGCATGGCAGGGGCAGGAGTGTCTGGCATTAGTAGAGTGGATTTAAGTAACGAGGTAGGAGGACTATTAATTTTAGAGAGTTCAGTGGCCTGTGAATTTGAACAGATGAAGCCTTTTTAAAAAACAACTTTTTATTTTGAAATGATTTTAGATTTATAGAAAAGTTGCAAAATAGTAAAAGAATCCTCCAATACCTTTCACTCAGCTTCTCCTAATATTAGCATCTTATATAACCATAGTATAATTATCAAAACCAGGGAATTAACACTCGTATAATACAGTTAAACAAGCTACAGACCTAGTATAAACTAGGCTGCAGTTTAAAAGCTTCCCAAGTTCTTCCACCAATGTTCTTTGTCTCTTCTGGGATCAGATTCCGGATCCTACTTTGCCTCTGATTGTTCTCTCTCCTTGGTCTCCTCCAGTCTGTGACAGTTTCTCTCTTACTCTGTCTCCAGTGCCCGTGACAGCTTTGAAGGGTACCAGTCAGTAATTTTGTAGAATGTCTCAATTGAGTTTGTCTGATGTTTTCTCCTGACTGGATTGAGGTTCTGTGCTTTGGGCGAGGATGCTACAGAGGCCACTGTTGGCACATCATCTCAGGGGTACCTGCTGTCGATATGTCTTATTAGGGTGGTGTTAACCTTGTCCCCTTGGCTAAGGTGGTACCTGCCCATTTTCTCCATTGTGAAATTAATCATTTTCCCCTTTTGTAATTAATAAAAATCTTAAAGGGATATACTTTCAGTGTATATATATATATATAGAGAGAGAGAGAGTCAAATATCCTGATTTGACTCTAGTTTTAGGATAGAAGGATGCAGTTTTTATGCCATTTCCTGGATTCTTTTAATAAGGTGGAGTTGACTTCTTTCAGCAGTTCTCTGATCAGGAGTGGAATTTAGGGGGCTCTGTGCAGGTTGAAGGCAGTGCCTCCCGTCCTCCCTGCAGGCAGCCAGCTGACACCCCTTTCTGACTGTTAGTCTGGTTGGTTCTGTCACAGGAACATTATTAGCCTTTTCTGCTTCCTTTCCTCATCCCCTCCCCTGCTCATTTATGCTTCAGTCCCCGTGTTTCCTGGCCTTTCCCCCTCCCTTTGGTTTGCTTGTTGAATCAATTGTGGCCACAAAGACTCCCTGTGGGGCTTGCAGTCCGCTCAGAACTCTGCAGACTACACTTACAGTAAACCTGAGAACGTCGAGATCACCGATTCCCACCCTCATCCTTCACGGGTGAGGAAAGACACAGAGAGGTGTGGAGAGGAATAAGTGAATGCCACAGCTGGGTCTAGAACTGGGCTTCCTGACCTCCATGCTATCTATTCCCCAGGGTGCCCCTTCCCTTGGGGCTGATCCTGCAGAGATCAGGAGGAGGTACCTGCTGACTGGCAACCCGGAACCTCTTCACCTCTTACCCTGCTCCTCACCTGTGGGGGAGTCTGGCTTCCTGTCCTGGCTTCTCTTCCTCAGTCCTGAGAAAGGGGACTGCTGTCTCTGCCTGGCTGTAAACTAGGGGCCCCACGTCTGGCTGTGGGGAAGGCTTCTCTCTGCTGTGTCTTGGAGCACCAGACAGAAAACCCAGAGTCTCCCGCCAGTATCCAGACCAAGAGTGGTGGTTCCTCCTCTTGCCTCTTGAGGACTGGGTTGGGGTGGGGGTGCTCACCTTCATTCCCAGTTTTGACCTCATCTTTGGTCTCCTTCACCTCTTAGGGAACAGTTATTATGTGCAAGTCACTGCTTTTTATATGCATTTTCACTGAATCCTTAAATTCTGTGATATAGGCATGAGTGTCCCCATTTGGCAGGTGAAGGAACTGAGGCTCAAGTAGATTAAGCAGCTTCCTCCAAACTGCACAGATAGTGGGTGTTTGAACTGGCATCAGAGCCCAGGTCTTGAGAAAATGTAGATCTGTTTTTGTTCCTTATTAGCAGTTTTTATGATCACTTACAGAGATAGAAGCCTAAAGCCATTATCCACATTATTATTATTTTCAGATTGTCAGAGTCTGTAACATTTTCACAGTTTAATATGACCATTCCCATAGCTGTTTCTTTTTAATTTCATTGTTAAATAGATTCAATGTGCTCCTGGTTCTTATGCACCATTCCTGGGCTTTTCACTCTGAACTATCTCTCCATTGGCTGGGTGTTATCATTTAGTACAGTGGTCCCCAGCCTTTTGGGCACCAGGGGCCGTTTTTATGGAAGACAATCTTTCTATGGACCTGGGTTGGGGGGTGGTGGTGGTGAGGGAGGATGGCTTAGGTTTTTCCTGCCGCTCACCTCCTGCAGTGCAGCCCAGCTCCCAACAGCCCAAGGCCATTACCAGTCCAGGATTGGGGAACCCTGATTTAGTAGATTGTGCAAAATGGGGTCGGAGGTGCTGTGATCCCTGAGGTCCTGGATGGTGGGAATGTCAGTCTCTTGCCTTCCGTGCTTGAACAGGTGAAGATGCTCTCGGGTCACACCTGGAGTCAGCCTTTGTGTCTATTCCTTCACTGTCATCTGACGATGAATGTTGCTCTGGGGAGGTTTGAGGTCAGCAAGTGCTTTCCCTTTTGTAGATGAGAAGATGACTTAGTTCTGCCTGGGTGCTTGATGATTTCTGCCTCCATCGACCATGCTCAATACCGAAACCAGGAAGCATCTCTGGGGCAGTTGTTCCGCATCAGTTTTTTGTGGAACATGGCGTACTCGTTGGTTGTCCACATTCCGTTCTTTATTCTTATCAGGGGCTTAAAAAAAAAAAACAAGAATGAATACCTTTTTGTGTGTTCCCCCCGGGTTCAGGTTTGCTGATTTTCTGATGTTGGGTCACCTTAGCTGTTTCAGCGTGATTTATTTTCTCTCTTCTAGTTGCTTCAGTAACTTGAGCGCTCCTCCCAGGTGCTCTGTGACTCACTCAAAGGACCCACTGCTGCTGGGTGGCAGATGGGAATGGAACCCTTTAGTTGGTGTCGGCAATTAGATCTTCTGCTTTGTCTGCCTCTTGGAATTTCCACATTTATCTATTGGTTCTGCAAAAGCATTTGGTGGTTGTCGATATTACAATCCTTCATTTTGTCTCATTGTTTTATCATCTGATCTTCTAGCTCTTGTTTTATTAAATTCGTGATCTTAAGTTGTTCTCTAACACGAAGCGTGTTTGGGTAATATCTTTCTCTTCCTTAGGGTATGTTTTCTTTCAGATTAGGATTTTTGGTTTATGTGTATGTGTGGTGGGGGTTTTCATTTTTCTCTCATGCTGTGCTCCATTTCTCTGTTTGTTTTTGTTCCTCTGCCCCCCCCCACTTACATTTACATCATTGCCATGCAGTATGTTTCCAATTTGCTTTTTTCCTACTGACCCTGATTTGCTGCTGCTGCTGCTAAGTTGCTTCAGTCATGTCAGACTCTGTGCGACCCCATAGACAGCAGCCCACCAGGCTTCCCTGTCCCTGGGATTCTCCAGGCAAGAGTACTGGAGTGGGTTGCCATTGCCTTCTCCGTGACCCTGCTTTAGGGCAACTCAAATCTTGACCCCTTTTCCAGCATGTCTGAGCCTCTTCATTTTCTCCACTAGGCGTAGTTTGAGGGCTAGGGTTCTGTGTTCCACTTTTTTTCTGACTTAGAGACTTGGTGGGGACAAAGGTAGAGATGGAGAACTGGCCTGAGACTGGTAGTGGTCTTCATCATGACCCCCAGCCTCTCTCCCAGATGCCGGGAGTCAGAGAAAACCCTTGCTGGAGCAAGGAGAAAACCCTTGCTCCTTCCTCTAAGACAAACTCAGTGTGGGAGAAGAAGGCCCAATAAACAGGTAATTATCATCACAAGACACTTTCAGATGGCAGGGACCAGATTTTCTCAACTGACTTTCCGTGCTGATGGTGGCAGTTTGATGTAAGGATACCGGTTTTGTCGGGACTGGAATTAAGCCAGGTGAGGCCTGAGGGACTTGCAGGCCACAATAAGGAACTTGGCTTTTATTCTGTCGATGTGTGTGTGCTAAGTTGCTTCATTCGTGTTTGACTCTTTGCGACCCTGTGGACTGTAGCCTGCCAGGCTCCTCTCTTCACAGGACTCTCCAGGCAAGAATACTGGAGTGGGTTGCCATGTCCTCCTCCAGGGGATCTTCCCCACCCAGAGAGTGAATCCATATCTCTTATATCTCCTGCATTGGCAGGTAGGTTCTCTACCACTATCGCCACCTGGGAAGCCCCATTCTGTCAGTAGGATCCAACTATATTTTAGAAAAATCACTCCGGCAGTAGTGTGAAAATTAAACACACATCTCCAAAGCATATCTGTTGGTCAGCTCTGCAAAGAGGCCATGTTGTTGTTTAGTTGCTAAGTCGTGTCTGACTCTTTGTGACCCCATGAACTGTAGCAGAGAGGCCAGGGGAATATCTTTTGTACTCGGAGCTGGGGGACCATGCAGTAGAGTGGTTTCTGAAACAGGCTGACAACCCCTCCCCTTCCTTATCCCTGCCCCAACTGCACACACCCTCAGCTTCTGAGGAAGCTGAAGAATGCCCAGCTTCTCCTCCCACTGCTGTTCCCTCACGGACTTCTGGAAATGGTTTCTAGAGCCGTCCAGATGGCAGCCAGGGCCAGGGGCTACACATCTGGATAACAGATCTCAAGGTTGTTGTGTTTTCCCAGCACAAACAGAGCAGGGACCAATTACGGGGTCCCTCTGCACAGCAGGTCTCATTACTGTGCTCAGCATGGATGGGCAGAGGCGGGCAGAGCTGGGGAACCGGCTTTGGCCGCCTGAAGGGTAACTTAGCAGGGTTGGTGGGGGGAGGAGAAAATCATTGATTCCTTCTCTGCCACGCAGGTCTGCCCATGTGAGCTCATGTCTTCAGGGAGGTACTCACACCTCTGTACCAGTCTTGAGAGCCAGCAGCCTCCTGGGGCTCCAGGGTGGCCCTGAGTCCTTGATACTATAAGCAGAAGTTTGTATCTGTCTGCAAAGACATTTCTCTGGGGAAAAGGGCTTCCATCACATTGAAAAGGGGGCTGTCTATCCTCAGAATAGTTAGGAATGCCTGCTCTATCTAACTCCTACACTTGACAGGTGAGGAAAACTCACCAGAGACCCAACGAGTAGAAGCAGTTTACATAAGGAGGCAAGGGAGTGGCCAAGGCAGATCTAAACGTCAGATCTCCTGGCTCCTTCTGGGAGTTCTCAATGCCTCTCTGGTCAATCACTTCCTGCCCCACAGGTCACCACGTTGTCTTCACTTTACTAACAAATGAAGTTGTAGCTTCCATTTACTGAGTGCTCATGTGTGCACAGAGCAGTACCCAGTGCTTTACTTAGCCTATTTATTCACAAAACAGAATCATGATTTTGCAGAATAGGGAGCCAAGGCTCTCCCAGTGGAGAGGGAAAAGTTAGTTGCTTGCCCAAGGTCAGAGACAGTACCTGGAGGACAGAGATAGCACACTCAACTCTTTGGGGCATCCATTCTACCCATCCCCAACTCCCCTCTCTTTGGACTCCTGTCTCAGTCTGCTCTTTCTCTCTGGGCCCAAACCAGGGCTTCCTGCTCTGTGCAGCGTTTTCTGATGGGCCCAGCACTTGCTGGTCTTTCTGTCTCTGGGAAGACAGAACCACTGCAAGTTCTTCGTAGGTAAATGATTTTGGTTCAGCTCTCAGTCCTGCTTCTTCCTTGATGACTGCCCTTGGGCATATTTACTTCTCTCCTAGCTCTGCTTGTGTGTGACATGGGAATAGTAATATCTAAATCTTGAGGATTTTAAGAGGATTAAATGAGATAATCAACATCCATTGAGTCATTTATTCAACAAATATTGGAGAACCTACCATGTATCGGACTTCCCAGGTGGCGCAGTGGTAAAGAATCTGCCTGCCAATGCAGGAGATGCAAGAGCTGTGGGTTCAATCCCTGGGTCGGGAAGACCCCCTGGAAGAAGAAATGGCAACCCACTCCAGTATTCTTGCCTGGAACATTCCATGGACAGAGGAGCTTGGTGGGCTACAGTCCATGGGGTCACAGAGGCAGACAGGACTGAACACACATGTGCATCATGTACCATGCACTGTGCCAACAGTGGTGAGCAAAACAGAAACAGTTCCTGCTCTCAAGAAGGGTGTGCCCAAGTCGGAGAGGCAGGCGTGAGGTATATATTATAATGAGGCAATTTTGCCAAATATAGGCTATGACTTCTGAGTTCTATGAAAGAGATGTATAAGGTTCTAGGAGAGTATAGGAGGGACTTTTTTTCAACCTCAAGATTCATAGAAGCCCTCTTTAAAAATATCACACTTGGTTTGAGAGCCGATGGATGAAGAGGAATTGATCAGATGAAGAATATCCCAGGCAGAGAACATGGCAGATATGGAGGTCTGAGATGATGTATTTTTTGCAAGAACTGCCATAACAAATTGGGAGGCAGACTGCATAAGACTGGGAGGCTTAAATTGCAGAAGTTTGTTTTCTCAGACTTCTGGAGGCCTGAGTTCTAAGATCAAGGGGTTGACAATGCTGTCTTTTCCTGAGGCCTCTCTCCTTGGCTTGTAGATGGCTGCCTTTTCATTGTGGTCTTTTCTCTCTGTAGGAAGGCAGATTTACCTGGTATCTTTACCTCTTTTTTTTTTTTTTAAGATTTATTTTTTATTTAATTTTTTGGCTGTGGTGGGTCTTCATTGTTGCACATGGGCTTTCTCTAGTTGCAGCTGGGGACGGGTTCTCTTTGTGATGGTGCACAGGCTTCTCATTGCCGTGGCTTCCCTTGATATGGAGCACAGGCTCCAGGGCACACAGGCTTCAGTAGCTGCGGCTCACAGGCTCAATTGCTCCATAGCATGTGTGATCTTTCTGGACCAGTGATCAAACCAGTGTCCCCTGCGCTGCAAGGCAGATGCTTAACCATTGGACCACCAAGGATTCCCTCTACCTCTTTTTATACAGGCACAAGTCATATGGGATTAGGGCTCCATTCTGATGGCCTCTTATAACCTAATCATCTCTTTGAAGGACCTATCTCCAAATGCAGTCACATGGAACAGAGCACACCCAAATAACCTCATTTAACCATAATTACCTCTAAAGGCCCTGTGTGTGTGTTCAGTTGCTCAGTCTTGTCTGACCCTTTGCAACCCCATGGACTGCAGCATGCCAGGCTTCCCTGTCCTTCACCATCTCCTGGAGTTTCCTCAAATTCATGTCTATTGAGTCGGTGATGCTATCTAACCATCTCATCTTCTGCTCCCCTCTTCTGCTTTTGCCTTCAATCTTTCCCAGCATAAGGGTCTTTTTCAATGAGTCACTCTTTGCATCAGGTGGCCAAAATATTGGAGCTTCAGATTCAGCATCAGTCCTTCCAGTGAATATTCAGGATTGATTTCCTTTAGGATGGACCAGTTTGATCTCCTTGCTGTCCAAGGGACTCTCAAAAGTCTTCTCCAGCACCACAGTTTGAAAGCATCAATTCTTCAGTGCTCAACCTTCTTTATGGTCCAATTCTCACATCCATACATGACTACTGGAAAAACCATAGCTTTGACTAGACAGACCTTTGTCAGTAAAGTAATGTCTCTGCTTTTTAATATGCTGTCTAGGTTTGTCTCCAAACATAGTTACACTCTGAGGTATTGGAGACTTCAACAGATGAATCTGGGAGAGCCAGAATTCAGATGGGGAAGAGCTTGACTTGTTTTACAAGCTGAAGACAGGCCAGTGTGATTGGAGCATAATAAAGAGGGGAAGGGAGAAGTGGGTGAGGCTGAAGAATTTGCAGGGCCAGATCAGGAACAGCTTGGAGAGCCATGGTACAGAGTGCAGATGGTGTTCCGAGTGTAGCTGGAGCCCCTGGAGGGATTTTGAGCCAGAATGGGAGAGAGAGGATCGGGTGTCATTTTACGAAGGTGACTCCGAAGAATGAATTGTCAGAGCTGGAAGTAGAATACGGAGTTAGGGCCTATTGCAGTCAGTATTTCACAGAGGAGTCAGTGGTGGTGGGCACTGATGGAGATGGTGAGGGGAAGGATGGTGAAGGTAGGATCCATAGGACGTGGTGATGGGTGAGCTCTGTGTTGGGGAGGGGGAACAAGTGATCAGAGTAAAGATGATGTTGAGAGAGGGGTGTGGAGGGTGACTCAGATTCCTGGCTGAGCAGTTTTACAGATGGTGGTGCCCTTTCCTCAGTGGGGACAGACTGGAGGAGGCGCCGGTTGTGATGGGAAAAGCAGGAGTTCCATATGGGACCTAAACTCAGGGTGAGACGCTTGTGATACACCGAGTGGGCATGGCAAGGAGGCATCTGTTTAATCTAGATGTGAGCTCAGAAGAGATCTGAGCTGGAAAGATGTAGTGAGAATTATCCATCTGTAGAAGGCTTGGAAGACATAGGAATGGAAGAAGTCACCTGTGCGGGGCATATAATGAAGGTGGGAGGGGGGGAGCAGGATTAAATCCACAGGCAGTTCCAATGTTTAGAAACCAGGGATAAGGAGAAGGAACAAAGAAGATGGGGAAGAGGGCAGAGGATGAGGAAAAGCCCAAGAGAAACGGCTCCTGGGAGCCAAGAGATAATAGCACCAGAAGGGGATGCCTTTGGTTGGGGCAGATGCAGCTAGGATTCAAGGAAGAGGAAGGAGCCAAATTCTGGCTCCATGGTGGGCACCCAGTGGGTACCCGATTGACATGGGCTTCTTTTCCTTACCCCTCTCTCTGTCTTGATTGGTTTTTATATGTCTGAATATCTATTGCCTTTTCCCTCAGAGGACAGTAAGAGCCCAAGAAATAATGACTAAATGAATGAAGAAGTGAATGACAAGGGCAGTGAGGTGGGTCGTCCCTGGGGTGAGGCGTAACTCCCCTCGTCTCCTCTCCTGCATCCCTGGGCATCGATTTTGTCCAAGGGTGACGCTGAGTGCAAGTCTCCTAGATACTGATGGCTCCTGTCCAGCAGAGGACCCTCCAGGGAGCCACTTGCCATGCTCATCAGGCATCCTGGCCTGAGCAGGACCGAGACAGTCCCCCTGGCTGCGGGCGCAGGGAGCCGTCTCCCCCAGCAGGTTGCCGGAGTCCTGGTTGCCTTTCCTCCCTGAGCAGTGTCAACTGCACTGTAATCACACAATTATGATGCCATTAAAATGTCACATTTGGAGAAATCCATATAAACAAAGCATTAACAACTACTTGAAAATTGTAGTCTTTACCACTAATGACCTACTTTCTCTACATACCCCGCTCTCCTGCCACCCCGACTCAGCTGCCGCTTTCCCCAGCCTCACTTTCGGAGGCAGACCAGAAGGTACAGTCGTGTCTGCTGCCTGGTAAGCCTTAATGTTTAATGTGCTTGGAGAGGCTCTTCGATGGATCCAAAGATGGCAGGCCAAGGGGTACCTGGCGTTGAGCCGCTTAGCAAGTAAGATAAGAGGATCCCAACACCCAACCCCACTCCCTCACCTTCCCCACCAACCCCGCCCCCCTCCCCCACCATGTAAGATCCTGATGATGGAAGAACCCAATGAGAGGATCTGTGTGCTGTGCTAAGTCGCTTCAGTCATGTCGGACTCTTTGTGACCCCATGGGCTGTAGACCGCCAGGCTGCTTTGTCCATGGGAGTCTCCAGGCAAGAATACTGGAGTGGGTTGCCATGCCCTCCCCCAGCGGATCTTCCTGACCCAGGGATTGAACTCGTGTCTCCTGTGGCTCCTGCATTGCAGGCGGATTCTTTACTGCTGAGCCACTGTGGAGAGAATCTGGTCCCTGGAAAACTGAAGAAAGAGGATGGTGTTGAAAGACATGAGAGTCAGATTTGTGCCATTGGCTTTGATGCCTTCCTTTTGGGAAGAGATTGAATGAGACTTAGCGAAAGGCATGTAGGAGGAAAGCGTCCTGCCCAGGGCCTTGGGCCAGAGTGAGTCCAAGCTGAGAATGCAAGGGAGTGGAGAGGCACAGGGCAATAGGGCTTTGATGGTTTTTACCTCATTCCCAGAATAGTGCTCTGGAGAAGTTGAGATACTGACTTTTGTCACTGGAGTCTAGTTTTCATGCACCAAGGAAATGGATTACCTAAAGGAATCTTGTAGTGAGTGCTCTTACGCAGTAAAACATAAACCGAAGCAGCTCTGGCCAAGTGATTAATCTCTTCCTGATGTATCTGAATTGCAAATCTGGATTCCCAGAGAGTCCCATTTGTAGTTAAAGTCACAGTAAGCTTTATTCTGAAGAACAGACCACTCTGGGTTTAAAAATTTGAGTTAGAGGATAGGAGGTGTTTTATTTTTATTGAAGTATAGTTGATTTATAGTGTTGTGTTAATTACTGCTGTGCAGCAAAGTGATTCAGTTATGCATAGGTATACCTATGCTTTTAAAATATATATATTCTTTTCCTTTATAGTTTATCATGTGATATTGAATATAGTTCTCTGTGCTGTACAGAAGGACCTTGTTTATCCGTTCTATCTATAAAAGCTTATATATGCTAACCCTAACCTCCCACTCCATCCCTCCCCCAACCCCATCCCCCTTGGCAACCCCAGTCTGTTTTTTGTGTCTGTTAGTCTGTTTCTGTTTCCTTGATAAGATTCATTTGTGTCACAACTATAATTCCAAAAGATACGTGCACCCCAGTGTTCATGGCAGCACTGTTTACAATAGCCAACACATGGAAACAACCTAAATGTCCACTGATAGAGGAATTGATAAAGAAGATGTGGTACATATATACAATGGAACACTACTCAGCCACAAAAAAGGAATGCAATCATGCCACTTGCAGCAACATGGATGCAACTAGAGATTATCCTACTGAGTGAAGTCAATCAGAAAGAGAAAGACATAACATATGACATCACTTATATGTGGAATCTAAAATATGTCACGTGAGGATAGAAGATGTTTTAAATGTCACTGTGGCACTTGACATCCCTCTCGGGTCAGGATTAACCTGCAGAAAGGATCGTGCCACAGGTGCTTTAATGAATGGACAAGAATGGTCAGTGACAAGCATGTCATTGAGAGAGTGATTATTGGTGCTTCCTGGGGTGAGAGAAATGCCCCTGTGGGTCTTATTTACATAAGCAAGTGCTTTATAAACCCCTTGTTTATAGTTCATGTAAGATATCATAATAGACGAGATTCCTGCCAGGCCGTAAAGATGGTCAGTATTTAGGTCAGGCTTGTAAGGATTTCTCCCAGTTTTTCAACCCACCGCCATTATCACTCCCTGCGTCGCCTGCAGCACTAAATTTGCCCTTGGCGGAGGCGGGCATCCTGCCCCCACCCGGTTCAGTGGCCATGACGTCCGGTAATCTGGGTCTGCTTTTGACATAAAAGAGCCTCTTTCATTGAAAGTCAGCCAGCAGCCCCCATGGAGTCCTGGGAGATAAAAGTCCTTTCAAAGTTATTCACTCCAACCCCATACCTACATATTCAGCAGCTGACCTAGTTTTGAGAGAGCTGGAGGGTATCTGGGTGTCACCTTATTTACAGAGCGGATAGAAAATGCGCTAAGCTCTGGGTCCTGCCTGCACACGGTATCTGGGGAGATCTAGCCAGCACCTCGGAGGCAGAGAAGAGAGAGGAACAAATTCTTCTCCGCCAAGCGCTAGAGAGTTCTTGCTAATGTCACCTTTGGGGAATGAATGACAGGGCTTAAGGGACGCAACTCTGAAACTTTCTAGCCAGAAAATCCAGTTTAGCACCTTTTGACCTGTTCATTAGGGGAGGTGTTTGTAGGACAGCCTTGGTCGAAAGTGTATGACAGGCTTCTGGTGGGCGCCTCCTCCCCTGTTCTTCCTCCATCCTTCTCTAGACAGAGCTGGGTTTCAAAGCCTCATTCCACGAACGACCCATTGCCATTGTAGGTCCTGGTAAAGGACACGACAGAGCCTACCTGCCCTGGTTTAAGTCACCTTGACTGAGTCCCTTTAGTTCCTCGAACCTCAGTTTCACCTTCAGTTAAAATAGGTTGGTAGTATCACCTGCTTCAGGTTTGCTCTGAGTACTCAGTGAGTGACATTTTTAGGACAGAGCCTGACACGGTAAATGCTACACAACTGTTAGCTGTGGCTGCTGTTCTGAGCTGCTCTGTCTGGTGTGCGAATTGTTCATTTCTTCAAGTTGGTCCCTTTCCCTGGCTTCCCACAGCCTTCTCCATCTTGGCTCCCCCAAGGTCACCTTGGCCTGAGAAGAACCCGGAGGGAAATTTGGGGAAGCTGCAAACCCTGGTGAACACACTCCTTGTGAGGGTGACTGGAGGACTGGCGATTCCAGCTCTTGGAAGCCAAGTCCCAGGAGGCACCAGGGAGAACCTCCAGGGCTGCTGCATCAGAGAGGGAGAGGGACCAGCGGTCGAGCAGGGAGCCCTGACGCCCAGGCTCCTTGGCCTGATGGGAGCCTCGGCATCTCAAGCAGGTTCTGATTTCTGACCTCACCTCTAAGATCCCGGGATCTCCACCCAGAATCGCCCAGCATGGCTTCTGTGCCTGCCTCAGGTCCCACCTCCAGCCACGTAGTAAAGGGAGTTTGCACAGAGGCCTCGCAAAGCTAGATTTCTAGCCTTCCAAGCTGGCGATGACCTGATGAAAAGTAGTTTCCTGGCTGTGTCGTTTGCATGGCTCTGTGTTCACACCCATATCTGAGATGGGGCTTTTGGGTGGATGAGCCCTCCCAAGCACCAGGCAACATCAGCAACCTGTCTCTTTCATCACAAGCAGACAGGAAGGAGGTGCAGTCAGAGATCCCATTTCTGCCACAGGGAAGGAAGAAGCTGAACGTAAATTAGCTGAGTGTAAATTGTAAAATCGTAAATTTTCTCCTCATTAGCATTCTGTCCCCAAAAGGAATAATAGTAACCACAGCAATGCTGACAATAATAATGGGTTACTTTCGCCTTATGTTTTGCCCAGCAATTTTTCCTGTCTTATTTCTGAGACTTAACTCAGACCTGTAAAATCGTGTGGGGTAAAGGTTCATCTTGCCCCTGGGGTGGAGGGAGAAACCGACCACAAGAGGTTGAAGGGGCATGCTAGCAGAGCCAGGCTCAGGGCCAGCTCACCAGAGTCCTGTTCTCTTATGACATCTAGGGGACCATCAAGGGGAATTGCAGGATCTTCTCTGGTGCTGTGCATCCCTTTCTTTGCCCACCTTCACCTTCCCACACCTCAGAACTCTCTGCTGCATTTCTGTCTGGGCGAAATTTGGTTAAAATGTACAAGGGACCCCTTGCAGGAGAGAGACGTCACAAAAGCCTAACATGTAGAGTGAGCACATTTCCCTTTATTTCATTCTTCCCTCCTTTATCTTTCTTTATCCCCTTCCTTTTATTCCATGATTGTCCCTGGGTCACAATTTGGTAGCCTGCAAACGCAACCCATGGGCATATATTGTCACCAACAATGGAGGATGGCTCCTCCATCCATGGGATTTTCCAAGCAAGAATATTGGAGTGGGTTGCCATTTCCTTCTCCAGGGGATCTTCCTGACTCAGGGATCGAACTTGGGTCTCCCTCATTACAGATAGATTCTACCGTCTGAGCCACCAGGGAAGCCCTGTTTCACCCAAAGGGGAGATTTAAGGCAGCATTACTAGGCAGGTGTTGTGTGACTCCTGGAAAGTCTTTGCTCACATTTCTGTTTCCTGTGTCCCTGAAGGCATGTTCACATGTGACCTCTGCCACCCACTGTGGTTCAGTCCGGCCCCTTGAAAACTGCTGCTTCCGAAGCTACTCCTTGAGTCTAATGAGACTTCTGATGCTGCCTCAAGATATTTCCCGGCCCCGTACAGGAGAAGAGGGAGACCTCTTCTGTCACTGGGAAATCCACATCTTGTTTTTAGCATTTTGATTTTTTTCCTGCAGTGGCGCCCCACTCCAGTGCTCTTGCCTGGAGAATCCCATGGACGGAGGAGCCTGGTGGGCTGCATGGGGTCGCACAGAGTCAGACACAACTGAAGCGACCTAGCAGCAGCAGTGACCGTGAGGCTCCATCTTTGTCCTGCTATGGCCACGCTGTTGGGCCACCCTAGGAGAAGTGGCTGCCTCTTCCCTCGCATCCGTGCCCTGGGACATGGCTGCAGTGTCAGTCACCGGTCAGACCTCAGTCTTTTGAGATCCCAAGATGGCTCAGCTGTCCACTCCAGAGACAATGAGTTTCAGTGTCGGGTTCTGTTCCGCTGGGGGCCTCCCTTCCTGAGCCTACTTCCGGTTCCCTCTCCCAGGTGTAGGCCCTCTCCTTGGTCCCTCGTGAACACTGGTTCCGTCTCTTTGTGGCTGCTGTCCTCCAGTGCCAGCTTCCTGGTGATGGGGCACAACCACCCTCTTTATGCCACCATGCAGTCCACCAAATCCTCTTCCTCCCGAGCCCTGGGTGGTTACTTGGATACCTCTGCACTTGATCTCTTGCTCCCTGGGTTCCAGAGCTGGAAGGGACCGAGGCTTCTTGTGTTCCCGTGTCTGTTTACTGTTCCACCTTTGAACTCAAAGAAGATGCAGGAATCAATGCTGCGGTTAAGACCGGCTCTCTCTCTCTGTCTTCCTGCCCATCAGCAAATGGGAGGTGTTCTTCAAGCAAACAGCAAGTGACCTGAGATGCCCATCTCCATAAAGGAGCTCTGGGTTTGGTCTTTGGTGGTAGATGTACAAGGCGTGGGGTAGGAAGCAGACACGTAGCATTAGAGCTCACCCACCCTGGCACGTGCAGTGGGACCAGACCTTCTTGCCCAGTCACGCTGATTTATACTTCCTTGGCACCTCCCTCTCATGCTAATTAGCAAGCAAATTAATCTCCATATAAGGCTCAAATTGCATGAGATTCTTTTTTTTTTTCTTCCTATTCCAGAAACAAAAGTTGGGCTTCTGTCCATTCTGTTAATCACATTATGTTTCACAGTTGGAGTTTTCAGGCAATTATAATAATTATCAGAACTTGTCTTCTTCCAGAAGGCTCATAGCACCTCCCAAAGCTGTGATGTGGTGAATGTGTATTTTGGGGCAGTGGTGGGGAGGAGAGATCTAGGCGATGGTGTCTCTGGTCAGAGACCAAACAAGACTGAATCTAGCAATAGAAAGGGGTCTTGATGTGGGGCCAGGCCATCAGACCTCCCAGCAAGCTCAGAAAAGCCACATCAGACCCCATTCCTTGGCACCTGGCTCTTGAGGGAGTGGGGATGAGAAAGAAAGTGGGGAGAAGAGACAGAAGGAGGTAGAATAGAAAAGTAAACTCACCCTACTGAATGATCTGCTACCTCATTTGATCTGAGAAATTGCCCTCTCCTCCTCTGTTATATGTCCATTCCATCTACCAAATTCTCTAAGAGTGACTTTCATATAATTAATACTAACCATTAAACTACAACATTGAAGGAGCAATTGCCTAATTCTGAGGAAAATTTAAATTTATTACCAGCATCCGAGATAAAATGAATTCTAAAGAGAAGAGAAAACCGTGCAGAAGATAAATAGAAAGCCAAGTGGGATATTGACTTGATCCTTCTCCAGTGCAGGGTAATTTGGCTTCTAAAGTGAGTTAGATCATAATAAATTAAATTTAGATTTCTGCACATCAGTTAAATAACTCCCCAGACAGAATTCCAGTGAGAGGGAGAGGTGATAATACATGGTGGAAATATTAAAATGGAGATCTTATCTAATAATCCATAATTGATGTGCTGTCCCCAGATGAGGGGGTAGGATTTTGCAGCTCTTCCCTGTGTCGTGAACCCAGGTGGGGTGAACGAAGGGCTGGCTTGTCCCTCCCTCTTTGTTTGAGCTGATCCTGCACACTGTAGGGAGTCTGTTACTGGCAGTCACTCCTCTCACAGACCACCCTTGCTACCTAGCAGTGTTGGTCTGATGTGAGATCATGCTATCCTCTCTTGACTGGCCCTCTGGAAAAATAAGGTCACTCCCTAGATGGGTTGACAGTAGAATAGTACAGAGATGGGCAGATTCTCCTGTGTTCTTGTGACTGCCTAGCAGGGGGAGCAAAGTGGCCCCGTGAATGAGGGACACATCTGGTGATGGGGAAGGAATACCGGTTTTGAGATCAGAAGTCTTGGGTTAGAGTCTCAGTTGTGAGCTCTCTATCTATGTGGTCTCAAGAAAGTTCTTTTGTTATTGTGAGCCTCAGTTTTCCAATCTGCAAAATGGGAACAACCTAACTTGCCTGCTGACTAAGTAGGGATAATATAAATGAGATATTCTTGTGAAAATGCTATGAAGATTATAAGCATTTTTTTGACTTTCAATCATTAATATATATATATATATATATATATATTTTGTTTCTAGAAAGTCTGTTTGATTCTTTTTCAAAGAACTTTTGTTTTTTGCTAGTTTTTCATTCCACATTTCAAGGTGCATATGCTTTATTCTGTAACTGTAATTTCTGTGTCTGAATTTCTTGGAGGATCAGAATATGTTCTTTATAGTTTCCACTGACTCTCCTTTATAGCGACTTGTTCCCTTGTGTGTCTGATCATTTTTTATTGTGAATTCATCTTTTAGTGAGCTACGTGGGAATCCTGGGGGCCTGCCTTGGAACTGCTTTCCTCCAGATAAGGTTTATGTTTGCCTTTGCTGCAAGCCAGCTCACGGCAGATCTGGGACCATTTAGTCCCTGTTCTTGTCCTTAACTGGGCTTCCCTGATGGCTCAGCAGGTAGAGAATCTGCCCACAATGCAGGAGACACAGGAGATGCGGGTTTGATCCCTGGGTCAGGACAATCCCCTAGAAGAGGAAATGGCAACCCGCCCAGTATTCTTGCCTAAAATTCCACAGACAGAGTAGTCCAGTCCATGGGATCACAGAATCAGACATGACTGGACGACTTAGCTTTAATTATGGAAGACTCATGTTCAGTGTCTCCATCTTTTAGGAGGTGGGCTTTACTTTCTCAATGGCCATTACCCGTGGGGCATCCTCACATGTTATCTTTACTTACTATTATCTATCCCACCTCTGGCTTCACCACCCTATATTATCCCTGGCCGCATCCCTCATCTCATGGTGAAAATTTTCCTTCTAGAAAGCCCAGCAAAGCATTAAAAAACCACATTTGTTTTTACTTATGCAAGATGTGGCTGTAGTTTAGCATGGAAGTCCTGGCATCTGGTCTGCCATGGTGCTGGAAGCAGATGGCTCCAGTGGGTGGAAGACAGGGGCAGTGCCTGGGGTGGTGCTGGGAAGCAGAGGCTGCGGTTCTGGAGGTAGCCTGGCTACAGGGAGGTACGGGAACTCCAGACTGCATGGCTGGCCGAGAAACTGGGTCTGTGGGTTTTGAGACACACTTCTCAGTTGTGTGAACTTGGGCAACTTATTCATCCTCCCCATGCCTGTTTCCTCACTGGGAGACTGGGGATACAATTTTCTGTTGAATATTGGGCTTGTAAGGGTTAGACATCATTTGGGGGACCCCTCCCTCTAGGGTTCTGACAGGGGAGCTGGGATATGTAGTTTTATGTGCCCAGTAAGTAGCGGGCATTATCAGAGTAACAGCACTTTCACAGAGCAGCTTCCATCTGCATATGAAAGTTAGACTCTGTCGTGAGCAATGCCTCTCTCCTTGTTCCACACGTATGGAAGGCTTTCCAGGGTATTTGAATTCCTTGATGAATCCCACCTGACTTCACTTAGTTGCGTTCTCTTGATCCTTTGGTAGATCTTTGCACTCCTCTGGGTCATTTTTTCTGAGATACAAGTCATGTAATGGGGGGCTGGAAGACCTGGAGGACACAATAGTTGTCATTAAATATCTCAAGGAAGATATTGAGAAAGGAAGGTCAGATTTGCATCAAATCTCCCTGGGGATAAAAGCCAGCTCCCAAAGGGAGATATTACAAGGAGACAAATTCTGGTTCAAAATTAGAAGAAAACTTCTAGAAGTTATATATAGTCCTTTGAAGCTTGGAGTGGGCATCTTGGGGCCTCTGTGTTCCTAACTGGAGGGATATGCATTGGATCCAGCGGAATGTTACACTGGAGTTTCACACTTTTGTTGGATAGATGAATTATATCGTCTTTTTTTTTTAAGATTTTTTTTTTTTTTTGATGTGGACCATTTTTAAAGCCTTTATTGAATTTGTTACACTTTTGCTTCTGTTTTATGGTTTGGATTTTTGGCCATGAGGCATATGGGATCTTAGGTTCTGGACCAGGGACCAACCCACACCCCTTGACTGGAAAATGAACCCCTAACCACTGGACCACCAGGGGAGTCCCTATACTGTCTTTAAATGATCTGTTCTATCTTTTTTTTTCAATGATGACCTTCTCTGTGCTACTCTTATCACATTCCCATCTTCCTGCAAGAATCTGCCTGCAGAGCTCTGCCTTTTCTTGCCCTGGGCTGTCAGGATCAAGACCACTGTTGGGAGGAGAACAGCTGCCCAGAAGGAGGAGTGAAGAGCAGGTGGGGGGATGTGAAAAGGGGGGTACAGACATCTTTGCATGGAGGAAGATATCTAAGAAAAGAAAGAACTGGACCTAGAAAAATGGTGGGAAAACACATAGACAGTCTTTGAAGACCCAAGAAAATGGCAGTGAAGATGAAGCCAGGCAGTCACCTGATGGTTGAACACATGGAGCTGAAGCTAGGCTACCCCGGGGTTCAAATCCTGGCTCTAACACTTCCTATCTGTGTGACATTGGGTAAGTTACTCAATCTCTCTGTGCCTCAGTTTCCCCAGTTACAAGATGGGGACAGTCCTATTGATAGCCATTATAGTAAGGATTGTGGACTTCCCAGGTAGTGTTAGTGGTAAAGAACCTGCCTGCCAGTGCAGGAGACTTAAGAGACATGGATTCAATCGCTGGGTCAGGAATATCCCTGGAGGAGGGCATGGCAACCCACTCCAGTATTCTTGCCTGGACAATCCCATGGACAGAGGAGCCTGGCGGGCTATAGTCCATAGGGTCGCAGAGTCGGACAGGACTAAAGCAATGCGCACGTCATTGTGAGGATTAAATGTAAATGTTTAGGACACGTGGTGGGTGCCTCCCAAGGTGTTAGCTGTTACAGGGTGACTCTGAGATGTTCCTTGAGGATCAGGCGCGGTTCAGAGTAAGATGGAAGCCTTAGCAAGGGCTAGAGATTTTCTCATTTGAAGAAGAGAATTAGAGCAATAGGAGAAAACTAGCAGTGCCAAGCTGGAGAAAGAAGGGAGGGAGACAAAACCATTTGTGGAACATAGAGGCAGCCTCAGAACCTAACAGAAGGGAAGGCTACCCCCGTGATTCCTGAGCCAGATAATCAGCTGGAAAACAGAGCGAGAGAAAATAGGCCAGGGAAGGGTGGCAGGAAGGGGTTCCAGATTTCTCACAGAAGCCTGGTGGGAGGAAAGACATGAAGCAGCTTAACAGATGTGCTTTTGAGCTTTTGATTTTCGTGCCAAGTTATTTAAGCACTGGTCTTGGCCAGGGGGTTGGCTGGCTTAGTCAGAAATTTTCTGCTTAAAAGATGATCTTTGTTTCTGTTTGGGCCTTTATACCCCTCTTTGGAAACGCGCCCACTCTAGATTGAATAAATTTGGTCAGAAAGTCGAGTGAGGGCAGCTTGGGGGGAGCCACGTGGGAGTGGGTGCAGTTCTGGGGTGGGCCCTCTGGGGGCTCCTGTGTTCTTGTTTGGAGAAGCAGCATTCTACTTCCTGGGCTAGGAAGGCTTGTTAAGGTGAAAATGCCCATTTGGAAGCTTTCTGGGCATTCACATGAGCCCAGGAAGCAAGGAGCCCAATGCATGGGTACAATGTACATGCTCTGGGCCCTTAGACACCAAATGTGCCACTCGTGGATTGAAGAGCTTGGAAATGAGCTCCAAAACAGGCCTGTGAAGTCACTGCCCCTTCAGAAGTCCTTGGAGGACTGTGGTCACTATATTCCAGGGACAAGTAGGGCAAGAGGGGCTGGGGTCCTTCCTCTGGGCATGTCCTCCACCCCACTCCTCAGAGGGGGTCTTTCTCTGCTCACTCACCCTCAGCAGAGAGGACAACCTTTGTTCTGTCCATGGTGCTGGGATGCTCTGGGGAGACTCTGATGGGGGTCTTCACTTACCAGCTGTCAAGCATGGACGAGCCACCTTACCTCTCTAAGCCGACCTCTCCTCATCCACATGGGGGATTCTGCCATGCACCTGCAAGGTACTTTGTAAAACAGAAATTGCTACTCAACTGGTAGCATTGTCTTAAACACAGCCTCACCATTACTTAATGCATCCAGACTTCATTATAGGAATACCAAACTCCCAGTACAGGGAGATCCCCACAGTGGATCCAGTGCAGGGAAGTGTGAACCCGCTTCACGCCCGTGACCATCTGAAGGAGTGGTCCCCTTGGTCCCCTGCAAGGACACCTTGATTGACTGTTCAGACAGTTTCTCTTGCCAGCCTGGCTGCTGCTCTGGTTCTAGGATTTCTGGAAGCCAACTAAGTTCTCATGGCGCCATCTGCAAGGATGCCAAGGGTGCTTAGCTGCCCTAGGGTGGCGATTGCCAGGCTGAGCAACACCCCTGGCCTTGTGCCCTCTTGGCCTTGAGCCTGGTCTGGTGTGAGTAGAGAGTGGGGGTGGGGATGAAGCCAAGGTTGGTCGAGTGCTGTCTCTGCAGGTCGAGTGTCATCTCTCCAGCCCCCGTGCCTCCCCACAGGGCCTGCCCCACCACCGGCTTCTCCAGCCAATGGGTAGAACCATCCACCTGGACCCCAGCAGGCTTCCCTTCACACCAGGCTCAAGGACTAAGGTCACCTTCCAGCTGGTCTCCTTGCGGAGCTCTCTTCCCTCCCTCCTACACATGTAGCCACTTTCCCCTGACCTGCTTCATATAGGACCGTCTACGTTCTAGAATGTTCTTTCACTCATGCTCTCTTTGCAGTCCCAGCTCTGGCTTCCCCAATCCTAAGCTAGCCATTCCCTGATGGCTCTAAGCCGTCGTGTCTCTTATCTGGATTTTCACTTCATACACTTCCCTTCCCATCTCCCCTTCAGCAAAGCAAAATCTCAGCTCATCCTTCAAGCCCTAACTCATTTGATGTTTCTTCTGGGAGGCTCTTCCTATTCCTGTCCCTTCTCTGTTATAGACATCTTCATGCAACGTTGCAACCTGCTGGAGGGCAGGGGACTGCTGTCTCTGCATCCCCTCCTCCCTGGCACACTGCACTGTAGGGGCTCACAAATTATTTCGAGATTTGCAGTAAATTCAGTTGGGCATGAGCCAGCTACATGGCCCTTCCTGCAAGAGTGGGATGTCAGGGTAGCCCTGAGGTCATGTTCCAAGCACAGGTGACAGCTGTCAGGCTATGGCATGGCACAGCCCAGGCTGGGGTTTCAACCCCCACCCCCAGTATCCCTATGTAGCAGCAATATCACAGGACATTAATAAAATCAATTATTGGATAAAAATCACTGGTTTCCAATGCTTCATTTTGTGCTATTAGCAGGAGAATGCTGTTTCAAAAGAAGATAACAGAGAGAGAGAGTGTGAAAGGGAGAGATCAATTACCTGATAAGCTGGAGGGGTGCCTGAGATGAATGTGCACGTGGGCACGAGTGGCCCCCCTTACCTGCCAGGTGTGGGCTGAGCGCCTGCCTTGCTGTCTGCGGTGCCTGCCCTGGGCTCTCCTGTTAGGTGCCTGGAGGACAGAAGGGCATCCTGGTAGTGATGGGATGGGTAGTACCCAGGCAGCTTCAGATACTCGCACAGGGCCAAGGGTCAGTAACACATGAATGAACATCTCATTCTTGGTGACGATGCCAGCCCCAGGGCTCCAGCCCTCATGGTCCAGGTCAGAGCCTGGTCAATAGGTTTTTCCAGATGCAGTGTTCTTTTGGCTTTGATGAACCTAAAAGGTCTGAGCTTTGCTGATAGAGACTGCCTCTCCCCTCGCGGGGGCAGTGCTAGCATCCACTGGGCAGTGACTATCAAGGGAAGCACCCAGCTTGCCGAGGCCCTGAAGCCCACACCCCATACTGGCTGTGAGGAATCTGCTGGCTGCAGAGCTGAGTGGGCAGGGCAGAGGTGGCAGCCCCTGGTCTGGGCAGGAACCGGCCTCTCCCTGTGTGAATCCCCTTGCCTTCTCTGCACTGGAGGGTCCAAGAGACAGAGCTCTGCTTGGGCTCTGCCACCATCCACCTGGGGACCTCAGACAAGCCAGTAACCTTTCTGAAACTTTGTCTTCCCTACTCTGCAGAGGGTCTTGGTGAGAATGAATTGAGATGATGAATGCAGAAATCGCTTTACACACTCTAAAGTGCTGTCTCCTCATATGATGAGGGTTGTTACTTTCTCCCCCTTGGAGGCTTCTTAAAAATAACCGTAGATTCCTGGGTTGGAGGAAGGAAGGAACACACAAGGTGTCTGTCCAGCAGGTAGCACCCCCATTATAGATGGATTGCTTGCTTTCCATTGCTGCACTCCTTCAGCAGAGCAGGGACTGGCAGTCATTGTGTACCTACTATGTGTCAGCCATTGTGCCGGCACTTTCCATCACGTGTCTCAAATTACCCCAGAGAGGTGGCCTCTAGGGTTAGTATTCTAGAATCCAAGTCCCAGCCCTGTTGCTTCCTAATTGTGGTATCTTGAGCAAGGTGCTTGGGCTGTTGAGACGGCTTCCTTGTCCGTGTAGTGGGGATATGAGCAACATCCACTTCCTAAAATTATGAGAATTACATGAGATAAGTGTGTATAGGTCCTAACCCAGTGCCTGGTATATGAGTACAGCACTCATTAAATGGTAGCTGCCATTGTCGTCATCATCGTTTATTATTACTGCTGATGGTTTTATTAATGTCATAGGTCTGCCCCCATCTTTGCACTGAACCTTGCTGGCACATGCTTGGTCTCTGGGCACTGACAGACAGAGGGAGCTGAGAGGGCCCGGAGCCATCCTCACCGACTTCCCCTTCATGTCCCATAGATTTCGGATGGTGACTGGGATGACTTATGGGACCAGTTTGATGAGCGGCGGTATCTGAATGCCAAGAAGTGGCGTGTCGGCGATGATCCCTATAAGCTGTATGCTTTCAACCAGCGAGAGAGCGAGCGGATCGCCAGCAACCGGGTGGTCCCAGACACTCGCCTTTTCAGGTACTTCCTCCCGACCCCTCCCCACAGTTATGAGGGGTAAGTTCAGTGCTGGAAAAATGTGTGTGGAGTGTTAGTCATGAGTGGGAGTCCCAGCGGTTCTCCATCCAGGCATCTCCGAAGAATTACTTGGGGAACTGTTAAAAAAATGCTGGTGCCAGCCTCCAACCAGCTGAAGTGTCTCTTTCTCTCTTTTCTGAGCTCCCCAAGTGATTCTATCGAGCAGCCAGGATTGAGAACCACCAGCGCAGGTAAGTGTTTCTTGAACTTAAATCATCTGAGGTTCTTGTCACACTGATTCAGCAGGTCTGTGGTGGGGCCTGAGAATCTGCATTCCTGTCAAACGCCCAGGTTCTGCTGATGGATGGTCCAGGGCTCACATCAAATAGCAAAGGCTTAGAACGATAGTTCTCAAAGTGTGGTTTCCCAGACCAGGAGACCAGCATCGGCATCACCAGTTAGAACTGCAGATTCTAAGCTTCCCCCCCAGAACTACTGTGTGAGGTGCTCTGGGGCGGGGCCTGGTGACCTGTGTCTCAACACACACCACCAGTGATTCTGATGCCTGCTCAAATTTGCAAACCACAGAGCATCAGCTGGTGCTGCGGCTTCCTTTTGTGGATCAGATAAAGTCCATGGTTGGTGGGTGGGTCCAGCTTAGAGGCCCTGTGTTTGAGTAGACAGTAGGCCTTGGAATAAAGGTGCCTACCTGCCTACACACTGCAGCCCTCTGCCTCTGTCCAGGAGGCAGGCTCTGTCTCAGTTCCTTTGGGATCTCTGGCTTCTCTAGTTCCTTCCTGCCCCCTCGTCTCAGTTTCTTCAACCACAAGGGTCAATATGCTGCCATCCTGTTGGCAACGGGCATCACCTTTACCAAGAAGCTCCTACTGTAGCTCCTGGCCCACCTTGGGGACCTGACTCCATAGACACAGTTGAACCTGTCCCTTTTCCCATCATGCCTTGCAGCTAAGGTTCAACTAGTTATGACACCAGTTGCCCTCTAGGGGGAGAAATCTGTGATGTGTGATAGGAATTGAGTAAATGTTAGCTGAGCAGATGAAAGGGAGACTAAGCCTGGAAAGACAACTGACTGCTCTCTTCCCATCTGCCTTATGAGTAAACAGGACAAAAGGAGCTAGAGGGAGTCCCCTCCTCCATATCCTCCCATCCTCATGGGCTTCAGATAAGGAATTAGGAGAATAGCCTCCGTTAAAGGGGAAAAGGCCTTTTCCCTTAAAGAATTCTCATTACTGAAAAGAGAAGAGTGAAGAAACGGCATGTGGGAGAGGGCTGAGCTTATTAAATTTACTTCCAATTTCCCTACCACAGTAATTGCATTGTGAGTTATAGGATGCATTAGGACATAAGCCCATAAGCCCCAGTTCTGAGACCCAGAACTATTAGCTGAGCATTACAGCAGGTGCTGCGGAGAGGGCGGGCGCTGGGGGGGCATGGCTTAGGAATCCACAGGTGCACAGGTGGAGTGAGGAGGGGAGACAGGAGGAAGGCTGTGAGGGTTTCACCAACAGCCCGCTCTGCTGGTTGAACAGCCAGTGCACTGGGGGCATGGAACCCCTGACAAACTAGTCATATTGGGGCATCATGTGCTAGAAGCCTCGGAGGGGCGGGGGGCTTGATCCTCTGTGTGAAACTGAACAGAATCACCATCTTTCTCTTGGTCCTTTTTCCCATGGAGTCCATGGTATTTTGTGGGAGGCAGTGGGGTTTACCTGTAGCCTGGAATGACTGAGTTGAAGAGTAAGAGATAAGACTGGGGCAGGTTTTGAACTCCCCATTCCAGGGTTTATGGGAGTCTTAGGGTCCATGGGGTAGGTGGTGAGGATAGTTTAGAAAGGAGTGACTACAGTTTCCAGTGAATCTATTCATTCACCCTATGAGGTCATCAACCTTTCCCTGCCTACCCCACTCCTTATGTAACACTTGACATTTTCACAATCTTGAGACAGAAAGCCGCTGTCTTGGGTCTTCAGTCATGTCTTTGCTACTGCTCCATCTCTCCATCCCCGATTCAAGCCCAGTGAGAGGAGTTGAGCAAGGTGACCAGCAATGGCCTTCCACCCATCCCTGTCCCTGTCTTAGGTTTGTCTTCTCATCTATGCTTGGACTAGGTAACCTTGAAGCTTTCTCACTCCCTGAGTGCTGCACAATTGTGATGGGTTTGTTCTTCCATGGTTGACCTTCTCTTTTTCAGCTATAAATACATACATACACTCTGCTCTCCCACCCGCCTTGGTCTCATGTGAAGACTACACGGGCGCTTCATCAGAGCATCTGAATTTTCCCCTAAGGCCCATAGTTCTGTTAATGTGGATGAGAGCCTTAATTTCTAGTGGTCACAAGGATGAATAGATGTGGCTGCCTGTGTTGGGGGTGGGGTGGGGGTGGAGTGCCATAAATAACTGTTTCAACATGAGGAAGAGACAGTGTGTAGCTGGGGTGAGTATGAGAAGATTTCCCAGGGGAGTTCCGCTATTTATAAAGCATTAACTGGTCCAGCAAATAGCCCCCGTTTCCCAGGCCTGCTGCCCCCACCTGTCAGCACATTCTGGTGACAACAGCTGGATTTGCCATCATCCAAGTAGCACTTAAAATGTCTGGCAGACAGGAAGCCATTAAGTGAAGGCACACCCCTTGAGAAGGGGGGAATATTTTGATAAAGCACATGTATATTTTTGCTGTTGCCTGACAGTGCTTATTATGGGGTTGCTTTGATTGCAGGGGAGCAGGTGGCAGGGTGGATATGGCCATAAGCTATGGGCTGGTGGGGTGGGGGTGTTGGTGAGAGCTGGGAAGCCTCGTTAGTTCACCTCCCCTTGGCCAGGTTGGGTCTGAGTGTTCCCCTCGGCATATCCTCCTGGGCTCTGTCCAGTGCGGTGCTAAATGGTTCGAACAGTGGGATGCCCATCACTTGCCTGGAGGGAAAATTCCACACTTCGATACATCTCACCGGGAAGACATTTTTCCTTTGCTCTTTTCCATCCTGGGAAATGAAGGGGCTGTGGCCCCGTCTAGGATTGCATTTCTCCCTCCTTACATTTACTCAGTTGGAATGGTTGTCGAAGATGATCATCATTTCTCTCCTTATACTCGTCACTTAGCGGTAATAGGATAAAAATCTTTATGGTTGGAATGGCTAAGCATAAAAAATGTTCATATTCCCTCAGAGTCAAGGCGATTCCACTAGCTCAGCACAGAGTTGGTGATTCCACATCAATGTGGGGGGGGGGGAGGGGAAACCCATCACAGACACTTAGCTTTGCAAACAGGCTCGCCCATCAGCTGCATTCTGGTTGCTCCTGTGCGCCATTTTTCAGCACAGGAGTTTGTGAGCCTGATGACAGTAGTTCTGAGAGCGCTTCACTCCAGAGCACTTCAGAGTTTTGAAGAGCTTTGAAGGGAATAGTGGGAGGAGTTTCCCAACAGCCTGGAATCTCAGCAAGAGAACTGTGTCTGCTTCCCTGAGGACCACCTACAGGGCCGGGAAGGGGTTCTCGCCAGGTTCCGGGGGAAGAAAGACTACAGAGGCTGAGACAGCAGGCGCCTCTGGGGCAGGATTCCTTCCACTCTGGTCCCATGTCTCGCCTGCTGCCCCTGCAAGCTCTTCTCCCCCGCCCCCCATCCTGCTCTGTGAGTTTCAGACAAATTTCCCTTACAGTTAATTCAGTAAACATTGGACCGCTTTCACTTTCACACTGGCCTTACCTTATCATCGTAGCAACCCTGAGAGATGCCCTAGGCAACACATCCCTGGGCAGCACAATATTCCCTGCTGGTGGGGGAACCAAGCTCAGTCTGAATTGGGAGCCTGTCCAAGAAGGTGGAGTGCAGTGTGGGATCTTGGCTCTGAGGCTCTGACATCCTCAGGGTAAGGTGTTGGGTCTTAGACCCAGGAGTTTACTCGGAGGTGAGGTGGGAGAGATGTGTCGATTCCAGTCACATTTTGCAAGACAGTTTGTTCATTCTCATTGCTGTATAGTATTCCTTTGGAGGAACGTGTTACAATTTGTATATCTAGTCTACTGTTAATGCTTATTTAGAGTAACCTTGTATTTATCTCCTGGCGAACAGGCATATAGGTTTCTGTAGGGTGTGTCCCTGGCAGCTTTTCTAGATATTGTCAAACATCTAAGGAAGTGGTCATACCATTTCCACCCCACCGGCAATGCAAGAATTCCAGCGGCTCCACAGCTTTGTTGCTACTCGTTTGCTATCATCTGTCTCTTTCATGTTAGCCTTCCTAGAGCCTCAGCAGTGGTATATCATTGTGGTTTAAGTCTGCCTTTCCCTGCTAGTCAGTGAAGTGGAGTACCTTTTCCTAAGCATATTAGCTACTTACATACTTGATCAAGGGTCTTGCCCCTCCCCTATTCATCTTGCTATGCTCTTTGCCCAGGAACCAAACACGAAGCCTGGCTCTTAGTCCGTCCTCAGTAATCTGCTCCTCTTCTGATTAGTTTCTAGCATTTTGTCCTGAATCTGGGCAGCGTGATAAAATGGGGGAAACAGCTGGCCTGAGCATGAGAAGAGCTGAGTTTCATTTAAGTTACTTCCCAACTCCTCAGCTCTCTGGGTATCTGTTTCTTCACCTGTAAGAAGTAAGAGAACTTCCGAGGTGATGCAGTATGAATCTGCCTGTTGATGCAGGAGACATGGGTTTGATCCCTGGATCAAGAAGATCCCCTGGAGAAGGAAATGGCAACCCACTTCAGTATTCTTGCCTGAGAAATCCCATGGACATAGGAGCCTGGCGGGCTATAGTCCATGGGGTTGCAAAGAGTTGGACACGACTGAACAACTGAGTGCAAACACACACACACACACACACACACACACACACACACACGAAGTGAGAAGTAGCTCAGAGATTGTGAATAAAGTTACTTCTAGCTCTGCTGCTGGTGGAAGATACTCTGCCAGTACATGCCAGAAGTGTGACTTAGAAAGTGGCTCAGGTTGGAGGCAATTTCCAGATGCAGGGTGCCCACTGACTCAGCAGCACCTCCTTGCTCCTCAAGGCCCTGGATTAATCCTACTTCTCACACACAGGAGGCAAGGGTCCCACAGAACCCGTAGAAACATCCTTTTTATTTGCTGCCATGGCCATTTCCTTGCACGGCCTCCTCCTCCCTCTCGTGCCTTCCCCCTAGTGGATGTGACCAGACTCCCTCCCATCTGAAGATCCAAACGTAAGCTGGTTTAACACCGTCTTTGCACTTATCTGAACATCTCAGGATCTCTTAAACACAATGACAACAAAACTGTTTGCCCCTGGAGTTGACATGTTTTTCAGTCTAAGTATAGGAAGTTGGACCATGTGGCTTCTTTCCCTGTAAGACCCAGGATGCTGGCATGTTCAGTTACCATTACCCACTAACACTTTGAAGAACACTTGTGGCGTGATGCCCCTAATGCAGAGAGAAACAAGGCTGGCAGGACTGGCTCAATGAGGCCCAGGGGATCTCAGGACACCTGCCGCAATTTCTAAGTGAAAGGCTGAACCTTGTGGTGAGTCCCTCAGATAAGGATAATCACATCTTATATTTATAGGAGACTTTCCTAAGCCCTCTCACATCTCCTGCCCTTGATGTCCTCAGCACCCTCTGGGTGAAGGGGCCATTGTCACTTCTCAGTGGATGAAACAGAGGCCCAGGCAAGGCTACTGGTTGGCTAAGTGGCAGGTAGGTTTCCTCACCATGTGAGCTTGGAGAGAGAGCATCTTTGCCACTTACCAGCTGATCCTGATGTGAGTTACTCAACTCCTAAGCCTCAGTTTGCTCATCTTTAACATGGGAATAATAATGGTACCCAGGGTTGCTGTGGGGATAAGCAAATCCATCCATATCAAATCCAGAGCCTGGTCTTTAACCCCTCGTAAGCATGCTGTGACTGTTAGCTGTGGTCACACGACCAGCATTGGCACTCAGACCCTGGGGTCTTTTCACTGCTTCGCAGCTGTGGGTAAAAGCAGGCCCAGGAGGTGGGTGTAGAGAGGGTGATTGAAACCAGGAGAAAGGGGCAACATGGTTAAGTTTGGAGAGGTCCTGGCTTGGCACCTGCCCCCCACGGTGTTCTCCGAGAGCTACGAGAGCTACGTTGGCAGGGGTAGAGGGGACAGGGGCAGGGAAGTTGTGCAGAGAGTGTCCTGCCTCAGCCTTGGCTCTCAGCACCCAATGCTTCACTTGCCTGAATGTCAGACTTACTTTGAAAATGAGAACGTGAAACAAGCCATGAGGCAATCACAATGCCACGTCTGGTAAAATTTGCACTTTTCAGATCCTAGGGATAGATGCCAAGGCCAGCAGAGGGAGTGATTTCAGGGCTGGGGGCCAGGAAGTACAAAATGTGTTTGACAAGAGCTGAAAAGAGCAGAGAGGAGATGACAGCTGTGGGTGGGAGAAGCCGTGGGAAGGAGGCCACCCGTGTGGTCCTGGTGACAGACGGTGGGATGAAGTGACATGAGCCCCGGGCCCCAGGGTGCCAGGAAAACTCACTGAGGAATGTGCGATGTGATGGAAGAAGGGCTCTGCTGGGGGACCTGTGGAATCATGTAGCAGCCGGGCTTCCATCTGGGCTGGCGAGGGGCACAGTCAGCAGAGGAGTCCTGGGTGTCCTGGATGCAGTAAGAGGAGCCACTTTACGTTGGACTGAAGCGGATTATATCCAACAGCTCTCACCTCCTGCGCTCACCTCACCTTCTCAGTGACCCTGAAGCCAGCCCCATCAGGCATCATTACCTCTGTTCTCTGGTTTTCCCTCTTCTCCCTGTCCCTCCTTGATTCGTTATGTAGACACTTCCCTTTTTTCCTTGCCGCAAGCCTTGCTGAGCCTGCCTCTCAAGACATCAAGTACCCGGTCTGCTCTCATGTCTCCATCTCAGGGCAAGCCCACTGCCCACCCTGTGACTCAAGCCAAATCCTTTGGTGTCTCCCCTCCTCGTCCACCCTTGCTTTGTTGAGTCTGCCTCCTGGATAGCTCTTGGCTTCTGACTTTGCTCCCTGCTCACTGCTGCCCCCTCTACCTGGGTGACAGCAGCAGCCCCCAGCTGCCATCCCACTGGGCTGTGGTCCCACACCTGTCCACCCTCCATGCCTCCTCCACGGACAGCGTCCCAAAGGTGGATGCATCAAGCTTCATTCAAAACCCTGCCCTGCTGCCAGCTCACCCCGCCCCTGAAGCCATGCCCACCCCAGCCAGGCCCAGGCTTGCAGCTGCTTGACTGTGCACAGAGGTTCATGCCTTCTCACCTTCTCATCTTCACAGCCCTCTCTGCTCAGAATGCTCTCTCACCTTTCAGGAACCCGGGTGGATGGGGTCCCCACTCCAGGGAGACATTATGCCCCCTCAGGCTAGGTAGGGCAGCACCTCCCACTCCTGTGCTCACCCCTGAGCAGCACCTGTTACCCCAGTTTCAAGCTCTCCCTCTCCCCTCCTTGAACGACCTGGGCAGGCATGCTGGCTTATCTTTGCACCCCCCTCCAGAGCCCCACAGAGTACCTGGCACTCAGATGCTTCATCAGTCTCAACTGATGACTGATGGATTCAAAGAACACCCCACTGGATTCATTCTCAAACGATCTGAAAACATCAGGGTTTGCAAGTGCAGGCGTGGGAATGAATCCTCAGAGCAGAGGGAGAAAATCAAATCATGGGAAATTTAAAACCACCTTCACTCAACAAAGAATTCTCTGTGTTAGCACATAAATCCAGGACCATAATCAGCCAACATTTATTGATCAAACTATTCCCCTGACACGTGGTAGGCACCTTATATATGTTCTTTCAGTTAAGCCTCACAACAACTTTGCTATGATCCGTGGTTTAGAGAGGAGGAAAGTGACTGCAGTCAGTTGACTCCCTGGCCTGTGGGAACATCAAGCAGTAGAAACGTGGCCACTGCCCATGGAGAAGATGGCACAGCTGTGCAGAAGTGGGAGGGGGGCCAGGGAGCCCGTGAAAGTGCAATGGAGGCACTGACCTAGGCTGAGCATTGCACAAATGTTATACTGAGGCAGCTGTAGAAAGGATGACAGCTGGATGGGGAGGCATGTGGAGATCATGGTGCAGTTATGACCAAGGAGGAGGGGACTAGGTTAGTAGGGCTAGAAGGCTCAGGTGGGAGAACTGTGGTGCAGGACTAACACAGTGGTGGGTGCTTTGGGATGCAGCCAAGGTTTAGCTTAGGTAACTACTAAAGGTAGGGAGACCTAGATATGTGAAGCAGGATGTTAGTAAGATTAATGTGGAAGGTTGGGGGGAAGGAATGAGATGAGGTACAGTCAGAAGGCCATTGCAGTCCCACAGACCATGGGGGTGGGCCAGGCTTGGGCAGATGGAAGTGAGAATAAAGGGATGGAGGTAGAATTTGGTGCATGACTAACTTGGGGATGGACCAACCGTCTAGAAGGGTGCAGGCAGGCATGAGAAGTCTTGGCTTTTAACCTCCTCAGTTCAGACCTTCCATGAGGCCACTGCAGTGAGTTCCTTGGATAATAAGAGATGTTGGATGCTTGGCCTTCAAGCACATCATTCCAGATCTCAGTGTGCTGGGTCTGACCACATCCCTGGAGTCACTAGGCTATCTTACCTCAGCTGCTTCAGTTAGAGGAACATTTCCCCCTTAGGTAAAGGGAAGGAATGACTCTTCTCTGATCCTTTAGCTGGAAAGTCTGAGAAATACCAGGAAATAGCTCAGAGAAAATCAAGGGGAGACATTCTTCCTTCTGGACAGCTAGACTTGTGATTTTCCATCTTTCCAGTACTTTCCAGCGTGCAGACTTCAAGAGCAAAGACAGTGAGAAAGGTCAATATGAACCAAAGGTTTTCAAGTGAGTGACCTGGCTGACCATCAAGGGGCATTCTAGTGGAGCATGAGAGCTCAGAGTTGGAAGCCAGACCATCTGGTGTGACATCGAGATGTGGCTGCTTACTGACTGTGACATCACAGTCTTCTCCACGATGGTCTCAGAGCACTTTCCTTAGGTAATGATTGTGCAGATTTAAAGCTCTTGGAAGAGTACCTGAGATATAGGGTTCTGTCACTGTTATCTATTATTACTACTGTGTATTGTGATTCAAGCAGGACTAAAATAAGACTTGGAGAAGCCCTAGTCTCAGACACTGAGGAATCTTTTTCAGGAAACATTTCAAAAATAAAGCTTTGGCCCACCTCCACACTTCCGGGTCCTGGCTAGACTCTGCATTTATCTTTTGAGAACATTCTCCCCTGCGCACACACGCGGGCACCCGGTTACCATCTGGGTGATGCTTGGTACCAACTGACATGGGGCCTGGCAGCATCCCAAGAGAAGCCTCTTTGCAGCTTCCTGAGAACAGCTGATCTTCTTGGAGTAAAGGAGCTGCTACTTCCCCGTGGTTTCCACCAGACCTCAGCATTCCACTCTCTTCAAAGGGGCTGCTCAACAAAAGACCGAAATTAGTTGCCTAGGAAAACACAGTGGTGTAGAGTGGAGCCGTGGTCATCTCTAGGAGGTCTAAATGCGACCAGAGGTGTCTGCATTCTGCAGGTCAGGTGTGTGTCTTGAGCCCAGATAGCACGTGATTGCTTGGGTGGCAGCAGTGCCTGAGGAGATAAATTGGGGCTGTGCTGTGCTGCTCAGTTGTTTAGTCATGTCCCACTCTTTGCAACCCCATGGACTGTAGCCAACCAGGCTCTTTTGTCCTTGGGGATTCTCCAGGCAAGAATACTGGAGTGGGTTACCATGCCCTCCTCCAGGGAATCTTCCTGACCCAGGGATTGAACCCAGGTCTCCTGCATTGCAGGTGGATTCTTTACCATCTGAACTATCAGGGAAGCCCAAGAATACTGGAGTGTGTAGGCTATCCCTTCTCCAAGGGATCTTCTGGACTCAAGAATTGAACTGAGGTTTCCTGCATTGCAGGCCGATTCTTTACCAGCTGAGCTACCAGGGAAGCCCAAACTTGGGCTAGAGATTGGAAAAACCATACCAACTCATTCATATCAGCAGCGCTAAGAACAGAGCTGGGGATGTTGGTTCCAGAGCAAAGTGTGGTGATGTCGTGTCTCCTGTGTTTAGTGTCCACACTGTCTGTGGAGGGTGGACATAGGTGCATTGTTATTTAGTGGGACAAATGCTTGAACTATACTTTCAGATGCCATTTGATATATCTGTGCAGATCTGATCTGTAGAGTTGGGGAAAGGAGAGATGCTGAGGGAGATTTTCTCAAAACTTAATTTTATAATTTATAGTGCTTTTAATTATTCTGAGGTTGTGGGCTTTTGGGTATTTCAAAACCCTTTCTTTGATGAAATAACAATGATGCTAGATGATGAGAGTTTTAAAATATATTTTTGCTGCAAAAGAAAATGGTGCAAGCCTAATAATGGCCTTGATAATTTTTAAAAATTTTATTTTGCTCACATGAAAGAACCCAGTATCTAGAAACGATTGTCTGACACTAATGTTGAAATTTTAATTTGCATTATATACAAGCTTTAGTAATGACCTAGGACAATGGTGTTCTAGTAGAAATAGATGTAAGCCATGTAGGTAATTTAAAATTTTCTAATAGTCACATTTTAAAAAGTAAAATTTTAAGTGAAATTAGTTTTAATAATATATATTATTTTAACCTGATCACCTGGAGAAGAACATGGCAACCCTCTCCAGTGTTCTTGCCTGGAAAATCCCATGGACAGAGGAGCCTGAAGGTCTACAGTCCATGAGGTCGCAAAGAGTCGGATAGGACTTAGCAACTAAACCACCAGCACTACCACCATCCATGGGTATCATTTTGACAAAAAATCAATGTAAAAAAATTACTGATGAGATACCTTATGTTCTGTATCAGTGTTGGAAATCTTGTGTGTATTGCACACTTACAGTGTATCTCCATTCTGATTTATCTCAAGTGCTCAGTAGCCACATGTGGCTGGTGGCTACCATATTGGGCAGTGCAGGTCTGGGAGAAGAGAGCATCCAAGCTATAGTCTGGCAGCCCTACTGGAGAGGATTCAGTCTCTTCCCTCCCATATAAGGAAGCATTGTTCATCCCCAGGACTCATTGAACAAGGGGAACATCCCAGTGTTTTAAACACAGCTGAGTATTTTCACTGCAACAGAGAATGCCTCAGAGCCTCCACAGACACAAGATGACTGTCCCAGATGTCTCCCTGGACAGCCTGAGCCAGAGGCTCCCTGTTTTCCCCACATGGTACCATTCTCAGTTTTGGTGACTTGTTTGGTCTCCTGTATGACTCACCTTGGCACCTCACCCAGCTTGCAGTTCTGCAACTTTCTTGAGCTGGTGTCACCTGTCACTTGGCAAGGGACATTTTTTCCTCTGGCTTTGACCCCATGAAAGCTTCACCTGCTTCCTCCCCCACTCACCCACCCACTCATTATTCAGGCGCTTGTTGTATATGTCTACCGTGTTTAGTCACCATGCCAGGTACTGAAGTTAGAACTACAAACGAGCCCTGGGTTTCGCTGCAGCTAACAATCAGTAGAGGAGACAGAGAGTAGTTGCCAATGCCTGATCATAAACTGCACTGATGGGGGAGTGCAGAGTCCTAGGGGAGCACATTAGAAAAGCCTTAAATGTCAAGAAAGGCTTCCGGGGGAAGTACCTTCCAAGCCAGGATTAGAAGAGGAGAAAATAGCCAGGCCTAGGAATAGGGAAGAGTGCATTCCAGACACATGGGAGGGAGGGCAGCACCTGCAGAGATCCAGAGGGAGAAAGAGCAGGTCAGGCAGAATGTGGCTGAAAATTGGAGGATGTGATGGGAGGAGTCAGAGGTGGTGTCAGGTCACCAAGGATGGTAAGCGGTGATTTGGAGCTTCAACTTTATTTTGTGAGCACTTGGGCAGTGTTGAAACATGTTAAAGATTTACAGTTTGGAATGATCATTCTAGCTGCAGCATGCGGGAGAGTTGGATAGGGATAAAGTCAGCTAGGAAGTGGCTACAATAATCCAGCAAAGACATGATGGGAATAGAGAGAAACAACCAGGTCAAGAGATAAGTAAGAAGGATTGACAGGACTAGGTTTAGTGAGATTGGATGTCGGGGAGGTGGAGGCAGGATTTGAGAATATCTCTTGGGTTTGGGCACATGGTAGGTGGTGAGTTGGGAAACATGGAAGTGTCAGTGGACTTGGACAAGGTGAGAGAGGCAGACGGCAGCTGAAAAGGTCATCGCATGGGGACATTCAAAAGAAGATGTTCATCAGGTTAAGGTTAGAGTTGGGATCATTAGCAAATAGATGGGCAATTGAAGGTTTAGAAACAAGTAAAATAATCTAAAGAAAAGGAAGATTGAGAAGAGGATGGCTTAGGAGAGAATTTTGGAGGGGAACACCAGAATTTCAGAGGGGAGAAAGAAAAGGAAAACCAAACCAAGAAATAGCTTAGGAAGAGGAGAGCCATGCTAGGGTGATTTCACCAAAGCCAAGGGCAAAGAACCAAACATTTAATGATATGTGTGACCTTCAATATTAACTACTACAGAATTGACAAGCAAGATAAAGACTGAAAAGTTTCTGTTAGATTTAGCAACATAGATCGCTTCTTGGCCTTTTGGCTAAGATCAAGTGTAGATTGAGTGACATAGAGAAATAATAGGGAGTTTGGTGGGAATGTTTTGAGGGTCGAGAGGCTGATAAAAACACTGGAAAGCAGTGGCCAGTAACCCTGTATGGACTGGGGCTGCTGTAAAGCATCTAAAAGTACTCCGACCCCCCAGCCCCCACCCCCAACCAAGCCTACGTGCTTTAAGGAAACAGTAAGTTCAATAGCCAAGAATTAGGAGATCTTAGCTTGGCCACTACCTAGTAGCGTGACCTTGGTGGGTCAATTCACTCACTGTTCTGGGCCTCAGTTTACACATCTTAAAAAAAAGGGGAGCTGGAAGCAGTGTTTTTTAAAATCTGTGTCCTACAAAATTCTGTGTGGTAGGATGTTAGGTGGTTCAGTATATCCTTTAAATATGGAGTCCCCATTATATGTGAAGGATTACAGGGCAAGGTCAAAGCTTGGTAAACAGGGGCTAGCGGAAGTCTCCGTGTGCAAGGATGACTCACCCAAACAGTAATTAATAGTTTTCCAGTATTTCTCATGTGCCAAACTTATCTGACTCTTTTAGACTTTCTAAAATATATTTATTTATTTATTTGGTTGTGTCAGGTTTTATTTGCGGAGTGTGAGTTCCAGAGTGCACAGGTTCAGTAGCTGTGGCTTGTGGGCTTAGTTGCCCAAAGACATGTGGGATCTTGGTTCCCTGACCAGGGATAGAACCTGCCTCCTCTGCGTGGAAGACAGATTCTTAACCACTGGACCACCAGAGAAATCCCAACTCTTATAGACTTTATTCACAGAGCATGCATAGACTTCTCTTGGAAATACAGTCTGGCAGCTCACAGTGTAGGAACTGATCACCAAAGGAGCTCTGTGATCCTTTCCTATCCAGTATGGCAGCGGTCCAGAAGTTTGTATGGAGCCAAAGAGGGAAAGATCTTCCATCTACTCTGGGCTGCAAAATAGAGGCAGAGACTGAGCCTTTGGGGGCCTCCAGACAACGTGGTCCTTTACATCCTGGTGACTCCCTGCCCCAGTTAGCTTCCCAGTTTGTCAGCAAAGACCCTTTGGGGCATTCTTATAGTACATCACCAGGAAAATGCAGAATTGACTTAGGAGATCACCATTCTGATCTACAGCCTGCAATTAATAATGATAGTGGAAGTGCTCTAGAATTGTCAAGACGTAGGTTTTTCTTATAAACCTGATGCTAATGGAAGTAGGTGGCTAAGAAATCTAGAGGGTCCTCTGAGGGGTGGGAAGTGAACTACAGACCTTGAGCTGGCCTGACAGATAGATTCAACCAAGAACAAGGTGATGGTTGGTACAAGGGAATGTTTTTATTGGCCTAAATAGGCCCACACTGAGAACAAGTGCTCTGCCAAATGGCCTTGTGTTCATGGAATGGAGAGATGTCTGTGATGCCATCTAGGTCAATCTTTCTTAACTGAACTTCTGCAAGTGAATCAGGCCTTAAAGCCCTCTGACATCATTGTAGGAACTGCATTAACTTCTCCTCTGTGCATGTAAGGGTGCTTACTAGTTATGCACCATCCATGGGAGAAGTGAGAAGAGAGACACTGCAACAATTTTTCCACGGATTGTGATTCATATTAAGAAGTCCTCAAGAGCTGAAATTAGACTGCAGCCATGAAATTAAAAGATGCTTGCTCCTTGGAAGAAAAGCTATGAGAGTGTATTTAAAAGCAAACCTAGAGAGTGTATTTAAAAGCAGAGACATTACTTTGCTGACAAAGGTCTGTATAGTCAAAGCTATGGTTTTTCCAATAGCATGTATGGATGTGAGAGTTGGACCACAAAGAAAGCTGAGCATTGAAGAATCGATGCTTTTGAATTGTGGTGCTGGAGAAGACTCTTGAGAGTCCTTTGGTCTGCAAGGAGATCAAACCAGTCAATCCTAAAGAAAATCAATCCTGAAAATTCATTGGGAGGGCTGATGCTAAAGCTGCAATACATTGGCCAACTGATACCAAGAACCGACTCATTAGAAAAGACCCTGATGCTGGGAAAGATTGAAGGCAGAAGGAGAAGGGGACGACAGAGGATGAGATGGTTAGATGGCATCACTGACTCAATAGACATCAGTTTGAGCAAGTTCCAGGAGATGGTAAAGGACAGGGAAGCCTGACGTGCTTCAGTGCATGGGGTCGCAAAGAGTCAGACATGACTGAGCGACTGAACAACAACAAAAGAGCTGAACTATGAATATTGGAACAACCCCCAAAGGTACTGCTTAAGAACTTCCCTCTCTATATTGGGGCCCTAGGAATCCCATACCTAACAACATCTCGATGCCAGCAGAGCATGAATGAAGGGTCCAGTGGAGGTTCTGGAGTTCCATTCTGGGAGAATTGTGATGCCTTTGCATAGCTCTTCCACTAAGTACCCCAGGGGATTCACCTTTGACTCCTCAGGGAGTGAGAAACCCTGGTGAAGTTGGTTTTTCAGGAGCTAAGGGTACCTGTATTCATTGTCTGTTGCTATGTAACAAATTACCACAAAATTTAGTGCCTTAAAATAATGTTTATTGGGATTTCCCTGGTGGTCCAGTGGTTAAGACTCTGCACTTCCACTGTAGGGGACGTGGGTTCGATCCCTGGTCAGGAAACTAAGATCCCACATGCTGCAAAGTGCAGCCAAAAAAATAATAATAATGCTTATCATCTCAGAATTTCTGTGGCTCAGGAATTCAGGCATGGCCAAGGTGTGTCCTTTCCTTTAGGGTCTCTCACAGGCAGTGTTCAAGGTGTCATCTGGGGCTGCAGGTATCTCAAAACACATCTTGGGGCACGTTTTGGGTGGGGGGCCCTGTTCCAAGTTCACTGACATGGTTGTTGGCAGAATTCGGTCCATCACAGCTATGGACCAGAAGTCCACTCTCAGTTCCTTGCCATGTGAGGCTCCCCATTATGGCAGCATGCTTCAGCAAAGCATACTAGCCCAAAAGAGGGAAGTCACCATCTTTTGTGACCTAATCACAAAAGTGACATCCCATCACTTTAACTGTAGTCTGTCCCTTAGAAGCAAGACACCAGTTTCCGTCCACAAGGAGGTAGGGGCTGGGGGCCTTCAGCTGCCCCGCCCAGAGCCCAGCCGAGTTCCTAAGCAGCTCACTTCCTGCCCTGGCCCATTTACCTCCTTCCCAGGACACTGCTGCTGCTGCTGCTGCATCACTTCAGTCGTGTCTGACTCTGTGCAACCCCATAGACAGCAGCCCACCAGGCTCCCCCGTCCCTGGGATTCTCCAGGCAAGAACACTGGAGTGGGTTGCCATTTCTTTCTCCAATGCATGAAAGTGAAAAGTGAAAGTGAAGTCGCTCAGTCGCATCCGACTCTTAGCAACCCCATGGACTGCAGCCTACCAGGCTCCTCTGTCCATGGGATTTTCCAGGCAAGAGTACTGGAGTGGGTTGCCATTGCCTTCTCCTCCCAGGACACTAGAATTTAATTATGCACTCAGCAATTCAAAACATGGCAGGGTCAGGGAATAGCAGATCTCACTGTTATCTTAAGTGTCTTTTATGAGATGCAGGATTTCTATAATACTAAGTGAGGGTGGCTGCAGAGGCAAGAAGTCAGAGCAGTATATGTTTATGTGGATGAACAAATTAATCTGCATGTGAAATCCCAGTGAAATTGACATGAAATAAAAATTTCATGCCTTACAGTGTATCAGTGTTGCCCATGAAATGAGATTAAAAGGAATTTCTGGTTTTACAGCTGTCGTACTTTTTAGACTGCTTGTGTTTTTCTCTTTGGAAGAGTCAAGTTTGAACCTAGAGGCCAGTCACAGATTTGGCATTTCATAGTTTTAGGTCATCTTCCTTTTCCTCCTAGCTAAGAGTGCACTTTCCTGCATAAAACTGAGCTGGGGATGGAGTAGGTATTCTTGGTCCCAGTGCAGAGGAAGCTGACATTCTGGAAGAGTCATTGGGCCAAAAGCTGTTCCCCTTTTGTCCTTGCTTTGTCACATGCATCAGTTTTGGGGAAGTGTTGGAGGCAAGGGAATGGGGAGGAGATGTGGTCCCCGTGGGGCCTCTTCTGGACTCGTGTGGAGGACACGGGGGACAGAGATGAAAGTGGGGAGCAAGGGAAGGCTGTGCCCCAACCAGCTGCATGGGAATCTAGATCATTGCTCCCTTGGGGACCGTGTTCTGCCGGAAACTAGCCCCACCCCCACTTTCCATCTTATGCCTGCTTCCCTTGGCCTTTGTGACCTTAGAGTTCAGGCAAGTGGCCCATGTGGAGATGAGAACCCAGTTGTTTTCTATGCCTGATCTGGCCTCTGGAGTGAGTGCTGATCTTCAGAAACTGGAGGGACAAACCATGGCTTTCTGTTTAAAAACAGGTTCACATGCCGCCCAGGGCCTCATTGAAGTCACCCTGCACCTGCCTTTTCAGGCTCCATCTGGGTGTTAGGGAGCCTCTGTTAGGATGTTCCTGTGGCGGCTCAGTGGGCAGTGTCCCGGTCTTCCTGTGGCTACCCAGAAACGGCAGGCAACCTGGCCCTCCCTATGGGGTTCTAGAGCTCGGTAGAAAGTGCGCTTTGGGGTGGTGATGGCGTGTGAGCCCAGCGGTCCACGTGGTGTGCAGAGCACAGAGTACACCGCAGGGACAGCTGGCGGCCAGTGGCACAGAGAGATGGTGGCTTGGTGACATGGACGTGCGGCAGGCCTGGGCTCACTAGCTGCAGTGAGTTACCTAATCTCTCTGCGTCTCAGTCTCCTCCTGAGCGAATCCATACAGTGCCTCTCCACCCTCCACCCCTACCCTTGTAGGGCTGTTGTGAGCATTAAATATGCAGGTGCTCAGGACAGTGCCTGAGCAGGGATCACTAAATGGTCATTTAAAAACCTGCCCTGAGGCGGATCATTTCATTACAGCAGTCGCTTTCCAGCTCCCAAGTGATGAGGGCTTGGCCCAGTGTGTCCACCTCAGGCCTGTTTGATTTCCACTGTGTCACGCTGCATCTTTGCGTGACCTTTCCCCTTTCTCTAACTGCTCTCAGCCTCCCCTCTGGGACACTAGAGCCTCCCTTCAAGATTTTGCCTTCTGAACACAGAGGATTGTCAGTTCTGGACATATTAGTAACAATAATTACGCTGTCCTCTCTGCTTCAGAGTTACTGAGTCTGCCTCTACATCAGTCCCTCCTGTTTTTACAATCGAGAATAAAATCCTGAATGTTTATAATTGATGACCACTTCTTTTCTTCTGTAAGGGTGGCATCCTGCAGGGGAAGACCGTGTGTCCAACAGGCAGAGGACCACGGTCGTAGCCCAGGCAGGCATACCGTGGGCAGGCCCGGCAGGAGCCCTCCTGCCTGATGATAAAATGGGGATGTAGATCATCAGAACACACTGTTTACGGGCCACTGTCAGTTTAATGAGCTTATGTGATAAAATAAAAGGCGTGTGCACGCATTACATTTCTGGGATAACTGACAGCCATCCTCGCTTGGTGTGTTTCTAACATCCCCACTTTGGCACCTGTTCAGGTGCAGAGATGAGGCGGGGTAGGCAGCAGAGCAGTGATTGGCTGGTGGAAGAAGAAGCTCTGACCCCGTGCCAGGGGTTAGCATCTCAGAGCACCTCTCTGGAAGCATCCTTGGTGGATAACTGATGGTGAACACTCAAGAAATGGATGGTTAGGATGCACTGTGAGACTCACCTGAACGTGCAGAAATGAAGTCAGTTGACTCTTAAAAAAAAAAAATACCCATGGAAAATCAGCTCAGAGGAGCGTGCATTATTCAGGAGCTGCTGTGGCAGTCAGGACAGCAGCTCCGGGCTGGCATCTGTCTGCACACACAGTGGTGGTCCTGCCCTTCCTCCCGATTCCACCCCACCCCCAATCTTTTCTGCTCACAGCTCTTCTCTCCAGTAAAACCCCTGAATCTTTAATAAATTATAAACATGCTTTCTCGTCCGTCTGCCGGCGCCAGATCTCAGTGTTGGCAGCCGTCTCCATTCCCCTGGTGCCCCTAATAGATCTCGCTGTTTGATTAATCTTTTAGATCCTCTCACAGAAAGCCCAGATACCGTCTGACTCTCCTCACAGCAACCAGTTTTAAGGACTTTTCCAGGCACCTCGGCCTTCTTGCTGCCAGTGCCTGGGTCTCATCCCTAAGTGATTCTGCAGCCCCGCTGGACCTTGAAGGGCAGGCCGGTGGCTTGTGCACAGGGCTTGGGAAGGGGGGCCCTGTCCAGCATCAGCTCCTCGGGCTCCTGCGCCTTTATCTGGATGAGGTCACAGAGGGATGCTAGGGACAGATACCATGTTAGAAGTCACGGAACCTGGACGCAGCCCATCTTGGCCACTCACCAGACGTGGGACTTTGAGCAAGATCCTGAGCCTCAGTTGTCCTCTGTGGAGTAGAGGTTCTCAGAGGCTGTTGTGAGGGTCAGAGGAGACAAAGGATGAGTCCAGGCACTTGAGCTGTGAGCAGGGGTGGGGGGAAGATACTGCCCTGTTCCAGGAGCTGTGAGGCACCTCCCTTCTACAGCTCACCTTCCCTGGGCCTGTGCACACAGGAGGCACTCATGGGGCTTCTGTCTTGCCTCCAGGAAGAGCCTCTGTCCTTTATCCTGCAGGCGCAGGAGGCTGGAGGGGGCTGAGGCCTGGGAGCACAGCAGCACAGGTGCCCACGGAGGCCTGTTACGCTACCAAGTTCAGCCCAGTTTAGGAGGCTGGACTGGATTGTCTCCAAGCCCCTTCCTTGGCTGAACTCTTGAGTTTGCAGTTCTAGTCCATAAGCATTGAACGTAGCCTGGAGGGACAGTTCAGCCACTGTGTAGTCGTAACAGTAATAATTCTCACCACCATTTACTCAGCAGCTGTGAAACACCACGTGTCTTGCCTGCATGCTCTGCAGTCTTCACCTCGTCTCAAGGGTGATAACATTGAAGGTCAGAGAAGGGAAAAGACATGTCCAAGAGCACATAGCCAGTTTTCAGCAGGTCTAGGATTCACATCAGTGTCACAGCCCAGGTTTCTTTCTTTAACATGGATACCACGTTCTTTGCTCTCTTCTCCCCCTCTTGCCTCCCAGTGCCCCTCACCCACTGTGGGACAGAGCAGAGCCACTCACCGAAGGTGCCTTTCCAGCCCATGTAAGATTTGGCTCCACCTGATGGGAGGAGGAGACTGCAGGCTTCAATGTGATGTTCAACGTCATGATAGTTATTATTTGTTGAGCTAATTACCTAACATTGTCACAATCTAGGGGGGAAAATCTACAACTTAAAAATTATCTCCACTTTCCAGGTGAGTCTTAGAAAAGTATTAATAAATGTGGATGTCCAGCCACACAGTGGAGCCTCAGCTGCAGAATAGTTTTTGCAGCATTTCGTTCGAATCAACCACACTTATTGAATGTCAGCTACAATCAAAGCTTCTTATTACTGATGCTTGGAGAAACTTGAGCAGGAGAGCTGTGGGCCCAAGCCCTGTTTTACAGATGAGCAGACAGCAGCCTGGAGAGGTGAGTGGTTGACCCACCATCTCACAGCTGCTCAGTGGTATCCAGACCCCTGGGGCCAGTATTCTGTGAGCTACTTCCCTGGGCATCGGGCATGCAGGTCCAAAAACTGTGCTGTGACGGGGATGCTGTACCCCATATCTCTCCATCCATCCCTAAGTCACCCTGAGACCCAGCACCTCCTCCTCCATGAAGACTTCTTTACTCCCCATTCGGAGGCCCCCTCCCTCTGCTCCCCTAGCACCTGTGGGGCCACACCCTATCTCCCAGCTGGTTGCCTCCAAGGTAGGAAAAGGGGCCCGTCCAGCCTTGCTCAGGTCCTCTGTGTTCAGGGTTTGCTCTTACAGGAAAAAGTGTTCAGAATTATCAGGGAGGCCAAATGGGTGTCAGGCCCATTGGCCTAGGATTGAGGTTAAGTGTTTCAGTCCACAGGCTTCTTTGAGAATCTACTGAATGCTATGAACCATCTTCCCAGGAAAAAAACAAACACATATTCATATACAAGTTTGCAGATGATTTCAGAGGGCTCACAGTCCCCTTGAAGTCCATCTTTGGGTCTCTGGACCCCAAAAGCCCCACACTTGGAAAGAAATTGAAAAATAGGCAGAGGACATGTTTGACTCATCAAATATCTCTTATTTACATCCTCATTTACTATCCCTAAAACAGTGAGAAAAGGGAGGGGGCATTACCCAGGGATTGCCCCTGGTGGCACCGGCCTCACTAGGTGGGTTTATTTCCATTATTATAGTAATTTTCAGGCTACAGGGTACAATTTTCACTTGCAGTGAGGTATTAAATTGAAATTACCCTAGATGTAATTGTCATACAAAACGATCCTGGACACTGGGAAGTGAATGTCTTTTCAAGACATGGGTTTATTGCATATGCCGAGTTTTAGGGCTCAGCCTCTTTAAACATGCCAGATTTTGGTGTATGTATTGGGGCAGCAGGAGGTCGGGAATCAGCACGGTGTGGTGGGCTGGAGCTGCTTGCCCAGAACATGGTGAGACCTTGGCAGGCCGAGATTGGCACAGACTAGGCTGCGGAGCCCAAGTTTGAGCATGGGCTTGTGCGGCTGCCGGGAACCACCGTGCAATGCCTCAGGGATGCGGGAAGTCCCACACTGATGTTCTTTTGTTGTTGTTGTTCAGTTGCTCAGTCGTGTCTGACTGTTTGTGACCCCATGGGCTGCAGCATGCCAGACTTCCCTGTCCTTCAGTATCTCCTGGAGTTTGCTCAAACCCATGTCCATTGATTCGGCCATCCATCCATCTCATCCTCTGTCACCCGCTTCTCCTCCTGCTCTCAATCTTTCCCCCCATTCTTTTCCACGGAGTCAGCTGTTTGCATCAGGTGGCCAAAGTATTGGAACTTCAGCTTCAGCATCAGTCCTTCCAGTGAATATTCAGGATTGATTTCCTTTAGGATTGACTGGTTTGATCTCCTTGCTGTCCAAGGGAACTCTCAAGAGTCTTCTCCAGCACCACAGTTGGAAAGCATCAATTCTTCTGTGCTCAGCCTTCTTTAGGGTCTGTGTATTAGTCGCTCAGTCGTCTCTGACTCTTTGCATTCCCATTGAATATAGTCCACCAGGCTCCTCGGTCCATGGAATTCTTCAGGCAAGAATACTGGAGTGGGTAGCCATTCCCTTCTCCAGAGGATCTTCCCAACTCAAGGATCGAACCCGGATTTCCTGCATTGCAGGCGGATTCTTTACCATCTGAGCCACCAGGGAAGCCCCAAAACGGCCTGTATATCCACTTAATTCAACTCTAAGCCCAAGTTCCCCGAGGTTGGTAGGAGATTCAGCTGTAATCATTCTCAGAGCTTCGCTTCCATGTAGTAGGACCAAGTGAGGCTCTGGGGTCTTACATGGTGCTGTGCAGCTGTGGTAGCCCCACCAGACACCAGGCATCTGTCCACTCCAGTGATGCGCACGGTTCCAGCCCTTTATGTCTGCTCTGTCTCTAAAGTCCTTCCTGTCCTGCTATCTTTCCTTCTCCAGATGCACCCTGCTGGTGTACTGCGCAGACCTCCCTCCCACCAGCATCATCATCACCTTCCACAATGAGGCCCGCTCCACTCTGCTCAGAACCATCCGCAGGTAAGCGCCTTCCTGTCTGTCAGCCTCCGGGCCGGCACTCGGTAAGGGTGTGCCTGCTCCTTGGGGACTGGTTCAAGGGTTTCTAAGCACCCACCAGGCGCTGCTCAGCTCACTCCACGTGCGTCCACTAGGGTAGTCACTCCTCACACTCCTATGAGGGTGGCTTTTATCCTGTTATATAGGAGGAAAGACAGAGGCCGAGGCATTAGGCTACTTATGGAAGGTCACTGAGAGTCACAGAGGACTTGACCCTAGGGCACTTGCCCTTAACCACTGCGCAGGTTGTCTCTAGGACAGGAGTTCACATTTTCACAGCCCACGAGGGAGCTGGGGCCCCGAGAGGCTGAGTACATCCTCCACCCCCAGCATTTAGCTGGGGTTAGAACTCTGGTCTGCCAGGTGTGCCCATCCCAGCACCTGCCCCTCCAATTGCCTCCCGCACCCCCACCAGGGACCGTGGTGCAGGTCAGATCAGCCCAAAGGGAATGGCTGATGTCCGCTTTCTCGCCCATCACCTTGTATTCCAGCCCCAGTCCCCCTCAGGCCTCTCTGTCTACCCTCGGCTCCCAGTCAGGGCCAGGCCCTTGCTCTGATCGGTGTTTTCTCGCTGTGTGTGGCCTGCGTGGATTTTCAATATGCAGCGCCCGCCCTCAGCAGAACTCCCCTTAGAACACAGTCGGGGCCCTGGAGACTTGGCCAGGAAAGCCGCGCCCTCCGCTTCTCAAAAGACCTGGGTTGTGTCAGCTCCGCTTCCCCATGCTGCACCCCTTCCTCCTCTGGAGCCCCTCCCATGGCCGCCCTTCCTCTAGCATCATCTGGCCCAGCCCCCCTCACTCAGGTCCTCAGCATCACTGGCCCCTTAGGTGGTACCACTGTCACTGAGTCCCCTGGAGGATGGACGTGCCTGAGCTCATGCTCTCAGAGACTGGCCACTGCTGTGCCCACTTCACAGCGGAGGAAACTGAGACTTGGAGATACTAAATTAAGGCCCACTGTTGCTCAGCTGACAACAGTGAGGCAGAGTTTCAACCCTTGCACTCTGACCTCAGAGTTCTCAGCAGCCTGACAGGGCAAGGCTAGTCCCAGAGGTGGCATTCAGCTTCTCTGAGGGAGGGGTTGGGACCGGGATGCCCCCACTTACACTTCCAGCAGAACAAGGGGCTGACCTCGGGGTAAACTGCCCCACGTCCCTGGGACACAGCCCCTTACAGCCTGTCCTGATCTGCTAGCCCATCACATGGTCAGCTGATCCCACAGAGAAGGAGGTGAGATTAAATGTGGGCCAAGAGTATGATCAAGCACAGCCAAACCTCTTGCCATTTCCATCACCAAGCCACACCTTCCCCTCTCCTTCCCATACGGGCATGGCTGTGGGCAGGCGGGGCGGTCCAGATGTTGGGAGGGTGTCGGGAATAGGCTGACTCTGATGGTGGGTGGTGTCTGAAGTGCCACCTGCCACTCATAATGCATGTCCACTATGCAGGGTCACGGTGTCTCTTGGAAACTCAAGAGGGCACAGCCCAAATGTGCTGTCTTCAACCTGGCGCTTCCCACATCTCTGGGAGCAGCTACCCGTGCCCAGCTATCCTTGGCCACAGACTGACTGGTTCCTCCTGCCAGCTGCTTGTCCCATTTGCCCTGGTTTCTGCATTCACCCCACAAGCCACTGCCTGATTTGAATTTGATTTCCCAACAAGGCTTCAGCTCTTGACAAGAAAATGTTCCAAGTCACTGTCAGGTGTCACCGTGAGTCTCGACGTAGATTAATAAACTGCCTTTGTGATATGTGAGCTGGTGCAGTTGTGTGGGGGCATAGGGCTCAGCGGTGGTTCAATTGATGATTTACCTGGGTCTCTTCTGCTGAAGGGAGAATGGAGTTTCTGAACCTTGCAGGCAAAGCAGGTCCATGGGGAGCAGAGGGAAGCAATTCCACAGTGCCAGACCGTAGCCTGCCCCGCCATGCAAGGTCGCATCTGAGCATGTCTGCCAGATGTTTCCTTGAGGACACCAGAGCATCCGAGAGAGGCTCCCTGCCTTCCAGGCTGGCCATGCACCTCCATCCCGCTCAATACATACACACACATAAACACACACACACACACACTCACACTCCCTCAGGGACCTCTTCTGGGCTCCTTCTTTGCACATCTCAACTCTTGTACTTAATGCATTTTCCCAGACATAATCCTCAGTGAACTGTTGGTGAAGGCCTGTATCCTCTTCATGTCTTACCTACCCTCCCTTTGGCATATGGATCAGTCCTACAGCTTAGAGCTGCTCTGATTAATTCAGGTAAAAGACTGAGAACTGTGCTGGCCTAGAGCAGCCATTCCTGGGTCTGTATGGCTCTGGAGCACTTTTAAAGGGGCACCACACCTGGGATCTGAAGACCTGTGTCCAGTCCCCACCCTACCATTTCCTAGCTCTGTGACCTTGGGCATGTTGTTAGCCACATTGGTATTGATGATGATAAAAATATCATTCATGTTTCAAGTTCTAGCACATTTCCCACAAAAAGACATTACCCTGGGACATTTGGGGGCTGTTATAATGTGAGGACCCCGACCCCCCATGTTTCCTTACACTGTATTTATGTTCTCGGGGACATTTCAGATACTGCCCCCAGACTCATCCGTTTCAGCTCTAAGACGTATTTCTCTTTCTCTTCCTGCTGTTCCTCCAGCTCTTTATAATAGTAATAATATACTTTATGATAATAATATTAATATGCTAATATTAATATTAATGCTGAGTTTTATGGTCCACAGAACACATTCCTTCTCTCACTTCATTTGGAGCCCCATCAGGGTCTGTGAAGTCAGGGTGCACATTGTGAATGGAGGCCAAGGCCACAGAGCTGGGAAGTGCAAGAGCCAGGACTCGGGTTTCTGGCTTCCTGGGGGGAATCCGGGGCAGTAGGGGTCTGCCCCAGTGTCTCTGTCCACCAGCCTGAAGGAGGGCCTCCCCGGAGGCCCTGGTGTCCTGCACTCTGGAGGGGGAACAGGGGGCCCATCAACACCATACTTTTCAGGAGGCCCCATGAAGTGCCAGACGCTACACCACACTCTGCTAGGTGCCTTGCTGGCTGAGCCCAGGACCTCTTTTCTGCCTCTCCGGAACTTCACTGTGAGCCAGCCTCCCCGCTGAGACCCTGTGGTCCATGAAAACTGCAGAATAGGGGCCCAAGAGCCAGGTGTGAACAGATGGGCTTAACATCATCAGTGGGCAGAGTGGAAGTGACTTTTAGGGGTGGAGGCGAGGAAGATTACTTCTGGGAACTTCCACGGCCAGGTGTCACTTGCCTTGGGAATCCGTAATTCCCTTGTATTCCCTGTTCTGTCGCACAAATAAATCACTAGCCACTGGGAGGGAATTGAATGAAGAGCACTTCCTGTCTCACTTTTGTCACTGATGGAAGGATCTTTTCTAAGGTGTTTTTCATGTATGAGTGAGTGAGTTGCTCAGTCATGTGACCCCGTGGACTGTAGCCCACCAGGTTCCTCTGTCTCTGGAATTCTCCAGACAAGAACACTGGTGTAGGTATGCAGTCCCTTCTCCAGGAGATCTTCCCAATCCCAGGGATCGAACCTGGGTCTCCCGCATTGCAGGCAGATTCTTTACCATCTGAGCCACCAGGGAAGCCCATTTTTCATCTTTGGTTCTCTAGAATTTGGATGGTTTTGTTGCCAGGCTCTGGCAAGGGAAAGATGCTTGAGGAACTGGGGAGGACTGAGTTGCGCTCTGGTTCCTCCCACCCAGCACCTGGCCAGGCCTTGGTCCCTCTGCCCATCCCTGCCCGAGTTCCTGCATTAGCCAGGGGAGGGGGCTGGGAAGGTGCACATGGGGGCACTCAGAGCCAGGCAGGGGCACGGTGGGGTGGGCGATGGGGGGAGGGAGAGAGTCACAGTCTTGATGAGTTAGGGCACTTTTCTCACTTAAGGACAGAGAAAAGCCCTGAACAGTGATTTCTCTTGACTGCTGCTGCCACAAGTCCTTGTGTATGTATGAGACTTAGGGCCTCCTCTTTCCTTTTGGAGCACCCTCCTGCCCCCTGCCTCTCATGGGGGCTCTGGAGCATGGCCAGTTTATATCTTGATTCTCCTTGCTGTGGCTTTTCATAATAATCTAGATTTAGAGGAGCAGTCTCTCAGATTAAGGTGGTGAAGAAATTGGATGCTAGGACCAGATATTCCCACTCTGTCCTTACCAGCTGTGTGACATCTGGGTACCTCTTCACATCTCTGCCTCAGTTTCCTTTTCTGCACAACAGGAATACTGTTAATAACAGCCCCAGATGATTGTGGCGAGGAGTGAAGGAGTTCAGGTTAAAGGCCTTGGAACAATGCCTGGCACAGAGTGCGCCTGGACAGGCGACAGCACATGCCCTGAGGTGCCTCCAGCCCAGGGAGACAGCAGGGTTCTAATGCCATGGCCCCCAAGCTTGAGAGGACATCAGAATGCCCTGGAGGGCTTGTCAAAACACAGTTTCCTGGGCCCCACCCCCAGATATTCCAACTGAATACATCTAGAGTAGGGCCCAAGAATTTGCGTTTCTGACAAGTCCCCAGGTGACACGGAGGCTGTGCTAGCTCCAGGATCACACGTTGATCCCAGAAATTAAATGTGAAGTTTTGGTCGCTCAGTTGTGTCTGGCTCTTTGTGACCCCACGAACTGTAGCCCACCAGGCTCCTCTGTCCATGGGATTCTCCAGACAAGAATACTGGGGTGGGTTGCTATTTCCTACTCCAGGGGCTCTTCCTTACCCAGGGATTGGACTTGGATCTCCTGCACTGCAGGCAGATTCTTTACCATCTGAGCCACCAGGGAGCCAGTGTCATCACAATTATCAAGCCCCAGATTCCAAGAGCAGCTGTTGCACGCCAGGCAGGGTGCTAAGCTTGTTTCCTGCAGCTGAGACGGTTGTGCTGGTGGTTCCATACTTCTTGAAGGTCTCCAGCTAGTGAATGGCGGATACACAGACACAGCACTTGAACCCAGACACAGCACTTGAACCCAAGACGGCCTGACTCCAGAATAACTAAACTCAACTGTCAACCAGCCTCAGGTCTTCATTCAGCTGGCATTTATGGAGCGTCTGATAAACGCTGCTTGCATAGAGCCCCGTGCAGTTCAGAAAGCAATTTCAAATACATTTCCTCATTTCATATACACAAAAGCCTGTGAAGTAGGTCAAGTATTAATATCGCCTGCCTTTACAAGGAAAATGTAATTACAGATAGAAATGAAGGCTGGGAGCTGCCTGGCGTCCCGCTCAGGATTGCACAGTCGTAGATGGTGGAGGCCTCCTGGCCTCCCACGCTGCCGTAACCAGCTGCCTCTTGGGGGGCTGGAGTTGGGGAGCTGTCGTTAGGGTGCAGTGGGCAGAAGGTGTAGACCCTGTGGACAGCTACCTTCTGGCAGAGAGTGAGCTGTGGATAGGAAACTCATTTCCTGGATAATTTCCAGGCTCCAGCGTGCCCGGTATGTGCCCGAGAGACGAGCACCCACTCCCCTGTGAGACTGTGAAAGGAAGGGGCACAGAACAGCCACAGTGGGGTGGAAGCAAGGGAAAAACCGGGCCCTGGAGGGAAGGGAGGGCTGGCTTGGCTGCAGAGGGGCTGGTGAGGTGTCCTGGCAGAGAACTGGTGAGACCAAAGGAGGGAGGGAGGTGAAAGCCCCCAGGGTCTGGGTGGCAGGGATGAGGTTAGGATGTACAGAAGAGAGGACCCAGGGGAACATCTGGGGACCCAAGCCAGGTCCCCGGGGCTAGACTTGACCTTTCTCCTTCTCCAGCCACCTCAGGCACCCAAAGCCCCTACCCATCTCAGTTCCTCCCAGCCCCGAGCCACTTTTTTGGCATCCCCCCATCACTCCAATTGCTCTGTTTAGAGGAGCAAAAACCAGCCAGGTGTTACCAGGAAATAGTCTAATTAGCACTTACTGCTGACGATTTCATTCTTTTTTTTTTTCCCTTTTTTACACTCTGGACATTTTTTATTCGCTAATCATCTCTCAGTTCAACCAGCGCAGAGCTGCACGCGATTTACCTTTTGATGTTCACAGAAGAGAACTCTTGAATTTCAAAGAGCGGGCAGGGATTCGGGGGGAGGGGGGTGCGCAGATCGCGTGAGAAGCTACAGCTGTAATCAAACCTCATTAGAGGGTATTCTTCCAGTAAGTTTTCCTTCTTTCTCTGCCTCCCTCTCCCCTCACCCTCTGATTGGAGGGCTGGTTGTTGAGTTTGGTGTGTTTGCTTTTGGATGGTGGTGGCAAGGTTCCCCTCGCACCACCTCCTGCTCTCCGGGTGTTCACCTCCCAACAGCAGTGGGCTCAGGGGCTGGGGTTGGGGTTCCTCTCTCCACCTCACTGTAGTTGCCATGGTGAGAATTAAGGCTTCATAAATAAAGGTAGCTCCAGGGGAAGTTCTCCTCCTGGGAAGTCTCTGCATCTTGCTTAGAAAGGGCAGCTCACCAGAAACAGGGCTCGGTGAGCACCTCTGCCAGGCCTATCTGAACCCCTCCCCGGTACATGTGGGGCTCTGGGTGTCCTGTGGCAGGTGGCATGGCCCAGGAGTGTTTCCGAGGAACCACACGGCTTGGTGTGTTTAGAGAAGCAGGGTGCAGCCATCTCAGTCAGGACTGAGACTCAGAATAAACACGGAAACCTAGTCTTGCCTGGAGGCAACAGATTCCCAGCACAGGAAGGGAGATGAAGTCAGTTAAAAAATCACCGCTGATCCAGAAAACAGTAATAACTGTTACAGCTTTTTATCACTGTTATCAGCAGACGCTGTGCTGAATGCTTTAGAAACGTTCCCCTTTAATTCTCCCTACAGCCCTATGAATGATGGTACTACTCTTATTATCCCCGTTTTACAAACGGGAATACTTTACTGCACAGAGCAGGAAAGTAACCTGGCCAAGTTCACACAGCTTGTAGTAAGTAGCTCCTAGACCACAGCTGCTGAGGGCCAGGTTCACGTCTCCCTTGAACCATATCACGTACGCAGTGCCTAGCACATAGTAGGTGTGTGCTAAACATCATTGGAGGGAACGGTCATGGGCTAAGGTGCAGCTGCACTCTGGCAATACAGAGAGTAGCTTGACGAGGCCACTGCCCCTGGGAGGTGACCATCTGGATGGGCCAGGAAACCAGCCCTCAGAGTCAGGCCTTCGTGAGAGATGCAGGAAGCTTCAGATACAAACGGCTGAGGGATCCCGGAGGAGGAAGCAATTCATTCTCACTAAGTGGATTGGAAAGCTGTTAGAGAGGAAGTGACAATTGAATGGGTCCTTGTGACAGACGAGGGGCATCTCACGCTGTGACACCAGTAGGGGAACGGGCCTCAGTTGTAAGAAGCAGGATGTCTCCAGACAAAGGCACTGGGCGTGAGGAGGCTGGAATGGGGGCTGGATCCAGACTGGGAAAGGCCTTGAAGAGCATGCTGAGGGTTTGGGGTGTAGACCATGGGGAGCCTTTTTATCAACTTCTCTATTTGCATTAGTGAGGGGAAGTTGCACGATTGAAGATCAGATCTGTGCTTCAGACAGCTCACTCTAGAGGTCACAGGAGGATGGCCTGGCAGCAGATCAGGCTACTGCAAAATAAACAGGCAGTGGTCTGTTCCCTGGTGGTCCAGTGGTTAAGAATCTGACTGCCCGTGCAGGAGACATGGGTTCGAATCCCTGGTCCAGGAGAATCCCACATGCCACTGAGCAACTAAGCCCATGTGTTGCAACTATTGAACCTGCTGCACTCTAGAGCTCATGTTCCACAAGAGAAGCCACCATAATGTGAAGCTTGTGCACCACAACAAAGAGGAGCCCCCGATCGTCTCAACTAGAGAATGCCTGCCTGCAGCAAAGGAGACCCAGCACAGCCAAAAATCAATCAATAAATTAAAAAAAAAATATATGCGTTTAAAAAACCAGGCAAAAGAGGTTGAACCAGAATGGAGGCCTAAGAGGTGAAGGTAATCTGAGTAATATTTTCAAGGAGAACCAGCACATTCTTAGTCGCTGGTGTGATTTAGGATTTCGGGGAGAGGGAGGGTTGTTGAGGGTGGCTCTGGAGCTCTGGGTGCTAGGTGGGTGCTGGTGATATTCACCAAGACAACTCAGAGTTATATCCCAGTGGCTCAAAGGTGAGCATGTGACTGGACAAGTTTTTAGGTTGCTTGGAGTCTTTATTCTTCAGATACAATGGCGTCTACGTAGATTTGACTCTAGAAGTCACAGTGATCTTTCCTCTTTCCATCTCACAGCATATTAAACCGCACCCCTATGAATCTCATCCAGGAAATCATATTAGTGGATGACTTCAGCAATGACCGTAAGTACCATTGTTGTCCTGTACTATGGACACAAGTGTCTGTTCCCAGCCTCTGTGTCATGGGCAAAGGTGAACCTGCTAGTTCCCTGGGGATGGAGGAAAGCCTGGGTTTGTAGTAGGTATGGAGGACATTGAGTGTCCTTGTGGGTCAAGAAGTAAATGAACCTTACATTTGGGAAACAGTGTCTCAAGTCCTCTGCTATGAGTCTTTGAGGGCCTAACTAGATCTGAATTGTAGGTTCTTAATGGGGTTGGTGGGCTTCCCAGGTGGCGCTAGTGATAAAGAACCCGCCTGCCAACTGCAGGAGACATAAAAGATGCGTGTTCCATCCCTGGGTTGGGAAGATCCCCTGGAGGAAGACATGGCAATCCACTCCAGTATTCTTGCCTGGAGAATCCCATGGACAGGGGAGCTTGGTGGGCTACAGTTCATACGATCGCAAAGAGTCAGACACGACTGAAGTGACTTATACACACATGCAACGGGGTTGGTATGTGTATGCATATGTGTCACTGCCCCCAACCTGTTGATGCATGCCTGGACTTGAAGAGACCCTGCACCTTCATAGAGACCCAAGCCCTGAAGCAATACCCATGAATAGAGATTCCCGACTCCTGTGCTCTGATAATCCACCAGCATGAGCCAAGGTCACCTACCCTCTTCCTCTCATTCCCATGGCAGGACTTGTTGGGGAAGAGAGGTCTCTGTCTTTGGGATATCCCATCATTTGGTCGTGACACAGTGAGCAGCTGCCTTCCAACTTTCCAACCACTGGTCATTACCCATCTCCTAGCTATCCTGCCCAAGAACCTGGGTCCCACCCAAGTTCACAGTCCAAGTCCACTTTCCCCGAGAAAAGCACGTGGGAGTTTTCAGATACCTGTGTGTTCAGTTTGACAGGTACAATCATTGCAGAAGTGTTGTTACGCTTCAGGTATGTAGTGTTCAGGTATGTAGGAATCAGGTGGTGCTGATTCCTGTCCAAGAGCTGTCATCACAGCCTGGGTGCTGCTGCAGGCAGTCAGCCACATCCAGGCAGAACCGCCTCTTAGTGATGAACCAGGGGAAGCAGGTGATGGCCTCTGGGGACAGCTCTGAGTCCCAAGGGAGTGGAGTCTTTCCTCACTAGTCCTGATGCTGAAAGCTTGACATAGGAGCCACTACCACACCAAGGTCTACTGTAGGAGAGCTGGAAACCCACACACCTAACATAGCCTTAGGAGGTTGGGATTTATGCACAAGTGGGTTGTGTACCAGATTCAGGGTGGTCAGATCGGACTTGAGTTCTGAAACTCGGTGATCTGATCTCCCTTCCCCAGTGTGGAAGGAGTTGGAGGCAGGCAGCCACTCATTGTGTCGGGAGGTAGCTGGTACTTAGGCTGGAGATTAGGAACACTGCTGAATTTACTTAGAAGCAGAACAGCTTCAGTGGTTAGAGCATCACCTCTGGAGCCAACTGCCTGGCTTCAAATTCTAGACCCGTCACTGGCTCACTTACTAGCTATGTTCCTTGGGCAACTTATTAGCCTCTACACGCATCAGTTTCCTTACTTATAAAATGGAGATAACAATAACCTATATATGGTTTATATAAGGATATAAATGTGTTGATACATTTAAGTGCTTAGAGCAGTACCTGGCTCTGAGTAAGCCCCTGTAAGTCTTTGTGGTCACTCTGTAGAGTCCAGGACCAAGCAGAGAAGCTAAAGTTTGGTAAAACCAGTGAAGCAAAACCACAACTTATAATGGAGTTCAGAGCCAAGAATTGGTGAGCCAAAAGAGTGCTGGGGAAGTCAGGCAAGCCAGGACAACCCAGGCTGAGTGCCTAGGATGGGTCTCTTGCTCAGCCCCACACATTTCCCCTATGTGAAGAGTTGAACCAGCTCTGCGTGATGGGATATACTGGAGAGATACCCTGATAAATAGGGTCTCCTGTATTGAGTCCGTGAGATGAAAGGAAACTCCATAGTTTGTCTCATGCATTCTCTGGCCTCTCAGCATCTTTTCCCTAAACCCTACCAAAGTGAACAAGACTCCTACCTCATGCTTCAAATAAGCTATAGAAAAGGAGAAATGTCCCCAGGTGACCATCTGGTAGTGTTCTAGCAAGTACGCAAGTGCCAATGTGTGACTACCTTCTCCAGAGGCCCCCTTACAGCCACTTTGTAGAGACTGAGCCATACTGTATGTGGCTGCTGCTGCTGCTGCTAAGTCGCTTCAGTCGTGTCTGACTCTGTGCGACCCCATAGACGGCAGCCCACCAGGCTCCACCGTTCCTGGGATTCTCCAGGCAAGAACACTGGAGTGGGTTGCCATTTCCTTCTCCAATGCATGAGAGTGAAAAGTGAAAGTGAAGTCGCTCAGTCGTGTCCGACTCAGCGACCCCATGGACTGCAGCCTACCAGGCTCCTCTGTCCAGAGGATTTTCCAGGCAAGAGTACTGGAGTGGGGTGCCATTGCCTTCTATGCATGGTCAGTCAGCACCTTCCAAAGCCCACAGCACCCTGGAGTCAGGACAGGGCAGTGTGGTTGGGGGTGGGGACGAGAGGCAGGGTGCCTCACCTACTCTGCTGGTTCACCTCCAGCCCTGGGCGCTCAGTCACGTGACCTCTTGTCTTTGTAGCGGAGGACTGCAAACAGCTCATCAAACTGCCCAAGGTGAAGTGCTTACGCAATAATGAGCGGCAAGGTAGGTCTGTGCTGTTGAGTGGGCCCGGGGCAGGGAGTGGGGACATGTTTGGGTATGTGTTCGTGTGGTCTCCTTGGATGATAGAGCGACGGGGGCACTCCCTTGGCCAACTGTCCCTCCTGCAGGTTTGGTGCGGTCCCGGATCCGGGGTGCTGACATCGCCCAGGGCACCACCCTGACTTTCCTCGACAGCCACTGTGAGGTGAACAGGGACTGGCTCCAGCCCCTGCTGCACAGGGTCAAAGAGGTGAGTGAGGCGTGTTCTGTGTCCCCCACTTTCTCCAGCTCGGCACTTCATATGTACCCACAACCCCTTGGGAAATGGAGCGGGGGACAGATTGCAGTGCCCATTTTACAGATGAAGAGACTGAGGGAGAGCGGCCTGCCTGGGGTCACGCAGCAGACAGTGGTGGAACAAAGCCCAGGACGCCTTCTTTGCCTCACAGTGTCACCTACAGCAGGCCTGCAGGTGGGGCACCTACAGCTGGGACATGACGCACACAGCTTCCTGGGCAAGAGAACGGCACGGATCAATTTTTCCCAGATGTTAGAAGGTTCCAGAAAGGGAGCCCTGATGAGTGCCATTTGTGAAAAGGAGGCAGAAGAATTAACAGGGCCTCGTTACCCAGTTCCTGAGGCCTCCGTTGTACCTCTAGCCATGTCACTTTCGCCCGAAGACCAAGATGCAGGGGGCTGGATGCCAAGAGACCTGAATTCCTTGCCTCTGTCTGCCCTTATGTTATTCTAGAATTCTGTCTGCTTCCTCTCTCTGTGTCTCTTATTCCTCTTGAAAGTGAAAAAAATTTTTTTTAATTCTCCCATCAATATTTTATATCCCCCGAAATCTATCCACCCTCCACCCCTATCTACAGAAGGCCCTGCATATTTAGATGCCAGTGTCTGTGACTGGCATTCATGCTGCTCATTTTCCCCCCGAGTTACTGACTCTGCAGCTGCTCTGTGAAGTGGGAGGCCACGTATTTTTTAACATAGCCATTTCACAGATGAGGGTACGGCTTCAGGGACAATGCTATAACTTGGACTGATATTCCCTAGCTGGTACCACCAGCCCTGAGACCTTCAGTGTCACCTCAACAGCATCTCCTTTGTGCTTTGTGCTGTGGTTATTTCCGTCTCGCTCTTCGAGGTGACTCCTTGACTCCTACCTGCAAAATGACAGTATCAGGCAATGGAAGAATTGAGACACGTGAACTGCTCAGAATACTAAGAAATCCTTTCCAACTTTGTTCATCCGATACCTAGCTGGATGTAGAGAGTTCTCACATATGAGCCTGGATGTTACAATCCATCCCGTGGCCACTTTCCCTAAAGTTGGGAGGGCTCGTATACGTGTGTGATGGTGAAGAGGTCTGGATGGAGACATGGTAGGTTATGAGCAGACCAGTCTATTGAGGGGCCTCACCAGGCGCTGGAGGCCCTTCCGAGCTCACCCTCCCTTGTGCTCTGTCTGTAAATGCAGCCAGCCTCCCGGGTCTAATACTCTTACAAAGTTAGGCTGTTCTCGCTGACTGCGCCCTGACATTCCCAGCCCTTCCTGGCCCTGGATGCCCTTCCCTTCCTCTTCACAGCCCCTTGCTCTCCAGGGCCTCATCTCCTCCAGGAAGCCTGTCCTGACTGCGTGGCCAGCTAGGATCACTCCCAGAAAGAATTGTCCACTTGGCCCCATAATTTCCTTTTCTGGGTTTAGCTCTCTGTCTCTTCTAACAGATTGCAAACCCAAAGAGGGCACCAGTCACCCCCTGGTGATCCTAGAGTAAGGGGCTCAGTGTTTGGAATGACAATAAGAAACTAGATGCAGTGGGAAGTGATACACTTGTAATAGGAGGAAAATGTGCTTGCTTCCCGACTGTAAATTGTTTATTGAACACTTGTTTTGGGCAGGGTTTTGAGGAAGAACTGGGGATGGACCACGTAAAAGGAATCCACATCCTGCTTAAGTTCCCCAATCCAGAAGCTCTTCAAACCATGTTGTTTAGGGCTGTTATGGAGATTCCTTTATGTAGTTGAGCTCTGTCTCTCCTCTCCTTGGGGGTGCAAAGAGGGGAGGTCAATGGGGAAGGAAATGTGAGAGGGCTGGGGGTGGGGCTGAAGTTTCCAGCCCTTTAATCACAGGGTTGATTCCTCCAGAAGCTGCGCCCCCGCCCCCCCCCGCCCCCCCCTCCCCCCCGTCTTCAGAGACTCACCTCATTAGTATAAACTTAGATATAATGAAAGAGGCTCATTAGGAGAAGAAAAGATGTTCCTGTCACCCCCAGTGAAAGTGAAAGTGTTAGCTGTTCAGTCATGTCCGACTCTAGCTTCTGTCTGGATTTCTGTAGCTTGCTGGAATTCCTCAGGCAAGAATACTGAGAGGGTTGCCATTCCCTTCTCCAGGGGATACTCCCAACCCAAGGATCAAATCCAGGTCTCCTGCAGGCAGATTCTTTCGCTTCTGAGCCACCAGGGAAGCCCCTCCTGTCACCCCAATTAGTCAGGAACTTCCAAGAGTTTTAAGAGGAACAAAGACCAGATATATTTCTTATTATATCACAGCACAGTGTATATTGCATTTTATTTATCCACTTATCTACTAATTGACATTTGGGTTGTTTCTGCCTTCTCACTATTGTGAATAATGCTGCTGCAAACATTCATATGCAAGTTTTCCCCTGAATACCTGCTTTCAGTTCTCTGGGGGACACACCAAGGAGTGGAATTCCTGGGTTGGTGGTGATTCAGCGTGGGATCTGTAGGGACCTCCAAGCTGATGTGTCCCTCCCTGCAGGATGCCATCCTCAGGCAGCCTTAATGAACCTGGAGGCCCTTCCCTTCCCTGTGGCTCTGAGTCCACCTCAGAAGCCCTCTTTGAAAAATGCACTCTTATGCATCCCTGGCCAGCTTCACCTGTACAGCAGTCCTCCTGTAGAAGTCATACAGCCCCCAGAGTGAGCTCAGCTCCCAGGGCCAAGCTCCCGGTCCCCATCACTGTCTGACCTCACGCTTTCATAGTGGAGGATTGCTCAGACAAACCCTGACTGTGGTCCCGCCCTGCCCCTACAGACCCCGACTCTTGATGATGAAACGGTTCTGCTGAGACATCCCTTTCCAGATGGGGAGTGTGGGTGTGTGTCAGCCTCTGTTTCCATGTCTTTGGATGTGTCTCATCTCAGAGGAAGACATGATTTGATCTTGTGAGTGCAAGTGGAAATTTTCAGCTGTAATTGGAGTTTGGGATTTTCGAAAATAGAGAGAAGGAAGAGGCTGGGCTTGAGCTGTCAGAAGCTGTCCTCAGCTGGTGTTTTCCACATGGAAAATCTCCTTGATTTCCCTTCCTTCCCTTCAATTACTTGATGATACTTGAAGCAAGCACCACGTTGTTGGGTTTCTTGAAACAGAGTCTTCTTCCCTCTTCTCCTTATCTACATATTCCTTTAGTAGGAAAAAAAAGATTTTAAGAAATTTCCATCCCAATAGCATTTGGCAAGTTGATATAAATAATGGCTTACATAAGCTTCAAAGCCCTTTCCCATGCTTTCCTCTCTTGTTTCTTCCAAAAGCCCTGTGAGGAAGGCAGGATAGTTTTGCAAATTATAGATTGTTTTTGCTTCATAGATGAAGAAGCAGAGCGCCTCAGAGTATGCTGCTTTGCTTTAAGGTCAGATGTATTCTGCATGGCAGAACCAGAATAGGAACCCAGGTCTCTGGCCCTGCTCCTGCTCCCCCGTCCCTCCCTCCAGGTTAACAGAGACCCCCACACTGTCATCCTCTGCTCTCCTGCGCACCACCTTCCCCAGACAGCAAGGTCTTAATCATCTTTGTGCCAACCACAGTCCCTAACCCACAGTTGGTGCTCCAGTAATGCTGGTGGATGCAATGAGTGAACGGCCATCTCTGGAAGTTTCTTGACTGCCCATTCACAACATGGTTTTAATTATGGTGGAGAAAGAAGAGACATAACTGGAGGGGTGATTGATGGCCATCGGCTCTCAGTGGGGGTGGGGGGTGGGCTTGGATTTGTGTTGGGGGAGAGGGCAGGGCCTTGTTGTGGATCTGTCAGGCATTCCACCAGATGCTGCTGGAGCTTACCTGTGGACCTAGCCTTGAAGATACAGCCACCTGGGCACACAGGCGGGAGCCTGCGGGGATCTGGGCATCTTTATGGAGAGTACATCCATCTCTGAGCCTACAGAAGGCGAGGCCATGTTGCTCAGCCATTATTGGCCCACCTGCTCTGTCTCCAGCCACCGACAGTGTCCTCAGAGGGAGTTCATAGCTGCCCTCTTTCACCCAGTGCCAACTGAACACCTGCTGCCCAGCAGGCTCTGGACTGGGGGGTGGGCAGGAGCTGCTGGGGAATGCAAAAATGGAGCAGATGAGACCCCCAGGGTCATTCAAGAAGCTTGTGTCCTGGCTTTAAGAGGTCATGTCTAACACCCCCTGCAGCCCCCTCTTAAGGTCTTGGCTCCACACATCACTTAGCCCCAAACATCCCCCTCTGCCTAATTGGCCCTCCATTGTGTCTGAACCAAGAAGTTGCCACAGCTAAGTTGTGATGGGAATAATAGAAGGATAGAAATGCTCCGAGAGAGCTTCTCAGGTAGTGCTAGTGGTAAAGAACCTGCCTGCCAATGCAGGAGATGTAAGAGATGCAAATTTGATCCCTGGGTTGGGAAGATTCTCCAGTCTTCTTGCCTGGAGAACACCGTGGACAGAGGAACCTGACAGGTTACAGTTCATAGGGTCACAAAGAGTTGGACATGACTGAAGTGACTTAGCATGCATGCATGCAGAAACCCTCAGAACTCATAGAAGAGTACCCAAGAGCCTGTCGTAGCCCTCGAGGCTGTGCCCATGGGTGGCTTCTGGGGAAGTCTGTGGCTAAGGTAAGCAACCAGCATTTTATTTTGCATTTCACTTTCCAAATATTGAGGAGAAAGTTTAAAAAAACAAGCAAGCAAGATTTCAGTTTGGGGTTTCTAAGACCACCCTCATGTTCAATAATTCACTAGATACACATGGTTTCTATGTTATTATGGCAAAAGGATATGGATTAAAATCAGCAGCAGGAAAAGGTGCATAGGGAGAGTTCCAGGCATGATCATCCTAGAGCTGGTGTGTGGGCAGCACTTGCTTCCTGCCACCAGGACATGTGTCAACATGTATGGAGAACTGCCAAACAGAGAAGCCCACCTCAGCCTTGGTGTCCAGGGTTTTTATTGGAGGTCAGCCATGTAGACATGACTGATCACTGCCACAGTCTCCATGCCCCTCCAGTGGTTAAACTGAGTTGGTACCACATGGCCCAAGGCTCTCACTGCAAATCTCCTTGTCAGCAGAGTCTAATATAGCCCAGGGCTCCCAGGTAAACAGAGACACTTTTATAAGCAGAACAAGTCAAGGGCTTAGAAGATACCTCTCAGGGGTTGGGCAAGGGCTAAGCATATCTTTAGGTCAGTCCTTTGCTGCACAAGGACCTACCTAAGGATTCGGTGAAGCTGCAGAGGCCAAACTCAGCAGACAAAGGCAAAAAGAGGACTTTGTCAGACCCACAGAAGAAAGTCAGTCTCTGAACTTCTGAGAACATTTCAGATTTCAAGTCAGGAGTGGGGTGTGCTTTGTGTAGATAGTGGTGTGGGTGGGGGTGGCTGTGTGTGCACGCAGTGTGTATACACACCTGGACACATGATGGCAATGGCCGCAGAGCACTGTGGCAGCCAGTTAGGTATGGCATTAACTGTGCTGGAAGCATCTGTGCACATCCTAGAGGGGGAAGCGATGCACTGAAAATGAGCATTTCCTTCCACGGGAGCCAGTGGCTTCAAAGACACCTTGTCACTGTTAGAATGAGTCCTGTATGGAGACTGAGGCCAGATTAAGTCTGTGAACATCAAGGCAGGTACTCAGTGATTCTGAGCTTAAAATAAGAAGACAGCCTCATTTAGGGGAGAGATTGAACCAGGAAATTAAATTGCTGCAAGAGAAACAGAAGTGCCTGCCCATGCTGCTAGGACAGGGAGGGGCAGAGGACTGGAAAAGTGGTCCTGCCTGGCTGGTCCAGGCCTGTTGGCTCTTCCCAGCTCCTGGACTCTCATTCATCCTGCTCTTGGGGCCCAGTTTCCCCTCCTCCACATCAGTATAGGAGTGTTCAGCCAGCAGTAAGGAAAAATATATGTAATGCCTTGATGGCTCCTGAGAACCGATAGATTTGTCTTGCAGACTTTGAAACTATCCCCTTGATGACTTTGATGCTTATCAGCAGGGTAGCCTGGGGGAAAGAGCAAGTGATGAGCTAGATTGTTTAGTTGCTAAGTTGTGTTTGACTCTTTTGTAACCCGGTGGACTGTAGCCCGCCAGGCTCCTCTGTCCAAGGGATTTCCTAGGCAAGAATACTGGAGTGCATTGCCATTTCCTTCTCCAGGGGATCTTCCAGACCCAGAGATTGAACCAGCATCTCCTACAGTGTGGCAGGTGGATTCTTTACCACTGAGCTACCTGGGAAACCCAGCAGAAACTAGATACAGGCCTGTTATTGATGGTCTTGGATGCTGGGCTAAGGAGTTTGAACCTAATATCAAGGCAGTTCAGGTTTTTAGCTGTTGAGCTGCAGAGTGAGATTTGGAAGTCAACTGCATCAGCCACCTGTAGAATGACAGGGAAAGGGGTGTGAAGGGGGAGGGCCAGGAGTTCATTGCCATTGCCTTGTACTCCAGGGGTGAGGGGATAAGAGAGAGGTTCCATTCAGAAGAGTGGTTTTAGACTTACAGTCAGCAGGGTTGATCCAGTTGATGGGCAGAGGTGGGGCTTCTTAAGTTAGTGCTGAAGAGTAAGGGGGACATGTTGACAGAAGTAGAGAACCAAGGGAAGGAACGTGTGCGGGGAGGCTGGTGAGGGCACCACTGCAGTGCTTGGTGAATCCGCATGGAGGGGCGGGTGGTCTACTGGATCTGCTTGCCGGAGGGGCGGGTGGTCTACTGGATCTGCTTGCCGGAGGGGCGGGTGGTCTACTGGATCTGCTTGAGTTGGAAAGTGAGGAGCAAAAGTTTGGGGCTGAAGTTACAGATTCGAGTATCACAGGTGACAAGTGAAGTTAGGAATCTCTGGAGATGCTTTTCTCAACTTGCCCATGAACCGTAGGCATAGAAGTTTGCTGCTGCTGCTGCTAAGTTGCGTCAGTCGTGTCCGACTCTATGCGACCCCATAGACGGCAGCCCACCAGGCTCCCCCGTCCCTGGGATTCTCCAGGCAAGAGTACTGGAGTGGGTTGCCATTTCCTTCTCCAGGGCATGAAAGTGAAAAGTGAAAGTGGAGTCGCTCAGTCGTGCCCGACTCAGTGACCCCATGGACTGCAGCCCGCCAGGCTCCTCCGTTCATGGGATTTTCCAGGCAAGAGTACTGGAGTGGGGTGCCATAGAAGTTGAAGTACTGGGAAATTCCCACTGTAAGGGGAGCTGTTGAGGTCACCTTCCCAGCTGACTGTATCCACTGCCTCCTGAGAGCCCCGTGACACTGAAGGACTTCCTGGGCCCCCTTCTTCCTGATGTCCCTTTCCTCAGTGAGCAGCACACTCCAGCCAGCCTCCCCATGTCCCCACCATGCCTAGATGGCCACGAGAAGGCACCCAGCAGTAAAGGAAAGGCTCTTAGCATTGTGGAGAGGTCACAGTGTCTGATGGCCCACTTTATACATGAGAAATGTTGACATGCAGAGAGGGGAGTGCTTGGTCAAGGCCCTGAAACCAGTCTCCGGCCCTCCCCCCCACACTCCCTGCCCCCCATCCCAAGCCTGCCTCCCTGATGCCGCCATCTGAGTGCGGGCCTTCCGTTTTCCAGGACTACACGCGGGTGGTGTGCCCTGTGATTGATATCATTCATCTGGACACTTTCAACTACATTGAGTCAGCCACGGAGCTCAGAGGGGGTGAGTGGGGCCGATGCCCTTGCCCAGAAGGACTTTTTTCTCCTAGTCATTGCTGCCAAGGGAGAGAGAGGAAAAGTCTCCTAATGGTTTTTCTGGAACCTCCAGCCCTGCATCCTGTAATGTCAGTAGCTGCAGGGTGGCCCTGACCACGGGGACTGTGCATGGAAAGATCGGAGAGGGGGCAGGTCACCCCAGGGCCTGAGGATGGGAGGGAAGCAGGGCCCCCCTGCCCCGCCCTGTGGGGCCTGCATTGTTCTGACACCTCAGCACTGGGTGCTTCTCTCTCCTTGAGGCCCACCACAGTTGTGCCCAGGGCTGAGCGCTGACTCCCTAAGACCGATTGGGGGTGATTCAACCCCTCACAGACCTCCTGCTTACACCCCTCACTCCCAAGACTCATGGCCAAGGGCCATACTCTGGAATTGTCCATCATGTCCCCCTTGGGTACCACTCTTGGGGTCTCTCAACTCCCACTCTGTATCCTCTGCCCTTCTTCCCTAAGTCCACCTAGCAGAGAAGGCTCAGAGAGGCAGGAGGGGCTGGAGAAAGAGAAGAAGCAGTGGAAGGGAAATCGGGCAGCTCTGTTGCCAACCAGCCTGGGTGAGACCTCTTACCCCAGGACCACCTGGGAAACTCGATATGTTCATGAGCCAGAATGAGCAAGCTCTGCAGGTACATCAGGGAGGCTGAGTCAAGCACGTGGATGCTGTGTTTCAGGGTTTGACTGGAGCCTCCACTTCCAATGGGAGCAGCTCACACCAGAGCAGAAGGCTCGACGCCTGGACCCCACTGAGCCCATTAGGTGAGTCAGGGCAAGGGAGGAGTGGGAAGATTCATGACCACTTGGCCCTTCCCTCTGTCATGTGCTATAGGGAAGCAGTCCACAGGAGAGGCTCAAAAGATTGGCCAGAAACCAAAAGGACCTTTTGCCAGGCCAGCGCCACCTTTGCCCTTATTTTAGGAGGTTTCTGTCCTCATGGAGATTTCTGCTGGAGGGATGGGGCTGGTGGAGACCTGTGCTGAGGACTGGCTCAGCCTCGTTCACATTGGCCATGATGTACTTTTGTGCATGTGTGCTAAGTTGCTTCAGTCGTGTCAGACTCTTTGCAACACTGTGGACCATAACCTGCCAGACTCCTCTGTCTATGGGATTCCCCAGGCAAGAATACTGGAGTGGGTTACCATGCACTCCTGCAGGGGATCTTCCCAACCCAGGGATCAAACCTGTGTTTCTTATGTCTCTTATGAACTCCTAAGGTGGGTTCTTTACCACTAGCTCCACCTGGGAAGCCTTGATGTACTTACACTTCCTGCTAAATGTTGGAGGGTTCCACATGGTCCCATTTGAGCCTCTGACAAGGGGAAAGAAAGTTCCTTAGCCTCCAGGTCCTGGATGTCAGGATTCAGCCCAGGAGGGTTGTCAGCCATTGCTATGGGTGGAGGCTGCTGTCAAGGCATGGCCACTGCTACGTGTTCACACACATGACTGCTGTGTCCCGTGTGAGAACACCACAGGGGCATCAGCTCTGGGCTGCTTGTGTGGTGCTGTAGATGGCTTTGTCCTGATCTACATTCTCACCTCCAGCCCCCACTGTGACCCATAGCACAGTGGCCAGATGGATGCCTGGGGTTAGGGCCCATCTGAGTGCTTGGTCGTCCATGTAGTAGTCTCAGCATCATGTGTGTGGCCTTGATATCCCTAAGACTGGAGAGCACGCGTGTCCCAGGCCTGTTGGGAACCTCCAAGCGAAAACTTACCTGTCTCCGGTGGAGCCTCAGGAGGCCAGCAAGTGCTTGAGGATGTGGCAAGAAGACCAGGGAACTAGAATTGCTCCTTCTGGGGAATGCAGAGATGCCCTGGGCTCCTTGGGGGCACCTCTGCATCTCAGGGCCTGCATAGAGTAAATGTCTGATCATTCTCATTGAATTGTGTGTGCATAAGTTGCTTAGTCATGTCTGACTCTTTGCCACCCCGTGGACTGTAGCCTGCTAGGCTTCTCTGTCCAGGGAATTCTCCAGACAAGAATACTGGATGGGTTGTCATTCTCTTCTCCAGGGGATCTTTCCAACCCAGGGATTGAACCTGGGTCATCCACATTGCAGGCGGATTCTTTACCATCTGAGCCACCAGGGAAGCCCTTTCACTGAACTAACTTAAGTCAAATAGAGACCTAAAGAGCTGTGAAGAACTGAGTGGTGACAGACAGACAGTGGAGATTGGGAGAACCCTGCAGTGGAACCTCTGTCGCATGGACCAGCCGGCCCCTCCTCCCTCCTCCAGCCTTCACAATCTGGAGTGATGCTGAGAGGGAGATGGGAGCTACGTGGCACACCAGATACTGCCCTTGTTCCTCAAGAGAGAGCAGAACCTTCTGATCATCCTGAGGGCCATGCAGCACAGCAGTGCCTCGGTTACTCGCCACACTCCCAGAGTCACCTGATGCAGCAGTAGGCCGAGGCGAGGACAGGGTGCCTATGGTTTCCCTTCCCTGTCCCAAGGGTGGGGTTCTCAGGGCTGGTTCTCTTCCTGTGGGAATATCTCTGCTCATCAGAGGACAAGTGTTTCCCAGGATTGAGCCAGTTGTCAGAGGACAGTAGGATGTCATGGCATCGGGAGACTGAGCTTCTGAACTGCTCCGTATCAATTGACTGTTTGACATGAAGCTCCCTTCTCTGTCTGGACCTGCTGAATGAGGGGCCTAGTCCCAGGGGCTCGCCCTCCACTCCCACCCCAGATACCCATCCTTGTGCTCATTGGATTGTTTGACTGGATTCTGCAGCCCTTTCCTTTCCAAGTAGCTTCTTTGGAATCTCTCTCAGCAGTCAAGGAGAGGGGAGGTGGGGAGGAGCCCCCAAGGAGAGAGGATGAAGGTGAAGGCTACTGCAGTAGAGCGCCACAGGCTGCGTGGCTTAAACCATAGAAATGTGCTCTCTTGAGTTCTGGAGACCGGAAGTCCAAGTTCGAGGTGTCAGCAGGGTGACTTCCTCCTGAGGGCCGTGCCGGACCCCATCCTGGGCTTGCAGAGGGCCACTTTCTCTCTGTGTCTCCTCACCTCATCTTCTTTCTGTGCATGTCTGTCTCTGCGACTGAGTATCTCCTTTTATAAGGACACCAGGCCTATTGGATTGGGACCAGCCCCATGACCTCATTTTAGCTTTATCACTTCTGTGAAGACCTTTTCTCCAAATAAGGTCACATTCTGAGGTATTGGGGGTTGCGTCCATGCCAAGTCGCTCCAGTCGTGTCCGACTCTTTGCGACCCCATGGACTGTATAGCCCACCAGGTTCCTCTGTCCATGGGATTCTCCAGGCAAGAATACTGGAGTGGGTTGCCATGCCTTCCTCCAGGGGTCCAGGGGGATCTTCCTGACCCAGGGATTGAACCTGCATCTCCTGCATTGGCAGGCGAGTTCTTTACCACTTTCGCTACCTGAGAAGCCCACTGGGGGTTAAGACCCCAACACATTTTCAGGGCATATAATTCAATCTGTAGCAGAGAGGGGAAGGGGTGGGAGGGGAGAGAGACCAGCCTCAAGAACCAGATATGCTGTTCACAGTGCTGCCCCAGCCCCTCTTCTGTGCCCGGTCAGTGGCCCACAGTCCCTGCCCTCTGTTGTGGGGCTCCCAGGAGAGCCCTGCTGGGCCGGGCCTGTGAGAGAGGCAGGGAAGGCTGGACTTCTGAGCGAATTCAGAAACCCCCCATAGGAGGTGTGCAGATGAGCGAATTAGCCTGTCTGCAGGGTCAGTAGATTTACAGTCAATAGGAAAAGTCCCAGAGCGTGTTCCTGTTTGGGGTAAGTGGACCATGTGTGGGTCTTTCTGAAGAGGAGCAGAAACGGGAAGAATATGGCCTCAACGTCAGGACCGAAAGGGCAGAAGGACATGACAGTGGTCCCCCTCCCTTAACTGACCCTCTCTCTTTTCCTTCCAATTGCACAGGACTCCCATCATAGCTGGAGGGCTCTTTGTAATGGACAAATCCTGGTTCGACTACCTGGGGAAATACGACATGGACATGGACATCTGGGGCGGGGAGAACTTCGGTGAGTCGCTGGCTCTGTGTCTTGGGGCCTGGCCAGGGGTCTCCGTGTCCTTGGACCACCTGGGCCTGTGATGAGAGCCAGGGAAATGGGCAGCAGATCACTCCTTTGGGGGAACACAATGTGGGGCATCAGAGGAGTGGCTGCTGGAAGTGGGAAGGAAAGGAGATTGTTTCTCCATGGGGCCACGTGGATGCTGAGGACCAGGGAAACATGCCCAGGGGACCCTTAGGGAGAAGGTGAGATGCAAAAGCCAGAAAGACCAAGGAAGAGCGCCAAGTCTGAGGGCGGGCTGGGGGCAGACCTGAGCTAGGAGTGCTGAACTTGGAAATTTAGAGTTGGAAGGAGACTGGGGATAAAAGTATGAGGAAGATCTAAAGCACCGCCACTAACTTCTGGATCACATCTGTTGGCTGCTCTAGGGGAATAGCCTGGGTTAAGGAGGAGGGTCTGAATAGTCATTGGAAGGACTGATGCTGAAGCTGAAGCTCCAATACTTTGGCCATCTGATGTGAAGAGCCAACACATTGGAGAAGACCCTGATGCTGGGAAAGATTGAGGGTGAGAGAAGGGGGCAACAGAGGATGAGATGGTTGGCATCACTTACTCAATGGACATGAGTTTGAGCAAGCTCCAGGGGATAGTGAAGGACAGGGAAGCCTGACGTGCTGCGGTCCATGAGGTCGCAAAGAGTCAGACAGGACTGAGCAACTGAACAACAAGAACAACTGCGTGACTGCTACAGAAGCTCTGGAGGCAATTTGCCCTTACCTTTTCTTGCAAAGTGATGCGAAGTGAAGGGGATGGAAGGGCTGAGTTCCAGGCTCTAGAACTGTGCAAACAGATGGCCAGTTGTGGCCACAGTGGCATAGGGCTGCCATGTACAGATACAGGGGAAAGTAGTCAGAGACCCATTCTGTCTTGCTGATGACACTGACTGACCCTTCAGTTTCCTCATGTGTTAGAAGTGTAACAAACGGATGCTTGGGGGTTGTTGTGGAAATCCACGCAGGTAAGTCTGTAAAAGCTCCAGGCACCATATGGACACAGTCCGTGTTAGTTACCATTCCTTCCCTCCAGCAGGTGAGACCTAAGAGATGACCAGTATGTAAGCTGTACAAGGCAGGGACTTGGTCTGTTTGTTCTTGGCGAGCTCCGTGTGGTGCCTTCCCTGAAGGAGGATTCAGTAACTATTTGATGAATAAACCAGAGGAGAGGAAGAGGAAGAGTCTGGGATGTCAGGACCCCTTCCCCCTCTCTGGACACCGGGGACCGTGTTTGGCACAGTCACCCCCCGGGCAGTGGTGCGAGCCAAGAGAATGATCCATGGGGTTCGTCCTGGCATTCAGTGGTAATGCCATGCATTGTCCTCTGCCATTGTTTTCTCCTGTCCCTGCCTCCAGGCTGCTTTATGGCTTTCTTCTTCAGTCACCAAGAATTATTTCCCGGAAATTTATGGCTGTTGGCTTGACCAACGGCATCTGTTCTCCCAAACCAGGCCGGGTAGAGAAATCCATCAGAAAAATCCGTCTCCTGCCATATGGGGGCCAGATTGGAAACTCCGCAAACAAAGCAGAAAACCCCAGCTCCTACAAACCAAATATCCTGCCTGGGACTCAGTCCTGAGATCCCATGAGGGTCTTTGGAGTGGAGTTTGAGGTGGGATCTCCCTGCACCAGCCCAGGAGAACTTGGACAGGTATGCCCTTGGTGTTCTCAATGGGGACGAGATCTCTCTCTCTCTGAACAGAGCCCATCAGATGTCCTGATGTTCACAGTACCTCTCATGATTCTTCGTGGCATGCTCTAGCCTTTCTTCCCATTCATAGAATCCTTTCTACAGCTCTTGATAGATAGCAGTCATCCAGTGTCTGCTCGAATGCTATTGATGATGATGTGTTTGCTGCTTCACAATCGGGCAAGTTCTGTCATTGAGAATGTTTGTGTTGAATTCTTAGAAAATCTTCTAAGTGAAACCAAAGCCCAGCTTCCATCTGTTGGGCCTTGTTCTGCCCTGTGGACCCTCACAAAATGCGTGTGATCCTTCCTTACCACGGCAGCCATGTGTAGATGCAGGCAGCATGTTATTTTCAATGATGTCACATTCCGGTCCAACCTACCAGTGCGTCTGTGCTAAGTCACTTCAGCCATGTCTGACTCTGTGTGACGCTATGGACTGTAGCCCACCAGACTCTTCTGTCCATGGGAATCTCCAGGCAAGAATACTGGAGTGGATTGCCATGCCCTCCTCCAGGAGATCTTCCCAACCCAGGGATCGAACCCGCATCCCCTATGTCTCCTGCACTGGCAGGCAGATTCTTTACTACTAGTGCCACCTGGGAAGCCCCAGCCTACCAATACCATCTCTTTATAGCAATGTTGACACACATCTGCTCACATCCAGGGTGATCGCTTCTAGTTGGCTTCCCAGTGGTCTGGCATTAACAAGTGCTGATTGGAACAGGAAAGTAGAGAGAGACTTCAGGGGAGGTGTGGGAGAGACATTTTATAATCATCACAAAATGTTTTAAACTACAAAAAAAAGAAAAAACCCTGCAGACAGCTATCACAGGAAATACTGTTTTCTCCAATTCCAACATTCCATTTGTTAGAGCCAGCTCCTAGCACTTTAAAAGTCATTTCTGGGCATTTTTTTTTTATAGCATTTTACATGCCAGAAGAAGCAATGCTTTTTTTTTTTTTTTTTAAGAAAAATTGAAGTATAGTTCATTTACAATACTGTGTTAGTTTTAGGTATACAGCAAAGTGGTTCAGTTATACATATACCTATATATTCTTTCAGATTCTTTTCCATTATAGCTTATTATAAGATATTGAATATAGTTCCCTGTGCTATATGGTAGGTCCTTGTTGGCTATCTATTTCATATATGGTCATGTATAGATATTAATCTCAAATTCTTAATTTATCCTTCCCCCACCCTCCACTTTCCCCTTTGTTAACCATAAGTTTGTTTTGTATGTTTGTGAATCAATTTCTATTTTGTAAATAAGTTCATTTGTGTAATTTTCTTAGATTCCACACCTATGATATGTGATCATATGATATTTGTCTTTCTCTGTCTGTCATTTTATTTAGTATGTTAATCGGTAGATCCATTCATGCTGCTGCAAGTGGCATTATTTCATTCTATTTTTATGGCTTAGTAATATTCCATTATGTGTGTGTGTGTGTGTGTATATATATATATATATATATATATATACATATCTGTACACATGTATAGATACATATACATATATGTACCACATCTTCTTTATCCATTTATCTATTGATGGCATTTAATTTGTTTTCATGTCTTGAATATTGTGAATAGTGCTACTGTGAACATTGGAGTGCATGGATCGTTTCAACTTAGAGTTGTCATCTTTTCTGGATATATGTCCAGAAGTCAGATTGCTCTATTATTAGTTTTTAAGAAGTCTCCATACTGTTCTCCATAGTAGTGGCACCTACTTACAATCCTACCAGCAGTGTAGGAAGGTTTCCTTTTCCCCACACCTTCTTCAGCATTTATTATTTATAGACTTTTTGATGATAACTTTTCTGACCAGTGTGAGGTGGTACCTCATTGTAGTTTTGATTTGCATTTCTCTAATTATTAGTGATATTGAGCATCTTTTCATGTGCCTGTTGGCCATCTGTATGCCTTCTTTAGAGAAATGTCTGTTTAGGTCTTCTTCCCCTTTTTTGATTGAGTTTTTTTTTAATATATCAAGTTATATGAGCTTTTTGTATAGTTTGGAATTTAAGCCCTTGTTGGTTACATTGTTTGCAAATATTTTCTCCCAGTTCACAGGTTGTGTCTTCATTTTGTTTGTGATTTCCTTTGCTGTGGAAAAGCTTATAAATTTGCTTAGGTTCTATTTGTTTATATTTGCTTTTACTTCTTTTGCCTTGGGAGACTAACCTAAGAAAACATTGATACTATTTATAGCAGAGAATGTTTTGCCTATGTTCTCTTCTAGGAGTTTTATGGTGATATGTCTTATACTTAAGTCCTTAAGCCATTTTGAGTTTATTTTTGTATATGATGTGTTCTAACTTCATTGATCTGCATGCAGCTATCCAGCTTTCCCAACACCACTTACTGAAGAAACTGTCTTTTCTCCATTGTATATTCTTGCCTCCTTTGTTGAGGATTAATTGACCATAGGTGTGTGGGTTTATTTCTGGGCTCTCAATTCTGTTCCTTTGATCCACATATCTCTTTTTGTGGGGCATAACAGCAGGAGGAGATATCTGTTCTTTCCCAAGACATGAAATTTCTGTGTGTTCCAGATGTGGTTGCTTTTGTTGCATTGATTAGATTTCATAGCACAAAAGCCCATGAGTTCACTGGACAAGGCTCTGGCCAGGGTGACTGGGACCATCCTCAGTGGCGTGCTGCCTCACCCGCCCATCTCACTTTCATCTTTTGGGAGCGACCTCAGCAGCCACTTGAATGCAAACCCTGCTATGCACTCAAGCAGCTCAACCCTGGTGCCATTATTCCCACAAAGCGTTTCTAAGAGGAACTGAAGAGTGTTGATAATTACATCTGCAGTTCAGCATAAAAGCAGGCTTTAGGGAAATGTGGCTTTTAGCCTTTTTTTCCCCCAGAAGTTGTTTTGCATTAATATTGGATGTTTCAACTCCAATTTGCATAACACAGGATACATGAAAAATATCTAATACATCTACTCACTTTAGCTTTTGGTCTTTAGAGATGAAAGGAACCTATTGCTCAGTAGAAGTGTGTGTGTGTGTGTGTGTATGTGTGTGTGTGTATGCACATGCATGTGTGTATGTGTGTGTCTCTGTGTATATGTGTATATGTGTGTGTGTGCATGGTGGGAAGAGGTATACATTTCCAAAGTGGAGGCCTTGGTACATATATGAAGGGAGAATATGGGATTTCTGGATTTAAAATGGAGGCAGGTGGTTTCCAAAGCATAGCAGATACAACAGACAGTACTGAAGAAAGAGAGATGAAGTGGGTCCCAGAGAGGAGCCGCCACCACCACCTCCCCCATCCCCAGAATGTAGTCAGGGACGTTAGGCTGTGTCAGGCTTGGAGGGTCACGTGTGTGTCAACATGGGCTGTGGGGTCAGACAGGTCTGTGTGTGAATCCTGTGGTCGTCCCTGGCTGTGTGTCCCTGGAAAAGTTACTTTCCCTCACTGAGTTTGCAGATGGCTACTGCATCCTAAGCTAGGACAGCAGCCTGGATTATCTGGTGACGCCCAGTCTAACCAGGTGGGCCGTTTAACACAGAGAACTTTCTTTGCCTGGAGAGAGAGGAGATGGAGCAGAAGCAGTTGAGAGATTCACAGCCTGGGAAGGATCGTCCAGGTGTGACGAGGAAGGGACCGTGTGGAAGAAGGAAGGGGGCTCCTGATCTATAGCCAGCGAGGAAGAGAAGACCTCAGTCCCACGACTGTGAGCAGCTGGGTTCTGCAAACAAGCTGAGTGAACTGGAGAGCCTTGGAGCCCCCAGACAGGAGCCCAATCCTGCTGATTTGGTCTTGGGAGACCCTCGGTAGAGGGCCCGACCAACCCCCGACCCCAGGCTGGTGTGGTAATTTGTTAGGGCAGCAGTGGAAACCGTTAAGCTCCCAGGGCCGCCCGCCACCTCTCTGGGCTGGCTTGTGAGCAGGCTTGTCAGAGGAGCGCCCTGTCAGACCCGCAGCGACAGCAGATCCCTCCCGCTTTCTCTTCAGCCTCACCCTTTCCAGGTTCAGGGGCTCAAGAGAAGAGAAGTGGCCTCATCTGAGAAGAGCATCCAGGTCTGATGGAAAGTCATCTTTCCCCCCGGGTGGGGTGGCTTGCTAAGCCCCAGGCCCAGGTGCGGTCCCTTAAGACCACCCATTTCCAGAAGCATGGCGGAGAGGTAAAGGGTGTGTGCCATGACATTCGCTGGGCTGCCCGTGGTGACCGTGGTGAGCCTGTGCTTACACCTCAGAAGTCGAGAGCCTGGATGTAGCCCTGACTGTCCCCAGTGATGTGAAGCACAGTTTTGCTCACAGGTTCAAGCCTGTCCTTTGTGGCTCAGTAAGATTGCCTCTACTTGAGTCTGTGGACTCATTAAAAAACAAAAACAGAGGTTTCTGGCCAAGTGGCCCAAAGAACGTAAAGATTTTTTGAAAGGAAAATCTTTGTCATTGCATTTGTCTCTGTGGACTTATGAGCGACTGTCTCTTTCTGCCCATCACTGTGCACTCCAATCCTTGGTCCGCACAAGATTTCACCTTGTCCAGTGGTAAGTGGCTGATGCTGTTAGATAAAAGATATCTGTGTACAGACCGTGTGGTTCCACTTAATACAGGCTTACTGCCTTAAGTAGAGCCAGGTCTAATGCTCCCTTTGCCTTTGTCCAGAAACCAAGCTATCAAAGGAAATTCCAGCCTTGACCTGTATGGCTGAGAAGTGGCAGAGGAGTTGGTGTGATTCTGGGGGAGGGAGCTGTCTCCTCTCGCCTGAACTCCTGTCCACTATCACGGCTTGTCAGGTGGACGTTGGTTCTGGCGAAGGGTTGGGGTTTTATGAGCACTGGTAAAGCTACTGATCGGTTGGTGTGGAGATAGAACGGAAGAGCTGAGAACAGAGGGCAAGGAGGGCAGTTTCTTCCCAAATATTAATCTGAAGTTTAAAGAAAATAAGGTAACAGCACCCCCAGTGTGGATGGAATAATTACACATCTCCCTGCCTGGAATTCAGAGCGGATTTAGGTCTGCATGACATTTGTCATCGGGGAGTTTATGCAGGTGCTGATTCAGCAAGAACCACCCCCTCCCCCAAACTCCCTACATTGTCTTTTTGCTCCTTCACACGAGAAAGTGATGACTTTGCAGGAGCTGCTGACAAGTGGAGGATCAGGGCTGCACCTGGAGAGCCCGCTGCTTTATGCCTCTGTCTATGGCCCCCACTGCCTGGGGCTTTGGGATCACAAGGGTTTCCCAGAGGCTTCAGCATAAACCTGTGAGTCACCGGGCCTGGCTCCCTGTCCTGGGAGGATGCATGCAGCATTATCCTGCAGTCGTGGTGTAGATAGGTGTAGGATAACTAGAGGGATGTCCTAGGTGTTAAATTCTCCTCATTGTGGTACCCAAACATCCTTACACCGCTCTGAACACTTCAAACTTCCTCACTCAGACTGCCTTGACTCTGGCCACAGTACAGCAAGGCACGCTGCTCAGGTCATCTTGGTTACGACAGTCTGGACTCCAAAGCAGAGACGCTCTTACTGCATCTCATGCTGCAGGCTCTGGGGGCATCAGTTAACCAGAAGGAGAGCTGAGACAGGCAGCTGTCAGGAGTGGATGAAGGAGTAGATGAGGTAGAAATGGGACAGTTGGTTATAGATTGGCCTCTGTTGTTTGTCTGTGAGTGCCCTGAAGGCAGTATCTTTGTGCCTGCAGCGGCATTGGCTGATGGTGGGTATTCACACTGAGGGAGGTGGGATCAGGGCAGGGGCAGGAGTTTTGGACCTGGGGAGATGCGCTTTGAATGCTAGCCGCCTGCAGTCCCTTCAGGACTGCTTCTCCGTTGAAAAATAACATCCACAACCACGAGTGGGCTTGTTGGGACAACTCATAAGTTACTGCCTGAGAGAGGACCCAGCAAAGCCCAGCCCAGGAGTAAATGAAGGGGTCCTTTCCTCCCATGGCTTGTGTCTGCAGAACTGAGACGTTTTCAAGCACAGACACAGGAAAACAAGCAGGGACGATGGTTTTAGAGGTGGAGGAGAGGAGACAGGCTGCAGGGGGCTATGAGAGGAAGCTGATGGGTAGAAGATGTACTGCATCTGAAGGCATCCAGTGCATCTGGACAGAGCCACAGGCAGCCATGGGAGTTGGTCCTGGAGGCCAGAGGAGAGCTGGGCTGGCAGAATGGGAATGAGTCCTTAGCATCAAGTGAAGGTTGGGCCAGATGAGGAAGCAGGGACAGCAAGGTCCTCAGACCCGGAGCCTTGGGCTGGAGAATGCCAGGAGCCTAGACGGAAGGTAGAGAAGGACCAGGGTAAGGGGTCAGTACTTTCTGAGATGGGGATCTCTGCATGATGGTGGCAGAGGAGAAGGGGATGGCAATAGATTCAGAGCAAAGCAAAATGGTGGGTGAAGGAAGCACAGGGAAACAGGTTTAGTGGGAGCTGGGGGTGTGGAGACTGCACAGGTTGGAGGGATTCATTTTGCAAATGAGGAAGGACATATGTCTCATTTGAATGCATGTAAGGAAGAGACCACAGAAACATATGCATATTTTTGTAAGAAAGCTTGCACAAAATTCACAGGTTATATCCAGTAAGTAAGGCCTCCGTCTCAACTTTTGAGGGTCGTGAGGGTTTTCCTTTCTGGGAGCTAGACTGAACCCTGTTTTGAGATCCTGGAGAGCAGTTGACTGGAGTCCAGTAGATCTTAGCCCTGGGGACTAAATTCACACACATACCATCACAGTTCCCTGCACTCAGCCCTCCCGCCCCTCTGAGCATCACTACAAGGTGGAGAGCTGGATGTTGGCCATCAGCTAAGCTCACTCATTGCCTCCCACAAACACGAGGTTGGGGCCCACGATTCCACCAGTGCCCCAGCCAAACACCAGGTTACCATATATCATTGATTTTTGTGGGGAGTCAAAATCTCCAGTGTTAGGTCCACAGATTTCAAGCACCCCCTGTGGCAGAAGCAGGAAGCTGTGAACTGTCTAGGAAGTTGAAAGTGGGCACAGGGGGGTGATGTCATTGGCATCCATGTCTTAAAGAGCCTGGCTTCAGAGGAGTGTTTTGTGTCACTGAGCTTTCCATCACACTTAAGAGTTTTCACATTTTCTCTCAAAGTTCCACTTCAATGATGCCAACAGCAATCCTGTGGTGTACTTTTATGATCTTCATTTGACAGATGAAGAAGCCCAGCCTCAACTAGGTCAAGTAGGTTTCACCAGGGACGGGGCTAGTGGGTTACTGCAGACTCAGGGCCACTGACCCCAAAGCCTCCAATCTCTCCCCGCCATATGTTCTCACCATTGTTTGGCAGCAATCTTGAGAATTCCCTTCCTCACCCTAGTGTCCACATTGCCCTTGCTCTGAGGGAAATCTGAGCAAGCTGGGAATGAGCTCTATCCTGTTGGGGAGAGCACCTGGGCAGGTAGAGACAGGTATCGAGGAAGCTTGGCCTGCAACTTTCCCAGGGACACAGGGCAGGAGTCAGGAGGGGACAGGGAGAGGGTGAGAGAGCAAGTGAGGATTAGGATGAAGAATTTGTGTCCAAGCACTTGCTTGCAGGGTGGAAAAGAAGGGAGAAAGACAGCAGGATGTGGGAGGGACAGAGGCTGAGAGAGACGACCCCATGGTAAGGAAACCCAGGAAGGTGGGGCCCAAGGTGCAGAGGGGCGGGGCACATCAGATGTGCTGGGCAGAGGTAGAATACCCACATCCTCGGTCCCTGCTCGTGGACACCAGTCTGCTTCCGGGGGTAGTCGCCCACCAGCCTGAGTGTTTCCTGAAGCAAATTCAGCTTGACTATAGAAACATGGCCCAGGCGGGTATTCCAGATGCACAACTAGCTCTTCCCACTGGTGGCACATCCAGTCGGATGCAGGGGGGCAACTGCACTGGGTGTAGTCAGTAAAGGGGTGCACCCTCTGTAGAAAAGTTAAAGGCAGTAATGAAACACCCTCACAGCATTCAGCAGTTCCAAACAATGGTCCTCCCCCACCACCCTGGTATAGCACCGCTTCCTTCTCGGGCAGGACCACCACTCCAAGCCTGCGGGAAGCAGCTTCGAGGGAGAAGGGCACCGGCCAGCATGGTCTCAGCCCACCCACCTCTGCTGACTCTACCTCACCCCCCTCCCTGAGGCCCCTGCTACAGCAGCCAACCGGGGAAAATGGGTTTGTGTGTAAATCCCTACCCAGGCGAGCACCCCAGCAACAGCTTTGAGGCTTCCAGCACTTTCTGTGGTTGTTCGCAGCTCTTGGCTATGGCTCAGACTTCCTTCTCTGGGCTATAATTCAGATGCCCTGTAGGAGATAGAATGGCCTCTTGGCATTGACACCTTGTCCAGGCGCCTCCTGGGAACTGGTCTTGTTTGTCCCATCCTGGCCACATGGCTTGCCAGCCTGTCAGAGTGGGAAATGCACTAACTGCATGACAACCCCTTCTATCTGGACCTTGACCAGCAGAAAATTCTCCCATAGTCTCTAATGGAAAAGTCTTTCTCCTTGGTCCTGGTTCTGACCTTCTAGGGTCATAGGAGCTAGTCTAATCCATCTTCCACCCTGAAACCTTCCATATGCTCAAAAGCAGCTCTCTCATAGTCCCCGGGCTCCTCTGTTCCAGGCCAAAGCATCACACAGAGGCCCCCCCACCCTGCTGGCCCCTGAGCGTGTTCCAAAGGCGCTAGCACAGCCCTCCATGTGTTCTCCTGTGTCTGCCAGTTTCCTTGTTAAGGCAAACCACCCTCCCAGGTGTGAGTTATTAGCATCCTCGTGGTGGGCAGGGAAACCGAGGTAGCAGGCCCATGGAGCACACAGTCTGGCTGTGGAGTCGGCGCCCTAGGCAGGCTGCTGGCAGCCCTCCCCTCGCCCTGGGACCTGGTGTCTCAGTGCTGCCGTCCTGTGCCGCTCAGTCTAGGAGGCAGAGCAGTGATGGGGCCGTCACTGTCTTGCAGAAATCTCCTTCAGGGTATGGATGTGTGGGGGCAGCCTGGAGATCGTCCCCTGCAGCCGAGTGGGCCATGTCTTCCGGAAGAAGCACCCGTATATTTTCCCAGATGGCAACGCCAACACGTATATAAAGTAAGTATATGTTGTGGGGGTTCGGGTTTCCCGGGGGTGACAGTGGCCACGGGCTTTTCTGGTGATGGGCTGTGGCTGTCCCGGCTTCTCTGGTAGGTTCGGCTGCCTGAGTGTCGCGAATGGACAGGGGCTGTGTGTTATGCTTGCTGGGCCACAGCCTGGGCAAGAGAGGTCAGGCCTGCCCATCCAGGTCCAGGCTGGAGGCCTTGAGGCCGTTCTCCACCCTTGACTTCTCCCAGGCTTGGCAAAGCCCTGCCTGTGGCCTTAGAGGCTTCGAGTCACTAGGCAGCACCCTCCCGCAGGGCTCAGGGCTCTGGGTATTTTGTGTTGTTTGGGGCAGGGGGAGGGCAGCCATTTTTGACCCTGACTTCTAGAAGATCCCCTGCAGGGATCTGCAGGGATCACCTTCAGGCTGGGTCACCAGGGGAAAGGCCCTTGCGGAAGATTCGGAAATGGGGGGGCATAAGTAGGTACAGCCCAGGTGACTGCTCCAGGGCCTTGCGGGTGCACAGAAACGGCCAGGCTGCCATAGCTCCTGAGGCCCTGGGCTCCTTTCCTGGGGCTCATCACTTCCTGCTCAGGGACAGGACGGAGATCGTGAGATCTCAGTGACCCAGATCTCAGTGACCCAGCGATGCCCACTTGCCTGTTCTTGCTTCCTCGCTCTCTCCATACACCCGTCTCCTTTTCATGATTTCTTCTCCTTCAACCTTTTTCCTCTCCTTGAAAAATAATTCTGTACCTCCAGCTTCTTCTCCCCCTCTCTCTAATCCTCTTGTCACTTGACAACTTCATCCCCAATTTATTCCTCCTTTGCCCTTTTTTTTTTCTCTCATTTGGTCCATCTTGGGGAGGGAGGAACAGAACACCTCTTTGAGTATTTTTCTTCCCCTGCTGTGTTTTCTTCTGGGTTCTCTCATCCTTGGTTACTCACACATGTGGACAGGTGTGGGTGTGGACAGGTGTAGGGGAGCTGTAGGCTTGACCAGTGAGAAAGCTGACCTCATGCTGGGCAGGTTAGGGTCATGAGAACCCCCTTAGCAGGGACTGGAACAAAGGCAGGGCTGCTTGGGGTCTTGACAGGGAAAGGTGAGCTGGGATGCCTGGTGCGTGAAAGTCAAGGGGCTATGATGTGGAGCGGGGGCCAGCTGGGGAGAGGGGGGCAGAGCCTTGGGCTCTAGAAAGTTCCTTGCATTTGAGACTGGGCCCTGGATGCCACCAGTGGAGTTGAGGGGAAACTTGGGGCAGTGTGGTCTTGGCCGTGTCCAGTGGGCTGATGGTTAGGCCGGTGGAGGGAGCCAGCAAGGAGCTGTCTTCAGTACACCAAGAGCTGGACCGCATGTGCAAAACCCCTTCAGGTCCCTGGGCTTGAAGGGCAGGCCATGCCCTCTTGGTGACACCCCCGAGTCCACACACTCAGGCCTTGGGACGTGCTGCTCAGGCTTCTGATTGTTTTCCCGTGTCTTCTCTTCCTGGTACCCTGGTGTCCCGGACAACTGAGTGACAACATCCTCCATGTCTGTCTCTTTTTCTGTGACCTTTGGGGGTCAGACTCACAGCAGATAGCTAATGGTTTTTTAAAAAACTTCAGAGTCCTGGCAAACATTTGACCAAGATGGCTTGGTTACTTCATTCTTTACACCTGCGCCAAGCTAATCACATGGCCTGTGCAAATCTCGTGTGTGACTGGCTTCCCCCTTGGAGCTGCGCCCTTTGCTGATGGGGAGAGTTCTAGAACAGGAGCCCACGGATGGCCAGAGTGAGATGGTCAACACTCTCCCCTCTTGTACTGGCACCAAAGGGACACGCCAGATTCTCCTGGCTTTTTTCTCTTTTTTCTGAGAGCCGTGGGAAGTTCAATTTCTGGTATAATTTCTCTGGTCTGTGCCTTTTGGAAAGAGGGTATGTCATGACCACTGAAATCCTGTGTCTTGGGGGAGAGGCCCCTTTGGAGATTGGTGGGCTCAGCACCCTGGGGAGAATAAAGTTACTGGACCGTGGTGGCCCCCATGGGGGTGACCCTGCCCACTTGTCACATGTGTGTATTTTACCTGGATACGTCCCGAGTCCTCTCAGACAGCCCGTCCCTGACACCCCCTGTCTCCCCAGGAATACCAAGCGGACAGCTGAAGTGTGGATGGATGAATACAAGCAGTATTATTATGCTTCCCGGCCATTCGCCCTGGAGAGGCCCTTTGGCAAGTAAGTGTCGCCCCTGGTTAGTTTGTGCAGACAGCCCAGAGCCCCAGATCACTGGCCTGAGGCAAGAGGGTCTCCCAGGCCGCCAGGCCCCTCCAGGGCCGGAGCTTGGCCTGTTATTTCCTGTGCCTGCTTGCTCCTGCCTAGTCCTGGGTACAGGGCCCTGGGCCACGCCTGTGGGAGACCCTGGCAGCCTGGACCATCAGTGGGTAGAGCCAGTGGGTAGAGCCATGCCCTGTACAATGGACTGGTGTTTCCAGCTTTTTACAGAAAGGTGGGATGCTGGGCTAAGCAGCCCTGCTCCCTCTAGATTAGAGTTCCCTCCTCCTCCTTCTCAGCTACTGAACCCTAAATCCTTCTCTTTTTAGGAGGAACAGTACTGTGTAGATCTCTTCTAGAGCAGGGCTCCAGCTTCATGGGGGTGGAAGAGGACAGGGAGAGGAGTTAAAGGCCAGATGACATTTCATGAGATGCCTCATTAGTCCTCTGCAAACTGAGAAATGGGTATAATTACCCCAGTTTTACAGATGAGGAGCCTGAGGCTTCTACAGCTTCAGGTACTTGCCATGGATCCCACCATTGTAGGAGGAGAAGCTCAAATCACACCTGTCTGATGCCCCGACTTTGTGATGTTGCATTCCCCAACCCAGGGCTGATTTGAGTAGAGAAAAATGGCAGCTTGATTGATGTTATATTCATCTTTTTTGAGAGGGGACAACTGGTGGCTTTTGTCATCTGATGTCCCTCAGTCGTGCTAAGGCTGTGGAGCAGATGGCATGTTTGCAGCCTACACTCTATCGATCGAGCCCATCACTCGCAGGTGGATTAAATCACGAGCCTGCCAAAGTGTTTGCATTTCTGAAACTGAAAACCCACGCTGGTCCCCAATTCTCCTTAGAGCCTCCCACAGTGTTTATTGTGAGTCCTCAGCTAACTTCCGGTTCATTGGCCATGTCCGTCCATCCCTCCTTTCTTCACTACCTTCCCCTCTCCAGCTTGGGTTCCACTTTCTTGCTTAAGCAGAGTGCTTAAAAGATGTTGTCCTTAAATCTCTTGCCATGTTGGGCATCTACCCACCCTCTCAGGCCTCCGTCTTGACCTTGGGTGAACCTGACTTTGTGCCTTTTCCTCCCTGTGGGCAGGCTGCTGAACAGCTCTGGAAGTATCAGCCGGTGCTGCTAAGCCTCTGTGGCCATCCGGCTCAGGGAGGCCCTCAGCTGGCCTCTTAATCCTGCCCCCTTGCCTGGCCTGCATTCTCCCTCCATCTCCATTTGTACCTTTTCCATTTTCCCCAGCTGCAGAGTCTGCCCTGCTTTCATTCACAGCACGTGACACCTCTGTTTTATAGATGAAATAGACAGCACCAGCTTCCTGAGCCCGACCACCTTGTACCTGTACTATCCTCCTGTCTCTTTTATCTGGAAGGATAAGGGGTGCCTCCCGCTGTGGCAGGCCAGCCCTCTACCTGTTCCCCAGATGCACTCTTCTCTCCTGCATTCATTCATAAATCAGCACTGATCAATTTCCCACTGCCTGGATTCATCTCCTCCTGCCTCTCAGCTTCTCAAACTTTAATGTGCACTCAGGTCTCCTGGGGATCTTGTTACAGTGTGGATGTTGGTTCGGTAGGTGTGAGCCCCAGCTGGTGCTGTGCTGCTGGTCTGAGGACCTCAACTCAAGGAGAATTCCAGGGTGATAGTTTCCAGACTCTCTGCACATCTCAGTCACCTGAGGAGCTTCAAAAACTGCTGCTGCCTCTATTCTAGCCCCAGAGAGTAGATTGAGCCTGGGCTTTGTCCTGGGCTGTAGAATGTAAAAGACGCACCCCCCGCCCCCCCCCCAACCAACTAGGTGACTCTAACCTGCAGACAGTGTGGGAGCCCCTGTTCCAGGGGACTTGGCCCGCCCTGTGCCTTCACGCTCCCTGATCACCCAACTTTCTTCTCTATTGCATCGTTCCCGTTAGTATTTAAATTTATTCTGTATCGTACATATGTTTTAAAAAAAGAGAGAAGGAAAGAAAACAAACTATAAGAACTCTCCCTCAATCCAACGTTGCTCATCACCTATACCCATTCTTCTACTCCTTCAGAGCCAAGCTTCATGAAAAAGCTGCCCACATTGCTGTCTGTGGCTCCCCATTTCCCTTCTTCTGACTGTGAGCTGAGGCCATGGCCTCCATCCCCTACAATCACTCCCACCTGGCCCAGCCATGGCCCCTTGGGACCCTTACCTTCCTCAATTACTCCATTGATACGAGTCTTCTCCCACCCAAACCCCTTCAGGCACCCCGCTGATCTTGGTTTCTAGAACTGAAGTCTTGGCTCTCATCCTGAGATGCAAGCTGCACCCTCTCTGCCCACTCTGCAGGCTCAGGTTCCTCTGCCCACCCTTGTATGTTGGTCTTCCCCGAGGACCTGTCATAAACCCTTTTCTTACTCCAGGTTTTCCCTGCCATCAGCCACCTCTGTGCTGCCGATAAGCACGTTTCCATCCCTCTCCTGCAGCTCTCCTCTGAGCTCCAGCCCTTAGAGAAGGAAATGGCAACCCAACCAGTATTCTTGCCTAAAAAAATCCCATGGACAGAGGATCCTGGTGGGCTACATTCCATGAAGTCGCAGAGTTGGACACAACTGAGCGATTAAACACATCCTGCACCTCTCCTGAGCTCCAGTCCTTATGTCCGAATACCAACTGGACATCTCTGCCTGGATGCCTCCCAGGCTCCTCTGACTCAACAAGTTCTAACTGAACTCTTCCTGTTTGCTCCTAAACTTGCTCCTTTCCCCATATTCCCCACCTTAGCTCTTCCATGCATCCTGTTGTCAAACCAGAAATCTTGAGTGTCAGCCTTGACTTCTCCCTCCCCGTCCTCCCACACCGAAACAGTCACCAGGTCCCAGAGATCCTGCCTCACTCATACACTGATCGTCTGGATTCTTGCAAATACTGAACATTTAGCTTTTTTCAAATGATGCCATTCCTGTCCTCATGTTGCTTAGTGTCTGGTGAGAAGATGCGGTTAATGCTGTATAAGAAGTTCCAGTATCATGAGGGCGCCCTGTTCAGTCTTTGGGGTGGAAGGAGGCGAGGCTTGAGAAAGCAGGGCTGATTCTGTGTGCTTGCCCAGGAAGAACAGGGTGTATGTGGAAATCAGGTGTACTGGTGGAAGAGTAGAGAGAATGAAACCTGTCCCTTCTCTCCCATCCCACCCTACTCCCCTGCCAGAAAGCACGGTCAGCACCGGGTTTCGACAGTGATCTCCTAACTGCTCTCCCAGCTTTGAGCACCAAACTCACTTACCTTCAGTTGCTATTGTTGTTCAGTCGCTCAGTCATGTCCAACTCTTTAAGACCCCATGGACTGTAGCACACCCGGATTCCCTATTCTTCACTGTCTCCCCGAGTTCACTCAAACTCATGTCTGTTGAGTTGGTGATACCATCTAACCATCTCATCCTGTCGTCTCCTTCTCCTCCTGCCCTCAGTCTTTCCCAGCACCAGGGTGTTTTCAGTGAGTCATTTCTTCACATCAGGTGCCCAAAGTATTAGAGCTTCAGCTCTATCATCAGTCCTTCCAATGAATATTCGGGGCTGATTTCCTTTAGGATTGGCTGGTTTGGTCTCCTTGCAGTCCAAGGGACTCTCAAGAGTCTTTTTCAGCACTACAGTTCGAAAACATCAATTCTTTGGCACCATTAGTAGATGCTCATAAAGTAATAATGCTGCCACATTGTACTCTGTTTCAAACCCATCCGTGGCAGCCCATTGCCCTGAAAATAAAGGCCAAGATCCTCCTTTGTGTTTCACAGGACCTTTATGACTGCACGTTCAACTCTCCTAACACTCACCTCCCCTCTCCCCACTCCCCCCGCCACATTCTAACATGTACCACTGCTACCGCCAATAGACCCCTTCCCTCTTCACGTGCACTGATCTCTCTTTGCTGTTCCCCTGCCACTACCGGGGGCCCCCACTTTACGTTCTTTCTGGTTTGTCTAGACAATGTTCACTTTCCTTCCAGCTTCCATGTCACCCAAGCACCAGCAACCCGACAAGCAAGGGGCCACCCCTGAGGTGCTCCCACAGGCCCTGCACACCCACCCCACATCCACCCTGGGCTCTGAGCACCTGGTTCATTACCTGTCTCTCTTGCTTGAAAGCTCACCATCAGGGCCCTCTTGGGCACAATGCCTGGCACATACTAGGTACTCAGTAAATATGTGATGGCCAAAGCCCAGAACCAGCTAAAAAAAAGAATTCTTTGAGGCTGGCTTGGCTGGGATGGGGGTAGCGGGTGGGGGAAGTAAGAGTGGTATTTTAAGAGCAGAATCCAAAGAGGGATTTGTGAGTAAGTAGACCGAGAGCCCTGGCAGTGAATTATTAACAACACGCCAAATGTTTGTAGCTTTGTTTTTAATAAAAAGTAAAAACACCCCCAAATTCTATTTCCAAGTAAAAGCACAAATCTTTGGTGTCATCACCGCTCCACTGTGAGGTATTGCCAAGTGTTTCCATAGCTCTCTCTGGGGCTCTCAAAATCTCCCTCAGTTAATTTCTCCAGCACCCTCCAAAGATTCGTGGGTGCAGAGAGTGGGCACGGGCTGCATGGGGCACCTCCCAGCCTGGAGGGTGGGTGCCCCTGGACCTGTGTGGCTGGTACCTGTCTCCAACCAGCTGTGTTTTGTCTCCGTGTCTTCCCGCCTCTGCCGCCCCCAGCATTGAGAGCAGACTGAACCTGAGGAAGAACCTGCAATGCCAGAGCTTCAAGTGGTACCTGGAGAATGTCTACCCAGAACTCAGGTATCCGCCCTGTGCTTTGAGCCTTTGCTGCCTGCAGAAAGAGACCCTCTGCTAACTTGGTTTGGAGAAGGGACTGCCCATGGCCATCTGTATGAGGGTTTTTAACTAGGTGGAGGTCTGAAAAGACCAGTTGGCTCCGCTTATCCCAGAAAACAGAGAGAGAATTTTATTCATTGGTGGCATGAGGGATTGAGGTTGGCTTCTAGCAGTATTTCTCAGCTGCTGGGGTTTGAACTCTGGAGTGTGACCTCAGGGCGTGGACTCACTGATTCCAGGCTCCAGACTCCTGAGTCATTCCTTGCTACCTCATTCCTAGTGGCACCTCTCCCATCCTCAGGCCCTGAGTAGTACAAGTCATTGTAACATAGCCAGGGCGATGTGCCCCTGCCATTTTCCAGACACTGCCCAACCTCTCCGACAGCTGGTGTTACTGTTAATCCTAAGAACTGTGGATTCTCATCCCTTCTGTGGCCTTCCTCTAGGGTGCCCAAGGACTCTTCCATCCAGAAGGGCAGTATCCGACAGAGGCAGAAGTGCCTGGAGGCTCAGAAGCAGAAAGACCAAGAGATCTCCAACCTAAAGTTAAGCCCCTGTGTCAAGACCGAAGGCAAGGATGCCAAGTCCCAGGTAAAATAACCTGGGACTACTTGAACAGCTGGGGATACTTGAACATATGAATGTGCTTGGCCTCTGCTTCCTGCTTTTGCATGAACCAGGTGTCTAGTTATACCTGGAGCTCTACAGCAGAACAGGAGAAACACAGTGCCCCTCACTCTGGGACTGGGTTTACTCCGCTAGGTTTCCAAATGCATGGGCTTTCTCTTAAAGATGCCTTCCCAGGCAACTTAGCACCTCTAGGAGTTAACCATTAAATTAACAGGAGTTGAACGAGGATGTCCAAGCTGCTGGTGGTAAATGTGGGCTGGATCAGGCAGGGTGGGCAGCAGGGCCACCTCAAAAGTATGAGATGCAACCTGAAAAGCCACTGCCTTCAGGATGAAATGCTTGCTCAATGAGTCTCCCTGCTGATCTAACCCCGTCTTCCAGGCAGTCACATCAGAGGTGGTGGCCTTCCCCATCCTCCACCATTCTGGTCTCTGGGCAGGTCCCTTGATCATCGCTCTTTTGCCCGCCACAGGCCTATGGCTCCACCTCTGCTCTCTCCTGCTTCCCCCAGATCCGGAGGGACCTCGGTCGCCCCATCTCAGAAAGGTTTCCTTGTGTAGCTGATTCATCAACACTCTGTGGGTCAGTGTTCTGCCCTCTGAGAATCGAACCCTTTTAAAAGTCACCGGCACATTCACAGCCTGTCTCAACCTCTGTAACGCTTGGCCTGCTGGATGCATTAGAGCTTGTCCATCTCGTGACTTCCCTCCTGGCTCTGGGGACACTGCATGATCCTGATTGTCCTGCATTTCTGTTCTTTCCACCTCTTGTTTTTACTGCTGGCTCCTCTCTGCAGCTCTCATACCCTTATGGTGAATATTCACCAAGGTTCTCAGTTCATTGTTCTTTTCTCTGTGAGTGGTTTCTTGGAAATTTTATTCATGCTTTCAGCTTTAGTAACCCCCTCTGTTTTATTGATTCACAAATTCAGTGCCTTTACCCATCCGTGAATTCACTCATTCATTTATTCACTCAACAAACATGTACATTCTCTGCTGACTGTGGAGATGCACAGACAGAAGGCCACATTGCAGGCGTCGGTGGCCCCTCGAGGGATCTAATGCAGAAAGGAACAAGTCAGCAGCCACTGTGATCTAATCTCTGCCCTGTAGAGAGTTTGGTCCATGATGCTGTAGAAGTGCAGAGTGAGGGTGTCCAACCTCTGCATGAGAGTTGGGAAGTCTTCCCAGAGGACCTGAGCAGGAGTGGTATCCTCGGAGATGAGTAGAAACATGTGGGTCAGGAAGGGGAGAAAGGGCAGGCGGGGAAGTCCAGCATGTACTACGCCCTGGGCCTGGGAGGCAGGGTGCCTTTCAAGACGTGGTCAGACGGGTGGAATCTGAGGGAGCTGTGAAAGTGAGGCTGGAGAGGAAGGAAGAGACACGTCACAGCCTCTTTTTCCAGCTGAAGAGGTTGAGTTTTATCTGCAGGAGTAGGAGCTGTGCGAGCCCAGGAGATGAATGAAGGCTGGCGGGTTTACACTTAGCTGACCCTCCCAGACTCTCCCTCTCAAACACCGGGCGATCGAGCCAGTCCACAGCTGTGACAAACCCCTCTGAAACCCAAGCCAACAGATGGCTCCAAGCGCCTATCAGGCTCCCCAGCCATTGCACCATCCCACTAATTCTCTCTGAGTGGTCACCTTTCCCAGGCTCTGAGTTTCCAGTCCTGTCCATCATCTCCCGTGGCTCCTGTTTCTTCCGCATCCCCCATTCCTGCAAGGCCCAGCCCTCCTCCCCTCAGAATAGCTGTTCTTGGCCCAGGCATTCACTTCTTCATGCCAGATCAGCAGCCTTCAGGCTCTATTGACAGCTGGAGCTGGGTCACTCTGTGGTGGGGACCATCCTGTGTGCTGTAGGCTGTCTAGCGGCTCCTCTGGTCCCTGCGCACTGGATGTCAGTAGCATCCCCCCCGCACACACCAGTCATGGCAATCAAAGCTGTCTTCAGGCTTTACCAAAGGCTCCTGGGGGACAAGACCACTCTGCTTGGGAACCGCCGTGTTAGATTATGGCTGCTGCCTCAAGTAACTTGTGGTCACCAGACCATAGTTCCCCATCCCCAAGCAGCCTTCAATGGCTCTGCAGTGTCTGCCACGAAAACCCATGGCCTCAGCCTGGCACTTGAGACATCACACCCCCAGCCTCCAGATTGCTGAGATTTTTCAAAAAATCATCTCTGCTCCAGCAGGACATGGGAGGGGGCTGCCTGAGTCAGACAGGAAAGGGGGACGGAGACAGAGGTGTCAACTGTGCCTGAAGTGTAGCAGCATGGCTGAGAATGATACCACTTGTCGGTGGCATTTTATAAAATGTGTGAGGAGATAATGCACATCCCTCTCTTCCGATTCTGTGGGTGGGCCCTGCTCATGGGGGATTGCAAACAGCCAGAATGTCATTGTCCCCCTTTCCCTGGAACAGAAGTTTGCCTTGTCCATTTGTAGCAGAGTAAGGGTTCTTCTGGTACTTACTATCTTTGGTTGCATAAAAACTGGCAGCGGGTAGCCACAGGCTCTCTGGGTCTCAGCAAGGAGCCCCCCACCCCTATAACCTGGCCAAGGAAGATGCTGCCAGGCCTTCATTTGACTGGAAGGGAAGGGTCCCTCTTCTTGCTGACATTCTGGTGGAGTGAGAAAGGGGAGAGGAAAGAGCTGTCACTGTTAGAAACTACGGCTTATCATGGAAACAGTCTTCAAGTGAGCAAAGAGTTCTTTTCTAGAAGATCTTGCCAAGCTGTCACTCCTCTCTGCTTCAGAGAGAACAGTTGGGTGTGTGTGGCAGCAGTTCGAATTCGGGATATGGAAAGAACACAAGAGTTAGGAAGATGTTCAGTTTTCATCAACAGATGACACCTACTGAGTGTGCGTGGTGCCCTGGGCACCAGGCTGCATGCTGGGGTACAGGGTGGGACTAAGCCGGGTTAGACACAGCTCTCTCCTAGCGGGGCCCACAGCCAACAGCAGGCGTGGGGTGCCTGTCCAAGTATTCTGAAGGTGTTGAACCCATGGAGAGAAATCCACATACTTATTTCAGCCAGACCGGTCCCCCAGGTGTGTGCCTGGGGGTGCATGCAAGTGTTTCTGAGTGTGTGCGTGTTCAAGCCCGTGTGTGCATGGAATGTACAACCTTGTGGGACTGACTTAGGTTACCCTTCTCTTCCTTTCAGTGTCTGCTCCTCCCTCCTGCATAAACTACCTGATCTGTCCTCCTGTTTCCCGACCCCCCCTGCTAATGCACTCACCCTCCTTTCCTCCTCTCCCTTCCCACATCTCTGGCTTCTCCTACCCCTTGGCCCGTTCAGAGATGTCACATTGCCCCCTCAGGCCCCAGACTCTCTCACCTTCTCTCCTGCCCCCACCTCTCTGTCTCTCAGAGGCCATGTCAAGGAAGTGATATAAAAACCCAATTAAGTAGATATTATCCTCCTTTTACGGATAATGAGACTGAGGTCTGGAGAGGTGATCCTAGGTCAGACGCTAGGAAGTGAGGAAGGCAGGATTTGAAAATCTGGCCGCCACACTACATCTGCTGTTGCTGCTGCCGCCACTCAAGTCATAACTGGTTCCAGGGCTCTTTTTATCTATTGAATCTCAGGAGAAGATGTCCGTCTCTGAGGCCCCTCCTCCAGGTTGTAAATATTAAAACTAGAGATCAGCTCCTCCTTGACAGGAGATAGCTGGCATGAGGTTCTCTTGGCTTGTTTCCAATGGCAGCCCCTAAGAGAAGGAAACCAAGGTCACACCCCACGTCAGGGACCTGGGAGGGGGCAGACCTGACTTTGATGGGAACTAAGCAAGAATGTGAACGGAGGCCCCCTCTCCGCAGACTCCACACCAGGCCAGGGGACACACATGGCTCTGCCTTCCAGCCTGGGCCGCCCCCTTTTCTTCCCATCTCACCTCTGCCCCCACTGTGAACTTCCAGCCTGCATTTCATCATGTGGTCACTCCCCTCCAAACAGTCTCCTTAGGGCCTGGGTGTGGGTACTAGGGACTCAGTCTATCCTCTGGAATATACCCAGGGAGAGAGATCCATGCAGGTCCTGAATTAGGCTCTGGTCATTTGGGTGATGGGTTCTGGGGTCCTTGACTTGTGAGCAGAGCATGGGGGTCTGGGGCCTTGAACTCTGCTTCTAGCTGGCCCCTCACTCCCCAGGTGGCATGTCCCCGGGCACATGGGTGTCCACGATGTTGAGAGGAGTCCATATGACCATAGCTGTTTTCTGGCTCCAACACTAGCTTGCCACCCTGCTCTACCCCCAACCCCATCCATCCCTCACCCTGCCTTACCTTCCTTTCTTCGCTTGTTTGTCAACCTTGGGAACAAAATAGCTAACCTGAGTGTGTATTCAAGATGGTGGTAGCCTGGTACCTTGGGTAGAAAGTGAGAGAAATACACCATCAGTTTGTAAATATGTGAAGCCCCAGGAGCCTCTTGGGTAATAAGTTTCCTGTCAATTTTATTGGATTCTCTAGAAAAATATTTGTGAAGGATAGAAAGAAGACAGATGTACCAATCTAGCCATATCCCAATTTAAAGAAATGGGAAAAACATAAAACTTTTCAATGTGCCCTCCTACCTGGAAGCCCAACAGTTCAGGCTACCGGCTTGTGAAGGATTCAGGCAGGCAGCTGGGTGGCCTTGAGATGAAGATCAAAGCCCTTCCCCCCAAACCCACACTCACACTGGCACCTCTCCATGAGTCTACACATGGGACAGGCTGCCAGCAGTCACCTTCCCCACCTGGCACCACCCTTCCTCCTCAGCTATCTCAGCACCACTGCCTCTCAGATGTCTCTCCTGGGAGGTAAAGCAAAGGCAGTTTTCCAAAGGGAGACCTCCAGGGCCGTCTCTCCTGTTGGCATCCTGCACCATCACAACCAACAGGCGGTAACTGAACTCTTGGTCTGTGGTCAGCACCGTCTGGACATGTCTGCGCATCACCCTCCACGTAAGGGGTTGCTGTTACCTTCATTTCACAGATGAGGAAACTAAGGTGCAGAGTTAAGTAGCTCATCCAGGTTTGGGGGTTAATAAACAGGCAAGCTAGGATCCTTGCCCTGGCAGTCACTCCAGGACATGCACACAGTATGTACTGAGTGTATTCTCACAGCGTGGGAGGAAAGGACAGGATGGACTGGAAACAAAGACTCCAGAGTGAGTCTAGTGAAGATCCCAACTAAAGAAGGGGAGTGTGTCCCAGACCCTCCCCTGGTCAGAGGGCCCCAACCTGGGCATGGCTGAGCTGTCCTTGTGGGTGGTGAAGCCCCCCAAGCACAGCTGATCAGTGCATCCGGGGGATCCCGCAGCTATGCAGGTGCATCAAGAGGTCAGCTAAACTGAATGTTCACTTGAATCCACCCGTTCATGCCCAACATCTTGTCTGAAGTGGGCTTCCAGGGCATGTCTGATGGACCAGTGTGATGCCCGGTGTGGCCTAAGAGGTTCAAGGCCAGCCCATGGCCCTGGGTGTGCTAGGTTCGGATGCCATCTCACCGAGGGGGTCCCACACTCACAGTCAACCCTGGGCTCTGCTCCTGGCGTTGACCAGAGCAACCGTTGACCTCAGTCTTCCTCCCATCAAATCGTACCTACTTCCCAGAGTGGCTGTGAGGGTCACGTAGACAATGAAAGTGAAAGATCTAGGACAGGAGCACCACTTGGCATTGACTTAATTGTGGCTGCCTAATCACAGGACGGCCAGCAGGGCTGGCTCCCATCCTCTGTTTCTTCTCCGTTGTTTATTCTTCCCCACATGGGGGAATTTTTGAAATGGAAACTTACTACCAGCAGAAAATGAGATGCACTTCTGCCTAAACAAAAACACAGCCCCCTAACTTCTGTCAACTTGGGAATGTTTCTCTGTCCTCACCCAACTACTCTTCCCATGTGTCAGGAAAATATTGTTCACGGGGACTCTGCTCCAGGGGCCAGGCCCTGGGTAGCTGGGTGTTCCACGTGCATCTTCTCATTTCACCTGCACAGCAATCGCAGGAACCATGTCCATACCCCCATTTCACAGATGGTGTAAGCAAGGCTTAGATAGATTCATCAAGGCTACCCAGGTCGTATGAGAGTCTTGCCAAAGCAGGGTTCAGACATGGGCCACCTGCCTCCAGAGACCAAGCTCTTAGACTAGGCTAGGGTTTCTCAACCACAGCACTATTGGCATTGGTATTAGATGATTCATCATTGTAGGGACTGTCTGTGCATCGTAGAATATTTAACAGCATCCCTGGGCCCACCTACTAGCCAGTAATATCCCCAACCTAGTCATGGTAGTCAAAAAATGCCTTCAGGCACTGCCTAATGTTTCCTGGGTAGGTAGCTGGGGGCAAAAGCACCTGAGCTGAGAAATACTACCCTAGACATATTGCTTCTTACCTGCTAGAGGTAACTCTGGACCATTCTAGGGTCAAACCCTGTGCTGAGCCCCTGACTTAGCTTCCTGCCTGCTTCCTTCAGAACTTTGCTTCTTCAAGTATCTCCTCTTGAGAACTTCTTTCCTCTTTGCTTCTCCATCCAATGCAGGATGGTGAGCCCCAGGCTGTGTGCCGTGGCCAGATGGGCATTTACTAGAGAGAGGTCTGCTCCCCACTGACAGGCACTACCATCTCCACTCACACTGGCAGCTCCAGAGGCTTTCTCTGAGCATGGAAGGCCTGCAGGTGGTCCAGCCTGGACCATACCCTTCCCATCATCAGTCCCCATCTTTCAGGGCAGGAGCAAAGCAGTTCAAGGGCCAGGAGGAGATGCTGTCCTCCTCAGCCCCTCAACATCTGTCCCGGAGCGGGGCAAGGCGGCCCACACTGCCTCCAGGATGGCCTCTGGGGTCTTCCCATGGATACGGCTGTCTGTGTGCACTGGGGTGGGGGCTAGGACTTCTCCAGTCCCCCAGATAGAGCTGTCAGTGCTTGGCGATCAAGGCCAGGCCGGGCTGAGCCACCAGTGCTGCCTTCTTGAATTCATTTCTGCCTCTGAGATTCATTTAATAAGCCCATTCATCACCGGCCATTCTGGGAAGCCAGGCAGGCCACAGAATGGGAATCAGAAACCCTCTTCTCACTTCCTGCCCTGCCTGCTCCTGTGTCGTGCTTCCCGTTAAGCTCTCTCCTCTCTCCTCTCCTCTGCGCTCCTCTGGGGAAATGTGAGACTGGATTATTCTGATGCCAGTAAAGCACCAACTAATGGAAAGTCTACGTGATGTGAGGGCTTCGATCCCTGTCTGACCTCCCTGGCAGGTGGTCGGCGCAGCCCCCAGCCCCTCAGTGTACCATGTGTGTTCCTCCCCTAAAGGTATCTGTGGGTGGGGGGTGTCTCGGGGCACAAGGACCACCTCTCCCCACCCTCCCGCCTGCCATCCCCAGCATTTCTGGGTTTTGAAGCCCCTAAGATACTTAAAAAGAAATGCCAAAATGGGTTTCCAGAAATTGTGGTATATGTTAAGTTTTATGTTTAATCCATTAACTTTTTTTAACATAAAAAACACAAAGCCAGTGTATTATAGTGATCATAAGATAATTACAGGGTTTATTTTTAAAATGCTAAATCATGGTTCACTGCAAGCTGTGTGATCGGGTAATAGGACAGAGCGATGAGCCTCATCTTTTTTCCATGTCGCTGTGTGTTTAGCCTCATTTCCAAACAATGCGGGAGTCTAACATTGAGACCAGTTGTACTGTGGGCCTAGGCCAATGGCCCCCGGGCAGCCCTGCCCACAAACACTGGCCCTTCTCTCCCCTCTCCACTGGCCAAGGGATTGTCTGGGCTCACACCCAGGACCTGTGTCCACTTTCTTCATTACTCTCCCCAAATGTTTCGGACCCTAGAACTCACCGCTGAGCCTGATTCAGGCCCCGCGTGGATCTCTCTCCCTGGGTCCATTGCAGAGGATGGACTATGTCCTTAGTACCCACACCCACACCCAGACCCGAGGGGACCCCTTAGAGGGGAGTGACCGTGCGGGGAGGTGCAGGCTGTGAGTTCACGGTGGGGACAGAGGCAAGGTGGGAAGTAAAAGTGGGCAGCCCAGGCTGGGGGCCAGAGCCACGTAGGTTCCCTGGTCTGTTGTGGGGTCTGCAGAAAGGAGGCCTCCACTCATATTCTTGCTCAGTTCCCATCGATGTCAGGTCACCCCCTCCCCCCCACCCAACCTGGGGTGTGACCTCGGTTTCCCTTCTCACAGGGGCCGCTGTTGGAAGCTGGCCAAGAGGAAGAACCTGCTGCCAGCTGTCTCTTGTCAAGGAGGAACTGATCTATAGTTTTAATATTTACAACCTGGAGGAGGGACTCTCAGAGACAGGCATCTTCTCCAAAGATTAAGTTGAATAAAAGAGCCTTGGAACCAGACATGATTCCAGCAGCAGCGGCAACAACAGCAGAGATGCTAGGGAGAGTAGGTGCAGGGGCCACTTCCTGTAACTGACTTAGGGTGATCTCTCTGACTTTACCTTCCTCATCTATAAAAGGGGGATGATAACAGTACCTATCTAATTGGAGTCGCATATTAAGTTAATGTGTGTAAAGCTCCCAGAACAGTGCCTGGTACACAGTAAGTGCTCAAGAAATGTGAGCTGGTGTTAGCCGTATCGTCATGGTTCTGGTGTCACCTCCGTGCATGTGGGTGTCTTCCCCTTTCACCTAACCCTGGAGGAAGGCAAATGGTACGCATAAGATGGTGCTGTTCACAAGGCCAGAGGAGTATTATGTATTTCCTAATGTTTTTATTATAAAACAGTTTTGAATAGATGTAGAACTCGTTGGAGGAGTATGAAGAACCCCCGTGGACCCATCCTAGGCTTCAGGAATTTTCAGTTCACAGCCAGTCTTTGTTCATCTCTATGTCCATCCTACTCCCCAGGAGTACTTTCTGGTCTAGGTCTTTTCCTGGCACCGGTGGCCTGCTATGGCAACAGAGCGTCAGCTGGACAGTGCAGGTGTCATGGAAGAGGAGGGGTACAGCGCTTACTGGGATCCTCTCTGCAGCTCCCCTCGGGGCATCCAATTCACAAATCTTCTCTATCCCATGATGAAGGCAAAGAACAGATGCTATCCCTGTTTTACAACCTGGGGAAAAACTTCTTGAAGGGTCGAGTTTGACAATTATTATGCCAGCATTCCTGCCCCTGATCTAAGAGCTGGGCAGTGGCCCAGGCTGCTTCAGCTGTTGTTTGCTCTCTGGTCTGTGGCACTTGGAACTCATTTCTCATAATGAGCCTCACTGAATGCCCCTTTCTCTTTGCTCATCCTTCCAGTTCCTCAGATCCTCCAGCTGCAGGAGCCCCAGGGCCGAGCGCTGGGTTCTCCTGGAGCACTGGTGTGCGTGCACGCTCTTGGAACAGTTTTATTTCTTGTGATTTCCTTCTTTCCATCCTGCTCTTCTTCCACTCCTCCATCAGAACACCTCCTCGTTCCCTTTGTCCCTCTGTCTGCCTGTTGTCAGAGCTCTCATGTTCTCAGGGCACCGATTTGGACATCTTTTCAAAGAAGAGATGTTCTAAAGACAGCTGCAGGGGATGGGGGAATCCCTGGTCACCTGCCAGGTGGCTGCTTTAAATGTCAAGTGTGGGGAAGAGACACGCATCGAAACAGAGAAACTGGAGGCCGTGATGCTTAGCTGGGGTGTTGTTCAGTCTCCTGCCCAAGCCCAGAATTGTTCCTTGCCTCCCAGAGGTGACCTGCGTGCCCCAGGTTGGTCCCCTTCATTGACGTGGGGGCAAGGACTTCACTGGAGGTGTGACCTGAGAGTCTCTGACTCTTGAGTGGCATTTTCCCAGGTGACCTGTTGACAATGGGGTCCTCCTAGGACCCCCACCCCAGTGCTTCATACCAAGCTGTGCTTATTGTCACACGTGGGCACAGTAGTGTCCCAGCAGGGTGGCTTCCAAGCACCCTGAGGTGACCCTGCCTGGCCTCTTCTCTCCAGATCTGGGCCTTCACCTACACCCAGCAGATCCTGCAGGAGGAGCTGTGCCTATCAGTTATCACCTTGTTCCCTGGCGCCCCGGTGGTTCTTGTCCTTTGTAAGAATGGAGATAAAAGACAGGTAAGTACTCAGTGTGTCCGCCCTGGGAGGTAGCCTCCTGTGGAGGTCTGAGTCTGTATGCAGGAAAGAGAGAGGCTAGTGAGGAGGGAGAGTTGATAAAGAAGACATCCTTCTGGCTAAGAAAGAGGAAGGGAACTCTGGTACCATCTGTGGTGCCCAGGCAGCCATCAGCTGCCATGTGAAAGCCTGTTGACCGCGTCGGACCTCTGCTTGCACGTGTGTCCTGTACTGCCCAGTCTTCCTCAAACGCCCACCCAGGATCCCAGAGCATGCTGGGACAGAAGCTGCAGGGCCACTAGGATAAGCAAGACTCGAACCTCTGCCTTCAGGGGCCTTGCTTGGGCTCTGGCAAGACGTCCCACAAAGTTCATAGCACTCTGGATGCATGATGTGCCTGTGGGGGCAAAGTTGTTGGCTTCACCCAGTTTCCTGCCAACTGGGTCTTTTTTGGTGGGAATGCCCATTTTTATGGCTCACTAGCTATATGACCCTTGGCAGGTTAGTGGACCTCTCTGAGCCTCAGTTTCCTCCTCCGTGCAATGAGGCTGGTGATGTACATCATACAGGGCTGCTGTTTAAAGCAGTTCACTGAGTCATCCATCCATGACACCTGGTCAGCGGTAGTTCCCCCGTACCTGTCCATCCCCTCTATCCTTGTCGTGTGTGGTGAGGTGTGGGATGCAGCCACACAAGACCCGCTCTCTGCTTGGGCCCTTGTGTGCTGAAGCTCTTTGGAGGAGCAGAGATTCAGGCACAGGGAGCTGCTCTTCCACCCCTCCTGCTTCACCACTTGCCCCCCTTCCCCTAGCCACTCTCGCTCTCTTCTTCATGACCGTGCGGATCCCGAGTGTGGATCATTTCTTTAGTTGCTTCTGTGACTAACTTGCTTCACATTTTCTGGCCTAGTGCTTCGAAAGTTATTGCCTTCTAATGAGTTTTCTTAGCAAACATATTGATTTTGCTTTTACTTTTTCTAATCCGATTTTTAAAAAAGCCAGCAACAATACCTGGTAAGGCAATTAGTTGCAGCTTTCTTCCTCCTTGAGACCATGAAGTCAAGTCTCTGAATGACCCTAGCCCTCTGGTGTCAACATTTCTGATTACACTGGAACTCCTGATACTGTTGCTAGGACCCAGGGCCTTAGTCGGAGAATCCCGCTTAATCCTCTCCCCTCTCCGTCTCTCCAGCAATGGACCAAGACTGGCTCCCGCATCGAGCACATGGCGTCCCACCTCTGCCTGGACACAGACATGTTTGGTGACGGCACTGAGACTAGCAGGGAAGTCGTCGTCAATCCATGTGAGTCCTCACTCATGAGCCAGCACTGGGACCTGGTGAGCTCTTGACGAAGCGCTCGGAAGGAGCAGGGGCCATGGGGCGGCACTTCCCTGGGTGAGATGCAGACTGGAAACCAGGCGGCACGTGGCCGTATGCTTAGCAGAAGCCCTGAATGGGGAGATGGACGCAGAGCTCCCCCCCACACCGCCCCCCAGGATGCGAATGGTTGTCTCAGGGAGGATGCAGGCAAAGATGCAAGCCAAGAGGAACTCGGAGACAGATCCCCGTGTTCTCAATGCCGTTAAGTTCCAGTCCTGGCCGGGTGTGCCCCGGAATGGTGTCTGGAGACAGAGATCTGATGGAAAGTGTTGATGTTTGTCCCCTGTCTTACAAAAGAGGCCAGAGAAGAACAGCCTTCCTTGTCACTAGGCCAGGACTCCAGTGAAAGATGAAGAGTGGAGGTTGTTTTCAAAACAAATAAAAGAACCTTAGACGTTTTGTCTGTGTGTCTCTTCCTTTGTTTCCACTTACGTTAGCTCAGAGCTAGGTTAAGTTCTCCTTCGAATTGGGGCGTGGGGCTGATGGGGACTCGTGGATGAAGAGGAGGACAGGGAGATGGAGACCTACACCACCGACAGGCTATGCAGCCTTGAAAAGAGATGTAACTTCTCTGATCCTTCATTTCCTAGGACGTCAAGTAGTGGGGTTGCAGCGTTTCCTCCCGGGGGAGGCATAGTCTCTCTTACCCAGGGATGCTGCATCTATTTAGGAACCCCAGGCTCTGCCTGTGGAGACCCTGCTGCCGTGGATCCAGGGCAGGATCCAGGCTCCTCCCTGGCTGGAATCACTGCCCTAGGCATCTCTGTGGGCCCGCCCTTATGACTTTATAGTCTGTGGCTATTGGTTCAGGGGTTTCTTCTGCTAACAAATCCCCAGTGTGGTTTGGGAATTGGTTCTGTGGTCGTCCATTCTTAGTAACTAGGGGTTTAAGAAAAGAACAGACCCATATTGTTTCAAAGTTCCCAGAATATGCCTGTACATTCTCAGCCAAGGTAAGTTCACTGCATGCCAATTAGTAATGGTCTTAGCTGTCTATCGCCAAGTAAAAATGACCCCAAAACTTAGCAGCTTAAAGCAAAGCACATCTCTGATCAGTTTCTATGGGGCGCAGTCTCACTGGGTCCTCTGCTTCAAGCTGACTTCAAAGGTTGCAATCAAGGGGTTGCAGTGGTTGTTGGTTCCTCATTGTTGGCCCAAAGCTGCCCTCAGTTCCCTTCCATATAGGCCTTTCCAGCCCAGCAACGGAGCCAAGCAAGCCAGGAAGGCAAGGGTGCCGGCAAGACGGAAGTGACCGCCCTTTCCAGCCTCATTTCACAAGTTACTTTCCATCACTTGTGCCACATTCTGTTTGAGAGAAGCAAGTCATCGGCCCAGCCACACTCAAGGTGAGAGGACTTCACAAGAGAGCTGGTGCCAGGAGGTGGGGGTCACTGGGATCTGTTTTAGAATCCATCTTCCATCTTACACGCTAAACAGGTGTCTGTCTCCCCTTCATCCAGAAAGCCTTCAGCAATGCTGTTTCAAGCTCCTCATTATAAAATTTGTTCCTGTGGAAAGTGAAGGGCTGAAAGTACACACCCAGCATCTCCACTGGTGACTGGATTTGTTTATGCTTTGTCTCCTATTGCCATGTTTAGTTACAGTTTGGCTCTTTTATGGGGCTGTGTCACTTCCCACTGTGGAAAGGAGATGAGGCCACAGTAAAGACATTTATAGAAGAAGGTGTTCTATTGGCTCTTTAAGCTACGAGTCCGTGGGGTTTAAACCAGGCTTGCAGAGAAGAAAGAACAGATAGTTTCACCAGCGCCCTCTCCCTTAAGTCAAGGGAGCAGATTCTACACTAGAATAGCTAAAGGAGCTGGTGCTGTCCTCGTCTGAGTCCTTGTCCCCCTCCATATCTGTGCCTATCTGGGACTTCCCTGGCAGCAGGAAAACTGACTCGTGCCTTGCTTCCGCTCCAGCACTGGGCCAGACACATCACGCTCTCTGTGAATGTCTTCCTAAATGGTGATTGGAAACATTATTTCTTGTCCAAGATCAAGTGCCATTACTTTTTTACTCGCCCTGTAAAGTCACAGTGTAGGTGACCATAGGTCTCTCTCAAACACCCAAGGACATAGGGAAACAGAAATGAAGCCCTCTATCCCAGAGGATTGCCAACATCCAATGGATCATCAAAAAAGCAAGAGAGTTCCAGAAAAACATCTGCTTTATTGACTATGCCAAAGCCTTTGACTGTGTAGATCACAAAAACCTGTGGAAAATTCTTCAAGAGGTGGGAATACCAGACCACCTGACCTGCCTCCTGAGAAATCTGTATGCAGGTCAAGAAGCAACAGTTAGAACTGGACATGGAACAACAGACTGGTTTGAAATCGGGAAAGGAGTACATTAAGGCTGTATATTGTCACCCTGCTTATTTAACTTCTATGCATAGTACATCATGAGAAATGCTGGGCTGGATGAAGCACAAGCTGGAATCAAGATTGCTGGGAGAAATATCAATAACCTCAGATATGCAGATGACACCACACTTATGGCAGAAACTGAAGAACTAAAGAGCCTCTTGATGAAAGTGAAAGAGGAGAGTGAAAAAGTCGGCTTAAAACTCAACATTCAGTAAACTAAGTTCATGGCATCTGGTCCCATCACTTCACAGCAAATAGATGGGGAAACAATGGAAACAGGGACAGACTTTATTTTTGGGGGCTCCAAAATCACTGCAGATGGTGACTGCAGCCATGAAATTAAAAGACGCTTGCTCCTTGGAAGAAAAGCTATGACCAACCTAGACAGCATATTAAAAAGCAGAGACATTACTTTGCCGACAAAGGTCCATCTAGTCAAAGCTATGGTTTTTCCAGTGGTCATGTATGGATATGAGAGTTGGATTATAAAGAAAGCTGAGCACTGAAGAATTGATGCTTTTGAACTATGGTGTTGGAGAAGACTCTTGAGAGTCCCTTGAACTGCAAAGAGATCCAACCAGTCCATCCTAAAGGAAATCAGTCCTGAATATTCATTGAAAGGACTGATGCTGGAGCTGCAGCTCCAATACTTTGGCCACCTGATGCGAAGAGCTGACTCATTGGAAAAGATCCTGATGCTGGAAAAGATTGAAGGTGGAAGGAGACGGGGATGACAGAGGATGAGATGGTTGGATGGCATCACTGACTCAATGGACATGAGTTTGAGTAAGCTCCAGGAATTGGTGATGGACAGGGAAGCCTGGTGTGCTGCAGTCCATGGGGTCACAAAGAGTAAGACACGACTGAGTGACTGAACTGAACTGAGCAAACATTTTTTTAAAATCTCAGCTGCTTGATGTAGCAGAAAAGCTTAGTCTCTGGGTTACCTTCCTCTTCCTAGTGAAAGTCTCCAGGATGATAACAAAGACTCTGTAGAGGATCTGGGGAGTAATCTGCTAATGGAAATACCAAAGGTTCACATTTGAGCTGCAGGGTGTGCATCATAAGGCCTCCTTAGTGGAAAGCAGAATTTAAAAACTGATGCAAATAGCTGCTTATAAATAGCTATATCACTGTTACTGTGTAGGGTTATCCAAACAGCCTCTCTTCACTAAGTTGATACTGATGAAGCCAAAGTAAGAGTAATTTGTGATTTAAAAGCAAGAATAGCAGCAGTTCCAAAGCTCCACCAATTCAAGACAAAGCTGATGAAACCCGAATAGGACAGCAACCTGCCCCAGTCTGAGATGGCTGCATCCTGCAGTTATACAGCAGAGCATGTGTGGCCAAGCTTTGCCCCGAGGCCAGGCCTTTGGGTGGGTGCTGAGTTAGAGGCCTCAGTCAACCTGATTATTGAGCTTGAATGTCAGATTTCAGGAACTTGGAGAGTTCACTTTGTGGGCCCCTGGTGGTTGTAAGTGAACATTTGTTAAAGATACAAGTGTATGAAAACAAAAGAGACCCCTACTCTTCACATTTTCCAGGCTTGGAAGATTGAGACCTGAAACTGAGATTGAAGAGTCACCACTCTGGAGCAGTCTCATTACGCTGCCAGGTGAGGAGGTGACTGGGTGTGGCAGAAACCCCTCACCAGGGATCACATCTGGCTAATGCAGACAGATGTGAGCAATATGCGCTCCTAAGTAAATGGTGTGGTGTGTGAATTAAATGAAATTCATGCATACATTTTACACATTTATGCACTTGAGAGAAGCAGGGGCTTCAGGCACTCTCTAGTACCTGGATTAGAGTTGGAGGGATGATGGTGTTGAGTAGATGGGCAGAAATGGGAGTTTTTCAGTAGTTCTGGGGTCAGCATAGGTGGCCAAGCCGGGTGCCATATTGAATCTGAGGCTCACTCTCTTGGCAGCTTCTTTTCTTATGTGCTATGTGACTTCTCTGTGTGAGCCCATCTCAGCGGGCGTCATTTTCTCTGGGCTGTGGAAGTATGCCTCGGGGAAGGGTCAAGTTTGCCTCTGTTGGTTTCCATTGAATTCAAACCAGTTTGTACACTGATTTTTCCTATTGTGGTTTCCACTGAAGATGTGGAACCCCACATCTGAGTTTGGCACAAGCTTGGATTTTGATCCTTTGCAGATTATCTTTTCTTTACCTCAATTGTCCTGCTTCTCTGCCAACTGGTAGGTAGGTGGGGTTTATTTAGCTCTTCTGAAGCTTCCCTGGCGGCTCAGGATGGTGAAGAATCTGCCTGCAATGCAGGAGACCTGGCTTCGATCCCTGGGTTGGGAAGATCCCTTGCAGAAGGAAATGGCAACCCACTCCAGCATTCTTGCCTGGGAAATCCCATGGACCCAGGAGCCTGGCAGGCTACAGTCCATGGGGTCGTAAAGAGTCAAACATGACTAAGTGACTAACACTTTTACTTTCTAAAGCACGCACCTAAGTGTAGGGTCTCAACTCTGGCCCCAGCTGCTCATGAAGCTTCATATGCGCCTCCACTTGGGTGTTGAAACCACAGCCCTGGTTATAATAGATATCTGGCTTCAATTCCCTTTTAACTCTCATTCACCATGCTGACTTTGAATTCCCACTCATTTTCAGAATCTGGAATTTCTCCTTTCTTCCTCTCAAATGCAGCTGTGATTTCAAATTGTTTTATTGTATTTTATCCAATATTTATATGTGTTTGTGGCAGGGAGCTTCCTGTGTCAGCTCAGACCAAAATTCCTGAGTGCTGTAATTAGCCGTCAACACTGTCTTTCCCACTGGCTCTGGGACCATATCTTAGTGTAGACACTCCATAAATTTCTGCGAGTGAGTGAAAGAATAAGCCAGTGATTCTTTAGTACCACTTCCTAATTACCTCCTGGCTATAGCTACCAGACATTAGAGTTTTCAAAAGACAGCAAAGGCAGAAACGGAGGACTGAGAAGACAAATTTATAACAATGAAATCTTGTTATAATACACATAGATTTAGGGATCGTGCATATTTTACTTCATAATGACAGAGTTTAATACTGAAAGTCTTAACTGGAAAGAACTATCAGTAATGGAAATCTTTAATACTGCAGTGGAGCCTGGCATGAGAGACTCTGTTCTCATAAACTCTGGGGGATGGTGGTGGGAGGGTAAGCGGGGTGCACTCATGTCTCCCCTGCAAGCATCTCAGGTATATTCACCTGGCATCTGGTAACCTGGGTCCCGCTGGCCTTCAAGGAGAGGCTCACCTTTTACCTGCACTCCACCCTAGTCTACCTGCATGGGAGATAAGCCTCCTCCCTTTCCCCACCCCCTACATTGCTCCTGGAGACAGTGCCCTGACCTCTCTGTTCCCTTGGCACGTGATGGCCCCTGGGCAGCATCTGGCACACAGAGGAGCACAGCGAAGTGTCGCTTGAGAGGTCTGGCAGCCTCGCACACGTGGTGGCCTCTGGGACGTCTCCCTCAGTGGGTGGGAGCCTCCACCCCCAAGCACACAGCCAACCTCCTGAGCTCCCCGGTGGTCTAAGGTCTCAGGCAGCCCAGCTCAGATTAGCAAAATCCCCAGCTCCGAGCGCTTTTCCATTTGCCATGGAGCCGACTAATTTAATGAAGCCGTCACAGAGCAAACCTCAGGGCTTATTGGAAAAGGACTCGAGCACGACATTATTTCACAGCAGTAGATTGCATCATTTTCATTTCACAGCTTTCCAATGGGAAATAATAAAACAAAATTACAAACATAATGAAGAAAGAAAGGAGAAAGAAAAAAAAAAAAAACCTTGGGTGAGAGCTGCATCCTTTGTGCTATGAAAGGGCTGGCTACCTTATTCATTGGAGGCAGTAGATAGTACCTGGCTTCGCTCACAGGAAGGAGTGCAGCCCAGGATGTTCCACCTGCTGCTGAAGATAACAGGCTGCAATAAGTCACTGCCCAGCGCAGCGAGGAGCCCGGAGCACCCTTGCAAAAGGCTCGCTCGGTGGCCTGAGAAATTCCAGCCTCCAAGAGCGCAGCCCTCCTGGGCCAGCCACAGTGCTGGGGTGAAGGGCTGCTGCTGGTGATGGCCAGGCAAGGTGTTGAGGCATTGGCATGCCCTGCACCTCCCTGCCCTCTGGAAGAGAAAGTGGCAGCACCAATGGGGCTTCATTCATCCCCAGTATGGAGGAAAGACTAGGTCCCTTCCCCCTATGAGCTGAAAGCCAAGGGCTAAACAGGCATCGCTGGAGAGACCAAGCTCTTGCCAAAGCTGTTCTCATTTACCACACTTGAGGTGTAAGAGTAGGGGAGGCAGCTGGCTCAGCTGGGCCTTTTATTCCATTCTGCAGACCTGTCCCGGGCTTGAGGCGGTACCTGTCCCCGCAGCCAAGAGACTGAATGCCATCCATCCAGAGCCAAGTTCCTGCCCTGCCTTGTACTTTTCAGTTATTTTCATAACTTTCTCCTCAGCTAGTGGAGGGGTTTGAGGTCCCCCTCTTTCCCCCAGGACTCACCGCCTCCCCTTGCTTCTCCTCCCCCTCGTCTTTGTCGACCCCTCCTTGTGCCTTGACCCTCCTCTCTTCTCGCTCCTACAATGAAGACTTCACCTCTGCCACCCCCTCCCCATTCACTGAATAGTGTCCTGGTTTCTCCTACCCTGACATAAAGAAAAAAGTCTTCCCTTGAGCCTGGTCCCCCCTTTCTCTTCGTCCAGCATGCTCCTCTAAAACACAGTAGCTGGTACCACAGACTTGGGTTCAGATCCTGGTTCTTCCAGTTCCCAGCTGTGTGACTAGGGGCAAATGACTTAACTTCTCTGAATTCAATTTTTCTCCTCTCTACATGGGCCTAATAGTTGTGTCTATCGTACATGTTTATTGTGAGATTAAATGAAGTGACTCGTGCGATGCTCTCAGCACAGTGTCAGGCACATGTTATATCAAAAGGTGTCGGTTGTCGTCATAGGCCTAATTGTGAGAACCAGTTTCCAGAGCAGGGCCTGGGAGTGGGGAGGGCTGACCCTCACTCCTCGAGAGGTTACTTAGAAGTCAAACGGGGGCCTGAGACCCGCTATGGGGTTGTCAGGAGAACCCTTTGACAACTTTGCTCTTTGGTTCCGAATTGGTGATGGGCCAGGAGGGGAGGAAGCCGAGAGGAGCAGCCAGGACAGTGAGGGAGTGGCAGTCCCCCCGCCGCTTCCCCCACCCTCGCTGGTCTTGGCCCTTCGTTGCCTGCAGTTCACCATTTGCCTTTCCTGGTGCTGCCTCACCCTGTGTGTTCACTGTTCACGCATGCACACTGACAACTTGTCACCCATGTGCTAGGCCCCATGTGTGCCATGGCTTGTGCACACATGGTTGCACAGCGCCCGTAGTGTCACAGGCAAGGACGGGAGACAGGCATGTGAGTCAGACCTGGCAAAGAAGTCCAGCCTGGTCCCACACCCCCTGAAGCCCCCTCCACCCTCACGGTGTGGTCATGCCACACCCCCAACACCCAGGAACGTCTCCAGCTTGGCTTCCAACCCTCTGTTTGAATCTTCATTCTAACCTAAGAGTTCAGCTCTCATGCCTGAACTCTGCCCCTGTTCCCTTGTCAGCCTGGCCCTGGCATGCCCTTTGGTTTTAGTGTCACCCCAGACGCTGTTGGACACTGTGTCCAGCGTGGCTGCCAGTGCTCAGTGCCCCCCGGGCTTCTGCCTGCCTTCTGGTGGGGTCCCCTGCTCCAGGAGTGGGGTCTGATCTATCTCACCACACGGGCTTCATGGGACACTCAGTTCTGAGCAAGGGGGTAGGATGCTAAGGGCCCAAAACAATTCAGACAGAATGTCGCATCTGAAAAAAGGTTCCAGTAAAGAGCTATGAGGTTCAAAGGAAGAAAAGAGCCCACGTGATATGAACTTGAAACATACCTGAGACTTCAAAATGGTGGACCCAGGGACGTGTGCTGGGTGGTAAGAATAGCCTGAACAAAGCGCAGAAGCAGGAAAGGATGGGCCTTTTTCAGAGAATATGGAGCAGGTCAGCTGCTGGTATAGAAGACGTGGAAGAGAGCAGAGAGCTGGGGGAGGGGGGCGTCGGTTAAGGCCAGAGAGGGGGCTTCCAATGCCAGGCAGAAGATGCTAAACTTAACTGAGTAAGTACTTGTGAGCTACTGAAGGTGCTGGAGCAAGGAAGTGACATTGGCCAGGGTGGAAGAGGAGGAAGCCGGATGGCAGAGCTGGGGCTAAGATGGTTTGGGGATGAGATTCTGTGAAGAGGGGCCTAATGGAGATTCCAGAAGTAGCCTAGGGAGAGGATGAGGCCTGAGCTATGTCGCTATCAGTCAGAGAGGAAAACAGACAACAGTTATGGGAGATTCTAGCAGTGGACGCGGGAGGGGAGGAGAAGAAGGAAGAGGAGATGGAGCAAGGCGGGAGAAAGGCCTTCATGTCAGATGGATTCTGCTCTGCCTGCTGAGCAAGTGCCTTCGTGGGCCCACGTTTAATTGAGTATTGGATAACCAGGCTTAATTATTTAATTATAAAACATTGCAGATACAAAAGAAGACTGGTAGCATAGCAACTGCTTACACAGTGATTCCTCTGTGCTTGGCATTGTTCTAAGAGCTTTAAAGAATTTAACTTAGTTAATCCTCCTGATAATAGTAGTGACATAATATAATAACAGCTATTACTATCTCCGTCTTTCAAGAGAGTGACTTGAGAGCCAAGAAGGTTAATAAGCAGTGGAAGTGAGATTCAAGTCCAAGAAATACACTCCAGGGTTTTGGGATTCCAACCACAGGACTGTGCTGCTTCTCACTAGAGGGACAGAATAGCAGACATGCCTGTCCTCATCAGAAAGAACGGGCTACAAATGCACGGAAGTCCCTCGTGCACAACTCCCTAGTGGGCTCACTTTTTTTCAACTAAGTAGTTCTACATCTTTAACACCTGGTGAGCCACGTTGACCCTCGGATTCATGCATCCATCAGTCATCCTCTGTGAGATAGGGTGGGTGAAGGGAATTAGTGTTAAGGGAGTTATAATTATTTTTATTTATTTATTTGACTACCCTAGGTCTGAGTTACAGCATGCAGGATTTTTTATCTTTGTTGTGGCATGTGGGATCTAGCTCTCCGACCAAGGATCAAACCTGGGGCCCCTGAATTGAGAGCACAGAGTCTTAGCTACTGACTACCAGGGAAGTCCCTAAGAAGCTATAGTTATGTGCCAACTATATGGTTTGGGCTCTGCAGTCACTGTTTTGTGGAATGCTGACAGCATCCCATGAGGTAGGTTATCCTTCGATTTTACATATGGGGAACTTGAGTCTCAGAAATGAAATAACCAGTCAAGGTTGCCCAACTGTTATGTGGCAGAGCTGTCTGCCTCTTCTCAGTGACCATGCTGCCTTCAAAGCACAGCGATTCAGCCCCCAAATGCAATGATAATCACTCAGTTCAGTTCAGTTCAATTGCTCAGTCATGTCCAACTGTTTGCAACCCCATAAACTGCAGCATGCCAGGCCTTCCTGGCCATCACCAACTCCCTGAGTCTACCCAAACCCATGTCCATCGAGTGGCTGATGCTATCCAGCCATCTCATCCTCTGTCGTCCCCCTTCTCCTCCTGCCCTCAATCTTTCCCAACATCAGAGTTTTTTTCAATGAGTCAGCTCTTCACATCAGGTGGCCAAAGTATTGGAGCTGCAGCTTCAACATCAGTCCTTCCAATGACCATCCAGGACTGATCTCCTTTAGAATGGACTGGTTGGATCTCCTTGCAGTCCAAGGGACTCTCAAGAGTCTTCTCCAACACCACAGTTCAAAAGCATCAATTCTTCGGCGCTCAGCTTTCTTCACCGTCCAACTCTCACATCCATACATGACTACTGGAAAAACCATAGCTTTGACTATATGGACCTTTGCTGGCAAAGTAATGTCTCTGCTTTTTAATATGCTGTCTAGGTTGGTCATAGCTTTTCTTCCAAGGAGCAAACATCTTTTAATATCATGGCTGCAGTCACCATCTGCAGTGATTTTAGAACCCCCCAAAATAAAGTCTGTCACTATTTTCATTGTTTCCCCATCTATTTGCCATGAAGTGATGGGACTGGATGCCATGATCTTAGTTTTCTGAATGTTGAACTTTAAGCCAATGTTTTCACTCTCCACTTTCACTTTCATAATCACTAAGCAATAAATATTTACTGGACACCTGTCATAAGACAGGTGCTATGCCAGGAGCTGGCCACTGACCTTGCCCTCAAGGACAACAAATGAAGGACAGAACAGAGTTTTATTTCAGAGAGAGTGGAGGATGCAGGGGTAGAGAGTAGGGGGGAGGGTCAGGAAAGGTGTACGACTCAGTGTGACCATGGCTGTAAGAGATCCCTTGAAGGCAAGGAGCACAGAGGAAGGGATGGGAAGGCTTGGCAGAGGCTGGGATGGCTGAGTTGTGAGGCCAATGGGACTAGAGGAAGAGAAGGTGGGATTACAGACCCAGGAATCCAAATTTGCATCTCCGCACTGTCTCGGAGCCCCTGGCTCAGCCCTAGCAGTCATGGAAGGGGGGGCATTATCCTTATGAACTTCATTGAGAAGTTGGAAGACAACATGGGATGGAAGGAAGGCTGAGGCATCTCCTAGGAACCGCTTTCTGGGCCCTTCAGCAGGAAGGACTCGGGGAGACTAGGTATCCCCTCTGCATCCCCATGATACCTTTTGTCCCCATAGAAGGCTCTGTGTCTCCAGGCCCTGGTGTGGGAACAGCACCCGCGGCACAGCTAATGCAGCACTTACTCCGTGGTCTGCACGGGTACCTGGCCCCTCAGCCTCATTTGTTTGGATGCTCCTCTCAGGGTACGTGTTGAATTGAACCACCTGCATGGACCAAACTAGACCTTCCAGGTGAAGCTGCTCCCTGGTTTAGTCCCATATCCCACCAGCCAGGCCAGCATCATAGACATGTTTCTGTCCAGAACTGCCCCTTGCAACATCAGCAGCACCGACAGGCTGTAGTTGGATCATGAGGCAGATGAAAACCTCTGAGGGATAGTCAGGGGCCTCTGCCCTGAGGCCCTGGGGACTGACAATACAGACTCAGCAGGGGCTTCGGAACACTCCGAACTGCCTCGAGGAGCTCCAAGGTCTTCGAGGACCATTCAGCCACCTTGAGCAGGACTGGCCCTTCTAGAATGGCAGGGCAGTGGGCCAAGAGCCCAGAGGGGTGACCACTGACCTCCCTCCCCCATGCAAGTGGCTTTGGGACATCCAGACTGACTCAGCTTCAGGGTAACGGCCGACTGTGAAGTGATGCCTGCGAAGGGTGTAGGAAGGCCAAGGTTGGCACCAGCAGTCGTGTTCCAACCACAGGACATAGTTCAGATTCTAGAACCAGAAGCTCCCATGTGGAAGCATCGGCTGGGAATTGGCGAGGCCGAACCTGAATTCTCCAGTATGAAACAAAGTCACTTCTAGGGGAATAGGTGCGATTACTGGTGCCTCTTCTCTACCCAGTCGAATCGCAACAGCCCAACTGCATTGCCTTGGATTGTGTATTCTCATGACAGAAGGAAAGAAAAATCTAGCATAGTGAGCACAAAAGAACTTTGAAAGAGCATTTCTAATCCAACTCCAGCTTCTTGGCAGGCCTGTCCCCAAATCATAGCAGCCATTTGTTTCTATTTTTAAATGCCTTCAGAAATCACTCTTAATTTGCTCAAATCAAATCAATACTCAGTGGTGCCTACTTTGTGCAAGAAGTCAGAGTTTGCTGAGGCTAGGGTGAAGTGAAATGCCCTTCCCCACCTGTAACCAGGCTTCCCAGGTGGCGCTAGTGGTAAAGAACCCACCAGCCAGTGCAGGAGACATGAGACGCAGGTTCGATCCCTGGGTCGGGAAGATCCCCTGGAGGAGAGCATGGCCACCCACTGCAGTATTCTTGCCTGGAGAATCCCCATGGACAGGGTAGCCTGAGGGGCTATGGTCCATAGGGTCGCACAGATTGGACACAACTGAAGTGACTTAGCACTTACGTAGGCACGCCTGTAACCACCTTGTGAGGAAGGTGGCGTTTGCCTCTGTTTGCAGAGCAGGAAACTATGTTTCAGAGCAGTGCAGTACCTTCTCCAAGGACACACAGCAAGTAAGGAGGGTGGGGGTGGACAGGCAAGGCTGGACCCACCTCTTTCAACTCCAGATCCCAGGCCCCTGTTCTCTTTCCTTTTTTTTTTCAAGAAAGTCTGACTTTAAAAATCTAATCAAGAAAAACATGAAACTGATATTGTATATGGGTTTCCCTTGTGACTCAGCTGGTAAAGAATCTGCCTGCAATGCAGGAGACCTGGGTTCGATCCCTGGGTTGGGAAGATCCCTTGGAGAAGGGAAAGGTTACCCACCCCAGTATTCTGCCCTGGAGAATTCCATGGGCTGTACAGTTCATGGGGTCGCAAAGAGTTGGACACAACATGATATTGTATATAGTGTCACTAAGGAGTTCAAAATATAGCATATTTTAAAAATTGTCTTTTTTGTTCATGATGAGGAAAGCTAAGATGTGATGACTAGTTTGGCTGAAAAAAGATCCAGCCCACTGAAAGGCTGGGCCAGCTGTCTATGTCATTTTGTAAAACTCAAATTTATATTTGTTAATTAATTTTTATCAAAGTAATACTTCAAGTAATGTTTACATACAGAAATCCCCCATTCTACACACACTCCCATCCCTCACATTTCCATGGCTTCCCCCTGGCATTTACCTCTGTCATTTGAAATTATCCTGCTACTTCTTGAAATACCAGTTTCAGACATTATCTATTGACTTTGGGCCATGGTAGATAAGGATTTCATTTTTCCACACTGCTGCCCACATTTCTCTCCTTTTATCCCTGTGACATATTTTATAAAATAATTTTTGGCAAAGATAAATAATCAGCCCTGACACACTGAGCCAAATGCTGAAATGCAACCAAACTCCTTTCTCATACAAACTCTCGTTTGCCTAGAATTAATAATTGCCTCATTTGTTGTCAATTTACCTGGTTTCCTGTGAATATTTCACCCTTTCCTCAATTTTTTCTATATGTCATAATAATACTTTCCATAAATTCAAACAAATCCTCATTTCCTTGTTTTCTTTTGCTTTGTTTTCCTTAAGAGTCTTCACTTAGAAGCCCTCTGTTCAAATGTTCCAACATTGATTTCATTGCATGCTGCTTAGCAGACATGCTGGGAACTTTTTTCTCCAGCCTTTAATTTTGGTTCCCCTCTTTCCTAAGTCCTATATCTTCTTATTTCTTAATTTTCTCCATTTTATTTTTTTTGACTGGACAGCATCATAGAGTACATTCCTAAGAATGGGTGCATTGTATTTTTTTGTTTTGAATTTGTACAGGCATACTTTTATAGTTGTAAAAAGTCTTTATTCTACTTCACAATTGTTTTTTACTTTGGTTTTGTATGCAAACCTAAGATGGAAGTTATTTCCCTTCTGAATTTTGAAGGCATCACTGTCCAGAACTGTGAAGGGTCAAGTTTTACACTCATTGGAAGGTAGCAGCTGGCTGTCCGTTTCACCAGGACAGCATATTACTCACAGCAGTGGGAGAAGCCAGAATATCAGCAATTTTTGCACCTATTCTCCTAACCCCAGTTCTCATAGAGGGCACAAAGAGGACCGAAAGACACCTGCATACACAGGCAATGGTTGTGTTACAAGAGAGGAGCCCTGAGCTTAGGGAATCCAAATCTTTTATAATGGGTGTGCCTCCCTTTTGCTCTGGACAGAAACACTATATCTTCCAAAGCTGTTCACTCTTCAAATATGCTTGGAAAGGTAGTGCATCCAAAACAGAGGGCAGCTGGGGCCTCTCTCATCAGACACTCGGAAAGGCGAGAGACACATGGCAAAGTGTCTCCTTGCCTCCCAGCTTCCCCCACTGCTCCTGAGCATCCACTGACATCCACGCAGCCATTGTCTGTAGTTTGTTTCACCCTTGAAAGCCCTTGGATCATCTTCTAAAATTTCAAACATCAGCTTGGAGACTGTTATATCCTACTTTTCTAGAGATTTCTCTATACTATCCCTTTGATTATTAGATGGTCTCCTTCTCCTTTGTACCCCCACATGGAATTCTCTATTTTTCTTTGGATTTATTTGCCTTGTCATTCAGGTTGGAGGATTTTCAAGTTTCCAGTGGTCTATAGATGTAACAGTATCTTTAAGAATGAAAGACTAAAACACCTGGTAATTCTATCTATGGCCAGGGCATGCCACCTGCTGGGCTGAACCACAGGGTAATCAAGGGTGATTTGGCCTTTTCATTGGGGGGCGGGGTTCCCAGTTGTCAAAATCAGTAGGTGTTTGCTCTTGGCTCTTGATAGTTTCTCTAGAAAATAGTCTATTGGTTTCCTACCTGGGAGATTTATGCGAGGCTTGGCTTTCTGGAAGTAAGGCAAGGGAATAGAGCTGCCACATTTCAGAGAGCATGTTTATGAAGGAAAAGAAATAAATATGTTTGGTTAACCGATGCACCTTGACCCTATTGTCCTCACGGTGGTCCTGCCCTCATCCCCAGCCTCTGAGGGGCCAGGCCTTAGCTTAGAGCCTGAGACTCCTCTTCTCACATGGAGGAAATTATAATGCCTGGAAATGGATCCAACCAACAGGATATACGATTCAGTACTTCCTGATTCATACTGTGCTCTCATACAAACATTGTCATTCTTTATGGGTCTTTTTGAAGGGGGATGTCTGATGTACTGTCCTGAAGAGAGAACCTGGGATCCTGGTGGTGGTATTTCCTCATAGAGCTTTCTTCAGGAAATGACTGTTTTCCTTTTTCTCTTTATGTAAATTTACCCTGGTTTCTTGGAACCCTTCTTTTTTTAAAATTTTCTTCACTAAGTATTTGTAAGCTCATCACGCCTACTTTCTGAGCATCTGGTCCACATGCCTTGAAGTCCTCCTGCCTCTTGGTAAACCTTCATCAAGCGTTTGAGTTTCAAGGTCATTGCTGTGAGGAGGGCTTATTTAGCCATCACGGGGTAAGCTCACGCACTCACAGAGCAGAAGGCCCATCATCTCTTCCGAAAGTGTGTCTGATTTACTCCATCAGAATCTCCCCGGCTCTGGAACCTGAAAATCTGTATTTTGAGAAAACCCCCAAAGTGATTCTGGGGCCCTCCTAGTTGACGGGGTCTGCACACCCTTGCCCTATGCAAGGAATGCCTGAATTTCGAGCTGTGAGGTCCTGGGCCTCATGTCCCTAAGTCAAACTGCCTGCCCATTCCAACCTCTACCAACCCACTGCCCTGGCTGGCCAGGGCCTAAACCCCAGACCTTAAACTCTGCATTCCCCCTCAGCTGTGGTCCTCCCACCTGGCTGTTCTCCATCCTCACACTGGCCTCCTGGACTCAGGAGAGCTGATTTGCCGTTTCCAGAACTCATTTCCTCCCTTCCCTGTCATCCATCCACCACCACTCTCTGTGCACCCAAGTCCGATATCTTGCTCACTCTGCCCTGGCCCACCTGGATCTGCCTGAGCTCTGGGTCCTGTAACTAGAAAGGATGCTACTGGGTATTATGCCATTTGGTCTAAAGAACACTGCAGACGAAGAGCACTGAAGAGGAAGTGATGACCTTAGGCTGGCATCTCAAGGAGGTACCACACTGAAATGGGATTTCAGCTGGACCTTTAGTGGAAGAATATTTCTGCATATTCATAGAGGAAGGTGAAGTCAAGTCTAGGAAATTCTTGTCAAATGCCCTCCTGCTATTACAAGTACTACTACTACTACCACTATTCCTGCTGATAATCATATATATTATCCATGAATCTCTATGATAAGCTCTGCATATGTGTGTATGTGTATATGTATGTATCATTTATATATATTACTTGAGACTTTTGACAACCCTACAAGGGAGGTGTGGTTGTCCCTATTTTACTTTTTTATTTTTAATGTTTTCATTTATTTATTTATTTGGCTGGGCTGTGCTGGGTCTTAGTTGCCCCAAGTGGGATTTAGTTTCCCAACCAGAGATCGCATCTGACCCCTCTGCGTTGGGAACGTGGAGTCTTAGCCCCTGGATCACCAGGGAAGACCCCATCCCCATTTTAGAAATGTAGGAAATGAGGCACAGAGGAGAATTGTTCTTCCAGACCTCAAGAATACCAAGTGCTAAGAGGAAGACTGGCAGCCCAGTCTGCTGACTGATTTCTTTTCTCCTTGCAGTTTGTTCCTGCTGCTTCCCTGTAATTAAAGAAAGCAGCTCTCCCCTCTGGGAGCAGCAGCCTCCTCTCTGTCTTCGCAGGGACACGTTTGCAAATAAAACTCAAATCAAGTCACACTGTGTCTCCCCCTGCCCGCCACCCCCCCAGCATGTAGACCTGCAGGCAGGCTCCTCCCTCGAGGGCGTCCATTATTCTGGTAGGTGAACTGTGGCTAATGGTGATCTTGGTAATTTGGTGGCCCTGAGATTTGTCTGAAAGCCCGGTTCACTCTACACCCTTTTTCATTCCCTGTAGCTTTCTGAGACATTTACCCGGAGACTAAAAACATTCATGGTTCGATGCAGCCCCAGATCTGAATGACTTTGTGAAACTTGCTAAGTGCTTTGAGAGTTAGGCAAGCAAGAAAAGATTTGACTTTTTTTCTAATGAAAGCAATTTTTATCATTTAAAATATGGGAAAAAATCCCACTTTTGCACTTCAGACACCAATATTTGCCAGCATGCGTGGCCCTATAAGTGCACAATCCATGAAAATCTAGATTTGCAGAAAAGTTAAACTAGAGGAGATTATTTATGTGTTTACCAGGATGCCTTTGTGCAGGAATTGCAGTAATTTGAAAACCTGAGTCTATGTCAGGCCCTGCCACTTCCTGGCATAACCTCTCTGCACCTCAGTATTCATCTCTGTACAATGGCAAGATGTCAGATTATGCCATTTCACCTGTCCCTTGAGGTTGTCGTGAGAATCCAATGGGCCATAGACTGTAAACCGAGGCATATTTAGAAAGGGGAGGCCCCTTTGATAGAAGGAGAGAGCTGGGATGAGGGGAAAAGGCCATCTTGTCCAGGGATGGTACCCCAGGTTGTTGGGGAACCAGCCCCCCTCCCCAGTTTGATTAGCTTGTGAACAGGCTCCCACTGCAGAACAGGAGCCATTCCAAGTCCCATTATCCTGCACATTCTCACCCTGCAGCCCTGCTGTTCACTTAAACACCGCAGCTCCTGAGTACATTTTAATCTCTGATCATTAGTTACAAGATATTCTTGTTAATTCTGATTCAGCAGATTTTGCTGAGACAACGCTCATTTTTTCCCTTTCATTTTGGTCACGCTGCACATAGCCTGTTCAGACAGTCAATAAATCTGGTGGCTAACCTCCCTCCTGAGGATGAATCATCCAAAACTCTGCAAAGGACACGGCCACAGGGGTGGCCACAGGGAGGGGGCCTCCTCCCAGGCTCTTTACAGGTGGCTCTGGGGGAACTTCGTGACTCTGGCCCCGGGACACAAACCTGCCTGTGGTGATTACATCGGATGTAACAAGATTACCCCAGAGCTCAATAGCAGACAAATCAGGGAGGAAGAAAAAAACATAGAACAGCCTAGGACAACTCAGCAGAATCAGTTCCCGCCGCTTTTATTTGATCACAGGTATCGTGCATTGAATATGCTGTGGTTTTATCTAACCTGGAGATACCGACAGAATTTTGCAGCCAGCAAGATTGATTTGGGGCCCTGCACTTCCTTCTCTTTTCCTTCCCTCCTTGTTTCCGGTTGCTCTCCCTGGCCTTTGGCATGAGTAGGTTTATTGTCCTCCTTGGTCTGGTAGGTAACCCCTCCTAACCTTATACCTAGGAAAACGATGAGCTCATTCAAACTAAAATGTTGTTCTGGTCAGTGGTAAGACCCTTCCTGGTGACCAGTGGTCTTTTCAGACATTCTTAAGAAGAGCAGACACTCATGGAGGATTTACCATGCACCAGGCACTCTTTTTTTAAATTAATTTTTATTGGCATATAGTTGCTTTACAGAGTTGTTTCTATTATACAGCAAAGTGAATCAGCTATATATATACATATGTCTCCTCTTTTTTAGGTTTCCTTCCCATTTAGGTCACCACCATTCTCTGTGTTATACAGTAGGTTCTCCTTAGTTACCAATTTTATGCATGTGTGTGTGCTAAGTCGCTTCAGTTGTATCTGACTCTTTGCGACCCTACGGACTATAGCCTGCCAGGATCCTCTGTTCATGGAATTCTCCAGACAAAAATACTGGAGTGGTTGCCATGTCCTCCTCCAGGGGATTTTCCTGACCCAGGGATCGAGCCCAAGTCTGTTACCTCTACTAGCACTGGCAGGTGGGTTCACTAGCACCACCTGGGAAGCCCTATCTATTTTATACATATTATCAATAGCATATATGTGTCAATCTCAATGTCCCAATTCATCCCATCCTTTGTTTCCCCCTTGGTATCCGTGTTCTCTACAACTGTCTCTGTTTCTGCTTTGCAAATAAGATCATCTATACCATTTTCTAGGTTCCACAAATATGCATTACTATACCATATTTGCTTTTTATGACTTATTTCACTCTGTATGACAGTCTCTATGTCCATCCACATCTCCACAAATGGCCCAAATTTGTTCCTTTTTATGGCTGAGTAATATTCCATTGTGTATATATGTACCACATCTTCTTTGTCCATTCCTGGGCACTTTTTTTTTTTAACACTTCTTATGTATTAACTCACTCAACTGCCACATCAGCCCGGTGAGATAGATGTAATAATTTCAGCCATTTTGCAGATGATGAAACTGAGGCACACAAAAGGGTAAATAACTCTCTGTAATCACCCATGTAGTAAGTGGCAGGGCTTGGATTTGATTTCCAGTTCCAGAGTCCATGCTCTTAGCAGTTGCACCTTATTGATGAACTTGACTTTGTTGCAAAAAACTGCTAGAGTGGCATGATGCAATCTCAGGTTAGCTCAGTCTCAGGGAAGAGAGAGGGCCTGGGTTAGACCTATGACAGGGATGGCCTGCAGGAACAAACCTAGCTGTTGGCTGAGAGGAGGTCCTATCTAATGGAATCCAATCCAAGAAGTAACAGTCCAGACAAGCAATGCTTGTCATGGAAGCTGACATAGGCTGAAGGAGTGTCCCAGACCAACAGATAATTCAGGGCAAGAAACATGTAGCAGGGCAGGCATCAAGGAAAGCTGCCAGCAGGCTAGGGGACCCAGACTGCATCCCAAGATGAAGTGGGCTCGGGAGCCGGGGTTAACAGTTAGGAATACCTATCCCACATAATATACAAAAAGTAACTGAAAATGAAATGATGACCTAAATATAAGAGCTGAAACCATAAAACTCTTAAAGGAGCCACAGGGGTAAATATTCATGACCTTAGATTTGACAGTGATTTCTTGACTGTGACTCCAAAAGCACAGGCAACACAAGAAAAAAGTAGATAAATAATAATTCACCAGAATTAAAAAGTTTTGTGGATCAAAGGACGTTATCAAGCAAGTGAAAAGATCGCCTATAGAATGGGAGAAAATATTTGAAAATCATATATCTAATAAGGGTGTAGTATGGGTCAGAAAGATCGCCTGGAGGAGGGCATGACAACTCACTCCAGTATTCTTGCCCGGAGAATCCCATGAACAGAGGAGCCTGGTAAACTACAGTCCATGGGATCACAAAGAGTCAGACACGACTGAAGTGACTTAGCTCACACACATCCAGAATATATAAAGAACTCTCACAACTCAACAATAAAAGGACAAACAGCCTAACTAAAAAATAGGTGAAGGAATAAAGTAGACATTTCTCCAAAGGAAACACAAATGGCCAATAGCACATGAAAAGACACTCAACATCATTAGTCATTAGAAAAATGCAAATCAAAACCACAATGAGATACCACTTAATACCCACTAGGCAGGCTAAAATAAGAAGAATAATACCAAAGAAAAAACACCCGGAAAACAAGTGTTGACAAGGATGTGGAGAAACTGACCACTTGTACACTGTGTTATATAACACATGGGAAATGTAAATGGTTCAGCCACCTGAAAAACAGGTTGGTGGTTCCTGAGAAAGTTAAGCACAGAGTTTAATCACATGAACCAGCCATTTTACTCCTAAATATATACCCAAAAGAAATGAAAACAGCTACTCAAACAAATACATGCATATGCATATTCATAGCAGCACTATTCACCATAGCCAAAAGTGGAAACAATACAAATGTTCGCCAACTGTCAAATGGATAAACAAATTGTGGTGTATACATACAATGGGATATTATTTCAACATAAAAAGGAATGAAGTACTGATGCATGCTACAATGTGGATGAACCTCGAAAATATTGTGTTAAGTGAAAGAAGCCAGAAACAGAAGGTCCCATATTGTGTGATTCCATGTATGTGAAATATCAAGAATAAGTAAATCCATAGAGACAGACATTTGGTGGTTTCCAGGGACTGCGGGGAGAAGGAAATGAAATGTAACTGCTTCATGGGTACGGGGTTTTGTTTTTGTTCTTCTGGAGTGATGAAAATGTTTTGGAACAACAGAGTAGTGGTTGCACAACATTATGAATGCATGGATGAACAATGCTGCGGAACATCTCACTTTGAAATGGTGAATTTTATGTCATATAAACTTAAGCTCAAATAAAAAAGAATAAGTAAGGATCTTGAGAGTCCCTTGGACTGCAAGGAGATCAAACCAGTCAATCCTAAAGGAAATCAACCCTGAATATTCATTGGAAGGATCGATACTGAAGCTGAAGCTCCAACACTTTGGCCACCTGATGCGAAGAGCTGACTCATTGAAAAAGATCCTGATGCTGGAAAAGATTGAAAGCAGGAGGAGAAGAGGGCAACAGGATGAGATGATTGGATGGCATCACTGACTCGATGGACATGAGTTTGAGAAAGCTCCGAGAGTTGGTGATGGACCGGGAAGCCTGGCATGCCGCAGTCCATGGAGTCTCAAAGAGTCAGACACGACTGAGCAACTGAACAACAAAATGAAGTTGGAATAACCATGGCGCCAGGCAGAGACCAAGGCAGGTTCTCAGGTACTGGAAAAGGGGTATCAATGATGTGGGCCATGTCTTTGGTACAAGGCAGTAGCCGAGTTATTAGCCAGGGGGTCTGGTGCGAAGCCTTGGCATATAATGCAGGGCTCCTCAAGCAGGTGTAGCCCCAGGAAAGGGTCAAGGGCAGAGCCAGCAGGAGAAATGGACTGTGTTTAATGGGGCACAAAGGAACCTGGGGTCCTCTTTCCAGGTAGGCAGTTTTTAGTGAGGAGAGGCAAAAGCAAGAAACCATGGCACATAGGTCAGCCCCTGTGATTCAGCCGTTTCTGGTCTGCCTCCCTCCCTCCACTTGTGTGAGCCTGGAGCTTTAGACGAATGCATTTAGCTGATAACAGATCCCAAACACAAAGGAAAAGGCGGGAGGGGTAGAGATGGAGGGAATGTTCTGTTGTTGTTCGGAAAATGAACAAAACAGCTGGAGGTAAAGCTTTTGTTACAGGCTGCCATCTCTGATTCATGCGTCTTTATAATTCTGTCTATGGCTTGAGGGAGCCAGGAAGAGCGATTATTACCTCGAGCACCGCACCCAGCAGCATGAGGTTTATTAGAAGCCAGCCGTGAGCAGTGTCGTGGCAGGTGCATCATTACCCAGAACAGGTTGTGGCCTGAGTAGAGAGCCACTGCCCCTGCTCAGATGCCCCAGGCAGTGGGCTCAGAAAGCCCGAGGCCCAGTGAAGGACCTTTGGGGCTCTCCCGGGAACCCCCTGCTTTTGGCATGAAACACGCCTGCAGGCCTCAGCCCAGATCGAGCAGAGTGAAGCTTTGGGTGCCTTGAGTTGAAGTCTTCCAACCTCCCTCTTAGCCATCATCTGGGAGTAGCTGGAAAGGAAAGGAATTTGTAAAAAGGAACAAGAGGCCTCTGAGGACTGCATCACTTGGTGTCCACCCTCTCCTCCCCTTCTTCCATCCTAGGCTTCTCTTTCTCCTCACCCTCCTTAGGTTGCCTTTTGCCCACACAGCTCTCCAAACTTGCCCGTGTCCTCTCTACCTAAACTCTAAAGCTGAGCCGAACAAGGCTGCCATTCCAGAGGCGAGACTCTTGTCATCTCTTCTTGCGATGGCTTCTGCTCCGTCCATGTTGGGCCCTACCCTCCAGCCCCACCTGTTGTCCCCTTACCCCACCAGGAGGCCAGTTAACATGGTCTTCATTTCAGGGTCTTTCCTGATTGTCCACCCAGATATGGCCTTCCTACGTAAACAGACTAGGACCTTTTTATGCCTTTCTGATGGCTTATCTTATTCTGTCTCAAATCATGGTTATTTCTGGACTTGTCTTGACCTCCCTTACTAGGCCATATGGGCTCACCACTGAACCATTTCACACCAGCTCAGGGTGTTTGCACATGCAAAATGATTATATGTTTATTGAATGAATGAATGAACTTTTCTAACCTGAGTCATGTGGAAGAGAGTCTAGGCCTCTGCTTAACCAGCCAGGAACCCCTGTGCACCAGCTGTGACTTAATTGCACAGAAAGCCCATCTATCGCACCTCGTTAAGAAAGTGTATGAAAAGGCAGCAGGGCAGAGGCTCTGGGAAGTATGATACCTGGCCTTCTGCTCTTTCATCAAACAGGCCAGGCCTGGAAATCAAAAATAAGGGAAGTCTCTTTTTATCAAAACTGAAGCTGACTCAGTTTTGTCCTAGGTGTGCTGGGACCTCAGCAACATCAGCCACTAGGGAAGGGGAGGCTCCGTCTTCTGCCAGTTGAACAGAAGGCCAGGCAGAACCAGTAGTTCAGGGGGCTTATAGGATGGCAGGGCCCAGCCAGGTGAGCTGGGCCTCTTGTCGGGAGTTCCCTCTCAGCCCAGGACATAAAGCAGCTGCTCAATCCCCTTGTACCCTGGGCAACCCCAGCAGGTCAGAGGCAGGAGGGGGGGTTTGGAGAGGCGAGGGAGGTGTTTGATGGTGGGGCAGGTCCCAGGCATGGGATTGGCCCTGAGCCCAGGCAGATATCTGATAAAGGTGGGCTGGTTAACTCCTGAGCCTAGGGGGCTGGAGACTAGTGTGTGCCTGGCTAGGAATCAGGACTGGCTCACGGGTTAGGGGTGGTCCCTAACACCCACCCCCAAGACCTCTCTTCCCTTGAGCCCTTTTCTCCCACTCTGAATTCCAAGAAACAAGGCAGGAAAAAAGAGAAGCAAACCAACAAAGATGGGAGGGAGGAAATAACAGAAAAGTACCAGGGACAGAGGGCTTCCCTTGTGGCTCAGCTGGTAAAGAAATCACCTGCAATGCAGGAGACCTGGGTTCGATCCCTGGGTTGGGAAGATCCCCTGGAGAAGGGAAAAGCTACCCACTCTGGTATTCGGGCATGGAGAATTCCATGGACTGTATAGTCCATGGGGTTCCAAGAGTTGGACATGACTGAGCGACTTTCACTTTCACCAGGGACAGGTGCAGGTTTTCAGGGACCTAAAACTCATTTTGGCAAGGGGGGTTCTCTCATAACATGAAAATGCAACATTGGGTATTGGAAATTTCATCTCCCAGGGGAGTTAACCTCTGCCCTAGTCTGGAGCCATTGTGTACAAGGGGGAGGGCAGAAAGGAGCAGGGAGCTAGAGGGCTAAAATGTTCCATAGAAACAGAGGCACACGCCATCTCCCCACCCTGGCTGTTTCCCTCACTTCTCTCTAGCAGACCTGGCTGGGCTGCCCAAGTTGGCTCCCTCACACCCTCCCCCCTCTCCCAATTAAAAAATCTATTCTGTATTTCCTATGTGCAGCACCCTTAATATTAGGTCTGAAAACAATTTGCAATCAGTTGCACTAATTAATCTAATTGAATTTAATTTCCCTTTCTTGGTGTTAGGGGTGAGCGAACTCCATATGCTGACTTATGTAAAGCAATATGCAAATTTGTATCTTGAGCCCAGAGCCCTGCAAATGTTTTTGATTACAAAAAAAAAAAAAAGCTATGCTGAGGCCCCAGGGAAGCACACCACTGCAGTTTCTGGCCTGACACTCCTCTCTTCTAATGGCCTTGCTGTGTCACCAGTGACCTGGTCACCCTTGTTCCTGCCCCAAACTGTATTTATGGGTCCCTCTGAGGGATCCCTAGGAAGCTGAATAGCATCTTTTCTACTTTAACTCCCCAGAATCTGAGTTCCTTCCCTTTGTTAAGCTGCTGCTCCTTCTTACCCAGCCCTTCATTAAGCTCAGGAATGGATTCTAACTTATTCTGAGAAGTCAGCTTAGCACCCTGTACTGCTGGTGAGGTCTTCCACATGGGGAGGTGGAGAGCAGTGCTTTGCTGGCTGCTCCAGATCCCACTGGGCTTCTCTGATAGTTCAGTTGGTAAAGTATCTGCCTGCAATGCAGGAGACCCTGGTTTGATTCCTGGGTCGGGAAGATCCCCTGGAGAAGGAATAGGCTACACACTCCAGTATTCTTGGGCTTCCTTTGTGGCTCAGCTGGTAAAGAAATCACCTGCAATGCAGGAGACCTGGGTTCAATCCCTGGGTTGGGAAGATCCCCTGGAGAAGGGAAAGGCTACCCACTCCAGTATTCTGGCCTGGAGAATTCCATGGACTGTATAGTCCATGGGGTTGCCAAGAGTTGGACACAACTGAGCGACTTTCTTATTCACTTTCTTTCCAGATCCCACCAGCAGAGGGCAGTGCTTGGAGGCCTTGGCAGGAACCCACAGTGCTGGGAGTCCTGGCATGAGGCCCCAAGGACTTCTCTCAGCTTCCACATAGACTGGGAGGTGTCAACCATGGATGAGAGTGGAACAAGGGTCATGAGCCTTGATTAGCCATGACTGTGTCCCAGAGTCCCTGGTAGAGCCCTTACCTCAAGAGCTGCTACGTGGGCACCGAGGCTGTGACTCACAAAGGGCTCCTACCCCTGGTGCTACTGCTACTGCTGCTGCTAAGTCGCTTCAGTCATGTCCGACTCTGTGTGACCCCATAGACGGCAGCTCACCAGGCTCCGCCGCCCCTAGGATTCTCCAGGCAAGAATACTGGAGTGGGTTGCCATTTCCTTCTCCAGTGCATGAAAGGGAAAAGTGAAAGTGAAGTCACTCAGCCGTGTCCGATTCTTAGCGACCCCATGGACTGTAGCCTACCAAGCTCCTCCGTCCATGGGATTTTCTAGGCAAGAGTACTGGAGTGGGGTGCCATTGCCTTCTCCACCCCTGGTGCTACTGCTCTGTTAAAACACAACTTTTGGATTTGCATCCAGGCTGGACAGAGGAGGCTGGAGGACTGCAGTCCATGGGGTCACAAACAGTCAGACACGACTGAGCACACAACCCAGGCTGAGAAGGGGGAAGGGGGTGGGGTGTAGGGAGTAGAGAAAAAACAGGATTGGCCATGAGCTAAAAATGGTTGAAGGTGGATGACGGTTCATTGTGATTCATTATACTTTTTTATTTCCACATATGTTGGAAATTGTTGATCTTAGTTTTCTGAAGCTGGACCTAAGAGGTGGCTTTCTGTTTCCCACTGAATGGGAGCTTACAGTGGTAATAAGTAAAACTAAAGGAGGGACTTCCCTGATGGTCCAGTGGCTAAGACTCCACATTGCCAATGCAGACTCGATCCCTGATCAGAGAACTAGATCCCAAATTCTGCAACTAAGAGTTTGCATCCCACAACTAAGAGTTTGCATGCCACAACTAAGAGTTTACATGCTGCAACTAAGACCCGGCACAGCCAAATAAATAATAAATAAATATATATAAAAAAAGAAAAACCAAAGGAGAATTTATTGTCAGCTCTTGCCATGCCAGTGTGGATGAAGGCTACATACACTCTTATGCCACCTCCCTAGGCAGGGTAAGGGAGAGGCAATCTGTGGGTCACAGGCGCATGGGGAGCGGGAGCATTGTCACAGCCACCCGCCAGTCCTGTGGGGCCCCAAGTTCACTCATTGGGCTGGAAGCGATCCCAGCAGCAGATTCCAGACAGTGAAACAGCAATGCAACAGACAAGGGAGTGGAGGACAGATTGGTAAAGGAGACTAAGGGGAGGAAGACCTGTTAGAGGGTTTTGCAGTGTTTTGGCAAGAGAAAAAAAATGTGAGGGTTTGACTAGAGCAGGAATAATGGATATGGAGACAAAGGCACAGATAAGAAACATTCCCAAGGACAACCCATAGCATTTACGTTTATCTATATGTGAGATGAGTGGGCAGGAAGCTTCGAAGATTGCTCTGTATGTCTAAATGGGTTGTGAGGTCATTAATGGAGACAAAGAATCAGGTCAGGGAGGAGGTTAGGGGAGATGAGAGGAAAGGCAAATGGTTTCTCTCAGACAAATTTAATTTCAGGCACAATAAGAACCCAAGTGGTGTGATCTAAGGAGGTTGGGTATTTGAACCCGGAGCCCCGGGATGAGATGGGAGCTGGAAGGAAAGATGTGGAAGCCATAGGCATGGAATTGACACAGTACATGAGGGCAGTGAGATCCTTCTGGGAGAGAATCCAGGGAATTCCAGTGTTTAAGGGGCAGGAGGAGGGAACGGAGACAGAGACAGCAGAGACTGACTGAGAGGGGAAGAGAAAGGAGATGCAGTCATGGAAACCAGGAGAGGAGAAGGTGTCAGGAAGAGCAGTTAATAATGCCACAGACTCAGAGAGGACTTGTAGAATCAGTGGCACAAAAATATTTCACACAAAATCTTACCCACTGGATTTCCCATAAAGAGGTCAACATTGACTATGGCAAAAGTTTGAGGAATTTGTGTAAATGCATATCTCTTGCACTCGAAATTCACATCATACTTAAGAAATCATTTTTTTAAATAAAAGCAATTTCCAAGACTAGGTCTGAAATGCATGAAACCCATATTCTTCCCTAAATCCAACCTTCCCTCCAGTATAATAAATGTACTTGAGACATTATTCAAAGTTCTTCAAGAACAATGAAGAATTTTCCAATTTAGACTCTGATGGGAGGAAGAGTTCATTAGTAAGAATAAATCCAGTCGAGAAGGCAGAGAGTAGAAGACAAGGATTGATGAGTTAAGTACAATTTAAAGGGGCCCCAAGGTGCTTTCGGCTCCTCCCTCCTTGGCATAGGACTTTATGTCACCATTGCTAATTTTCTTTTTAAATCTTAGGCATCATTCAAAATTTCAGTCAACCCCAAGTTTATTAAGGGTGTATTGTATGCCAGGCACATGCCGTGTGCTGCAGATAGGATTTTTAAAGTTGATTAAGACAGATCCAAGCCCTTGAGGATTCAGAGTCCAGTAGGGGATAAGGAAGACCCAACAGGAGAACCTCATGGACAGAGGAGCCTGGCAGGCTACAGTCCAGGGGGTCACAAAAGAGTTGGACACAATTTAGTGACAGAATGACAAAAACAGGAGATTTTATCACAGAGGCTTAGAGGTATGAAACAGGAGTGGCCAAGTAGGTCACACAGAACTGAGCCCCCATTCCCTTACCTATCCGGGGCTCCTCCCTGGATTTGAGCCTCTCAAATCCAGGCTCTGATTTCACAGGGCATCTTACTTAGCCCAGCATCAGAAAGTATGCCAGGGCTTCAGAGGAAGCCAGATAAAGGCATCCAAATCTGTGCCAGGTTCACATGCCAGTGGCTACCTGGCTTGGAGTTAAAAGCTTACCAAAGGCACTTTAAAATTTTTCATTTTTCTCTGCTGGTGGCCAGACCTCTGTTGATTCCTTTATCTCTTCCAGGTAGAAAGCAAACCCCTCTTTAAGACTACTGATGGTCCCCACAAAGGACAAAGGGCACTTCGGCCGGATTCTTTGGGTCTGCAGAGTGGGGCTTGTCACCAAGTTTCTGAGAGTCTGTCTGCTTTGAAGCCCTCCTTGGTTGCCAGTTTCTGAGGATGACTGATGGTTTTCCAGCCTCTCTGCATTTGAGAAAGATTAGATGGTGGAGAAGAGCCATGTCTCTGTGCTCGCATGATAAATACGCCAGAGAAAGGTGTAGGGTGGGAGGTGTTAAAACTGCTGGCAGGAAAATAAAAGCTGAGCCAACTTCCTTCCCATTGAGCTGCTTCTGAGAAAGAGGGTGAGGGCTTAGAAAACTGAGCTAGAACTAGGATGATGAGAGTGAGTCATTCACCTCAGGCATAAAATTTCCAGGGGTGCCAAGAATTCAGTAATAACGAGAAATCACATTCTAAAACAACATTATGAAAAAATCAAACAAAATGTACAAGGAAAAATGTACAAGGAATAAAAGGTCAAAACTTTAGGTCAAAGTGCTATCGATAGGATCCATCAGATAGTGGAGTTGCCCTAAACTAGATGGGAAGTGCTAAGGTTGTTCCCAGGAGATGCACCTCTTGCTAACTCTAAAAGTGAAAGTTTCTCAGTCATGTCTGACTCTTTGCAACCTCATGAACTATACAGTCCATGGAATTCTTGAGGCGAGAATAATGGAGTGGGTAGCTTTTCCCTTCTTCAGGGGATCTTTCCAACCCACTGATCGAACCCAGGTCTCTCGCATTGCAGGCAGATTCTTAACCAGCTCAGCCACAAGGGAAGCCCAAGAATACTGGAGTGGGTAGCCTATCGCTTCTCCAGTGGATCTTCCTGACCCAGGAATCAAACCGGGGTCTCCTGCATTGCAGGAGAATTCTTTACCCTAACTCTAAAAGCCAATTGAATTTCCTCCTCCTGCTTAAAAACCTCCCCTATTTCCAAAAGCAGCAAGATAACTCTTTACCCTGTGAGTGCAGCCTTCCCCATTGCCCAGCACACTGTAGCCATAGCAACCTCCTTTCTCTTCCCAGGATCAGTCAGTTCAGTTCCTCAGTCAGTTCAGTCACTCAGTTGTGTCTGACTCTTTGCGACCCCATGGACCGCAGCACGCCAGATTTCCCTGTCCATCATCAACTCTCGGAGCTTGCTCAAACTCATGTCCATCGAGTCAGTGATGCCATCCCATCATCTCATCCTCTGTCGATCCCTTCTCCTTCTGCCTTCAATCTTTCCGAGCATCAGAGTCTTTTCCAGTGAGTCAGTTCTTCGCATTAGGTGGCCAAAGTATTGGAGCTTCAACTTCAGCATCAATCCTTCCAATGAATATTCAGGACTGATTTCCTTTAGGATTGATCTGTTTGATCTCCTTGCAGTCCAAGGGACTCTGAAGAGTCTTCTCCAACACCACAGTTCAAAAGCATCAATTCTTTGGCACTCAGCTTTCTTTATAGTCCAACTCTCACATCCATACATGACTACTGGAAAAACCATAGCTGACAGACCTTTGTTGGTAAAGTGATGTCTCTGCTTTTTAATATGGTGTCTAGGTTTGTCATAGCTTTTCTTCCAAGGAGCAAGCGTCTTTTAATTTCATGACTGCAGTCACCATCTGCAGTGATTTTAGAGCCTGAGAAAATAAATCTGTCCCTGTTTCCCTTGTTTCTCCATCTATTTGCCATGAAGTGATGGGACCGGATGCCAGGATACATGATCTCTTTCCCACCCGAGGACTTTTGCACTGGCTGATTCTCCATCTGGAGCTTCCACCAGCTCTTCCTGTATGAGACTTACTGTCCTCCTTCAAGTCTCAGCTCAAGTGCCACCTCCCAAATACTTCTCAACCCACTGAATTTAAAATAGGTCTCTTCTACATATGAATGATCACCAGCCTCTTTTCCTCTTCCTTAGCATGTTTCACAGTCTATAATTATCTTGTTTGCCTGTTCATTATCTCTACAGCTGCAATGTAGGCTCCATGAAGGCAGGAACTCTAACTGTCATTCCTGTGGTGCTGTAGACCCTGACATACTGCCTGACAAAAGGGAGGGGCTCACTAAATATTTGTGACCTTGATAGTTGACTGAAACTCCTTTTCAGGTATCGTCGCCTCAGTTAAGGTTCCCAGTATACATGTCCTCACCACCACAGAAGTCACCGCTTCATTCTCTGTGTCCTCAGAGCCCTTTTAGTACATCTGCATTGCTGCATTCTACCTAGCTGTGCACACACCCAGCTCCTCCATGAAGCACTGTCTCCTGGAGGTCAGGGACTGAGTCTTATTAACCTCAGTATTCTTGAGAACAATGCCCAGCACAGTGTCTGACATTAAATGCTCAAATAAATACAAATGAAATCTACATCAAATCAAAGTAGCCAGGGGCACAGTAAATGTGTTCTGGAAAAGTAAGGCCTAATTAAAATTTTGCAAACCAAATAATGTTTCAATGGCAGTAGAGGAGTTCACTGCTTAAAGGAACCCTATGGGGAATCCTACTTTAGAGAGAGAATCACCCCCTTACTTATCCTTTAGTTTTTAATTTTGGATGTTCATAAATCCGATCAGATTGGTCCTAATCCTGTGCACATTCTTCAGAACTTTCAGATGTCATGTGTGCTCAGCCCTTCAGAGATTATTGTTAGACCCTGAGGAATCTGGTCATTACCCCATTTGTATATTTTGGGGGATCTTCAAGATGATCTCCAGGTCCCTCTATGTTTTTTTCTTTACCTGAGGAAACACAGGCTTATGGACACACACTGCTCCATGGAGAAGCCTTATTTGATCTCTACTAGACAAGAAAACAGACAATAGACAAGAAAAGGAGCTTCCCCAGTGGCTCAGCAGTAAAGAATCTGCCTGTAATGCAGGGTATGCAGGTTTGATCCCTGGGTCAGGAAGAGGCCCTGGAAACAAGAATGGCAACCAACTCCAGTATTCTTGCCTGGAGAATCCCATGGACAGAGGAGCTTGGTGGGCCACAGTCCATAGGGTCACAAAGAGTTAGACACAACTGAAGCAACTTAGGATGCATGCAGCCAGGAAGAGCTGGCATCTTGGAACAAACCAAATGCCTATGATATTTGAAACTGACTGACCCAGTGCCAGGATGCTACATGACACATACAGTCAAAGAATGGCAGAGGGAGGAGCATACTGAAGAAAATCACTGTTGCAAAGTCTTTACCTTCAGTGTGCAATATTTAATCTCTGTGAGCAGTTAAAGATTCTGTTATAATAATCTCTAGAAAATTAGTGCCAAAAGGTACAGGTGAAAAATCAGTAGAGATATTAAAATGAAATAATAAGAAATATTCAATTAACCTGAAAGTAGATAGGAAAGAAAAAGAAAAAAAAAATTGACCAAACCAACAGAAAATAAAATATCAAAATGGTAGTCTTATTCAACGATATCAATTTTAACATAAGTTAAAATTATATGGTTTAACATAAAAGGAAGAGGTTGTAAGAATGGATAAAAATAAACACTCAATTATATATCATCCACCAAGGGACATATTTTAAATATTAAGAAACAGGTTGAAAGTAAAAGTCCAGAACAGCATGAAATTATTAATCAAAGAACTTTGAAGTCATTCTATTAATATCATACAAAGTGAGTTCACGGTAAAACAATATTATGTTTCATAATGATAAAAGAATTAATTCTTCAAGAAAACTTAACAATAATAAATTTGTATGCACAAATACAGACCTCTTTTGTGATTGCAGACCTTCAATGTATATGGAACAAAAATACAGCATATCAAAATTAAAGGGAGACCTAGACAAATTCAATATCATCCCCTCAGTAACTGGCAAAAATGGAGACAAAAATCTGCAAAGACACAGAAGATCTGAACAACACTACAAACCATTTGATTGAATTGACATATATAGAATAGTATACTCAACAACAACAACATACAGATTATTTTCAAGTGCACACAGAACAGTCACCAAGGTAAAACATACATTGGGCCACAAAATTAATCTCAGTACATTTCAAAAGATTGAACTCTTCTGGCAGAAAACAACAAAATTCTGTAAAGCAATTATCCTTCAATAAAAAATAAATTAAAAAAAGATTGAACTCTTTTAAAGAATTAACAGAATTAAATTAAAAATCTAAGATAAGATATATATATATATATATATATATATATATAAAGGCTTAAATAATTAGAAATTAAACACTATGTTTCTAAATCAGTGGCCCAAAACATATCCTGGGCCACAAAATAAATTTCCATACATTTCAAAAGATTGAACTCTTTTAGAGTATTAACAGAATTAAATTAGAAATCTAATATAATATATATACACAGGCTTAAATAATTAGAAATTAAACAATACATTTCTAAATCAGTCAGGAATCAATGAAGAAATCACAGGAAAATTAGAAAATGTTTCATACCAAATAGTAATAAGAATACAATATATCAAAACTGTGTGATACAGCTAAAGCAGCACTTAGAGGGAAATTCATTGATACAATACCCACATTAGAAAAGAAGAAAGGTTTAAAATTAGTTATCTACATTTCTACCATTTGAAAATGAGCAAATTAAACCCTATGTAAATAGAAGAAAGAAAATAATAAAGATTTGAGCAGAAATTAATGAAATATAAAACAGACAATAAAGAAAACTAACCAGAGCTATAAATATAGTCCTTTTAAAAGATTAATACAATCAATAAAGCCTCTAGCTATATTGATCAAAAAAAAGAGAAACACAAACTATATTAGTGGTCTGTTATCACTATATATCCCAAAAACATAAAAATTATAATAAAGATATAAACAAGTTTATGTCTATAAACTTGATAACTTAGATGAAATGAATGCCTTAAAAAAATGAAAGTTTGCTAAAACTGACACAAATTAGAGAATCTGAATAGCCCTGTATTAAAGTCATTAGATTTGTCTAAAATCTTAAATCTAAAATCACAATGAACTTCCTAAATCCAGGTGGTTTTATTGTTGATTTTATCACCAATCTTCTATAAATGCTTTCAGAAAATAAAGGAGGAACATGCCCCACTGTATTTTATGAGGTCCCCATAAGCCTCGTACAAAAATCTGACAAAGCCTCTACAAAAATTACAGATGATAGCCCTCTTGAACATAGGCACAAAAATCATAAACAAAATATAGCAAGTCACATCCAGAAAAAAAGATAATCCATCTTGACTAAGTAGAGTTTGTCCTAGGAATGCAAGGTTATTTCAACATTTGAAAATCGATATATTTCATCACATTAAATGAACAGAGGAGAAAAATAATATGATCATCTCAGCAGATGTTGAAAAAGAATTTGAGAAAATGAAATAATACCCAGGGAAAGAAACTTTTTTGGATAAAAAAAAAAAAACTGGGTAGAAACTTTATGGTTTACATTACACTTGGTTGTGAATGTTGGATGCTTATTAAGCATTAGAATCTGCTGCTATGCGTGGAGCTTTTCTAGTAGGAACCTAATGGATCATGGGGCATTTATTGGTTAGTTATCTGAGACTGCAGGGAAAATGTTCTAAACATATGGTCTCAGGCTAAAGTGTTTGCCTCCTCTTCAAACTGAAGAGAGAAGGGTGTGGAGAAATTCCCCATGAATGGTGAGTTTGGACAGAAACTTTGTTCATTGGTCCAGGTACTTTAGTGATTCACTAATAGAGAATAAGACTCTTAACCAAAGTTTAAAATATGCCTGTCCTTCAATCCAGAACATCTTCTTCTAGTTTTCTAGCCCCCCAAAAACACCAGTATGTACAAGGATGATCACTGCAGCATTATCTGTAATGGGGAAAAACTAGAGAAAAACTAAATTACCCAATAGAAGATTGGGTAAGATTGTGGAATACTACATAGTCAGTAAAAAGGATGGAGTCAATCTGAATGCAAAGACATGAAAAAATATCTGTAATATAGTTTTTAAAGAGCAAGTATATATATAATATTTATAGTACAGACACACTTTTATTAATATTAATTTTATTTATACATATGTAAAACAAATGCCTGAAGGGTACATACTAAAATGTTGATCCTACTTGCTTTGGGTGGTAGTGCTTGGAAGATTTAAATTTTCTTTACATTCCTTTTCAAATGTTTCAACAAGAAACATTTTTTAAAATGTGAGCCACCAATTGTGAAAAATAGATACAATTATTCCCCTTACTGGGAGCTAGGGAGTGGGGAGTGGTTCCATTAGAAGCCCAACTGCGCAACTTTGACAAAATAAGGCTCTTATCTCATCTCCGATGAGAATTATTATAATAATACATTGTGCAAAGAGTCATTGTGAGCATTTGTAAGACCTTCTGTGCTGATATACTTATTCTCATATGAGTCCTGGGAAGTCTTGTGTGTTGATCCATGAAGCAGGCAGAGTTTAAAGCATCACACAAGCTACCCATCACAGCACATGACACACACCACATCCACACCCCTTGCATGCACATTTAGTACTAATAATGATAGAACATAGCCTGGGGACAGTCCTGTGCTGCGTGCTTTATATCTGTTATTTCTGATCCTCTACAAAGCCCAGAAAAACATGCATAATTCAACACTCACTTTATTTAATACATATTCACTGATCATCTACTACATGCCAAGTACTTTTCTAGATGCTGGGGATACAGCATTGAATAAAAATGACAAAAATCTCAGCACCTTCTGTAGTAAAATGTTCTTAGAAGAGACGGGCAATAACCTAATGACTATCTGTAATTTAAGGAATTAACAGTAAGTATCTGGTGTGGTTGAAGGTAGTAGATATTAAAGAAAAATACAGTGAGATAAGGTGAATTGGGAAAGTCAGAAGGGGTTGAGCTTGCAGGATGCAGGGAATTGAGCACAAAAGGTTGATGAGAGTGGGTGTTCTTATAAAGGAAACTTTTGAGCAAACACTTGAGGGAGATGAGGGAGTGAGTCGGACAAATATCTGGGGAAGGGTTTTCCAGGTAGTGGGAACAACCAATGCAAAGGTGCTGAGCTGCAGTGAGGGGCTATGGAAGCTGCACGGAATGAGTAAAAGGAGGTAAGGTCAGAGAGGGAACATGGGACCCAATCCTAGGAGGCCTTTTAGGTCAGCATGAAGACTGAGTTTTACTCTCTATGGAACAGAAGCCGTAACCACAGGGGGAGTGAAATACACGGGTGTAGGATCTGATCAGAGTTTTTAAAAACTGATTGAAGACAGGTGTGGCAAAAACCAGGACACTGGTTAGGAGGCTACTACAATAATCCAGTCTTGGGCAGGGTCATATTCCCATTTTAAAATCAGGATATTGAAAGTCAACAGGACTATCTGGCTCATAGTCACACAGTTAATGAACGGAATCCAGGGCCATCTGACTCCAAATCTAGTGTTCTTTTATCCAGAATGGAAAACTGGACTTTGTGTTGTCCTGGGAGTTACTTTATTGCCAGTATCCTCACACTTGGTGGGGGGAGGGTGTACCACCTCCCAACCCCGTTTCAAGCCTCTCTCCCACCCCATCATCTCTCCTTCCAACCCTCCTGCCCCTGCTACCTGCCAGCTGTGAAATCGGAGCTGATGTAGGTGCTTCACCAGAGCTGGGAATGCCATTTGACATCATAATGTTGGTTTCAAGTGTTTCTCGAACACCTGAAACAGCCTGGTGTGGCAAGTGACAACCATGGTAGCCCAGGCTGGAGAAACTGAGGCACTGTCAGATCAGCAAAGCACCACACAGTCACACAGGAATTTGGAGCTGGAGCCTCTTTCCCTCCCCGTTGCCCATTTAGCATCTCCAGCCTCCTGGTCTGGGCTACTGGGCATCAAACAGGCTGTTCTTGGTCCCCAGTGGCTCAGTCCCCATAGGGTGCCTATGCCCCTTGGCAAGGGTGAGCCCGCAGCAATCCGACAAAGCTAGGGTGAGTGATTGTTGTTTCCTCACACAGCATCCATCAGGAGACAAGCCCTGGCATTTATCTAGCCGTGTCGATCGTTATCTGGTGGCGATGTTCTTCCCTCTGACAGTATCTTTTAAATAAGGGTCAGCTATCCAGGGGTCTGTCTGCCGTTGATTTCTTCCTGTGGGTTGAACCACAATCAAACCCAAGGCAGCAGGGGCACTGGGTGGGGCGGGGAGAGAGAAAGTGATTAAGGAGGAGGTCATTCTCACAGCTGAGCCAGAGAAACTGCCCTGAGCTTTGATTCTGACAAATGTTTGGGAGAATACAGAACCCTCATTGCCACTTTAGCAAACTGCTATACATAAATGGAACAGACCATCCAGGAAATTCCCTGGATAATGAAGTTCTGGGTGTAGGAAGGGGAAAGCCTCTTGATCTCTGTTGCTTGCCATCCTGTCATCAGACTGGAATCTGAAATGGATTTTGATTGAGGAGCTCAGAATGAACTATCATCAGCTGGTCCTGGCCCCCTGCCTCAGAAGACCCCACTGACTCCAGGATCCTGAACCTCAGGAAAGTCTCTAAACTTCTCTGAACTTTGATTGGTTCATGTGCCTAATGAGAATGGGAATGACCCCTTTCTCAGGGGCTGCTGTGAGACTTAGGGGAAACAGTAATATCGTATCTTAGAAATGCCGTGGCAACCATGCAGTGCTCTTCACCTGTGAGCTGCTGTTGTCCCTCTTCAGGTCTGTGGTTTGGTTGATGTCAAGCTGTTTGCCCTGCACTGTCCCCCATACCCGTCCTGTTGACTTAGAGGCTAGCCTTCTTTCTATTGTTGTTTTTGCTGTTTTTTAGTCTCTCTCATGTCCGACTCTTTGCGACCCCATAGACTGTAGCCCCTTAGGCTCCTCTGTCTTTGAAATTTCCCAGGCAAGAAGAATGGAGTGGGTTGCCGTTTCCTTCTCCAGAGGATCTTCTCAACCCAGGGATCAAACTCACATCTCCTGCGTTGGCAGGCGGGTTCTTTACCAATGAGCCACCACGGAAGCCCCTTCTTTCTATTACTTTGCCTCTTTTGGTCATAGATTGAAAGCTACGTTCCAAGTAATGAGTCTTGGCAACCAACCGAGAGTCCTATATAGCTGAGGCTGTACTAGCCTGCGGGGATTTGAGAGGAATGTGTGATTCAGTCTGTGCCCTCATGGGATTTACTAAGGTTCACTTTTGGACAGATTGAGCACAGTAGAAGTCAAGGTACAATCATGAACTGATGTGTAGGTGGATTCTATTTATTGAGGGCCTTACATGTGCTAAACGGTGCCAGGTGCTTCCATATCATTATGTTGTTTAACACTCTATAACCAATCTGCAAGGAAGGCATCCATATTTTACAGATGAAAAACTGCTATTTGGAGAGGTTGAATGACCAACCCAAGACCACTCTGATGACAGGACAGTGGTGAGGGCCATGTCTGTTTATTCTCAAGTCCAGGGCTCTCTCCCCTATTCCAGTTAGAGTAGAGTGTGATGCTTTAACCTGTCTCTTACGGAGAAGTGAAAATCCCTGGCTTGCATCCCAGGCAGCTGAGGCTCTGGGAGGCTCCTATGCTTTGATTCTGGTTGCTTCCAATTCTGAGGCCTTGTTACCATTGGGTACTATCACCTGTAAGCTCCTTTTGAGGGACTTGGAGGTTGAAAACCTGGAGGGTAATTGCAAATCAAAACCACATGAGGTTACTACTTCATACCCACTAGGATGATTATTGTTTTTAAAAATGGAAAATAAAATGTGTTGGTGAGAGTGTGGACAAATTAGAGCTTTTGTGCATTGCTGATAGGAATGTAAAATGGTGTAGTGACTGTGGAAAACCGTATGGCAGTTTCTCAGAAAGTTAAACGTAGAATTATATGATCCAGCAATCCCTCTTCTGGATACATACCCCCCAAAATTAAAAGCAGGGACTAAAACACATTTGTATACCATGTTCATAGAAATATTATTCACAATTGCCAAAAAAATGGAAGCAACCCCAGTGAGCACTGATGGATGAATGGATAAACAAAAGCTGGTGTATACCCACAGTGGAATATTATGCAGCCTTGAAAAGGAAGGAAATCAGAACACATGCTACAACATGAATAAATTTTGATGAAATTATGCTAAGTGAAAGAAGCCAGACACAAAGGGGCAAATACTATAGATTCCACTTCTGTGATGTACCTAGAGCATCAAATTCATAAGGACAGGAAGTAGAATGCAGGTCACCAAGGACTAAGGGGAAGGCAAAATGGGAGTTACTATTTTACAGATAGAGTTTCTGATTGGGATGATAAAAAATTTCTGGAATTGATCATAGTGCCACTTCCACAACACTGAATATACTTAATGCCTTTGAATTGTACACTTAAAATGGTTAATCCTATGTTATGTATATTTTCAGTTCAGTTCAGTCACTCAGTTGTGTCCGACTCTTTGTGACCCCATGGACTGCAGCATACCAGGCCTCCCTATAGTAGTAAATATATGTTTACTACTATAAATGTATAGTAATAAAATGCATATTTTATGACAATAAAAAAAAGCCCTCAGGGAGAAATGCTTCACTTGAAGAAAAGGAAATTATGCTACCAGAGTTCCTTTCACTAGTGAGTCCAGGCGATGATAATATTTGTTTCAGTTCAGTCGCTCAGTCACGTCCGATTGTTTATGACCCCATGGACCACAGCACGCCAGGCTTCCCTATCCATCACCAACTCCTGGAGCTTGCTCAAACTCATGTACATTGAGTCGGTAATGCCACCCAACCATCTCATCTTCTGTCATCCCCTTCTCCTGCCTTCAGTTTTTCCCAGCATCAGGGTCTTTTCCAATGAGTCAGTTCTGCACATCAAGTGGCCAAAGTATTGGAGCTTCAGCTTCAGCATGAGTCCTTCCAATGAATATTCAGGACTGATTTCCTTTAGGATTGACTGATTTGATCTCCTTGCTGTCCAAAAGCATCAATTCTTCTGTGCTCAGCTTTCTTTATAACTCTCACATTCATACACGCCTACTGGAAAAACCATAGTTTTGACTAGATGGACCTTTGTTGGTAAAGTAATGTCTCTGCTTTTTAATATGCTGCCTACGTTTGTTAGCATGTTTGTTTAGAAATCATTAACTGCTCATCAAAGAAGGGGCACCCAAGACACTCAAGAGATGACAGGGCAAGTGAAACAGCTTTGCAATGTTAATGTAACTCAATAGGAAATGAAGATTTGATTCAGTAAAACTCACTTTCACTTTTTATGCAACTCTCTTCTGAGCCCATCTATTGTCCAAAGCAAACAAACCTGCATCAGTATTCAGAAGAGCTACAAGAAAAACCACAGGTCCCTTTAAGTCACTCAACAATGAACATTTATGCCACATGTTTCTCGGGCTTTTAAAAGGCAATGTTCTGTGCCAATGGTCCCCCTGGCTGTATAGATAATTGTAAAACAAACTCCATATTCCGCTGACACCCTTTCTAATTACATCTCACCTTCATTAGGCTATTAAAGTGATAGATGGTAGCAATTACATTGAACCCCACTGAAAACTCTCTATCTGTGACGTGCAGTGACGAGAACATGAGTTATTTACCCAGAAGCCAGGAAGAACTTGGCTGCCTCAGCCAAGCCAAGCGAAAAGAAATCCCATGTGACTACTAGCAGCGCACGGGTTCCTGGGGCTGTGGCAGGAGGCAGAGTGGCAGAGTATACAGCTGGTGCTCACTTTTCTGTTGGCCTCACAGATGCCTAGGTATTGAAAACAGAAACTAGTATCAAGTGTTGCATTAATGTGTACTGTGTGCTCAGTCGTGTCCGACTCTTTGCAACCCCACGGGCTGTAGCCCTCCAGGCTCCTCTGTCCGTGGGATTTCCCAGGCAAGAATACTGGAGTGGGTTGCCATTCCCTTCTCCAGTGGAACTTCCCTACCCAGGGATTGAACCCCAGTCTCCTGCCTCATCTCCTGTGTTGCAGGCAGATTCTTTACCACTGGCACCACCAGGGAAGAATTACTTAAAATAATATGAATGGACTCAGAAGAGAGTCTCCAAAATGCTGAAATACTCTCAGCCATTCCATATGAAATGGCAACCCACTCCAGTATTCTTGCCTGGAGAATTCCATGGACAAAGGAGCCTGGCAGGCTACAGTCCATGGGTTCGCAGAGTTGGACATGACTGAGCGAGTATCACTCTCTCATTCAGTCCATGTGAGGAGTGGATGAAGGAACTAAAGAAGCTGAACCTGGAAAAACGATGGGAGCAGAGTGGCCATTGATGGGCATTCCAAGATGAATTCGATGTGTTACATCTGCATGGCCCAAGAGAGATGAATTTGGTGCAGGCCACAGAACACCCAACTCTAACAGGTTTCCATAACTAGGGCATAGTAGTTTGCATCACTGGAGGTGCAGAGATAGATGGCCTTCGAGGGTGGTTGATTCATGGGCTCAGGGATATAATCTAGGCCTCAGGTTCTTTCCATTGCTCCATCCTACTCTTGAGCAGCCTTGCCCTAAACTGGTGACTCCAGAATGTTTATGACAGAGGCCAGTAGCGTTATGGGCTGTATGCTCTCTTCTTCTCTTCCAATAGGAAAGCAAGAGCTGACTTCCTGTAACTCTCATGAAAATGAGAAAGCTCTTAAAAGCCTTCAGCAAATATCTCTGATCTCATTGGCTGGAACTGGGCCACATGCTCATTTGTAAACTACTCACTGTGTAGGGAGGATGGGATTACTCTGGTTAGTTATGGCGAATCATGGTCCACCTGGAGCTGCTGAGAGGTCAGCTTCTTCTGAGATATCCGGGAGAAATTCATGGCAGGACAGGGAAGGAAGTAAGGGGATTGATGTTTGGCAAGGCCACAGACAGTAAGGAATCCACCTGCCAATGCAGGAGACTCGGGTTCAATCCCAAGGTCAGGAAGATCCCCTGGAGAAGGAAATGGCAAGCCACTCCAGTATTCTTGCCTGGAGAATCCCATGGACAGAGGAGCCTGGAGGGCTATAGTCCATGGGGTCGCAAAAGAGTTGGACATGACTTAGCAACCAAACAACAGCAAAACTAACAGACACTATTTGCTATAGAGAAAAACAAGGACCAATAGGTAGAGACAGAAATGACTCATAGAAAGAAGAGCTTTTAGGACTGGGGGCAGATGTGTTGCATCTATTCCATAGCTGCCCTCTTTGATACCCATGGCAGACAAGGTTAATTAATCACATATACCACCGAACCTAGACAGCCTCAGCATCCTCCTTGACTGTCCAGGAAGTCACTAACAATAAATTAGAGACAGCTCTCAAAAAGAACCCCTTTTGTCCTGCTGTTTTTATCAGCCAGGACTGCCCAGAGTTGAAATGGGCAGACTTGTAAGGTAGTGAGCTCTCGGTCACTGGTGATATCCAAGCACAGGCTATGTGACCTGCAGAGATGTTATCCGGGATATTCGACCACAGGTGAAGGTTGGGATCCAACTGTCCCCGAGATTTCATGACCACAGAGGGCTCGGGAAGAAAGCTGGGGCACTCACGCAAACTGCAGATTAGCCATAGGGGAAAGGTTTGAGAGCCTTATCCTAGCTCTTGGCTTTCTCTCCGTGGTCCTGAAGCTGCAGATTCCTTATTTGGGATCTTACTCCAGGCATCCCCATTCCTTCTCCAGTGTACCCATACTATACACAAAGTATCTATACCTTTGCCTGAGGCTTTAATTTGTGCACAGTCTCCTTTTAGCTTCCAAACTCTGGTTCTCATTAAAACACACAAGTGAGATGGGCATCATCATTTTACTGATACATATACCTGAGAAGCTGGTTGACTTACCCAAGAACACACAGTTAGGGTGATGGTAGGACTGAGATGGGACCTTGGGTCTCCTGTCTTGTAGCCCAGAATGTTCCTCTGGAAGCACAGGGCTGTGGGGCTCAGGTGTCCTCACCTGGGCATATATGTGATGGAGACAGACTGTACTGAGATGGGCACGAGGGTCAGACACCTGAAGTGTTGTCCTCATGCTGGGTACCATAGGAGGCTTGAGTGCCAGTGAGTCCAAGGACTCTGAGTGTTGTGGGTCATCTCTCCTGCCTGGGTTTCACTTCTTCCATCCACCTCCTACGGCCTACAAACAGGAGATGCTGGAATGGCTAGGATGCTGTTGGGGCAAGATGAAAAGTGAAGACACTTCCTCCAGCTTCTGCCTCTATATCAGATACTCCAGGTTCATCTGAGCTGAATGGGAGCTGAATGACTGCTTCTTACCATGGGCTCCTGGAGCCTGTAACCTGGCTAGATGGGGGTGGGAAGGTGGGGAGGTAGTCTGAGATTAAAGCCACACCTTGACCAGACACACAGCTTCTGTAGCCCTGCTCCATCTCTTCTCTTAAGCCTTTTTCAGCTTGTAAAATATGTGAGAAGACCAGCACAATGTGAAGGGGGGGACTGAAAAGTTGTCTCTGAAGAGACCACTTGATTTCAGTGGTTTCTGATAGCACAGCCAGCACTCTGAGCCCTCCTCCATGCTAGGCCAGGGGAAGGCACTTCACGCACTTTATCTGGGCGGTTCTCACTCGCAGAGCTGTAACACCTCAGTGTTTCAACCAGCTCTGAGAGGCGCTGCTAGAAATCCAACAGATAGGTATCACAGGGCCTCATCTTAGTAGATGCTAAAAGAATAATTCACTGACAGACTCAATGAGTGCTTAAACCCATTTTATAGATGAGGAAACCAAGTTAGGTGATCCCCAGTTGAAGACCAAGACTACCTATGAGTTAACAGCAGAGCTGGGACTGGAACTCGGTCTTCTGCCTCCTCCTCTGCTCTGGGGCAGGACTGGACCATCTCTACTAGCCCTTTGGGCTCCCCAATAGCTGGACACTTGGATTCTGGACCAGCAAATTAGTCTATGGGGCAGTGCTAGGCAGCAGGACATTCTGCAATGGTGGAAATGCTCTATACCCACTCTGTAATATACAATAGCCACTAGCCACGTGTGGCCATGTGCTAGTGTGACTGAGGAGCAGAGGTTTTAATTCATGTGGCTAGTGGCGACCATGTCAGACGGCACAGCTCTCCATGTTCTCTTCCCCAGGGTACAGCATCACAGCCTCTGCTAAATAGGGATGCAGTGGAAGTTTGCTGTTGATGATGCTCAGAGAAACTTTCTTATAATCTTGGCAAAACACACCAGGTACCCCCAGATACACCAGTTATTCTTCAGTGGCTATGCTTCTTTCTACAGAAGGGAGATGAAAACAAAATTGGAAGACTTGAAGCAGAAAGCCTATTGATTTTTAATCCTTTTTTTTTATCATCTAAGAAGTTCAAGGTGTATTCCTCATGTCATGCCATTCCTCCCCTGGAAACTGTGAGAACTGACCTGTAAGGCTTGGATGGCATCAAGTGATATGAATTAAACACACTTTAAAGAAAACCTCTCTCGTCAACATTAGTTTTTCCTCAGTGAAATGTTTGGATCTTTATTAACTATTCGTTTTCTTTGGGTTCTTGCCAAGAGAGAATTTTTTAAAAAATAGATTAAACCATGAATCCATTAACCAGTGATTTAATTTCTAAGCCCTTATTCTTTTAAATTATTTTCTCATCACATAATAGAACCAAGGCACATCTGACCTAGAAAACAGCTTAGGCAACCTCCAGTCCATAAAATTGACAGGATGAAAGTTACTACTTATCCAGGTTTATGCAACCACTGGACTGTGTTCTTTCCACCATAATTGTACAGATATATAAAATTCTCCCCATTTTACAGATGGGTAAGGAGCTGAGCTAGCATTTCTATCAAGGTCTACCTGGCTCTGAGACTGGGACTCTTCCTCTGTACCTTAACTTTTCCAATCATTTCTTGGACAAGGACACGGAGACCCAGAGGGTTGTAAGAACACCAGCAGTAAGGGCCTGACCCTTTGTTTTTGTGCTCCATTCAGTTCCACCCTGTGACCTCAGATTTACAGTCCCACCCACACTCAGCTTGCATGTGTCACCCCTTCTCCCATAAAAAGTAACAATACCTTCATTTGCCATCCAAGCCCCACCAACCCAGTTTGGTACCAACCTTCCGTGCACCATCCCTCATCCCCGCTCAGTCAAAGGTGTCTGAGCAAGTTCAGTGCTTGCATTCCTTCTATACTCTCAGAATTGAGCTGTTTTTCTTGCCACAGTGAATATATACATATACATACACACAAAAAAATTACATACCTGTATACTGACAAAGGTGTTTTGGCATTAAACACAAAGATGCTTATTACAGCAATATACATTACAGTAAAAAGTAAAAACAACATACATGGTCACTGCAACAGAAATGTTAAGAATAAAGTATTTCTACTCTGTAGATTAATATAAAGCCACTGAAAGGCAAATAAGAGCCCATGACAGGGGAGCATGTGGCTGACCACAATGGGCACAGCTAAAAAAGGAGAGAGTCTATCTCCCTGAGGCATTGTGGGCATATACAGTATTGAGCAAAACCAGAAATGGCTGAAATGGACCCCAGGATAATAATAACAACAAAGGCAGCGGAAATGTGAGCTAATCAAGCTTTGCATTCATTTTTAAGTTAAAGTTTCCAGTACTTGCCAGCTTCTCCTTGAAGCGGTCCCTCAGGATAGCTGGGAGAATAAAAAACCACAATGGGCTTAGAGTCAGAAACCATTAGTTCAAGGCCCAGCTGGGTCACTGAGACCTCAGGGTGCCCATCTGTTAAATGGGGGGATTCCATCTACTGAGGAGCTGCCTTGAGCAAAACGGGTAGTTATTAGCATTCCCGGGAGTGTGTCTCCCTGCTGTTCCATTGTTCAGGGCTTTCTCCAAGCACAGGGAGAGTTAGGGCAGCTTCCACATGGCACTCAGGCAGAAAAGGGGGCCAACCACTACCTCTTGGATTTGCCCACCCACCAGGTTCAACCTTAACCTGAAGAATCAAGTTGTTATGCAGCAGTTTGTCCACAAGGTGGCAGGCATGGGGAGGCAGAAGCCCGCCATGGCTCCCCCTGGAGTCCTGCTGTATTTGTGTGTTCTGCTGAACCAGAATATTAAAACTGGGCCTAGCAATGATGGTAATAGCTGCACATACCTTCGGGGCTTCTCATGCTTTAGCAACCACTTAGAGGACTATTTCCAGACCCTGGTCAGTGCACAAGGCAATTACTACTATGTATTTCCATAGAAGATTATTGTCGCCAAATGTTCTTACAAATTGTTTGGTTCAACTGGGTGTGCTAGTAGAAGCCATGGTGGAATGATTTCAGCCCTGTACTGTTATACTTCAGCAATGACCTGGAATCTGTCCTCCAAGGCCACATAGGTTGGGAGCTGACTTCTTATCTGATTTGCTTTTTAAGCCTCTAACTCAGAATCATGTGAGATGGCGAAGAACAGGGATTTCAAAATTTCTAAGCAGCAGAGGATTTTTTTTTCCCAAACGAAATCACATCTGGAACGTATGTGTTTACTTTATAATTTCTAATTAATAGTACTTTTTTCAAAGTCAATCAGTGACAACACTGAGATTGTTTTAATTAACGAATAAGATTAAATCAGGAACCATGGATGACAGTTGCATTTTTATATCAACTTCAGTATCTGATTTATATCTGTATTTTATTCGAGTTGTATTGTATTAATAATGCATAACAACTAATACTACAGCACGGCTCTGAATACTTCAAACATTTTAACTCATTTAAGCCTTGGAACTCTTAACAGATTATATTATCATTCCCAGGGGAGGAAATAGAGACCCAGAGACTTGGTCAAGTGGCCCAAGATCACATAGCTGGGGAGTGGCCAGAGCTGGGTTTCGAATCCAGACAACCTAGATCCATAATCCAGGATTGGAATAACTAGTTTCTTCTGCAGCTCCCAATGAGAAGCCTAATATATATGTGTATATATATGTAGTTGTAGAGAATAAATTTTAATTGCCTGCCCTGCAAACTTGGGCCATTCCTTAATTAAACTGGGAGGGCAGAGAAGTCTTCTTCCCTGTTCTAACAAAAAATAATAAATAACCAAGCCCCTAAAGCACTCCCATTAGGATTTGGGGAATAGTTTGAAATTCCTGACCCAGAGCACCAGGGACATATTGAAGGAGCAATCAGTCTGTCAAACACATGTGGAGAGGACCCTTAGGGTACAGCAGAGGCAAAGACATTGGCTGGCATTTCACCAAATGGAAATCTCTAGTCTCTGGCACTACCAATAGTCCCCATTACAAATCTTTCCAGCTGGTAAACAGAATGATGCCACTGACATTTAATTGAAATGTCAGCACATTTAGAAAGAGCCCTGATGAAACTGCCAAGTTAAAGTTATCGCTGATGACTTAAGCTAAATGGAAACAGAAAATCACCACTAACACCCACCACCCCCGCACATACACATACTTGCACTGTAATATCAGACAGAGAGAAAGCAGAGAGCTTCAGCTGTCCAAGAAAAATTTACAGATAGTTTTTAAATGGAGTTTTATTCTAGCTATGAAAACTATGAGGCAATTGGAAAAACTTGTGGAAGTAATCAGGTCTGAGACAGGCCAATGGCCATATAAATCAATTCAACAAGCACACACTGATTAAATTGTGTTTGGAGAGTAATATTACCTTACATTTATTTGCATAGCTTATGGTTTATAGAGGCCATAGTAGATGGCAAGAAATGGCCACAATTCTTCACCACTTCCTGAATCTTCACCTTATGCCTTTGTACTTTGCATGTTGGGCTTAACCATGTGATTTGCTTTGGCTAATGGGTTGTCAGAAGACGTGACATAAGCAGAAGCTTGTTTCCGAAAAGCAAAGGAGAAAAGGAAAGATATTCCCATCTGAATGCAGAGTTCCAAAGAATAGCAAGGAGAGATAAGAAAGCCTTCCTCAGTGATCAATGCAAAGAAATAGAGGAAAACAACAGGATGGGAAAGACTAGAGATCTCTTCAAGAAAATTAGAGATACCAAAGGAACATTTCATGCAGAGATGGGATAGATAAAGGACAGAAATGGTAGGGACCTAACAGAAGCAGAAGCACCTTCATTAAGAAGAGGTGGCAAGAATACACAGAAGAACTGTACAAAAAAGATCTTCATGACCCAGATAATCACGATGGTGTGGTCACTCACCTAGAGCCAGACATCCTGGAATGTGAAGTCAAGTGGGCCTTAGAAAGCATCACTACGAACAAAGCTAGTGGAGGTGATGGAATTCCAGTTGAGCTATTTCAGATCCTGAAAGATGATGCTGTGAAAGTGCTGCACTCAATATGCCAGCAAATCTGGAAAACTCAGCAGTGGCCACAGGACTGGAAAAGGTCAGTTTTCATTCCAATCCCAAAGAAAGGCAATGCCAAAGAATGCTCAAACTACCGCACAATTGCACTCATCTCACATGCTAGTAAAGTAATGCTCAAAATTCTCCAAGCCAGGCTTCAGCAATACATGAACCGTGAACTTGTAGATGTTCAAACTGGTTTTAGAAAAGGCAGAGGAACCAGAGATCGAATTGCCAACATCCACTGGATCATCGAAAAAGCAAGAGAGTTCCAGAAAAACATCTATTTCTGCTTTATTGACTATGGCAAAGCCTTTGACTGTGTGGATCACAAGAAACTGTGGAAAATTCTGAAAGAGATGGGAATACCAGACCATCTGACCTGTGTCTTGAGAAACCTGTATGCAGGTCAGGAAGCAACAGTTAGAACTGGACATGGAACAACAAACTGGTTCCAAATAGGAAAAGGAGTATGTCAAGGCTGTATACTGTCACCCTGCTTATTTAACTTCTATGCGGAGTACATCATGAGAAATGCTGGGCTGGAAGAAACACAAGCTTGAATCAAGATTGCTGGGAGAAATAACAATAACCTCAGATATGCAGATGACACCACCCTTATGGCAGAAAGTGAAGATGAACTAAAGAGCCTCTTGATGAAAGTGAAAGAGGAGAGTGAAAAAGTTGGCTTAAAGTTCAACATTCAGAAAACTAAGATCATGGCATCTGGTCCCATCACTTCATGGGAAATATATGGGAAACAGTGGAAACAGTGTCAGACTTTATTTTTTTGGGCTCCAAAATCACTGCATATGATGATTGCAGCCATGAAGTTAAAAGACACTTACTTCTTGGAAGGAAAGTTATGACCAACCTAGATAGCATATTAAAAAGCAGAGACATTACTTTGCCAACAAAGGTCCATCTAGTCAAGGCTATGGTTTTTCCAGTGGTCATGTGTGGATGTGAGAGTTGGACGGTGAAGAAAGCTGTGCGCCGAAGAATTGATGCTTTTGAACTGTGGTGTTGGAGAAGACTCTTGAGAGTCCCTTGGACTGCAAGAAGATCCAACCAGTCCGTCCTAAAGGAGATCAGTCCTGGGTGTTCATTGGAAGGACTGATGTTGAAGCTGAAACTCCAATACTTTGGCCACCTCATGCAAAGAGTTGACTCATTGGAAAAGGCCCTGATGCTGGGGAGGATTGGGGGCAGAAGGAGAAGGGGACGACAGAGGATGAGATGGCTGGATGACATCACCTACTCGATGGACATGGATTTGGGTAGGTTCCGGGAGTTGGTGATGGACAGGGAGGCCTGGAGTGCTGTAATTCATGGTGTGATTCAAAGAGTCGGACACGACTGAGCGACTGAACTGAACTGTTTCCATTCATCTGGCCTTGCCCTCTGCCATTGCCTTTAGAAGAATATGCCTGTGGAACAGAGCCAAGTTGTCCCAAGACCATCATAGGTCAGCAGTGGCTAGCCAATTCCCAGGAATATGAATGAGCCCAGCCCATTCATATCAGCAGAGCCATTTAGCTGTGACCTGAATGTGACCACAGTCACATGAGCAAGCACAGTGGGAGTAGCCAAGCCCAGATCAGCTGAACTCCACAGGCTCCTGAGCTAATTCAGTGTTTACTGTTGTATGCCGCTGTGGTTTCTGAGGGTTTTGTTCAACATTGCTAATGTGGCAACAGATAAGTGATGGAGAGACTTGCCGACCTTCTGTGTCCCCTCCTTGGGAAGGAGTGTGGGACAGGGGTTATATCTCCCATTTTATAGATGAGAATGCTGTGATTCATAGAGTTTAAGTGGATTGCCTTTATTCCACAGCTGCTGCTTCTGATGCCTGGTTCTTTGTTCGTGCTTAAGTCATACAGCCTCTCTGAAGTGCTTAGCCAACAGCATTAACCTAGAGGCTGAATCCATTTTTTCCTTTTAGATCAAAGGGGCAGTTTTTATAGGTTGAAAACACAGAGGGAGAGCAGCGGTTTCAGAAGTTCTTAGGCCCGAAAGGCAGAAACTGTGCAAGCGTTGTCTTTGTGGGCCACCGTACCCACCCCCACCCCCACAACCTGGAATACCTCCCTCCTTCTCTGGGTTCCACTGTGCTTTGGGGAGATATGTGATTCAGCCCGTGTCAGATGTGTGTTTCTCTTGCCATCTCTCTGTGGCTGATTCACGCACAGGCATTCTTCAAATGCTTCACACAAATCGCTGCCAGGTAAGGAAACCACCGGGGAGTTATGAAGAAATGATCAAGAATAACTTTTTTGACCTTGCGGTGCTCACCTTAAAAGTCGACTCTACCTCCCAGTTTCTCCCAGCTAAGGCCCAGACTCATGTAAGATCTTTTACAGTCTGGACCATCCTACAGTTTGAGCATCACTACTTCCTCCACATCCTCCCCACAAATGCCTCTCTGTTTCAGAATCAGAAACATCCTTCTCTTCCTGGATAAGTGGCCCGAGACCACACAGCTAAGGAGTGGCAGAGGTGGGGTTCAAAGTCAGGCAGGTTAGCTCCAGAGTCTGTCATCTGTGACTCTGAAAGCATTCTGAACTTTTGCCTCTGCTCACACTCCTCCTCTGTTCAGACTTCTCATCTCTTCTTTTCCTTCACCCGGTGAACCTCTATTCTTTCCTATAAGATCACACTCACTTCATAAATACTTTAAAGACCCATTCACTTTATTTGTGTGTTCATGCATTGATTCGGTCTGCCCGAGCCTGGGAAGCATCCTAAGGCCTTGTTGTCAAAACCTCACAGCAGCCTGGTTCATGAAGAGCCCTCAAAAGTCATGGGAAATGGCAGACTTCGTTCTACCTTGTCTTGCTCCCAAGTTGGGGGTGAAATATGACGGGTCCCAAGGAGGTAACCCTTACCTGAGGGAGGACGGGATTTCTGCCTTTCACAAACAGCTTAATCTAAATGGGTCCATTTGCATAAAGTGGATTGACACCTGCTCACTGGGCACCTTCTCAGGCACTCAGAGGTGGGATAAATTCCAAATTTCTCTAGCCTGTAAAGACACTAATCACACTGATTTTGACTGCCTCTCTTAAGCACTGATCTGCTCTTCCACTTGCTGAAAGCTCATTAAAGGCAGCTGCCCTGTTTTGTTCATCTTTCTATTTCTGATCTCTCCTGGAACTCCCTCACCTCCAACAGCAGGCACCTTCTATAATGCCTGACATATATTAGAAACTCAACAATTGTTTGCAAAAAGGTGAAAACCCAAACAAGCTATTGGGCATTAGATTCCCAAGATTTCCTCTGAGAAGTAAAGGTACCTCCCCAGGGCCTTTGATGAATTCCCCTAAAAAGCTAGGAGTGCGATAGAAATAGTATGTGCTATTACTACTAAGGTATTAGGAAGATCACTTACTCTCATTGGCCTTTAGTTTCCTAATCTGCAAAATGAAAACAGCAGATGGTAGCATCTTAATACTATCACTTAAAAAAAAAAAAAGAAAAGCTCATTTTTCAAGAACCTATGACACATGGAGGAGGGAAGCAGAGTGGTGAGTGGTAGGCATGTCTTTTGAAAATCTTTCCACGAGATTCTGATATTCTCACCTACCCCCAACATAAAACTCTTTAGTCTAGGTTTGAGCACAAGAGAATTGGGTTAGAATGGAGGAGTATATGGTGTTCCAGGAGAACTCAGAAGTTCTAGATAAAAAAGGAGTGAAGCTGATTCCCAGGAGAATGAAGACAGAAAACATGCAGAGGGCAGGGAAGAGGTAAAGGAAAGTCATCGTTAGATGTTTTATTATCCACATAGACTGAGGATAAATGTAGAGAAAAGTCCAAGGCTATTATCGTGGATGTCTTATTGTTGACCCTGTGTGTTTTGGGGAAATTCCATGGTCCAAATTCATGGAGTGCATTAGAAGTATGTGAGGGCATGCTCAGGACCATGAGGGTGCAGGATGTGGGGCAGGGAGAAGCTAGGAAGATGCTTTCATTCCCACTGGCCTTGTGGAAAAAAGAAAATCTAAGATGGAGTAGGTGGTGGCTGTGGAGCAAGAACCAAGAAGGCTTGTTACATGGTCTGCAGGAGAAAAGGCAAGCAGGGGCTATAATATCCTAAAGACAGCCCCAGACAGGATATCCCAGCAGAGCTTTTGAGATGTGCTCTGTAACTCTGGGCTCTGACCTTGATTTAGTCAAGGCCTTCCCACTCCAGTATTCTTGCCTGGAGAATCCCATGGACAGAGGAGCCTCACAGGCTACAGTCTGTGGGGTCACAAGAGTTGGACACGACTTAGCGACTAAACTACTAAACTACTTCATCATGTGGTTCCTGAACTATTGCAGGAGCCTCCCAATGAGTCTCTGTAACATCCACTTCAAGTTATGTTCCCCACTAGTACCACCAAAGTGATCTTTTCCCCTCTGCATTATAGGTATGTTTAAAGTATAATCATATATAGATTTATATATTTAATATATGCATATGTACATATATTGTTCTTTGTAATTATTTTATTAAAAGGGGATTGATTTTATTATAAACATCCTTCTGTATCTTTCCTTTCTCATTCAGCCAAACACATGGAATTTCCTCTAAGTTTTCTAGTAGTTCTGCAATTCATAATTTTTGTGGTTACATAATAATCCACAGTATAGATGTACCAGCCTATTCAGCTTGGGACCACTGTAAACATCGATAACCAATTCAGTAAATACGTGTGTGTGTGTGTGTGTGTGTGTGTGTGTGTGTGTGTGTGTATATATATATATTCCTCCTGTGTCTGTGTCCTTAGAAACTTTTCTTTTTATTTATATAAGCTAGGTTCACAGAAGTTAGACTGCTAGGTCAAAGAATATATGTACTTTGTATACTAATGATTGTTGCTTTCTAGCTTCCAAAAAGCTGTAAGTATATCACTATCCTAACCAGCAATGTCTGAGGACACTCTTTATTCTCTTCACCCTTGCCAGCAATAGATATGATGGTTCTTTTTAATTTTCACTAGTCTGGCAGGTACAAAAAGATACTTCATTGTTATTTTAATTTATAACTATCAGTGAACTGAGTACATTTTGTGCCATCTGCATATGCCCTTCTATGAATTGTATTTTGATATAATTTTTCTGTTTATTGTAATTTAGTTTTTTGTCAATTTATAATTTCTCTTTGGTGGTAGAAGAATTGACACTTTACCATCTGAATTACAAAAACCATATTGTCTGTGTATTATCTTTGTTCTGTCTTTTTTTTGTCAGAATGCAAAAACTAAATTTTGTATTGAGGTAAAATTTGCATATCATAAAATATACCTTTTAAAGTGTACAATTCATTGGTTTTCAGTGTGTTCACAGGTTGTACAACCATTAGTCCTGTCTAATTCTGGGACATATTCATCACCCTGACGAGGCCCTGTACCTGTTAGCAGTCACTCCTCATTTCTCTCTTTCCCAAGTCCCTGACAACCACAAATCTGATTTCTGCCTTTATGAATTTGCCTATTCTTGACATTTTCTATAAATTGCATGGAATCATGCAATATGTGGCCTCTTGGGTCTGCTTCATTCTCTTAGCGTAATGTTCTCAAGGTCCGTTCACGTTGTAGCATGCATCAGAACTTCGTTCCCTGTCATGGCTCAATATTCCCTTGTATGGATACACCATATTTTGTTTGACCATTCATTGGCTGATGGACATTTGGGTTGCTTCTACCTGTGGCCTGTTGTGAACAGTGCTGCTATGAACATTCGTATACAACTTTTTGTGCAAAGATGTTTTCATTTCTCTTCAGTCTATACTTAAGGGTGTAACTGCTGAGTCACATGATGACTCAATGTTTAACCTCTGAGAAACTGCCAGATTAGTTATTTTCCAAAGAAGCTGCAGCATTTTACACTTCCAGCAGTAATGTATGAAGCTTCCTGTTTCCCCTACTATTATGTGGAAGAACTTATGAAAGGATTAGTGCTAATTCTTCTCTCAAAATTTTTACAATTCACCAGTGAAACCACTTGGTTCTAGGTTTTTTGTGGGAAATTTTTTTGTTGTTAACTCAGTCTGTTTACTTGTTATAAGTCATTCAGATTTTCTATTTCTCCTTAATTAATGTGTATCTTTCTAAAAACATGTACATTTTTTCTTTTAGTTTGTTGGCCTACACTTATTCATAGTATTCTCTTTTAATTCTCTTTATTATAATATCAATAGCAATGCCTCCTAATTTTAGTAGAGTCTTCTTTCTTTTTTGTCAGTCTTCATAAAAATTAATCAATTTGTTGATTTTTTTCAAAGAATCAAATTTTTATTGTATTGACTTTCTCTAGTATTTTCTATTCTACATATTATTTGTTTCCATTCTGATCTTTATTATTTCCTTCCTTCTCCTTTCTTGCGGTTTACTCTTATTTGTCTGGTTTCTTAATTAGGGTAGACACTTAGGATTTTGTTTTGAAGTCTTTCCTTTTTTTTCATATAGTACTTTACAGCTATAAATTTTCTATCAAGCATCACTTTTGCTGTATCACAAAGGCTTTAGAAAATTATATCTTCATTTTCATTCTTCCCAGTTTTCTAATTTTCCTCATGACTTCTTCTTAGACTCATTGGTTATTTAGGAGTTTGTTGTTTAATTTTCATGCATTTGTTAATTTATCAAATTTCCTTCTGTATCGATTTCTAATTTCATTCTACATGGATGAAGAACAAACTCTGTGTGGTTTTAATCCTTTTAAATTTATTAAGGCTTGTATTGTGGCCTAACATATGGTCTATCCTGGAGCATGCCTATATGTACTTGAGAAAGTCTGTTCAGCTCTTTTTGGGTAGAAAGTTCTGTAGACGTCTGTTGGGTCTAGTTGGCTTGTAGTGCTATCCTATGTAGGGAAGTATTCTGTTTTTTAATTGATTTTCTGTCTAGTTGTTCTATCCATTATTAAAAGTAGGCTACTGAAGACTCCAACTATTATTGTTAAAGTATCTATTTTTCCCTTCAGTTTGTCATATATTTTGCTTCATGCATTTGGGAATTCTGTTGTTAGGTGCATATGTGTTTATACTTCAATGTTCTTCATTGTCTCTTATAACAATTTTTGTTTTAAAGTCTATTTTCTTTCTTTTTTTTTTTAATAAATTTATTTATTTTAGTTGGGGGCTAATTACTTTACAATATTGTAATAGTTTTTGCCATACATTGACATGAATCAGCCATGGGTTTACATGTGTTCCCCTTCCTGGACTCCCCACCCACCTCCCTCCCCATCCCATCCCTTTGGGTCATCCCATTTTCTGATATTAGTACAGACATACCTCAGACTTCCCTTGGGGCATAGTGGTTAGAATTTGGGGATTTCACTGTGGTGGCCTGGGTTCAATCCCTGGTCAGGAAAGATGCCACAAGCTGTGTGGTGTGGCCAAAAAGAATAAAATAAAATTAAGTTTTAAGGGAAGCCTGGCATGCTGTGGTCCATGAAGTTGCAAAGAGTTGAACATGACTGAGCAACTGAACTGACTGACTGAAGTTTTAAAAAAATAAAAAGGTACAGGTACATCTCAGAGATATTTCAGGATTGGTTCCAGACTACCACAATAAAGCATATATCCCAGTAACATGAGTCACACAAATTTTTTGGTTTTCCATTGCATATAAAAGTTATTTTTATAGTATACTGTAGTCTATTAAGTGTGTGACAGATTTATGTCTAAAAATGTACATATCTTAATTTAAAAATACTTTATTACTAAAAAATACTAAACATCATCTGAGCCTTCAGTAAATCATAATCTTTTTACTGATGGAAGGTCTTGCTTCAGTGTTGATGGCTACTGGCTGATCAGGGTGGTGGTTGCTAAAGGTTGGGTGACTGTGGCAATTTCTTAAAATACTGATAAGACAACAGTGAGGTTTGCTGTATTGATTGACTTTTGCTTTCATGAATACCTTCTCCTTTCATGAATGATTTCTCTGTAGCATGCAATGCTGTTTAACAGCATTTTACTTACAGTAGGACTTCTTTCAAAATTGGAGTTAATCCTCTGAAACCCTGCCACTGCTTTATCAACTAAGTTTATGCAATATTCTAAATCCTTTGTTGTCATTTCAGCAATCGATTAAGTTTGCCATCTTATATGGGAACAGTTCATGGCACCCAAAAATAATTACAATGGTAACATCAAAGATCACTGATCACAGGTCACCATAACAAATATAACAATAGAAGTGCTACAAGAATTACCAAAATGTAAAACATACGCAAAGTGAGCAAATGCTATTGGAAAAATGATGCCAATAGACATACTCAATGCAGGGTTGCCGCTAACCTTTGATTTGTAAAAAATGCAGCGTCTGCAAAGTGCAATAAAGTGAAGCACAATAAGACAGGTATATCTGTGTAGCTACTCCAGCTCTCTTTTGATTACTGTTTGTGTGATGATATATCTTTTCCATCCTTACACTTTCAACCTATGTATGTCTTTGAATCTAAAGTGAGTCTGTTCTAGGCAGCATATGGTGGGATTATATTTTATGGAGTCTGCTAATCTCTGCCTTCTGATTGGAGTTTAATAATTATATTTAATGCTAAATCTGTTTGCATTTAATGCAATTACTAAAGAGGTATTATTTACATTTGCCTTTATGCTATTTGTTTTTACATATTTTATATCTTTTTTGTTAATCCAGTCCTCCATTACTGTGTATTTGTGTTAAATATTTCCTAGTAGTATACCTTAATTAAGTCCTTTGTCACTTCTTTTACTATCTATATTTTTAATTCATTTTCAAAGTAGCTGTCCTGGTGGCTACCAGGCTGCTGGTTTTCACAGAGCTTGTGAGCTATTGATCTTCAGGGCTACTGCAGAGCTGGTGAGAGGGAGATGAAAATAGGACAAACTAAAAAGTCATATGTCCACTGTTCTTATCAAAATTCAGCCACTTTTCTTGTATAAATGCCCCTTGGATTTCTTCAATCCTTTGGTTAATTTTCAGAGTTCTGAAAAAGTTGATTCCAAACATTTTTGCTAGTGTTATTATTACCTTTATGGAGGAGTGAATTTTTGAAGGTTCTTACTCTGTCATTTTCACTGATGTCTTTGTAATATCTTTTTTCCCCATAAAAAGTCATTTTAATTTTTATTTTCTGTAAGGTTTGCTTTTTTAATTTGTATGCAGTTAAATATGTCTATTCTTTATTTTATTTATTCTAGGTGTCCACTGTTCATTAGCAAAGTCTCCTCAACCTTAGATTGTAGTCTTCTAGGTTAATATATGGGGCTTCCCTGGTGGCTCAGATGGTAAAGAATCTGCCTGCAAACCAGGAGACCTGGAGATAGATAAATACCATATATAATATGAATGTGTATATATTATGCATGTACATAATACATTCAAAGATATGCATCATGGTTGTGTGCAAACAACATACATATTCAATTTATTTATATCATTGTATATTTTGATATAATGATGTAATGGATTGTTTTAATAGATACTCTCATATTGGACTACCTTTAGTATAAAATCTGCTTAATCATAATATATTTTTCTTTAGATCATTGCCAGATTCTATTTGCTAATATTTCAATTTGAATTTTGTACCTATACTTGTAAGCGATATTGGGATATAGTTTGTATTCCTTGTTGTCTTTGTCAGGTTTCTTTTTATCATCTGAAACAGTTAAATGGAAATTACCTTTCTTAAGTTACATAAAATCTCAGTGTATAGGCCTAGTGATTTTTTTAAACCTAATTCACTGATCAGTTTGTCTATTTCTTCTCTAGTAATTGATCAAATCAAGATTTTCATTTCCTCTTAAATCAATTCTAATAGGGAATGTTTTACCTAGAATTAACACATTTACTCTGTTTTAAATCCTGCTGGTATAACGGTCAAGGATGTAGCAGTGCCACGTCTCCTTTTTATTTCCAATCTTCTCTATGTTTACGCTTTCTTTTTTCCCCATTAATGAGACTTGCAAGAGGTATATCTGTTTTATTGTTTTTCTTTAAAAAAAAAATCAGATTTTGGATTTATTTATCCTTTCTATTTTAAAATTTCCATTTCACTGATTTCAAAGAGGAAATTTAAAAAGAAATCACTTCCTAGCTATATACCAGTGAAAAATATAACACTTCATACAAAATAATACAAGACACTATAAAAGCAGTACTTAGTTATTAAAGAACACTGAAAAATAAAGGAACCAAGGGCTCACTTTAAACTATAACAGTGAAATAAACCAAGCAATCAGGAAAAAAAGAATCAATAAAGAGAAAAGTTAAAATCAAAGAGATCTTTCAATTCTGGTTCTTCCTTGCTTATATGTTTTATCTCTACCTACAAGGGGTAAGAGATAAAACCAGCTTCTTAGCACAAAGCATGGCACCTAAAGTCACTTATCATCTAGTACCTATTTACCTCTTAGCCCCTTCAGCTGGCACTCTCCAACACAATTCATGCTTCAACAATACCTAGTTGCTTGAATTCCCAAAATACATTCTCTTCCTTGCCTTTATTTTATTGCATTTTATCCCAGTTCTGTGGAATGAACTTTCTATCTTCTTCCATCTGGCAAGCTCCTTTTAATCTTTCAAAATCCAGCTTTATGGCATCTCGGTAGGAAGTACCCCCAGCTTCTCCACCAGATAGAAAAAATTTTTTCTTCTTTTGAGTTACACCTCTACCTGTATATATCTTCACTGTTAATTTTGTGCAGTGTTTGCATCTGCCTGTCTTATAAGACTATGAGCACCTTGAAGGCAGTAATTATGTTTTACTGGTTTCTCTAATGACTCCCAGTTCAGTACCTGAAATATATTATCAGCTTGAAAACTATTTATTGAATGAGTCAATGAAAGCCATGACTGTAATATCCAATCATTCAAAGTCCTTGTTTGCTGGAATACTCTATCACAGGGTTTTATATATTTGCTTTTTCTACTTTCTGTATGTTTGATTCCTCATAATCTTTTACATAATACATTCTGCTCCCATCATTTCAATAAATGGCTTAACCCAAAATCTCCAGCAGCCTTCTTGCTACTGAATCATTCAGTGACCCCCCTTTTCCCCAGGTTTTGGTTGGCCTTCAAGTAGCATTTCTCCTGTAAAACTCCTTCATCTTTTTGCTTCCTCCTTTGATTGTAGGGCAGCATTCTCCCTAAGTATATATTTTAAATTGCTTCACTTCAGAGAAGGCAATGGCACCCCACCCCAGTACTCTTGCCTGGAAAATCCCATGGATGGAGGAGCCTGGTGGGCTGCAGTCCATGGGGTCGCGAAGGGTCGGACACGACTGAGCGACTTCACTTTCACTTTTCATTTTCACGCATTGGAGAAGGAAATGGCAACCCACTCCAGTGTTCTTGCCTGGAGAATCCCAGGGACAGAAGAGCCTGGTAGGCTGCCGTCTATGGGGTCGCACAGAGTCAGACACGACTGAAGCGACTTAGCAGCAGCAGCAGCAGTAGCTGCTGCTTCTAAACAAGTTTCATCTGTGTAGCTTAGTCGTCATCTTCATTCTTTTCTGAATGGCTTCATGCATTCCCACGGGGACAGGTGGGAAATTTTTTGAGGCTCATCCATGCTGTTTTCCACAGTGGCTGTACCAGTTTACAGTCCCACCCACGGTGCACAAGAGTTTCCTTTTCTCCACATCCTTGCCAGCATTTGTTATCCCTTGTCTTTCTTGATGATAGCTATTCTAACAGGCGTGAGGTTATAAATGATATAAAATCTTGTCCCCCGTTCACATAGGGCTCCTCCTCTGTGGAGCACTTCTTCGGTCTGTCTCTTTAGTTCACCTGCCATTCCCTTTTATTGAAGTATAGAGCCACAGAATGTCAGAACTGAAAGGGGAAACGGAGGCCCCACAGTTGGAATGACTTGTCTAAGGCCATATGGCAAAGAGCCAAGGCCAGGGCAAGATCCACTTTCTTAAGGACAGTATCTTTCCCACTTGACTCTCTCTTTCTGCTCCCTCTTTATACCACCTTCTTTCAGATACCTCCCTAATGGGAGGCCATGTAAGGGAAAGTGTCAGGGAGTGAAAGGGAATCCATAGGCCATGGGGCTGATCATGTGCATGTGTGTGTGTGTGTGTGTGTGTGTGTGTGTGTGTGTGTGTGTGTGTTTCCCTCCTTTCTACTCTATGTATAGCCCTCTGTGTGGCTGCACTGGGCTCCTGGAAATGGGCAGAGAAGTCTCTGATCTTGACAGGATCTGTGAGGAGAGAAGTCATCACTCCTGGCTCTTCTCAAATCACTCACCTTCTAGATACCGAAAGCCCACCCAACCGGGGCTCTGGCACTCTCTACCACAGCAGGGTCAGAGGTGAGCCCTGAATGGCTCACACAGCCACACAGCCTTGACATGTCACTGTCACTCAGAACCCAGATCCCTAGACTTTATGGACATTGATAAGCCCATGACCCATCTCACTCCATCGCCTTGGCAGACAGCAACCCAGCGACAGCCTCTGACCTCTGTCCTGCTCTGACTCTCATGGCTCAAACACAGAGCAAGGAATAGCTCAAACGGATGTCAAGCTCCAGCATCGTCCAATATCAAATTTTAAAAAGTGCATTACCATCAATAGATGTGGTTTTATTGTAATTGCTTGGAATTTGAATAGCATGCTATAACCATCCCCATAAATTGGACTTCTTTAGATTTATTAAGCTATTTATTGAATGGTGGGTAATAAACATTCGGGATTAACAGCTCTGCAACTGCTCTGAGACAGTTACACAGAGAGTTGCTAAAATCCCATAAAATAATTACGAATCAGTCACCATGCTGACAAACCATAATTGTCAAAAGTTCAAAGCAGACTCAGGGCCTTATTTAAAAGTTTGTTCTTGTTTGCAGCTTTGACATTCCTCTTCCTTTCTCCTGGCATTTCCTTTCTTTTCTCTCTTTTTTCCTACTTTCTTCTTATTCCCCATGTCCTCTTCTCCTCTCCCACCATTCCTTATCGTTTCTTTCACTTATAATATATGTAAGAAGTAGCATGGTGTAAAGAAAAAAGTTGAGATGTAGAATCCATGATATCTGAGCTCAAGGCAGGGATCTGCCACCTGCTGCCTTTGGGACCCTGGGTGAGTCTTTCTCTCCTTAGATCAATGTGGAGGCATATGCAGAGCATCCAGAACATGAGGCTTTGGATGACTTTTGCCTTACTTCTCTCCTCCTCGTTCTCCTCCCACTTAGTTCATCCTGAGTGTGACTGCCAGACTGGCTCTCCTGCAGTCCCATCCTGTCCATGTCTCTTTTCCATGACTCCTCTGACATCACAGCTCAGCTGGGATATAGAGGCCCATGTGGCCCACTGCCTTCCAACTTTATCACCAAGTTTATCACTTTATCTAGGACCTGGCATTATCTGGATTTTAATTCAAGTCAGATGAAAATAAACTTCTAAAAATTGTGGTTAAAATATATATAAGTATATTAAAATATATAATATATAAATATATATATATATAACATGGGGGCTTCCCTGGTGGCTCAGTAGTAAAGAATCTGCCTGCCAATGTAGGAGACACAGGTTAGATCCCTGGGGCGAGAAAATCCCCTGGAGATGGAAATGGCAACCCACTCCAGTATTCTTGCCTGGGAAATCCCACTTACAGAGGAGCCTAGTGGGCTACAACCCATGAGGTTGCAAAAGAGTCATACACGACTTAGCGACTAACCAACAAAATATAACATGAAACTTACCATTTTAAACTGTAAGTATGCAATTCAGTGATGTTACATACATTCACATGACTATGCAACCATTGCCACCATCTGACTCCAGAACTCTTTTCATCTTGCAAAACTGCAACTCTGTGCCCATTAAAAAGCAGTTCCCCATAGCCCTCTCCTCTAGTTCCAGGTAACCAGCATTTTGTTTTCTGTTTCTATGAATATCACTAGTCGAGTTTCCTCATATCAGTGGAAATGTACAGTATTTGTCCTTCTGTGACTGGCTTATTTCACTTAGCACAATGTCCTCAAGGTTCATTCAGGTTGTAAAAAGTGACAGATTTCCTTCCTTTAAGGATGCATACTATTCAGTTGCATGTTTATATTATATTCTGTTTATCCATTCTTCCATCAATAGATACTTGGGTTGCTTCCACTTTTGACTCTTGTCAAATAATGCTGTGAATATGGGTGTGCTAACTTCTGCATGAGGCCTTGCTTTCAATTCTTTTGGGCATGTACCTAGAATGAAATTACTGCATCATATGGTAATTTTATATTTAAATTTTTGAGGATCTACCATATTGTTTTTTATAGTGGCAAAAATGGTTTTAAAATATCTTCCTTAATTTTAAATGGCACCCCACTCCAGTACTCTTGCCTGGGAAACCCCGTGGACAGAGGAGCCTGGTAGGCTGCAGCCCATGGGGTCGCACAGAGTCGGACACGACTGACGCGACTTCACTTTCACTTTTCACTTTCATGCACTGGAGGAGGAAATGGCAACCCACTCCAGTATTCTTGCCTGGAAAGTCCCAGGGACGGAGGAGTCTGGTGGGCTGCCGTCTATGGGGTCGCACAGAGTCGGGCACGACTGACGCAACTTAGCAACAGCAGCAGCATACATGCTTTATGAATGATTTGGAAATGACTGTAAAAGAAAATGAAAGTTATTCATAACACCACCATTCAGAGATAATCTATGTTTACATTTTAATGCTGGTCTTGTAAAATGAGTTTGGAAATGTACCCTTCTCTTCTGTTTTTCGAAAGATTGTGAGAAGGATTGGTATTCTTTAAATGGTAGCATTCACTGGTGAAGCCATTTGGCCCTGGACTTTTGTTTGCTGGGAGGTTTTGATTACAGATTCAATCTCCTTACTTGTAATTGATCTGTTCATATATCCTATTTATTCATGATTAAACCTTAGAAAGTTTTATGTTTCTGGAATTTATCAATTTCTCCTAGGTTTTTCAATTTGTTGGCATATAATTATTCACAGTTGTCTCTTATAATCCTTTGTATTTCTGTGGTAGCAGTTCTAATGTCTCCTCTTTCATTTAAAATTTTATTCTAGTCCTCTTATTTCTTGGTAAGTCTACTTAAAGTTTCATCAATTTTGCTTATCTTTTTAAAACAATAGATTTTAGTTTCAATGATCTTTTCTATTGCCTTTTTACTCTCTATTTCATTTATTTCCACTGTTTCATTTATTTCCACTCTATTTCATTTATTTCCACTCTGGTCTTTTTTTTCTTTTCTTCCTTCTCCTAACTTTAGGCTTGGTTTGTTCTTTCTTTTCTAGTTCCTTGAGTTACAAACTTAGTTTGCTTATTTGAGATCTTTCTTCCTTCTTCATGTAGATGTTTATCACTATATACTTCCCTCTTAGAACTGCTCTTGCTGCATCTCACTACTTTTGGTATGTTGTGTTTCCATTTTAATTTGTTTTACAGTCGCTCTTTTTTTTTTCCAGTTTTCTTACAGAATAATTAACATATATCACTGTATATGTTTAAGGTATACAGCTTGATGATTTGCTTTATATGTATCATGAAATGATTATCACAATAGTTTCAGCTAACACCAAGATTTTTCATTTCTCTTTTGTTTTCATCTTTGATGCATTGGGTATTGAGGAACATGTTGTTTAATCTCCACATACTTGTGAGTTTTTCAATTTTGTTCTTATAATTGGTTTCTAGTTTCATACCATTGTGGTCAGAAAAGATGCTTGGATATGATTTCAATCTTCTTAAATTTATTAAGCCTTTTTTGTGCTCTAATATGTGATCTATCCTGGAGAATGTTCTGTGTGTGCGTGAGTCGAATGTGCATTCTGTTGCTTTTGGATGGGGTGGCCCATAAATGTTTCTTAAGTTCATCTGATCTAACATGTTGTTTAAGTCCAATATTTCCTTATTAACTTTCTGTCAGATGATCTACTCATTGATGAAAGTGAGGTATTGAAGTTTCCTACTTATTATTATATTTCTATTTCTTTCTTTGGATCATTTAATATTTATATATGTAAGTGCTCCTCTGTTGAGTGCTTAAATATTTACTAATGTTATATCTTCTTGGTGAATTAACTCCTTTATTATTATATAATGGACTTCTTTATTTCTTTTTACTATCTTTGGTTTAAAGTCTGTTTTGTCTAATATAAGTATAGCTAATTCTGCTTTCTTTTGGTCTCCGTTTGCGTGGAATATTGTTGTCATGTTCAGTCCACTGTGTCCCTTAAGCTAAAATGAGTGTCTTGTAAGCAACATGTGTTTTGGTCTTATTATTTTCTCTGTTTGGCCACTCTGTCTTTTGATAGAAGAATTTAGTCTATTTACATTTAAATTGATTATTGATATGCATTGACTTACTATTGCCATTTTGTTCATTTCTTTCTGGTGTTTTGTAATTCCTTTGTTCCTTTTCCCTCTTTTCTTTATCTTCTTTTGTGAATTGATGATTTGCTGCTGTAGTATGCTTTGATTCCTTTCTCTTTATTTTTTTGTGTATCCAATATGAGTTTTTGCTTTGTAATTACACGGAGGTTTACATAAAACATCTTGTATTTATAAAGTCTATTTTAAGCTGATAACAACTTAACATATAAAAGCTCTACATTTTTAACCCTCTCCCATTCTGTGTTTTTGATGTCACAATTGCATCTTTTTATCTAGTGTATTCAATAACAAATTATTGTAATAATAGTTATTTAACACTTTTGCATTTTAGTCTTCACATTAGAGTTAGTATGATTTACCCACCCCATTACAACACCAGCATCATTTACTCAATGAACATGAGTTTGAGCAAACTCTGGGAGATAGTGAAGGACAGGGAAGCTTGGCGTACTGCAGTCCATGGGGTCACAAAGCGTCGGACACAACTTAGCAACTGAACAGCAACATTAGAATATTCTAAATTTAACTATATGTTTTCTCTTATCAGTGAGTTTTATACTTTCATATGTTTTCATGTTACTAACTAGTGCCCTTTTATTTCAGCTTAGCCTTTCTGGCAAAATTGGTATGGTTGTGATCAATAGCCTCAGCTTTTGACTGTGTGGAAAACTCTTTATCTTGCCTTCAATTCTGAAGGACAGTTTTGCCAGATAGAATATTCTTGGTTACCAGGGTTTTGTTTTGTTTTGTTTTCTATCAGCACCTTGATTATATTATCCCATTATCTTCTGTCCTACAAAGTTTCTCTAAAAATCTGCTGATAGTTTTATGAGGATTCCCTAGTACATAACAAGTTGCTTTTCTCTTGCTGCTTATAAGATTCTCTTCTTGTCTTTAACTTTTGATTATATAGTGATAATGTAATGTGGTGTGAGTCTCTTTGGATTCATCTTTTTTCATACTTTATGGTATTCCTGGGTCTTAATGTCTCTTTCCCCAGATGAGAGAAGCTTGCAGTCATTATTTCTTTTAGTAAGCTTTCTGCCCCTTTCTCTCTCTCTTCTCCTTCTGGGACCTCTATAATATATAAATTGGTCTACTTGATGATGTGTCCCACAATTTCTTTAAGCTATCACCACTCTTTTCATTCTTTCTTTTTGCTCCTCTGATGGGATAAATTCCATTGATCTTTTTTTCCACTTGATTTAGTCTACTGTTGAACCCCCTCTATTGAATTTTTCATTTGGATATTATATTCTTCAGCTGTACTTTTTTATACTTTCTCTCTTGGGCTTCCCTGGTGGTTCAGCTGGTAAGAATCTGCCTGCAATGCAGGAGACCTGGGTTCAATCCCTGGGTTAGGAAGATCCCCTGGAGAAGGGAACGGCTACCCACTCCAGCATTCTGGCCCAGAGAATTCCATATACTGTATAGTCCATGGGGTCACAAAGTGTTGAACACAACTGAGTGACTTTCATTTTCACACTTTTTTTAAATTCCCACTTTGCTTTTCTGAGCACAGTGAACATCTTTATGACCATTATTTTGAACTATCAGGTAAATCTCTTATTTCCGTTTCATTAAGATCTATTTCTGGAGATTTATCTTGTTTTGTTTGGAACATATCCTGTATTTTTCATTTTCTCTGCCTCTCTGTATTGGTTTCTGCGCATAGGATAAAACAGCCGCCTCTCCCAGTCTTGACAGAGTGGTCTCCTATAGTAGATCAATTCCATCAGTCAGCCTGGGCTGAGCTCATGCTTGTCTCTCAGACCTCTGATTGTTCAGGCCACCGTCTTTGTTCTCCCAGTAGTAGAGTGGCTGTGCCAAGACCTGTCTGTGTCCCAAAGGAGAGGACTGCATTTAATGCCTAGATGCAGGCTGGTGAGAAGTTAGATTCTCAGGCGGCAGCTGGGAGAGTATGAACTTAAGCCCCTTCCAGGGAGAAACTAGAAGACAGGCAGTTTTGTCTGCTCCCTCTGTACTGGGCCCATGTGTGTAGCTGTGGTGCAGGTGCTCCATTCGCCACTGCTTCTTTGATTGCTACAGCTCTATGGGGCTCATGAATGGAAGCCTCTTTGGCTACCAGAGTCATGCAATGCAGGAACCCATCCATTGGGTAGCAGCTGCAAAAAGTAGAGCCTGGGGGTATGTACACACTCTTTTCAGGGAGATACTGGCAATCTGGGTCAGACCACAGGAAGACAGCAGAGGAGATGTCCACCAGCTTCCCTGATCCTTTGAGAGGATCAAAGGCAGCCCCTAGATATGTGATAAATTAGAAGGCTGACACTTTGGCAGCAACTTGTGAGATGAGGCCTTTTCAGGAGCAGACTGGGAAATGAACGTTTTGCCTGTCTCCTCCAGGCCGAGCCCTGAGGAGACAGCCAGTTAAAAACTCCTTTGATTGGTATAGTCTTGTGGTATTCATGAATGGAAGCCCCATTGGCTATCAGACCCAGGCAATCTGGGGATATGTACCTTGGGCAACAGCTACAAAAGCGTGGGTGCAGACGTGTGCACAAGCTTCTTTCTGGGAGAAACTGGTGATTTGGAGCAAGTTATGAGAGACAGTGGGGGAGGTGTCTGCCAGCTACCAGCCCCTGGGGAAGATCATAACAGCCCCTAGATGTGTTCTAAATTAGCAACCTGACCCTCAGGCAGCAGCTTTGAAAGTTGTCAGATGAAAAACTTTCAAGAAAAGACTGGGACGTGGGTGATTTTCTCAGATCCCTCTGAACTGACCTGGGGCACTAGTCCTGGTGAGCGCTTGCATGCCCATTAACAGCTGCTCCTCTGGTATAGTCTTGTGGGTCTCCTGGCTACTGCCTCCTTGGCTTTTAGAGCCAGATGTTTTGGGAGCCTGTTGCTCAGGTGGAAGGTTTAAGAATTGGAACAGTAACTATGGGGTCCCAAAGCTGCACGTGTCACCAAAAAGCTGGGAGTTGGGAGTTCCCTCTCAATTGTATGATGTTGCTCCAGGTGTAGGGTTTATGACAAGCATGTGTCTCAGCCTTTCCTATCCATCTCAATATAGGTATTATCTCTTTTTCCTTATGTGTAGAAGCTGCTCAGCTAGTTTCTAGATTTCTTTCAGAGGTAATGGCTCTGTGTGTGGCAGTACATTCAGTGTGGCAATAGGAGGCGGTGAGTCTAAGAAGTGCTATATTACCATCTTGGTTCAACTCCCAGTGTTCATGATTTTAGACAAGGCCCTTTATTCCTGCTGCATATGGACTCTGTTCAGTTCAGATAAACCAACTTTCTACTCAGCACCCATGACCTTTCCGTCTTCTCTAGAAAGTTCTCCTTTTTCTTCCCTGCTGAACCATGTGGCTCTCCTCCTAAAATTACAGCCCATATGTTCTGCCTCCTCCTGGAAACTTTTCCTGACTGATCCCATTTGACACGACTTACCTAAAGACTTTCTGATCCACTTAGCACTTCAATATACGTACAAACACTGACAGCCAATGATAAACCGAGAGAAAGAAATTTCTGGGTATATTTTACAAATAATACCGAGTCTACTCTTCTGAATACAAACTCCCTTCAAATTAATGTTCTCCAAAACAAAGTACCCTTCGACTGTCTGTGTAAGGGGTTATACATGCAGACAATCCCAAACACATGGGATGATCATAAAAACAGATAGTCTGACATTTAGAAGGAGATTGTCTGCAAATTAACCAGGGCTATTCTTACTGTCTGCATATTATTCTCCCGAGGAACCAACTAGATTAAAAACACATTTTAAAACCAGTTTCAGAAATGAAATGTTGCCCGTCGGGAAATTTGTTTACTCTATCCCTATCATAACAGGCAGGATTCCAAACCACATCAAACTCAGTTTAGCAAAATCTTACTTAATCCTTTCAAATAAAATAAAACAATAAAGTAAAATAAAATGTTTCCTTCAGTCCTTCAGAACGGTTTAGATCACAACTGTTTAAAAAATCCTTGATATGAAATTTTCTAGAACGTACGTGTGTGCATGGTAAGTCACTTCAGTCATGCCCAACTCTTTGCAACGCTTGAATTGTAGCCTGTCTGGCTGCTCTGTCCATGGGGTTCTCCAAGCAAGAATACTGGAGTGGGTTCCCAGAAGATCTTCCTGATCCAGGAATCAAAACTGTGTCTCCTGGGGCTCCTGCATTGCAGGCAGATTCTTTACCACTGAGCTACCAGGAAAGCCCCTAGAAGGTATAGTCTCACATAAAAATTTGAAACTAAGAGAAATTCTCTTGGGCCCATGTCATAGCCAATTGTATCTCAGGTTCAGCCGGGAAAAAGCACACCTTCAAATTATACAAGTCCCTGCAGGGTCAAGATTAAACTGCTGGCAGGTGCTACTGTGATCAGTATGGTTATCTGAGGAGGGAACATTTATCTAAACAGTGACTAGACTCACTATTTTCTATATCTGCTAATACATAAGCACTTCTCAGGAATAGGGTGTCTCTGCTTTAAAATCTTAAGCCTTTGCATGAAAATGAAAGTGTTAGTTGCTCAGTCATGTCCAACTGTTTGCGACCCCACAGACTGTAGCCTGCCAGTCTCCTCTGTCCATGGAATTCTTCAGGCAAGAATACAGAGTGGGTTGCCATCTCCTTCTCAGTGGATCTTCCCAACCCAGGGATCGGACTCAGGTCTCCTGCACTGCAAATAGTCTCTTTACCGTCTGAACCAAATAGCCTTGGCATAGTAAGGGTTGTCTAGTGATGAACTTTTCCCTTTAGTAAATTTCTCAAGAATGAGGCTATTATCTCTTTGTAATCCTTTATATGGATTTACAGCTTGAAAGATAATACTTTGTGTTTATTAGCTGGAAAAGAAGGAAGAGGAGAAGAAGGGAAGGTCCTGGTTCCGTTTTGATGACACTCCTGGAGGGCAAAATACCCCAGGAGGAGAAAGCTCTACTGAGCATTTTCAACTCCTGTGAGGTGAGTGTTGGAATGAACTTCTGGATCCTGGATCCCAGGGTTTGTAGGCTGTGCTCCTGAGTCCTGTCCAATACCTGTGAGGCACTTCAGGGACCTTGAATCGAGGGTGAGAGACAAGGCAGGGGAATGTTATTTGGAAGCCCAGATGCATAAAAACAGATTTAACAAATCAGTCAGAGAAGCTCTTATGTTTTAAATTGTGGTAACTCACTCCAGTATTCTTCCCTGGGAAATCCTATGGACACAGGAGCCTGGTGGACTACAGGCCATGGGGCCACAAAGAGTGAGACATGACTGAGTGCACACATACACAAACACAGTTGGTGTAGTGGATGATGTGGTGTGGCAGGTAGATCCTGGTTCAAGACTGAGACATCTGGTCCTGAATGGCTTTCCCCTTCTGCTGGACATGTTAACAATTAATGACTCTCAGTTGAGTCCCTCTCTAGGCATTTCCCTGAATTGCCCTTGGCTGAAAAGAAACACCTTATCCAAGGTCATGCTCCCGCCTCAAAGGCAGCCTGCATCCCATCACTGGTCCATGTGGGATATATATAAAAGGCTTGCCCTCACTGGGCCATCCAGAGTCTAGACCTGCCCATGAGGTCTGCTGAGACCTTTGCTGTGATGGCCTCTATCCACTTACTTCTGTCCATAACCTCCCTCTATCCTGTGCTTCTTCCTTCATCCCCTCACCTTGAAAGCTCCGATGCCAACAACACTCCTCAATAAACCTTGTGCACGTAAATCTCAGAGTCTGTCTCTCTGGAACTTGCCCTAAGACCATGAGACCATTAGTCATCCACACACTGTGAACGAAGGGGATACAGAACAGCACAACTTCCCTCTAGGACTCCTGAAGGCTGGCATCTTCCCCTGGCACCACCCAGAGCAAAGAGAGGAGTATGTGTAGGAGAGGCGTGGGGGCTCCAAGAAAGAGCAGGCCTGGATGGGGCAGCAGAGCTGGGGCTTCCAGGCAGCCAGAGTGTGTTCTGAGCACTGCACTGGAAGTGCCCCACCCAGGAGGGAGATAGGAGAGAAGGGACCCAGGAGGTGAGAAAGAAACCTGTGGTTCTCAGTCATACTAGAATCACCTGAGAATCTTTTCAAATATATTACTGCAAGGAGTACCCTTACTCAATCAAGATTCTGACTTGACTGATCAGGGGTGGCGCCCAGGGACAAACATTTAAAAAATGTTCCCAGGTAATTCTAGTGCATAGGAAGAGTGGAGAACCATTTGGCTAACAGAGGTGCACAGATAGGAAAGGCTGATGACTTTCCCTGAAATGCCCTCTACGAGTTTACTCTGCCCCCTGCTGGACTGATCCTGACTTACTACTCATTGGGCCCCAGGCTGAGCTCCCGGAGGACAACCCCACCTCCTGACCGTGTGAAGGCTAGAGGACCCCTCTTAGAGCACCAGTGTCTCAGCAGGGACCATGTGTGCATGTGATGAGGGGGTTGGCTTTTCTAAGTAGTGGACCAGCCCCAACCAGGCTACTCCAGGTATTCAATCTCAATGCCCGATTTCCTAAGATGCTTATCAAATCTGTGGATTCTCTGGCCCCACCCTAAACCTACTGAATAGGAATTTCTGGGATGAGGCCTGAAAATCCTCATTTTCAACACACTCCTACCCCCTCTAATGAATCTTGTGCACCTAAGTTTGAGAACTGCTACTGACAGCATCACTGATGGCATCATCGCCTCAGTGGACATGAGTCTGAGCAAACTCCAGGAGATAGTGAAGAACAGGGAAGCCTGGCATGCTTCAGTCCATGGGGTTGCAAAGAGTCAGATACATCTTAGCGACTGAACAACAACAAATGAGAGTTCACTTCCAGGAAACCCTTTTATGCCCCAGTTTGCTGATAGGAAAGCTTTGCTTTCTCTGCAGCAGAGGAGTCCTGGCCTGCTTCTAGTTTTCTAACGCATACTGGAGTAGGCGGTCAGTTTCCTGGATGACCAGCTCAGCTTTCTACTGAGGATCTGAGCACAGCCTGAGAATCCTCTTCAGCAAAATCTTTTCAGTTCTTTTTTTTTCCTTTTAGCCACTCTGGTAAATATGGCTTGTGAATTGTCCCAAATACTCTTTTTTTTTTTTACATTGTGCAATTGAATTGACAGTTTTACATAATAAAAGGTTAACATGATGAGCGATCAGAAAATGAATAAAGCTTGATTGTTCAGATTAATATTTGCCACCGAGCACTCTGTACTTCTCTCCAGACTCTGCCCGTTGTCTCATGATTGCCCTCTCCAGATTAAGTGTGGCTCTGAGGTGGATAAAAATATTCACAGGTTTGGATGCGTCCCCCTTCCAGGAGCATTGACTCGTTAAGGAGGCACGACTATTTCTTTGACCTCCCATATTGGCTTTTGGGAATCATAACTGGCATATCTGAGCTTGAACGAAATCTAATCTTTATGAGGCACCTCTGTGTAGTCCTTGGACACGGTACTGAGCAGTTTGTTTAACTGTGCTGGGTCTTCATTGCTGCCAGGGGGCAGGCTTTCTCTAGTGCCGGCAGGCAGGGGCTACTCTCTCGTTGCGGTGTGCGGGCTGCTTATTGCAGTGGAGTCTCTTGTTGCAGAGCACAGGCTCTAGGGCTCACAGGCTCAGTAATTGTGGCTCACGGGCTGAGCTGCCTCACTGCTTGTGGAATCTTCCTGGACCAGGGATCAAATTCATGTCCCTGCACTGGTAGGCAGATGCTTTACCACTGCACCACCAGGGAAGTGCCTACTAGGCAGTCTTAACATCCTCATTTAGTTACTTTGTGAGGGTGCCAGCATCCATAATAATGAAATTATTTTGATTATCTTCCATAGTGTGTCTATGGGCAGTTAGCAGCACCGTAAGGAGCACAGTGCAGATTTTCTGCCGGTTTATACTGAGGGTTTCCCCTTTTATCTCCAAATCTCTCCACCTTCTTTCCCTTTTGTTTTCCTGGGGATTCATTTACCTGCTCTGTTAACTTCTTCAGAACATCCCTTTCTTTCTGTATCCCCAAATGAGCATAGGCGTCCTTTTTAATTAGTTTTCTTGCTCATTACGTTAGGGGACAGATGCGGGAGCCCACAGATCCCCAGGCAGAAGCTGCACTGGGCTAACAGGGCTCTCCGAGATTGTGTTCTGAGAGGGTCCCTGGATCCCTGGAGGTCTCTGCCGTTAGGACTGGCAGCCTCTTTCCAGGTGAATCACTCACAATTAAGCAATCCTGCCATAGCCCCACATGAATTTGTGTTGGTGCTGCCTGTCGTGGTCTGGGTGCAGTTTTAAAGATTTTCCAGATGTGAGACAGAATGAGAGGGAAAGTTTATTAGAGTGGGAGAAGCTGTTAGAACAGAGGACCAGCTCAAGGGAGAACTGACATTGAACAAGGTCCTTAGTCCACTTTTATACCCAGGGTACAGGAGTGGGATAGGGGTCTTGTGGGTCATTTGCTGATTGGATGTGGCACATATACTGGGTGGCAAGGGGGAGAGTAAGGCAAGTATCTTCTCCCTATTGTGTAGGAGGGGAGACAGGTTATATTGCTCAGGAGGACCTGAAATCCATTAATAGTTACAACACAGGGGAGGGAAGGACGATAAGGGTCTGGTTTTTCTGTTCCTGCATTCCAAGACCCCTCTTGGGTTTATCTGCTCTTTCGTCCTTGGGTCACCACACTGCCATCAGGCAGTGGATTCCTGGTCCCTGCAAGAACCTGCTTGTCATCCTTTGTCCTGGGCACACTGCCTCTTCCTCCCCAAGGTCTGCTCACCTCCAAGGTCAATCCCTGACTTTTCTGGGAAAGCGCAGCCTTTCCCTACCTGGTTACCAAATGCCCTTCCTCTCTCTGCAGGCCACTCTGAACCATCTTTGAATCCTTCTAATCTGTACTCGTCCCTACCCCACCCCATTTGTCACCTTTCAGAAAGAAGGGAGAATTTTCCACAGTCCCCCGGGGGAGCTCAAGAATGAAAGTTTGGGGAGTAACCTGACTCTAATCCTCCCCAAGCCACCCTAGTGTGTGTGGGCTGACCTAAGCCTTTTTGCCTCCAGTTTCTGAGAACTTCTTTCCTGGGGATGCAACCCATGAAGGAAACAGCAATCACAGTCCTATATCCTGTCACCTCACCCACATTGTAGCCTCAGGACAGTGCTGGTCCACACATCCTTCTCGGGCTGCAATGACTGTGACCACCCTTGGACTGTGCTTTCATCGACCTGGGTGTTCAATGATGGAGCTTGCCCTGAAGGATGCTGGAGCGTTGAGGGCCAAAGCAGTCCCCAGTGACCCTGCCCCTACACACACACATGTCTCTCAGGGTGCTGGCTTCCTGCTTCTTTAGCACAAGCAGAACACGGGTTCCCCCTGTCCCTCTCCACCATGGCCGCCATATCAGAAGGCAGGAAAGGAGTCCATCTCCTTTCAGCCCCCTCATTATGAAGGTTTCCACGTTGGTAGCACAGCTCCTTTCTACTTAGCCAGATGCCTCTGTCTTTCTCAGGTCAGCAACCTGTGGCAACACCAGATAGAAGCACACCATACTGGTCTCAGTTGGTTTCTTCAGGCAATACTTACGTAGGCTTACTTGTTATGGAAACAGAATTTTATGAAATGAATGAAGACAAGTTTCCTTTCCCTTTCTGGACTTCCTCTTCATCAGTGTCAAGCTCTCCTTCCCTAGCCTGAGGCATCACCTTTATCCTTCTCCAAAGAGTCCATGGTTTCCACCTTGGAGGTCCCAGCCTCTCTCCTAACAGTAGTTCTCTGAACTCCTACCAGCCAGGTACTATGTCTGGCTTCACTGGACAGCCACTCTAATAGCTACTCATTGTTGCACAGTTACTGTGTGTCAGGCATGGTAGTAAGCAATTCACCTGCCTTTGCATTTTTTTTTTTAATTCTCATGATGGCTGATGAGTTAAATTCTATTATCATCTCCATTTTGGAGTTAAGGAAACAGGCTTAGCATTAAGTGTGTGTGTATACAGGTCATTCATGTCTGGTTCTCTGCAACCCCATGGACTGTAGCCTGCCAGGGTCCTCTGTCCACGGGATTCTCCAGGCAAGAATACTGGAGTGGGTTGCCATTTCCCTCTCCTAGCATTAAGTAGCTTGTCCAAAATTCCATGACAAGTGATTGCGCCAGGACATTTTGGTTTGAAAACTTGAGTGTTTATGATAGGGACAGAGTAAAGGGACGAAATAGGTAATCAAATAGTTTATCCTACTAGGGGATTGTAAGTACAAAAAATATGGGAGACCCCTATACGTTAATGATTACTCGAGAAAGCAAGATTGCTTAACCACAAAGCCAAGCACGCTTGCTTAGCAACAAAACCATGTGACAGAAGCATGAGACATGCCCCCAAACAATAAAATAATGGTGGCAGGAGACCCATATCCTGCCCAGTGAGATAAATAAGTTAATGAACCCTAGGACATACTCTCTGCACACATAAAAAACAATAATTTATGGACCTAGCTCGACCATGTCCCAGGTGGTGCAGTGGTAAAGAACCCATCTGCCAATGCAGGAGATACAAGAGACATGGATTCAATCCCAGGGTCAGGAATATCCCCTGGAGGAGGAAACGACAACCCACTCCAGTACTGCTGCCTGGAAAATTCCATAAACACATGAGCCTGGTGGGCGACAGTCCATGGGGTTGCCAAGAGTCAAACATGACTGAGTACACACATACACTTGACCATGAAGGGACAAGAAAACTCCCCTGTTCAGCTTGGAGGAGGAGCTGATGATGGAAGCATGACGTCTACTCAAGAAAGACAAGGAAGTTCTCCCCCACTCCCTCCACTTTTCCTTTGATTACAAAACTGTAGCCCAGTAAGTTCCCAGGGTGTGGCATCTCCCACCTGCCCATTTGTAAAACCCACAAGCATCCTATTCTAATAAATCACTTCTTACCCATCACTTTTCCTCTCGCTGAATTCTTATCTGCACTGAAACATGAAGAACTATGGTACCAGAGCTCTTCAGAACCACCCCCTCCCCAGGAAATACCAACCAACCAGTTTCATTTATAATGCTTCTCTTGAAGATATTCTTAGATTTGTCACCTATTGCTCTGAGTCTAAGAACATGACTTGCCTGATTCATACAGAACACAGCCCACAGCACAGCACTAAAGCTGGGTGAGCTTGCACTTTACACTTCTCAGCACTAAGAAAAATCGTCTCACTTTGTTGACTTTTTCCACCTACAGAGGAATGTAAAAACCCATGAAATCTGTTAGATGAGCCATTTGATTACATGGCAAATACTCTGTATACCTGTTTGCCATACCACAATAGTCTCCTTTGTCATATTTTGTAGAGACTTTTGATTTAATCCCCTAAATCAACACTGAATTTGTTTTCTTAAACGAGGAAGAGGATAGAGCTTATCAAAATGCATAGGGCTGGGAATAGTTTACCTTGAGGCTCTCTTGGAGGATAGTGATGGGAAGGGGATCCCCAAGGGGGCTTTGGGGTGCTGGTAATGTTGGCCCTTGACGTGTCTGTGGGTGATTTGGGTTTCACTTCATGCAAGTTCCTCAAGCTGTCCACCTGGGATCTGTACTATCTCACCACGCTCACCCCTGCCTGGACCACTTCACCACCTTCTTCTCTTGGCAAACGCTCCACTACCCATCACTCCTTAGCAGGGCCTCCCATGTCTCATCAATAGAGACGAGTTTTCCCTCTTTTATATTGTGAGTAAAAAATACTGCCAGCCATGTCAGTAGACAAAGGGTGTTGCAGTCATCAGCCACTACAAAAGCCCTGGATGGATGGAGAGGAACAGGACTGCCCACTGCCAAGTCCTCGGACACGGCGGCCACCCCCAACAGTGCACCCTGAGGGGACTCAGGCTGGGAAAGGACAGGATACTGGCCACGGTGGCCACCCCCAACAGTGCACCCTGAGGGGACTCAGGCTGGGAAAGGACAGGATACTGGCCATAGATAGCCGAGGTGCCTATCAAAGGAATGATTCCAATGAGCCCAGACTCTTGCCTCTTCCCATAAACAGAAAAGTACTAAATTCCTTAACTTGAGATACCTGATTCTCTTTCATTAACGGCAACCTTTTGATGTTCCAATGACCTGGTCTTTGTTACAAAAACTCCTATAAATCCTGGTTCCTCCCTTACCTCTTTGGAGCAGTCCCTCAGAGCTATCTGAGAGGCTGCCTCTCAGGTCTGAAGTCCTAAGAATTCTCAATTTCTAGGCTGTGCATTTTTTTTTCAGTCAAGACCTACAACACGAGTGGACCATGCTATCAGGGGTCTGGAGTCAGAAAGTGCCTGTCTTACATGCTTCATCCCTTTCTCCACCATCCATTGAGCACGAATGACACAGAGACCTTCCCCGGGTCTCTCCAAGCCCAGGGGGTCATCGGGTTTGCCATTTATATTTGCCAAAAGGAGATGCTCTTCCTGCACAAAGCCCATGTGGTGTGACTTACTTTGAGTGTCTGCTCTTGATGTGCGACACCTGGTGAAGGCACTTGGGATGTGAGAATGAGGCACCAAGGAAGGGCATTTCCCTCTTCTCTCAGCCCTTTCTCTGAAGGAAAAGTCCCTAAAGTTAAAACAAAGCAACTGAATTACCTGGAAACCACGGATGACCACAAATCAGGCAGCCAAGAAATCGAAAGCTTGAGACTCCAGGAAGTGAAACGGGATCAGGTGGAGACTGGCTTGGGGGAAGATCTGCTATTAAATCCAACATCCTCTCTCCAGGCGCCAGGACGGAGTCATTGTTTAACCAAGGTGGGGCGGTATCTGCGGTATCTGCCGTGCCCATATAAGGAAGAGCCCAAGGGGAAGAAGCAAGCAGACACCAGGGCAGCCGACTGTCAGCCAGCCCGTTTCTGCAAAGGAACTGCCACTCTGCTCCACCACCAGTATCCTGCATCACCCTCCATCCCTCAGAGTGGCTGCAGCCAAGCCTGTGGGACCCACCTAATCCCAACTTGGCTCCCTGTGGGGAAATCCTGCTGACCAGGCTGCATCAATACACCTGTCTTGGAAACAGGTAGGGGTGAGTGGTGACTTCTCAGGGCTTTGGACCAAGAAAGCGCTCCAAACTTTAGTAAGCATATAAATGTCTCAGAGACTGTCTTAATTCTGTAGCTTCAAAATCTCCCCCCAGAGATATGGATTCAGTAGCTCAAAAAAGCAGGTATCTGTGATGCAAAGGGTCCAAGTACAAGTTTTAAGAAAAACTAGGGCAAAGGGTGAGTTGACTCCCTAAATGAAGATAACCTCAACTTTGCCCGTTTCATACAGTGAAAGGATCTCTTAATCAGCGAGTTCCCTTTGCTTTCTGCTCATTCAGTCACAGCTTGAAGGGCTACATGATCATCAGGGGTACCCTGATGGCAGGAACCATGTCTTTGTTTACCATTGTATACTTTCTGACATACAGGATAAGCAAAATTACTTATCTTCTCAAAAAAAAAAAAAAAACAGCTCTTGGTTTCATTGATGCCTTCTGTCATATTTTTGATCTGTTTTGTTTATTTCCTCTCCAATCATTTCCTTCCCTCTGTTGACTCTGGGTTTTGTTTGTGCTTTCCCTAATTCTTTTAGGTGGTTAAGTTAGGTTGTTGCCGATGTTCTTGTCTCATGAGGAGGCCTGTGTCACTGTGAACTTTCCTCTTAGAAGTGCTTTTGCTACATCCTGTAGATTTTTTGAAGGGCTGTGCCTTCATTTTCATTTTGTCTTGAGGTATTTTCTGATTTCCTCTTTGATGTCTTCATTGGTAGTATTCAGTGAGTGATTCACTGGAAAGAATGCTTTAGAAGAAACGGTGCCAGTGAGAAATATACAGATTAATGATCCCCCGACGGACCCTGAGGGTTTGCTCTGTGTCTGGCTCTGCACTTGATCCTCCCATGTGTGACCCCTAAGGCTAGCATTTGGGCATGTTATATAACCTCTCTGGGTCCCAGTCTCCTCATCACTAAAGTGTAACAGTAGCGTATGCTTCACACAATTATTGAAAAGATTAAATGAGATAATATATGTAAAGTACTTAGCATATAATATATGTAAAGTACCTGGCACATGATAAGTGCTCAAAATATTCTAGTTATTACTGTTGATATTATTCTACCCTGGGTTCTCTACAAAGCAAAGCTTGAGGCAAAGCTTGCATGCTAAGGCCTCACTGGGAGGTGCAATCCCAGGGCAGCAAAAGTGAGGAAAATAAATGAAGAGAGGAGGACGGAAAGTAATACAAGGTGATGTGTCACCCACGTCTCTTCCTAAAGAGAGATAGTCAGTTACTTGGCTAAAGCAGAACACCTACAGCTAGCTTTGCAGAAATGCTGTGTCTTGAAATAATCCACAGGAGAGACGTTGGAGAGAAAATTTACATGTGGGCTCCCTTCTGTCTTCCATCTCTCATTGCTCAAAGTTTGCCCCACGGGGAATTAATGCTTCTGAACTTCTGGCTTGTGCATCTGGCCCCTTGGCAGTCGCTGGGAAATCCAGGTCCTACTCCTTGAGGTTTGGCACCTCACCTCAGTCCAGAAGAGGTGAGGAGAGCCTCTTCTTTGCCTAGAGTCAAAGAAAACCCTCAAAAGAGAGAGAAGAGTCCCAGAGACAGGTGAGACCAAGAGGACTGAGACTGCACATAAGGTTCCTGCCCACTGGGAAGTGAGCCGTCTGGAGTGACCTGGGAAGGATGGGTTGGAGATAGTAACTCTTAAAATCAGATTATCATTTGATACATGATGGGCCCCAACTTCCTAAATCCCCCTAATGTGCTTTAGAAGGAGTTTAAATTAGTAAGTGGGAAGTTTATCCTCTCTTTATAGATGGGGGAAGAACCGTGCCCAGAAATCCGTGATCATACTGAATATTACACAGTGTTTCTGGGACACATGTAATTATAGAACCCAGGAAGAATGCTCTGCCATGTCCTCAGAATACATTGACAAGCTACTTGGGAACTTTCTAGGCCTCTTCTGTATTGAGAAACACATCAAAGCATTTGGGAGATGGGAAGGAGAAGCATTTCATGCAAAGATATTTGGATTTTCTGTGTTTGCATGTGATGAACTTAACTGAAAGGAATACTGTATCCCAGTTTCACTGCCTGCCCAACAGTATCATGGAGGGTGCAGAGAACATTCTCAGTTCCAGAAACACAGAACGTTACAGCTGAAAAGCACTTCAGAGAGTAAGTCCAATTTGCTCGGTGTTCCAAACGGTGAAACAGAGGCCAGAGAAGAGGCACGGATCATGGACTTAATGGAGTGGCTCAGACTCCTTGCTGCCTGGCACGGGCTCTCCTTGTTACCCCACAGGGTGCCCTGGGAGGGGCCCATCAGCCACGAGTCCCCGAAGAGGCTGAGTCCACATGGAGAGGCCACCTGCTAGAGAGCACAGTGGGGTTGCCCCGTCCATGGGCCACACCAAGTGATTTCTGCTTTCTGCCACTCTTGTGCCAGGCTGTTCATCTCCTTGGCAGTCGGCCCGGCGTTGAACCCAGAGTCACTGGCAGACGATGGATAGTTCTATTCTGCGTACTCACTTCTCTGGCACCTGGTCCCCATCTGAGGCGCTGCAGTGCTCTGTAAATCTGAAGCCATGTGAAAGGCTTCTCTCTTCACTCCCTCTCCCGAGGCCCTTGGATTAGAGATTATCTCAGACCTCTCTCAGCCCCAACAAAACAGAAAGTAAGATACCCCTCAGCAGGGCCCACGACAAGCTTTGCTTCCAGGCCAGAGCACCAGCCTTAAAGCTGGGAGCCGGACAGTCATCTACTCCCCATGCTGCCCAGACACCTCTTGTCTGATCTTAAGCCTCAGTTTCCCCTTCTGCACAGAGAGCCCTGGGTAGTCTTCCTCTGAGGCTTGCCTTTCCAGGGGCCACAAGCCTCCATTCACAGCTTCCAGGCCACCAAGGCAGGGAACGCCGCTGAGACGATTCTGAAGCCAGGGAGCCACCCAGGGAAAGCCCTTGGTCTAGGTGTTAAGTTCCATTTTAAAGCTCAAAATTTATGTTCATTCTCACCTTCACACCATCTCATATCCACTCTCCTTGAGAAATAGTCACTTGCCCTCCCCACTCACAGTGGATTTGCATCTGCCCCAAATCTCCTCTCCCTCCCTCCCTCTCCCCCATCTTTGTTCTTTCTCTCCACCCCCTCTCCCCACCCTCTCTCTCCCTGCAAAGCCCTGAGGTGTGCGAGGCGGCACACAGCTGAGAGTGGTTTGCGCGGGGCTCTTTTCCACCGGAGAGCAGTTAAGTGCCTTATTTTCCCCACTCGGGTGACTAAATTATTCTCTATGTGTTAAACAGTGTAATTAAACACATACACACGCAAGTGCGCCGGGCCCCTCCCCCTCCCCTTCCTTGCTCCTTGTCAGCAGAGAGCACAGTCAGCCCCAGCCTTCAAGCTCTGTTAGTTTTAATTTGAGTTGCGGAATTAGTAATGGGTTTTGCCGGAACACTGTTGTGGGAAATAGATCGCTTCTCGTGCGGGGTATGGGCACCATTTCAAATGAGTATTTGTTAAGGGAAAAACCGTCCCTTGTTGTGTTCTGCTACATTACATCAGATATATTTCCACTGTTCTGGAAAAAAACACAGGCTAGGAGAGAGCTGTGTACAGCCCTCCCGGCAGGGAACAGCTGAACGCTGCTTCCGGTTTCTTAGTGGATTGAGAACAAAATGCAAACAGCATCCCTCTTGGTGGCTGGGATGTGCTAAGCTCAGCCCAGAGGCCGGGTCACCAGGGCCAGCCCTGCACCCGTCACTATGAGGTCTGTCCTGTCCTATCACTGACAGAAGGGAACTGGGTGGTTTAGTGGCAGAAATACAATGTCGAAGATAAGCAGTGAGTGCAGAGAACCTCTGCAGGTCAAAGTGAAAGGATCTGCCCAATCCAGGGCTACTTCTGCATCCCTCTTTTATAATCATCCAATCTCATCTTGACTGTCTCCACTTACGGGTGCTCAGGCCCTCCTGGTTCTGTGGTCATTGCTGCCATTACCCTCTTACCCTTGACTGTCCAATAAGACAGCTGCTAGCCACATGTGTGGGTATTTAAATATAAATTCAGTTCAGTTCAGTCGCTCAGTTGTGTCCAACTCTTTGCAACCCCATGGACCGCGGCATGCCAGGCTTCCCTGTCCATCACCAACTCCCGTCGAGTCAGTGATGTCATCCAACCATCTCATCCTCTGTCGTCCCCTTCTCCTCCTGCTTTCAATCTTTCCCAGCATCAGGGTCTTCTTCAATGAGTCAGTTCTTTGCATCAGGTGGCCAAAGTATTGGAGCTTCAGCTTCAGCATCAGTCCTTCCAATGTATATTCAGGACTGATTTCCTTTAATTAATTAAATTACATAAAACTTAAAATTGAGTTCCTTAGTTGCAGTTGCCATATTTTAAGTGTTCAAAAGCGACATGTATCTAGTGGCTACTCTGTTGGACTCAACTCTGGAGACCTGGGAGGGCCTACTGTTGGAAGTCCAGGAGTAACTGGCCAATGCCTGGGGTGCCCCTTCCTGTGACAGGGCAGGGCGGTGGCTACCTGAGGAGATCCTGGTAGTGATGCTCACAAGATCTATTTACCTAGTTGTTGTTATGTTCCATGCCAAGCCCTTTACAAGAAACTTCTCATTTAATACCCATCTACTGTTAAAAGGCTGGTTTTATTGCCACGACCTCCAATCCATTTTATATGGAAGAAAAGGAAGCTCAGAGATATTAAGGGCACTGCTTAGTCACCAAGCAATATCTGGATTCAAACCAAAGTTTCAACCTGATTCCACATGCTCTTGACCACTATTCCACGATGTCTTTTTTTTTTTTTTAAGAGATAGGGCAAAGCCCAGTTTTCTGAAAAAGAGTATTGGGAGTTAGAGAAGCAGCAAAGGGGATCCCACCTGTGGGACCAGAGATTGTTAAATCTGTGCTCTCTAAGATCAGGATTATTCTAGAGGGCTGAAGATTAGGACTACAGGGCTGGATCTGACAGTCACTGTAAATCCTTCAGTCTTTCTCCCAATAGATATTCCTAGATCTCTAACTTCCCAGGAATTAATCTCTAGATTCCTTGTATACTTAGCTGATGGCAAGTTTGTACCAACTAGAAAAAGTTATCACCTTTTCTAGGTGGATATAACTGCATACTTGGAGAAGGAAATGGCAACCTACTCCAGTGTTCTTCCCTGGAGAATCCCAGGGACGGGGGAACCTGGTGGTCTTCCGTCTATGGGGTCACATAGAGTCAGCCACGATTGAAGCGACTTGGCAGCAGCAGCAGCAACATAACTGCATACTAGGAAACCATCCTTGCAAGCAGACTGCTTCCTCCCTGGCCAGGTACCCTCTGCTACTCTCTTTGGATACCACTGAAGATGTTGATGTTTCTCTTAAAGTGTGGCCGCCAGAACTAAACACAGTGGGTTAGATGTCCATGTGGGGTCAAGAGCAGCTTTGATTAGGGGGCTGGAGGCCCCTAAAGCAACCCCTTACTACTGTGACAGCAGTTCAGACTGTGTCCAGTCTTTCACCACATTGCCTCATTTAAAACAGGAAGTCAACCCTAAGGCACACAAAATATTTTTGAAACGAAATTTAACTGAGGCAGATCCCACTCACTGTTTACTTGCAATTAACTTTAAAATGTGAAGACAGCTTTGTAGTTTCATTGGTTAAATTCCATCTTCTTGATTTTGAGGTCCTTTAGAATTTTGTTTCTGCCATCTGCTTGGTTAATTGTAATGTTTTCTTTCTATCATTAGAAATGATGAAAGTATTGAAAAGTATTTTCCTTTTCACTTCAACATCTTCATCTAGGACCAAGATAAAAATGTTAGTGCAAGGGACAGAGTTTTGTGACTATTACAGTACAATGATTCCAAGATAATCTGAAATCATTCATCTGTGATTTCTGGTTCAAACTGTGAATTATATTTATTATATTTTACTTTACTGTGCTATACTGCACTGTACTTCTATATAATACTACAGGATATATACAACCTGAGTTAAATTCACCCATTCCAGTCCATCTTAGTTCGCTGATTCCTGGAATGTCAATGTTCAGTCTTGTCATCTCCTGTTTGACCACTTCCAATTTGCCTTGATTCATGGACCTAACATTTCAGGTTCCTATGCAATATGCTCTTTACAGCATCGAATCTTGCTTCTATCACCAGTCCCATCCACAACTGTGTGTTGTTTTTGCTTTGGCTCCATCCCTTCATTCTTTCTGGAGTTATTTCTCCACTGATCTCCAGTAGCATATTGGGCACCTACCAACCCGGGGAGTTCATCTTTCATTGTTCTATCTTTTTGCCTTTTCATAGTGTTCATGGGGTTCTCAAGGCAAGAATACTGAAGTGGTTTGCCATGCCCTTCTCCAGTGGACCACATTCTGTCAGACCTCTCCACCATGACTCGTTCGTCTTGGGTGGCCCCACACGGCATGGCTTAGTTTCATTGAGATAGACAAGGCTGTGGTCCATGTGATCAGATTGGCTAGTTGTCTGTGATTGTGGTTTCATTCTGTCTGCCCTCTGATGCCCTCTCTCAGTGCCTACCATCTTACTTGGTTTTCTCTCACCTTGGGTGTGGAATATCTCTTCACGGCTGCTCCTTACCTTGGATGTGGGTAAGCTCCTCTCGGCCGCCTCCCCGCCCTCTGATGTGGGTAGCACAAGCGCGGGTGGCTGTGATGGCGCACTCAGTCTAGTTTGATTTTACCATCTTATATATAAGGAATAAAGGGTGATTTTTATTGAACAATTTTTAAAAATCAATATATTTTATCTATCTATATGTATATAAATCAGTCATATACATATGACTGTATATATGGCATTCTCCTATTATTCTAAAGTTGGAAGTCTATTGTTAGAATAGAAAAAAAAGAAGAAAAAGAGTGAGAAAGTGAAATTTTGATTTTGGTAAGGCGCTATTTGCCTCTAGAAAAACATGCACTGTTTCCTAAGTACTCAAAGTGTTTCTTTACAAGTTCATTTCAGAGTTTGGCTGTGAATATCACACTTCTTAAAAACATTATTATAGGGCCAGAAAAAATTTTAATCAATGCTTTGGGGAATGAATGTGTAAATTACAAATGAACTTTCTGTTTTTAAAAAGAGAAACTCTCACAAAATTTCTTAAATTAAGTTCCCATAAGAATTAACATATGGCTCAATTTATAAAAATTAAACTTCCAAGCAAAGATTCATAACATGTTTATATTTGTATACAATGAATATCTCTGTTCATCCAAAGACATCATAAAGGAGGTAAAAAAAAATAAGCCACCAACTGGGAGAAGACGTTTGCAACACATATGACCAACAAAATAGAAATATCCAGAGTAAATAATTCCTCCAAGTCCATAAGAAAAATATAACTTACAGACAAATAGGCATAGATGTGAATATTCATCTCATACAAGAGGGAATACAAGAATAAACATGATAAAGGTGCTCGGTCTTACCAGTAATTTCAGGAAGACATAAATTAAGACTGCAAGGAATTGCCATTTTACTCCCACCAAATGGATACAAATAAGAATCCTGCCAATATGCAGCATTAATGAGGAGCTAGAGCAACAGGAACACTTTTACATCACTGATGAGATTATAAATTGTTAACAACCTTGTAAAATACTGAGGCATATGTAGTGAAATTGAATATATGCACAAGTGAAACCCAGAAATCCCACTCAGTAGACATACCATTTCACATACATACCAAAAGTATGTTAAAGTTCCAGCCAGTACTTAGTGAGCCAATATTGCCTCACCAATACTTAGTATAGTCAATATTTTTAATTTTAGTCTTTCTACCACATGTATGGTGGTGTCTCATTGTGGTGTTAATATCCATTTAAAGGACAACTTAAGATGTGGAACATTTTTCATATTGGTTATTGCCTGTTTTTGTATCAGTTCAGTTCAGTTCAGTCGCTCAGTCAAGTCCGACTCTTTGTGACCCCATGAATCGCAGCACGCCAGGCCTCCCTGTCCATCACCAACTCCCGGAGTTTACGCAAACCCATGTCCATTGAGTCGGTGATGCCATCCAACCATCTCATCCTCTGTCATATACTTCTTGGTAAAATGTCTGATCAAATCTTTTGATCATTTTGAATGGATTATCTTCCTCTTATTATTTGATTTATGAGTTCTTTATATATTCTGGATACAAGTCTTTTGCCTAACATATGTGCTTCATATGGATATTTTCCCCTGGTCATGGTTTGCATTTTTGTTGATGGTGTCTTTTACACTTCTGATGAAGTTTATTTATCCGTTTTTTTCTTTTAAGGCTCATATTTTTATGTATAAAAGACCCCAAGATTGCAAATATTTTCTATATTTTCTTCCAAACTGCTGTAATTTTAAGTTTTATCTTTAGGTTTGTGATCCTTTTGATTGGGTTTTGTGTGTATTGTATGAAGGAAGGGTTTGTGTTTATTTTTTTTTCCAAGTGAATATCTTGTTGCTCCAGCATCAGTTTTTGAAATACATTTCTGTCCCTGTTGAATTGCTTTGGAACCTGGACAAAAATTAATTAACCACATATGTTTTGGCCTATTTCTGGATCCTCTACTCTGCCACATTGATCTATTCATCTGTCTTTTTGCCAATACTGTATCTTTATAACAGGTTTTGAAGTTAGGTTGGCTAAATCCTCCAATGTTTTCCTTTTAAAAAATTCTTTGGTTATTCTAGGCCTTTTGTTTTTAGATACAAATTTTAGAATAGGCTTATTAATCTCTAAAAAAAGAGCATATTAGAATTTTGGTTGGGATTTTATTGAGTCTTTTGGAGAGAACTGTAATACTTAGCCATCTAATCAATGACCCTGATCTATCTTTCTGTTTATTTAGGTCTTATTTAATTTCTTGTCACAATATTTTGTAGTTTTTGATATGGAGATCTTGGATGTCTTTAGTTAAAATTTTCCCCAAGCATATATAATAAAATGCTACTCTTTTCCAATTATTTGCGGCTTGTATCAATTATTAATTCTACTAGATATTTTGTAGATTTTGTTTCTGAAATCCAAATATCAAGTAGGGATCATTTTTTTCTTCTTTCTGATCTTTTTTTTACCTTTCCAATCTTTTTGCTTTTTATTTTCTTATTGAACTGGCAAGGACCTCTGGTACAATGTTAACTAAAAGTGGTGACAGCAGGCATCTTTGCCTTAATTGTGATCAAAAGGGAAAAATACACTATTCCATCATTAAGTATGATTTTAGCTGTAGATTTTTCATGTATGTCTTGCATCAGTTTGAGGATGTTACCTACTTTTTCTAGGTAATTTTCCTTTAAAAGTTTCTATCATAGGTATATGTTGAATTTTGTCAAATAATTCTAATTCAATTATTGATTTTCTTTTTAGCCTTTTAATATGGTTAATTACAGTGATTTATTTTTTTAGTGTTAATCCAACCTTACATTCTTGAAATAAATTCAACTTCAGTTCAGTTCAGTAGCTCAGTCGTGTCCGACTCTTTGCAACCCCATGAATCGCAGCACGCCAGGCCTCCCTGTCCATCACCAACTCCTGGAGTCCACCCAAACCCATGTCCATTGAGTCAGTGATGCCATCCAACCATCTCATCCTCTATCGTCCCCTTCTCCTACCCCCAATCCTTCCCAGCATCAGGGTCTTTTCCAATGAGTCAGCTCTTCGCATGAGGTGGCCAAAGTATTGGAGTTTCAGCTTCAACATCAGTCCTTCCAATGAACACCCAGGACTGATCTCCTTTAGGATGGACTGGTTGGATCTCCTTGCAGTCCAAGGGACTCTCAAGAGTCTTCTCCAGCACCACACTTCAAAAGCATCAGTTCTTCGGTGCTCAGCTTTCTTCACCGTCCAATTCTCACATCCAACCATGACCACTGGAAAAACCACAGCCTTGACTAGACGGACCTTTATTGGCAAAGTAATGTCTCTGCTTTTTAATATGCTGTCTAGGATGGTCATAACTTTCCTTCCAAGGAGTAAGCATCTTTTAACTTCATGGCTGCAATCACCATCTGCAGTGATTTTGGAGCCCCCCAAAATAAAGTCTGACACTGTTTCCACTGTTTCCCCATCTATTTGCCATGAAGTGATGGGACCAGATGCCATGATCTTAGTTTTCTGAATGTTGAGCTTTAAGCCAACTTTTTCACTCTTCTCTTTCACTTTCATCAAGAGGCTCTTTAGTTCTTCTTCACTTTCTGCCATAAGGGTGGTGTCATCTGCATATCTGAGGTTATTGATATTTCTCCCAGCAATCTTGATTTCAGCTTGTGTTTCTTCCAGCCCAGCGTTTCTCAGGATGTACTCTGCATATAAGTTAAGTAAGCAGGGTGACAATATACAGCCTTCTATTTCTTTTGGGTTTTCTTGTCTCTTATGATATTACCTTTGACTCATGATTATGTAGAAATGTGTTTAATTCTGGATATTTGGAGTTTTCTTAAACATTGTTATTAATTTCTAATTTTAGTACTGTTGTGGTTAGAGAATACTCTATGACATTCAACCCTTGGAAATAGTAGTGTTTTATGGCCCAGCATATTGTCTATTTTGGTGATTATGTATCACATGTTTGCAAAGAAAGTATATACTACAGTTTATATGTATAAAGTAGTATATATGTCAATTAGACTGAGATGATGGATTGTGTTATCCAGATATTCTGTTTCACTAACGTTTTTGTCTAGTTTGTCTGCTAGATGATGAAAAATGCATGGTGAAATTTCACTATAATTGTGGTATTGTTCCTGTCTTCCTTTACTTCTGTTAAGTTTTGATTTATATATTTTTGGTTTCTATTATTAGGTCACATTTATGACTTTATTTCTTTCTGATGTATTTTTACCAATATTAAATGTCCCTGGTAACTTTATCCCTGGTAACACTCTTTGTTATGAAGTCTGACTAATCAATCTACTAAAAACATTCACCCCAGCCTTCTTATAATTACTGTTTGCATGGTATATTTCTTTTTGTCCACTTTTTTTCAAATTATTTGTGGCTTTGCATTTAAAGTATGTCTTTAATAGGCAGAAAATAGTTTAGTCTTACTTTTTTTAGTCTTACTGTCAATCTCTGACTTTTACTGGAATTAAATTAACATTTAATTATTAATATGGTTGGATTTAGGTCTATTTTATTTGTTTTATCCACTCTTCCACTTTAATTGATTTCTGTTGATTATTTGAATATGTGTTTGTATTCCATTTTAACTTACCTATTGGATTTTGGGTATATTTTTTTTGTTAGTGGTTGTCCGGGAATTAGAGTGCACATACTTAACCTTTCTCATTCTATTGTACCACTGCATTGTGAAATGCAGAATATTTGCAACCATATGCATCCCTTTAATTCCCTTCCACTATTCCTTATTTTATAGTTATCATATGAATTATACCTGCATGTATTTGAAATCTTTCCCGATAATGTTATAATTTTTGCTCTAAGCACGTATGTATTTTAAAGAATTTAAGAGGAAAAATAGTCTTGTATATTTATTAAGATATGTACTATATACCATTTCTGAAAATTCAATTTTCCCTATTATTACTCCCTTCTATGATTTATTACTGTTCTTTATTATTTATTTATTACTTCCTTTATTATTTCTTCTGAGACATGTCTCTGCATGAGATCTCTTAATTTTTGTTTATCTGAAATGTCTTTATTTTTATTCTTGAAATTTTCACTGGATATGGAATTCTAGGTTGATATTTCTTTCTTTCAGCCCTCTAAAGTTATTCCACTGGTTTCTGTCCTCCATGGCTTTGGATAGGAAATTTGTCAGCATTGTCTCCATTTTTCCTTTCTGTTTAATGTGTTATTTTTCTCTAACTTCTTTCAAGAATTTTTCTTTGTCTTTGGTTTTCAACAGCTTGATTATGATGTGTCTAGTTATGGTTTTCTTGACTTTGCATGCTTCTCTAGTTCATAAATTTATCATCAAATTTGGTGAGTTTGGGGCCATTATTTCTTCAGATACTTTTTCTGCCCTAATATCTTGATTCTCTCCTTCTGGATTTTCAATTACACATAAAGCAGACCTTTTGATATTACATCGTGTGTCTTCCTGTGGTTATATTCTACTTTATTTTCAATGTTTTATTTAGTCTGTTCTTAAGATGGATACTTTTTATTGATCTTTTCCCTCATTCCACTTATTCTTTCCTCTGTCACATTCATTCTGCTCTTCAACCCACCCAGTGAATTTTTTATTTCAGATTTTATATTTTTGAACACAAAATTTAGCTTCTATTTGTTTCCTTTTTTTTTTATAACTTCTGTTTCTCTATTGAGATTACCTACCTTATCATTCATTTCTAGTGTGTTTTCCTTTATTTCATGGAGCATAGTTTAGTAGCTGCTTTAAAACCTTTTCTTTGTAATTTCCACATCTAGATCATTGCAACATTCTCATTTGTCAGTTGTGTTTTCTCTTGAAAATGAGTCACCTTTTCTTAGTTCTTTTATTTTGAGAAGTTTGGGATTATATTCTGGACAAAGTGAATGTTATGTTGGGTAGATTTTGTGTTCTGTTATAATCTTCTGGGAAATGTTGATTATTTTTAGAAGCAGGAATCAATTTGATTAAGTTCAGAGTATACATTCTAGCTCACCTTCTGTGGAAAGTGAATCAAATCTCAATTTATTTCTTTAAACCTCTCCTGTACCGATTTGGCTCTGTACCACACATCTACAATACAGATAGGTTAGGCTAAAACAAGTGCAAGCTTGCTAACATAATTAGACAATCTCATTGTCTGATGCCCTCTCTTCTTGGCTTCTTTCCCCTAGTGTCTTCCCCCCAGGTCTGTAGGAATTCCTTTCCCAGAAAAACAGCGTGGTGTCCATCAAAGCTTCAGTTATCTGTACTGGGACACTTGATGACTGAGGCCCATCCTTGTGGCAAAAGTATGAGAGAGAAAAATCAAAGACCTGGAAATTCACCCTCCTGCTTGTTTCTTCTCCAAGTTTTGACTCCCCCATACAATTTGTCAGCTTTTGTTTTCAGATTCCCAGTTTTTATTGTTTCCAGAGGTTGTAGTTATAGTTATAATCAGGACAGGTGGATTGTATAGGGGGTTTCTTACATTGCCATAAAGGAACTGGTACTCCTCTCTACAATTTTTAAAAGCTGAAAAACAAGGAAAATTAAAATAATTCAAAGTAGAAGTGCATAAATATGTGATAAACCCGTTTTTCAATAAAAGCAAGAGAATGATAAATACAACATTCAGGTTTTGGCCTCCTCTGGCAGAAAGTGAGGAGAAACTAAAAAGCTTCTTGATGAAAATGAGAGAGGAGAGTGAAAAGGTTGACTTCAAGCTCAACTTTCAGAAAACTAAGATCACAGCATCTGGTCCCATCACTTCATGGCAAATAGATGGGGAAACAGTGGAAACAGTGTCAGACTTTATTTTGAGGGGCTCCAAAATCACTGCAGATGATGATTGCAACCATGAAGTTAAAAGACGCTTACTCCCTGGAAGGAAAGTTATGATCAACCTAGATAGCATATTTAAAAGCAGAGACATTACTTTGCCAACAAAGGTCCGTCTAGTCAAGGCTGTGGTTTTTCCAGTGGTCATGTATGGATGTGAGAGTTGGACGGTGAAGAAAGCTGAGCACTGAAGAATTGATGCTTTTGAACTGTGGTGTTGGAGAAGACTCTTGAGAGTCCCTTGGACTGCAAGAAGATCCAACCAGTCCATCCTGAAGGAGATCAGTCCTGGGTGTTCATTGGAAAGACTGATGTTGAAGCTGAAACTCCAATACTTTGGCCACCTCATGCGAAGAGTTGACTCATTGGAAAAGACCCTGATGCTGGGAAGGATTAGGGGCAGGAGGAGAAGGGGACAACAGAGGATGAGATGGCTGGATGGCATCACCGACTTGATGGACATGAGTTTGGGTAAACTCCGGGAGCTGGTGATGGAGAGGGAGGCCTGGCGTGCTGTGAGTCATGGGGTTGCAAAGAGTCGGACATGACTGAGTGACTGAACTGAACTGAACTGGGAGAGGAAAGCACAAGTACCTTCATAAGTATGGGTGTATTCATAACCTTGGTGGTAGGTTCATGAGTGTTCGTGAGATTACGATATTTCGTAGTCTACATAGCTTATGTAGGTCAAAAGCTAACAAAATGAAGCAGGTCAAAGGCTAACAGAGTTTTGCCAAGAGAACGCACTGGTCATAGCAAACACTCTCTTCCAAGAGCACAAGAGAAGATTCTACACATGGACATCACCAGATGGTCAATACCGAAATCAGACTGATTATATTCTTTGCAGCCCAAAATGGAGAAGCTCTATACAGTTAGCAGAAACAAGACCAGGAGCTGACTGTGGCTCAGATCATGAACTCCTTATAGCCAAATTCAGACTTAAATTGAAGAAAGTAGGGAAAACTACTAGACCATTCAGGTATGACCTAAATCAAATCCCTTACTACTGTACAGTGGAAGTGACATAGATTCAAGGGATTAGATCTGACAGATGAGTGCCTAAAGAACTAAGGATGGAGCTTCATAACGTTGTACAGGAGGCTGTGATCAAAACCATGACCAAGAAATACAAATGCAAAAAGGCAAAATGGTTGTCTGAGGAGGCCTTACAAATAGCTGAAGAAAGAAGAGATGCTAAAGGCAAAGGAGAAAAGGAAATATATACCCATTTGAATGCAGATTTCCAAAGAATAGCAAGGAGAGATAAGAAAGCCTTCCTCAGTGATCAATGCAAAGAAATAGAGGAAAACAATAGAATGGGAAAGACTAGAGATCTCTTCAAGAAAATTAGAGATACCAAGTGAACATTTCATGCAAAGATGGGCACAATAAAGGACAGAAATGGTATGGACCTAACAGAAGTAGAAGATATTAAGAAGAGGTGGCAAGAATACACAGAAGAACTATAAAAATAAGATCTTCATGACCCAGATAACCATGATGGTGTGATCACTCACCTAGAGCCAGACATCCTGGAATGTGAAGTCAAGTGGGCCTTAGAGAGCATCACTACAAACAAAGCTAGTGGAGGTGATGGAATTCCAGTTGAGCTATTTCAAATCCTCAAAGATGATGCTGTGAAAGTGCTGCACTCAATATGCCAGCAAATTTGAAAACTCAGCAGTAGCCACAAGACTGGAAAAGGTCAGTTTTCATTCCAATCCCAAAGAAAGGCAATGCCAAAGAATGTTCAAACTACTGCACAATTGCATTCATCTCACACGCTAGTAAAGTAATGCTCAAAATTCACCAAGCCAGGCTTCAACAGTACGTGAACCGAGAACTTCCAGATGTTCAAGCTGAATTTAGAAAAGGCAGAGGAACCAGAGAGCAAATTGCCAACATCCACTGGATCATAAAAAAGCAAGAGAGTTCCAGAAGAACATCTACTTCTGCTTTATTGACTAAGCCAAAGACTTTGTGTGGATCACAACAAACTGTGGAAAATTCTTCAAGAGATGGGAATACCAGACCACCTGACCTTTCTCTTGAGAAATCTGTATGCAGATCAAGAAGCAATAGTTAGAACTGGATATGGAACAACAGACTGGTTCCAAATCGGGAAAGGAGTACGTCAAGGCTGTATATTGTCACCCTGCTTATTTAACTTATATGCAGAGTACATCATGAGAAACACTGGGCTGGAGGAAGCACAAGCTGGAATCAAGATTGCCGGGAGAAATATCAATAACCTTAGATATGCAGATGACACCACCCTTATGGCAGAAAGGGAAGACGAACTAAAGAGCCCCTTGATGAAAGTGAAAGAGGAGAGTGAAAATGTTGGCTTAAAACTCAACACTCATAAAACTAAGATCATGGCCTCTGGTCCCATCACTTCAACGCAAATAGATGGGGAAACAATGGAAACAGTGAGAGACTTTATCTTTGGGAGCTCCAAAGTCACTGCAGATGGTGACTGCAGCCATGAAATCAAAAGACGCTTGTTCCTTGGAAGAAAAATTATGACCAACTTAGACAGCATATTAAAAAGCAGAGACATTATTTGCCAACAAAGGTCCATCTAGTCAAAGCTATGGTTTTTCCAGTAGTCATGTGTGGATGTGAGTGTTGGACTATAAAGGAAGCTGAGCGCCAAAGAATTGATGCTTTGAAGTGTGGTGTTGGAGAAGACTCTTGAGAGTCCCTTGGACTGCAGGGAGATCCAGTCAGTCAATCCTAAAGGAAATCAGTCCTGAATATTCATTGGAAAGACTGGTGCTGAAGCTGAAACTCCAATACTTTGGTCACCTGATGGGAAGAACTGACTCATTGCAAAAGACCCTGATGGTGGGAAAGATTGGATGCGGGAGAAGGGGATGATATAGGATGAGATGGTTGAATGGCAACACCAACTTGATGGACATGAGTTTGAGAAAGCTCCAGGAGTTGGTGATGGAAGGGAAGCCTGGTGTGCTGCAGTCCATGGGATCGCAAAGAGTCAGACAGGACTGAGTGACTGAACTGAACTGACATAGCTTATATATTCTCTTATATATATCAAAGTGGCCTAATTTAAATATTAACAAATGCAATTGTTTGTTAAGTTTAAAGACTTTGGTTGTGCTGTGTTGTGCTTAGTTGTTCAGTCAGGTTCGACTCTGCTACTCCATGAACTATAGGCTACTGTCCATGGGCTACATGGACTGTAGGCTCCTCCGTCCATGGGTTTCTCCAGGAAGGAATACTGGAGTGGGTTGCCGTGCCCTCCTCCAGGGGATCTTCCCAACCCAGGGATTGAACCCGCGTCTCCTGCATTACAGGCAGATTCTTTACCATCTGACACACTAGAGAAGCCCATGTATTCCTACAGCTATCCATGTCTGAGTGATAGAAATGCAAGCAAGTTTAGGACAAGATTATTGAAGTCAGAGAAATAAGAAATTAATATCTTTGTATAATGCTTCATGATTTATATCTCGTCCCACCTATTTTTTCATTTTATTTTTCAACAAAATATCATTGTACCCATTTGACAGAAAAGAAAACTGAAGTTCTAAGTGCTTAGAAAACGTCTTCAGGCTCATATGACTAATAAAGGGCAGAATAAAAACCTGAGTTGGAATCTTCTGTAGTCATTTAACTTTGGGACTTTTTTCTTCTTCTGAAGTCTTTTCACTTTCATCCATCTTATTTTTATGTTAGAATGACTATCATTAAAAAGTCTACAAAAAATAAATGCTAGATAGGGTACAAAAAAAAGGAAACCCTTGTAAACTGTTGGTGGCAATGTAAATTGATACAGTCACTATGAAAACCAGTAAAAAACTAAAAATAAAGCTACCATATGATCCAGCAATCCCACTCTTGAGCTTATTTATATCTGGAAAAGATGAAAGTTCTGATTCAAAAATATACATGTACTCCACTGTTCATAGCAGTGCTGTTTATAATAGCCAAGAAAAGGAAGCAACCCAAGTGCCCATCAACAGATGGTTTAAGAAGATATATAAATATACAATAGAATATTGCTCCGCCAGCAAAATATTGCCATTTGCAGCAATATGGATGGACCTAGAGAATATCATACTAAATAAAGTAAGTCAGACAAAGAAAAATATAGTATCACTTATATGTAGAATCTAAAAATTAATACAAGTGAATATATACAAAACAGAAATGATTCACAGACATGGAAAACAAACCTATTATTACCAGAAGCGGAAGGGTAAATTAGGAGTATGGGGTTAACAGATGCAAGCTACCATATGTAAAATAGATAAACACTGATCCCCTGGAGAAGGAAATGGCAACCCACTCCAGTATTCTTGCCTGGAGAATCCCATGGACGGAGGAGCCTGGTAGGCTACAATCCAGGGGTCCCAAAGAGTCAGACATGACTTCACTTTCACTTTCACTTTCACTTTGAGGATTTACTGTAGAGCACAGGAAACTATATTCAATATCTTATAATAACCTATATTGGAAAATAACCTGATACATATATGTATATATATACACACATATATCTGAAAAAAACTTTGCTGTACACCTGAATCTAACACAATATTGTAAATCAACTATACTTCAGACTTCGCTGGTGGCTCAGATGGTAAAGCATCTGCCTACAATGCGGGAGACCTGGATTCAATCCCTGGGTCGGGAAGATCCCCTGGAGAAGGAATTGGCAACCCACTCCAGTATTCTTGCCTGGAAAATCCCATGGACAGAGGAGTCTGGTAGGCTACAGTCCATGGGGTCGCAAAGAGTCGGACACGACTGAGCGACTTCATTTTCACTTTCAGTTTTAAAAAAGAACATAATTTCAACTCTTTTGCCATTTTTCTAGCTCCTCCTGTGCCATTTTCATTTTTAGATCTGTAAGATACCGCAGCAGCAAGACTAGGTATGATTCTGACTATCAAGTAGGCCTTCCATCTTTCTTTTTTTCTTTCTCTTTCTAAGATAGCTGAGTCTTCTCCTGCTTTTGTTTATTTTGCAAAGTATAGCAAGTATGATATAGAAGAAAAGGAATAAGCCAAAGAGTCCTTGCCAAAGTGACAGGTGGCAAAATTGTTTGGCCTTTTCTGCTGCACACAAAATGGAGATCTCAAGTTCCGTAAACCCTTTATGCCCAAGAAAGCGAGTCTACAGGCTGTTCCCTGGCAAACCCACTAGCAATTCAGAGAGCAAGAAGGTGAACCCAGTAAGTGTAATATCTGTGCCTGTGGAGGCTCCTTTCCAGCCTGTTCTCTTTTCCCATCAGTATTCTCCTCCCTGCCAGAGCAGCAGACCACCTCTTCCAGCAATGGAACCAGGCTTGCCACCTGGCCCCCAGAGCCTTCCCCCTCCTCTTAGTTAGTGGATGCAGAGCAGTGGCAGAGCCAAGGACATGGGTCTGATGTGCCACCCCTGACCTTTACCCATCCTGGCCCTTCCGAGCTTGGCCCGGCATTCATAAGAGCAAGTCCTTCTCTTGGAGGGTGTGGGACTTCTGCACGTCCTTTCGTGGCCAAAATGATAATAGTGTTAATTATGCTAATAACCACTGTTCAGTGACCAGTTTCTGTTGATCAGTCAGTGCTAAACACTCAGCAAGCATGGTTTCATCTGAGTCTCACCGCAACTCTATAGCTTATGTATTAGTATCATCTCCATTTCACAAAAGAGGGAAGAGAGTCTTAGAAGGGGGATTCCTAAAGCTACCCAGTCCACTGCCCAGTAGTGGGCACTAAGGGCAGATGAGCCTGGGAACTGATCCCCAAATGTAAGGCCTTTTTTCAAGATCCTCCTGGAGAGGTCAAGCCAAACTCTTCTGACTCATTTTTAGCTGTAATTAAAAGCTGCTTAAGAATAGTCCCATAATCATAGGTCGATGGCTTGGTGGTGCTGTATCTGTTCCACCATCCCTAAGCATGTGTACAGTTGACAGACCCACAATTTTCACAACTCTCCCTTATCAGGTGTCATTGCCTTGTCTTTACTTGGCAACCAAATTCTATTATTGTTTTCTTGTTCTTGAATTGTACCTGACTTTCAGCTTTATCACTCTTACATAATTTGTTTTAGGTTTTCCTCTTAACCCTACAGTGAGTGGTGAGGTACACTGACATATATTCACCTGTTATTTTCCAAGAACTAAAATGAAGAAATGTATATATCCTATGGGGCTAAACCAAATAAAATTGCCCATATTTACTTTCATATGGTCCAACCTAGTAGTTCACATATAAGTTATTCTTACTTCATTTATTAGACAATTGTATATATAATTCTTTCCAAATGTGTGTGTGCAGTGATACTTCATTGGTGCTATTCTGTGTATTTATTTGTGTTATCTAAATAATTTGCAATATACTATTATGTATTAACTGTAAGAAAATTATAAATTATTTTTTGTTTGCATATTTTTTCTGTGATCTGAGATCTTGATTATAAGCTCATTTTCTTTCTTTATGAGTTGTTCATTCATGTTCCTCTCTAGTTCTTTGTCATCATTTGATTGCTTTTTCACTGTGAAGTAGGTATGGATAGGACATATGGACCTTGGGGTCTTTTGTGTCACCTTAACAGACCCTGGTCAAAGAAGCTTGAAAAGTACTGGTTTAAGCGCTAAATAGGCTTTTCAAGTCCCACAGCTAGTAAGTGTGGATTCAGATCCAAGCCAGCTTGTCTAGCAGATGGAGGATGTGATACATATTTTGTTAAATGGCATCAGTTACACCCCTGTAGCTTCCTGAACAAGAAAACCCAGACTTCCTTGACTTCTCTTTAGAGAAATTAGGACACTGACATTACTGAGTGCCTACAGTTGTCAGGTGGCTCAGTGGGTAAAGAATCCATCTGCAATGTAGGAAATGTAGGCAGACGTGAGTTTGATCCTCTGGTTGGGAAGATCTTCTGGAGGAGGGCATGGCAACCCACTACAGTATTCTTGCCTGGAGAATCCCATGGACAGAGGAGCCTGGTGGGTTACAGTCTTTAGGGTCACAAAGAGTCGGACACGACTGAAGTGACTGAGCATTATTCAGTCTGTTAGGTCCAACCTCACTTAATACAGCAATAAACACTCCAAGATTGGTATCATTAATCCATACAGTTGGAGAAATAGGTTCACAGGCTTAACTCACAATTGCAGAACTGAATATGTAGGTGGTGAGAGCAGAAAGCAAACTTTCAAACTTATTTGATTGTTCATCACACCGCCTTTTCTTTTTCCTACCCCACATCCCCATATTCATCATCAAGCCCTGTATTTTCTACCTGTAAAATGACTCTGGAATCTGTCTCTCCAGCATCTTCACGACCACTGCCGTATCACTGACCCTCCCAAGGACAAATGCAGCAGCCTCCCAACCTCCGCTCTGTCTCAGACCTGCTTCATCCCACCATGTGGCCTCCAACTTGCTCCGTGATCCCACACAGATCTTCAGTGGCCCTGAAGTGCTTGAAGAGTATAAAACAAAAACAATCCAGCTTTCCAACCTATCTTCCTGGCCTTGTCTGTCAACACTCCTTATCCCCAACCCGCACCCCACCGACCCTCCAGCACCTCCCATTCCCTCTGACACCCATGACCTTTCCAATCCAACTCCTGGTCCTCCATGTACTTGCTACTCAGGACACTGGAGGGACTTTTTTTTTTTTTTTTGGAGGGACTTTTTAAAAATATTTATTTTATTTATTTACTTATTTTTCTGTCCTGGGTCTTAGTTGTGGCATGTGGGATCTAGTTCTCCTCAGGGATCAAACCCATACCCCCTGCATGGGAACACAGAGTCTCAGCCATTGGACCACCAGGGAAGTCCTGGGACTTTTTTTTTTTTTAATCTACCTACCAGTGCTCTACCTGGAAATTTCTTTCCCCCCAAGGCCAATCGCAGGGTGAGAACTCGTGGGAGAAACATCCCTTGGCAGTTCCTAGCTCCTCCTCTTTATAGCCACAGGACTTTTTACACATTTTTAAGTAGACAATTTCTGTTGAATGATAGCTAGTTGTTGAAATGTCTAATATATTTTGCCACTTGATAACGAGCCTCCAGGGGATAAAGATCATGTCGTATTTATCTTTGAATTACCAGCATTCAGAAAAGTGCCTGGTACAAGGTCAGTACTCAATAAATGTTCATTAATGTACAAATAGTCTCTCATGCATGTAAGAGCATCCTGAGAAGCTGTTCGGTAGGCAGATTGAAAACTGACCTGGGAGGAAGTTTTCTTGGATTCTAGTCTGGGCTTGCCCCCAACCAACTGGCTTGGTCCACAGGGACAGAACTTACCTGGTTCTAGTCTCGCTTGTGAAGGTGGCAGACAACTGAATTCCTTCCAGGGCTCACATCCAGTGATGCATAGTACTTGACAGTTTATCCCTAAAAATACCTCTTTTTCTCACCCAAAAGGAAAGATCTGATACCTCTTCTAGGAAGAATCATGGCACATAACCAGCAGTTTCCAGCCAAGACCCCCATCATCAAATTCAAGGAGCAGGACTTTTACTCCTTGTGGGATCATTGCCTAAACAGAGGGCTGCTGTTTGAGGATGAGACATTCCCTGCCGAGATTTATTCCATAGGTCTGCAGCTCCTCAAGGGAAAAAACCTCTCCAACCTAAGCTGGATGCGGCCAAAGGTGAGTGAAACTCCCCACCAGGGACATGCCCATCTCCTGGGCCCTCTGACTGTCTCCCATGGTACTTCCCACTGAAAGGATGGGCTTGAGACCTTTTTTTCAGGACTGGCCCAAACCAAACTGGAAGGAGACTGAAATTCATCTGATTTCAGTGGGATGGAAAGACTCTATACCAGGAAACAGGACCCCTGGGTTTTAAGCCAGTTCTAACACAGCATGTCACTAGGTTGCATGCCTCAGGATTCTCACATAAAAAATGGGGAAGCAAGGGTATGAGGATTGTAGTAGTAGCTGTAGGGTCTCTTCCATCTCCATAATCGAGCCCCTCTGTCAGTGTTCATCACTCTTTATTCTGTTCAGGTATCAATGTCTTTTTCTTTTTTCTTTCCTTGTTAGAATTTACTCAAAGGGAAGATAACATGTCAATCACTTGTACAATAGGATGAATTTCAACAATCGCCTTGCCTCTCTCATGAGTATTTGTATTTTTAGTCTTGTAAAGGCTGATCACCTATAAAAGAGTTTTAGACATCAGTTGTAAAATTAAACAGGTATTTTGTGGCAACGTTCAAACTCTTCCATCCCAGTAGATGACCACTAACTCCACCTTGCAGCCAAGTGAGCCCTCTTGGTTTTTCTAGAACTATCTCAGTTTCAGGACATGAAGCTCCAAGGGAAATTTCTTAGTCCACTAAACATTCTTGTGCTGTCATTTTCAATGATACAAAGGACCTGGCTAAGGGCCACTTTGAGGGCACTGATGCTCAAACATCCTGTTCATGCTTCCAAAAGCAGACAGCAGAACCTAGAACAAGAGGACAGAGTATAATGTCTAGTAAGCTAATGATTATAATATCACCAGGGTTACTGAATGTGAATGAAACGCCAAGCACTTTGTGGAACATACTCAGTGAAGCCAAGTTAGGTTATACAGAATAGGTGTTTTCTGATGACAGAACAAGACATAGACCCTGGAGTAACCATCTCTTGTCCTAATTCAGGACCGATATTTAGCTTTGGGGAAGACGAGGGTGAGTGGGGATCTGATAGGGTTTAGGATGCTGCTTAGTTAAGATGAGGGTGCTTCAAACTTCTAGGATCCATCTATCAGCCAGAAGCAATAAGTCCCCAACAATGACTCCCTTCTGGACTTCACTCCTAAGGAGAGCTGAGCAGAGAACTCTATTTAAAGCTTGGAAGGATTATATGTTTCCTCCCTTTGTTATTTTCAGATGAGATTCTTTTAGAATGTTTTTTTTCACAAGGTACTGAGCAATAAATGTGAGACTATATTTATAGTGTTGAAGAATTTATAACATTTTTATTTAGAAAGGATTGAGTTTTTTATTGTCTAATTCCAGCAACATCTCAACTTGTGATGTCTTTTGGGGTCAAGGAGAAACTGAGTTAAATAGAAATGAAATGACTCACACAGAGTCATTCCAGGAACCCAAAGTAGAGGCAACCAGGGGCCAAGTACATTTTACTCCCATTCTTCTTCTCACCCAAAAGCTTATCCATCCAAAAACTCTACCAGGGGATCATTTTTCCTTCCCATATTTCTTTTAAAATGTACATGTGGATATTTCTTTGTATCCCTTATCGCAACTGGCAGCACTTAACACCCGTATCTTTCAGAGCTTTCCATATGTCTTCTCTTTCTCTGTCTTTTGTTCTTTCCCAGTTTTATGAGGGAACAGGTTCAGACAGGTGATGTAGCTTGCACGATGTGACATAGTTAGGGAAAGAGCAGGATTTAAACTAAAATTTCTGACTTCACATACTATGCGTGTGCATCTTCAGTTGCTGTCATGTCCGACTCCTTATGACCCCATGGACTGTATGTAGCCCACCAGGCTCCTCTGTCCATGGGATTCTCCAGGCAAGAATACTGGAGTGGATTGCCATTTCCTTCTCTAGGGGATCTTCCCGACCCAGGGATCGAAACTGCATCTCCTGCATTGGCAGACAGGTTCTTTACCACTGAGCCAACTGGGAAGCCCCCCACATACTGCACTTTTCCTCATATTGTATTTTAGGCTCCTGTTTGCTACTAATAATATTTTGTGTGTCAATAGAATCTCCTACTTTGTCTGAGTAACCAGGAATCAATCTCTATGTTCTGCCCTTCTTTTCATTTTTTTAAGTGAAAAGAGTGAGGATAAAAATGGTACTAGTGCCTAACAAGATTATTTTAAGGAATAAATGAAGACAATACATAGAACATTGTCTAGCACATTGTAAGAACTTACTGAACACTAGTTATTGTTACTCTGATTAATTTGAGAGGGATGGCATAGAGTAGCAGCCACAGGGGCCATCCCCTAGGATTCTTTCAGCTTCAGTCTTCAGCCAATTTTAGCAGACACTTTTAAGGAGAAATGTGGGTCAGAGGAAACCATCTGAGGAGCCCAGAGGAGGCTGGCAGGGAGTGTGCAGGGTGCTTTTCCTCTCACATTCTGCTGTCTATCTCTATTAGAAGCGTGCCTCCCAATCTAAAGCTTGCTCAGTGCCTGACCAGAGACCTGACTGGCATCCCCTAAACTTCAGTTATATAGCAGCTGAGGTGGCACCAAGGCTCCTTAGGCCATTTCTGCATTCTGTGTTTTCTAGACAATGGGAAAGCAACATACTCTAGGCATCCGCTAAACCAGCATGGATATCATTCTACCTCAAGTACTCATCCAGGCTTGGTAGGTTCAGCAACAGGGCAAGAGTCAGGGAAATGAAACTAGGCTTGGCTTTCTGCACAAAGAAGAAAAATTGCTTCTCATGTAGTTCATGTTCTCTCTATCTCCTTTTGTCTACCTCTTCCTTCTTCTTATCTCCTCTCTCTAACAATTAAACCTGACCCATTTTGCTACTGTAGAAGCTCCTCCCATTGCTTCCTTCAGCTTTTCTGGGTTTAAGGTATCAGTAACCCATTCCCCAGACCTCCCTTCCCCCCACCAGCAGGCAGTCAGGCTCCATAAATGCCTGTGACTGTGCCCAGAGCAAAAGGTGCTGAAAGGACCCAACTCCTCAATGCTTCCTGCAACCCCAGCCTCAGGAAGAGATGATGCTGGGAATCACACCTCTACTCAGAGACTCTACATGAGATTTCCTCAAACTAAATTTGGTAGAGTCACTTTCTTCTAAAAATTTTATCTCATGAATAATATCAAATTCCACTTATCAAGCATGTCTCTATGCTAAGTATTAATCTAAGCACCTTACATACAACATTTCATTTAGTTGCCATAACAGGTCTCTGAGGTAGATGATATCGTGTGTGTGTATGTTAGTCGCTAGTCGTATCTGACTCTTTGCAATCCCATGGACTATAGCCCGCCAGGCTCCTCTGTCCATGGGATTCTCTAGGAAAGAATACTGGAGTGGGTAGCCATTTCCTTTTCCAGGGGAGCTTCCCAACCCATGGATCGAACCCAGGTCTCATGCATTGCAGGCAGATTCTTTACCGTCTGAGGTACTAGGGAAGCCCAGATGATATTATCCTCATTCAATAGATCAGCATCATCCAATAGAGCTTTCTGTGAGGATGGAAATGTCCTTTCTGCCAATACAGGAGCCACTAGTCACATGTTGCTATCAAGCAACTGAAATGTGGTCAGCGTGACTGAGGTGTTGAAGATTTAATTTCATTTAAATGTAAGTAGCTAATATAGCTTGTGGCTACCATATTGGAAAGCACAGAATTGTAGATGTAGATCTTCACAGCAGAGTCACCAATATATCAGAGTAAGAGATTGAAATTTCATCTTTGTCTCCATTCTTTAGTGAAAAACATGTTCATTACACAACTGAAGAATGGGCTGTGGGCCCAAAACAGGTTCAGGGTTCAGCACCCAGCCCCACTGTGGATTCTGGCCTGTGGCAAGCCCAGAATGTCACTTACCCAGATGATAACATTCATCTTCCAAGTAACCAGAGCAGAGTTTCTGAAAGGACCATTTACTAGAAATGACTCACCTTGGTTCCAACACAAGTTGTCCCAGAAAGGAAGGGGTTAACAAAGTGACGCTCCAAGCATAGGTTGTGAAGGCAATAGGTAACAGAAGGCAACAGATAGGGAACACGGCAACAGACAATTAGTATAGCACCAAAGAACTTTGATTCCAATAAAGCAAAGTTCTCTAGCAAAAAATAGAAAAGGGAGTGACGCTGCCAATTGGCCCTGCCTGAACTCTGGCCACCGGCTAAAGGGGCCTGTGTCTGAAGGCCAGCATGCTAAACCTGGAGTTTCCTCATCCCAGAGCAGCACCCCGTCCAGGGCAGGGCATGAGCAGCCCTTGAAAAGAATACAGGAATCACTGTCTAGAACATACGAAGTGATGCCACATTAGAAAGACACCTCCAAAGATGACTGCAGGGGAGTGCCTGATGTCGTACCACTTCAGATATGGGTGTGGGTGTGGATGCAGAGGAGAAAAGGGAGGCAGAGAGGGGTTGTTAAAGATCTCCTATAGGATATAACCAATAGTAACTAGACAGATATAGCCTGTGGCTTCATCTATTATGAGGAATTGGCACACGTAGTTATGTAGGCAAGACGTCTCACAATCTGCTATCTGCAAACTGGAGACCCAGGAGATCCGACGGCATAGTGTAGTCCGCGTGGGAAGGCCTGAGAACCAACAGGGCTGATGATGTCATCCCCAGTCCCTGGGCAGCAGTCAGGCAGAGAAGAGGTGCATTCTCCCTTCCTCTATCTTTTGTTCTGTTCAGGCCCTCCATAGATTGGATGGTGCCCATCCACGTTGGGGAGGGCAATCTTCTTTACTGTGTCCCCTGATTCAGATGCTAATTTCATCTGGAAGCACTCCTTTGAAATAATGTATAGCCAAATATCCAGGCGCCCCTTGAGCCAGTCAAATTGACACATAAAATGAACCATCACAGCTTCTTTCTGTACGGATGATATTGCAGAGGCCTCAAAGGGCCAGTCCATGTCACAGAATCAGAAAACACTGAGGACTCTGCCTGCTGGTGTGGTCCATGGCAAAGGCACCATGTGGGTGGAGTGTCTAATGCACAGCCTGCCTCCTGTGTGACCTAGGATAAATCACTCAGCCTCTCTGAACCTGCTTCTTGCCCTGCTGAGCCTTGGAATCACCAGAGGTGCTATGCGGATCCTGAACTCTGCCTCCACTGACCTACAGAATACAGGTTGTGGGAAGGCGACATCCAGCAGCCTGCATGTCTGCAAAACTTCTGGGTGATTCTGAGTCACTCCTGGGGTGGAGGCTGCCCATCACCAGTCCTGTCACACTCCCTCGCCGTCATGGTGTGCCCTGCCCACCTGGTGACCGGGCACCTGCCTAGAGCCAGAGGATTTTATCTTCCAAGCATACTGACCTGTTTTCTCTGAGAGCCTGGTCTCAGAAAGCTGGCCCGGCAGACTGAAATGCTTCTGGGTATAATTTCTGTCTCCTCCTACTTTTGCTCTTTGGGGATTGCCCAGGACCCTTCTTAAGCCAGGGTGAGGAAGAAATGGGTAGCTCAGGAAAAGAGACAAAAAATGCTAGTTTTGTGCCCAACTTTGATGCACACACTTCTAGTGTTTGTGCATGAACTTGATGTTGATGACTGAGTTTTGATTTGAAATAATTGCCATTTAATCTTCAGAACGTTCAAGTATCCTGTTCCTACTTGGCAAAAATTTCAGTTTTTTAATTTTAATATTCTGGTAAATCAGAAAAAGTTGTGCATTTATGAAATGCCTTGATGGCATTTACTGGAAAGAGAGCAATTATTTCTCTTTTGGCCTATGTAAATGTCATTTGATATCATCAGATATCCTGATAGGAATCCATCCTGGCGTCCTACATTTCTGTGGCAAACCCTACTTGATGATAGTGGGTTAGTTATATAATTTATTGTTGATTCCCTTTCCAGGTATTTATTTCAGCAGTTTTCCATAAGTGAAATCAATCTGGGGTGTGTGTGTGTGTGTGTGTGTGTGTGTGTGTGTGTATCTTAGGTTGGGCATCCAGGCTGTGCTGGCTTCTTAAAATAAACAATGACAGGATTTTTTTTTTTTCTAACGCTGAAACTGCAAGCGACATAGCAATTGTTTATTCCCTGAAAATGTGAGAGAACTCAGCAACAAAATTGTGTGTAGAAGCCTTGATAGAGATATTAGGGAGATATTCTTTAATCATTAAAAAATACTATATCATGGTTATTGATTTTCAGGTGATTTACCAACTTGGATCACTTTTTGGCCATGTTAATTTTTGTTCAACAATCTTCAGTATGTTTTAAACCGATTAGTATAGAATTTTATATCATGTTTTTACATTGTTAAAACAAAATTTCTAATTTTATTTGAAATAAGATTCTCTACCATATTAGCCAAAGGTTGGGTCTAAGTAAACCTTCTCCCCAAATACAATGTGCTGATCTTGCTATGTTTCTGTTTTGTAATTCACCAATTGTTCTCTTTATCATTTCCTTCCACCTATATTTGTGAGGCTCTTTTTTTCTTCCTTTTATCTGTAATTCAACTGTGTAATTCATGTTTTTATTCTCTCTTGTTTAATAATGAATGCATTGGAGACACTAGGTTTACCCATGAGTGTGGCCTTTTTAATTTTGCAAATATTACAGAAGCAGGGAATCAATATTTATTGAACAGGCCCTTTGTCTGATGCTAATATTTCATATCCTTCCTCATTTGTAAAATAATGAAGACTCCTGTTTGGCAAGTCCATCAGGAGATCACTGTGAATGAAGCATCTCGTCCTCCACGAGGGTTTGGTCACAGCAGCCGGGACATCATGACTTTCTCATTTGATGCCCATTTTCTTACACATGAAGAAACCGAGGCTCAGCAAAGTAAAGGAAGTTGCTCAAGGTCACCCCAGGAACAATGCAGACAGGATTCCATACCAGGTTCTGCTCTTCTGACCCTGAGCACACCCACCCCTGCTCTGTGTGTCAGGGTGGTAAACCAGGAGTAAATGACAAAGAAGCTGCAGCATTCTTTATGCAGTGGTCAAGAAACCTGAGCCAAAGAAGAGCCTTCACCCTCTTCTTTAACTCCCCTGAGTGGAGGATCTCCAGCCAGCCTCCAGTAAGACCTTGAGTTCCCTCTTCCAGTAGAAAGGGAGGGGACAACTAGAGCCACTGCAGCACCCCAAGTTGCTTTGACAATGGGAGAGTTGCTCCCTCCAGGGCCCTGTGACATCTCTGCCCTTCCTGTTGGTGTTAAGAGAGACTCCGATTTCTGTGCAGCCAAGGGTAGGGCAGAGGGTCAGCTCAGTGCCTCCACTGCAAGGACCTGGGCCTGAGGGCCCCCCTCGTGGTCATCAGAGAGGGCCAGTTGTATGCAGAGAAGATGGTGGGAGGAGGCCTGGTGCGGTGGGCTGGCTGACTTGTTTGCAGGCACACACACCTTTGTTTGCCCCTTGGCGGCTCCACCAGGAAACTGGAGGGCAGTTTATGAAGGGCTGACAGGTCTCACAAGATACAGGACTCCACATGTTCATGGCTGTTGAGCAGACGAATCCATTTCCACTTTGCAGCCCCGCTCTCTGGGAACTCTTTTGTCAAAAGAAATGACACAGAAACCATTATACCAAATCATGCAAATCCATGCAATAGAGATCCAGGACACAGAGAGGATGCTGAGGAAATCCTGTGGGCTCCTGGTAGCAGGAAAACCTAGAGGCTGCCTGGGGTCTTCCAGAATCAGTCTGGGTGTTAGCCAGGGAGTGGGCAAAGACCTGAGTAATACACAGCCTGCATCCTGTACAGCACGTGGCTGGACTTGACCCTGGAGCTCAGAATGCCCATACTGACTTCTGAGAGATGACATTTCACAAGGAAAGTGTGATTATGCTTGTTAAAGTTTCCTCCAGTAAATGCATCCTTTTCTTTCTTGGTTGTTTGTAGACTCTTAATGAAACACTGCTGTTGGGACCAGGATGGCTGATCATTTGATGTAAGGATCCTGGTCCTTATCTCCTCATGCAGTCTGCCCATGCATTTATTGCCTACCTGGGCAGTTACACATACACCCCTCTGACATCTGCCTCCCTGTTAGCAATAAAACCTGAAGAACGAGGGGAACTTTCCTAACTCAGATCCTAAACACCTCTTTACGAACTAACCTCTACCCTTCAAAGACAAGGAGAGTGATGTTTTGGGTACCACAATGGGACACAGAGGGATAAAAGATGCTCATGGCTTTCCCCCCTCCTCTTTTCTAAGGATTTATTGAAGGATAAATCAGAGCCTCTCTTCATCCTGGAAGGTGCGAGCAGATTCGATATCCAACAAGGAGAGGCAGGTAAGAACTCAACCTCTTTCTTCTCGGCCCTGGATGGTGGCAGGCTGCCCAAAGTCCACCTCTGAGCAGCGGTGGGTAGAAAGGAGTGCCCCTACCCAGTCCCACAGAGGTCGGCACCCTCAGTGTTGCTGTGGTTGGACCACTCACATCAAGGCCCTCAGTCTGCAAATCAGCTTAGCAGCGGGTGTGCAGAGCCCTTTAGGGAGAGGAATTGTCAAAGAGAAGGAGGAAACAGACACAGAGTTTAGTCTGAATACTGAGTAGAGGGAAGTAAATATTTATTGAACTTCTGCAAGGCTTTGTTAGATACTTTGCACAAAATATTTCATTAATCCTGCAATATTCTCATTTTACGTATGCGGAAGCAAGGGGTCCAAGGGGCACAATAATGTCTTTCACGTCACATAAGCAATATATGACAGAGTTGAGTTTGAATCCAGGGCTGTGTGACTCCCTCCAACCCACTGGACAGGCACAGGGCGGAGTTGTTGCTGAGACTTGAGTGTGGCAGGAGATGGGGGGCCCATGGGCGGTAGCAGTTGTGGCCATGCAACACCCCTGAGCAAGAACCCAAGGAGTGGGGGGTGAGACTCCTTGGGGTGGGCAAGTGGGCATGGAGCCCAGAGACACAGCAAAATAAGATACAACACTTGGGACTCCCCTGGTTGTTCAGTGGCTAGGGCTCTGTGTTTCCAGTGCAGGGGGCCCAGGTTTGATCTCCAGTCAGTGAACTACATCCCACATGCCAGAACTAAGACCTGTGCAGCCAAATAAATAAATAAGACACAAGCCTTCTGAGAGCAAGCTCTATGTCCTTAGAACGTCACTTTCCAATTAATGCCCCTGCACTTGGACTTCACCTGGTGAATTTGATAGAAGCCTGCCTGGCTTGCGGTCTGTGTTGGGTAAAGTCCCCTCCAGCCAGTAGCCTCCTGACGGGAGAAGGGCCCTCTCACAGGGCATCCTTGTGGCTTCTGCATCCGGCAGCATGTCTGACTTGAAAGGGCATTCAAGCCGTTGTGTGACGGTGGAAAGAAGACTCAGGAGAAGGGGGTGAGCTTGCTCAAAAGGGCTCATGGCCACCTTCAAGGAAAAACTTAAAGCCATGTTCCCTCAAGGGGGGAGAGAGGAGAACCCAGATATGGGCTGGAAAGGCCCCAACACCAGGAGGGACTGAGTAAATATTAGCAAAGAAAAACAGAAATCTGTTCTCCCCAATTTTAGAGCGCACCGTTGCCACTGATGCTGGCAGCAAAATTTGCTCTAACTTTGGTTCTGGGCATCTTGGGGCAAATGAGAATCAGAAGTCAAGTTGGCACATCAGCTTGGCCGGGACACTCCTGACCGCACTACCATCACCATCATACCAGCAGCAGCAACACCACCATCCCCGTCACTACTCCACCCCACCCTCACCCCATCACTTGCATCACAACCACCACTATCTCCATAACTACCACCATCACCTCTATGTTGCTTGGAACTGACCCCAGTGAATCTTTCCCCTAGTTCTCCTCTCTCAGACAGAAAAAAAAAAAAAAAAAAAGGCATTATTCAGAAGGAGGTGCGATAACTCTGAGCAGTGCATGGAGCGGGGCTTCCAGGTATGTCCAATCAGCTTCTCATGGCTTATGTCCCCCTCTCCTCCAGGAGATTGCTGGTTCCTAGCGGCACTGGGGGCCTTGACACAGAGTCCACGGTATCTGCAGAAGATCCTAATAGACCAAAGCTTTTCATACCAGTATGCGGGGATTTTCCATTTTCGGGTAAGTATGCTGCTGGGATGCTCCTTAAACGGGATTCTCTGTGAGCCTAGGGAGGCAACTGTCTTGAATGTTCTCTTGGTCTAGCACCCTGAAATGTGGGAGAGACACTTGAGTGTTAGTTAATGTGTGTTAGCTCCTCAAAAGTATTTGAATTCAGGATCTGACAACACATATGGAAGATAAGAGTTAAAATGTTTCCATGTAAATACTGGGTTGGCAAAAATGTTCATTTGGGTTTTCCATAGCATCTTATGGAGAAATCTGAACGAACATTTTGGGCAACCCAATAAAAAGCATGGCAGAAACAATCAGCCAAAGAAAAGAATTATTGATTAAAGACCCTGTACATCATTGAGATTTTGTCTGTCTGTCCCTGTGCCACACCCTGTTGTTTTGATTACAGTAGCTTCAGAGTGAGTTGTAACAGCTGGTGGCATAAGTTCTCCTTCATTATTCAGTATCTTTCCCTCAAAAATATTTGATTTTGTTGATTCTTGCACATTTATTCTTCTGTGAGAATTTTTAAATCATTACATCTAATTAAAAAGAAAAGCCACCATGAAGCAGAATAGAGCAGCATTAAATTTATGTATTAATTTGGAAAAATCACATTTTTATTATTGTAATTATTCCTTCCCAAAAGCACAGTATATCTTTTTATTTATTCAGAACTAGTTTTATGTCCTTCAATAAAATGTTATAGTTACGTTTTGATATTCCTTCTATACCCTTTTTGTAAATGTATTCTCAGATATTTTACAATTTTGTAACTAACATGAATGATTTTTCTACGTATATGTTGATGAAAAGAGAATGCTAGTCCTTTTTTTATATTAAGGTGTATCTAGCCACCTTATCAAATTCTCTTATTCTAATTTTTTCTTTATTAATGTCTGGATATTTTTTAGTTATCTAATATTATCCATAAGTAAAGATAATTTTGTCTCTTAATATTTATAGAGTTATTTTGCCTTACTGTATTAATTAGAAGACTGTAATTTTGAATGAGGTGACAAGAGTAAAATTCTGCCTTCTCTTGATTTTAGTGGCATACTTTCTTGGTATGCCATTCTTTCAATCCACTTTTGGATTCAATTTGCTAAAAATTTATTAGAATTTTTGTATCTATATCACATGTACAACTGGATTCCAGATTTTTGTTGTTTTTCTTTGGAGTTATGCTAGCTTTTTAATATGAGCACATTGAGATTTACTTTAATCTGAAATAATTTGTACAATGGTTGTTAATCGTTGATTGTCTCTTCTTTGCAAGTGAAATAGACAATTGTTAAATTTTCTGGACCTATCTCCTTTTAAAATATGATTTCTTTAACTCTTCCAATGTGTTCAATAGCTATTGATCTGCTAGGGCCTCTTATTTCTTCTGGAGTTAATTCTTGAAATTTATATTTTGCTGGGAAAATCAACTGTTTCTTCTATAGTTCTAAATGCATTGCCCCAAATTTGCTTATATAAGACTCTGAAAATTTATTTCAGTCAGTTCAGTCGCTCAGTCGTGTCCGACTCTTTGTGACCCCATGAATTGCAGCACGCCAGGCCTCTCTGTCCATCACCAACTCCCGGAGTCTACCCAAACCCATGTCCATCGAGTCCGTGATGCCATCCAGCCATCTCATCCTCTGTCGTCCCCTTCTCCTCCCGCCCCCAATCCTACCCAGGATCAGGGTCTTTTCCAATGAGTCAACCCTTTGCATGAGGTGGCCAAAGTATTGGAGTTTCAGCTTCAACATCAGACCTTCCAATGAACACCCAGGATTGATCTCCTTTAGGATGGATTGATTGGATCTCCTTGCAGTCCAAGGGACTCTCAAGAGTCTTCTCCAACACCACAGTTCAAAAGCATCAATTCTTCGGCGCTCAGCTTTCTTCACCGTCCAACTCTCACATCCATACATGACCACTGGAAAAACCATAGCCTTGACTAGACGGACTTTTGTTGGCAAAGTAATGTCTCTGCTTTTAAATATGCTATCTAGGTTGGCCATAACCTTCCTTCCAAGGAGTAAGCGTCTTTTAATTTCATGGCTACAGTCACCGTCAGCAGTGATTCTGGAGCCCAAAAAAATAAAGTCTGACACTGTTTCCACTGTTTCCCCATCTATTTCCCATGGAGTGATGGGACCAGATGCCATGACCTTAGTTTTCTGAACGTTGAGCTTTAAGCCAACTTTTTCACTCTCCTCCTTCACCTTCATCAAGAGGCTCTTTAGTTCTTCTTCACTTTCTGCCATAAGGGTGGTGTCATCCGCATATTCCTCTAATTTGTGGTTAAGTCTACTTTATCAATCTCTTTGCTATATGTATTTTTAATATATTATCCAATGGTCATAAATTTGATATATGCAATCAAGTTCTCTGATTTACAGGTTATATAATCTGCAGTTATCTCTTTTGTCTTGGCTTATTTTTTGTCTGTTTGATTTGTCGTATTCTAAAAGAAGTGAATTAAAGTTCTTTCCCAAAGTTATAGTTTGGAGGGTTCCTTTTATGTTCTGACTTTATAGTTTTCTTGCTCTATTCTTTTGTACCCAAATATGCTATGTTTTTGCTCTTCAGTTTTTAGAATAAAACTTACACAATATCCCTCTTTGTTATGTATGAAGCTCCTAACCTTGACTTCCTCCTCACCTGATTTTCACGTTGCTATTCTAGATTCCTGTTACTTACATTTCCCTGTTATGTTTTTGCTCATCCTTTCACTATCAATTTTACTTTCACTATGTTACAAGTATGTTTCTTGTCCAAAGCATATTCAAAACTCATTGTTCACCATTGTTTCCTTCAGCCTTCATCTCCCCTTAAGATTTTTGTTCTAACTTCATTATCATTTAGTAGGAGTAATTCCTTGAATAGTTTCCTCAGATTACATGAGTAGTTTTTCACTTGCTCTTTCTTAAAAACAGTATTTCAATAGAGTTTAGGATTTTTGGATTACATTCCTTTTTCTCAAAAATCTGTAAACATTTTTCCATTGTCTTGTAGCTTCTCCAGTGTTGCAGAAGAAATATCCAATCTATTTTCCTGACCTTGTATGCAATACATTCTTTCAAATTGCAAATTTGTATGAGGCACTCTCTCTCCCTGGTTCAGAAATTTCTTTAGAATATGTCCAGATGTATGCCTCTTTATAATTAAATGTATTTATTTTTAATTGAAGGATAATTACTTTACAAATATTCTGTTGGTTTCTGCTGAACATCAACATGAATCAGCCATAGGTATACCTATGTCCCCTCCGCTTGAACCTCCCTCCCACTTCCCTCCCCATCTCACTCCACTAGGTTGTTACAGAACCCTGGTTTAAGTTCCCTGAGTCATACAGCAAGTTCCCATTGGCTATCTATTTTACATGTAATAATGTATATGTTTCCGTGTTACTCTTTCCATACATCCTACCTTCTCCTTCCTCCCCCACCCCGCTGTGTCCATAAGTCTGTTTTCTATGTCTGTGTCCCTTTGAAGAATAATCTTGCCTGGAATTCAGTGAGCCCTTTCATTCTGAAGACCTGCCTCCTTTTTCTGCTCAGCTGTTTCCTTCCATTTTTTTTTTTTCTGGGCATCCTCCTTTATCCTGTTTTCTCTTCCTGAAGTCCAATTATTTGCATGCTAGGTCTTAGCAGCAGCAGCAGCAGGTCTTCTAAAAGATGATGCTGATATTACTGGTCCAAGGATCACACTGAGAAGTTAGCCAGAGGGGGCAGGGTTTAGCTGTGTCCAGGCTCACCTCAAAGCTACAAGTGGTGGAGATACAGGTGGTTAGGACAAATTGAGGTCTAGGCAGGGTATGTTCTGCCCTTCTGGAAGGTGAAGAAAGTCCCACGGTCCTCCAGAAATAGCTGCAGTGCTGACCTCTGTACGTTTGTTCTTTCTGAGTTTGGGCATGGTTCTCAGGAAAAAGGCCTGTATCTGGGCAACTCGGATGCTTTGCCCAAAACACTTCTGGTTTCCTGCAGATACCTGGGTGCTGGTCAGATGGCCCAGGCTGCTTGTTAAAGGGTGCAGACATTATCTAGGGGCCAGCCCTCCTCATCCAGAGAAGTGAACTAGGAAACACAGATCGCTTACCTCATTCTTGACCACCGCATTTTCATCAGGCTATTTGCATCCTTTCTGGGAACAATGATCTTATCTGAGGTTCCCTTTGTATAGGGAGAGCAAGTCTGGTCAGCTCTACTGGCGTGGGAAGGTGCGAGTGAGGGTGGAACAAACCAGAGGGGCTCATTGAAGCCAGGACTCACTCATTCTTGATGGCCTACTGTGTGCTGGGCACTATCCTAGGTGCTGAACAAAAAGGCTATTGAAAAAACAGTTCCTTCTTTCAAAACTGTGATCCTACTCTCACAGTCTCATCTGATTCCAGTCACAGTGTGAGGTAGTTCTTACTCTTACCAGCATTTGACAGATGAGGAAACTGAGTCACAGAGAATTAAGTATCTTATCCAATAGCTATTGCTCAGGATGAAAAAACAAAACTAGGCCTGGAACGTGGTTCTACTGACTGGACACTGGCTACTACACTTTGCTGTCCAATTAAACTCAAATGGATCTGGACTTCTGGTACCCTCCATCCAGGAGCCAGGGCTAGCTTCCTTGGTGCTTCAGACATATTCAACGATCTCACGATAGCAGCATCTCTGTTGGCTCCCCACTTCACCCGCCTGTGCGTCTGACTGCAGGGGGGATGCAGACCCACAGCTGTGAGGACACCAGCTCCAGTGGACTGGTTCATTAAAGACTGCAAGAATACCTTCTTTGTTTTGTCTCCCCTGACATCTTGTTCTCCATCGCTGCTTTGATAATGCATCCTCATGTGGGTGCAACAGTCCAACACCTAGGACATTCAGCTGTGGACAAGGCCACGTGGATGGCTCCCCCTCACCACGAGCAGGTGATGGATCACATCCACCCGGCCTTTCTCTGAGCCCCGCTGTTGGAGGCTTGCCTGTGTCAAGACTCAGGCCTAAAACCAAAAGCCCTGTTGCTGATCCAGAGACCAGCAAACAAACTCCAAAAAGCTGGCTTTGTTATGAATTTTTGTCATTTGGCAGTGTCCCCGGGTGAACCATTAAGAGTTGAATGCTGAAGATTAAACCAGTCTGTTTTGGAGAGGAACATCTGGTTTGTTTGCGCTCTTGGCGGCAGCAGTGCCAGCCCGCTTCATTTTCATTGCTGCTGCTCTGATGGCAGGGCCAGCTGGACGTGAGGATAGGAGGGCCAGGGTGAGGCTGAAACTGCTCAGTCCTCCCCAGCAACCTCACGTTTGGCGGCCTCTGGGCCCTGCCCACTCTCTGGCTACCATCTGGGATGCTTTCCCACCTCCTTGCCACATGCAGGAATCCTGCCTGTCTTCCCTTGAGCCTCCAGCTCCCCGAAGGCTCTCCTTCCTCATCAGGACACTCCCAGTCACCCATTCTCCTCTGCTATCAGCATCTGCTCCCACTGCTCCCATTTTGTACACAAGATGTACCTGGAGCATCTTGCGCGTGTCTGAAGCTCACAAAGGACGTGCCAAAGTGAGGCAGGAATTAGTAGCAAAGTCCAGCTAGACCCGAGACGCCTTCCTCCCTGCCTGTGTTTTCCTTGATTAACTCGACCTGTGACTCACCTGTCAGTGGAGATGACAGGTCTGTCCCCTGTCTGCCAACCTGGGCTGCGATTTTGATCTGCATAGACTTCTTGTTGCACTGTGGCAATGGTGGTAATCTTTTGGCCTGGGCTGGGGGGTCAGCACCTCACTCCTGCTCCAGCTCTACTAAGGCATATATTTTGCTCTCTCTCCTCCAGTTCTGGCGGTGTGGCCAGTGGGTGGAAGTGGTCATTGACGATCGCCTACCTGTCCTGAACAACGAGTACCTCTTTGTCAAACCTCGCAACAAGCGAGAGTTTTGGCCGTGCCTGCTGGAGAAGGCCTACGCCAAGTAAGGATGGGCCTGTCCCTATGCCTGGGGCCTGGATACTGGCCCTGCCCGCCCAGCCACTAGCCCTGACAGATGCTCCCCACCAGTCGGTCCTGAGACTTTTGGTAGCTATGCTCAATTCAAGCAATGCCCCTAGGAGCCTCAGAGCCTTTGCCACCTCATGGGACATCCTGTATAAATAATCACATGTGCAAGGCTGTGTTAGACACAAGCCATTGGGAGGGACCCAGAGGCACATAGCAAGGGATGGGCAGGGCAGAGATGGACAGAGATAGGGACTGACAGTGGCATTATTTTAGTGGCTGGTGTACAGGCCCAAATAAAATACAATATCATGGTCAAAGTCTGCTGACAGGACAGAGAAGAGAGACAGCAGTTCTGACTTTCTGACTCACAGAGAATCAGCTGAGGCTGCACAGTGGAGGTGGCAGTTAGTGAGGCCTTAAAGGATGGGTGAGATTTCAGAAGGGGGAGAGAGGATATGTGGGTATGGACATCTCCAACAATGGGAATGAAATGAGCAGCAACACTGGCAGGACAGTCTGGGGCCTGGTGTGGCTACCGTGAGGTTGGATTTATGTGTGGGAGGCAGGGCAGGAGCTGCTTATTATTATATGGTCTAAACACCCTGAGTCAAAGACTATTTTCTGGTGTTCACAAGCTGAAGGACCTATAAACTCCCCAGTCACGTCCTTCACTTGCACAATTTGGGATGATTTTATTCAACAGATGTTTGTTGTGCCTTTAGTCATAGTCTAGGCACTGCACTGCATGCTGGAATAGAGATGCTCAGGCTGGCCCAGGTGGGGTATGCAAGAGTCTTGTGTGTGTAAGAGGTTGCTAGCATCAAGACCCACACAGGTGAGGGACACATCACAGCTAGGAATCAATACTAGGAGACAGAAGGACAGGGGACCACACATTTCAGGAGAAAATGAGTAGTGGAGAGTGTTCTGGAATCAAGTTCCCCAAAGATCTTCCTAACCAATGCTTCATATGATGAATGGGGAAGCCAAGACTCTGAATGGTGATGTGATGGCAGGTTCAAGTGATTAACCTGAGTCTACTGAGGTCTTTGGTCATTTGATCAGGTGACATTATTTGCCAAGACTGAACACCCCACCCCGTCCAGTCTTGGGCTCTGAGGAATGGTTATGACCCCACAGACCACCTCCAGTCCCTGTCCTTCTGAAGGGCACGTAGCTAGCACTCTTATTATACATCGTTTCTTTTGAGTCAACTTGTTCAAAACTAAAGCTGTTGCTCATTTCCAGTGTCAGGAAGAGCCAGACATTAGCATTTGAGAATGAAGCCCAGATAGCAACCCAGGTGGTTGAAACAATCCATATGTTTTGGGAGGTTAATTCAGTTCTAAGCTTCTTATGCAAATGTTGCCATTATCTTTCTTGGGTGGATTCAGGGCTCACCACTCCAGGGCTTCATTTTTTTTCTTTCTTTATTGAAAGAGGGGAGCAAGGCAGTTCACTTGGAGAATTAGAGAGCTCACGAATGAAATGATGACTTTGGTCCCATTTTGTTAACAGCTGACTTAAAGTATTCGTTCAGCTTGAAAAGAAATGGGAAACTGGACTCGGAATCCACACTGCGCCGCCCGAAGAAACCTAGAGCAGGAGAACGTGTTGCAAACTCCAAAGCTCTTTAAAAGCCTTTCCCTCCATCCAGAGAAGGGCCTTGTAGAATGTAGAGGAAATCAAATAGAGTACATCAGAGCTAGACAGAGCCTCTGTCAGCATCAAACCCTACCTTCTCTGAAAGATGAGGAAAGCAAGGCTGGTGGGGGGATGAAATGACTTGCCCAGGGTCACAGTGTTTGAGGCCAGCTGGGATCAGATCTGTCCTCCCCAGTCACATGCTTGTCCAGCATCCCTTGACACTGCCAGTCCTAGAGGAAAAGGATTTGTCTTTTGCTTCTTTTTGCTTCAGTGTCTGGCCCACAAGAATTGCAGAACAAGCATGGAGAACCCACATGTCTGAGTGGAGATGGTCCTCTTTCCCTCCCAGGGTGTAGACAATACTGAGTGAACATGTGGATTCCAGACTTTGAAACACTGTTGCAACTGGGGAGTCTGGAAATGAATTGGTCAAGTGAGTCAGATGTGGAGGGGAAAAAATATATATTTGCCTGGCTTTTTTCCCCAGAGGTCACAAAACAGGAGAGTGGGGGACAAAATCTGGTAGGCTGCCTAGCATCCTCTCTGGGATCTCTGTGACTCAGAATTACAGCCTTTCAGCGTCCTTCCTGGATCCGATTTGACATCTGAATTCTTCCCTGTCTCCTATCATTGTCAGGCAGAGAGACGTTTTCCCAAAATGAGGCTGAAGCTGAGGGGTGAGAACAAGGCTCTCTCAGAATTCCTGGGTCCAGGTGACAGGTGTAGTGACAGGTGAGGCAAACGCAGCGCTCTCTGTCTTTCCCTCCCTTTCTATTTCCTGTCAGCCAAGGAGGCTGAGAAGAGCTGCCATGTCCCTGAAACACAAGCAGGATCCGTGAGCTCGTGTCTGTAAAGCAGAGAGAGAGCTCTTTGTCTAAACACCCAGCCACTGCTGGGACAGGCTACGTGGGCATCAGGGAGACGTAGCGAGAGGAGGCTGTGGAAGACACCAAGAGGGCGGGCTGCTGGCTGCGGATCCTTCCCCTTTGATTTGGTGCCTCTGTGGTGGCTGCAGAGGGTATGGTGCTGACATCAGATACAAGAGTCATATGTGTGTAAGAGGTTGCTAGCATTAAGACCCACACAGGTGAGGGACACATCACAGCTAGGAATCAATACTAGGAGACAGAAGGACAGGAGACCACACATTTCAGGAGAAAATGAGTAGTGGAGAGTGTTCTGGAATCAAGTTCCCCGAAGATCTTCCTAACCAATGCTTCATATGATGAATGGGGAAGCCAAGACTCTGAATGGTGATGTGATGGCAGGTTCAAGTGATTAACCTGAGTCTACTGAGGTCTTTGGTCATGTGATCAGGTGACATTATTTGGCAAGACTGAAGACCCCAGACCATCCAGTCTTGGGGCCTGAGAAGTGGTTATGACCCCACAGACCACCTCCAGTCCCTGTCCTTCCAGAGGGTGCATTGCAAGTGCCGTTTTTGTACATTGTTTCTTTTGAGTCAACTTGTTCAAAACTAAAGCTGTTGCTCATTTCCAGTGTCAGGAAGAGCTGGATATTAGCATTTGAGAATGAAGCCCAGATAACAAGACGAGGCCTGTAGACACTGAGGCCGTGGCCCTGGAGTGACAGGTCAGAGCCAGCAGGGCCTTCCTGGTGTGGCTCTGGTGCAGTTCTATCTGAAGCCAGAAGGGGGCGTGGCAGCAAGGGAGGTGGGTCATGCTGGTGGGCTCTGGAATAGATTCTAGAACTCTGGTTTTGGGCTTCCCTGGTAGCTCAGACGGTAAAGTATCTGCCTGCATCACAGGAGACCTGTGTTTGATCCCTGGGTTGGGAAGATCCCCTGGAGAAGGAAATGGCAACCCACTCCAGTATTCTTGCCTGGAAAATTCCATGGATGGAGGAGCCTGGTAGGCTACAGTCCATGGGATCGCAAAGAGTCAGACACGACTGAGCACCTTCACTGGTTCACTGGTCTTGGTGACCTTCTGGCACCCTCAGCACCCTCTTAATCTAGGACCCAGAGCCTGAAAACATGTGGAAAATCAAGTGAGTCAGATATACTGAGACCCACCTGGGCACAATCATGACCAAAGGGAAGCTTTGCAGTTGACTCAGCAAACATCGAAGAGATAAGAGCCTAATACCAAACATAACCCCGTCAGAGAGAGGGAGATAAGATTTAGAACCAGTTTAATAACAAGTCAAGATCTGTCTGTCATCTGGTTCCTGTAGAATGGCCTTTGGGTTCTCTGGGTCCTTCGCTTTCATTAATACAAGGCTTTCTCAGCATCCATGGTGTTTGTACCTGGGACACTGTCCCAGGAGAGAGCAGCTGCTTGATCTGTATTTGCTGGAGTGGGTTTATGTGAATTTTGGGCATCTCAGGAGAAGAGAACAGCAAAATTGGAAGTATGCTGAGAGAGGAATGTCTGAGGGGCCCCGGAGCAGATCCAGGTGAAGGGCTGAGGACTGGGAGGGGTCTTATCTGAGGCCGTGGGCCCCAGTAGAGGTGGCAGCAGAATGGACCCACACCTGACCTCCACGTGGTCACCACCAGAAAGCAAGCCAAGGCCAGGGCTTTCCTTGGGAGGGGCTTGGCCACTGCTTGCCCGTCAGGGACAGAGGTCCCTGGCCAGAGCCCAAGTGACCAGGCAGTGGTGGGGAACATGCCCACAAGACAGCTTTGACAATGGGAGGCAAGGTCTCCCACCCGGCCTGGCTCACCTCCATGTTGTTGTGGGTTTGCCCTGCCTGTATTTTAGGACCCCACAGAAACCTTTCCAGGTCACCCCATTGACAGGAACTTGAGTTCTCAAATCAAATATGACCTCATCCATCCAGCCCCTGCTGTAGGCTTTCCCTGTGATCTATCAATCTTGCCTCTCCCAGGAGCACCAGTCAGTCCATCATTGGCCCCACTCCACCACACTCTTCCGGCTCCAGAGCCTCCTTGATTTGTTTCTCCTCCCCAGAGTGTCTGTCCAACTGTCCTTGTTGTTCAGTCACTCAGTCATGTCTGACTCTTTGTGACCCCGTAGACTGCAGCACGCCAGGCTTTCCTGTCCATCACCAACTCTTGGAGTCTGCCCAAACTCATGTCCATTGAGTCAGTGATGCCATCCATCCGTCTCATCCTCTGCCGCCCCCTTCTCTTACTCTCAATCTTTCCCAGCGTCAGGGTCTTTCTCAATGAGTCAGCTCTTTGCTTCAGGTGGTCAGAGTATTGGACCTTCAATATCAGTCCTTCCAATGAATATTCAGGATTGATTTCCTCTAGGATTGACTGGTTTGATCTCCTTGCAGCCCAAGGGACTCTCAAGAATCTTCTCCAACACCACAATTTGAAGGCATCAATTCTTCAGTGCGCAGCCTTCTTTATGATCCAACTCTCATATCTGGACATGACTACTGGAAAAACCATAGCCTTACTTGGATAAAACTTAGTTCAGAGTTGTGCCCCTTCTCAGATACTTTCCCAGAACCCCCAGTCACTTCCTCTCTGTTGCCAGTTGATCCATGCACTCTCATAGTTAACAGACACCCGAGGAAGGCCAAGCAACCTGACGTGTCCTTTGAAGGGGAGAGCATCTCAGTGGCGAGTGCTGCTGTTTGGGGGGGTGCAGGGGGAGGACAGCAGAAGCAGAGAAGCGGGGACTTGCTGTCCTGATTGTGCCCATGGGAAGCGCACCTCTGTAAGCCAGACCCGCTCCACATGCTGTGTGTGCTTTACTGGTAGCACCACTGCAAGAGCCTGTTCCCTGGATGAGCAGAGGGGGTCTTAAGAAGCTCAGCCTCCTGCCCGAGCCTGAAACATCACGACAGGGGAGGCCAGGAGTTGGCCCAAGCAGATTGGCTCTTGAGTCGAGACTATCTGCCTCACCCGTAGGTGATTGGGGCTGCCACAGTTGGGAGAAAATTGGGAGGAAGGCAAGATAGGGGCCATAAGGCTGGGCTTTTCTCGGGGTGTGGGTACCGAAGCAGAAACCCCATGGGAGGGTGGGAAGAGGCACTTTGGAGCACAGGTCTGAGAGTTTAGGTGGTTTGCTTTGGGGATGTGTATGGAAGCCTCGTCCCCACCTGTGTTACCTTCAGTGACATCACCTCCCTGATGATTCTTGGAGTGGGGGGAGGGTTAGTTCTGAGGATGGAAAGGGGAATTCTTCATCAAGCTTCACACAAGAGTAAGTACTAAGGCTGCTTATGGTCACAGAGGGCATCAGAGTTGTTGACTGTGGTCTCTTGGAGGGCAGAGGTCTCACCTGTCTTTGAATACAAGGTACCCTGCACACAGCCAGTACTTACCTCTGTTGTTAAACAGGAAACAGTGGATCCTCATTGTATTAACAGCTAGTCTTTATTAAAGGCTTTCCATGTGCCAGGCACTATGTGAAGCCCGGCCCTAGGAGGTTAAGTAACTTATCTAAGGTCAAGCAGTTAAATATCTGGGGAGATTGGGATTTGACCCTTGGCCTATGGCCCCAGCACCTGCATTCCTAACCTGTATATAATGCTGCCACCTGTGAAACTGCCCAGGGGACCAGGAGAAGGAAGTGATAAGGGTGGCACATTGCTAGAATCTTTATCCAGGAGAATGGAAGTTGGGCAGATGGCCACAGCCAAGGGGTGGTTTGGTAAATCCTTCCCCTGGGAAATACACAGAGGTCCATTGTGCTATCTCCCTTCCTGGAGGCAGCAGAGGCACCACTGGGGTTGATCTGCCTTCCTCTCTCCCAGGTTTCATGGGTCCTATGCCAACCTGCACTATGGCTACCTTCCCGATGCCCTGGTGGACCTCACGGGAGGGGTGGTCACCAACATCAGCCTGCACTCATCCCCGTCTGACCTGATGACGATGGTGAAGACGGCAGCGGAGGCAGGCTCTCTGATGACCTGCGGCACCCTGGCCAGGGTGAGTGGATCGGGGATCTTGTTACGCTGGTTCGGGCCTTTCCTCACCCCGGACTGTTCAGCCACTGGCCCGTTCAGTTAGTAAGGGGAATGGCTGAGTGACCACCATGCAGCACTGATACTGCGCTTTGTTGGCACTACCTCGCAATGGCCCTCCATCTGAAACAGGGACCACAGAATTCACTTACAGAAGAAGAAATGGACTCAGAGAGGCTAGGTGAAATGCCCACCATCACACAGCCAGTAAGTGGCTGAGCAGGGCTTCAGGTGCTGTTGTCTGATGCTGAAGCCTTTGCCTACTGCTTCCTGTGACCAGAAGCAGTGGGGTTCAGAGTGATCGGAGCAGGCCCTTTGATTCTCACTGGCTCTAAAGGCAGCACCCCAAAGGCAGCATGTCCCATTCTGAAAAGCTTGGCTGAGCCTACAAAGTATCTGATTCTGTTCTAAGGCAGCCAATGCCCTACCCCTGTGGATCCTTCCTTCACTCTTTAACCACGTGGGCTTTGAGTCACACACCCCTGGCCTGAAACACCACCTGAAACCAAAATGCAATTTAAACTCCAATTCCTCATGGCCTGGAGGTGGCAGTTCTTCCCAACTCCCACAAAATGCCCAGAAGATATGTGTTGTGGTGTGTCTCATTGATAACAAGCCATTAGAGAAAAGCAAGCAGCCCAGGTCCTCAGGACCCAGTGGGCTTCTGTCTGTCATAGGGTGGTCTCCTGAGGCATGAAATGCTGGGGCCTCAGACACCCTACAGCCTTCAAACTCTGCCTCTCTAGCAAAGAGATCCAGGAACACATGGCATTCCACTGTGAGTCAGTGGGAGGCTTGTCATCTAGCCCCGGCTCAGCTGCTGAGTGAATTGTGCTTTTCAGGGTTGTTTTTTTTTTTTTTGAAGAACATGTGAGTGTTTAATGCTTGGTCTGCTTCCCTCCTTTGAAGCCCACAGGTGAGTCCATGAGGATGGCAAATGGACTGGTGAGCCAGCATGCCTACACGGTGACTGGCGCCGAGCAGGTAAGGCTCCCTGTGGACACAGTGCCCCAGGGTTCTTGCTCCCCTAAGCAGGAATCAGAATCACATGCTGAGTTGAGCCCAACAAAGTTGAAACAGGTACTGATCACCCTTGCCTCCGCTTTGTCCAGGCCCATCACAGACAACCTCATTCTCTCTATTCATCCAAAAGTTCTGGCGTCTGGTATCCCCATTCCTCAGGGACATCCCCTCTTCCAACCAGAGATCTTACTCTCCTCAAATGACCTCAGACAGGCTGAGTTTCTAGCCAGGTTGAGGGATTAGCCCCAAAAGAAAGCAGAATTAACTACCCAGTTGACTTTGGAGGAGAGTTTGCCCTGAAAGGGTTTTGTTTGTTATATACCAACTTAACTATGACAAAGACTCTCCAAAATGTAGGGGCTCAAACAAGATCAAGTTCATGCCTCAGGTGAGCAGGAGATTCCAGAGCTGGTAGGTGGCTCTGCCATCTGTAACATGGGGCTTCTACATGTGAGCCCAGGGCAGCTGCCTCCAGTCTCATCTCCCAGCCTGGGGAGGAGAAAGAGGCCAGGGCCACTCACACACCCATCTGGAAGGCACGTGTCAGCACAGGCGCACACCGTGTCCTCTCAGATCCCCTGAGTCTGGACCTAATCGGGCCACCCCAAGGCCCAAGGGTATCTGGAAAACATACCTGGTAGGGCCGCCACATGCCCAGCTAGAACTTTATTCCCACAAAACGGGAGGGTTGCTCTTGGGGGGCAGTCTTTCTCCCCAGTGCAACAACCGACTTGGAGGTGGACAAAAATGCATGTCACCAGTGTGTGCAGTAGCATTTATTCTGGAAAACGTGACTGCAGTCCAGCCTCCTTCATTCATAAATGAGAAGCCGAGGCCTGAGAGGGGAGGGTCAGGGTTGCATAGCTGCTTGCAGTGGCTGGGCTCAGACACCAGGTCTCCTCAGTTCCCATCTATGCTCATCAGGCAGACATGCAGGGACCGCCCTTCCTGGCCTTGTGACGATTTCCCACAAATGCCTCCCCCCACCCCGATCCCTGTATTTCTCACAGCTCTTGAGGTCTGATCATGTTTTCTAGGCCCTAAGAGACAGAGTTACAACCCCCAGGGTCCATTTTTCACGTGTATTTATGGAGCAAGGAATGCAAAGCATCAGCTTCTATTTCTGGCTTTTTTCTTGTATCTCCCTTCCCTGTGCCGATCTGTCTCTCTTGTCCATTGACCAAAGGCCAGTTGCTCCATTGTTTTGTGTTTGGGTGAATGTTCCAACCTGCAAAACAGAGGCAATATCTTCTGTCTCCTGCCCCCCTGCCTGCCTCCCTAAGGAAATCAGTACCAAAATGCTTCCTCTGCACAGCACCTGGAGGAGCTGCTGCTGCTGCTGCTAAGTTGCTTCAGTCGTGTCTGACTCTGTGCAACCCCATAGATGGCCGCCCACCAGGCACCCCCGTCCCTGGGATTCTCCAGGCAAGAACACTGGAGTGGGTTGCCATTTCCTTCTCCAATGCATGAAAGTGAAAAGTGAAAGGGAAGTCGCTCAGTCGTGTCTGACTCAGAGAGTAGGCACCTAATAGATGCTCTTGGATCAATGGATGTGGGCCCTTGCCTGAGTGAATCAATGCACTTGTCCTTGGCCTGTGAAAATGACATCATGGATCCTCCATCATAGAACATATGTGAGGAGCTCAAATATTTCTCAGAAGCAAGGAAGAGGCCCTGACAAACCCAGGCCACAGGAGATCCCAGTCCCAGTGGCTCTGATGCGCTTCATTTGGAATTGGCCATACCCTTCTCTGAATTCTCAGTGGAGACAGTCAGTACCATCATCACATCTGACCACGGATGGATGCTGTGCTCCCCAAAGCTCCCCATCCCAGAGGGGGACAAGTCTAGGCTAGGGAGAGCAAATTGGCTTTCTTGTGTGCCAGCCTTGATCCCAGCACTGCTGCCTAGATAACTGTGTCGACAAGACTTTGGCTCTGCTTCCAGACTTGGAAAAGAGAGCTGTGATCAGTGAGTGACATCTGTGCTGGGCCTGGAAGGAAAGAGCCGTGGTACCTGTGTGATATGCCGGCCATTCCTGGCAAGGCCCTTTTCATACATTGAGATGGCCTCTGTTTCTCCTCTGAACCCAGGGGAGAAGTCACTTTGTGTATCCAGAGGTCCAGATGGCTGTGGAATATGAGTCCTGCCAAGGCTGGGCCTGGGGATGGCAGTGACAGAGCAGCCAAGTAAACTTCTAGGGCAAGGTCAGGGAGGCAAACTGGGGAGTCCAAGTGTGGGTTTAGCTGGGGTTTGGGCCCCTGATGATGCTGCTCACAGCCAGGATGTTTTTCCCCCACAGCACATGCTTTGAGTTGTTCTTACAATGCATTGAGCAGTCTGAATAGGACATCTCCTGTGACAGTAGGTGATGGTGTGTGTCCTCACAGTCCATTCCCGCCATTCCTGCCATTCTGTGGCTACTGACACTTCCCAACGTGTGCTCTCAGCAGTGCCAGCCTGGTGAGATGCTCTGTGAAAGCAGTATTTAGATATTAGCATTTTAAAGGCTCCAAGAAGGCCTGTATTAACAACGTAAGTGCAGCTTGCTTTTAATCTACTGTTAGCCACAGTAGATTATAATCTACCGTTGTCCACCGGTAGACACAGTTTTCTCTAGGAGTCACTATTAACCACCTGTGGAACTCACATTCAAGAGGATACTTTCAAGGAATTATTATCCTGGGAGAGATGACCTGGATCACCTCTTCCCAGTGGTCCCCTTTCTGAGAGATCTGACCAGGGTCAGGGTACAGTCAGTAGCCAGGAGAGTGAAGCAAGAAAGCTCACCCATTCTCAGATGCAGATGTAACCTTGGCTGCGAAGGTGACCACTGAGCCACTTGGCCAAGGCCCATGTGATAACAGAGCTCTGTCAGAAAGAAGTAACACAGTCAGACAAAGACCCAAGAACTTGATTAAAGATTCTTCCTCCAGAAAGAGGGGGTTATAACTCTGACCACAAGTGTTAAGATTAAACAAGCCCATAAATGCAGTATGCTTTTTAATCTGCTCATCCTCCCTCTGGGCGGGACACAGACAGGAAGATAAATGAAATTGGCATTTTTTACTATGCACCTACCTGGGTCAGTGACTCCCCGGGGCAAGGAGATGTGTGTTTCTCTGCACGCATCATTTAGCGCTGCCTCAGCCCCTTCTAGTCACTGGCTGCTCTTCTCTCGTGCCTGCCTGAGCCCCTGACTGTCCCTTAGGCACTGAGGGTGGCTTATTAAGCTTTTTGGACCACCAGAAGACTGTTTCTCACATCCCTGTTCCATGGGCTCCATCATATGCTGGCAGTTAGTAATACACCCTGTACAAAGCCTGGGGTCCCAGGGGATGGGGCATAGAAGGGGAACCCCCATCTTACATGGCATTAAAAGTCAGAGTACCTTCCACTGCAGTGTCAGCCAGACAGAAGTAGACAGAAAAGAAGTGTACCCAAGCCAGGTTTGTGTGCCCTTGTCTGACCCCATTGCTCTCTCATGCATGTGTGTTAGTTGCTCAGTCGTGTCTGACTCTTCACAGCCCCGTAGACTGTAGCCCACCAGGCTCCTTTGTCCATGGAATTCTCCAGACAAAAATACTGAAATGGGTTTCCATACCCTTCTCCAGGGGGTCTTCCCCACTCAGGGATTGAACTTGGGCCTCCTGCCTTGCAGGCAGATTCTTTACTATCTGAGCCACCAGGGATGCCCCTTGCTCCTTCATGGTACCACCGTTATGGTAATCACATGCTAGCCCAGGGTTTTCATGTAAGGTCAAAGTCTCAGCCACATCCAAGAATGAGCTGGGCCCTGGAACAGCTGTATCTTTTATCCACTCCCAATTCCAAAATTAAGAGCCTGGGCTTTGTAGACTGACCATGGTGAGGATCAGAATTCCTCCTCTGCCACTCACTCTGTGGCCTTGGAAAAGCTGCTTAACTTCTCCGATGCTCATTCTCCACCTCTGCAAGACAAGGGTTACATGAACATCTACCTGGGAGGACTGAAGGCTATAGCACACATCACACGCTTGGTCAGGCCTGGCTCTGGGCCTGACTCCACAAACAGGTTTCTTTTCCACATGGGAATATTCCACTCAGAACTTTCTCCTCTGACCTGGAATCAGTGAACAAATCCGCCCCTTCCTCACCCCTCTGTCTCTTCTGACAACATTATCGCCTATTAATATCACAGCTGCAATTCAATCCTGCTTTAATTCCTCTCCCCAGGTGGAGGCCTCCTGGATCCAGGAACTTAAGTTCAAAGGGTTGTGATTGTTTTAACTTTGCAACAGTCCTGCCCTCTGGCCTCAGTGATCTGAAGGAATGGGTGTGCTGGCCTCCATGTCTGGGAGGGATGATGATGTGACCCTTTCCACCTCCACAACCACCCCCCACCCGCAGGAAGGAAGGAAACTTCAGGGCACTCAGGAGATGCCCCCACAGAGACAGGCTGCCCCCACCCTAACTGCAGGCTGGGGGAGGGATCAATTCCCAGGCAGTCCTCTTCCTGCTCAGATCAGCCTCCTCTACTGGCCTTGCTCAGGACAGTGCTGTGGAGACCCCAGCACAGCTCCCAAAGGGCTGCCAGCCAGGAAGCAGCTATTTCTGTGGAATAGAGATGCCGGCTGCAACAAGATGTGGAGGAGGCTGGGGACCCATAAAGATCTCCCCTCTGCAGCCGTGGCAGCACCATCCTCAGTGTTTATCTGCCATTCAGTCTCAGCTGGCGCAGGCTTTAGGATGCAGTCTTACAGAATGAGGAAGCCGCACCTGCCTTTAAGGTGCTGCGCAGAAAAAAAAAGGACCATTTTCTTCTCAATCTCATTCCAACTCCACACAGGCAGAAGCATTGATTTTTTTCCTTTCCATTTTTTCTTCTGGCTGCAGCCAAATGAGGTCAGAAGTTAAATTAGTCCTTGGAGGTGAAAAGCAGTTACATTCATATCCCTTCTGCCAACTTTTGCTGGAGAACACTGACAGTTTTCCTTTTCCGTTCTTTGCAGATTGAGTACAGGAGGAGCTGGGAGTATCTTATCCGCCTGTGGAACCCCTGGGGCAAGATTGAATGGAGAGGGCGCTGGAGCGACCGGTATGGCTTCTGGAAACCTCTCTCTCTCTCTCTCTCTCCTTCATGGAGACCTGGTGTTCAGAGAGCACCCTGGCCCACGAGGGCAGCAGGTGGACCTCCCTGCAGGCCTGTCCAGCTCACACCTGTGTGAGACTGTCTGTCCATCACACACTCCCATGATGCCATTCACCAGGCATCATTTAGACACCTGCTGTGTACTCTCTGTGCTAAGTACACTGTGCAGGATGGGAGCTGTGGGACAAGAGACGGTGTCTGTCCTCCAGCGGGTACACCAGAGCAGTGAACTCATATACTACCTAGAATAAGTAAAAAAATTAAAAGGGGGTGGGGCAGGGCAAACGCTGGGTTCTACTTGGCAGACAGAGATGGAGAGCAGGAGTCTCAGCCCATAAAAGGATCCCATGGGATTCGGGTCCTGATGGTCCCATGTCATCAGGATGGAAAAGCCTTCTTCTAGGGGAGCAGTTGGCAAACTGAGGCAAAGATCCGGCTGATTTTTTGACTCGGTCTACCTATTGTGTCTCTCCTGCCCTATCGGTCCAGACTCACCTTGCTGGTGGTGGGAGTGACGAGGGGAAGTGGGTCTTAGTTGTGGCCGTGTTCCAGGCAGCTGCTCGCTGGCCCAGCTGACCTGTGGGGCCCCTGCTGTGTGGTCTGTGGTTCCTGGGGAGCTGGGCTGGCCTTTCCCAGCTGCCAAGAGGACTGACTCCTGGTCCCCGCCCCTTTGCTGACTAAGAATGACACAGCAGTCCTGAGTGGGGATGGAGGGCCAGCCACGGCAGACTGGCTCCTCTCGGCTCCTCTCCTCCAGTGAAGCCCAGCTCATCCACAGGCCGCTGAGGACCTGTGTTAGGTCCATGGAAAGAGTCCAGAGGCCAAGGCAGCTTAGCACAAGGAAGAGATGATCTGGAAGGAAATGCAAAGCATTCAGGCACACAAGAGAACAGGCCCCAGCAAGCAGTGAGAATCAATGTGGGGAGAAGCGTGTCCTGGAGGCAAAGGCCAGCATTGCTCCTGTCCCCGTCCTGACCCCTGTACCCCAGGCTGAGTGGTGTGTGATCCTGTGTGAGCCCCAACAGCTGAGGTGCCTACACAAGTGGGGCTGGAGTGTAGGAACGTGAGAGAAGGCGAGAGAGGAAATAGGTAACCTGACTTGGAGTAAACCTCTTGTGATCCCAGATACCCTCTGAAAAAAGGGCAGCTAATCCCCCTTCCCCCGACAGAAGGGGAATGAACTTGCAAAACCATGAGCCACTGGGCAGTATTTTGGCTCCCTGCTGCCCTCCCTCCTTTTATCATGCTTCTGTTCTTTCTTCTTCCCCAGGGGTATCCATGGCGCTACCAAGTTCCCCCCACACAACTTCCCAATCATCACTCCAAGCTGCCCACTGTGGCCAGGGTGATTAGCTGGAATCCCTGAATGGGGCTGGCCACAACAGCAGGAGTAGAGGAAGGGAAGGTGTCTGCGGTACATCCTCCTTGAGTAAAAGAGGCAAGAAATTCACATGAGCTGATGTTCTGGCCACAGTCCCTGTGCTAGAGATCAAATGGCCAGTGAAGGCAACTAGGGACCCCAGAGGTGGAGGAAGAGAAGCTTCCCACAGGCAGGTCTGTTTAGGGATGGATGGATGGGGTTGAATGGAGTTCAACCGAACAAAAAAAAGGTATGACTCACTTCGGAAGCGATCCCTAGGTAGGAGGGACATGCCGGCCGCTGTGCCTCCACCTTTATTGGTAATGTGTTCAGGGCCAGGAAGCTGGCCTGGGGCAGTGGAACAAGAGAGAAAGACGTGTCACAACCTGGAGCCAGGGAGCCTGGTGCCAGCTGAGAAGTTTAGATTTGTGCCCTAGAGTCCTGGGGTTCATGAAGGCCTTTGAACGGGGCAGAGAAGTGTGAAGAGCAGGGATGAGGGGTGGACCCTGCCACACCTTCTCTGGTGGATCACATGACTGAGGGCTGAGGTTCACAATCCCCCACCAATGACCAGGCTGGAAGGAAGTTGCATGGCCGCATCCTCACTTTCCCTATGCGCTGGTCAATTCCCTCCCTACTTTTTAAGGACTAGAGACAGACAGGGAGAGCGGATGGTCTAATCTCAACCATAATGGAAATTTCAGTCACACACACTTAAAGGCAAACTTGCATGAATCAATAGCGTATTGATTTACACTACATTTATTTTTCCTTACACACTGCAGAAAATGTAATTATCACTTAATTATAAAATTACCATTTTACAAGAACACATCTGACTGGCTCAGCCTGCAGCCAAAAGCCTGAGTGGTCCCTGCCTTGCTCTCCTGGCTCAGAGGTGACCCAGACCCACCCTACAAGTTACTCCCAGAGAAAGATCTCATTACACTTTTGTGCCTCTGGGGCCCATTGCCTATGAGCATGCCTCTGCTTTGAGGAGCAGGCTGGAAAGGAAGGGACAGCTACTCCCTTCTGCCTGTAAGAGTATCCTTTACTATAGACCCTAGGACTAGCTTCTGGAACACATCATCCCAATGAAGCAGACAGCTTTAATTGTTTATTAAACCAGCAAAAAACTATGGCATTCTACTATGTGCCAAGGCATGTGTTCAAGCCCTATGATGGATGATATTATGCAATGCTGAACAATGTCACGGATCTTATGGATCTTGGAGGCTAATGAGGGACAACAAGAAATATACAGGCACTAGTATCAGACGGTGCTAAGTGCTGGGACAGGAGTGGTACAGTGTGCCATGCGGGCTCAAAGGAGGGGCACCACAGAGGGGACAAGGAAGGTTTCTCAGCAGAAGTACCTTTTAGGAGGAAAAATGAATAGAAGTTATTGGGATTCAGGACTGAAAGGAGGAGGAGTATTCCAGGCAGAGGGAGCATCATGGTGAAGGCCAAGGTGGGGTGGAGGTTGGGTGCTGCCACAGCCACAAACAGACCAGCATTTCTAAGAAACAAAGATATTCATTATTGTTGGAGTGTGTAGTTCAAGGGCAGGGAGAACAGGTCACTGATCAGGTAAAGCTGGAGAGGTGGGCAGAGGTCAAGTTCTGTTTCAGAGTTTGAACTTCGTCCTGAGAGAAGTGGGGCAGTGCTTCATGTGTTTATGGAGCTGCCATAATCAGACTTCTGCTTTAGAAAGATTGTTTTGATTGGAGGTGTGGAGAATGAATAGGAAAGTGGGCAGGGCTGAGTTCTGGGAGGCCAGTCCATGAGGGAGATGAGGGTTCTTGAACTTGAACACAGCAGTAAGGATAGAAATAATTGGATGGTTTTGAGAGGGGTTTAGAAGGTAGAATCAATTCATCGTTAATATTTGGTGATGGCTTGGACGTGGCGGGTACAAGAGAGAATAACCCTTCATGTTCTTACTCGGGCAATAGGAGAAGGCAGAGGGTGAGTGCGGTTTGGAATAGATTGATTTCAAGGTCATGGTGGGGCTCTGGTGGAGACAAGGGATGCAGCATAGCACGTATCCTTCTAAAGCTCAGGAAAGAGGATAAGGCTGAGGACAGTGTAGAAGCTATCAGCATAGAAAGAATCATCAGGTAGAGTGACACTGTCCATTCACACCTGGAAACTTCTGGAGGCCTGTGCAAAGGGCCCCTGTCTGGGCACGTGTGGTTGAAATGAAACATCCTAGGAGATCTCATCCCATGATCTGTCTCTCCATGCCCAGGTCTCCGGAGTGGCAGGAAACCCATGACCAACGGAAAAGCCAGCTGTATGAGGATAAGGACAATGGCGAGTTTTGGTACTTTATTTTATTATTTGGTACTTTTTTTTTTATTATTATATTTTAAATCTTTAACTGTTGCCCAAACCCTCAATCCCCACCCTTTCCTTAAATTTTTGTGAGAATGGGGATTAGCTTTGCAGAGACCTATATAGAAGGAGCTTATTTTCTCCATCAAGACACCAAAGCTTTGAAAAGGATATTGTGTGTTCTCTCTTTGCATGAAAGGCCTTTCAGCTCTGAAATATTAGAACTTGCAACAGATGTTAATGGTGAAAAGGAATATTGGCACTAAAGCTTTGAAATCAGCAGTTTCCTGGCAACCAGGATGCATGGTTATCAGGCATGTAAGTTTTTTGCCATCTTTTTGGAACCCTGGAGTGCCACAGTCTTTCCTGGCATGAATCGTAAAAGAGCAACTTGAGGTTAACCTCCCAGCCCTCTCTCTAGAGTTCTGAGTAAGATGTCAGTGTCATCACTCAGCAGCTATGTAAGACTAGATGCTTTAAAACATCCTCAGATAAAGAAGATGTGGTACATATATACAATGGAATATGACTCAGCCATTAAAAAGAATGAAATAATGCCATTTGCAGAAACATGGATGGACCTGGAGAAGTGTCATACTGACTGAAGTTCAGTGAGAGAAGGAGAAATATATGACATCCCTTATATGTGGAATCTAAAAAGAAATGATACAGTGAACTTACAAAACAGAAAGAGACTCACAGACTTAGAGAATGAACTTTATGGTTGCCAGGGGCAAGGGATAGTTAGGAAGTTTGAGAAGGTCATGTACACATTTCTGTATTCAAAATGGACAACTAACAAAGACCTACTGTACATAGCACACGGAACTCTGCTCGGTGTTATGTGGCAGGCTGGGTGTTGGAAGGGAGCTGGGGGAGAATGGATACATGTATATATATGGCTGAGTCCCTTTGCTGTCCACCTGAAACTATTGAAAAATTGTTAATAAGTTATACCTTAATACACTAAAAAAAATTTTTTTTATTTTAAAAAATTTAAAAAACATCCTCAGCCCTACGCTCACATTTTAAAGGATAAGATGGACATTTCTCTGGTGAGTTGTCTAGTTTATTCAGTGACATATTTAAATAAAATTTAGCATGTGTGAAAAAGAGACTAGGTCTAAGTAATTGAGAATCAGAGGGACAAATATAAATGAGAAGGAAAAATATTTCCAGTCTTGCAACTTTAATCACAGGCGTGATTTTAGGTGTTGAATCCATTGTATTCTGATAAGGGCTTCCCAGATGGCTCAGTGGTAAAGAATCCACCAGTGATGCAGGAGACACAGGAGATGTGGGTTCCATCCCTTCATCAGGAAGATCCCCTGAAGAAGGAAATGACAACCCATTCTGGTATTCTTGCCTGGAAAATCCCATGGACAGAGGAGCCTGGCGAGCTACAGTCCATGGGGTCACAAAGAGTTGGACACAGTGGAGAGATTGAGCACACACATGCACGAGACTTCAATAGTGCATTTGGCAAAGGGCCTACGGAAAGGTGATTTTATTAGCAGTGTGTAGGACCCAGGACAGAAAGAGACTGACAGTCATCTTGCTGGCCAGGAAAGGGGCCTGCAGAACCCATAATTTGATTGTGTCCTTGTCCTCCCCATAATTTGGCTGTGTCCTTGCGCTTCCCTGGTGGCTCAGCTGGTAAAGAATCCGCCTGCAATGTAGGAGACCTGGGTTGGATCCCTGGGTTGGGAAGATCCCCTGGAGAAGGGAGCAGCTACCTACTCCAGTATTCTCTGGAGAATTCCATGGACTATTCCATGGGGTTGCAAAGAGTTGGACATGACTGAGTGACTTTCACTTTCACTTGTCCTCCCAGCCACTGGAGAAATCAGAAGGGCATTTGCCCACAAATGAACCAGAATGGGGCTCTGGTCTTTGGGTAGGATAGTGGTAAGTCAATGGATACTGTAGTTGACAGGCGAAGGGACAGTAAAGTTATGGGAACCTCCACCCAAGGGACAAACCAGTGGTCACTAAAGCGATGTGTCTCTGTTTATAACAGGATGTCATGTCAAGATTTCCGAGATAACTTCTTCGGCCTGTTTATATGTAACCAAGTTCCAATCAGCCTGGACCATGGAAGTACGCTCCATGAAAGATGGTCCCAAATGATGTTTAAGGATCACTTAATTCCAGGAAACACTGAAGGTAGCTATGACAGTAATTATTCTACCAGGTTCTCTTAAGCTCTCAGTGGCCCTTGATTCTAGACCATCAGCCTAAAGAAGGGGAGGGCTTTGTCAGCCCAAAGGGACAACTGTGTTTTTCCAGGAGAAATGATTGCTGGAGGGGGTGGGTGGGAGGCTCTCAGATGTGTCTCCCCTGGCTTCTTGCTTTCCCACAGCCCTTCTGCTAACCTCTACCACCTCCCAGGACTAGAACGGGCCCATTGCACTTCAGTGATTATCCAGGACTTTGAGAGGGCTGTGAGAAGAACACTGGACATGTGTCAGGGTCTGGGTTCAACCATTGTCTTTGCCACATTTTAGCCTTGTGGCTCTGGTCTCTCTGTCCTCAGTCTCCCTAACTGTTCCAGTGGAATTAGTCATCTCTGTCTGCCCCTGGAAGCCACAAAGCCCCATCCAGGCACCAGGGAGCATACTCCTGCCCCTGTTGGTTGATGTTGATTGGTACCTGCAGCCTGCAGCACCGTACTGAGGTCCCAGAGGTGGGAGCCTCAGAGCCTGTCTTAGGCTCCCGGAAGATGAATTTTATTGATGAGATTTTAAGGGAGTGAGTGACATACTCTCACTGCTCCTCGGCTCCCCATTTGTGACATGGATGAGTGAAATATCACCCTCTGAAGATGAACCTGAGTGTGCTTACACACCCTGGATAGGAAAGGCTATGCAAACAATGTATTTGTGTGTGTGTGTGTGTGTTTGCACCCAACATGCGCATTCCCTCTCCTTGGCACCAGCCTGCCAAGAATGGTGTGTTTGAATGGTCTCACCACCCACCCTCCCCCAGTCTTTTCACTCTGCTGGTCAGAGAAGCTAGTCACCAGGAGGCCATGGGCAGATTCTGAGAAGTCGCTGAGTCACTCTTGGGCAGCAGATTGACTGCTGAGCTCCACCTACCCAACTGTGGGGCTAAAGCCCTCTTCCCTAGATATAGTGCAGGTCGAGGAACTAACCAGAATTATACATTGGCGCCATGTTTAGTAATTCCTTACAAGGGAGAGAGGGCAGAGAGGCAGCCAACAGCACCTGCTATGTGCTGCTGAGTGCACTTGAATGTATCATCTCCTTTGATCCTCACAAAAAAAACTGACGACTGTGATGGTCATGTATGTCTCCCTCTTTCCCTTTCAGAGCTTCTCAATTGTGCTTTAACCTTCTGATGTTTACTAATTCATCTCTATCTTGATTTATCTTCATTCATTTTTCATATGTTATCTCCCATGCATTTGAATCTAATGGCTTCGCATTAGTGGTCTCCCTCTGGCTTTCGTGCGGACACTTGGGTGGCAGTGTTCTATGAACTGACATTTCTCAGCCTCTCTTCCTCTGTCTCCATGTGTGCTTGGGGGTTTGACCTCATTTCATGGCTCCACGGTTGTCACCAGTGCATAAGCTCATGTATACCTGAGGCCTCTGAAATTCCACTTATTACAAAAATTGTTTATGTTTAGTCACTAAGTCACGTCTGACTCTTTGCGACCCCACGGACAATAGCCCACCTGGCTTCTCTGTCCATGATTTCCTAACCAAGAATACTGGAGTAGATTGCCATTTCCTTCTCCAGGGGATCTTCCCAAACCCAAGGATCGAACCCACATCTCCTGCATTGGCAGGTGAATTCTTTACCATGGAGCCACCAGGGAGGCCCTTTATAAAAATAGCCCTCCATTTTACAGTGTAAGAAACATTTTCACCATATAGGAACTACACTTTCCCTCCTTGTTTTTAAGAAGAGACTAAGGCTCACAAAATAAAGCAGCTTGTGCCACAACTAGTAACTATGGGGACTGGAACCCTGGTCTTAGGTCTTCAAATCCAGAGTTTCTTCCACAACCCACTGAACTGGGCTTGGCTCTCTAAAGTGGTCGTGGTCCCATCCCAGAACCCCAGGGACAAGCTGAGGTCCAATCACTGCTGTTTTTCATGCAGGATACCAGAGGGACATGCAATACATCTTCTCTGTGCCAGACAGCACAGAAAACAACAATGTCATCATGTCCTTCAACATTGGGCCACAGAATTTAAAGGCAAAAGACAGAACATTTCCACTGAAGTACGAGGTGTTCAAGGTAAGGCAGTATGCTTCAGGGCTTGCCGTTTGGGGACATTTCCATACACCTGGGGTGGAGAAAGCAACTGACTAGCCTGGGAAATTTCACTCGGCAACAGACTCAGAGATAAAACCAAAAGGGCAATTGAGTTCACCTGATTCAAGTCTATAAATTCGCAGGAAAACCTGAGACAGAGAGAAGAGTACAATGGGACACACCTCCTGTCCTTGTCACTTGTCACAATTTCCTGATATGCTGCTGGCTCTAATGCTTGTAAAGTATTAGAGCTCAAAAAGTAATCTGGACCAAGGGCAGCTGTTGCAACAGTGCATATTCCCAGGACCACCCTCCAACCTGCTGATCCCAGTCAGTCCCCCTGGACAGAGCCTGAAGGTCTGCATTGTAGTGAGCTCTCTGGAGATTGCGTATACCCAGAAATGTTTGGGGATCATTGGTTACACTCTGTGAGGGATTTAAGGGAAAAAAAACAGTCCTGGGTATACATCTGGGAGGTACATTTTTCTCTCACGCTGAAACTAAAGTCTGGTGAAAGTTCCATGGTTGGCTTACAAGCATCTGCTTGGCCACTCATCCAAGGCCAGGGCTTCCTCTCTATCCAGCCTCCCCTCCCCTCCCCGCTCATGGCTCTCCCAGCCAGCCCTTCGGCTCTGAAGGGGTCATCTCCTCCCCTCGCCTACTCATACTCACCTGCTCTGACACCCTTGATCCAAATAATTTAATGCATCCCAAAGATCGAGTGAAGGGTGCTCAAAGCATACACCCTGCAGCCTCTCTGCACAAACATGGATAACTAAGTGCACAAACATCCAATGCTGGGATCCTCTGTCCCCATGTTAGAGGTGAAGTGACATGGTCAGAGTTAATGGCAGAACTGGGAACTGGGTACCAGATATCTCTCAGGCCTTCGGTACACCCATCATCTGTATGACTGGAGCTCTGATTATGTCATCTTTAGGATGGAGCCCAGGAATGTTACCCGAGACTAAGGCAATATTCACATCTAGGGCTTCAGCCCCCTCATGGACAGGCAGAACTCCTGGGTCCTGAAACAGTCTTGTGTACTGGTTCACTCTAATAGGAAGGCCTTGCTGATAGAGAACTTCAGAGTTCCAAGCGTGTTCACATTCATTGTCTCAAAAACCCTAGTACACCTGCTTTTATAAATGTGGAAGTCACAGGTCAGGGAGAATGAATGTCCTGCCCAAGGTGCAGCAAGATGGTGACAGGGGTATGCCTGAGACCAGAACTTGTGGCCCCAGGACCAAAGCTCTCAGCAGGACTTAGGCATGTGCCTTTCTGGTGATGCTCATGGCTCAGAGAAAAACAATGCTTCTGGTTCTAGAATGTGGAGAACCCTTTGAATCCTGCTCTCTCTGAGCACATTTCCACTTCTAGTTGCATGAAATCAATGGAAAAGACCATAATTTTGAGGCGCCTCAAACCAGCAGAGATTATCAAAAGAACATCTTTGGATGCTGTAGTGGACAGTTGTCCTTTTCATCATCACTGGGCACATATGAACCCTTTCCATGTGGGCAGGGACTAGGGAAGGCCTGGTCTCCCACTGCAGCAAAGAGGTCAGATATTGCCTCTCCCAGCCCTTGGATACAAACAGTCTACAACAGTAGACTGTTGGGCCAGGCTTGTCTGATCAGATGTTCTTGGTCACTCTAGGGCTTGAGTCTTGAGAAAGTAACTGAAGGTTGTGGGGTCAGCCAAGGGATTCTTTGCAGCAAATCTTTGGGCCCACGAGCAGCAATGCAGTCAGATCCGGTGGTGGTGTCCAGCTGTGTAGCCACCTCTTTTCATTCCTGCCCACCTTCCAAGCTGCATTCCTTAGATTTCCCATTGACTCTGTGACTTTCCTTTCCATAAATGACTTTTTGCTCACTCCACCCTAGATTAGTTTCCACTGTGTTTGGCCAAGGATCCCAACTTATTCAGGTGCCCCCTAAGGGGACCCTCAACTTCAAAGTCCCCCAGCTCTCCACCTCAGAAAAACAAAGCAAAAGGAGTTGGGAAAGGCTGGGAAGGAATGAGGCATCTGGTATACCCAGTCAGACTTACAGTTCAGGACCAGACAGGACTACTAAAAATATTTCAGCCTACTCTTCTGTTTCCTAATGAGAGAAGTCCAGAGAGGACATAGGGGCTGCCCCTAGTGCACAGAAGTTGGGTGTGCACTTTGTATTGTCATCTATGATTCTAGGTTGCCCCAGAGCCGGACAATGTAGCAGCCTTGTGTTTACTGATTTGCCCAAAGTCTTTATGGTTCAGGAGCAAGATTGTAATCATATCTGTTTTCTAACTGTTGCCAAGCCCGTTTGTCTACTTTTCAACTAGAGCTGCCTTATATCTCATCTGCCCACCTTGCTGAAGTGTCATGTAGACCTCAGCTTCCCAGGTGGCTCAGTGGTCAAGAATCTGCCTGCCAATGCAGGAGACATGGTTTGATCCCTGGGTTGGGAAGATCCCCTGGAGAAGGAAGTGGCAACTCACTCCAGTATTCTTGGCTGGGAAATCCCATGGACAGAGGAGCCTGGTGGGCTACAGCCCATGGGGTCAAAAAAGAGTCAGACAGGACTTGGTGACTAAACAACAACATGTGTAGACCTGTGAGCTCCTCAGGCTTCCTGGAGATCCCATTGGATCTTGTAGGATCCTGATTGAGAGGGTTCTAAACACCAAAGAGCAGTCCAGACCTTGACAACTCAAGAGACACTTGTGGGGTCCTTCCACAGTTCTTCTGAGAAGTAAGCTATGTTAATGCCAGCAACTAGGCTTTGAAGTCTCCAGGGCTCCAGTGGTGTTGTGGGTACAGGGCAGCCACCTTGGCATGGGCTTGTGACCCTCCAATCGCTATGGGAGCATGGCTCTGCCTTGTATCAAACCAAACATGGGCGATATGCAAATAGGCAGGGAGAAGACCAAAAGGAAAAAGGGAAGGGTTGACAAGCTTCATCCTCCCCGAGGCTGGGACTTTCCACCTCCCTTCCAGCTCACCCCTGAGCTCCAGAGACGTCTGAAGAAGGCAAGTCAAATGGTCTGTACACCTAAGTGGAGCTGAGGATCAGCAGTAGAATAGAACTGAAACACATGCCAACATGAAATACAGTGCCTGGAGGTGGTGGGTATTAATTGAAAAGGAAGCAACATAGCTCTTTCTCTATTTTCACCTCTGCTACTGAGACTGCAAAACCTCAGTTTCCACACATAGAATAAAGAGCCTACCTTCTGCTTGGGATTACTGTGACAATCCAATACTTTACATGGAAGTACTTTGTAAACCCTGAAGTGGCTTAAAAATGGAACTCCATCTTCAGTGCTTCCTTCTACAACATGGGCACACTGGAACATACACATTTCTCCATTCAGACACACACATACATCCCTACAAACACTGGGGTACAGTGGGGTGAGGGACATTAGAACAAACTCCCATCATGCTTTACAGCAATCTGACAGAACAAGTTTCCTTCTCATTGGAGCTCCAGAGCTGGAGAATTTAAACTTGATCCAGGCTTTGTCTTCCCTCCAGTCTCCATCACCATTTAGCTTTTCCTCTCAATTTTATCATCATTGCTGTGAAGAGTAACCAAGCTGAGATGATAAAGGGAGACTCTTCTCTCCTCAAACACCTCCCCCACCCTTGATTTCCTTCCCCTTCAGGTGTCTACAAGCAGCTGGCTTTCCTTTCTTGCAGCTTCACATGGGGAATGAGTGATGGTCCCCGTTAACACACTGGGTATTCCAGGGAACAGGCTGAATGTGCAAGAAAAAGGAACACAGGGCCCTGGGCTAGGCTGCTTGGATTTACTCACCTTTGGGTTTTTGTTTGGGTTCCTGAACCTGCCTTTCTTCTCTTCCCACAGGTCGACTATCAGGTATGGCCACCGCCCCACTGCCATCTGTCGTTATTGCTATGCCTCTTCCAATGCCCTTGACCTCCATGTGTCTCTCGCTGTTCGGTGGCTGCCAGTTCAGTCTTGCTATGTCCTGCAACAGACACAAGCTTAGAACTTCCAAACAGGTCAACAACGCAAGAAATATTTCAGCTGTGCTCGTCTAAAGCTGGATTCCTTGGGTTGTTCTCTGGCTTGACGTCCCAGAGAGGCTGCAACCATGAAACCATCCTCAACATTTGGCCCCTGATAGATAAGATAGATGCTTCTGATTCCTTCTAAGACGAGAGACAGGACTAATGGGTATCTTTAGCCTCCTGTATTCTTTTTCAGCCCCCATACCCACCACAACTAGGATGCATGCAATGCAAATGCAGGCTCAAGGCATGTCCTCCAACCCTTCTTACAACCACATCACCGCCACCACCCTCCTACTAGCTGCTGCCACCACTACTATCCCTAACCCCCCACCCCAGTAAATATTCTGGCTTGGCATGGATGAAAGGTGACCAAAATATGGGTAAGGATGGAGAAGGAAAGACAGAGTTTGGTAAACCTGTCACAGGCACTCAGACCACTTAAATAGATGTGAGCTCTGTGGCGCTGTTATTGCCAAAGGGAGGTGCATGTGACCGGGACTGAGGATGGAAGGGAGAAGGGATGGAGCAGGATGGAGCCGCAGTCAATGAGTAGTGACTGCAGCCTGCTGGCAGGTCCAGAGACCCTCCTCCAGACCTCCCAGAGGTGCCCCGACAGGGAGACAGAGGCTGGGACAAGGGTCTCTGAGCAGGGGACACACAGAAGCCCAGGCAGACTGCAGACAGAAAGTCCTGTCTGTCACAGTGGCGGCACAGCCACAGAGCTGCATTTAGGGTCTGACTCTGGTTCTCAGCATACCAGTCATGAAATTAGAACTTCTGGAAGGACTTCAAGGGCAGCACTCAAGTGCAAGAAACGAGTCAGGGTTCTAGTTCTCAGAGCTGGAGTTTGAGATGAGGACTTGATTGAAGAAAAGGCATGATCCCCTTCCCTGGAATTACAGAGTCAGGTCTTGTGATTGTAGGAGGCTCAAAGCCCACACACCTCTGTACACACTGCCTCCCCATGTGCACATGCACGCACACACATATATACACACACACACAGAACAGTGCTGACTCTCTGGAGAACTGATCTCATCACTGCTTTTGCCAGAAAGGCCCAAGCGAGGTAGGCTCCAAACCTACTGGGGCTGCTGCTGCTGTCAGCAGAACCACTGTGGAGACAGCCCAGCTCCCTGCTGCTCACAGCAGGTCTGCTGGTCTCCTCGTGCAGCCCAGCCTGGTCCCCAACCACTGCAGAGAACCTCTCCCATCTCCCTGTTTCCCCCCAAGGCAGAGCTCACAAGCAGTCATTTCACGCTGCGTGATCATTCTAAATGGAATCCCAATCTCAACCGTATTGGGGAAAATTTATTTAGTAAGGGGTTTTTATTATGTAATATGTATGTGACATCCGGTAATAGGAACTGCATTATATTTATTGTTTTGTCTCTAAGCAAATATTGAAATAAAAGGAAAATGATCAGGGCCTATTATTCTCCAGTGAGCAGGCATTTCAGGACTTCACTGGAAGGACCAGATGGAGGGAGTGAAAGGCCCCCAGCTGCACAGTGCTACAGGGGTCCAAGAGTGCTTTGCAAAAGAGCCCAGGGAGAAGGGACTTTAGGGACTCCAAAGGTAATCTAGTACTAGAAGAATCTCGCTAGTTTTCATGGGATTCATCTTTATATATAAGCAGAGCGATAAACCCGGAAGCCCAGGATGCTGTAAGATTTAATGAGGTAAAACCATATGTCATATTTCCTCGCATTCATTGCAGTGTTAGCATCTATATTAAATAACAGTCTGAACTCTATTGCATTTTGAGACTTCAGGTAAGCACTGTCTCTTCCTTTTCAGGGCCTGTAGGGCTGTTCTAAGGGATAGAGAGGGGCCTGGGAGGTGGGGGTCTCTCCCAGTGGCTGGGGCCCATAGACATAGGGGGTTTCTCACCAACATCCCATCTCCTCCAGTTCCAGCACTTCCAAGAGAGATTGCCATCCACCTTCTTCTCCAAATTCAGAATTGCTGAGAAGGGCATTGTGTCTGAAACCACATGCAACCTCACAGAGTGCTTCAGTCTGAGCCCTGGGACCTACGTGGTGGTCGTCTCCGAGGGCAGAGAAGCTATTGAGTTCTTGCTCCGAATCTTCCTGAAGATGCCAGACAGTGACAGGTACAGAACTTCTGGGATTCTAAACGTTTTTATCCTACTTAATTTTATAAAAACACATCACATCATTCTGTGCAGCAATGCACTGTGTCAGTGGGGGACACAACACGGCCCTCACTCTGGAGAAACTCAATGCCAAGAGTCCATGAACCAATAAGCAGACAAAAAAGAGTGTGGGGATGTTGCTTGATGGAAGGCAGGGTCACATGGGAGACTGCAAGGGAGGGACCCATCTCTGGCAAGAAGGCCGGAGGAAGGCTTCTTGGGGACATGGCATGTGAGCTAGTCCTTGAGAAAAAACATAACTCAGTGTTTCAAAAGGGAAGGCAGTGCTGTTGTTGTTCAGTTTCTTGATCATGTCTGACTCTTTGCGACCCCATGGACTGCAGCACACCAGGCTTCCCTGTACTTCCCCATCTTCCAAAGCTTGCTCACGTCCATTGAGTCGTTGATGCCATCCAACCATCTCATCCTCTGTCATCCCCTTCTCCTGCCTTCAGTCTTTCCCAGCATCAGAGTCTTTTCTGATGATTTGGCTCTTTGCATCAGGTGGCCAAAGTATTGGAGCTTCAGATTTAGCATCAGTCCTTCCAATGAATGTTCAGGGTTGATTTCCTTTAGGATTGACTGGTTTGATCTCCTTGTAGTCCAAGGGACTCTGGTGGAGGAAAAAAGCATGAGCAGAAACAGGGAAGTGGGCGAGGATGGGGCTCATTGAAGAATAAGCAACGTTGTCCGTAACGCGCAGGAAGCTGGTACATGGCATGCACGGTAATTGTCTGAAATGTGGCCAGAATGTGGGGTCACTGCCAAGTCGGCAGTCAAGACTGGGATCAACAGCACACCCGCTGCTGGGGCACCGAGGCAGGTATCACTGCTGTCATGGCAGTCTTCACAGTTGAATGCAGATGAGGCTTTCTCAGTCCAGCCTGCCGTGCGGTCACTATGCCACCACTCAGAGTTGGAACCTAAGACAAATCTTATTTGCCATCCTGGCAATGGGGGTCACTAAACACCTATATCTGGGTGTGAAAGGAACAGTTTACTAAATGATTTGAAGGCCAGGGGAGGCCCGCCCTGAAGACTGGACATGAGGTCACGATGTTCATCTGTCTCCTGACTGCCCACTTCACAGCCCGCTGTGCTGAGGGCTCTCCACGCGTGTCCTTGGAATAGATGCCCAATGCCTCCAGGGGCGCCCACTGTATGTAAGCATGAGCCTCCTTTGAATAGTGAGCTGGTCATCCTTGTCACACTGTCCCCTGGTTTTCTAGGAACCTGGATGGCAGTCTCAGCCTGAGAGCCCCGCAGGTAGGTGTGCTGCAAGGCTTGGTTGGCAGCCTTCAGTGGGTCACGGCCCAACCCCAAGAGCTTCTATCTCCTTCCTTCTGCCTCACCACTGACCAGTGAACGCAGAGACACCACAACGGGCTGGTGACAGCTCCAAGGGGGCAGGGACAAGGGGAGAAGCCCACGCCTCATCTTCCTTCCACAAACTTCCATTTTCCCATTCCCCACTAAGGTTTGATCCAGTTGCTGGATGAAGCCTCTGATTTCTAAGTGGGAAGTTTTGGGACCTTCACTGTATCAGACAGGGCACTCCCTTTCCCAGAAATTTGATGTTGGCTCTTCTTCCTTACATCCAGAAAAGTCTTCCAGGAAATGGCTCCCAGCAGAGCATTTTCTACAAGTACGCTCAGCAGGTACTGTACTTAGCAGTGTGGCGGTGAGGGGCCCTGCCTAGGATGGGGATGGAGAGGTGAGAGGAAAGAAAACCTCTCCCAGGTCCTTACCGGGCTAGAGAGGAAGATGACCGGCCTCTCTCCCTGGACGCCTCCAGAACTGATCCGGGGAGATGGGACGCCCCAGCTGGGTGACATCTGGGGTGTAGTGTAGAGTTTTGAAAGGGAGGGGCTCCTTACAGGGGGGTGAGATGTATAAATCTTTAAACAAGCTGTCGGCAATGCCCCTGGAAATCTTCCCTTGTCCTGCTCTGTCGCCTCCCACTGGCATTGGCACCCTTCCTCCTGGGAGCTGGCCAGCTTTCAGAAAGCACCACCAGCCTTCTTCCTGCCAAGCCACCTATGTGCACAAGGGATTTTCTTAATGGTTTAATAAGCCGTTGTAAAGATCCTTGACTTGTCAGGAGAAAAACAGCTGCCAAGGGCTCCACACGATGGGTCTGTTACCATTAGTCATCATGTCGGTGTGGGAAACAGAAAGCCATATAGATGACCTTATGTACCGAGCTGGCCTTGGGAAGACAGGTGGGCAGTTCTTGGGCCCTTGCTGTATCAGACAGGTGGCCTCCTTCCCCAGAAATGTGGGTTCCCAGAAGACCCCCAAGGAGGAATCTCCTTCCCCCTGACCTCATAGTGCTCTTCAGAGGCACTGCTGAAGCCCTCATGCCAGCTCCTTCTCCCGTGGACAAGCTTTCCCAGGGTGGTGATATCTCATTATGCCCTCGCTTTTATCAGGCTGGGTATGAGAAACGGCTGCATGGGGAACAGCTCTGCTTCTCCATAAAATCATCATGGAAGCTGCTGCCCATAAAGCTGGTCAGGGTCCCCAACAGAAAAGGGAAGGCAGTTAACACCTTCAGGAGTTGAAGCCAGGAAGAGCTTCTCTCCCCTCCACCTCTGTTGCTTCCTGTTTTTTATCCAAGGGAACCATGATGTCTCTCTTTCTGGCTTCTGTGGCTGGGAAGATGAATGCTAAGTCATGTGCTCAATTAGAGCATCTTCTCTTAGCCTGGATTCCTGGCATGTGTATCTCTCCTCACCACACACACACACACACACACAAAACACACAGTAGCCATGTTTTCTCTCACTCCCATCTTTCTGGAAGCAGATGGGGACACACACCTGCAGGGCTGAATTGATTCATTCAACAATACTTCTCCTGAGGGGCTCCCAAGTGCCTGGTATGATGGTGAGGAAGCAAACACTGCTTTCAGCCCAATAATAAATACAGAGAGAAATGCAAGGTGACCCTCACCGGGTATCAGGTGTCAGGAGTAATCACCACTGCAGATGTTCAGGGAGGGAGTTATGGCCTGGAGCAATCAGGAAAGGCTTCATGGGAGTTCCCTGGAGCCCTGATGGTTAGGATTCCATGCTTTCATTGCTGAGGGCACGGGTTCAATCCCTGGTGAGGTAACTGAGATCTCACAAGTCGCGCTGTGTGGCCAAAAAGAAAAAGGAAAGGCTTCATGACAAAGGTGAGATGGGAACTTAAGTGCTCAGAAATCCCAGTGCTTTCACAGTCAGGCAGGCATTGCCTCTCAGTTCCTGGGCACTGATGTGATTCCTGCATCCCTTCCTCGTTTGGAGCAGGGCCTGGACATTGATGCTACACAGCTTCAGAGCCTTCTCAACCGGGAACTCATAAGAGGTAAGGACCTGCTGGCCCAGCCCCATCCCCACGACCACACCAGGCCCTCTCTGACCTCTCAGTCCTTTCTGTTCTTCTGCTCAGGACCTCCAGGGGACACGTTCTCCTTGGATGAGTGCCGCAGCATCGTGGCTCTGATGGATGTATCCTTTGCAGTCACCACCTTCCCCCCTCCACTGCCTCCCCAGCACTAAGAGCCTGTCTGCTCCATCAGCTTCCCCAGGGGTCTAACTGGGACAGTAGAAAATCTTTTTTCACTGTTTTCTCTTCTTCCTTGGTTCTAAGGGCTCACCAAAAAGCCTGGGCTTCTGGGGACTCTGCACTAACTCTCTAGAACCACCATAGCAACAACAACAACACTATCTATCAAGTGTCTACTGCATACCCAGAATGGTACTGATAGATATTTTTTCCCTTGTAGTTCTTGCAAGAATCTCTGTGATATAAGAAGTATTGTCCCATGGTACAATGGAAGAAACAGGGGTTCAGAGAGGTTTAGTCATTCATCCAGATCGCACAGCTAGTCAGGATTTGTGCCTGGATTTGAACTTAAAGTGTTCAGCCTCCAAAGCCCATGTTCTAATAGTATTCTTCACTGCTTAGCAAGGGATAGTATCCTAACTTCTTTCCTTCTCCCCCTCTCCTTACCACTATTTAAATCCCTTGCTCAACAAACCCCCAGTTCAATAAACCCCCAGTTTGGTGTTTGGTAACAACCACCAAAGTGAAAGTCGCTCAGTCATGTCCGACTCTTTGCGACCCCGTGGACTATACAGTCCATCCAACTAATGTAGGAAACCCTAGGTCTACATGGCAGTTACACCCTGTTATTGCTATTCTGTTGCATTGACAGATGAGACTGGGCTGGGCAGTGCAGTGACTTGCCCTAGTTCCATGGCCACAAGTGGCTGGACTGGGACCTAAACCCAGGATCTCCTGCCTCCCGTCCGACTTCCACTCCCCTGGGAGCCATTTCTTCCCTGCCGCCCCATCTCCCCACTGGTGGGCATATCCCCCAGAGGTCACCTTGCAACTCTCCCCTCGATGTGCACTGTCTCCCTGGGGGGACACAGATCCCTCAGCTCTTTCACTCTTAACAAGGCTCTACTGGGGACATGAAGCTAGGCATTGTCGAACAAAAGCCATCTTGATGAACTCATCAGTCAGGCCCTGTCTCTTGACTGTTGTTTAGAATCACTCGGAGACACTGCTCATCCCTGCAGATGAATCAGAATGACACTCAGGAGCCCCACAGCCTAGGGCAGGTAACCCCAGGGGAGGTCATGTCTGCTGGACCCCTGCACAGAAGACCAATCTTTTCTACCCTTCCTCCTGCTCACCCACCAGCTTGCCTCCAGTGCCACAGAGATCCATTCTTTCCATTAGTTCTCATTAAACTCTTTGTATGGAAGGGCCAGGCTTCCCTGGTGGCTCAGATGGTAAAGAATCCATCTGTAATGGGGGAGACCTTGGTTCAATCCTCGTGTTGGAAAGATCCCCTGGAGAAGGGTATGGCAACCCACTCCAGTATTCTTGCCTGGAGAATCCCCGTGGACAGAGGAGTCTGGCGGGCTACAGTTCATGGGGTCGCAAAGAGTCAGACAGGACTGAGCAACTAAGCACAGCACACAGCATGGAGGGACCAGGGCTGGCTTTAATACCCAGAATGTGGTCCATCCATGGCCGCACACTTAGCACATGCGTTCAACTCTCAGCCCGCCTCGGGAGTTGCAGTGACTTCCCCCCACCGCTGCTTCCCACTCCTCTCTACAAGGGGGCCCCACTCCAACTGGTGAAGGCTGTGTTTGGGGTTCACCCTCTTTCCATGGGTGCAAATGACGTTGGCACCCCTTTATTAGGGCTGCCTTCTTCCAGTTGCCTGTTTTCTCTTGTGAAATGAATCTAAGCCAGGTCCCTTTGAGATGCATCTGAGCCAGCTGGTATGGGGCCACATCCAGGTGACTCTGGACCGCCTGTGTTACTAGTTGATGGATGGAGCCTCTCCAGGCCTGAGGCCCCTCTGCTCACTGCATACAAGACTGCTTGACTCAACTCCCCACCAGCTGAAGGTGAACGGGCGACTTGACCAAGAGGAGTTTTCAAGGCTGTGGAGCCGTCTTGTCCATTGCCAGGTACCAGCATCTTTTCTTTTGACTAGTGTTCATTCCAATTGGGTTAGCACAGATTTACTGGGTGCCTGATTCTGCCCCAGGATTGAGGGCTGTAAAAGAAGGGGAACCTCACCCCACCCTCAAGGAGAGCCCCCGTTTTGCTTGGGGAGATGTGCTTGCACCATTGGATGGCTCAAGGCAATGCTCAGTCAGGTGGCAGGCTGAGGACCACTCTAGGAGGCTAGAGGAGAAAGGGTCACAGTGGACTGTAGCTGAAACTGCCAGCTGGCACCGCCCTCCCCATTTCTCTGTGGGCCCACTGCAGTGTCCCCCAAGCCACTAGTTCACCTCGTTCCCTTCCCCTACCTCTGCTAGAAAATAGATCAGAGTCACAGTTGTGGTCTGTGGCCTCGGTGTGGCCTCACTGTTGTTCCCAGGACAAAGTTGAAACTCACCAGCTTGTACCCAAGACCCTCTGAGTTAAGACTCCACTTTGGGGTCTAGGAGAACCCTTTCGCTCATCCCACCGGCTCCTTTGGACCCTAAAGTGAGACTCCTCACTTTCCCCTCCCTGCAATGGGAGCCTGCCTGGTGCCCACTCAGCCTGAGAGTCCAGACCCCAAAGCTCTGTGGGGACCTTGCCTCCCCTCTCCAGATCCGGTTAGTTCCCACTCAGCTCCCAACACTTGAACTCACAACAATAAGATGCAAACACTTCCTGTTTAATACTATTTATTTATATCACCTACCTCTGATTGGAGTGATTGGGTTTCCCACTAGACACAGCAATGACTGATGGCCCATCCGTTAGTCTGCAGGGTCCTCCCGGGCAGAGAGCCCTCATGTTCATCCTTCCCCCAGTGTCTTCCACAGTGTCCAGCACACAGCAGATGCTAAAAAGTGCTGAACAAATGACTGGACAAGTGCATGACATTGAGTCCCTACCTAATTGAGCACATCTAGGACTCTGAACTCACAAAGCCAAATAAGGCCAGGAAAAAGTTTTCAAGCTGCTTTCACCGTAATTGGCTCTCACAATCAGCCCGGACTGAGCACCTGCTGGGGGTATTTTGCTTTGAAACATCCCAGGTTCTGTCCCCTGGTGCTTGTCTGTTTCATCAAGGCACATGACTCACCAGCCCATGTTCTCACCTGGGAAACAGGAGGAGGCTGAGGGTTCGAGTGAGAATTAGAGGGAGGTAGAAAAGTTCCCAGCAAATGGAGAACTGCTCTGTAAAAAAATTGAGGTGCTCAGGGGACTCCACCCTGAGGCATCACCTGGTCCCAGAGACAGTTCTCACCTGCCTTCAGCGCTGCCTACACTGTGCTCACTAGCATGCAAGGTGCACTTCTAAGCTCTTTATAAGATGTGCTCATTTCTTCCTCGCAGCAAGCCTACGAGGTAGGTAGTACATTGGCCTTGTGCTTCAGAGGGGGTAGACTGAGGCCCAGAAAGATTAGGTCATTGCCCAAGGCGACACCGCTGTAAATAGTTAGGCTGGGATTTATACCCAGCAATTTGGTTGTGAAGTCTGTGCTCTCAATGCCCATCCTAGGCAAGCTCTTTTGCGAGCTCTTCACGTCCCTGAAAAGTGACAAGCCACCCTGGGTGGATGGAGCCCAGTCTATGGGGTGTAGAGGCTAAAGGAGAGCAAGTTGGGAGCGGGGAGGTGCAGGCTTGAGAGAGGGGCCCACAGCCCTGCAGTTGGCAGCCAGGAGGTCGGTGGGCTTTAACAAGTGGAACCCACGCTGCCTCCCCTTCCCCCTCTCCCTCCTCCCCCACCACCATCCTCAGCTGTGCACCCTTCGACCTCTGAGCTGAGCCCATCATGTTTTAGTGAAGCAGCCTCCAGGGATGGGTACAAGATCTTCCAGGACACCCTCTTTCACGTGGGCACTGGGGCTCATACGGGTTTCTTGCTTCTTCCTCCGTATCAGAGTGTTTTCCAGAACTCCCCAAAGAATGCTGGCATTTTCCTCAGCTCGGATTTGTGGAAGGCCATAAAGGACACAGGTAAAGCAGACAACCCTTTGAGCTTTGGGAGTGGCAGTGGTGTGTGTGTGTGTGTGTGTGTGTGTGTGTGTGTGTGTGTGTGTGTGTGTGTGTGTGTGTGTGTGTGTGTGTGTGTGTGTGTGTGTGTGTGTGTGTGTGTGTGTGTGTGTGTGTGTGTGTACGCCTGCCCTCTGTGGACCTCCTGGCTGCAGAGTCCAACTCCACCCTACCCAATCTGAGTTCTCCAGTCAGCTCTCCTAATTGTCTTCTCTCCCCAGCACAGCGCTAACCGTGAAAAATAACCCTGAATGGTGAATACCCTACCAAAAATCTAGCTTGGTTGAAGATACATCCACCTCAGCATCCAGGCCTTCAGGGTTAAATACCCACAGGCCAGCTGATGCCCTCTCTTTTCAGAGGGTCTGGGGTTAAGTGAAATCACATGGTATCTGTTTGCTTCAAGGAGGCAAGAGCTTTCAGTCCTGGGAGAAGGATAATAATACCGAAGGGCGAGGATGCGTCAGAGTTCAGCCACAACTGGCACCTACCTACATCACCTTCTTTGTCTAAACAGCTCTTGAACTGGGCAGGGCAGGAATCATTGTCCCCACTGTCCCTGCAGGGAAATGGCCCACAGAAAGGTGAAGTCAGGAAATTGCCACCTTCCCTAATGAAATGTAAAATCAGACTCCCGCAGGTTACTGCTGAAAGGGCAGCCTCAATGGGTCTCCCTCCTGGGGCTCCTGGCCTGGAGAGCAGGTAGAAACCTGAGCTCTTGCTCCTCGCCCTACCCCCACCTCCGCCTCTATCCTCTCTCTTACGCTTATAAAAATATTTGTTTATTTGGCTGCAAGGGGCCTTAGTTGCAGGAAATGGGCTTAGTTGCCCCACAGCATGTGGGATCCTAGTTCCTTGACCAGGGATCAAACCCACATCCCCTGCATTGGAAGGGGGATTCTTAACCACTGGCCCACCAGGGAAGTCTCTCCCCTCCTTTAATTCTTCACAGCAGAGGGTTGTGGTTCTCACACTTGAGGTTGAGGAAGAAGCCCCTGGGGGCTTATGGAAGCAAGGATTGTTGAGCCTCACCACCCACCCCAAGGTACTGACTCAGGAGGACTGGGGTGGGACTTGAGAACTGGCCTCTCTGACAAGTTCCCAAGTGAGGCCAAAGCTCATGGTCTGGGGATCACACTTTGAGAACCACTGAATGGCCAGTGGAAGTTGAAACCTTTAAAGGAGACCTCACCCATGACTCCAGAATAATAAAAGGGAGAAAGAAAATAGCTGGAATTCAACTGAAAAGCTTGCAGGGGCCAGCAGGTAACTGAAGAAGGCAATGGAGCTGATGTGATTTGAGGGGGCAGTTGGAGAATGTACCAGCTGCAGGCATGTCCTATCTAAAGGCGTTTGAAGTCACATTTTATTAATTCTGCAGGAGAAACCAACATGTCTCAGACTGTGTGGGACCCGAAGGCCACCCGCCTTGTCCCCAGGATGGATGGTCCGGTTTACAGGGTTCTTCTAGCTCACTGGGGTGCATAGACCCCCCATGATTTTCAGTCTGCCCTTGTCAGTTCTGTGGTCAGTGCTTCCCTGGAGCTTATAGCTAGACACATAAGATCACAAGACCCAAAGAGGGCAAGGCAGCTCTGTCATGCCCACCTGAGGTCTCTGCTCTGAGAACCAGCCTCATCCCTGATGACCAACCTAGGACTGAGCCCCTTCTCCAGGAACTGCACATGAGACCACATATGGTCCAGGACTAGGCGAGGAGGGCTGTTGGAAAGGGTCACCAGCAGAGGGAGGCCTGACAAGGTGGGGCTGGGAGCAAACTTTTCAGGTGTCCTGGCAGCTCCCATCCCCCATAGGAATTATCAGATGATTGTGAAGGGTTAGGAGTGTCTTGAGTTGGCCTCTGGCCAAACTCTAAAACAGTATTGTTGGGGCCTGGAAGCTAACATACTAAAGAGTCAAAAGTACACAGACGAGAAGTGGATTGGCCACTGAGCCAGGTGGAGGAGGGGATGGTGGTGAAAGGCCACGAGGTCTCCACACAGGTGTTTCTGATCTCCCAAGGTGGAAGAAGACCACCCCCGTTCCTCCCTGCTCACCATTTCCCCCACTGTATCCCAGGCTTCCTTGCAGGAATCTCCATCACCAGTGAGCTGCTGGACCTCGTGAAACTCCGGTACAGTGACAGCACTGGCAGGGTCAGCTTCCCCAGCCTGGTCTGCTTACTGATGCGGCTGGAAGCCATGGCAAGTAAGTGTCACCTGGAGACCATCACGCTGACCAGAGAACACACCAGAGGACCAGGAATGCTCTCTGGCTTCAGGCCTGGGCAAGGCCTCAGTAGAGGGATGGGCTGGAGTCCTGCAGAGGTGCCCTCATCCTAAGGAGCAGAGCCAACATCAGCCTCAGTGACCGTGTAGCTGGCCTGAGACCCCAGCCTCCCTTCTGCATCCTTTTCTCCCCAGGACATTCCACATCCCAGATCATTTATTTCCTCTTCACCCTTCTCAGAACCTCTCTCACTCAAGAACAAGGTTAAGTCACTGTGGCCCCCCTCCATATTGTTTGTGGTTCAAACCTACTCTTTAGCAGTAAATGGTTTGATCTCTGCTGAAGGATTTCACAAACGGTGTCTTGGTGGGTGCAGGAGGTCCCCCCAAGGCCTCAGAAATCCAGCTATGTAGGCCAGAGTTTTGGACATATTTTAGCAGCATATCCCTTTGTTTGAAATGAAATTTCACATGAAACCCCAAACCATAATAGAGCTGCAAACAGAGCTGTGGTGGCTGAGTTGAAGCAGGGTCTGGCCACCACTCGCATCATTCCACTCCCTCCCCCCAACCTCCTCACCCCACCATGTGGTCCTTAAACCCCACAGCTGTAGCCCCACACCTCTGAACTAGGCAGTTAATGGGACAGAGAGAACAGAGCCCTGGGAGGGTAAAGGAGAAGCCAGAGGCATAATCTTGCTCCAGAGAATTCGTAGTTGGACAAGGGCGCTGCCTCCTAAGACAAGACCTCTGCATCTCCACGGCCAAGAGTAGAGGGTCCAAAGTGCAGGGAAGCTAGAGAGGGGAGGGGTGAGGTGGGCAAAGCAGTCAGGGAGCTGTTTTGAGAGCTGAGCCCTGAGCTGTCTCACGGGTGCATGCGGGTGCGGAGTTTAACTGGGAAGAGAAGTGGAGAGGAGGCCGAGCACAGCCTGTTGCTTCTCACGGGATCAACGCACTGGCTTTCCTCTCATGTGGGCCCAGGCCTGTCCTGATCCCTCCCCTCCTCTCTACCCTAGAAGCTTTCCAGAACCTCTCCAAGGATGGAAAAGGACTCTACCTGACAGAAATGGAGGTAAGGTGCCTTCCCCTCCCAGAGACAGGACACAACCCTGGCCACCTCTCCTTACCTGAGTCCAGGGGGCATTTCCCTCCCTGAAGCTATTGAACAGTCTGTCAAAGGCCAGCCAAGCTGCCGGCGCCCCCCGCCTCCAATTACTGCCTTTATATATTGCTAGCTGCCAAGGCTGCTTTAGGATCTTGGCAGACAGATTTTATTTTTTTCCAATAGCTTAATAAAGCAGAGGATTATGTGGGAGTCATAAATCCAAGAGGGAACTAAAGAACACCTGCTGAGCTCACTGTACATTAAACTGACTCCCAGTGAGTCTTAGAGAGAGCCTCCTGGCCCAGCCAGCTGGTCGACCTCAGCTGTCCCTCTCAATGCCCGGTTCTTCAGGGAGTGGCAGACGACAATGTTGTAACAGGGGGCTGAGACCTCCTGCTTGGGTGGGAATTAACTGGAAAGAGTTGATGAGACTAGACTGAGATCTTTCAAAGGAAGAGGGAACCATTTGCCCCGCTCTGTGTTAAGCTAACAAGTTTAAAGACTGGTTGTAATAAGGATGTTTATTTCTCAGTGGATGAACCTGGTGATGTACAACTGAAGCCAGGAGGAGAACAGGCACCAGAGCCCAGGTAAGACATGGCAGCTTTAAAATCATTTCCTCCCAAGGGCACAATGTGTCTTCCCCTCCAAGAACTACACACAAGACTCTCTCCCTGGGGGCAGCCTCCCTAGAGGCTCATCTATGTGAGTCAAGGCTTACAAGCTGCTTGGCCTATGAGTTTCAAAGCCAATACTGCAGATTTCATCCAAGTCTTATGTACATTCATAAAGGATGTGGCCTGGAAGTTATGAGCGAGGAATTTAGAATTTTTTTCATTTATTTTTATTGAGATATAGTTGACGTTTAACACTGTGTTCATTTTAGGCATACAATATAATCATTTAATATATGTATGTATTGTGAAATGATTACCATGACAAGTTCAGTTAATATCTGTCACCTCACATAGTTACATTTTTTCTTAGGATAAAAACTTTTACAATTTTCTCTCTTAACAACTTTCAAATATACAACACAGTATTGCTAATGACAGTCACCATGCTGTATGTTACATCCCCAAAACTTATAACTGGAGTCTGCACCTTGTGACACCTTCATCCATTTTGACCACTCCCTCACCTTTCACCTGTGCTAACCACCACTCTGTTTTCTGTATCTATTCAGTTTGGGGTTTTTTTTATTAGTTTCCACATGCAAATGAAGTTATACAATATATGTCTCTCTCTGACTTACTTCACTTAGCATAATAACCCTCAAGGTTCATCCATGTTGTCACAAATGGCAGAGACACCACAACAGGCTGAATAATATTCTGTTGTATGTATATATAAATATGTATACCACATTTTCTTTATCCATTCATTCACTGATGGACACTTAGATTGTTTCTGTGTCTTGGCCATTGTAAATAATGCTGCAGTGAATATGAGGGTGCCTATATCTTTTCAAGTTAGTGTTTTTGTTTTCTTTGGATAAATGCCTAGAAGAAGTGGAATCATTGGATCCTGTGGTAGTTCTGGTAGTTCTATTATTAATTTTTTTCAGTTCAGTGACTGTTTATAGAACAGCTCCTATATGACTATGTGCTGGACTCCAGGGATTCAAAGATTAAGAAAATTCACATGGTTTCTGCCCTCAGTTGCTCGCTATCTAGTGGGAGAGAGAGTCTTGTAAATAGGAAACTATGCTATAATATACAAGATTCAGTGAATGAGGCTTGGGTGCTGTGTGGATACTAAGAGCAGATGCTTCAGATGATTTCTGCTTTGGACAAGGTGATATGCTTGTGGGACACCCATATGGAGATCTCCCATGGACAGCTGAACACACAGGTCTCTAGGGAAATCAAACTTGATCCTTGCCTTGGAGGGTCTTGCTGTGAAATGAAAGAGACAGAAATGTAAATATAATAGATCAATTACAATACTCTGTAGAGAAGGCTAACACAGAGGTTCATGCAAAGATGATGATACAACTAACTTGGCCTGCAGGTTGTGATGTCTCTCTAGGAGACAGCCCAGGAGCTGAGTCTTGAATGATTCAGAGTTGTTATCCAGTGTTGTGGGTAGTTGTTGAGGTCAGCGTTCACATGGAATTCTTTGGATAGACTTAGCAAAGCTTCAAGGCAGAAAGACATTACCAGCTGAGGAGCCAGTAGATGATATGCAGGCAGCTGGTCATGGGAGGTCCTCTTCTGAGGGCAAGACACACAGTCTACAGTCTACCTTGACGCAAGTAAAAGATGGCATGCTGTCCCCACTCAAGTGATGAGTGTTTTTTGATGGTCCTAGGAGTCAGTTCAGCGTCCTGTGGAGAGCAGACACCCAGAGCCTAGTACTCACTTTTTAAGGAATCCCCACTGTTTTCCATAGTGGCTGTACCAATTTACATCCCACCAACAGTGCACAAGGGTTCCCTTTCTCCACATCCTCATAAACACTTGTCTTTTTGATAGTAGTTGTGAGGTGGTCATTTTACCAGGTGTGAAGTGATAGCTCATTATGGTTTTGATTTGTATTTCTCTAATAATTAGAAATGTTGAGCATCTGTTCATGTGCCTATTAGCCATCTGTATGCCTTTTTTTTTTTTTTTTTGCCTTTTCATACTGTTTGGAAAAATGTCTATTCAAGTCTTCTGCCTATTTTTTTTTTTTAGGGGACTGAGTTTTTTATATAGAGTTGTATGAGCTGTTTATATACTTTGGATATTAACTCCTTGTCAGTCACAGCATTTACAAATATTTTTCCCAATTCACAGGTTGTCTTTTCATTTTGTTGATGATTTCCTTTGCTGTGCAAAAGCACTTTTTATTGTTTTTATTTCCTTTGCCTTAGGAGACCAATCCAAGAAAATACTTCTATGATTTATATCAAACAGCATTCTTCCTATGTTTTCTTCTAGGAGTTTAACATGAGGGAATGTTCAATTCTCATTGTTTTACATGTGACTGTCCAGTTTTCCCAGTGCTACATGTTGAAGAGTCTGTCTTCTTTTCATTGTATATTCTAGCCTCCTTTGTCACAGGTTAATTAACTATAGTTATGTGTACTTATTTCTGGACCCTCTGTTCTGTTCCATTATCTATATGTCTGTTTTCATGCCAGTACTATGCTGTTCTGAATATTGTAGCTTTGTATTATTGTCTAAAATCTGTAAGGGTTATACTTCTAGCTTTGTTCTTTTTTCTCAGCATTGCTTTAGCAATTTAGAGTCTTTCATGGTTACATATAAGTTTTAGGATTATTTGTTATGCTTCTGTGAAAAATGTTCTTGGTAGTTTGATAGGAATTGCATTAAATCTTGGAGAAGGCAGTGGCACCCTACTCCAGTACTCTTGCCTGGAAAATCCCATGGATGGAGGAGCCTGGTAGGCTGCAGTCCATGGGGTCGCTAAGAGTCGGACACGACTGAGCGACTTCACTTTCACTTTTCACTTTCATGCATTGGAGAAGGAAATGGCAACCCATTCCAGTATTCTTGCCTGGAGAATCCCAGGGATGGAGGAGCCTGGTGGGCTGCCGTCTATGGGGTCGCACAGAGTTGGACACGACTGAAGTGACTTAGCAGCAGCAGCATTAAATCTGTAGATTGTTTTGGGTGGTATGGTCATTTTAATAATGTTAATTGTTTTAATACAAGAGCATGGAATGTCTTTCCATTTCTTTGAATCATCTTCAATTTCCTTCATCTCACCAACATTTTTCATTGTCTATCTTTTTTGTTTTAGCCATCCTAGAGGGTGTGAAGTGATATCTCATTAAGGTTTTGACTTACAGTTTCCCGATAGCTTGTGGTATTGAGTATCTTTTTGTTGTCTACTGGCCATTTGTATATCTTCTTTTCAGAAATGTCTGTTCAAATCCTTTGTTTAAAATTGGGTTATTTATCATTTTGTTGCTAAGTTGTAAGATATATACATACACAGACACACATATATATATACACACACACATTTATATACATACATATATTCTCATTACCAGTCCCTTATCATATATGTGATTTGCAAAATTTTCTCCCATTCTGTAGGATGTCTTTTAAGTTTCTTGATGGTATCATTTTCAGAATTTGATCAAGTCTAACTTATCTGTTTTTCTTTTGTCACTTACACTTTTGGTATTGTGTCTAAGAAATTGTTGCCTAACTTAAGATCATGAATATTTACTCCTGTGTTTTTCCCCTAAGAGTTTTATAGTTTAGCTCTTACATTTTGGTCTTTGACCCACTTTGAGGTAATTTTTGTGTATGGTGTGATGTAGTGGGTCCATCTTCATTCCTTTCCTGCCAGAAGCTTCACCAGGCAAGCCTGGTTGTGCTCCCATTGTGAGAATACTTCTGTTCCTCTCGCTCGTCCTCAACCCATCTGCCCTCCTCTGACTTAGTAAACTGCAATATTAAAACCCACCAGACAACTCCTCTTCCTTCCCTCCTCCTATAACATCTGTTTCTTTTGAACAAAGCACACACTTCTGTTGTCACACTGGGGGCAATGTTTAAAGTTGTTTGAAATGTTGAATTCTCTTTTTAAATGTTAAATATTTGGCTCTGCTGGGTCTTAGTTGCAGCATGTAGGATCTAGTTCCCTGACCAGGGATCGAACCTGAGCCCCCTACTTTGGAAGCATGGAGTCTGCCACTGGACCACCATCGAAGTCTTACATTAAATAATGCTTTGAATACTCATGCTTTGGTATATGGTCCTTGGATATCTGAGGCTATGTTGATCTTAACTGGTTGCAGAGTCTAGAGGTTTCATACATGCTAGTAACACCTGCTAACAGTTTGTCTAACTGATGTCATCTACATTCATGTTGATCTACAGTCAATATGGCAGTAAAGTGCCTTACTCTAACAAAGTTAGTATTTAGAACAACTTCCCACTACACATAAATAACATGTCTCGAGGGATGGGCCACCTCCTCCTATTCTGCATGAGGGTGAAATATGAGCAGCAGAAGTCCAGGTCCTGCTGATTTTACCAACAGCCGTTTTCACAAGAGTGGGTCTACTTCCATCCTAATAAATCCCATCTCTCCAGCCTTCAGACCAGAGAAATTCTTTTTGAGAGGTAGGAATCTGCGTTTGCCTCCACTGATAGGAAATCTCCCCACCTCCTTGAGCAAACATGCACCCGATGATTACCAGGCACCTTTCACACCTAGGGTGTCCACCTTTCCAGAACTGACCTTTAAAGAGAAATGTACCAAACTGGGATGATAACATGAACACTCCAAGGCCATAAACCAAGCAGGAGAAAGAGCTGGAATTCAGGAAACAGGAGGCTCAACACTAGATCTATCACTGGCTAGGGAACTCCAGAATCCAAGGCTGTACAGCTAAATGGGAGAGCCAGAAGCCCAGCGGAAATCAGGAAGAGCGATCTCTGGGGAAAAAGGTTCCACCTGCAATGCAGAAGACCCAGCTTCAATCCCTGGGATTGAAAAGGGAAGTTTTCAGCCTCGAAAAGGGAAGTTTTATCTAATCTAACTCTTTGCAGCCTCATGGAGTGTAGCCTGCCAGGCTCTTCTGTCCATGGGGATTCTCCAGGCAAGAATACTGGAGTGGGTTGCCATGCCCCTATTCAGGGGATCTTCCCAACCCAGGGATCAAACCTAGGTCTCCTGCATTGCAGGCGGATTCTTTACCATCTGAGACACCAGGGAAGCCCCAACCTAATCACTTAATCATGGGTAAAATAGTGTTCAGAAGGATTTTGAATTTCTGCTGGAGGGTTTTGGAAGAATTATTAGGATAATGACATAGACCAAGCAGATTTTTAAAATGAGGTAATTATTAATTCCTAGAAGAACAAAGACTTCTAGAAGAAAGCAAATGGAGCTTTTCTTCACTCAGCAGAGAACTGTACATACATAATTGTAATAAAATAAAAATGGAGTATTGATTTAATAAAATATGTGACAAATATATTAGAGAAAGGAAGGAGAGAAGATACAGGCACAAAAGTGGGTTAAGAACACCCCAGCTTCATCTTCCACCACGAGATGTCAGTAGACACTGAAAATTGGTAAGTCAAGGGGTAACCATATAAAATATTATTTAGAAGTAAGGAGTTCAGAAGAAAGAGTTAGGAGAGAGGAATTCCATATAGGAGTGGGGCAGGGGACTGCTGTTCTTTCTTCATGCTTTGTATGAATGTCTTGAATTTTTAAATGTATCTTGGGCTGGACTTTTATGAAAGTAAATAAGAAAACTAGCAAATAATCTGAGAAACAGAGTTTAAGACTCAAGAGGAGGGAGATGGAGAGCAGAGTTGAGACTTTCTTTACCATGTGGACAGGAAAGTAGGTTGTTAGAGTTGTAGAAAAAATGTCCATGCGAGAACATCACTTGAATCCAGGAGATAAGCCCTTGAGAAAAGCCACTCTTCCCTGGGGGTCCTCTGGGCAGAGGACAGAGCTGCCCCTGTTCTCAGCCCTTCTGTCCTGTCCGTGGAGTCATAGAAACATTTGCTCCCCAGCTTTCCCTCCACTCTGCTGCAGGTACTCTGGAGCTAAAGGGACAGTGGTTTGCACTCAGACCGGGCAGAGTAGGGTGGGTAGGGTGCGTCTGGGGAATTTTGAAGAATGAAGTAGAGTCGCTGCCATCCACCGGAGCCATGGGTGTGATGGAGCTCGGCCAGCCTCGCCAGCACGTGGTACACTCTGTTGCCTGGTGGTCCTGAGAGTAGCATCTGTGGGAAGGGGGCCTGCCTCTGCAGTCCCTCAAAGAAAGGAAAAGCTTCTTTACTCACCCTGGGCCTTCTGTGTTTGAGTGTCTATGTCTTTCCCTAGGATGAGTTCTCAGTGATCACTTGAGAATCTGGCTCTTGTTCCATGGGGCTGTGCTGCCCCCATGGGTGATAGACATCAAAGCCTGCCCTGCCTGGATGTAGTCAAAGCTGCCTTCGAGGAGCCTGGGCCCGGTCCTCAGCTGGGTCAAGCTCTGGTTCGCCCAAGGTCATAGAACAGGTTATCTGAATATCTCAGGGCACCAGCCTGGAATTCCAGGAGAAAGAAGCAGAAGATGTTCCCTTGTGGGAAAGCAGGGGAGAAGCTGCATCTCGGTCCCCTCCCACCAACCCAGTCATTTTTCAGTCTGTCCACCCACAGGGTGCTGTGCGTGACATGGGAGTGGTTCACTGGGTGCTTGCAGAATTAATCATACTCTCCGATATCTGAATCCTGACTCTGTCATAGCCAGATGGCAAAATAAAACATGGTTCCCAAAAAGGTCTTCAACTTCATGACAAGTAAGATTTTAGTTCTGGATGAAAAATACCTTTGGGGAAGGGGAAATCTAACCAGCAAGGCAAGCACCTCCCTCCCTCCTAATCTGTAAAGTCATCAGATAGTTCCAAAAGATCACTACCCACTAGAGTACAGAAGAGATTCCAGAGTGACCAGGCCAGATCTCACTCAGGAGAACTGGCATTTGAGTACTCATTCCTGGATGCATCTCTCCAGTGAGGGAATACTTGCAAATGTGTGTGTCAAGAATAGGAGGGCAGCAACCTTCTAGAGTGTGACTTTTCTGAGAAGAAACAATCAAAATATCAGTGGCATGGGCAAGGGTGTGCCATCATGCAAATACCCACACTCAGGAAGTAGGTTAGCATTTGGAGGCGGATGTGTCCTTGTACAAGGAACAAACACACAGCCAACTAACTGCCTCTCACAGGAGCTGCTGCTGAGGGTTTACAATCATTTCAGCAGCACAGCAGGGTGAGACATACAGCACAGCCTGGGCCACATCACTGTGTGTCCTTGCCCTGTGCTTGGCTAACCAGGATAGATGGCCATGGTTACCAGCGTGGGCTTCAGAGGTAGACAGAGCTAACGCCTGAAGATCCCAAGTCCTAGGCTGTTATGCAAAACAATGAGTCCTGACTGATCAAGACAGACTCTGCTTTAAAATAAAAGGAGGAAGTTCAAAAAAATGAATGAGCTGTTTTGGCAGGACTCAGAGATGACCTTCACCTACCTGTACTTTCAGGTAGAAAGTCCAACACGCCTGCACACTGTGCTGAACCAAACACCTGGACTGAAACCCAACTGGGCTTAGGGAGCCCTCAACTGGAAGAGCAGGAAGAACAGTCTCGCTTCCCCAGAGCTGGGGGTGACCCTAGTGAGGGTGGGCATCTGAAAGCGCATGTACACACACACACACACACACACACACACACACACACACACACACACACACACACACACACACACACACACACACACACACACACACACACACACACACACACACACACACACACACACACACACACACACACACACACACACACACACACACACACACACACACACACACACACACACACACACACACACACACACACACACACACACACACACACACACACACACACACACACACACACGAAGCCCAGACCCAGAGAACAGTTTCGCATGCAAGCCCACTGATCAAGGATGACACCAGTCTTGCTTCTCCCTAGAACAGAAGTAGTTTCCTTTGAACAACTTGCTTCTCACCACCTCCGGGCAGAGGCAGGATTGCAGTGGAGCAGCACGGCACATGTATGCCCCTTCCCTCCCTAACCCCTGTGCTCCATCAGGACCCTAACCCCCAGGACAGGGTCCACAAAGACCTTAGATAATAACCAACTCAGTCCAGTGATGGGTTTTCCAATCTCAAAACCATGAACCTCACATTCAATTCACTTGTGTTTTAAATTAAGAATGGAGATACTATAACTTATCCAATCTAAATGTTTAAAGCCCTAAGTTTCATGTAATAGCCAATTAGGAGGAGGGGCTGGAAACAGGGAAAGGGGAGAGACTGGGGAATAGAAGTAAAGGTTAGGTGGGAGGGAGGAACAGAGTGTAGCAGGCAGCATCAAGCAAGTGTAAAACAGGAACCACTCAAGGTATTTTAAGAAGGAGGAATTTAACACAGGGAGCGAGTTGCTCACAAAGCTGTTGGATCAGCTGGCGGAGCACAGGCCAGAGAAAGAAAGAAAGAAAGTGAAGTCGCTCACTCATATCCGACTCTTTGCAACCCCATGGACTGTAGTCCACCAGGCTCCTCTCTCCATGGAATTTTCCAGGCAAGAGTACCGGACTGTGTTGCCATTTCCTTCTCCAGGGGATCTTCCTGATCCAGGGATCGAACCCGGGTATCCCGCATTGCAGGCAGATGCTTTACGGTCTGAGCCACCAGGGAAGCCCCAGGCCAGAGAAGATCGCCACCAAGTCCCAGGTTCACCACCAAGAGAGAACAATGAAGCTGGTGTTGCCACCCTCGCCAGACATTGTAGGGAGTGGCCAGAAATGGTCCCGGATGCCTGTAGCCCTAAGTGGGTGAATTTCTGGACAAAACTTCACAACTTCTGAAGCCCACATGTCTGCCCACCCTGCCCAGAGGTAGAATAAGGCTTCTGCCTCTCCGCAGCCTTCCAAATCATAAGTGCAGAGGAAAGAGAAAAATGTGGGGAGAGGGAATGACTAGCAGATGGAGATGGAGAGCTGGGGCGAGGGGAAGGATGATTCAGACAGACAGTGGGAGGACAGATGAGGCATGGCAGGGAGCAATACAGACAAATAAGATGCGAGAGACCAGTGACAAGAGATTAGAACAGAAGGAGGAAGGCTGAGGTCTATGGGTGTTGATGGGAGTGGAGGCCATAGAGCCCAGTCAATCAAAATCTGTTGCCAGTGGAAATGCTGACTTACGATGCCAATCAGGTTGTGACTCTCAGACTTCATTGTGCATAAAAGTCACCTGGAATAACTTTTATAACAAGCTTTAGAAATTTTGATCCAGAAAGTCTGATGCTAGAGCTGGGAATCTGCTTTTTAAAAAAAAAAAGCTCAAGGGCTTCCCTTGTGGCTCAGACGGTAAAGAATCCACCTGCAATGTGGGAGACCTGGGTTCAGTCCCTGGATTGGAAAGATTCCCTGGAGGAGGGCATGGCAACCCACTCTAGTATTCTTGCCTGGAGAATCCCCAAGGACAGAGGAACCTGGTGGGCCACAGTCCACGGGGTCACAAAGAGTTGGACACAACTCAATGACTAAGCACAGCAAGTGATGCCCATGGTCCTTGGATGACTTTCTAGGAATCACTGCTTTTGCAGCTCCACTGAGTGGTGAAATGCTCTGGGCTGCAGCAACCAGGGCGGCTATGAAATGCCTGATGAATCCAAGCTTAAGTTCTGCTCTGGTCAGAGGCCTGTCACCACACTTCCCCACCCCCAGCCCCTCCACTGCTGCCTAGAATATCTGAGATCCTCCCCACCACCTCCCAGCTCACTGCTCCCCTCCTTCCTGCCCCCTGAGAACTGATGTCCTAGTTGATTTTTACCTTTAAACAAGCTCATTAAGCAATAATCCTAGAAGAATCCATCACTCTGACAAGGTTGTTGATTAACCCTCCCCCAGCTGAGCCTAAAGTGCTTGCTATCCCCGTGGAGTGGTCAGTAATGAGTCTAGCGGCAGCGCTGGGCTGCAGCTGAGCAGGTGGTGCCTGGTTCTGAGCAGACGGATGCGAGATGGGCAGTTGGGCCAACTTTGCAGCCTGGTGGAGGTCAGTGGAGAGGGAGGTGGATGGTCTCCAGGCTGCCCAGGCGGCAGCACGTTCTAGACCCTCCTAGACAGATTCTAGTCCATTCTTTCTGAGACCACTGAATGCCCCCAGAGGGCATATAATGACATGAACAACTCTGGACAACGAACAGGAGAAGGGCCACTTGAAAGGGGCTGGACACAGAGACATAATTCCCCAACTTTACAGCTCTGCCAACTATCAAATTGCCTGAGTAAGAGAAGCGACAGACAAAACGATAAAATGACTGCCTTTCTGAGATCAATTTCAAGTCCAGACTGTTATGTCTTTCTTTTTTTCCCCACAGTTAGACTCCTGTTTTAAACACCCCTCTGTTCCCTTAAAAGATTTGCTTTCTTCTGTGCGGCGAAGTCCCTTGGACCAAGCAGGATGTGGCAAAACACTGCCCCCTGGAGGTCACAGTTGTTACAGCTTTGAAGCATCCGCCTCCCAAAGGTTCCTTCCTTCTCTAAGTCTCCAGTGTGGGCTCCGTGGCAGTCTCCAGCCAGCCTGGCCATTGCTGCCATCTAGGCTGCCCTGTGTGCACAATTGCCCTATCACCTGCCTGACTCCATCTCATTTTTGCCCCCCCCTTTTTTGCATAAAGACTGGATGACATTGGTAAATACTCTTGACTTGATCAAGGGGAAGGGAACTGATCCCCACCCCCTGCCCCAGCTGTGCAACTCTGATGGGATCACTGACATGCCATGTCATCCTATGTCTTTAGATGGTTCCAATTCTGTTCTGGCACAAAGAAGAGAAAATAGCATAGAGTGAGTGCCAGTAGTGCTAAGAGAATGAATGGCTGAGCTTGTGTGGTGTGAATACAGGGAGCATGGCAGAGTGGACAGAGCACTGGGCAAGGCCTCTGGAGTCTCAGGTTCAAGTCTTGGTGCTGCCTCCATCCAGCTGTGTGTGCTCTGAGGACTTCCGTCTCTGGACGTCCTTCTTTAAAATGAAGGGGCTGGACTTGGAGATGTCTAAGGTGCCTTCCGTGGCACACACATGGGGAGCCAAAGCCTAAGGATTCTAAGTCACAGTCATCATTAAGGGGAAGCAATTGGTCAGGAAAAACAAGCCCCTAGCAATGTGGCAGCAACAGCTCTCCAGTGGGGGCTCAGTGGGAGTCTCCAGCCTGCTTGGCCATTGCTGCCATCTAAGCTGTCCTGTCTGTAGAGAGAGACCCACTCTCTAGGGAAATAAACAAGACTATTTTTCCTTTGACCTGGGAGTTGCTGTTCCTTTTATGATGTTTTCAATGACAGAAGTTCAAAGTCTCCTTCACTGTATATTGTAGCATAAGGAATATGGTCAATAATATTGTAATAATTTTGTATGGGAACAGATGGTTACTAGACTTATTGTAATCATTTCATAATGTATGCAAATGTCAAATCATTTTGTAGTTCGCCTGAAAATAATAAAATATTGAACATCAGCTATATTTCAATTTTAAAAAAGTTTTTAAAACTGTATGCATGGGATGAAAAAACAGTGCTCCTCCATTCAGCCAGAGTTGGTCTTTAGCTTTGACCTTTCTCTGGAAAGGTGGAATCCGGGCCACAGTGCAGCCAGGGCTTGTGGTGGTGCAGTGACACCTAGTGGCCGTCTTCACTAATCACAGCCCAGCTCAGCTTCTCTACTTGCGAAAGTCCCATCCTTTCCTTGGCTGAAAGGGCCGCATTAACTCTCAGTGAATGCAAGTGATGCAGGGCTCTGGGTTGTAATCTCAGTCTTGCAAATGCCTCTCTCTCTGACCACCTTCAGCTTCTTCAAATGGGATTTTGGCCCTTACATGTTTCCCTTCCAACTGCCTTGCTCTCTGGATCGCCACAACTTAGGGCATGTAGTCAGGGATCTTAGGTCCATGCAGGGGGCAGGATGTCCCTACTGGGAAGGTACGGCCCAGAGTTCACCACTGGGACCCTGGGATCCCACCAGCATGATCATGCACGGTCCTGCCACACCTGCCTCCAACACAGCCTTGAGACAAGAGCACACGGCTGGATCATTGACCACAGATATTCCATCCAAGGCTTGCCTCCATCCTGGCTACCAGCTGCTGAGGTGGGGAAAAGTAACGGAACCAGCCAGAAGGAAGCCTCATTGAGCCAGTCACTGGGTGGGGAAGGGAACTTCACCTGCTCTTCCCCAATTTGGGTACCAGAATCTTGCCCTATTGATGGGATCTGTGGGGTTCATGTATACCTAAAGAACAAGGTAAATGGGTTCTTTTTAACACATTCCTCCCTTTACTGATACCTGCAAAGAGGAGAAAGAGGACTGTGTACTGAAGCTTCCAAACCTCCCCCAGTCACTCACAGTATTTCGGCATGGCTGAGGACACACAGGCTGAGCTTTCAGGGTCTTTCCTGAGTCACACATTCTTCTTACCCTAGAAGAACTGTGCTCCCTTCCTCTTGAGACATGTCCCTCATCACTAGTTTCTGGTCTTCATTTATGAGTCTTTCTCCTAATCTTTGAGTGCTACATGATTTCTGCAGAGGACTGTGGTTAACTTTTCTTTATGGCTGTGTTCATGTCACCATCACTCCCTACAGCTTCCCCTAGACTGTCCCTGAGAAGCGTACAGTGGTAACACCCAAGAACCCCTTGAAGAAGGAAGTGAGTCGTTCAGGTTGGGGAAACGATTTCCAGAGTTATCACAGCTTCTGGTGGTATGTGGTCATTTTTCCCTGCCTGTTAAATAGTGTACGTAAAAATACTTGCACACACATAGAGAGCACATGAGCTATCATTTTAAAATACCTACTCTATATTTGCCAGGGTCCATTCAGGAGACAAAAATCATACCAGCTGTTTGAATCGGGAAATTTTAATACAAAGAATTATTAACTAGTGAAAGGTAATTAATTATTAAAAGGGGCAATAGAAGACTCTAGGGAATAGAGGAATAGAAAATGCAGGAAGCAGCTGATGCCTCTAAGGATGAAGAAGATTACCCAACAATGAAAGAAATAACTTGGGTGAGATCCAGGCCACTTTGGAAAGAGTGTGCCTGCTGCCCGCTGGATGGTGAAGATGTTCACGGGGCTCCTGCTGACTGCAGAACACCTGCAGGGGGGCCTTGCTGGGTGAGAGAGCCCAGATGCTGCTGGCAGTCACCTTGTAGGAAGGAAACAGGCACCCTGGAGCCCCAGGGGCACTCTACCTCTGTGTGCCTTACAGTGTCCCTCTAGCACCCTCCGCTGACAAAGCCTAACCTTACACCAGCTGGCTTTACTTTCTTGGGCTCCAAAATCACTGCAGATGGTGAGTGCAGCCATGAAATCAAAAGACGCTTGCTCCTTGAAAGAGAAGCTATGATAAACCTAGACAGCATATTAGAAAGCAGAGACATTACTTTGCCGACAAAGGTCCGTCTAGTCAAAGCTATGGTTTTTCCAGTGGTCATGTATGGATGTAAGAGTTGGACTATAAAGAAAGCTGAGCGCCAAAGAATTGATGCTTTGAACTGTGGTGTTGGAGAAGACTCTTGAGAGTCCCTTGGACAGCAAGGAGATCCAACCAGTCCATCCTAAAGGAAATCAGTCCTGAATATTTGTTGGAAGGCCTGATGCTGAAACTCCAATACTTTGGCCACCTGATAGGAAGAACTGACTCATTTGAAAAGACCCTGATGCTGAGAAAGATTGAAGGTGGGAGGAGAAGGGGATGACAGAGGATGAGATGGTTGGATGGCGTTATTGACTTGATGGACATGAGTCTGAGTAAGCTCCAGGAGTTGGTGATGGACAGGGAAGCTTGGCGTGCTGCAGTCCATGGGGTCACAAAGAGTCGGACACGACTGAACAACTGAACTGAACACCAGCTGGCAGAGAAGAAACCAGGGTCCAATTGCAGTATTACAAAGCAGAGCAAAGAAGGGTGAATTTGGAGTTGAAAGGCAACAAATTGATAATAGGTCCACCTGCCAGGCCTGGTGTTATGTATTTCCCTAACGAATCTCATATAATCCCAAGAAGCACAATTCCTTGAAATTAGTTGTTAGAATTCCTATTTTAGTGTTAAGTAGATTCTGAAAGTTAGAAGTAATCCGAGAAGGATACACAGCTAATATACATGGCTGAGCTGGTGTTTAAAGTGCTGTGTTTGTGACTCCAGAGTCTGGGCTCCTACCCTAAGCTAACAGTGCCTCTTTCTGTGAAGGATGAAGGACAGTGAGATCCTTCCTCCTCCTTCCTCCTCCATGAACTCACATGAACCTTCCCAGCATTGCTTCTTGGGCTCTCCTCCTTGGAGAGGCCAGTGGTGAGGCAGATGCCTTGGGGTCCCCTAAGGCAGTGGTTCCTAAACCAAAATCACCGGGAAGAGCTTGGTGCAAATAGAGGCTCCTGGCCTTCTCTGCAGACCCCAATTTAATAGTGAGGAACAGGAGTAGAGCTGAAGTCTGCATTTAACAAACTCCCCAGAAATCCTGATGTGCCCATAAAGGAGCGCCAACTGCTCCACTGGGCTAGAAGAGCAAGTGAGAAGCTGCCTGGCCTTTGCTGGGGGGGAAGGGACTTCACACTAACAGGCTCCTCTCAGCCCCAGCGCCCCGCAGAAAGGTCAATGCTACTACCTGACTTGGGAAATGAAAATCAGATGGGGCACACGAATCTGCTTCATGGGTGATGAAGTTGTAATGGTTCTAATGGAGGCCTAATTAATTCCTTTTTGCCAGCCGGAAAATTGGAAGGTGGGCTCCAAGACCCCTGGCCCCCTTTAGACACATTTTCTGGACAGGAGGTATTTCCAAGCTACAGCCAGCCGGGCAATCCCACCTGGGTCAAGAATAAGAGCCAGCCACGGGTGTGCTAGGAGCTGTGCCCCTTTGTCTCCAACCCTGGGACCTGCTGGCAAGGATTAACATCACAACAAGGAAACTGGGGGTCTGCCCAAGGCCTCATGGGGCAGAGCTGAAATTCAGGCACACATGAGACTTACTCCAAAGCTGTGTTCATGGCCTTGGGAGAGGAACTGGCTCCTGCCTCAGAGCCCCTGCTTGTGGGGGAGCCAAACCCTAGTAGGCTGGGGGTTATGTGCTCATGGTCATCAAGAAGTTAATGTCTTTCATTTGGTGGGGAGTTTTAGCATCTATAATACAACTCAGGAAACGGGCATCACATGCTATTATCTTGGTCCTTCAGAGAGGAGCTAAAGCAGAGGATATGGGGGAGGGGTCTGTCCTGGGAAGGCCTCATAGGGTCCTGCTCCATTACACAAACCCATAGAACTATAGCACCAAGAGTGAACCCCAGGATAAACTGTAGGCTCTGATAAGGACATATCAGCATAGGTTCATTGACTGTAGCGTGAAGTGCTCTGGTGTGGGATGGTGGTGGGGGAGGTGGTGGGGCAGGGGGTATGTGGGAACTCTCTATACTTTCTGCTCAGTTTTTCTGTGAACCTGAAAACAAGTCTATTGAAAAGGGAAAAAATTACTGCCTTTTAATGTGGTTGTGAGAATTATTAAATAAAATAATGTTGTGAAAGGGCCTAACCCAGGCTTTGGCATGCTTCAGGGTCCCTGGTAGCTGAATGAGGGGAGATGTCACCCCGTAAGCTCAGCGCAGGTCCAGGAGGACCCTGACAGAGGAGGAAGGGCGATGCTCATCTCCCTCAAGGAGCTCTCGGGGATGGGGGGTGGGGGGGCTGGAGGTGTAAGAATTAAGGACTAGTCTGGGCCAAGTGTTAATCAGTCAGAAGACAGAACAGCAATTTTGGCCCAGGACTGGATATGATAAGAAGGCCCAGGTCTAGGATTTGTAAGATCGGTCCCTCCCTCTCTCCAGATGAACCTTCTCATAGCCAGTGGAAGGAACCAGAAGAGACTAGTTATTTGGTGCAAATCATGAATCTGACAGGCCCCTCCCCTGGATCTGAAGCTCTCACTTGCTCCCCAGTACCTTCACCTGGCACATAGGCCTTCTGTCTGCTTCCTCTGCAGTACAGCCACTCTGGGAACCGTTAGTGGAGTAGAAAGAAAACAGGTGATGACCAGAGACCCAAAGTTTAGACCCAGCTCTGTGGTAGCTGTGTGACCTTGGGAACATCTTTCCCCCGCTCTATGCTTCAGTTTCCCCAGGCTGGGTTCCTTTCTTCTTTCTTGCACTGAATATACTATTGAGTGCCCACTATGAGCGTGACAATCTCTAAGGTCCTCCCTGTTGTGATATTTTGTTTTATTCAGTGTGGTTCAAATGCACTGGGAGAAATATAAAACATGCAAAGGATAAAGGTGAAAATGAAGAGATTCCCTTACTTATGGTATTTCTTACCGGGCTCTGCCTTTTGAATCTTCATTTCTGTGCCCACCTTTGAGGGAATGGAACATATGTTTGCAAAGTGCTTGGGTAACTTTGAAGACTGCTGGGCTGTGACCTTGCCCTCAGTATCTGATCCAAGATGAAAGTGGATGCTTCCTGACCAAAGTGCTTGATTCTCTTTGAGTCCCCCTCCACGTTCACACCTGTCCTCCCTGCCAAACCCTCTCCCCTGCGAGAGGATCCAGAGCTTCTCTGGGGGAGGCACATGATGCTCAAACAATTAGGAGCTCAGCTTCCAAACAGATTGGGTTCCAATTCTCGCTCTGATTTTGCTTGTTGTGTGACCTTGGGAAGTTACTTAACTTCTCTGAACCTTGCTGCCCTCCATCTATTTAACGGAGAAAATAAATCTCCACCTGAATGGGTGTTGTGAGATTAAGTCAAATGACACAAGTAATGTTTCTGGCCACATAAATAGCAATACCTCTCTGTATAATATGAGTTATTAGGTATCTTGTCCTTGCATGAGATAATTCATGTAAAGCGTTTTTTGCTTGGTAAGAACTCAGGCCCTTCTTTTCCTCACGCTCTTCACTTTCATTTCCTTCCCTGTGACTGCCAGGTGGCAGCATGGGGCCGTATATGGAACTCTCTTTCTCACTCACAGAATGGGAGTGCGGGCAAGGCCCCTTGGTTGACAATAACCACAGATTGTTTATGGAGCTCTTACCATGCTGGGTGCATGTCACAAACCCTTCCTTTAACCCGTGGAGGGTCATATGGGGGGGAGGTTCAGTTACCTGCCTTGTACATGGGAGGGATGATGGACTCTGGCAGGCAGGATCCATAAGGGTGCAGAGCCTAGAATCAAATAATCCCCTGCTGGCAGCTGGAACACTTGCCCACTGTGTTTGGTGGCCTCCTGGTGGGTTGCAGGAGCCTCACGTGATGGATGAGAACAGTGGGGCCCCAGGAGGGAGGGAGTGACCCAAAGCCAGAGGCCAGACCCCAGACCCCAGGCAGGCACCCTTTCCTGCAGGGCCCAGTCTCCAGGGAGGGTCCCATTGGCCAGGGCCCCCACCTCCCTGAGACTCAGCCTGGGCTCTCTGAGGGGGTGCTGGTAACCCCAGGAAAGCTCATCCAACAGGACCTCCTCTGATCCCCAAGTAATCTTCGCCTCCAGGACTCACAGTGATTTGTGGATAACTTCCTCCAAATCTCCCTTGGCTAATCCTCCCTCACTGAACCCTTTAGTGATTGCATTTGCGGCTGGTGGCCTCTAATCCCTTGGGCACCAAATATTCCTGGGAAGGCACATGGGCAGCCCTGTGTCCTGCTGGGGCCCAGCAGCCAGTGGATCTGAGCTGGGCACACCTGGGACCACCAGCTTGTCCCTGAGTCAGCCTCTGTTTCTCCCTCCTTCGAGTCTCACTGGGCAGCATGTCTCAGGGAAAAGTTCGGGTCTGTGTGTAGCAGTACCTGGACAGGGCAGCTGGCCGGCAGCCAAGGAGCTGGGTCCCCGGTCTCCACACTGAGTGATTCTCAGAGGGATGTTCTTGTCTGAAGTCAGGGCCTCAGTTTCTTCCTCTCATAAATGGGGGTAAAATTAGTCTTGCCTCATAGGGTTGAGGATTTATGAAGGTAACATATTTAATGACCTTAAGGCAGAGCCTGGAAACTAACCTGCCATCAGAGCTGTCTGGCTGTAGTTAACCTACAGTGTCTCCCTGCCACCCTCACCCCTCAGTGACGGCCACGGCTCTCCCCTGTCTCCCACCTCTAGAGACGTGGACCCCAGAACATCACCTCCTCACACAGGTTTAGCAGTGCAGTGGTGGGAGAGCCACTGTGGGCTGTGTGGGGTCTGGGGGCTCCAGGAATGGCCACAGTGTCGATGCTGGGGGAGACCGAGGACCTGCAGGTCTGAGAAGGTGCACCCAGTGCAGGAGAGGGGCCCGGTGCAGCCACGGCCAGGCTCCGAGACCCAAGCTCTTGCGGGATGAAGGAGCCCAGGGCCAGGGAGACCGGCAGGCTTCCGTGGGGCAGCCGGGCATTCCTGACAGGGATGGACTAGCCCACTGGACAGACAGGATGGTCCCAGACACTGCCAAGGCAGGGGGAGTTATAGAGGGATGCTTCAGGGACAGCTCCATGAATGGGATAAATTAATCTTTTTTTTTAGATTTTTTTTTAATGTGATCCATTTTTTTAAAGTCTTTATTCAATTTGTTATGACATTGTTTCTGGTTTGTTTGGGTTTTTTTGGCCACATAGCATGTGAGAACTTAGCTCTCCAGCTAGAGGTGGAACCTGCACCCCGTCCTCATTGGAAGGCAAAGTCTTAATCACTGGACTTCCAGGGAAGTCCCTAAATGACCAAGTCTTTGAGATGCAGTTGCAGTACTTCATAACCAGCAAGTCAGCAGGTGGCCCTTCCCCTAAGAAGGAGATAAGATTGGCTCAGACTCTCTGTGGTGGTTTAGCTCCATCCCGGAGACGTTAGCTCTGTCCTGACGCCCATCTCTGTGCTTTCCACCACCACTTTGGGCTCACAGTTATGTCCCTGTCTCTCCCGGATGTGGGCCTCATCACATAATCCTGTTTCCCTTCCTTCTGTCCATACTCTACTGAAAAACAAAAATAAAAACTAAGCTCTCTCACACTCTTTATGATAGAGAGTTCCAGACCTTTCCTGGGGTCCTGCCTGCTTAACCCAAAGCACAGAAGCTTGCTCTTGGCCAGCCAGGAGCCACCTCCTGCCAGGGAGACCCCTGCCCACCCTAGTCCAGCTACTTGCAATGTTAGCTTCCTCCGTGGCCCGGAGGCGGAGACCCGCATCCTGACAGCCCATGTGTCAGATACGTGTTCCTAGGAGTGTGTCTTACTGACAGTGTCTGAAATCTCACTACTCTCTCAGCCTAGAAGTCCTCACCTCTGTTCACTTGAGTTCCTCTAAGGAGCCTGGCACATAAGGAGGCAAGGAATATAATGACTGTGACTGCGTGTGTGTTCAGTCGTGCCTGACTCTTTCCAACCCCATGGACCATAGCCTGCCAGGCTCCTCTGTCCATGGGATTTCCCAGGCAAGAATACTGGAGTGAGTTGCCATTTCCTGCTTCAGGGGATCTTCCCAACCCAGGGGTCAAACTGGCAACTCCTGCCTTGTCTCCTGCATTGCAGGTGGATCATTTACCACTGAGCCACTGGGAAAGCCCCATAAAGTACACTACCATTTGTGTAAAAATAAGTGGAAAAAGAATAGAAGTATTTTCTTATAATTGCATAAAATATTTCTAATAAGATAACAAGAAACTTGTCTCACTGGCTTTCTGTAGACAGAACAAGGTAGTAGGGAAATAGAAATGGGAGCCAGATTTTTTTATTGTACAGTCTTTTGAAAGTTGAGCCATGTGAAATATATCCTAGCCAAAACTTAAAATTGCTTTAATTGAAGTGTAGTTGATTTACAACATTGTGCTAATTTCTGCTATGTAGCAAAGTGACTCAGTTATACATGTATATACATTCTCTCTTCCTATATTCTTTTCCATTACGGTTTATCATAGGATACTGAATATAGTCTCCTGTGCTACACAGTAGGATCTTGGTGCTTATCCATTCTATATATAATCGCTTACATCTGCTAACCTCAACCTCCCACTCCATCCTTCCCCCAACTCCTTCCCCCTTGGCAACCATAAGTCTGTTCTTTATATCCGTGAGTCTGTTTCTGGTTCATAGATAGGATCCTTTGTGTCATATTTTAAATTCCACATATAAGTGATATCATATGGTATTTGTCTTTCTCTTTCTGACTTACTTCACTTAGTATGATAACCTCTAGTTGCATCCATGTTGCTGCAAATGGCATTATTTCATTCTTTTTATTGCTGAGTAGTAATCCATTGTGTATAAATACCATATCTTCTTTATCCATTCATCTGTCAAGGGACATTTGTGTGTTTCCATGTCTTGGCTGTTGTGAATATTGCTGCTATGAACATAGGGGTGCACGTATCTTTTTGGATTAGTTTTGTCTGGATATATTCCCAGGAGTGGGATTGCTGGATCATATGGTAATTCTATTTTAGTTTTCTAAGGAAACTCCCTACTGTTCTCCCTAGTGGTTGTACCAATTTACACTCCCACCAACAGTGTAGGAGGGTTCCCTTTTCTCCACACCCTCTCCGGCATTTGTTTCTTGTAGAGTTTTTAACGATGGCCATTCTGACTGGGGTGTGACGGTACCTCTCTGTAGCAAAACTTAAATTTTCAGAAGGATGGGATGGGGAGGGAGGTGGGTGGGGGGTCCGGGAAGGGGAACACATGTAAACCCATGGCTGATTCATGTCAATGTATGGCAAAAACTATTACAATATTGTAAAGTAATTAGCCCCCAACTAAAATAAATAAATTTATTAAAAAAAAAAAAAAATAAAGTTGAATAATATCCCCCCAAAAAAAAATAAAAAAAAAATAAAAATACACAGAAGAAAAAGAACAAAAAGAAACCAGTTGCAGGAGGCAGAAACAAAGACATATTAGTCTCCTGCTTTAGCTATGCATAGAGTGATTTGTACTCTCAAAGATTCCAAAGTGAAAATACAAATTCTGTTTTTAAAGATTTTCTAACATTGCTTGATAAAGTAAGTATCTGGACTTTTAAATACAAAAGATTGGTCAGATTTCTGGCTCCCACTTAGAGTGCAGAGCTCTGCAAAGTGCATTGCTCTCACCCTTACCCCAAAAACTGCCAAATAATTTACAAAATGACACCTTTTCGTGAACTCATCAGAGAACTGTGATGGAAGGCAATAAACTAAGCTGAAATCTAAGGGAAAGCAGGCACCACCAAAGAGAGATGGGACACAGGTCCTCGATTACCTGTTATGGAATTATACACCATATAAGATGGAAGAAAGAATCCAACCAAACTTTTTAATGAGATGTTAAAAGCCACGTGTGGGGCCTGTGTGGATGTATAGCCCCCTTGAGAGATGCAGACTTCAGGGAAATCCACACGCTCTTACAGGCCCTTCTCCATGAGACACACTGTATGCTCACAAGAAAGATGGGCAGAGGGTGAGTGACCTGGGCAGACCTATCTCTTGGTTCAGGTCTGGGGAAAGGGAACAGTGCTTTCAGAGAAGCACAAAGTTCCATGCAGATCCTTCTCCCTATATTCTTTATGGAAAAATACATATATAACCATTGGGGAAAGGAGAGCAAACCGCGTGGTCTTTAGGGCACAGGATCCATGGCAGCTGGGAGAAGAGTAAAACGCTCAACCCTAGGGGCGAGGGGTAGAACTACACGCAGACCAGAAGTCCCCTACCAATGGGGGAGGGACAGAATCACTGAACTGTCCCCCTTCCCACACAGAGCACCTGCCCAAGCTGAAACCAAAGGAGAACAGCAGAGGCTGCCCCCCGACCCCCACCCCATCCTAACAAATATTGAGTAACAACAGCAATACATTGCTGGGGAAGGATCAAGAGGGTGAAGAGAAATTTTCCCTAAGAGATAGGTGCAAAGGGAAGCCCTAAAGGGAGGGCTTAACAATTCACCCCATGTTGATCTGTATGTTTAGTGCCATTCCAATAAAACTCTAGGCAAAAGGTGTTAATAGAAATTGACACACTAAAGCCAACATTTATATACAAAGACAAAGGAACTTGAAGAGCCAAACCAGTTTCAAAGAAGAAGAGCAAAATTGGAGGAACCATATTATCTGACTTTAGAACTTACTAGATTTTCTATAAAGCCACAGTCATGAGGGTGGTATGGTTTTGGAGGGAAATATATACAAATAAATATTAATAATACTACTGTATAATAATATATTTATATTAATGTATATAAGTATATATATGTAAAATATATGCAAATAAATATCTTGTATATATTTTTTATATATGTTTACTTCTGTAGAAATGTATTTTATGTAATATATATTTACTTAATATGAAAATATATTTTATATGTGTAATATATATATATATCCATCAATGGTACAGAAGAAATAACCCAAAAATAGATCCACATATTTAGTCAACTGATTTTTTGCAAAAGTACAAAGGCAATTCACTGGAGAAAGGATGCTCTTTTTAATAAATGATGAGAAAAGAAAAGAATTAAATATCCAAAACACACAAAAAATTAAGAAACAAACTTTAAGCCATATATCCCACCCTATATGAAAATTACCTCAAAGTGAATCTGTGCATGTGCTCAGTCGTGCTGGACTCTTGGCGACCCCAAGGACTGTAGCCCACCAGGCTCCTGTGTCCATGGAATTTCCCAGGCGAGAATACTGGGATGGGTTGCCATTTCCTCCTCCAGGGGATCTTCCTGACCCAGGGATCGAACCCACATCTCTTGTCTTCTGTATTGGCAGGTGGATTCTTTACCACTGCACCACCTGGGAAGTCCTCAAAGTGGATCTAAATGTACGTAAATGTAGTACCTAGGATTGTAAAACTTCTGGAAGGAACGTAGAAGGAAAACTCTGTGACTTCAGCCAACAGGACCTTACATCTGGAATCGGTGCATGACACAGCTGCAGAGGCCTAAGTTGTGTTTCCCCATCTCCTACCTTCCTGATTTTCCTGGCAACATTTACTTCCTAGAGACGTTTGCAGGTTGTTGGTTATTTCCAAGTAAATGCAGAACTGAAGGTGGATGTTCATCCTTGGAACAGTTCATCTCACTGTTTCTCTAACTTGCCCTGCCATCCTGAACCTGGCTTCAGCTTTCTCACTGCCCACTCAGCTTTGGGTCAGCTGTGAGCCTGGTTTGCCAACTCCACTGAAGCCAGAGAGCAAACTGCTCTTTCCAGCCCCTCACTCTGGCAGGTTCCCCTTGGGCCTTCTCTCCCGCCCTCAGTCAATTTTCTTCCTACTCAGTATGTGCTCAGTGAAGTTGGAAGAGAAAAAAAATAAATGCCCAAACCCACAATTTCTTCACTGTGGGTTTCGTCATTTATTCAGTTTCTGTTTATTCCTTCTGTCTGTCTGCCTACTTATCCATCATGTTAACTAGGCCTGAGTTAACCACAGAGTCTCAGAATTGTAGTTGTTGAACCAAGGGTCTGCCTTTCTGTGTGTGTGTGCATGTGTGTATGTGCATGGGTGTGTTTATACAGAAGAAGTGTGGAAGAGGCAGGAAGAAATGAATAGGAATGAGAAACTCGTTTTTTTCCTGGAGGGAAAGAGCCAGAAATTACATCCGTTCGAAAATATCCTGCCTCTCTCACAGATAAATATAGCGACATGGGTAGATGTGTCACCGAATAAAACTCTCAAAACAAATCCGGGAAGAATCACTTGAAGAGGCTGCCACTGCTGGCTCTGTCCTGCGGTTCCTCTGTCCCCCATCTCCTGACCCCACGCTCCCCACAGCCGCCAGAAGGGAGAGCGAGGAGGGAGGTCTGTGCCTGGTTTCCCCCAGCATTCTGGCCAAGGGCCAGGGTAGCAGGAGCAACGATGCTCCTTCAGGGGTTGCTGGTCAGAGGGGCTCGGTCACCAGATGTCCCCCCACCACCAAGGGGAAGAGTTTGAGAGACCACTTCTCTCCATGACAGAACAGGAGGGCAGCCCCACAGAGACGTATTTACCAAGCATGGTGGCTGGAACTAAGGACCTATGACTTGGACTCAAGGGCACCATTAAAACCATTTGGCCACCAGCACAGCAGAGACATCTACCAGCCAGAATGGACATTGCCAGAGGGGAGGTACGGTCACCCTAGCACTGCATGCCAGCTGAGACTCAGCCCCCCTTAGATGCACATGCAGTCAGTCCTTCCAGCAGCCCTATGAAGGAGGCATCATCATCCCATTTTTCAGATGAGGAGACTGAGGACAGGAGTGATTCAGTGATTGATCCAGGGTCCTGTGGCAGGTCATGGCAGAGCTGGGCACCATGTCTTCTGAGAGTGTCAGGGAGGCCACCCTGCCACCATGTACAGAAGGGTAGAAGCTCTACTGGCCTCCAGTCCAGCCTGGCCCATCAGCAGAAGCCTCAGCAGCTGGGTCACTGAAGGGGCTGCACCAGCATCCTAAGCCCTGCGGGAACAGAGGGTTGTTGTGGGTCTTGGAGGAGGAAGGATAGAGCCATTTTGCAGTTGTGAGCTTCTCGCTACCTAACACTCCCCTCACCTCCTGCCTCAGCCTGGACCTCTCACTGTCCAGTGCCTCAAATATCTGTCGGTCCACCTCTGCCATAGGCCTGGGACACCTCTCTTACCTGGCCAAGCAACAGCACCTTAGGCCAGCTCTGAGCTCCAATAAAAAAGTTTAACATCTCTTGGACCTGTGGAATCAGACCAACCTGGATTCAAATCCCCCCTCTGCCACTCCCCAGCTCTGTGGCCTTGGGAAAAGTAATGCCTTATTTATTAGTCTCTTATTGCTGCCGAAACAAAAGTCCACAAACTTAGTGCCTTAAACAATCTTACAGTTCTGAGGAAAGGTGCCAAAATCAGTCTCACTGGGTTAAAATCAAGGTGTCTGCAGGGCTGTGCTCCTTCTGGCTCTGAGGGAGAATCCAATTCCTTGCCTTTTCCAGCTTCTAGAAGCTTCCTGCATTCCTTGGCTCGTGGCCCTGCATCACTTGGACCACTGCATCCATCACTACATCGCTCTCTGACTCTAACCCTCCTCCTTCACTCTTAAAAGGATCCTTGTGATAACATAGTGTCCCTCTAGATAATCCAGGACAGTCTCCCCATTCCCGACTCCTTAATCACATGCCAAGCCCCTTTGCTGTTTATGGGAACCTAGCCACAGGTTTTGTGGATTAGGGCATGGCCATCTCAGGCAGGGGTGGGGAACATTACTAGCCTACAACACTTCACTTTCCTCATTTGTAAACTGAGGATGATAATCTGCACCTCCCAAGTCTGCTGGGAGGACCAATTACATTACAAAATACTCTGCCTTGAATCTGGCACAAAGTTTAAAATGAGGTCCAGAAAAAGCACTCTTTGCACCCACCCCCATCATCTTTCTCTGGAATTGAAGGTGCCTGTCCCCAGGCTGACTCTCCAGGAGACTTCAAGAATCCCTGTGCAAATAAAACATGGGGGTGATGAATGGCTCTGACCTCCCAAATGCCGAGGCAGGGCTGTTTGCAAATTTAAAGGTTTCTAGGCAGCAGGAGGAAGAATGTGAACAGAAACGTGGAACGGTATGTGCAGGGACATAAATTCCAAGGGGTTTTTGTTAGGAAAGCAGAACAGAAAACCATTCCATCTGCATTCCCCACATAGGAACTACTCTCCCAGGTGGGCAGGGCTGAGGCCCATTCCAGTAATGGAGCACATCTTCCTAGAGTCAGGGCTGAAGCCCTCAGCAGAGGGGGCAGGACACTCTGAGAGCCAGGTCCATGCCCACTGCCCAGGCCGGGGGGTCATGGCTCCAGATCACAGGAGCTGGAGCAGCAGCTGGCTAGTCAGAGCACAGGCAGGCAGGCCCCACCTTCTGGGAAGGAATGAGTGCCCTAGGGGATTGTGTCCTTTATGGAGGGCAGGGGATGGCGGGTCCAGACCCCTGGAAAGCCCTCCTGATCCTCCCTCCACCAGCAGGTTCTCACCCAACACAGTTTAAGCCCATTTTAATCCAATATTTTGATTAGTAAAATGTCTTTTAGCACACCCTCCAATAAATACATATTTATTTTAAATTATATGGCATGAATTGCTACCCAAATATATCATGCTCATTAGAACTTTCAGAAATATAAGCATAGCATAGTTAAAATCTAAAAATATATATATAAACAGAACATTTTGATCCTGCATTCAGACAAATGAATCGGTGGGCATGCCTCACTTTGGAGGTAGTAGAAACTCTAGCTGCATTTTGTTGCTCTTCTGTTTTCTTGAATCTTGTTTATTTGTGTGTCCAATTCAGTGAGCTCCTCTCTTGTCAGGCGGAGTTGGTCTCCCAGTTTCTCCTCCTGGCTTGTTAAGTTGCCAAAGGCTAGGAGCATTGTGCTTTGGACAGTGCAGACTGTGGGTTACACAGCTGGTGCTAATAAAGTTGTTCAGTATTTTGTGAACACGTACTCTGAACCCAGAACTTTGTGGCTGGCACTGGGGGGGTTCAAAGAGCAAGACATGATCCCACCCTCACGGAAGGAGGGAGGGAGCTTTGTAGACCAGGTGTCATGTACGTGAGGCCTGCAAGAGCCTGGCATGTTCAGATGTGGTCACTGGGCGGTTCTGGCTGGAACTCAGGAGGGGATGAAAGGGAATGGTGAGAGAGAGGGTGGGCGCTGGGCAGGAGGTGGGTGATGAAGATTCCAGGCGGGGAGAGTGTGTGGACAGTCCTGCCTGCGTGGCTCTCCCATCCTCAGGCCCACTTGGAGTGCTCTTTGCTCCCTGCATATTCAGCACAAGGGGACAAAAGAGACCCGAGGGCTGGGAAGGAGGCACCCCAAACTGCATAGAAACAGAGGGGCTCTCTTGTGCCTCCATCTCTCCAGGGTGAAGGAAGCATTAGGCCCGGGCCACAGTCAGAGGGTCTGGTCATCCAGGTTTCATTCACCTGTTGTCCCACCGCCCCACAAAGCCTCCACTAACTGCCTGTGAAGCCACTGGGGTCCCTGGTTTGAACAAGGGGCTTCACGAGGCTTGAGTATGGAGCACCGACCGGCTGCCCTCATGGCTCAGCGTGGGAGGCCTTGCTTTGGGGGCCAGCACCCCGCCCCCACCATCTAGCGAGTCTGTGGCTCTGAACTTCCTCTCCACTCCCTGAGGTGGGGGCTAGGCTCTTCCAGCTTCAGGTTCAGATCCCTGGGCATCTTCCGGAGCAGTGAGGGCTCCAGCTGAGCTGGTCATGTCTGTCTTGAAGGATGAAGGAGCTTTGATCCTTTCATGGGAAAGAATCTCACAGGCCAGGGGAGGAAAGGTATGAAGGCTCTGAAGCCCTGGAGGTGGGGTTTGGGGCTGCCACAGAGAGGGAGTCAAGAACCCCCACACCATCCCACCTCGTGCACCATGTGGCCGTGGGCCTGCAGAACTTGTGTGCGTGGCCCTGTGCCTGGGCCCAGGCTGGAGGTTTTAGGCCTCACCGTGGGAGGGTGTCCACTGGCACTGGACATCAGAGCTGGCCTTGCCTTAGAGGCTGGGGGAAATTGGGAGAAATTTTGCTTACTGTTTATCCCAGGTCAACAAGAACATGCAGAATCTGAAGGAGCCTGGAAAGAGCTGGGGAGAAGGAGGTACCTTCCAGGCAGGGTCAGGATGAGCAGTTTGTCTGTGTCTTCAAGGAAGAAATGGGCTTCTCTTGTGGCTCAGCTGGTAAAGAATCCACCTGCAATGTGGGAAACCTGGGTTCGATCCCTGGGTTGGGAGGATCCCCTGGAGAAGGGAAAGGCTACCCACTCCAGTATTCTGGCCTGGAGAATTCCATGGACTGTATAGTCCATGGGGTTGCAAAGAGTCAGACATAACTGAGCGACTTTCACTCACTCACTCACTCACTCAAGGAAGAAGCAGAGAGCAGATATGCAGACATTTGCAGGTGGCCCACAGCAGAAGGTTGAAGGGGTCATCTCATATAAGAGATTGAAGCAAGGATCTGTATGATCTGTGCAAGTATGGAAAACACAAGCTGGAGAGGCCCATGCTGGTCCATTCAGCACACGCCAACCCACAGAGCCCCAGGGCAAAGTCACTATTGAAAGTGGCACCAGCTCTGGGTGGTGCTGGGGCAGGTATGGGGTGCACCTCCAGCACCAAGGCAGGAAGCAACATCACTCTAGCTCGGCAGGGGAGCCTGCAGGCGGGAGGTCTCTGGCCCCTATGTTTAGAGACTCTGTGGCAGGAGCTACTGCACAGCTGGGGGTGGGAGGGGGGTGGTCCCTGAGACCTCAAGGGCAAGATCCACATGAGGCTCAGACCAGGTCAGGCCCGAGGAAAGAGGATGAGAGCTGCTCTTGTTGTCTCAGCCCCTGACTCCTGGGCTCCAAAATCACTGCAGATGGTGACTGCAGCCATGAAATTAAAAGATGCTTGCTCCTTGGAAGAAAAGCTATGACTAACCTAGACAGCATATTAAAAAGTAGAGACATTACTTTACCAACAAAGGTCCGTCTAGTCAAAGCTATGGTTTTTCCAGTAGTCATGTATGGATGTGAGTTGGACTGTAAAGAAAGCTGAGCACCAAAGAATTGATGCTTTGAACTGTATGTAGTGTTGGAGAAGACTCTTGAGAGTCCCTTGGACTGCAAGGAGATCCAACCTGTCAATCCTAAAGGAAATCAGTCCTGAATATTCATTGGAAGGGCTGATGCTAAAGCTGAAACTCCAATACTTTGGCCACCTGATGCGAAGAACAGACTCATTGGAAAAGACCCTGGTGCTGGGAAAGATTGAAGGTGGGAGGAGAAGGGGATGACAGAGGATGAGATGGTTGGATGGCATCACCGACGTGATGGACATGAGTTTGAGTAAACTCCGGGAGTTGGTGATGGACAGGGAGGCCTGGTGTGCTGAAGTCCATGGGGTCATAAAGAGTCGGACATGACTGGGCAACTGAACTGAACTAACTGACCCCTGGGACCCAGCATTGGGTTCCTTATCTAGTCAATAGGGAGGGTGGCTGCACACCCTCTGGGGTCCCTTCCAGCTTTCTTGACTCTGTTCAGGCTTATCCAGGCCCCACCCTGCCCTTTTCCATCTTCCAGCCTGAGCCCCCCAAACACTGGGCCACCAGAGAGGTGACTGGGCACACTATGGGGTTTCTGAGAAGTTGTAAACAACCAGCAGTTCTTTCCTGAGAAGTGGTGGAGGCATGCTGAGCCCTGTACTCCCCTCCCCACCCCACCATAGGTGCTGGGGAGAAAGTGCCACCCTCTCCTTGGCTCCAGTAACCTCTGTGGCATTCTGTGAATGAGTCTGAACACAAATCATCAGAGGGAAAGAAACCACCCATCCTAAAATAGCTCTCTGAAGGCTGCCTAATCCCATGCCTTTGCAGCAGAGCCAGTCTGTTATTTTGACCAGGCAGAGCGAGTCACCCAATGGGTCCTTCTGGACTCTCCCTCTTGGGAGTGAGTTTGCAGCACACGTATGAGGACAAGCTGGGTCAGGAGTGAGTGTTCTGGTCTTGGGGTGATGGATAATGCCCTCAGACCCAGGGTGGGACGCTGCAGGCCTCCATTTGCAGCTTTTCTTGGTGGAAGGTACAGTTAAAGGCCATCTTGGGGCCAGAGGCACCTGATCACAATCCAGGAGAAAAGATGTGTAGACAGCACACACACACACCCCCCCCACCACTACCTCCACAGTCACCAGAACTTAGAACAGAGAATGAGCACTAAGGAGCTTGGCCAAGCCAGGGCATTGTGCCAACTGCTCCAGCAAAACATACCAACACTGATAATCAGGGATAAGAACTTACATGGCTGACATACACTGTGCTGATAGATTTCCATTAGGGCTGTGGGGCCCATGGACAGAATTCAAAGGGTTCAGACCCTTGGATGGGAAAAATCTTTTATACCTTTATATTTCAGCCAAAGTTTAGCATTTCCTGCTGTTAGAAGTGTAGGCAAAAGGAACTCAGGTGTTTTAGCTGAGTCTGTGATTTGCCACCAGTAGAAATCTCAGAGACTCTTCCTACCAGACTGGACTGGTTGCAGATATCTTAAATTACCGCTTAAGCTCCTCACAGCTTGAGAATTACGGGGGTTGTTAGGCCTGTCACTAGATCTTGTTGAAAGCGTGAACAAAGAAGCGCATGCGGTACTAGATTGCAAATTTGAGGTTTTAGAAAATATTTTGATAATTGTAGTTCAATGTAATTGGTTTCCTTTGTAATCTTATGTATTCTGTCTAATGCATTTGAAAATACTGCTCGGAGAGGTTCATACGCTTCACCAAATCGCCTTAACAGGGAAGGTCAGGATCTGCTTTCCCTGCAGATCCTGGTGTAATTCTCCCACCCCGCCAGCCAGCGTGGGGGGTGCGGGGCTTGGGGACTCGTGTGGTTCTGTAACATGTTGGGGATGCAGATCCTTTTGCTTAAACATGAAGTTTATCAGGAAGCCCAGCCCAGCTCATGAGGTGAAGATGGTGCTGCTCTGGCTGGATTCAGAAGTGGGGGTTTCTTGCAGCTGCCTGACCCCTCCACCCACCCCTTCCCATCAGATGCCCTCCTCCCCTCCCCGCTTCCGGCAATCTCCATGGAGTGCCCACGTTTCCAACAAGCGCACCTACAAATCATCAACCCAGTTAACTCTTCTCTGGGAACCAGAGAAGCCATGCTACAGCCTCACATTGTTCGTGGCCTAAGTTCTTCAACTGTCCTGCTTGTGGGAAGCCCTGAATGTGGGCAGGTCTGAGGGGACTGGGAAGGGGGGTGTCATTTGCAATCCAAGTGTCCTGTGTGTCTAGAAAAAAAATGGAGAAGGGAGCTTAGCCCATGGTGCTCTTCACCACAAGTTCGGGGTTGAAATACTGGTTCCACCACTTACTTACCCGTGTGGCCTCAATTCATCTGTTAATTAGTAGTAATAACAGCTTCCACCTTAAACAGCTGGTTGAGGGATTAAAAGAAATAATGCTTGTAAAGAGCTTAGCTGGCCCAGGAAACTCTGCTGCTACCCTTTCCCCAGGGCTTCCCAGATGGCTTCCCTGAGGGCTCAGCGATAAAGAATCCACCCGCCAATGCAGGAGACAAAAGAGTAAGATCCCTGGGTCAGGAAGATCCCCAGGAGGAGGGCGTGGCAACCCACTCCAGTGTTCTTGCCTGGAGAATCCCATGGACAGAGGAGCCTGGAGGGCTACAGTCCATGGGGTCGCACGGAGTCGGACATGACTGAGCATGAGAACTCTTTCCGCAGGGAAGAGAACTGCAGCTGGCACAGCCTCCTCCCACCGCATCCCCCCATCCTCTGCCTTGGAGGTGTCTCCCTGACAGAGGGTCCCTGGGAGCTTGTTTTCACCGTCAAGCCCGAAAGCACTTAGTCCTTCCCATCTTTGCAAACACATAGCTTGGTATCCTTGGGGTATTTTGTTAGCAGCAGCTGACCCAGACAGCACACACTGTAGCTATTATCTAATCATCTAATAATTAGCTTGACATTTATAAAGGGGCCTCCAGGGCCTTGGGATGACACTGCCTTTTTCAGATGCAAGGATACTGTGATGTTGCACTTGTGCAGGGCAAGAGGGGAGCAGAAGAGAAAAGTGATGGAGGTTTTGCCTGCCCTCAACAGCCCTGAGCAGAGGCAGATAGATAGCGGGGCAGGTAACAGAGTATAATCTTCAGGGCCCCTCAACTGCACAGTCCTGTATTTTCTGTGAATTTTGCTTAAGTAGTATACACTTCTTTTTTCCTGAAGACACTCTCCAAAATTGTATAAACTTCAGACTCAACAAAATGTAATCCACCCCTAGGTTTAAAGCAAAGTTATCTCTTGGGTTTGCCCTGTCTGGAAACTGACCCTGCATCTCATTGCCATGAAGGGCCAGCGAGTGGAAGGAAGTACAGGTCAAGAAGGGGTTACACTGAGTTCATGAACTTGGTGACTCGATGGAGCACAAAGGGCCCCAGGACTTTGGTCTTCAGGGAGTCAGAGAGCTCTGCTCGCCACCTACTGGCCGGACGCCTTGGGTGCAGCCTAGCAGCCTCAGAGCCCAAACTGCCCGCAGCTTGATATTGGAGAAGGAAATGGCAACCCACTCCAGTACTCTTGCCTGGAAAATTCCATGGATGGAGGAGCCTGGTAGGCTACAGTCCATAGGGTTGCAAAGAGTCGGACACGACTGAGCAACTTCACTTTCACTTTTGAGACTGATACAAAGAGCAAATGGGTCATCTGTTAATGTGGTGACAGAGGTGGTGGTGTCAGTGGTGACTGAAAAAGCACAGAAAACATCGATTTAGGGATGGAAAAGGCCAGAGATAAAGTCCCTGTCCCAGCCCCTGCAAGTCATGGAACAAGGTACGTAGCTTGTGTGAGCCTTGACTAAGGAATAAAATGGGAAATGAAAACACGCCCCACCCATCATTAGTGGGAGCAAAGGGCTGGGGAGGAGAAAGTAACCATCTGCTCCAACACCTGGAGCATCGCTGTCTTCCAGTTTCTCTTAGAAGCCCCTGGAACAGGTGACCAGGGAAAAGCATGTGGTTTCAGCCAGGACATGGAGGAGAGAGGTAAGAAGTAAAGGAACAGCTCCCGCAGCAAGAAGACCAGGCTCTGTCATTGCTCTGTCCGTGGTCCCACATACCAGCTGGGCTCAGATCCCACGGCCCTCTGATACCTTCCCTTCCGTCTCCCCCATCTACTCGGTTGTTAAGGCTAACATTCCCACCTCGGCATCTGCTGCTTCATCCTCGCCTCTATTCCTGCAGGCCAGCATCCATTTGTTATCTGGACAAGAGCAGCAGACATCTATGCGGCACTGCAGACAAACAGGCAACCCGTATGCTGAGCGTTCAGCCTTCTGGGCGGTCAGACCAGGCTTATGGAGGCTGGAGCCTCTAGACCAGCCTCAAGAAGTCTCATCTGCTAACCTCAGTGTGAATTCAAATGTCATCATTTTTTACATTGCTTCCACGTGGGAAGTGTGGGGAAGCACGCATCTCTCAATTGTACTCTTCTGTCCACATGGCCTCATACCCAGGCACTGTGGCCAGGTTCATCTCCACGGAGTCCAACTCAGTGCAGCTTGCCTTCAGAATGGCCATCAGGATTCTGCAAGATGGGAAAGTTGCTGAAACCTACAAGGACAGGCAAGGAGAGCCAGTACAGGGGTCCTTCTTACAGCTTGGGTGCCATGAATTGAGGAGGTGTGCAAAGGAGAGCAGCCCCCGAGGGCACCTGGGAAGCTCACTCCTGCTCCTTCATCTGGAATGGTTGTTCTCACACTCCACAGTGTAAGTAACACCTGCTGCAATTGTAAGCAATGCAGATTCCAGGGCCTTCTCCTGCACCACCCACATTTTAAGTCAATGTGTTTGCAACCAGACCCAGCAGTCTGCATTTTTAGGGAGCATGCTGATTGTGGACAAAGATCTTCTTTTGAGAAACAGTGCCCTGATGATCTCAGCTAACAGTAGAGTTCACCCAGTCTTCCTCAAAAGATTGAACAATGGCATATGGGCAGGAATTTACAGTAAAAAGCAGTGTCTCAGCCTAAAATCTCAAATCAAACACACCACTTTGAAAAGATAGAAGAATAAGGAATCCTTAAAAATATGGAAAGTGGTTGAAAGGAAGACCATCTGGGCAAACCAAAGTTACTCATCCCCAAGAACATTCTCCCAGAAAGGCAAACTGCATGGAAAATACAAAATGTAATCCTAAAGGAAAAAAGGAAGCTTTGAAATTCTGGGAAGAATTTATAACCTATAACCTATGCAGCCCATTGCGCAGAGTAACACAGCAAACTTCTCTCTAAAATGTGACAAGATGGAAATTATAGTGAAGGCAGGGAGTGTGTGTGTGTGGCTGTGTGTGTATGTGCGTGCATGTGTGCACATGTGCGTGCACAAGTTCCTGTAGGAGGTTCCAGAGTGAAGAGAATGCCAGCATCAATGGCACTGCAATTCCATCTAGCTCAGCAACCTGTGTCCTTACCGAGGTGACTCTGCTGGCTGTTGTGACTTTTTCTGATCCCCAGGTAGAGAAGGGGTCTGGCTTATGGGAATGCCATGAACTTATCAGGCAAGTGACATGACGTTTGAAATCCAGGCTGACTTGAAAATGTGAACCACCATCCACTGTGATTCTGTGTGGATGCTGGGCTCTTCCAGCTTCAGGTATTTGCCATCCGTGTGGGGTGTTGTTGCTGCCCGCTTCTCTGCCTCCTTTTGCACACCACGTGGACCACTCTGTGACAATTCAGAACTCCTGCTTCCCTTGTGGCTCAGTTGGTAAAGAATCCGCCTGCAATGCAGGAGACCTAGGTGCGATCCCTGGGTTGGGAAGATCCCCCGGAGAAGGGAAAGGCTACCCACTCCAGTATTCTGGCCTGGAGAATTCCATGGACTGTATAGTCCATGGGGTCGCAAAGAGTCGGGCATGACTGAGTGACTTTCACTTTCAGAACTCCACCTAGAACATGGAGTAGGTGGGGGCTCTGATCTGTTCTGTGTTAATAGGTGTTAACAGGCATGGCTAGAGACCAGAGAGCAACTGCAACCTGGACAAAAACTGGGGACCTTCCTCTTTGCCGGAGGAAGACCAGGAGGGGGTATTCTGAAAGAGGCAGCACCATCTGGGTTAATGGCACCCGACTTGGGCTGGCTCAACACCAGTGGGACAGGCGCCGGCTGACACAGTTTCCCCAGAGGAAGTGTGGGGTTTCTCAGCTTGTGTCTCCATGAGATCTCAGTGAACTGGCTCCACAACCATAATTCAGGAGAAGGCTGAGAATCAGCAGGAGGAAGAGGTGAGAGAAGAAACCTGTTTTCAGCTCTGGTGGAGGTGCTACTTTTAACTGAGATATCTGTGAAGGAAAGAAACACAGAAGGCTCAATGGGGTCCTTTTAGAGCTTTAGTGAACACTCATCCAAAGCGGAAAAATGGCCAAGTGTTAAACATTGAGCTGAAGCCAAATATTGCTATTATAGATACCCTTCAGGATACAATCAGAAATATACAACTTTAAGTATGGAATTTGTGCTACACTTTTTTAAGTAAAATGTTTAATGTTCAGATTTCTAGTTTGACCGTATAGAGGAGGGACAACAATGTCTTAGCACTCTCCACTGTGGAATGGCTCCAGCCACCTCACTGTCACTCACACGGACAGTAAGTACTCACTGGTCACACATTCTTCTGCCAGTACGAGCTGCTCATAATGGTGATGTCGCCGAGCTATCTTGAACTATAACTGACTATAGACAACTCCTCTTGGACTCCTGGCTATAAGAAGTCTCAACCAGGACTTCTTGAAAGACTAATGTCACATGTTAAATAACTAAAATTTAAATGTAGCTCATACGGTTTAATTTGTATATTTTTATGAGTGCTTATTATACCAAAGAATTCTATCAGGATTAGAATTGTAATCTAGTCTGTCTTGTTCTGCCTTGTGGTATCCATGTAATTGTTACAAACAGCACTACAGGTGACCACAATCAGATCCAGCATTCAAGGTACCTCCCCCACGTGAAGCCTCAGGGCGGGGCCTTGGGTGAAACCTCAGGCTCAGAGTTTGGTGAGTTCTTGGCGCACGGAGCTCTAAGAACTGCACCAGCACGCTGCCTGCCACAGAGCAGGGTTTCAGCAAGTATTTGCTGGATGAGTGAGTGGCTAAGTGGATGAATAAATGAAAAAAGATCTAAGTCAGAGTCAATCTAGGAAGAGTCGGCACCTCCAGGGTCTACCAGCACTAGGTAAGGTGAGGTTTGAGGGGACGGACCAGGAGTGGGCAGGTGTCAAGGCCTAGGGGGTCCAGAGGCCACTAGAGCAGGAGCTGAAGGCAGGACGTGGCCACTGAATAAAGCCTGTTAGTAGACCTGAGATCAAGGTCAGAGAAGGACCCATCCTGTTGGGAATCCACAGTGTATACAGAGAAGATGGGACTGGCAGGGAGCTGTGAGAGGGCAGCCTGGCTAGAGGTGTAGAGTGGGTATCCTGGCAGACAGATCAATAGGTGTCCCAAGAGCAGGAGACATGTGAAGCTCATGCAGGGGGCACAGGCCTCAGGAGCAGGAGCCCAGATTCCATCCAGGCTGAGTTGTAGAGGAAATGGAATTTGGACCTAGCAGGTGTCAAGGCCCAGGGGGGTCCAGAGGCCACTAGAACAGGAGCTGAAGGCAGGACGTGGCACCAAATAAAGCCTGTTAGTAGACCTGAGATCAAGGTCAGAGAAGGACTAGCCAGCCTGGTTCAGGGACAAATCCCCCAAGCCACTGAACTTAAAATTTCCCCATCTTAGGAAAGGGTCTACCCAGAGACTGCAGAAGAGAGGAGCCTACATGAAGATATTCAAGGAGATCCAGGGAAGGTGTCTAAGAGGCTATAAAAGCATGAAGTCACATGGCCCATGGCTGTCAGCAGAGGAGGTAAACCTACGTGTTACATGTTATTTCAGGCTTTGGTTGGAATTTTGCAACCAGGTGTTCATGATAATCAACTGGCTGACAATGATTCTGTGAGGTCTGCAATGTGCCTAGCATTGTGCATCACCTGTTAGGAGTTAGAGGCATGAAATAGTCATCGAACAGATGTGTTCATACTACACATGTATAATGTGTCACTGTTCACAGAGAAGAAAACACAGATGTGAGAGAGCTACAGCCAGAAAGTGCTGCACGGGTGGCGGAGGTCGGGGAGGGTTTCCTGGAGGAGGGGGAGGCACCCTGGACCTGCAGGATATAGGACATCAGAAGAGAGAGGGGAGAACATTTACCACCAATTGCTTTGTGATTCCTGACTGCTCAGAACACACCCCTCAGAGCTAAGCAAGACAGTTTGTTAAACTGCAGGAGAGGTGAGGGAAGGAATGGAGAAGTCATCCTTGCCTGGTGTACTCTTGGAAGTCCAGCTCACGGCAGGGGAACCCCGAGGCACAACCAGGCCAGAGCTAGTTCATGGCAAAGTCAGATGAGTGTGGATGTCCAATAGGGCCAAGGCTCCATCGTCTTTTCTGACACCAGACAGCTGCCCTCCCCCCTCTTGCCAGTTGCAAAGCAGGCTTTGGCTTTATGGTGGAGGTTTTGGCTGGTTTGGCTTAGTTGGGCGGCTTTTTCTTTGTTTTGTCTTGTTTTGAAACGGCTACTGAAGAAGGGAAAGGGGAGGAAATGATTTTCTTCTTTCTCCTGTGATAGTACCAGTTCTGCCCTTGGATTCAAGCAGGCAAGAAGGCCCCTCTCTGGGCCACAGCAGTTAGCAGGACCCCTTGGGCCCTCCTCTGTCTGCACCCCTCCTCATGGGCATCACGCCATGACTGTTAGTTTCCTATTTTTGATGTAGCAAGTTACCACAACCTTCGAGGTTTGAATCTACACAGGTTTATCATCTTAGAGTTCGTCAGTCAGAAGTCTCACTGAGTATCAACAGGGCTGCATTCCTTTCCAGAGGCTCTAAGGGGAGGATCTCTCTTCTTGCCTTTTCTAGCTTCTAGAGGCCACCAGCATTCCTGGACTTGTGGCCTCTTCCATTTCCAAAGCCAATAATGACTGATCCAGTATTTCTCACACCTCATCACTCTGACCTTCTCTCCTGCTTCTCTTTCACTTTTTAAAATATATATGTATGTTTGACTGCACTGGGTCTTAGTTGTGAAACGTGGGCTCTTCGTTGCCGCATGTAGACTCTCTAATTGCGGCATGCAGCATCTAGTTCCCTGACCAGGAATCAAACCTGCACCCCCTTGCATTGGGAGCGTGGAACTTGAACCACTGGACCACCAGGGAAGTCCCTCCTTTTTCACTTTTAAGGACTCTGGGGACTGCATTGGGCCCCTACAGATAATCTAGAATATAATGTATAATCATAAAGCCAGTTGACTGGCAACTTTAATCCCATTTATAACCTTGATGCCACATTACATATTTATAGGTTTCAGGGACTAGGATATGGACATTGGGGGAGGGGGATTTTTATTCTGCCTACTACAGTTGCCAAAGTCAGAGGATATAATATATTTTATTTAACACTCTGTTGACTTGGTTTATAATTTTATGTATTTGAAGCATGGTGTGTGGCCTCTGTGCTCTTGCCCCAGCCCACAAATATCCTGCTGCTCTGGTGGGAGCAATGCTTGTCCCGGGTGAAGGGTCTGCAGCCTTGTAGTGAGTGGGGTTGTTGAGTATTCCCTGGCCAGCAGCAGCCCCCTCTGGACAGTTTCCAAGGTTTCCCCAGCCTGTTTCTCCAGAGGAACATGTCACCTTCATCATCTTACCTCTGATTCAGATCCAGGTCTGACTCCCAACACTTTACTGTTCTTGCAAAAGCATTCCTCCCAAAGAAGGTACACTTCCCATTCTTTTTGCTTTTTTACTTTTACGTAAAAAGGGTAGAAACAAGGGAAGAAACCTTCTACTCACCCCAGCCCCAGTAGTACGGATACATCAAAGGATACCAAGCCCCTTGAGAAGCCAGAGCATGGCTTACATCATCCTGCAGCACACCCGCTAAGCAACTGTGCAACTGTGAGATCAACATCTGTTTCCATGGAGACGTCACTTCATCACCATTCTCCAGGCAGAGCAGAGAAGTGCATCTGCGAGGAATGAATACGTGGGCTGTGCCAGAGAATAACAAAATCTGGTGCTGTGAGCAAAATAAAACTATAATCAAGGTGAAAGATTGATGAGAGAGGGCATTAAAATGAGAGAGAGGGAAAATGGCCACTGGGTGGGGCCTGGGGGACTAACTGGTCAGAATCAGATGGAAGTGCACATCACCTGCCTCTCTTGATACACAGGGAAGCCCAGAAAGGCCTCAGACTTCTGCTAAATATTGTCTGGTCCACAGAACCCAAGCCTAGTGCCCCTTTGCCAGGACCCGTCCCAGTGGACGGAAGGCACTAAGGCACAATGATGCTTTTCTGAGCCCTGGTGGCTCAGACTAACGGATCTGCTTGCAATGCGGGAGTGACATGTTCCTGGGTCAGGAAGATCCCCTGGAGAAGGGAATGGCAACCACTCCAGGATTCTTCCTGTAGAATTCCATGGATAGAAGCAACTAAGTGACTCACACTTTCACTTTTTCAATGGTCTTCTCCTGTTGCTTCCAGTCAAGCAGCGATGGATCTTGGTCCTTGTGCTCCCAGCCTTGCTTTGGCCCACCTAGCACAATGCATTCCAAGGCCAGCGGCTCCCGCTCACCTGAACAAACCTTGTTGCTCTGAGGCCTGGCTTTCTGAAATGACAAGAGCAGAAGCGGAGGAGGGTGGAAGGGAATTAGCAGTTATTGGGTCCTGGCTCTGTGCCAGATGTCACACTGTCTCAGCTAACCCTCAAATCCCATCTTACAGCCTGCTTGTATAGGCCAGGAACTGTGGTTCAGAGAGGTGAGGTAGCTTATTCCATGTGAGATGAACAACAAACTTCCAGAATTCCTCACTTTGTGCCAGGCATTGTTTTAAACTCTTCACAAATACTAATTCATTTCATCCTCAAACCACATCTCTGAGAGGGTATCGTTATCCATCAGTTGATACATGGCAGAGCCAGCATTGAGGCCTGGAGTGCCCTTCCTACTGCACACCTGACTCTGCTCTCACGCTGGGGAGAACCCTCAGGAAGGTGGGGGGCAGGCACACAAGAATGAGGGCCGAAAGATGGGCTGTTGAAACTGGAGGCTGACAGCGATTTTTCCTGCTGTCCCAGAATTGCAGCCAGGGACCAAAGCTGAGGATACCAAGTGCTGAGGGCCTCTGGTCTGAGCTCAGAAATCTACCTGGGAGTGCCAGCCCCTTCTCACAGGCTCAGGAAGAGACTGCCTCCCACCAAATGCCAGGTGCCCTGTCCCCCTACCCACTGGTGGTGCCAGAAGGTGCCAGAGGCTGGGGTGGTGGGGGAGGGGCTCCACTCCTGCAGCCTGGGTGGTGGACTGTCTACAGCTTGGGGTGGCTGGTGGCCTGGCCCAGGCTAGGTGGATGTTCAGAGCCACAGACCCAAAGCCAGCCCTGGGGCTGCTGCTGTTGCTGGAGGTGCAACAAGAGGATCCCCGGGGCACCCCGGGAACAAGTGTCTGATGCAAGTCACCCCGCCCCCGACCGTGGGAAGAAGAGGGTGTCTGGCAGGTTCCTCTGCCCCCAAGATCAGTGTCTAACTCTGCTCTAGAGATCTCCGAAGGCAGAAGCCTTGCCAGGAGGGCTCCAGGCAACAGAGGCTGTGTGTCTGCAAGGAAGATAGGGTAGTCCACCCCATCCAGGTCTTCTGCCTCTGGGAGAGCCCAGATGGACAAGCTGGAGGTGCCTGGGGTCTATGTAGATGCTGGAGCACTGGGGTGAGCATAGAGCAGGAGCAGTGGAGGCAGCTGGAGTGATGGAGCCCCAACTCTGAGCAGGGTTTGCAGGGGTGCATTGCTGGCAAGGATGAAGGTAGACACCACCCCTCTCAGGAGGGGTTCAGACCTAGCTACAGAAGGGACTGTGGGAGCCAACCACGAGCCCCAGAAAGCCTTGAGCACCACCTCTGCTGAGCCCACCAACCTCATCAGCACCACCGGCATTGGCCAGAACCACCTAGAACTGAACCTGAATGAAGCTGGGACACCTCCTCCCCACTGCTGAGGACGGGCCAGTTGTGTGTAGAACCTCCTCACCTTCCCAGGGGGCCCTGTACAAGGAAGGGCTAGAGAGTAAGAACTGGGGGCGGGTTAGAGTCTAAAGGGGGATACAGAGAGGGATGTTCAAAGGGAGAACAGAAGGCGGAGTGTGTGAGGAGCAGACCCTTCCCTACTCTCCAGCCAGCGAAGCTGCAGACACCGTTGCCCAACACAGCAGTGCGGAGCTGAGTCTGAGTTAAACCTGATTTGAATCTTTAAAATAAATCTAATTGAGTCTAAAATGCTGAAATAAAACTGCTCTGGTCATTAGAGAACCAGAAAAAAAAAAAAAAAATCTGACCAAGTTATCACCAAAAGACACCAGCTACCCAACCATTAAGGGGAGGGTTGATGTGGCCCAGGGGTCGGCAAACTACAGCCCTTGGGATAAAGATGGTTTTGACATTTTAAAGGATTGCAGGCAGAAGGGGAGAAATAGATTGTACGTGGTCTGCACCACTTAAAATATTTACATCTGCCTTTTACAGAAAAGGTTTGCTGACCCTATTTGTAACCTAACCGGGGAGGGGGGTGCAGCTATTTAAAAAAGTAAAACTTTCATATTTTAAATTCTATATGAATCCTTCTGTCATTTGCTTCTTTCATTCACCATTGTGGTTTTAAGCCTCATCCATGTTAAAGAGTGGGGTAGTGATTCATTTTCGCTGCAGTAAGCTCATCATTGCAGTTAGTTCATCTGTTCTCTTAGTGATGAGCATTTAGGTTGCTTTCAGGTTTTTGCTATTCTGCTTCAGGAGATGTTCACATCTCCTTGTGTCCATGTGCAAAGTTTCTTTGGGATCTGTGCTCAGACTTGCTGGGTCAGGACACATTGTTGCTGATTTGCTAAGTCATGTCTGACTCTTTTGCAACCCCATGGACTGTAGCCCACCAGGCTCCTCTGTCCATGGGATTTCTCAGGCAAGAATACTGGAGTGGGTTGCCATTTCCTCCTCCAGGAGATCTTCCTGACCCAGGGGTCCACAAGGGAGGTCCATCAGGACATGTGTGTGGCTCCAATTTGTATAAAATAGTGCCAAATCACTCTCTAAAAATGTTGTGTCATTTTATACCTGCACAGTTAAGTGTTTTTGAGTTATCTTTCTTCACATTCTCTCCCATGCTTGGTGTTGGTGGAATTTTTAATTTTTGCTAATCTGATGATGAGAAAGAGTGTTTCCTGGTTCTAATTTGCCTTTGTCTAGACACACAGAGGCTGTGTGATTTTTATATGTTTATGGCAATTTGGGTTTCCTCTTTTGCTCACTTGGGGGGAGGGGTGTATTTTTCTTATTGATTTGTGGATGTTCTTTATATATTCTGGATATTAATTCTTTCTTAGTTTTATGGGTGGTAGTTATCCTCTCCCAATATGTAACATGTTTGCTTTGGTTTTGGTGTTTTTTGAACAACAGAAATGTCTGATTTAAATGTAATCAAAATTCTCAACTTTTAAGTTTGTGCTGTGTCTTGTTTAATTTGATATAAATTTATAACACTTTTTTAGTTCTGCTTTTCACATTTGGATTTTTAATCCATCTGGAAAATATTTTTTTGGTGTAGCAGAAATATTTGGTGTAGCAAAAATACTATTTTTTTTCCATTCAGATAACCAAGCGTTTTCATCCTTTTGCCATGTATTTGTAGTGATTCTTCTGAAGTATCTCAGGTTCCCAACCGACTATGGCTCTGAGTGGTAATACCATGCTGTTGTAATTACCGTACCTTTATGTCTTGATCCCTGGCCAGAAGAATTCACCCCTTCTACTTCCAAGTACTTTTGCAACATTTGGTTCATTCATGTAGATTCTACAGTTGGCTATCAGGTTCCATTAAAAAAAAGTCAGAAGTGGATTTTTATTAAGATTGTATTGAAAACATAACTTGGAGATAATGAACCTTGTTAGGATATTGGCTTTTCACATCTATGAGCATGTTCTCTTCTCTCCACTTATATCACAAGTTATATTCTCCATATTGTTTAGTTTCCTTCATTCAACATAATTATTTTGAGATTCATCCATGTTCATTGGGAGAAGGCAGTGGCACCCCACTCCAGTACTCTTGCCTGGAAAATCCCATGGACGGAGGAGCCTGGCAGGCTGCAGTCCCTGGGGTCGCGAAGAGTTGGACACGACTGAGCGGCTTCACTTTCCCTTTTCACTTTCATGCACTGGAGAAGGAAATGGCAACCCACTCCACTATTCTTGCCTGGAGAATCCCAGGGATGGTGGAGCCTGGTGGGCTGCCGTCTATGGGGTCGCACAGAGTTGGACACGACTGAAGCGGCTTAGCAGTAGCAGCATGTTCATTATTTTTTGCTGCACAACAGTATTCCATTGTTTGGATATACTTTAATTTGTTTATCCTTTTACCTATTGATGGATATTTGTTACAAAAAGCTGCTGTGGAAGTCTTCATTATGGACATATGTTTTCACTTCTCTTGGAAAACACCCAAGAATGAAATGGTTGAATCATGTAGAGGATACAGGTTTAACATTTTAAGAAATTGTCAAACTGTTTTCCAAAATGGTTGTACTATTTTATATTCCCATCAGTAGTGTATGTGTTTTCCATACTTCACCAAAAGTTGATATGGTCAGTCTTTTTAATTTTAGCCATTCTATTAAATGTATTGTGGTATCTCAGTGTAGTTGTAGTTTGCATTTACCTAGTGATTTATGTTGCTAATCACTTTTTCACATGTTTATTTACTATCGATGTATCTTCTTTGGTAACACATCTCTTCAAGACTTTGGCCCATTTTTAAATTAGGTCTTTTGATTTCTTATTATTGGCTTTTAGTGTTCTTTATATATTCTGCATATAAGTCCCTTATTGGATCTATGCTTTGCAAATTTTCTTCCAGCCTGTGGTTTATCTTTAGTCTCTTAACAAAATCTTTTGAAGAGCAGATTATTTTTTAAGGAGTCCAGGTTTATTTATTTATTTATTTGACTGTGCTGGGTCTTCACCGCTGCGTGGGCTTTTCTCTAGTTGTGGCAAGTAGGGGCTACTCCCTTGTTGTGGAGCACAGGCTCTCAAGCTTTTGGGCTTCAGTAGTTACAGCAGGTGGGCTCAGTGTTGTGGCTTCTGGGCTCTAGAGCACAGGCTGGGTAGTTGTGGCCCATGGGCTTAGTTGCTCCAAGGCATGTGGGATTCTCCCACACCAGGGATCAAACCCGTGACTCCTGCATCATTGGCTGGCAGATTCTTTACCACTGCGGCACCAGGGAAGCCCAAGAGCAGAGATTTTTAATTTTGATAAAGTCAAGTTCATCAATTCATTTTTTCATGGGTTGTCTTTTTTAGTGTTGCATTTTTAGCAATCTTTGCCTAATCCAAATTTACAAAGATTTTCTATGTTTTCTTTCAGAAACATTACAGTGTTAGATTTTACATTTAGGTCTATCATATGTTTTGAGTTCATTTGTGGATATGGTGCAAGATATACATTGAATTTCGTGTGTTTATTTGTTTTCTGCGTATGGATATTCAATGGTTCCAGCACATTTGAAAAGTAGAGTCCTTTCTTTCACCTATTTAATGTTGGATAGCTTCTCTTGCCGAATCTTGAAGCACTCAAGACTCTCTTTACCGTGCTTTCAAGAAAGACTGAGAGAAGGCAGAAGGCCTTACACATGTGGCAGTTGGCATGAAACCTGCCTCCTCTCTCAGCCCCGACTGCATCCTCCTTCTGCCTGGGGTCCTCAGTGAGGCATAATGCTGGCTTCTGCTCCTTCCCCTATGCTTCCATATCCAAGAGCGAGATCTCAGCCAGTGACTAGGCAGGTCCTTTGTTTCCTCAAGAACCTGACACAGCACCCTAGAGACCAGGGGTCACACCAGCATCCCTGAACCCAAGTGTGGAGTCCACCCAATAGACAGCAGGCTCCAAGAGGGCTGGGATGTGGCACGGCAGCCCCCAGGGGTGCAAAATCCATGCAGACACTCACAAAAGATGTCCGCCATGTTCACCCAGCGGAAGAGAGCAGTGTGGAACAATGTGAGTAATGTGTGCACCCCTTTGTAAAGTCTTTTTGCTTGTTGTAAGAGCAGAGTGGAGAAAGAAAAGTAAAAATATCAAGTGAAAATAAAATTTCCTGAAAATAAAATTTCAGACTCCTATCACCAGCCTCTGTGTCCAGGAAGCAAGCTCTGTTATCACTGTCTGTGAGATCGTATTCTTCCAAAAACATTCGATACATAAAATAGTGCATATATGTATGTAGTAGATTACACAGACACACTGGCATATTATATTAAATTTTAATACCAGTTGGAACCATTCATTCATTTGTTCATTCAATTGTTCATTTTAAATGGGCTCAATGCTAAGGACCTGGTCCTCGTTTTCAGAGTCCAGTGTGGAGTACAGATAGTCACCAAAAAATCACACAAATGAAGTATGTTTAGAAACAGATTCAGGGAGAAAACAGGTGTGAACATCTGAACTAAGTCTCGCAGGTGACAGCCCCGTCTGTCAACGTTTGAGGGATAGTCACTAGCAAGCTGGGCACCCTGGCAAGGATACATTCTGAGTCGTCAGTATGCTTCCGATTAAGATTATGACTCACTGCCCTCCACCATCTGCTGCACAGGACTCACATGACTCAGGGCCCCTGCCCTTTCCTGCCCCCCAGGAGTGCTTCTGAGGAACTACAGACAAAATTATTTCATGTGACTCAGGCAGAGAGAGACACAGCCTGGCCCGTTCATGCCCACTGCTCCCCTCCTGCCTGAGAGACAGGGGTGGGCACTGCCCTGGCCTCTGAATGACACATCTTTTCAGGGATGTGCTCATGGAGGGATGGCCCCCTCCTGGCAGGGGTCCTCAGAGCACAGGTTGTGATTAAGTTCTCAGAGCAGGAGCTGAGCTCATCAGAGGAGAGTGAGGAGGCGTGGCTCAATTCCACCTCCTGCCTCTGCAGGGCCCTCCCTGAGCATACCTATCTGCAGAGACTCCCAAATTGGCGTCTCTGGTCCTCTGGTGTGCCAAGTCCAGGCTGGCATACCCACGTGTTTGCACAGGACTACCCTGCCCCAAACACCCAGGCAAAGCTCACCGTCCTTCCCTGAAGCCCAACTCTGCCTCTCGTATCTGCCTCCTTGATTGACTCCACCTTCACCCTGAATCCTGGTCCTGAAATCCCAGAGTTCACATCAGCTCCTCCCTTTCCATCACCCGTATCATCTGACCCAGCAGATCTGCCCCTTCCTTCCATCCTCCTGCTTCTGCCTCCTTTTGTGCCCTTTCTTCCACAAGAGCTCTTTCAGGACACCCCTCCTCGGTCTTGCTGACTCCAGGCTGCAGACTTCTCCCCACCCTCCAGGTGGTGTATTTTCCTAAACACGTCTTGCTGGCAGCTCCCTGCCCTCCACTGTCATCTCCTTGGGGTCTACAGCAAAGCCATGAACTCACAGGCCCATGGAGGGCAGACAGATGACAAATAGGAAGGAAGCAGGCTCAGGGAGATAGTGAAGGACAGGGAAGCTTGGTGTGCTGCAGTTCATGGGATCGCAAAGAGTTGGACATGGCTTAGAGACTGTACAATAATAAGGCTGAGGGGACTTGATGAAGGGCCACAGTACAGAGGGGTGAGAACTAGGGCTGAATGGAGAATGCTTGTCCTGTTAGGGGCCGCTATCACTCAGCAAGAGCCAAGTGCGGCTTAAGGGAGCCAAGGTCCCAGCATGCCAGACCTTCCAGACTTTCATGAGAACCCAGCTTTGCTTACAAAATCTCTTAATTTATAGAGGTTAGTAACTAATCCACAAATGAAACGCTGACTAAAGTCCTTGTTCCTGCATTGCGGTCCATTCTTGGCCTGGATCCCACATGTGATTCCAGCGCCATCTCTCCTGACAGCTGACCGCCCTGCCCATGGCCAGAGCTGTACCAGGCTGTGCTGTGTGCTTAGTCACTCGGTCGTGTCCAACTCTTTGCGACCCCATGGACTGTAGCCTGCTAGGCTCCTCAGTCCATGGGATTCTCCAGGCAAGAATACCAGAGTAAGTAGCCATTTCCTTCCCCAGGGGATCTTCCCAACCCAGGGATCCCACCCCGGTCTCCCACATTGCAGGTGGATTATACCATCTGAGCCACAAGGGAAGCCCACGCTGTGACACTTAGCTATTCGCCATTCCCAGGACACGTTTTTGCCCATCGCATGGACGCTGGTCCCCTATAGCCCTGTGCTTTCCTTTCCACATCTCTCCAAACCCCACCCACCTACAAGGGGTCACCTTGCTGCCATCCCTTGGCCCCAAGTCTGATTACTCTGTCTCCCTCCACTTCCGTGCTTCCCCTGCACGCTGTCCCTCTGTCCTGGTACAAGATACAGTCCGACCCGTGTCACCAGCTGTGTGCACTGCCATCGTCCTTGCGTGACTGGAGACCCTGAGATGCAGACATTGTCTTCTTCACAGAACCTGCATATAGTAGACGCCTCAGAGATATTTCAGATATCGTGCTAATTAGAACTGAAGAAAGTGGACCCCCTCCCTGTCCATTTGTACTGGGGAGTTGGGGGAGTTCTGTGTCCCAAACCCTTTGCACCCAGCCCAGCTGGTCATGCGTGGAGAGCCGCACCTGAGGATGCTCTGAGTCACCATCTGAGCTGCAGCCTAATGGGCTCCGCAGGCCTCGTCCTTAGTAATCTGGCCCGCTTCTTGTTTCGCATTTCCCTCAGTTTATGGCTAAAAACATCTGGAGGAAAATGGGCCCTGCCAGAGAGTGCGCAGCCGCAGCCCAACCCTCCTCCGGCACCTGAAATCCTGTCCCCTTCCGCCCATTTACGACTGTTTGCTGTGGAAACGGCTTGCGGAGCGGTCCCGAGGGAGCTAGTGGGAGAGCCCAGTTCACGATGGAGCCTCGGGCCTGTTTCCCATTCTGACCCCGAGGAGCGAGCGGGGAACCTGGGCCGGAGCCTCCCCGGGAGGACCGGGAGCGCAGTCAACTGCCGGCTGCTTGGCCGGGAGGGGTGAGTGGGGCAGCAGAGAGGTCAAGGGGCCTCCTCCAGATGTGGGTCCCAGAGGCCCCGAAAGTTCGAAGCAGTGTTGTGGGGAAGCAGAGCGCCCTGGACAAGAGGCGGCTTCGTCTGCCTCCCTGCTCACAGGCCTGGCCGCGTGGTCTCTCCCACATGTGCAGTTCCCCCACCCGGTCAGCTCCCCTGCAGGCGCCCTTGGGACCCCTGCGTTGGGTTCACATTTAGATGAGAGTTGTTGTCACTGGAGGGCGCTGTTGATGCTCGGTGATCATATCCTTGGGCCGAGGGAGACTTACAAGCTGCTAAGAGACAAACGCCACTGGCAAGGGCTCCTTAGTCTGTGTTCAGATCTCTTGTTCAACAAGCTCCTTTTAAGCTCCTCCTGTTTGCAGAGCGTGTTGCTAAGCTCTGCAGGAGACAAGGCACAAGCCAGAAGTCCTTTTCAAAAGGCTTCACAATCCATTAGGGGAAGTAAAACATACACATGTCTTCAAGTGCTACAGACCATAAGAAAAGGGGGAGGGGGAACTCCCAGGAGGGTAGCACCTACCTTTGTGCAGATATGGGGAAGGGCATCCACAAGCAAGGTGCAAATGGTGGGGGTGTGGGGGGAGTGGGGAAAATAGCAGAATTTGGGCATATGAGAAAGGTGGGAGAAGGTCGCCTCATCAAGCACACTCACTGATGGCTTTTCAGGCTTTGGGAGTTGGTGGAAGTCTTGCTTTGGTGGCGGTCTTTTGCTTTAGGGATTCCCTCAACAGTCACAGACAGGAGCTGGTGGTGAACAGAGGAGTTGGCTGATGCAAATGGGGTCTCCTCCTTTTGGGTCAAGAGGCTGTTTCAGTGCTGACATGGAATCACTACCAGACATGGACTAATGAAGGACTCAGATCTCATCCGCAGCACTTGCTTTGGGAAATCCAGCACTATCAGCCCCTTGGGATAGGGCACTGACCCCAAGGTCAAAGCAAGGCCCTGCAGCTTCCTCCTTCAGGAGATGGTCAGCTGCCAGGCTCCTCCTCCCTGACTCTGGCCTTGACATTGCCAGTTCCTCTGCTCCCTTTCCCTCCAAGTAAATAACCATCTGGTCTCCTCAGAGCCTCCACAGCCTTGCCAAAAATCACACCATTTCTGTATGGAGCCAAGCATCTGCCTGGATTGTTTTAGTACAATATCCCTCTGGGGCTTCCCAGTTGGTGTGATAGTAAAGAATCTGCTTGCCAATGCAGGAGATGCAGGAGTCACAGGTTCAATCCCTGGGTCAGGAAGATCCCCTGGAGAAGGAAATGGCAACCCATTCCAGTATTCTTGGCTGGAAAATCCCATGGACAGAGGGGTCTGGCGGGCTATAGTCCATGGGATCTCAACAAATCAAACACGACTGAGCGACTATGCACAACCACACACAGTATCCCTCTACTCAAGGCCAACGCTCTTGCTACATAACAAGAACTTCTACAATTCCTCCTTCATATTTGGAATTACTATCTTGAACAAAGTGAGGCACAAGTCTTCCCTTCCCTTCTCATCTCCTTGTGATGAATTCCTGTCTCCTCCAGAGTACTGCTTCTCCACAAGTTAAAGGGCTGACTTTTGTTGGAGGTGGGAAGGGACCCTTCATCCTGGTATTGGAGGGCTTAATTTTTGCTTCAAAGGCTCCTTCCCAAGAGTTCCCGTAAGGCCTAGGAGGTTTATGCAGATTTAGCTGTCCTCCACTTCCCCACCCCTCAGCTGTACCAGAGTACTTGGGCAGGTTGGCAGAACAGGCAGGACTTTGACCCAGGGCCACACAGCTAATGAGGAACATCTTCATGATTCACACAGCATCCATGTTCTTCTACTTAATAAGCCTCCCAGCTCTGCTAATAAAAGCTCTACTCAAAGAGAAGCTGCATGTGTCCTGAGCTCACTCACCCAGCACAACAGCTGTCAGGCCAGAGGAGGCCTATATTCTACACAGATTTTCTTATTTTTAGCTAAGAAGGGTCTAGATCTTATTAGCTGCTTCAGTGATCAACCGCATACTTTTGCACAACCCCTCAGTTGGAATGATTAACGCTGTGGAACATTCACATCAGAGGGAGACCATATGCTTTTCAGAACAACCCCCCAGTACCCTCAGAGAAGTGAGTGACACTGGAGTCTGTTCCCCAGTAGAGTTGTGTGTGATGGAGATTTGGGGAGAATTAGCATACCGCCGTGATCATCACATGAGCCAAAGGAGCTGTGGCATCATCAGCCAGCCCTCCCCACCTTCCTGCCATTCACATTCTTTGCCAGGTGCCCTTTTTCAGGTCTGGAGCTGCATTATAATTCCATGGGACCTAGACTAAAAATTACAACTGTAAACCTGGGAAGGACCTTTTTCTGGAATGATACCAAAGGATGATTGTCAAACAACTTGAGGACCTCAAAGGAAAGGTATGTGGAGATACACTCAGGAACTGGTCTCTACATCCATTCTGTCCATGAAGGACTTGTGATCATCTGTTTCATTTGGAGAGGGCTTCCAAGCTGTGCCCACATTTGCCATTTTCACTGATCCACCTTGGGAAGTGGAAAAAATGAGATTCACCCCATTTTGCAGGTGAGAACATCAGAACTCAGTGGGACTGACTGGTTTGCTCAAGTCTTAAATTCTGCCTGCACAGGTCTTTCTGTCTCGCCTTCTTAGCACATAGATGACCACTTCTCCATGACTAACTTGGCAGCCTCCAGGGCCTGCTGAGCTCCAAGTGGCTAAATTAGGTCTTGTTTCTATGGTGTGGTGAAATTGATGCCTTCCTGTCTTCAAGGCCTAACTGATTCTTCCTAGGTTCCTAGAAATCCTCCAGCTCTGAGGAGACGTTGGCTGCTGTCTTCTGGCTCTGGGCCTTATTCCTGCCTAGAGGGTTATGGAGGAACCCAGAGAGAGCTCCATGTTCACACTAGTGTGACCTTGGGGCAGCAGGATGTGTCCAAGGCTATGAATTTTGGGAATCCATGTGAGCCCAGTCAACACTTAGTGTGCCTGACTTCCATCCAGCCTCTGCCCTGCCCCAGCCTAGGGGGATCCATTTCCCTGCTGGTCCAGGGATTTTTGAATTGGGTGCCCAGAGGTCTGGGCTTCAGCAGAGAGGCTTTCTCATCTAATATGGAGATGCCAGGGGCTATGTGACTTGAAGACCCTGGAGCTGTGGCTCCCAAGTGCCAAGACTCTTAAGCCTCCCTCTCCCCACACACCAAATTTGCCTTTATGAAGCCAAAGTTTCTTGCAAAGATAATTGCATATCACAATATAATGATCATAACTTGCCCCTTTGCCTCTCTCCTGTGGCTCTAAGGCACTAAGGCACTTCGACTCCTCCACTGTCTCTGAGCCTCGCAGCAGCCCTTTGAAATGATATTCAAGTCTCTGAAGACTTGCTCTTCCCTTTTGCCTGAATCCTGTCTCCACCCTCTTCTACTTCACCTCCCCCAAGCCACGTCTCTACCTGGAGAACGCTTCCTCAATTAGGACACAGCTAGAACCTGTCACCGTGTCTCCTTTCACCTTTAGAACCACTGTGGGCAAGCCATGTCTGTCTTTCTGTGATCCCATCCAGCTAGTGCCTACCTTCTCTAAGAGTCCTTACCACATCAATGGACTTGGGGGTGCTGAGCTCAAAAGATGACCCCCGAACAATTCTGCCTCTTCCTGTATGTGCATTCTTCTGCCCCATCTGGAATCAGAACCTGTGTCTTCTCTGCTTGATTTTTGGCTGGGTCTGTGGCTGCTTTGAGGAAATGACCTGTGCCAGGACTGGCACCTTCTGCTTTTTTCCTCTTGGGACACTTTTCCTGGGGTGCCCCTTGGAATCCGGCCATGATGCATTGAGAAGCCCATGCTGCAGAGCTAGGCCACATGTAGTCCCTCCAGTTGACAGCCTCTGCTCCACTCTCTGCTGCTGCCATGTGAGCAAGTCACCTTGGATGTCTGGGCCTCCAGAGGACTGCATCCCTGGCTGACATCATGTGGAACAGAAGAACCACTATGCTGAACCCAGTCAACTGATACAATCATGAGAGATAATAAAAGAGTTATTTGTAGTCACTAAGTGTTGGGTGATTTGTTATAAGCGATGGAAAACTGAAACAATTTGTTTGTATGCCCTGCCAGACTGTAAACTTCTGGAGGACAGGTGCCAGGGTCTTGGTCATATTTATGTGCCCAGCACCTAGTGCAGTGGTCTAGCTCAGTGGTTAAGAACTCAGAATCTGTTGTCAAGGGGCCTGGAGTTGATTTCTACTCTACACCAGTTGTGTGGCCATATCAGTCAGGGTTCAGTGAGGGCAGTAGAGCTACTAAGAGTATTATAAGCCTAAGAGACTTATTCCAGGAATTTGACCTTAAGAAAATATGGCAAGAGCTGGGAGGATGGAGGTCTAGAAGAGAGTCAGAAGTTCAGAGTGTCTACTCTGTCTGTCTGAAGTGGACAAGTCAGAGCTTTCTGGGAAATGATGATACCAAACATGCCCAGCCTCTAGAGTATATGGACAGGGGATGCGTAGCAAGGTCCAGTGAAAACTGTCCCCTCTGTCTACCTACTGCCTCTGTGGGCTCACTGTCAACCTTCTGGTTGGGAGTGGGGGGCCTTTATTGTTCTGGAGGATCAGCAGTCAGAGTGACAAGCTAGATATGAAACAGAGGAGAAGGAGGACAAGCTGTGACCTGCTAGATGCCTTTGCATCCGTCCAACACCATATGCAACCATGGTAGCCTTCAGAGAACAATGGCCACTGCCCCACTTTCACCTTCCAAATCTCCTATAACCCACAGCCAGATGGGGAAGGGAATCTGGGAAGTGTAGCTCCCATCTAAACTGTATTGACAGCAGTATGCAGCACTTTTGGCCTGTAGCAAATTACTTTTCTCTGAGCCTTGGTTCCTCGTCAATAAAATAGAGATAGTAATACTTACCAAACTCAGATTACTGGAAATATTCAATGAGAAATACATGCATAGTTGTCATATTCTAAATTCTCAATGCGTGCTAGCTGTGTTCTTTGTATTAGAAGAAGCCCATTCATGTTTGTTGGATGAATGAATTGAAACTCTTTGGCAAGGCATAAAGGGCGCAGGAAATAAGTCATGCCTCAGAAGTTCAGGGCCAAGCTGGAGGACTGTGGACCTCTTGTGGGAAGCTTGAGGCCAGAATAAATCTAGAAAATGTCTGTTAGACATCATATGCGCCAACTGGCATTAAGAATCAAGAAACCAGTACTGTGAGTTCAGTCCCATTTCACATCAACTCATCAATTCAGCTCTTCTAAGCCCAGATAAAGGCTGCCCTGGAGACCAGGGTGTCCAAGTATCAGAAATCCTGAGTCCTAGTCCAACTCTGACACTATTTACTCTATAAACTTAGGTAAACCCTTCATCTGCTGTTGGGCTCTGTCTTCCCATCTGTGCATGAAACAGCTGCACCAGATGATCAGAGGGTCTTTCTGTGCTTTCCTTCCACAGGGACCACTGCATCGAAGTGACATTCAGTTCAGAAAACTGCAGGCCACTCTAGAAGGGTCAGCTATTCCACCTCACAGTGAAAATGAGACCACTGCATATGTGTAACTCACACTAACCTCTATAATGCGTGCATTCCAAATTATAATTATGGGGATGAATCTGAAATGCATGGTGGTAGATGCAGAGTCAGCCCATATTAGCTACCAGTGTTGGGGGCAGGAAGTGATGTGTTTTCATCACCTACAGTGTATCATGTGTTTGAGACTCATCATTTTATCATCGTTATGGTGACCCTGAGCCAGGCGTTATCATCCCTAATTTCCAGTTGAAGAAACAGAATCTCAGAAAGGTTGAGCAGCCCTGAGCTCTGCCCAGGTTCAAGCAGTGGCTCCGTGATGACCTTGAGGTTGAACCCAAACTGGCTTGTTCTCAGAGCCTGTGCTCTTTTCATAGCGCAAACTTCCCTTTGGGAAAGTCCAGAGTTCCACCCTCAGAATGGAATGACTTTCAGTCTCTGCTGAAGACAGGCAACTCAAGCTTGAGCTTTACTGACCAGGCAGGCAGGAAAAAGAGCTGTTGGCACCAGAGGTCAAGTCATGGTGAATGTCAAGGGTACAAATGAGGGCAGGGATGCCCAGCCAGGCTTCACTCATCATATGGTGTTAGCTAATTCGTGAACACCAGTATTAGGGCTTCGAGGGAAGCAGAGGGTTCTTACCCTTCTATCTTTAGTTCTAGGAAGGAGAGGAGGAAAGAAGCCAGCATTGAAACTGGACCTGTGGTGCCCCACGAAGGCTTTGCTCTATCATGGGAAGTTTTGCAAATGCGGACATTTTTCCCCCTTTAATTCTCTAAGACTGCCCAGAATTTCAGAGATACTAACCATAGCGTGTGTCTCCAAGATATCTGCCAACAATGGGTGGGCCGAAACCAGCTGTGGGAGCTAGGCTAGGATCTGGGACCTGAGAGCACATGTCTTTACCTGGATCTGCACTAAGCAGATATTTGACACACAGCAGGATGTTGATTGAGTGGCTAGGAGGGTGGGCAAAGTCACTAGGCTGCAGGAAAATCTAGGAGAGATTCCAGAGCAGGTTTGGCAGAAGATAGGGGAATGTGAGATGCTGCTGCGCCCCTTTGTAGGGCAAACAGATGCCTTCATCTGGTGGCCTGCCCTGGCCTGACAAGCTCATCACTGTGGTTCCACTCTTAACCCCAAAGTCCATCCTTCACACAGTCCTAGTGTGATCTCTTTATTCACCATGTAACTCAGACAATGTGACAGTTCTCCAGTAGACAAGCAATATGCAATGTACATCTTACACTGTGGCCCGCAAGGCCCAGCTTCCACCCACCTTCTACCACTCTGCACCTCAGTTTATTTGCTGTAGAAACTGAGCAAATACTCCCCATGCACACCTCAGCCAGTGTAGACTCAGTAAGTGCTGAATGACTTAGTAAGTGGGCAAGCAGACCTGAGCTACTGATCAGATTGTGTCTGCCCCTTGATCTTTTTTTTCCAGCTTTACTGAGATATTGACCTGCAACATATGTAAGTTTTAGGTGTATATCACACTATAAAATTATTACCATAGTAAGTTGACTTAATATCTCTATCCATTCACTTAATCATGATTTTATGTGTGTGGTGATAGCATTTAAAATCTACTCTCTTAGAAACTTTCTAATATAGAATACAATTGTTAATTATAGTCAGCATGCTGTGCAGTAGACCCAGATCTTATTTGCATACAGCTGGAAGTTTGTGCCCTTTGAACCAACATCTCCCTATTTCCACCCAGCCCCTGGAAACCATCATTCTACTCTCCATGAGTTCAGCTCTTTTAGGTTCTGCATGTGAGAACATACAGTATTTGCCTTTCTCTGTTCAACTTATTTTACTTAGCATAATGCCCTCAAAGTGTTAGTGTTAGTCACTCAGCCGTGTCTGACTCTTTATGACACCATGGACTGTAGCCCACCAGGCTCCTCTGTTCATGGAATCCTCCAGGCAAGAATAGTGGAGTGGGTAGCCATTCTCTTCTCCAGGGGATCTTCCCAACTCAGGGATCAAACCCTGGTCTCCTGCACTGAAGGCAGATTATTTACCATCTGAGCCACCAGGGAATGCCCTCAAAGTCAATCCATATTGTTGCAAATGGCAAGACTTCCTTCTTTTTTATGGTTGAATAATATTCTGTTGTACGTATACATCACATTTTCTTTATGCATTCAGGTCATTGATGAACACTTAGGTTGTTTCCATGTCTTGTCTGTTGTAAATAATTTTTCAATGAATATAGAATGCAGATATTTAAGATAGTATTTTCATTTCCTTCAGATAAATACCCAGGAATGAAATTGCTGGATCATACGGTAGTCATATTTTTTATTTTTTTGAAGAACTTCCATACTGTTTTCCATAATGGCTGTACCAATTTACATTCCCACCAACAATATACATGGGTTCCCCTTCTCCACATCCTCGCCCACATTTATTTTCTCCATGGTGACCATTCTAACAGATATGAGGTGATATCTCATGGTTTTAATTTGCCTTTCTCCTAGTGATCAATGATGTTGAGCATCTTTTCATGTACCTGTTGGCTATTTGTATGTCTTCTCTAGAAATATGTCCATTTAAATCCTTTGCCCATTTTTAATCAGATTTTTTTTGCTATTATATGAGTTCCTTATGTATTTTATATATTAACTCACCAGGCAGATAATTTTCACCTATTTCCTCCCATTCTGTAGGTTGTCCTTTTATTTTGCTGATTGTTTCTTTTGCTGTGCAGAAGCCCCTTTATCTTTTCCAATCCCCTTCTTCTCAGCATAAGGATCTCACTTTGGAGAAAGTCAGTTTTCTATTTTCCTCTGACTAGATTTGACCAAATTCCCACTCACTCCTCCCAGCATCAATTAATAGAAGAAGTTCTTAAAGGGACTTGTTCAGCCAAACATACATCCTGATGGAGTGATCGTGGGAGCCCTGTAGAGGGGAAGTGATCGGGCCAAGGTTTGGGAGAGGCAGGGCAGGGCCTGGGCTCCAAAGTCAGGAAGAAAACTCCAGGACTCGCAGCTGCCATGGAGGACACCCAGATGGAGCCAGTGGCCTCAGCATTCCTTTGGACCCCAATAGGCTGTGACCCAGGATGGGATGCAGTCCAGCATCTGCGTGCCCTGCTCACTCCACAGCAGCCTCTTGGCTGAACCTGAGCCCCTGCTGCCTCCAGGACCTCTGAGAACATCTTGAGTCAGCCCCAAGGAGGATGGCCTCACTGTTCCAAGAGTAAGAGGGAAGCCAAGGAGGAAGATAGAGAAGGTGTTTAAGTTCAGGGGAGAGGAAGATGCTCCCAGAGGGAAGATTTCACAGGCAATGGAAGGGGGACCCGGGGTGAGGAAAGGAGGTGCAGTAACGTAGCAAAAGCTTGCAGGTAGCATCGCTTTTTACAGTCCACACAGGAGGGATGAATGCAGGGGCCCCAGAGCCACACCTGCTGAGTTTTCCAATCTCAGCTCTGACTCTAGGACCTCGGCTAAGACACTTAACTCTCTAAACCTTAGTTTCCTCATCTGTAAAGCGGGGAGAGCAGTAGGTGCCGCTCTGCAGTAGACTCTGACTGGGAGGCCCCCAGTATAGTGTGCTACTACCCTGGTGAAGTCCCCTTCCATGCTGACTCTGGGTGTGGCTCTGTGACAGGCTGTGGCCAAAGGGACATGTACACGGGTGAAGCTAGCAGGGGTCTGGTGGGCACTTGCATAGTGGAGCTGGTCCTTTTAGGACATCTCTTCTTAGAACCCAACCACCGCACTGAGGAAGCCCAGGCAGGCACGTGGAGGAGAACAAGGCCTGGCCAAGGGCCCCACTGAGCTCCCACCAGCCAGCAGCAGCGCCACCTACCAGCCATGGGACTGAGGCCATTGTGGACCATCCAGTGGGTCCAGAGCCCCGGTCAGCACCACGTGAAGCAGAAGAAATGCCTGGGCGATGCACAGAATCATGAGAGAGAGGACATGGTTGTTGCTGTAAGTCTCTAGGCCTTAGGAGGTTTGTTATCCAGAAATAGAAAACCCAAGCATGGGCCCCTGAAATTCCAGGGAAGATTCAAAAGCATAATCCACATAAGATGTGCAGCATAGCGCCTGGTGAGAAGCAAGCGCTCTGTAAATGGAGTGACTGTACTGTGGCCATATATCATCAACCAGCCATGGTGGCTCATATGGTAAAGAATCCGCCTGCAATGCAGGAGACCTGGGTTCTATCCCTGGGTCAGGAAGATCCCTTAGAGAAGGGAATAGCAACCCACTCCAGTATTCTTATCTGGAGAATTCCATGGACAAATGAATCTGGTGGGGTTGAAAACAGTCCAACATGACTGAGCAACTTACACACACACACACTCTCACACAGCCATAGAATATTAGCCCTATCACTATCCACACACAGACACTAACAAGTAACAAGAAGTTTGCAAACCACTTTCCTGTACTTATATTATGGCAATAGAAACCCCAAAGGGATTAAGGGCCACGCTCACGATGACTCAGTGCCTACATGGCTGGGCTGGACCCAGACTCACACATCCATAGCCCAAGCATCACACCACATAACCCCAAACACTTGCTCACATACAGCGACAACTGGTCTTGGGAAGAAACGCAACAGCGCAGACGTAACGCTTCCCTAGAAAAAGCTGTCTTAGGATCCCATCCTCAGTATGTGGTTAGAAGCAGAATACTTAGAGCAAGTCTTAGGTTCCACATCTCAGAAGTGGATGCAGTGCCTGAGGCCTGGCTTCCAGCAGGGAATGCTGTGAGATTCAAAGCAAAGTGTGTGTGGAACAGGGGGATGGGTTTTTTGGCAGTTTTCTGCAGTAATCTGTGACAGGGTCTGGCTCTTCCCCATGCCCAAAGTGGGCATGTGCCCTGCACCAGATGATGAGGGGCACACGGTAGGCCTGCATGCCCTGGCCTCAGAGCATGTGGTATCCGGGAACCTCTGCCCACAGCGCTGATTGGGGAAAGGGTGCCACAGGCCTCATCACTGACCAGCCTGCTTCTGGCCCCCGGCCTGCGGGAGAGAAGTGGTGAGCAGAAGCTGCCCTTTGTTCTGCCTGACAGCACTCCCATTTGAACGTTTGCAGCCCCCCTCACACCCCTACCCCCTGACCTTCTTTTCATCCAGCCAGAAAAGGTGATGCACTGGCCCGGCCACTCCCACTCTTGACATTTGTCTTCTCATCTCAATAGGAAGACTGTGGGGATGTTTCCCAAAAAGTGAATGGGGAACACGTGGCTTGGTTGAATGACAGACGCCTGCAGTGGAAAAGCTGATGACTTCTCAGGCCTCCAGGTGTCTGAATAAAGCCAGGAAGGGACCGAATGAACAAGCCACATGTTATCTGGGAAACAGTGTCTTGGCAGCAGGAACCGCAGGAAAAGAATTCTGATGAGCATAGTTCCTCAAGCTCCCCAGATCCGACACCCTTACACGGCCAGAGGACGGTCATCCAACCCAGGAACTGAACATTCTTACGGGAATACTGACTAACTTACAGAGCACAGACAAATCTGCCAGGATCCAGTCTGGGGTCCCCATCTGTATTTAGTGCCACGAGTAGAGTCATGGGTGGCCTCAAGGCAGCCAGTCCCATGGCTCCTCAGGACCAGTGAGGGCATTGCCACAGCAGGGGCAGGCAGGGTGGAGCTGGCCTCTGCAGGCTTCTCTCCTCAGAATGACCTCCTGGCTCCTCAAAGCCCCGTATGGCTGGCATCTGGCTGCAGGCCCAAACTCACCGATCACTGTGCATGTACCCTCCAGGCAGCCTGTCTCCTTCCTCATCCACTTGCTGCTCTGACAGGGCCAAACTGGGAAACTGAATCTGCCACTTGGTCCCCTGCAAGTGTGGATCACTTATGGTAATCTCCTGGTTCCAGCAGAGATCTTGCAGAATAAAGAGGTGAAGAAAGACGGACCCTCCCTTCAGCCTGCCCGTGGGATGGAAAATACCCCTTGTGGGCTATGGCCCTTTGTCATCTTATGACAGTTTCTGACATAGCAGTGCTAGCTACCGTCTGCAACACCTCTTTCCCTAAGCAGTGGACAGAGGGTGGGTGCCCCTGCTCACCTACCACGTGTGGGGCCCCTCCAGCCCTGCCCGCACCCAGACTTTGGCACCAGTAACAGTTTGTGCTTTGGGCAAGATGCCCTCTCTTGTTGACCCTCTTCATTTCTGTCTGGTTGGCTTCACACCTCGTAAACAGTGGTTTGTTTTTGTTTTGCAGAGAAGGAAAGCTTGTGTGTGGGCAGGAGGGACAAAGAGTAAAGCCCCCTCATCTTTGCTCCCTCCTTTGTGCAGGGGCCCCATGAGCAGTGAGTAGATAACAAATATTTACTGAATTAAATCACCTCCAACTTCATCCAGAGCATCTAAGACCAAGGGCTCATTTTACAGATGAGGGTGTGGGGACCCGGGGAGGGGATGCCCTCTGTGTGGGGCCTGAGAAGGGTGGACACACTGGACGCTTGTTAGTATTGTCTGGGAACCTTGATGGCACCTAATGCTCAGCCAGCATCCTGACCGATTAAGTCAGAATCCAGGGGTGGGACCAGGTGGAGGTGTGAAAGCTTTGCAGGTGATCCGGGTGACCTGGTTGGCGGGCCCTGGCCTCAGGGGGAGGTGAAGGCAGAGCCTATATGTGGAGACCAGACCAGAGAGGGTGCTGTCCATGCCCCTGCCAACCCCCAACAAGGAGGGGTATCTTTGGTGAGTTGAGTGGATGGAGAGAGCACTGGGCATTTCAACACGTGCGCATCTTGTGTCTCCTGGCCCGGCCGAGAAAACTGCACGGTGGTTGGATGACCCAGGACAGGCTAAGGGGCAGCAAGGTGTCCCAAGGTGGTCCTGAGTCCAGACTAGAGAGAAAGGGCCAAACTCAGAGTCTCACTGTCCTGAGGGACGAGACAGGACCCCAACCCTCCATGCCCAGCTTTCTCCAGATGCCTGTGCCTTCTTGGCATTAGCAAGAGAGCCGAAACAAGTATGGATCCTAAAATCTCTCAAGGCAGCAATTTCGTTTAACATTTTCTTACTCCAAGGGCACACTTTAGAGAGACCAGAACGACGCAGGCTCGCCTACCATCAGGAGACACAGGGCCACCCGCTCGGGGTCTGCTCAGTCGTTCTCTGTCCCAGACAGCACAGCACTGCATCGGGTTCTGCAAAGGATAAAACTTCTTAAAAATCATAATCACACAGCATTTCACACCTAAAAATAATTCCTTAATATCATTAAATATCCAGTTAGTATAACTGACTATCTCATAGTTTATTTTTATGGTTTATTTACTCAAAAGAGGACCCAACAGGATTTACTCACTGCATTTGATTAATGTGACTCTGAAGTCATTTTTAGTCTATAGTTTTTATCAGTTATAAGCTGGATTACTTCCATTGAGAGAAACTTTCCTTCATCAAATACTTAGCTTGAGATACCATTTATGTAGGAAAGGAAGGTTAAATGCTAAATTCTTTTCCTCTAGATATCACTTTTCAGAGTAAAGAATTAGTTATCCAGCATCCTCCAAATGTATCAATGTGTGTTTTTATTTATTTATTTTGAGCATCATTAACTCTGGGCTTTTACCACACTTGACATCTTTCTCTGTATTTCAATTATTTCTCTTACTGATATTCAAACTGTCCCTCTTTGAGCAGTGGGAGCTTGTTTAAGTTGGCTCCTGAGTCTTTCGATCCTGACATCAAAGCTTTTTTGGGTTTTGTTGTTGTTGTTGTTGTTTTTTAATTTTATTGAAATATAGTTGATTTACAATGTTGTGTTAATTTCTGCTGTACAGCAAAGTGATTCAGTTATATCTCTATATATTCCTTTTCATATTATTTTCCATTATGGTTTATCATAGAATATTGAATTTGTTCCCTGAATTACACAGCAGGAACTTGTTGTTCATCCATCGTATAGAGAGTAGCTTGCATCTGCTAATTCCAACCTCCCAATCCTTTCCTCTCCCCCTCACCCCTTTGGCAACCACAAATCTGTTCTCTATATGGTATCTGTGAGTGTGTTTCTGTTTCATAGATATGGTCATTTGTGCCATATTTTAGATTCCACATATAATATTATTTGATATCATATGATATTTGTCTTTCTCTTTCTGACTTATTTTGCTTAGTATGATAATCTCTAGGTCAATCCATATTGCTTCAAATGGCATTATTTCATTCTTTTTTGTGGCTGAGTAATATTCCATTGTATATGTGTACCACATCTTCTTTATCCATTCATCTGTCAATGGACATTTAGGTTGTTTCCTTGTCTGGGCTATTTTAAATAATGCTGCCATGAACACTGGGTGTGTGTATCTTTTTGTATTATGATTTTCTCAGGATATATACCCAGGAGTGGAATTGCTGGATCATATGGTAGCTCTCCTTTTAGTTTTTATGAGGAATATCCATACTGTTTTCTGTAGTGGCTGTAACCAATATATAGTACCATCAACAATGTAGGAGGGTTCCCTTTTCTCCACAACCTCTCCAGCATGTTACTTATAGACTCTTAAAATTTTATTTAGTTGTTTATTTTTGACTGTACTGGGTCTTTGTTGCTACGCACAGGCTACTCTCTAGTTGCGATATGTGGGTTTCTTGTTGTGGCCTTGGTTGTTGCAGAACACAAGCTCTAGGGTGCACGGGCTTTAGTAGTTGCAGCATGTGGGCTCGGTAGTTGCAGCTCAGGGGCTCTGGAGACCACATAGATTAAGTTGTTGTGGTGCATGGGCTTAGCTGCCCCATGGTATTTGAAATCTTCCTAGATCAGGGATCAAACCTGTGTCCCCTGCATTGGCAGGAAGGCTTCTAACCACTGGACCACCAGCAAAGTCCTAGACTTTTTGATAATGGCCATTCTGACTGGTGTGAGATGGTACCTCATTTTAGTTTTGATTTGAATTTCTCTAATAATAAGGATGATGAGCACTTTCTTATGTGCCTGTTGGTCATCTGCATATCCCCTTTGGAGAAATGTCTATTTAGGTCTTCTGCTCATTTTGCTATTGGGTTGTTTGTTTTTGAGTTATATGAATTGCTTGTATATTTTGGAGATTAAGCCCTAATCACTGACATCAAAAGCATTTGAAAACTTCCTTGCTTTTGAAATAGTATCTCAAGATGTCCAGGTTTACCTTCTACAGTCCTGGACCATTTGTCCAAGAATCTCTGGTTTGTTTGAATGGAAAATGGTTTTTCATTATCGGGAAACTAGGCTACTCAATGGTCGGCCATTATTTATGGCTTTTTCAAGGGACAGGACAACCAAGTAGCTCTCTTCTGTTTTTGTTTCATTTTCAAGACTAAATACATCATAAATTTATACTGATTATTTTCAGTTCAAATTTAGGTTTATGGGGATTTTATTGAACCTTTAAAATTCTATACTTATATATCTTTTACACAGAAGATCTTGGTTCTAGCAACATTATCATAATCACTTATATGCCTAAATTTAACAATAAATGCAATAATGTCAGAAAATAAATCAGTATCATTACTAACAAAATGACAATAAAAACAACTTTTTTTTTTTGATTCTTTTTGCCTTAAAATATATACTGTTAAGGATATATATTATAATTAACTGAAACCATTCTTGTGTGTGTAGTTATTCCACAAATTTGATATGTTAGGGTCATTTGTTTCATTTTCCTTTTTATTTTTTCTTTTTCTTTTTAGAAATTGCTTTTTACATTTTCATTTAATTTTATTTAAAAACATTAAAAAAATATTTTTTTCGCCGCGATACACAGCATGCAGGGTCTTAGTTCTCCAAACAAGGATTAAACCTGGGCCACCACAGTAAAAGTGCTGAGTCCTAACCACTGGATGGCCAGTGGTTAGTTTTATAAAACTCTCATTTAGTTTTATAATTATGTAAAACATTAACTTGGTTCCAAAGTCAAGCATATAGCATAAAATAAGGTACAAAAAAGAAATCTAGTTCCTATCCTAGTCCCATCCATCAAGCTCCTTCCCTCCCCTGATATGTTACAGTTTTACTTTTATAATTTCTATGTTAAAATTATTTTCAATGAATTAGCTTTGAAATTAAGCATGTGTGTGTGTATCGGTATGGCCTCATCTTTTTTGATAAAAGATAGCATAACTATACACCTTGTTCTCCATCTTTCTTTTTTTACTTAACACAGTATTTTGGAGAAATGTTTCATATCAGTGTATGGAGCTGTGCATCATGCCTCTGTACAGAACTCAATCATATAATTTTACCATGGTGTATTTAATCATTCCCTACCACAGACATTTAGATTGTTGGTAGTATTTTATTTTTACTAATAGAGCTACAATGGAGAGTTTTGTGCATGCATCTTACTTTTCTTTTGGTCAGTGCATTTTGGGGGATTGATCAATGCGTAAGAATTATGTTAGGTATTGGAAAATTCTTTATTTTCTTGGGCTCCAAAATCACGGCAGGTGGTGACTGCAGCCATGAAATTAAAAGACGCTTGCTCCTTGGAAGAAAACTTAGGACAAACCTGCTGCTACTGCTGCTGCTAAGTCGCTTCAGTCGTGTCTGACTCTGTGCAACCCCATAGATGGCAGCCCACCAGGCTCCGCCGTCCCTGGGATTCTCCAGGCAAGAATACTGGAGTGGGTTGCCATTTCTTTCTCCAATGCATGAAAATGAAAAGTGAAAGTGAAGTCGCTCAGTTGTGTCCAACTCTTCGTGACCCCATGGACCAGAGCATACCAGGCTCCTCCATCCATGGGATTTTCCAGGCAAGAGTACTGGAGAGGGGTGCCATTGCCTTCTCCATGACAAACCTAGACAGCATATTAAAAATCAGAGACATTACTTTGCCAACAAAGGTCCGTCTAGTCAAACCTATGGTTTTTCCAGTAGTCATGTATGGGTGTAAGAGTTGGACCATAAAGAAGGCTGAGCGCCAAAGAACTGATGCTTTTAAACTGTGGTGGTGGAGAAGACTCGAGAGTCCCTTGGCCTTCAAGGAGATCAAACCAGTCCATCCTAAAGGAAATCAGTCCTGAATATTCATTGGAAGGACTGAAGCTGAAGCTCCAATACTTTGGCCACCTGATGGGAAGAACTGACTCATTTGAAAAGACCCTGATGCTGGAAAAGATTGAAGGCAGGAGGAGAAGGGTACAACAGAATATGAGATGGTTGGGTGGCATCCCCAATTCGATGGACATGAGCTTGAGCAAGCTCTGGGAGTTGGTGATGGACAGGGAAGCCTGGCGTGCTGCAGTCCATGGTGTCGCTAAGTCGGACATGACTGAGCAACTGAACTGAACTGATTGGAAAATTCTCCTCTACAGGTGTAGCTGGGGGGAGGTGAGATTAGTTGGACAAGACTCTTAAGGATGCACATTTACAAAAAATAATTTTATTTATTTATTTTTGGCTGTACTGGGTCTTTGTTGCTGCGTGGACTTTTCACTAGTTGAAGCAAGCAGGGGCTACTCTTTGTTGCAATGCTTGGGCTTCTCATTGTGGTGGCTTCTCATGGGCCCTAGGGCACTTGGGCTTCAGTAGTTGTAGCACATGGGCTCAGTAGTTGGGGTTCCCAGGCTCTAAAGTACAGACTCAATAGTTGTGGTTCACGGGCTTAGTTGCTCTGTGGCATGTGGGATCTTCTTGGACCAGGGATTGAACCCAAGTCTCCTGTATTGGCAGGAGGTTCCTATCCACTGAGCCACCAGGGATGTCCTCAGGATGCACAGTTTGAGTCAAGTTTCTGCTTTTAAGAATTTGGATGCTAATATATTTTGGTAATTCATACCACCAATCAAAAATGATTTGATTCATGTAAAAAAGAAAAGCTAATTATTTCCCAGAAGTAGATGGGTTTGCATTTCAAATTTTTGTTTTTGTTATGTTAAATTTATAAAATTTTGCACCCAGCTTGAGTTTAGTTCAGGATCCTTTCTGAACGACTTCCAAGAAATCATTGTTTAGAATTTACTGTGCAAAATGAATTGGTGAGATGCTGGGCTAAACACTGTTCAGGATAAGAGAAATATGAGACATTCTTATCTTGGCTTTCCAGAATGTCTTGGCTTTCCAGAAGCTTATAATCCAGCTGAGGTGATGGGACTGAAAAATAGCTATAACATAAGATAGTAGGTAATACAGCTAAGCAAGACTTGCAGAGAAATATCACCACGAGAGGAGCACATTTCAAGCTAGCTTGATCAGGAAATGGTTCAGAGAAAAAGTGGGATTTGACTGAATTTGGGCTGTGAAGGAAGCACCTTTATGAGCGAAGGTGGGAAAAGGCAGGGGGCACGTGAGTTTTAGGTGATGGTCCACATCTGGGGACAATCCTGGGCCCAAGGTTAGGCTGGGTTGGGAGGCACAGGGAGAGAGAGGTTGAGTCTGAGCTGCCTGATATCAGCAGGAAGTCACTGAGGGCAATGAGAAGAGGGGCTCCATGATTAAACTAGCACTGTGGGGAGATTAGCTGGGTACCATGGACAGACAAAAGCATCATCTCCTGGAGCAGGGAGAGCTGCTAGATGGTGCAGACTTGCCAGATCTAATGCAACAGGAACGAAGAGCTGCCCCTGAGGAGGAATGCAAATGTGGGGGTGATGACTTGACTGTCAGGGCAGGTGAGGAAGGGATGAGTGACACGGTGAGGTTCTGCGTCTGCAGTGCTGGGGGAAAGAGGACTGCATCGGCCAGTAGGGAGAGATCTATACTTCCACCGATTTCCCATGGAAATTCTGTCCATACTGTCTTAAGCCTGGGTGATCTGGGTGGAGGTCATGACTGAAGTCCTCAGCGCGGCCAGTTGTTGATGAGGTTGTCTGTGTGCAACTGTGGAGAACCTGTGGGCTCCCAGACATCCCCTGGGGTCAGGGAGAAGGCGGCCGAGCTCCTCTGCGTCTCTCACAGTGCAGGGTCTGGGACTCTCTCTGGAAGCGGTGCCAATTTCCTCCTGACTCCACTGGGAGGTTTTCGAAGTTGCAGAGTTGAGGTGGACATCTGGCCATCCAGCATAATTTTTATCCTGTTCTCAATAGCAATCCTCTTAAAGTTCATCCCTTCCCAACACCTTGTCCCTGTGGTCCAAGGGGACACCCTCCAGACCTGGCTCTAGGAGGTGGTGAGTAATCCAGGGATGCAACCCACCTAATATTTCCAGGCAAGTGTGTGGTTCAGGAATGACCACTGCAACCCAATTTAGAATTTGTGTTGAGCCACTGGGGAAGGGGTCTCTCTAGCTCTTTCCCACTGGATTTGAACCTCAGAGGACGTAAGGCTGAGGTGACTGTGGGCATCAAGTCACTGTGTGGCTCCTGGGAATCAAGTCAACACTGCCAAGAGAGCACAGGTTGTCTTTTAAGTATTTACTTTAAAACTGTTTTGGCATGAAGAGTGCACTGCCTGAGTGCAGGTTAGATTCTGTGACATCCTACAGCCTACTAGCTGGCATTTGAAGTACCTCATCAGAAACCCACCCTTCACAGGGGGTTGCTGAAGCCCTTTATATAATTTCTCGGTGAAATGAGTGATGTGGAAGCACACGGGTGACCAGAAAGACCCTGTTCTCCTCTCCCCTCTGTCTGATCAGATTATAGACATCCCACCAGCCTGATGACCCCTGTCCTGGCAACCTGGTTCTTCTGGTCCTACACACCCCTTTCCCAGAGAATGGCAATGGGAGCTCTCCCCAGAGTGAATCTTTCAAGCAGATGCTCATTGGAGGATCCGAAGACAGAGTGGGGTGCTGCAGAGCTCAGGTTCTGTAGGGAAAGAAAATCATTTTCCTTCTGCCTTTCTGGGTTCTTGAAATATCAGACCGATTAACAAGAGGAGAACAATCAAAAACTGATTAGCATGTATCATCCCTCCTGTATTCATGGAGATTCCCAGGGAAAACTGAGTAACTCCCCGAGGTGGCTTAGAATCCAGGCTGAAATACCACTTAATGGAAAGGGGAGGGAGAAAGTAGCCTTTTTAGGGGAGAGTGAATGGTGATCAGGAAAGATGAAAGGGCCCTTGGAATAGATGGGGGGTGGGGGGGAGTATGGCCTTTTGTGACAAAGTGTGTGGGTGTGTCCTCTCCTCTCCTGTGACAAGAGTCAGTCAGTTTGATGAAACCCCCAGGGAGGGCACTTATGGGGACTGAGTTCCTTTCAGAGGATCTCTTTAGGTAGAAAAGGGGAGTTCAGAGACAGCCCTTCCCTGTATTTGCTATTTTTCAAGTTCCTACAACTGAAAATAATCAGCATACCAACGTGGTCTATCTGGGGTGGCATGCCCTGAGCTCCTATGCATATATTGGGGTAGCATATTCTGCTACCCTTAAGTCCCACGACTTTTGTCTCTGTTGGCTAAGTATGTTTCTATGCACTTGTCAGGCTTTGGTAAAAGGTTTGCCTTCCTAGTTCCAGCTTCCCTGACAGTGGAGGAGCAATGACTAGAGTCCCACTTGCCTCTTACAGCTGCTGATGTGGGTATTTCCCATTGACCCCCTTTCTTGTGGAATGACCACATTCCCTTCAGGCTGAACTGAGAGATGCAGGAAGAGAATGTTCTGAGGACATTCAGTGAGCCCTGAATTTGGCTGTGGCCCCTGGACTTTTTCAAGGATAAAAGCATTATATCCCCTTTTTGCTCTGGCATTTTGTTTCAAACATCTGTGAAAGAGTCCTAACTGATCAGCTCCTCCCCAACAGGACACACGGTGAGACTGTAATGATACGGCACCCAGTCAGTCATCCCTGCATGAACAGAAGCCCAACACACATGTAAACTCTATTGAATTCATTCCACTTTATTCTGGGATGGATACTAGAGACCACAATTCACAAACATACCAGTGGACACTGAAAACTAAGGCCATTCTGTGAGTTATTTTTAAAACCTAGTGTTTTGCACATAATGATCTTTTTAAAAAAATGAATTACCAAAACCAAGATTTCTCTTCTGAAATAAGAATATAAGGTCGGCACAAGACAGCTTTAGGGCCGTATCTAATCTGAAGTTCATCATGTGACACGAGCATCTTTGTTTTCTACAACATAAATCACAGCCCTGAAGCAACCGCTACCCTCAGCATCAAGTACTCTTTTCCAGATGTCATCATAAAGTAGTATTGACCACACTGACCAGTGTTCTATAAACCATATTTCTCCCAGTAACTAGCAAAGAGACTTTTACCTAAGAGACACACTGCAGGATTCTTGGAACAAGAAAAAGAAAGGGACCTGTAACTAAGGCACTGAAAGCACATTATTTATATAAAGAAATGTAAACAATTTAATACCAACAGGCTCCCTCCATTAGTCTCTATTATAAAAGTGCACAAGGGCAGCATGGTCAGGCGCTTGAAGTCCGGGTGAGATGGGAACGTCTTCCTTCCTGGAGTCTCGGCTGCCGACGGTCGGCAACATCTGACTTGGGGCTGTGGACCTGACTCATTTCAACATGACTCAAGAGGAAACTGTGTTTTAGTAGCATGACAAACAAGGAAAGGATTTTACTAAGAGCTTTAAGTTATGGGCTCTGACATTTATTTTTCTTTCAGTCTCCCACCATGTTCTACTGAATTTTACAATTACTTTGGCTTGTTTCATCAAAGAGGCCCGGTGGGAAAACTTGTGGCCTCATCAGTGCCCTTCCTTGCAGGTTACTATTTTAAGTATAATCATTCACGTCCCCTATAAACCACACTCACTTTATTTAAAATGTTTCCAAATGGGAAAGATGTGACAAGTGGACATATAGCACTGTAAACATTTCAAACTCCACTGAGTTTACTTTTGATGGACTGAAAGGGCTTTAAGATGGAGGTGAGGGCCCATATGCAGCGAGACAAGGGGCTGCTGAGTCCAGAGTGAGGGTGGGAGGTGGGGAGGAGCTCCGTCCTGGGCCCAAGTGGGACTGAAGCTGCATTAACCTCTACTTAACACTACTCCTAATCTCTACTTGTTATCAGTTTTAGAGTCTAAATCATGGACCATATATTTCTTTAAAGAAGAGAAGAAAAAGTTGGGTAGGAAGACACAAATGATTACAATTTTAAAAGAAGCCTTATTGCAACCCCCTCCTGACACCCCTAAAAAACACAAACAAAACACACCAAAAAAAAAAAAAAAACAAACCCCAAAAGGCAACTTTTTTCTTTTTAAAGTTACCATTTCTAATTCTTAGAGCAAGTATAATGTCTCAGTTTCTGGGCTTATGAGTTCTGGGCACTAAAAAAGGAGCTTGCACGTTACCATAAAACACGTTTGTTTAAGACCAAAAGAAATCATGTTTTAAAATGGAAAAGTTCCCCCTTTACAGGTTTCAGAGGGTTAAAGAGGACCTACTATTAAAGCTAGAGGAGCCATGAGAAGCTTGGAGGAAGGGAGAACAGCCTACATTACAAACACCTGTGGGGTAGGAAGTGCGGCCTATCTCTCTTACCCAGGACAAAGGCAATCCTGACTGCTAAACTATTTCTTGTTTCCAAATATAACCGGAAGAAATCTGAGAAAGACCTAAATTAAAATTTTCTTTTATTGGGGGTTGGTGGGGAGAAGGTTTTTAAAAAAAAATACCACCTTAAAAACCACTGAAGAGCTGGGTCTGGAGCAGATGTGGGTAGTAACGAATCAGAATGCCCAGCAGTACTGAAAACAGCCTTGTGGGAGGAGTTAAATAGGCTGGGCCTTCAGTAGAGGCACTAGTTAGAACTCTCCAAGTGAAGGTGGTGTGCTGACAGAGGGCTGCTGCGACCAGGCCCTTCTGGAAGAGTCTGCCTGGTAAGTCCAGCTCACACGTGTGCTTGCCTTTCCTGGCGATGCCTGTGTTCACTGTTCACTGGATGGAAATCACCGTCCAGCAAAAATAAGACGTCATTAAGGAGATAGCACTTGCGCCAAGAGTATACCAAGCTAGAAGGGGTGTTTGAGGCTGGTTCAAGGCAGGAATAAGCAGGCAGGTTTGCTTTACAGCACAAGACTTTTAATTGCTCCATCTTTTCTGCTACTGTGACCAGCATTCTCATTAGGAAAAAATAAATAAATAAAATTTAAAAAGTAATTGCAAGGCTCCAGTGGAGTGGAAACCTCGACCACATGTTTCTTTCTTTTTTTTTTTTTGCCTCAGAAGGAGATTGGTACTGTTGGCTTGCTGGATTTTCCGTTGACTCCAAACGACAGGACTATTTAGGAGAACAATTGGTCAAAAGTGGGCTTAAATTTTACTAGTGAAAGAGGAAGCCTGAGACTAAAAAAGAGAGAGATCTCTATCGTTAAGAAAGGATTCATTTTTGTGACCATTTGGATTTTAATAAAATTTGTCAAGGCTACAAGGGTTGAATAACTTAGGTTAAAGCATTATGGCCCTGTCTGCAAGTGTTTTTGTTATTGACTTAGTGGCAGAAGTTAGACACCCATGCACATGTAGAAAATACAATAACCTTCCTTTTTGCGGCAGGTTTTAAAGACATATTTCAATCAAGACACAACTTCAAAAGTGAGTTTCTGACGGCAATACCAGAATGTTCTCAAAAAGGTAAGTGACTTTGATGTATACCATTGTTAATGCAGAAAAGTGACACCTGCCAACAAGCTGTAAAGAAACAAGTGCTAAATATGCAAAGGTACACAGAAGTGAAGAACTAAATTGTCTGAATTCCAAGCTTTAAAAATTTAAACTAAGGTTTCTGAGTGGAGAGCCTGTGGTTGCTCCCTGAGACTCGTCTAGGTCTTGTTTTCTGCGCGAGAAAAGGGCACCGGTGGTTTTCTGATGTCTCGGTCAGTGCAAGGCTAAATGCCAAGGTTTCATGAATAATGAAGGGCTTCCTATCAAAATGTTTGTTCGGCTTAAGGAGAAGGGGTTTCTGTCTTCTGGTCTTAAGGAAGGATGCAAGGGTTTGATTGGCATAGAAAGGGGTGCAGGGACAGCGCCGAGAGGGAGCTGGGAGGAAGGTCCCTCACCTCCACAGTCAAGTGCCAGCACTTGATCTGGACTGGTGCTCAGGAGCTTCAGCTCTGCCTCCCGTCTGGGGAGTTTGTCAGGAAGCAGGACTGGACCTGTAAGATCTATGTGTACCTTGACTGCTAACAGCCCGATGATTGTTTACTAATACTCCGGCCCGCGTTAATTTTGCCACCATCGCTCCCTGCTACACAGTGTTGAAATTACATTCAGAGATTTAAAAAGAAAAAAAAATTGTGTGTGTAGCAATATTGTTCCACAAAACTAGGTGAAAAATATCTTTAACAAATAATGACGGTCATAAGAAATATTTGACATAGTCATGCAAAAACGCATCTCCGTTTACAAAGGCTTAGAACATTTCCGAAATATGCCCTAGGCTTTTCCGCCGTGAACCTTAATGATCTTACTCATTTTTCTTTGCGTTTAAATGTGGTTGTTTGTGTAAGAGGCGGTAACATGCAAGTTCGAGGATCTCCAGTCCACCAAATATTCTCTCCTGCAGCACGAAGATGATGATGATGATGATAAAATACCACCGGACAAGACTGTACTGGTAGATGAACAGGCACATTGTAGGGCTGAACAGGGTCCAGTAGAGGATGGAGAGTAATTTGACCACCAGGACCCTGAGCTCTGACTTGCAAGGAGGAACGACCGTCTGCCCCGTGAAGGAAAAATTCTTCTCCCCTTGATAGAAGGAGCGCAGCCTCTCTTCTTTCTCCTCCCACCGCTTGTGGCACCAGAGCTGGAGGTCCTCCTTGGACTCGGGGAGGGTGTTCACGGGGTACCGGTGGACGTGGAAGTGGATCTCCTTGGGAAAGTCCCCGAGGAGGAGGTGCTTCTCTGTCTGGGGAATGTTGTAAGGGTACGCCACTGTGATGTCATGGACGGCATCCAGGTTCTTACCTAGGTTTTGGAAAAAATAAAAATACAGACGGAGTAAAGATCCATCTGGACAGCAATGCTGATTCACACTGAAGGCAGGAAAAAAAAATCAGGACAGCGTGAACCAAGATGAACAAACAAGGGCTATAAATACCTGTGTTCCTGGGCTATTGCGTCAATATTTAGCAGTTACTTTTAGTTTTTTATCTGCTTGCTAATTACCACAAAGACCTTTAGAAAAAATTATCTTTGTTCCTAGAAATAGGAATCTGCCATTCAAGAACTAAATAAATAAGCACCTTAAATTAGATTTGAGATAGGAATTAAAGAACACAGCTCTTCTCCACCAATAGGATTCACTGTTTAGAGATCTCCTATCAATAGACACCCTCTCTCCAAATAAAAAACTTTCTTACTTTTGACCAAATATCACTATGAAGGCTACTGGGAAGAAAAACTCAGTGTCAGAGTTGATTCAGGGGTCAGACATGCCTGAAAACTTCCATATGACTTTTTAATTTCTAGAAACATCGGTGTGAAGTCGAATTCAGAGACTGAATGAAACCCTGACTTAGTGTGCCATTATCCTGAGAAATTTCATTGTCTAGTTACCGTGGGGTTAAGTGTTTTCAGCAAAGTCATATGCCAGGTGCTGGAGATGGAAAAGTGAACCAAAAAACACCAATACCTAACTTCACTCCAGAGCTCACAGCAGAATCGGGGAGACAGGCAAGCCGAGTGTCCTAATGGGGAGCCACGGCAGGTGAACCTCCCAGCAGAGAGCACTGGAGGGCTGAAGGCACTAAACTAGGCTGGAGGCATTCAGTGAAGACCCTCACTGTCAAACTTGAGAACGGGAACTCAAGTCTTGAGGTGATAGAGAAGCACCTTAAGTGGTAGAGAACCTCTTAAGGATTTTAAATAGACAAGGAAACAGAATTTGTTTCACTTGAGCAGGGGTTCGCTTGAGAGCAGTAACAAGAATAGTTTGGCGAGGACCAGGGGTAAAGAGGTTGGAAGAGTAGTTTGGTCATTACAAGGCAAATGAAGAGGAGGCAGGGACTAAAGGAAGTGACGTGTTCAAAAAAAATCACAAGGAAGGACTGACCTGACATAGTGCTCAACTGGAGGGGGTGGAATGAGGCCAGGTTTATTACTGTTTGGGGTTCTTGAACGGACTGGGGGAAGGGGGAATCTCTGAGATTAGGAATGGGACTAGAGTGCCATCTTTAAGGAGTCAAGAGGATCACCCATGGAATCCTGTAAGAGGACAAGGAAGGTTAAGTTTTTGGCCCAAGGATACACAGCGTGTTGATGGATAGTTGCTGAATGTTGCTTTCTTCCGTACCAAGTGATCTTCAGCGAGAGACTTTTGATGTGAACTTTTGATTCATCACAGAACTCTATAATGTAGGCAAAATTAACTTGTGGAAATCAGAACAGTAGTTGCCTGTGGGGGTGGGGACTGGTGGGAAGGGAGCATGAGGAAATTTTCAGGGGTGGGGGGGCGTGGGGCAGAGACATTCTGTATCTTGATTAAGAGTTTGCATTCCATTAAATGGTACATTTAAGACCTGTGCAGTTTCACTCTATCCAAATTTTACCTCAATCTTAAGACCAACGAAGATATAAAGCAACTTCCCCACCTTATGTCACCACGTTTCCCCTTCCTCCTGCATCATTAGGTTGTGCTCAGTTTCTCTGTAAAGGTTGGCAGTCAGTCGCCTCTCCTCTGTGATTTACTTTAGGGAAAAGACTAGGTTTCAATCTGGTTTCAGAACTGTCTTATAAAATACTCAGCCCTTAAGAGCTATGTCACTAGAAATGAGAATACCCGTATCAACAAGGTTTAGACTCAAAACTGGAGGGAAGTCCTTTCGGGACGCTGTGCACTGTTTACCTGGCAGCAGAGCAGGCAATGAGAGGTTGGTGGTGGCAACTCCAGTGCCCTTGTACCTGATGGCCTGGGAGAAAAACGAGGCCTGACCTGTTCGGCTTCAGAGGCGGGAAATGGGTCCTGTGGTCAGAAACCACAGGAAAATATTTTTTAAACAGCTGTCAAGAGGTGATGTGTCCACTTTTTGAGAAAAGGCTGGTTGACTCCCACCTGGTGGGCTGTAGTGGGAACCTACCCACAGGAAGGAAGGCTGTCTGGTCAAGCATCCAAAGCGTACACATTCAGCGTACACATTCATCGTGTACGCTGAACACAAAACATCCACTAAGATGGTAATATAATACGTCTTACCTGTTAACCTCACCTGAATTACAAATTGATCCACCTTTTGTCAATTCAACATTAATCATGACTACCCTGCTCTGTATTGATGAAACTTTTCCTTGACAAGTGAGTTTAATGTTTTAGTGCCCCCTCTACCTGCACACCTCAGAGCCTGTTCAACAATGCCCACCAACCAGAACCATAATCCTTGTATTATCACAAATTGGTAGCAAAGTATATAGAATACATACTATATAGTAGTAAGAAACTGAAGATGCCCCTTTCTGCATTCTTCTTAGCAACCTGAAGGGTAGGAGGTGTGCGTGTACACGCAGACAAGTGTCGGCTCAATATACATACAGCGAGTTTGGGGACAGAGATGGTACCACTTACAGAAATGTTCTGTGAAAAAAATTCTAGATTTATTGTAGTGCAGAGCATGAGGGCTGTAGAGGCAGACTGCCTGGGTTCAAATCCTAGCTCTGCTTCTTAGTAAGTGAATGAATTAATCTCTGTGGCTTATTTATTAGTTCCTATATCTATAACTTACCTCATAGGGTTGTTGTGAGGAGTAAATGAGATAAGTAAAAACACAAAACAGGATCTGATATGTAGTAAGCGCTCAACAAATGTTAGCTGCTGTGGCTGTTACTGAATCATAACGTTAGCATGTTGGGCTCTAATGTGAAGTTAGCTTTGAGTAAAAAGCAGAGACATTACTTTGTCAACAAAGGTCCATCTAGTCAAGGCTATGGTTTTTCCAGTGGTCATGTATGGATGTGAGAGTTGGACTATCAAGAAAGCTGAGTGCCAAAGAATTGATGCTTTTCAACTGTGGTGTTGGAGAAGACTCCTGAGAGTCCCTTGGACTGCAAGGAGATCCAACCAGTCCATCCTAAAGGAGATCATTTCTGGGTGGAAGGACTGATGTTGAAGCTGAAACTCCAATACTTTGGCCACCTGATGCGAAGAGCTGATTCATTGGAAAAGACCCTGATGCTGGGAAAGATCGAGGGCAGGAGGAGAAGGGGACGACAGAGGATGAGATAGTTGGATGGCATCACCGACTCAATGGACATGAGTTTGAGCAAGCTCCAGGAGTTGGTGATGGACAGGGAGGCCTGGCATGCTGCAGTTCATGGGGTCGCAAAGAGTCGGACACGACTGAGCGACTGAACTGAACTGAGTCCACAGATGCCAGCATGGATAGTGGGGAAAATACTGCATTCAAACATCTTCTTTAAACCACTGTCCAGGGCACTGCTCTTCTGGGCCCTGAAGACACCTATTACAGACCGCATGTCTTCCACATAAGACAAATGTTCAAACTATTATTTCACAAAGTGGCCAAGGACACTGCTCTGCCTCAAATATTTCAGACTCTTTCCCTGAAATATTTTATCTCAGCTTTATTCAATGACCAGCTCAAATTCTAAGGGTTCTAAGAAGAGTTTCCTTACGTATTCAGGGCGAGTGGTCTTGCCTGCAGTGAGTGCTTAAGGCCTATGTTTCAATGTGCTCATTTGGGCATTCACCTGCCATCCCGCAGGAGAGTATGAGAAACTCAAGAGAACCCAGTGTCCCAGGAAAACATAAGAATCTTCAGGGCAGGACCATGTCTTTGACTCCTTAGAACCTTAGTAACCAACATACTGCCCTACACTTAAAGAAACACATATTTTACCAATATCTATAGTCTATCTATCTTCTCATCTAAAGATACAGGAGGGAATTATAATGCCTTCTGCATGAGGCTGTTATAACAATTTAGTGAACTTTTATACACAAGGCTCTTTGCAGAGGACTGGCACATGGGAAGTTGTTAAATGTTAGCATCCACTACAACTTCTCTATTCAGTTAATGAGACTGACTTGCTCCACTGGATCTTTTTGCAACATGGTTCTGTGAATTCTTGGTTCTGAAAGAATTACAACAATTTTGGGTGAGGGTGTTGGGAGATCACCTTACAAAAAGGAAATATTCCAAAAGTTTCTATAAGTTGCTTGTTTGGAATTTAGAGCTGTGGAATGATTGAACTCAACATAATTAAAATAGTATTATAATAGTATTTAAAATAGTATTAAGATATTATTTTAATTATGTTGAGTTCTATCAACATAAGACTGCTAAGAAAAGAGATTACTTTTCACACCATCTCTTCAAGACCTCCTGCCCTGGGGCCTCTAGCCCAGGGGAGTCCTTACTACCAGACAAGGTATCTTCCTCCCAGGGGAGGGCAGGCTTGCAGAGCTTGGTTCATATGTAAGTGACAATAATGAAATGGATAGTTAAAAGTTGAGATGTGCCTTTATTTCATTTACCAATTTATAATAGCTAAAATAATGCATAATAGATTAAGATAAGTTCCTGCAATAACAAAGAAGTTACACTACCTTTAAATTTTCTGGTATGAGAACAAGAGACTTTTTAGTATGTGAATCATGATGGTTGCCATCAGTAAAAGCCATGTTTAGAAGATTGTATTGCTTTTTAGATAGTTTAAATTAAAAATCTAGATGCTCCATCTGGCCTAGATGCTCTCTGCCTGCATGGGGCTTAGCAAATGAATCTGCTCTGTTTCTGATACTGTGCCTACTGGACAGTTTCATACTGGAGTATTATTTTGAAAAGCAACCATTCTGTTAGAAGAACAACACTCAGCTGGGTCCAGAGATGTTTGTTCTCTAGAACAGAAAAAGCACTTGCTTAATATTCCAAGTCTTAATTTTTAGTTTCAGACTGAGAGTGGGGGAATTCTTAATACTTCAGTTGTGTTTAACCAATAGAAGTTTAAAAGGCAAGACTGGACTTCATGAATGTCGTATGCAGAAGAGCGGTTCTCCCCGAATAGCAAGGGGGCCAATGATTATCAGCAGAGCTCTACTCACCAGGAATGGGGGAGGGCCAAGTCTTTACACATCTGTATGTTTAAAATGAAAGAACCAAGAGAAGAAATCCCAGTTTGCCCAGATTCAGTTACGTAGTTCAGTGGCAGAATAACACAAATGTTATTTTTCTTTCTTTTTTAATCCAAAGTGATCTTTAATGGGGCTTCTCCTGTAGCTCAGCTGGTAAAGAATCTGCCTGCAATGCAGATGACCCCAGTTCACTTCCTGGGTCAGGAAGATCCGCTGAAGAAGGGAAAGGCTACCCACTCCAGTATTCTTGGGCTTCCCTGGTGGCTCAGATGGTCAAGAATCTGCCAGCAATGCGGGAGACCTGGGTTTGACCCCTAGGTTGTGAAGATCCCCTGGAGAAGGGAAAGGCTACCTATTCCAGTATTCTGGCCTGGAGAATTCCATGGACTGTATAGTCATGGGGTTGCAAAGAGTAGGACAACTTTAATGAAGTTGATAACAACTGAAGTGTTTTTTCTTTCCCTATATCATAATCAAATGTATGCAAAATATACAAAAATTTAGGATTTCATTTTAATGCCTGCTTTTAAAAAATTACACATACACTTTCTATTAGATCTAGATCCATAAAACTACCTATATATATTGGAGAGTTTTCAATAAAGCAGCTTGTCATCTAAGATGTGTTTGTGTTAAAATGCTGAGGTCACTGGTTTCGTGCACTACTTTATCAGACTGAAAAAAAAACCAGGATAAAAGCGGGAGTTAGTAACTAAGCAGTCATTCACTGTGCCACTTTGATACTGAATAGTATATGGCCAAAAATAAGCATGACAGACTGACACTAGTTAGTACACTTTGAAGAACAGCTTTTCATGGACAGATTTGGATATATTTAGACAAAAAATACCAATAAAGAAGAAATCTTTCAGCTTCAAAATAATGGGGCATGCATGAATCACTTAAAACCAACTAGTATTAAGGCTCAAACAGTACCATTTTGTTAGAGAAAACATTTACTGTTCCCTCCTAGGAACATCTTCATTTTTCCTTCTGTACAAATTGGATACATATGGAACAAAAGGTGGTGTCAGAAGGCTTCCAGCCCTGCTTCTTATCAGCTCTATGACTTGGCAAGTTCACAAGAAGCCTCATCTGTAAATGCAGATGAAAACAGTAGCGACCCTCATAAGGTTTTGTGAAGATCAGTTGGGAACAAGACTGCAGGATGCCTACAGAAGGGCTTGGCAGGAGATGTGTGCTCAAACTCTGTTACTCCTCCATGTGGGAAGATCACCTACAGCACCTGTTTGGTTTAGACTGCTATCCTTTACCTTCCATTTTTCTCTAGATTTCCTCTTTCTTTGGGAGACAGACAAGTCTCTTGTAGTGACACTGAGGTCTACTGTCTGATATTCTGTCCACTCCTCTCCCCAGTAGAGAAGTAAAGTCATTTAGGGGCTGACCTTGGCTCTCCAGGTAAGTCCAAGCATATCAAGCAAATGCATCAAGCTCCCAATTTATCTCCTGATGCATTTTCTTTTCCAACCGTAATAACTCATCTCTTGGACATTTTAAGCTCAGCATAGACACTGAGTCCTCTGATGGCATTTAGTATTAGAAGCTGATGACTTGTGCTCTAGGATCACTGGTCTCCTGTCCCATGTTGCTGTTATTGTTTTTAATAAGTTGAAGTTAATGTCTACTCATTTCTAAGAAAGAACCATTCTGCACTTAAAAAGCAACCTTCAGCTGAAAGGTGACACTAAAAATGGTACCGCTGTGAACAATCATGCTTATCCAGGAATTCAGCACTTACCTACAATTTTAGGGAAACATATTTTCACTTTCCTATCCTAAATCTGTTGAACTTTTTGTTTTCTGTGTAAATGCATGAATCTCTTCAATTACAAATTTCTCTCTTCTGATGGGCATTGGTTCACTGAATCTTCAAGTTTTATTTTCTAGGTACAGTGGAAACCTGTTGACATTTTCCATAATTCAGCAATACTGGTGCATTAGAAGATCATCAAGGCGAGATGTGAATAACAATATAGCACTTGCTGAGGACAGACAGACATATGTACACTCATGTGCACACATGTATATAAAACATATGCCTCAAAAAAAGATACATAAACTTTCAAAAATGAGATCATATTGTATACACTGTTTTATAACTGTTTCATGTACTTCCCATTCATGTCATTATAATTTTCTAAAATATCATTTTATAGATGTGTATACAACATTAAAAATTATCAGATATTTGTTTTCACATAATATTAAAGGTCAATATTTAAATAGGTATCTTTGTAACTAATAATAAGGATTTTATAGGGTAAATTCCAGTAAGTTAAATTGCTGGATCAAAGAATATGAATAGGCTTTTGCTACAAATGGGAAACTGACCCCCAGAAAGGTCAGTTTAATAAAAACACACAAGAAATGTATGGTGGTGCTTTCTTTTTCACACTTTTAATAATGCTTGCAATTGTTACTGTTAGAAAGTTGCCAAAATATGTCATTTTTGTTTTAATTTGTATGTCTTTGGTTAGCTAAAACAACATATCACTGGGTATATAGACTAGGCTTATCTATCCCTGTAGGTTTTGGGATTCAGTGATTTGTCATCTTACAGATTTGTAAGACCTCTTAATACATGCTTTAAATCTTTTATACCAGTTTTGGTCATCTGACACTAGTGTTTCCCTGGTCACTGATGGGTTTATTTTGTTGCTGCTCTATGAAATGTAGCTTTATGTCTTTTATCCAGTTCCTATGGGCTGCTTGTCTCTTTCTAGTCAATTTGCAAAACTTGTTCTTTACCATGGATTATTAATACTCTGTATTCTTTGTTGCAAATATTTTTATAAAACCGTTATCTGTTGCTATTATTTATGGCATACTTCCAATATGTGTGGGTGTCTGTGTCTATACAAGTTCATTATTTTTTCTGTTATAGCTTTTAGATTCCTATCTTTGTCTTTCCAGCCCCTAGACTGTTTGTATACTTTGTATTTTTCTACAAGATGAAAAAACATTTTTCATTTAATTTTATGACCCACCTTTACTTTCTTTCAAGACATTTGTTTTTCTAGCATCCTTTATTAAATAACTTTTTTTTTTTTACTATTTTGAAATACCACTTGGTCATATATTAGATTCTCAAATATACAGCTATCCAGTCTCCTTTCTCTCTTCTGCTCCACTGAGCTGTGTTTATTCCTTTCCTTCGTTACTTATCTGTTTTCTTTTTCACACTGTACTGGGCTCCTGTTGGCACCTATTTTGCAATATAAATTTAAGAGCAACCAGGTAAATAACCCTGCCAATTAAGGGGACTTAAGAGACAGGAGTGCAATCCCTGGGTTGGGAAGATCCCCTGGAGGAGAGCATGATAACCAACTACAGTATTCTTGCCTGGAGAATCACCATGGACACAGGAGTCTGGTAGGCTACAGTCCATAGAGTCTCAAAGGGTTGGACACAACTGAAGCGAATTAACACGCACAATTCTAACACAAAAAACCACCCCCCTCTCAACTTATCCTGAAATTGCATTTGCATTATATTTACATTATACTTTTGAAAGAACTGGTCTTTCTTTCAAAAGTGAGAGTTGGACTATAAAGAAAGCTGAGCGCTGAAGAATTGATGCTTTTGAGCTGTGGTGTTGGAGAAGACTCTTGAGAGTCCCTTGGACTGCAAGGAGATCCAACCAGTCCATCCTAAAGGAGATCAGTTCTGAATATTCATGGGAAGGACTGATGCTGAAACTGAAACTCCAGTACTTTGTCCACCTGATGTGAAGAACTGACTCATTGGAAAAGGCCCTGATGCTGAGAAAGATTGAAGGCAGGAGGAGAAGGGGACAACAGAGGATGGGATGGTTGGATGGTATCACCGACTCAGTGACATGAGCTTGAGCAAGGTCTGGGAGTTGGTGAAGGACAGGGAAACCTGGAGTGCTGCAGTCCATGGGGTTGCAAAGAGTCGGACATGACAGAGCAACTGAACTAAACTTTGAAAGAACTGACACTTATATTGTTTTTTCAAGAAAAATGTGTTTCCATTTGCTCAAATCTTAGTTTATCTTCCAATAAGACTTCAGGTTTCTTCACAAAACTTTTGTGACTTTAAAATTTATTCGTAAATAATTTCATAATTCTTTGGACTATTTGGATGGGATATATGTTCCTACTTAATGCTTTTAGACAATCACTGCTTGTTGTTCAGTCGTTAAGTCCTGTCCGACTCTTTGTGACCCCAAGGACTGTAGCATGCTGAGCTTCTGTGTCCTTCACTATCTCCCAGAGTTTGCTCAAACTCATGTCCATTGAGTTGGTGACTCTCTCTAACCATCTCATCCTCTACCGTCCCCTTCTCCTGCCCTCAGTCTTTCCCAGCATCAGGGTCTTTTCCAATGAGTTGGCTCTTCACATCAGGTGGCCAAAGTATTGGAGTTTCAGTTTCAGCATCAGTCCTTCCAAAAAATATTCAGGGTTGACTTCCTGTAGGATTGTCTGGTTGGATCTCCCTGCAGTACAGGCGACTCTGAAGAGTCTTTTCCAGCACCACAGTTCAAAAGCATCAATTCTTTGGTGCTCAGCTTTCTTTATAGTCCAACTCTCACATCCATACATGACTAATGGAAAACCCATAGCTCTGACTATATGGACCTTGTCAGCAAAGTGATGTCTCTGCTTTTTAATACATTGTCCAGGTTTGTCATAGCTTACTTTCCAAGGAACAAGCATCTTTTAATTTCATGGCTGTAGTCACAGTCTGCAGTGGTTTTAGAGCTCAAGAAAATAAAATCTGTCACTGTTTCCACTTTTTCTCCTTCTATGTGGGACTGGATGCCACGATCTTAAGTTTTTTGAATGCTGAGTTTTAAGCCAGCTTTTTCACTCTCCTCTTTAGCCCTCATCAAGAGGCTCTTAAGTTCCTCTTCACTTTCTGCTATCAGAGTGGTATCATCTGCATATCTGAGGTTGTTGCTATTTCTCTTTGCAATTTTGATTCCAGCCTGCGATACATCCAGCCAGACATGTCACATGATGAACTCTCCACAGAAGTTAAATAAGCAGGGTGACAACAAACAGCCTTGTCATACTCCTTTTCCAATTTTGAACCAGTGTTTTGTTTCCATGTCTGGTTCTAACTGTTGCCTCTTGACCTGCATACCGGTTCCTCAGGAGGTAGATGAGATGATCTGGTATCCTATCTCTTTCAGAATTTTCCACAGATTGTTGTGTTCCACATAGTTCAAGGCTTTAGCATAGTCAATGAAGCAGATGTTTTTCTGGAATTCTCTTGCTTTTTTTATGATCCAGCGGATGTTGGCAATTTGATCTCTGGTTTCTCTGCCTTTTCTAAACCCCGCTTGTACATCATGAAGTTCTCGGTTCATGTACTTCTTTGGCATTGCCTTTCTTTGGGATTGGAATGAAAACTGACCTTTTCCAGTCCTGTGGCCACTGCTGAGTTTTCCAAATTTGCTGGCATATTGACTGCAGCAGTTTAACAGCATCATCTTTTAGGATTTGAAATATCTCAGCTGGAATTCCATCACCTCTACTTACATTGCTTATAGTAATGCTTCCTAAGCCCCACTTGATTTCACACTTCAGGATGTCTGGCTCTAGGTGAGTGACCACCCAATCACGGTTATGTGGGTTACTAAGATGTTTTTTGTATAGCTCTGTGTATTCTTGCCACCTCTTCTTAATCTCTCTTGCTTCTGTTAGGTCCTTGCTGTTTCTGTCCTTTATTGTGCCCATCCTTGTATGTAATGTTCCCCTGATATCTCCAGTTTTCTTGAAGAGATTTCTAGTCTTTACCATTCTATTGTTTTTCTGTTTAGAATACAGAAAGTCAATTGTTTGTTGTATATTTATCTTAGTTGTAACAATCTTAACATCATAAAATTAAGTCTAGTTGACTTTTTTTTACTAGACTCTTTGACTTTCTAGATTTTCTATCACCAGCAAAAACATAGCTTTATGTTCAATTTTCTCATCTTTATGGTCTTTTCTCAGTGCTTTCACTAACATTTGCTTAATAATAAAAAGCATAGTTCTGACTTTAACTAAAATGTGAGTTTAAATGCTTTAGCATACGAGATACTGTTGAGTTTTTGGCAACACAGTACTACATTTAAATAACTTCTATATTGTTCTAATTTTTATTATGAATGCCTTAAGTTTTTTAAAAATTTTTTCTGCAACTATGGATAGGATCAAATATATATTTTTTTTTTAAAAAGAAAATATTGGTCTATATGAACGTCTGTATGAACCAAACTATTATATTAAAAGGAAAAAATATTAAAAATGCAAAGATAAATTGAAAAACATTATAGTGCAGGCTTCAGTATCTTTCATAATAGAACAACTCAGTAGATAAAAAATAAAGGAACTGAATAAATATTGATAAATTTGATTTAAGACTCACATAGACCAATGTGTGTGTGTCAGTTGCTCAGTTGTGTCCAACTCTTTGTGACCCCATGGACTGTAGCCTGCCAGGCTCCTCTGTCCATGGAATTCTCCAGGCAAGAATACTGGAGTGGGTTGCCATTTCCTTCTCCACATATAGATCCATAGGTTCCTCAAAAATATCTTAAACACTTTGATGGTTGATCATTTACTTGATGGCAAAAAGATTTAAAAAAATTTTATAAAAGTCACATTCTCAAATCAAGATTCTATAAAAATAGAAATAAAAAACAAAATATAATAACCCCCTCTAAAAGAACATGTTTAATCAATTCTGTGATGACAGATGAAATCAAAAGAAAAACTGCAAACTACTTAAAAGGAATGAAAAAGAGAATCAAAGGGATATAGTTAAATTTTGAATGCTTTCTCTAAACATTCTAGCATTCTAGCAAAATTCACCAAAAATAAATGGTCAAAGAATAAACAAATGCAAAAGCTAGGTATTTGATGAATAAAAGATTAAACTCTATGAAGGCGATTAAGGGGAAAAGAGAACATACATATTTAAGATCACAGATAGCAAACGAAGCAAAATCACAAATACCGAAGAGATTAAAACAATTGTGAGAATGTCAATCTACACGAGATAATATATTAATACAAAAACCACAGTAGAGGATCCATGTACATATATACTACACATTATGCTTCAGATCTGATTGGTGAAAATTTGTGTTTGGTTCAAAAATTGTAATATATCATTAGTCAGTCTATTTTCAACAGAAATGCAAGCTCTTCTTGCTGTGTACTAAGGACAAAGAGCATGGGTGCTAATTTTATAGGCAGGCCAATGTAGCTCATGCACTAGGTCTCCTCAGCCCCCAGGATTTTAGTGTAGAATTTACAGAGCAAACATAGACAGCGAGGGATAAAATAACACAGTGCTATGATGGGAAAAGGACAAGAGTTCTAGTTTCAAACTGTTTTCATTCCCAGGACCTATTAAGCATAACTGCTACTTACACTGGTGCATCTGCAGATTATGTTTTTGATGACACAGACTTATTTTGCCTCTTCTTTCAAAACTTTATACTCTTTGTTTTCAGTATTCTTCAAAAGAAAAAAACGTGCTAGAAATGTTTAGAGAAGGCCTTCAAAATTCAACGCAAAAAAACAAGAGCAATAACAAAATATAATTTATCTTACTATTGGATTCAACAAATTTGTTTTGATGTTCCAAAGCCCATGGACATGAATCTATCCTGGATTAAAAGATTAGAAATGTCAGCATATGCATACTGTACTAATTTGCTAGTGTTTGAATTAAAGAGATCGGAGACAGCACATTATTACAGTCTCTGTGCTCTGAGGTTAGGATTGAAGATGACTAATGATGCACTTGGACATTACCATGTATTGTGTGTGTATGTGCTTAAATTGCTCAGTTGTGTCCAACTCTTTGCAACCCCATGGACTGTACCCCTCCAGGCTCTTTTATCCATGTATTGAGTGCTTACTAAGTGCCAGGCATAACTAATTCAATAGTAGGACCAAAAGCTGTAGGCATTTGGGGTACACTGGTGGACAAAAGGAAGATCCCTCCCTGTGGCGTTTATCAGGACAATCACTTTTGTGGTGGTATCCCTCTTTAGCAGTTGTGGAAACTGAGGCACAAAGAAATTATCACTTGCTGAAGATCACAGTTAGTAGTAATCATTGTGGCTGATTACAAAGTCTTTCCACTATGCCATTCTACCTTCTATGAATTGCACATTAAGAACAGTAGGTGCAGAGTCAGACGGACCTGCTTTGTACCCAGGCACAGTCTTACTAGCCATGTGACCTTGAACAAGTTACTTAACCTCCCTGGGCCTCAGGCTCCTCACCTGCAGTCTGGGAATAATGCTTCCCTTGGAGGGCTAGAAGAAACAAAACATTATCTGTCAGCCAGTCTGTAAAGGCAGTACTTGGTAAGGGCATCAATTCTACAAAAATGAAAGATCTTGGTGTTTTTCTTTCAATCTTGCACTATATTATTCTCATCTCAAGTATATCATTCACATATTCTGATTAACAGAGTCTTGCTGTAGTTTTATACAATGTATAAATGATTAGATCTTGTATACATTTCTGTTATACACTCTTAGGACAAGCTTAATTGACTGGTTGACCAAACCACAAGGTAGACCCTACCATCCACTTTGTAGCAGTTACCTAAACCACAGTGGAGTATGCAAGTTACAATCTTATAAATCTAAAAAATTAATAGTAACAATACAGTTTAAACTAGTAAAATGTATGGCCCCAAATCAAAGCCTAACACTACTACTCTCTCTATAGCTTTATTGTGTATGTGACTTTGCATATAACACAGAGTTTGCTGCAGTTTCATCCTTTTCTCCTTTGAGAGGGAAAGTTAATTTGGTTGGGGATGTGATCTTATTAATGGGAGGAGACCAAGTTGGTTTCTTCAAAAATAGGTAGAAGGTAGAGTAGAAGTGAAGGTCTCTGATCGCAGGTGACACATTTTGTCCTTCCTGTGGCCCTGGGTTCTGCATTGGAAGCCACACTGGTTGGTCTCAAGGTGGTTGTCAAACTGCCTTAGGTTTATGCTACACCTCCTGCCTAGTCTTCTACTTAGATGACCCAAGAATTAAGTTACCTGCTTTCAGTCACTCAGAAATCAAAATTCCCAGTTAGTAAACTTGACCTCAGCCTGACTGGGGATTGAGGATCTTACTACAAGGTTTTGCTGTTTTTTCTTCTTTTTCATCAACCGGGACGGATCCAACCATGGTTGCACACCTTCTATAGCAGGGGCTTAGTGATCCCAAAGTCCTTTTGGTTGATGGAAGGTGTGTGAGGTGATAATTCTGAACAAGGTTATTCTGAAGGCTAGTTTTCCTACTTCTTCCCTCTTCCACAACCCACTAATATTCTGTTCTCCTAAATGAACAAATTAAATATTTTACTAGGGAATATACTTTATGGCTTTTGTACACTTTTAGTAGGAATAGTCATCATTCATTCTTGTTTTTCTTTTTACTTTGTTTTAGTGAGTCCTGTAAAGTGCAGTGGTGGTAGTAAAGAAATGGATCAACACAGGAAATATTCAAAATTTCAAATGATGAAGTCTCAAATGCAGGTCTTCACTTATGTAAAAGGTGCCACTACTGGGAAGAAAGGACCATTTAATGGGACTGGGACTTCTTTTCCAATGAAATGATAAAGAACCAGACCTTGTGTAGCTCAGCTGAAGGACAAAAGTCTCAGGTTCTTCCAATATGGCAAAGGAACAATAGACTCTGTTCTTAACAGCATTTACAGAGTATCTTCTGAAGTTTAAAATGAGAAAAAATGGACTTTGTGCAGTTCAGAAAGATGCGTTTCAAAGAACAGAGCAGACATACTGATAACATCATATACAATTTTGATACTTGTGACCAAAAGAGGTGACAGTTTCCTCTTTTTCTTTTAGTACTTTCTTTTCCTTTTTGTACTTTTTCTCCCTCCTTCCCTCCCTCTCTTTTTTTCTGTGGATGAAGTTCAAAGACACGTGCTAACATTATACCAAACTGAAAACTAATCCAAGTACTCTATACCTTTGTAAATGAGCAGAATCCATACGGGTGGTTATCTACATTTATAGACGTACAATTCCTGGTTTTCAATAGCTGTGGCCTGCTGTATCTTCTTCCAGGCAGAAAACTAATTTTCTTGCATCCTGAGGAGTCAATTGGTGATACAGGGGAGGGAATGTTCTGTATAACACTTGTTTTTTCAGTGTATTTTATTCCTAAGATGAGACAGGATCAGGGATTCTTCTAAACATTTCTCAACCATCAACCAGAAATTCCTCAGTGCTGACAAACTTCTCAAAACAATACTCCCCAAAGCATCACTGGAGACTGGGTGGTGGGGGAAGACATTAAGGTGAATTCATTTTCTAGTTAACTCTGTCAAGTTTCCTCAGTCAGATCTCAAGCAGAGGTCAGTGCTGATGATCTAGCCCAATTGTTGACTAACCAGCTGCTTCATGTGAGCCAGAGAGGGGGAATCAGGATGGGAACACTGCAGTAAGTAAACTATTAAAGAGCAGATGCTTTCTTTGAAGATATTATTAAGAGACAGGAAGTAGAGAAAAGTGCTTCCATCCAGGGATCAACTCCTATGAATCAGCATAAAAAGTCATTTGGGTAATAACTGGACTTTCCGTTTAAAATCAGAAATGTAAGGAGAGTTAACATCTGGATGAATAGCTACTATGAAACTTGAGCTGTAAGAATAACAAAAAATTAGGGAAGTAAATCAGTATATGTAGTGGGTTGAATGGTGTTTCCCTGGTAGCTCAGCTAGTAAACAATATGCCAGCAAGCAGGAGACCCCTGTTCAATTCCTGGGTCAGGAAGCTCCCCTGGAGAAGGGAAAGGCTACCCACTCCAGTATTCTTGGACTTCCCTGGTGGCTCAGACGGTAAAGAATCTGCCTGCAATGCGGGAGACCTGGGTTTGATCCATGGGTTGGGAAGATGCCCCGGAGGAAACCATGGCAACCCACTCCAGTATTCTTGCCTGGAGAAACCCTGTGGACAGAGGAGCCAGGCGGGCTACAGTCCATGGGATCTCAAAGAGTCGGACACCACTGAGCAACTAAACACACAGCACAGTGGGTTGAGTATTCTCTCCCCCCAAATTTACTGTCCACCAAAAGTTCAGAATATGACTTTATTTGAAAATAGGTTCTCGCAGATGTAATTATTAAGGTTAAGGACTGAGATGAGATCACAGTGGATTAAGGTGGACTTTAAATGCACCTTAAAAGATGTCCTTTTAAGACAGAACAGGGGATCATGTAAAGATGCTGGGAAGGACTAGAGTTATGTAGCCAAGCTAAGGAATGCTAGGAACTAACAAGCTAGCACAGGCTAGGAAAGATTCTCCCTTAGAGCTTTGGGCGAGGGTATGACTCCTGCCAGTACCTAGACTTCAGATTTCCTCTTTTTTATTTTTAAGCCATCAAATATGTAGTGATTTTTTTAAAGGCGGCCTAGGAAACTGACACAATACACATTGAGAAACATCGAATGTCAAGGATTGCTTCTTTTTTGAGGCTTTATTTTGGGGAAGGACATTTCTTCTAGAGATTTATTGTACTTTTGAGTTATAAAGTGGCATTTTGAGAATAAAGAGCAAGGTCACCTAACTGTCAAAGACAGCTGTATGGAAAATGAACACTTTGTTTCCTAAATTTGTCTGAGGAGGGTGGCTACAGGTTCTTATGGAGAATGCAGAGCTACCATTTTATGGCAGTTCCTACAAACTGCTGAGACTTGTTCCTTAGTTGAGAAGGAGAGGCTGTGCCAGTGGTGATCAGCCTTCAGTGGCCTAAGTCACCTGGGGAGCTAGCTGAATATGAGGAGTCCTGGACCTCATTCCCAAGATGCTCATTTAATGTGTATGGGTGAAATTAAGGAATCCATGTTTTAATAGGCACTGCAGGAGATTCTGATCTGATATAGCGGGTTGGAGGGCCACACTTTGGAAAACATAAGGATGGCTTTAAGCAGAGGAGTAAATGTAAATGCTAAAACTGTAACATTTCTATAGCAAAACATAGGAGAAAATCTTTGTGACCCTGATCAGGCAACAATTTCTTAGGTCACAGAGAGCAGAAATAAAAGAAACTGGAGAAATTGTACTTTATCAAAATTAAACACCTTGACTCTCCATAAAACAATTTTAAGAAAATGAAAAGGCAAGCTACAGATTGGGAAAAATGATTGCAAACCATATATACGATAAAGGACTTGAATCTAAAATATTGGGCTGGCCAAAAAGTTCATTTGGTTAGTGAATAAGATTGTTGAATAAAATTCTTGATGAAAATAAAAAAAAAAATTATTTTTACTTAAAACCTCACAAACTTTTTGGCCAACCCAATATTAAGAACTCTTACAACTCAGTAATAAGACAGCCCCGTTTTCAAGAATACGTAAAAGAATGGAATTGACATCACCAAAGAACGTATATGAAAGGCAAGTAAATCCAGGAAAAGATGCTTAACGTCTTTGTTATTAAGGAAATACAAACTGAAACAACAATAAGTTACCACTGCATACCTAACAGAATGGCTAGAATTTAAAAAGCTGACAATAACAAGTCTTGATGATGATGCCCAACAATTCTCCAGCACTGATGATGGGAATGTAACTTAGTACAGCCACTTTGGAAAAGACAGTTTGGCAATGGCCCAGCAATCACACTTTTAGGTATTTACCCAGGAAAACATTAGCCTATGTCAATACCTATATGGAAATGTTCATGGCAATATTATACATAATATTCTTAAACAGTAAGCAACCCAAATAGCTATCAGTCCATGAATGGGCAAATTGTGGTATATTCCGCACAGCAGAATACCACTCAGCCATAAAAAGAAATAAACTGATAATGTAAAACAATATGGACGAAACTTAAAAAGCATTATGCTAAGTGAAAGAAGCAAGGTAAAGTCAACTACATACTGCTTAATTCCATTTATATAAAAATCTACAAAAGGCAAAGTTACATTGACAGAAAGCAGATCAGCAGTTTCTAGAGGCTGTGGGTTCAAGGAAGAGGTTTCATGGCAAATAGGGTCCTAAGAGAACTTTTAGGGATAATGAATTACTCTGTATTTTGCTATAGCAGTAGTTATATGACTGCATTTCTCAAAATGCATCTAACTGTACATTTAAAATGTACTTGCAATTTAAAGCAAGTAAATTGTACCTCTAAAAGTTGTTATTTTTGAAAGCTTCTCAAATATGTACTCTAAAGTAATATTTAAGAGATACAATATAACAAATTTGTAGTATCTGCTATAATCCAAATACAGCATTATTTATACTGGTTGGATTCTCATCAAACTAAAATGTTAGAAAACAGAGTATTTACAGTTTGAAACAAGTCCAAAATTTATTCACATGCACTAATTTTTAATGATTTTTTTTTGGTTTTAGCATTTTATTGGAAACAGAACATTTTCCTATTCATTCAAATAAACACTGGCATATCCATAAGTTTTGCATTATTGTTTTGGACAAGTTTTTCCTTTCTTAGCTAATGTAATTCCCTAATTAAGAGATTATGCTAAGTGTAACCTGACATTTTAAAACTTCTACCACCCTAATTTCTTTCAGGGTCACAAATAATACCTAAAATGTTTTCTTGCTTAACTATCTAGTAAGGAAAAGGATTGAATCAACATACTTTTGAAGCAGTTGCAAATAATTCAATTAGGATTGACAAAGAATAAAGATAACAATAAAGTGGGAGAAAATGTGTCTTGCGATCAATATTTTAGAAGCAGAGCTCTCTAATTAGATCACCACAGTGGGAACAGGGCAGGGCTTCAGGATTATCAAACAAAGCTCGTGTGCATACATGTACATACACACACACACCACTGCACCCTTCAATACTGACACACACATACACACACACACACACACACACACACCATTGCACCCTTCAATACCGAGACAGTATATCATCTATTCTAATAGTTCAGATTTTGGAGGATATATTTCTGCTTTTAACCAACACTATGACATAGAAACTTATGAAACATTTGGGAACTGGTTTAACATACCCATTGTAACCTCCCTCTCCCCCTAGTCCTGCCACCGCTGCCCCCCACCAAATACTCGCTCTACCACCATCCAAAACAGAGCACCACTCTCCTCACATGCCACAGCAACTAAACAGCAGCACTCTGTCAGTGCCACAGAAGATGTGACCCTGGCATCAAGATTACTTTGCTTAGCTTTGAATTATTCTCACACAGTGGCCATAGACAAGGCCAGGCCAGGCTGAGGGGAGGTGGTCACTCGGTGTGTCCAGAGGCTCCTGCCCTGGAATCTAGTGCCCTCCCTGCCTTTACTCAACAGGGTAGGGTCTCATTACAGTACTTTACACAGGCTGATCTATTGACTGATTATATGATATGAATACATTTCTTAACCATTCAACCAGTCTTGAGACATAAAACCAGGAAGAAATCGATTTAGTCCTCCCGATGTATAATTTACCTTTTCCTGGTACAACTTTTCCTCCGTAGCTTCGTAAAACAAATAAATGAAATGGAATTTGAGGGCTCAGTTCCTAAGATTTTATACCTCCTTTCACTTCACTCATTTACATAACCCCTCTGCCTGCTGGAGGTTTTTTGTCTGCTGCCTCCTCCTTACCCAGACACTCACTTGAGCCTGTTGGATGGGTACACGCTTTGATAGGAGTATTTGATTTTTTTGTTTGTTTACTGGGATTGGAGGCTAGTGAGGGTCCTTGGTAAATTCATGATTATTAGCTGAAATGGCCCTCAATACTGCCTGGTGACCACACGGGTTTCTTCAGTCTCTTCTGTGTCCCAGCCACCCGGATTTGAGTATTTCATGCCTTTTTCTTTCAAACCTCCACTACACTTGGTCATCCCTCAGTCTCATCTGATTTCTCTAAGAAAACAACTCCTGAGAAACTTCTACAAGCTCTTACCCCTGCATCCATTCACCTACTTGCAGGTAAGTCCATACATATACTTTGCCTTGTCTTCTTTATACAGATGACCTGCCCCTCCACCTGTGTGCTCTACCGTCTTGTCTACTCTAGTGATTCTGATGATGACATTTCTCCAGCGATAATCAATCACTCCTGTCTTGCAGATCAACATGCATGTAATTCCTCCCATCATCCCCTATTAACACATGTCCTCTGGCTACCGCTCACTTGTATCCTCAGCCATGCAGCTAAACGTCTTGAGTTATCTGCACTCACCATCTTCAGTCTTCTCATCTTTCTCTTGAATCCGTGCCCATTAAGCTTTGCCAAAACTGCTCTCCACAGTCATCAGTGACCTTCAACAAAACCAACTCCAGTGATCCCCTCCCTCCTTGAAAAACTGTTTTACCTTGTTCCCTGCCCTTATTACTCTCTCGCTGCTTTTCCAGACTCACTGACCAGTGTCAAGTCTTTTATTTTACTTTAGTTTATCTGCACTCATTCCCTAGGTGATCTCTTTCAGTCTTAAAGCTTATGTGCTGATGCCTCCCAAATCTGTACCTCCAGCCTGCCTCTCTCCCTTCAGACTCACGTATCTGACCACTAACTTCACATCTCTCTTTGGATGCCTAATTAGAATCTCAAGTTTAACACAGTCTCGCTTCCCACCATTTCTGTCTCAAGGAGGAAGGTAGCTGTCTTTCCTCCAGGCCAAGAACCTTGAGTCATCCTTGCTTCCTCTCTCTTATACTCCACATGCATTCCATCATAAGGTCCTATTGGCTCTACCTAAAACAGACCCAGAGTCTAGCCAGTTCTTGCCATTTCCCTTTCTCTCAAGCTACCACCTACCACCCGATTACTGCAAATATCTAATTGGTTTCTCTGTTTGACTACCCTCCCTCCTACAGATTCTTTTCAGCACAGCAGCCAGAGTCATCCTTTCAGAATGTTAGTCATTATAACCCACCTTGGTTTCCTCACCCCATTTCATTCAGAGAAAACGCCCAAAGCCTACACTCACCCAACAGCCTGTTATCCTTCAGCCCTCATTTTATTCTGCTGCCCACCAGACTCACTGCTCCGGCCACACTGAGTTCTATGTTCTCCTTTGAACACACCAGTTACAGTCCCATTCCGGGACCCGATCTGTTCCTCTACCTGAGATGTTCTTCCCCCCAAATTCACCTTTTCAGGGGGCCCCAAGGACCCTACTTAAGACGGCAGGCTTTCCTCTTCCCAGATTTATTTTTCCTCTGTAGGCTTACTATTGGACATACTATATATTTTTTTAGTTACTTGTTTATTGCCTGTTTTTCTGCTGCTAAAACGAAAGCTCCAGAAGGGAGTATGTTTTTGTTGCTTTTACTCACTGGCATATCCCCAGTGCTTCTTCAATATGCTCAGTAAAATAACTATTTACTGAATACACTGAGTGAGCAGAAAGAGGGAAACTGAGCAAAGCTTCCCTCTCTGGAACACTTCTGGCAGAAAGAGCACTCAAGAATAAAGCCTTTGCTAACAGCCTGCAGGAGGTAGGGGCACGGCGGTGGGGAGGGAGGAGGTGGTGGCTGGGGCTTGCTGCTGGACAGTAACTGTGATGAACAGTCCTCCAGACCAGAGGAGAGAAGGCAGACGGAGATTTATGCTTCTGTTCTGTGAGCATCAGACACTCTTTGCTAAGTCCCAGACGCACTCTGCTTTGGCTACTCTCCACCTCCATTTGTGCAAACACTGCTATATATATATATTTTAAAACACAGGTATTCTTCACAGGTTATTGGGCAACTAGAGATAATAACAGATTTCAGGAGATATACTGGGAATCAAGATCATATGTGTGGGGCAGTAACAGTAGGTCGTGGAACACGAGGACATCTCCAGGCTGTCACAAGGCCAGGAAGCTGGGGGTCTAGTCACTGTGCGTGGGCGCCCCTTACAGGTGTAGAGAGCTGAGTGAGGCTGACATTCCCCCTCTCTCACTCCCTTCAAATCCCCAGATGAATATTTTCTAGATTATGGCATATTTGACAACGTTAAATACATAATGCTATTTTTAAAGTAAAATTCTTTCCTGAAATTCTTGAATGGAATACTGAGAGCTTTCTGTATCATTACTAACAACAAAAGATACGTCATTAAGCCTGCTGGCATGTGTCCCTTCATTAACTGAAGTATTACAGCAGAGGCATTTGTTTCCTAATCAATTCCCAAAATACGTCTTTAAAGAGAATCACCAACGTCCTCAAAGCCTTGTAATTTCTCTACTGTGCTATTTTTTTCTTTCTATCCATGAGACACACAGGGTTCTCACTAGTTTGAAAAAAGTTCTCGCAGAGCTGGCATTTTCATTTCTCTGAAACCAGTAATTGCTGCCTTACATGACATGCCATGTCTACTCTGACCACTTCCCAGAGGGGTCTCTTCTGCAAATGACCACAGTATTCCATGCTGTTATTTCACGTGGCCTGCTAATGGGTTCATCAACCACCTCCCCCTGCTGACCAGACAAGCCACTTAGAGCCTCCTCAAACCACCCCAGACCTGTGAAGAATCTCAGCCAGACCTGGTCTGAGATTCCTCTGCTGCTAGTTTGGACTCCAAAGCACCTTCTATTTAGCTTTTGCCCTACTGACTCAGGTCCCTACCAAACCAGTTTCCACACGAGGAGTAGTTCACATGGGGGCAGAGAAGGCAGCTCAGGATGCTGGACTGCCTTTCCTTCCTGCCCCATGGCCTGCCCGCCCTCTGCCGAGGGCTCCACTGAGACCACGTATGGACACAAACACATACACTCACTCACCTCTCCCCTGCCCGGGGTTTCCTGAAACTGGAGCTAAATTGTGATCAGAACACATCATTTAGTTGGCTTCATAATAGGCTTCATTGATATCTCTCACACACACACACATACACACACAAACGTATTTTCAGGGTTTTTTTTGGCTGCAGCAAATTAGAATTTATGTTTTGGCTTCATATAGTTAATTCATGTAGCTTTAATCAATTCACATGCAGACAGCAATGTAAACTTTCTCTTGAACACATTGTGGGGAAGAGGAAGGGCTAAAAGAACCAAAAAATGAAAAACTGGACAAAAGGGTTAAGAAAAGTTATAAGAGCAAGTGGTGGGGCCAGACTTGGATAAAGTAGGACGAATGTTGGGGAAAAGATTAAGAAAGACGAAAAAGACACCAAACAAAATTAAATTCAATATCTATTAAAGGTCCATCAATGAAAAACAGAGGGAAAACAGAAGGAAGGTAAAGGGTGAGGAAGCAATAATGGTCAAATTCAAGGAGTTAAAAAAAAAAACAGTTACACTCATGTCCATGGAGGCCTGCATTTCAGAATATTCATCTATAAAGCTTGTTTCTATTAAAACTGAACTTCTGGTAAAACTGAAAAGGCATATTTAAATGTGGTGAACCAACTAATTGGGATGAAAACTGACTCCCAAACCAAAGGAACAAATTTTAATATAAAACAGAATGAGTCTTCTGTTTTCAATGATGGGCTGTTATAGTACATGTGACACTCCTGAATTTAGCAGTGACATCACACCTAGGTGTACAGAATGATTCAAACAGCAAGGTCTTAAAAACCTGAGAGACGTGTGACTATAAAGATGATCTTAATATTCCTAATGCTCTGGTGTTAAAAACAATTTCCACCAGACCTTGATATACAAGTGGATAAATCATATTAAATTAAATCAGTCTGTACTTAATCAGAAAGAGATTTAATGAAAAGCCTTGGCATAGATGAATCCTCTTAATTATTACAGGCTAATATTTGTCCACAAAGAAGAATTTGTTTCAGGATTAGTCAGAGACCAGGGGAAACCAGAGATACCAATTCAATAATGGAATGCCTAATTAGATGATAATGAATCCTAATTATAATATATTGCTTTCCCCTGAACATGATTTATTTATCACAGCTGCTTTTCACTTGGTTCACTAAGGAAAACTAAGTAAAATGCAATTACTAAAAATAAAAAGGGAACGAAAAATAGGTAAATTAAAACTTTGTTTTTTAAATGTGGAGAAATTCAGATGTAACAAAAAGTTTAATGATGCGGGGGTTGGGGGGAAGTCCTGCTGCAGAAGGCAAGGCTGTGTTCAGTTACTACATCTAGAAACTGGATGTCTGTCCAACATTCTTTAATGATCAGGGATCTGATGCCTGATGATCTGAGGTGGAGCTGAAAATGTGATAATAATAGAAATAAAGTGTACAATAAATTGAATGCACTTGAATCATCCTGAAACCCAATCCTGGTCCATGGGAAAATAGTCTTCCATGAAACCGGTCCCGGGTGCCAAAAAGGATGGAGACTGCTGCTTTAAGTTAGTCGTTGCTCATATGTGCTTATAATTCGGTTAAGAAGACATACATCCATCAAATCAAAGGTACTGATGTAAAGTCTAGCACATGAGTGCTAAGTTGCTTCAGTCATGTTCGACTCTTTGAGGCCCTATAGACTGTAGCCCCCTACTGGCTCCTCTGTCCATGGGATTCTCTAGGCAAGAATACTGGTGTGGGTTGCTGTCCCCTCCTCCAGAGGACCTTCCCGACCCAGGGATTGAACCCATGTTTCCTGCATTGGCAGACAGGTTCTTTACCACTAGCGCCACCTGGGAATCCCCAGAAAGTCTAGTAAATCATGGCTACAATGACAATTGCAGATCCTGTGCTGCTGCTGCTGCTGCTGCTAAGTCGCTTCAGTCGTGTCCGACTCTGTGAGACCCCACAGACGGCAGTACACCAGGCTCCCCCGTCCCTTGGATTCTCCAGGCAAGAACACTGGAGTGGGTCGCCATTTCCTTCTCCAATGATCCTGTGCTAGCTACAGCTACTATGGTAGACTCAAAGTCACGGAAATACAAGATATAATCATGTGAAAAGTAATAACAAGGCAAATTAATCAAAATAAACACAAAATTTTAAAAGAACTGAGTGCAATGGAAAATAAATACTATGGGTGAATTCAGAGAAGGACAAGATCACTGGGCTGAAAGGCCTGAACAGTCCTGAAAACAAGAAGGATATTCCGGTTTAACATATGCATGAACTAGTTCCTTGAGATTTAGAAGAAATAGCATTTTCAATATGGAAAATACAGTCTAAAAGAAGCAAGTAGTTATAAACAAAATCAGATGTCTCAAAAAAAAAAAAAGACTAATAGAGAATAGAATTCAAAGCCATTCTCATGGATACATGGGAATTTAATGTATAACAAAGATAACATCACACATCAACAGGGGAATGACAGTTGCTTAATACATAGTCTTGGAGAAAAATAAAACTGCATCCTCTCACCAACAACACATTTAAAGGAGGACTTCAGATGATAAAAATTTAAATGTAAGATGCAGTTATACACTTAACAGATGACTATTTTTCTAATCAAGTAGCAAGAAAGGTTTTATTAAAATATTTTTAAGAGCATACATTATAAGACAAAAATCTTAATGATTTTGATTATATTGAATATTTCTGTTCAGTCTATATGTAATAAAATAAGAAAATATTTGCAATATCTAAAATGAACAAGGGATTAAAATTTATAACACAAAAAGAACCAGTACAAATCAATAAGTCACTAAAGAAATCTCAAGAGAAAAATAGAAGACGTAAATGTAGAAAAGGAAATGCAGAAACCTAACTGGCAGATGAAAATCCTTTGAAATCAGACAACAGCAAACAAATACCAACAAGGGATTTCTTTATACAAAGTATAATGCTGGATAATGCCAAATGCTGGTAGCAGTGAGAGGGCGATGCAATGCCAGAGGGAATTAAGAGAGGAGTAATCATTTTGGAGAGCAACTGGGAGCTAGTCAAACTGGGGCTACCTAATTAATCCTCCTGACTTGGCAATTCTACTTTGTTGTTGTTGTTGTTAAATATTTGCTTTATTGCTGTGGTCTGGAACCAAACCTGCAATATCTCCAAGGCAGGCCTGTAGTGTTTCAGCAGTTCTCTCTTAGACATTGCTGTGAAAGTGCTGCACTCAATATGCCAGCAAATCTGGAAAACTCAGCAGTGGCCACAGGACTGGAAAAGGTCAATTTTCATTCCAATCCCAAAGAAAGGCAATGCCAAAGAATGCTCAAACTACCACACAATTGCACTCATCTCACACACTAGTAAAGTAATGCTCAAAATTCTCCAAGCCAGGCTTCAGCAATATGTGAACCATGGACTTCCAGATGTTCAAGCAGGTTTTAGAAAAGGCAGAGGAACCAAAGATAAAATTGCCAACATCCACTGAATCATCGAAAGAGCAAGAGTTCCAGAAGGACGTCTATTTCTGCTTTATTAACTATGCCAAAGCCTTTGACTGTGTGGATCACAACAAACTATGGAAAATTCTGAAAGAGATGGGAATACCGGACCACCCGATCTGCCTCCTGAGAAATCTGTATGCAGGTCAAGAAGCAACAGTTAGAACTGGACATGGAACAACAGACTGGTTCTAAACAGGAAAAGGAGTACGTCAAGGCTGTATACTGTCACCCTGCTTATTTAGCTTATATGCAGAGTACATCATGAGAAATGCCAGGCTGGATGAAGCACAAGCTAGAATTAAAGACTGCCTGGAGAAATATCAATAACCTCAGATATGCAGATGACACCACCCTTATGGCAGAAAGCGAAGAACTAAAGAGCCTCTTGATGAAAGAGTAAAGTGAAAAAGTTGGCTTAAAGCTCAACATTCAGAAAACTAAGACCATGGCATCTGGACCCATCACTTCATGGCAAATAGATGGGGAAACGGTGAGAGATTTTATTTTTCTGGGCTCCAAAATCACTGCAGATGGTGACTGCAGCCATGAGATGTGTGAGTTGGACTATAAAGAAAGCTGGGCACCGAAGAATTGATGCTTTTGAACTGTGGTGTTGGAGAAGACTCTTGAGAGTCCCTTGGACTGCAAGGAGATCCAACCAGTCCATTCTAAAGGAAATCAGTCCTGAATATTCATTGGAAGGACTGATGCTGAAGCTGAAACTCCAATACTTCAGCCACCTGATGTGAAGAACTGACTCACTGGAAAAGACCCTGATGCTGGGAAAGACTGAAGGCGGGAGAAGAAGGGGACAACAGAGGATGAGATGGTTGGATGGCATCACCGACTCTGTGGACATGAGTTTGAGCAAGCTCCGGGTGTTGGTGATGGGCTGGGAAGCCTGGTGTGCTGCAGTCCATAGGGTCACAAAGAGCCGGACATGACTGAGCGACTGAACTGAACTCTTAGATATATATCCTCGAGAAATTCTCATATGTGTACAGGAGATACCATAAGATATTAACTACAGTGCTTTTGTGCTGGCAAGAGTTAGAAGCTATCTTGTATGTCTGTCTTTGGGAGCCTCAATAACTTGAGATGGGGAAGGGAGGGCATCTCTTCTGAGATGCAGAAGACAGTAGTCAGAAGCCAAAGATAAGAGACACATGGAAAGCAGTATGATGACAAATTGAAACTATAATGGAGTAATCACAGTTCAGGCATACAAAAAAAAATGGAATTGGGCATCCAGAACCTGAACTTTCTTTGAACTGTACGAGACCCATCAGCACATTCAGAATGACACTTGTCAGCTGCACCATTATGGTCTCAAGGTCTCTCCCTGTTACTATGCAACCATTTCGGACCCCAACCAATCCTTATTTAAGGAGCACTCTTAACTTACTTCTTGCCACCTCCAATTATAATTCTTCATAAACAGCTCACGTAACCCTAACCTTGTGGGTTTTGCCTTTGTAAACCTTCCCAATTTCATAGTCTAGTGGAACACAATTTAAGCGCTTCTTGAATCTGTAGTTCCTGGGTGCTGTCCTAATAAACCCCACATAAACACCTTATTTCAATCAAGTTTCCTAAAACTTTGTTTAACAAACACAAATGTATTGATATTTTAAAAGCAAAAGGCTAAGTGAAAATGCGAGAAATAGATATCTAGGTGTCTCATTTGTGTAAACTTAAAAGTACAGGAATACAAAACAACAAAAATTTTATAGGAACAATAGAAGCAAAAAGATACATGTTAAATAAATACCATGTTTAGAGGGGAAGATTTAACAAAATTTTTGAAGCAAGATTTAAAGCTCAATCCCCACTGCCATGAAACACTATAATTTTAATACACATCATGGGGTGGGGGCAGTTTGTCTTGGCCAGTAGAACCTATTCTAGACTGGAGTACTACAAATTCTGAGGATGAGATTATTTACATCTCTGGTTTTAATGTGCAACATTTTAGTTTTGGGTTGTGAGTCAAATGAAACCTGTCCAAATATTTTTAAATTTAGAAACAGCTTTGCTGTGACTGCTCAGCTCAGTCCCCTTTAATTCTCACATGTGAATCTAAGACAGATTTTTACTTGAACTGTCTTCATCTGCAAAGGATTTATATGAGGATCTATTCTCTTTATTTTAAATTTTACTTTGAAATAATTTCAGGTTTATAAAAATGTTGCAAAGTACTAAAATGACTTGGCGTGAACTTCACCCACCCTCCCCAAAGGTTAACATCTTATACAACTATAATACAAATAAATAAAACCAAAAGATTAACACTGATACTTTACTATATTAGCTAATAGTAGATTTTACTATTGATCAAATTTTACCCAAACTTTGCTGATTTGTTCCACTATTGTTCTTTTTTCTGGTTCAGGATCCAATCCAGGAACCAATGTTGACAATTATTTTCTCTCAATTTGGTTTGTCTGATGTTTCCTTATGATTAAATCCAAGTTATGCATTTTGGCATGAAAACTTCAGAAGTGATGATGCACCCTTCTCAGTGAAGCATATCATCATCCACTATCTTTCTCTTAAAAAACTTTTTATATTATGTTGCAGTATACCCAATTAACAATGTGTGACAGTTTCAGGTGGACAGCAAAGGGACTTAGCCATACATATACATGTATCCATTCTCCCTCAAACTCCCCTCTCATCCAGGCTGCCACATAACAGTGAGCAAAGTTCCATATGCTATACAGCAGGACCTTGTTGGTTATCCATTTTAAATATAGCAGTGTGTACATTTCGATCCCAAACTCCCTAACTATCCCTTCTCCCCATTCTTCCCACCCTGGCAACCATAAGTTCATTCTCTGTCTCTTTTTTGTAAATAAATTCATTTGTATAATTTCTTTTTAGATTATGCATATAAGAGATGTACAATATTTCCCTTTCTGTCTGACTTGCTTCACTCAGTGTGACAATCTCTAGGTCCAGCCACGTTGCTGCAAATGGCATTATTTCACTCTTTTTAATGGCTGAGTAATATTCCATTGTATGTATGTACCACATCTGCTTTATCCATTCCTCTGTCAATGGACATTTAGGTTGCTTCCATGTCTTGGCTATTGTAAACAGTGCTGCAGTGACTGTTAGGGTGTATGAATCCTTTTAGATCATGTTTTTCTCTGGGTACATGCCCAGGAGTGGGATTGCAGGGTCATACGGTAGCTCTGTTTTTAGCTTTTTAAGGAACCTCCACAGTGTTCTCCATAGTAGCTGTACCAATTTACACTCCCACCAACACTGTAGGAGGGTTCCCTTCTCTCCACACCCTCTCCAGTATTGTTTGTGGAGTTTTTTGATGACAACCATTTTGACTTTTAATACAAACTGATGCAACGTGGATGGGCACCATTCACTTTCAATGTACACATTGCTGTGGTTTATGTTAATGATGATGACATTCAAAGGTTATGTTTTTTCCCAGTCATCTGAACTCTGGGATTCGATAATAAATTCTAAACTCTAAATTCTATACCTCTTTCTGTGAACTTCTCTTATAGCACTTAACATTTTTCTAGTTTATATTAGGAGTTTTTGTCAATTATTTCTTGGATTCGATTATATACTCAAGGTTAGGCTGCATGTCTTTCTCTTCATATTCTCTACATTGCTTTGGACATACTACTTATACAAAACCCATTAGAGAGATGATTCCTCTGTATTAATGAAGACTAAGAAAAAAAAGAAACACACTACACCAAACAGTATGCCATGTATATCCTCATACTATTTTTATTCGCTACTCAAAATAACCCTATGAAGTGGGTACTGAATCCCAGGTTAAGTAATTTATGCAAGGTTACAAAGCCAGTGAGGGACAAGGTGATGATTTTAACCTAGGGCAATCTGATTCTAAAGCCCTGGGGGTAGGATCAAGAATTCAATATAGGCAGACAGTTCAGGATTTCTCATTTTCAGTTTGGTAAACTGAAGATCAGAGAGATTAAGTAATTTTTCAAAGAGGCTTAGAGTTAGCTGAATTAAAAGGACTAAATTTAGAAGTCAGGTTTCCTGCCTCCCAGCTTTAGTTAGCTCTTTCCATTGCATAAAAGGACTGGAGTGCAGGCCCCCAAACTGTACTTTAGTATTCTCAATAAGCACAATTTTTGAAAGTTAAGATCTAGAAGAATATAATTGGTCTTTACTTTATCTTTTAAAAAGTCTCTCAAAAAGTTAAGTTTGGCAGCAAAAGCCTTTTAGACAACTTAATATCTTAATTTTATTACATTGCAAATATAACTGAAATTCTTTCCGTTTCTGAAACACATTACAAACAAAACATCAATTAATCAACATTTACCCACAGCACAAGAAACACATTGTTTTAATTGAGAACGTGTCCAGTGGAAAAGGACTGGGCGGTATATTTTCTTGCACATTTTTCTGAAATGGAAGAGTTTTCCATTACTCTTCTAGGTACGATTATGAATACCTAATTCTACCCGAAAGAATTAGCAGCTCACGTGTGAACTTTTAAATGGTTCTTTAATTGACCTGTAATAAAGTGAGAAATGGTATGGTCTATCACACTTCTAGGGAAAACTAGGTTATCTTTTATTCCAGTGAATGTACACTATATTACAGGAAATTTGCTACTTAATATGAACACACCTCATTTTAGTAAAGTATCTATTATATCCAGCCTGACAGAAAACTAAACGTTTCTAAGTGAGCAGGATGACCATATAAATGAATATTCTCCTGTGGTTCATTCATCTCTGTCTACAGTTTTATCTCTATGGTGCTGCTACTATCCATCATTCTCATGAAAACCCAAGTGACTCTTGGGGCAATATTTCCCTTTCTCTCTAAAGAAATAGAAATACTTTGTTATACCTGGCTCAGCTGGAGTTACAGCATTACTTTGAGTCTGACATGACTCTCTGTAAGTCTCTCTGTAGATATGGCCTCCACCTTTCTTAACCATAAGTATATATACAAAACTATTGCCTACATGGAGAAAGTTAGGAAAGGCAAATTGATAGCAAGATACATTCAATAAGACTCACTCAGAGACAGCAGCTTGCATAGTTAAAATGAAGGCTGAACTTAACATTTTGGTGCATCTTTCAGTCTAGGAAAAAAAGCTCAGTCATTCTAAGACTGACTGACTTCTGTTTTTCTCATTTTCTCATATTCTCCTCGATGCAGCTTCTTTTGAGATCACTTGTGTGTGTATGTGTGTGTGTTATCCTGCCTCAAGTTCCAAGGTCAAAGTTGGTTTCAAAGTCAAACTAAGCTGTCCTTGCTTGTGGGAGACAGGTGGAAGGGTGGTTAGGGTGGTCCCTGAAAAAATATCATTCTTGATCCTACTCGTGTCTAGAATGGTTTAAAGTAGTCATAAGATCAGATCTAGAGCCCTCTGAATACCTACATAAGCATTAATACTTCGACATCCCCAAACTGACCTTAGAAATTCATCAACTCATATGGAAACAGAAAGCTTTTAATCTCACAGTTTTTGTAACTGTTTTGTTTGTAACTCACCAACTGAGTCAGAAATTATATTACATTGTACAGGTTCCTCAAGAGTAGTGTCTGAGTATTGCAATGTCTTTGTATGTCATATAGCACATACAGTTTGATGCAGTCTCACTATGGACATTGAATAAATATCTGCTGTGAGTTATAACTATTGTAACTGGCTTAATAAAAATGCCTTAGCCTTGCTAACAATCATTTCCATTAAAGTACCAATAAGAGACACTTTATTTTAAGATAAAATGATTATTTAATCCTTTAATCAATGATTGAAGCAGTGACTTATGTGGCTAAACTCTAAACTCATGACTCAGATACCCAGTCGCCTGGGATAACTAATGATAATGGTATCACATGGGCCAGAAAATTGGGTGCTTGCTTTTCTTATTGGATCTGAAGCCCAGTTGTATCTGAGCCTCAGTCATGAAGCTGAAAAAAGGCTGCATGAGCTACTCATCCAAGAAACACAGAGTGGAATGCCACTTGCTAAACTATTTTAGAATGTCACTAAGGCAGGTCTATTTATAGCCCATAAGCAACCAATAGCCCTAGGGTGGTACCTTGAGCTACCTTTTACTCATAAAGCTTGAGAACAGAGTAATTTTAGGACTGACTGGGAATTACGTTCAATGAAAACTTCAAATGATTTGAAACTGTTGATCAAATTAAACCCCCATCTTCCATTCCTAAAAAGGAATAACATAAATCTCTGCATGGTGGCCATGGTGGAAACTGAAGGTACATGAATGAGGGAGAACTGTGATTTCACTAGGTCATTATTAACGGGATGGGACTCTCATGTGTCTGCTTGGGCTAAGTACTTGACTCTATTCAGTGGGTCTAGAACAAGACAAATTTTGGGCATTTATGAAAAGGAAGAGGTGAACTATTCTTTGATTTTCTACATTTAATCTTTGTGGGCCTCCTCCCAGAATACTTCTAGCTTGATGAGTATATAAAAATGGTGGCACTGATGAACAAAGTGGAGAAGTTGAGAAGTAAGTAAGTACTTTGGTATTAGAAATATTATATTTGGGGTGATAGAGACATATCTATATATAAAATGTCTCTACTTATTGGAAATCCAGGTAGGTCAGACCTCAGAAGATAGGTTAGTTTGAAACATGTTTGAGAATTATTAGCAAACAAATGGCAGTGGTAGTCATAGAATGGAGGCATATTCCAAAGGAGAGACTATACTGAGAAAAGAACCGATAGCGGAGGACAGAACTCTGGGGAATGGTCTTTCTGTTGGAGATCAGAAAGGAGGAAAGGAAGGCAGCAAAGGACTCCTAAAAGGAGAAAATAATTGTGGGGAAAATCGGCAAGATGTAAAGGTCCTGGTACATGTGGATAAGGAAGAGTCCAAGATACCCACAAGGATCTAGCAGGCCCTAAGCACTGGCATCTGCATTCGTGTAGTGCAGTCATTCTGATTACGGGTTTGGGGCAGACTGGGAGGGAGAGTCTTAGTTTTGTCAATGTAGCAGCAGCCTCTTGGTTATCTCCTGATTAATGTTTCCTCGTGGGAAATCAGTCAAAACTCAAGATTTTTAGGAGTAAAAATATGAACTTGGAATTTAAATGGGCACTTTCAAAACATAAAGGATAAGTTAGAGGACTTCATATGACAAAAGATTTTGCTCATCCATTTTTCTACTTGGCACTATCTAGATTCATTCTGATTGTTCATGAAAACAGTTACTCAATCTTTCTTTAAGCTGAAGATTCAGTGCTACAGGGGAAAAAACAATGTGTATTTCACTCTAAGAAGGGGGATTTATGTCACTGATGAGAAAACTATTAAATAGCTTTCAGAATTTAAAAAAAATTAATTTTGCAAGGCTAAAATTGCTTTAAATATCTAAATATATTAGATATTTAAACAGTTCTTTAAACATGAAAGCAATTCCTAAGAATAGCAACACACAGAGAAATCTGGAGAAATAAATATACTAAAATGCGACATGCAAATTGGTCTGCTTTAGAATAAATCTGCATATAGTGTCCTGCAGTGGTACATTTTACAAAGAGAATTAAAGCCATGAAATTAACATTTTAATGAAGCAGACAGACTATTGACGTCAGGACTACTCACTGATTGCAGCTTCCAGGTGGCCTAATGAGATGAAAATGAAGTTTATACCTTCAGCTAGTCTAAGATAGGGCTGTTTGGAGATTATGATTGAATTTAAATTAGAAGATACTGCTGTGTGCAAACATGTTTAGGCTAGCAAGTGGTCTTCGCAAACCTTGGTACCATAAATGCTTAATACAAAGTATTTATGCCTCTCCTCACCCTCAGCCCTCAAGCACACGTTCTAGCCTAAGTTTTTCTAAGCACTGTCCTAAAACCAGTGGGAAATGACTGTACTTTGGAAAACAATAAACAGCTTCATCAGAATGATTCATCTTAATCATGTTACAGAGCCATGAACTGTAAGGATAAAAGGGGCACATGGACACCAAGTGCCCCCTCCCACCTCAGGGTGAACGTTTCAAGCACAGGGACACCTTGGGGCAGTCTTCTTCATTGCAGACAGCTTTTATTTTATAGTAATGCTCTCATTATGGGAGGAAATTTGAGGCTGAAATTGATCCCCTTGGGACTCTCACTTCTTTGTTCTAGTTCTGTTCTCTAAAAGCAAATGTATGATGCTATTAGTTTTTGTGCGTAACGATTTTTTGAATATTTAGAGCAGGGGTAGGCCAACTGCAGGCCAGTTCTACCTCTATTTGTGCAGCCTATGAGCTAAAAATGTTTTTTTCCCTCCATTTTTAAAGGGCTGGGAAAAAGAAATTAAAAGAGTATATTTTATGACATGTGAAAGTCATGAAATTCAAATTGCAGTGTCCATAAATAAAGTTTTAATGGAACACAGACCCTTATTCACTTGCACCACAATAGCAGAGTTAAGTAGTTGCGAAAGAAACCATATGGGCTGCAGAGCCAAGAATATTTACTATCTGGACCTCTCCAGAAAAGTTTGTCAACTCTTCTCTTAGTCCTCTCTAAGAAGTCACGGTTCCAAAGAACACAGGAAAGATTTCCAGACTACTGGATGGACTCCAGTCTGTCCTTGTTCCTTGCAGGTTGCTGAGGTCTGGGAAGAAGGAGTTGAAGAGTTACACAGTTGTAGTCCATAAATGACACATATCCCTTCATCTCTGGGCCAGAGCTAGTCCTATGGTTCAGACTAGCTGGAAGGGTTATTTGGGCACATATGTTTCTGTTCCCGCAGGAATGAGAGTAGAACCATATGGATGAGCATTAGTAATCACCATGGCTTCTAATCAATATAAAAAGTAATCACCTGCCCAATTCCTCCCTAACCTGTAATGTCACTCCCCAAAGATAACCATTTCCAACACTTTAAGCTGTTTATTCTCATGTTTACCTCCATACAGCTATGTAAAATGTCTATGCTGACATTTCCTTTTTGTTTTTTTTTTTGCACTCTTCCTGTTATCTACTTTACTATGAGAAATGAGGATTTTGTAACATTTCTTCCCGTTCTTTCCTTCCTCCATGGCCCTAAATACAGTTGTATTATAATCTTGGTAAGGTTAACATTTAGTGTTTACATTACAAAACAAGGCAGCTATTCACAGTATTTCTAGTAGCTGTCACATTTTTTTCTTGTGCTACTAATCATTTTCCCTGGAGTTAATAATGGTTTTGTTTTTTCTGTTTGCTTAATTTTCTAGAAACCTGCCACTAGTTCATCCCCCAACTTAAAGCCAGAAGTACAAACCTCCTTCCAGTACAGTCACACACACCAGACAGTCTGTCAGGTTCATCCTCTTGGAGACGTTCTTTGTGGAACTCTCAACGCTCCTGCTCTGATGAGGATATGGTCTCAAGACCTGTTTGTGCAGCTGCCCTCCTGGATCGCCCTTCATCATCATGCTGGAGATCCTCTTTCCTAGTTGAAATGTTCTAAGTTATTGTTTTACTATTTCTGAAAGAAAAGTTGTGCGGTCTCCATTTCTAGAGATGTCATCTTTCTCTAGATTTATATGTGCTTGATCTAAAGACAGGTGGTGGGAAACAGGGTCTGAGTTAGTGTGATTGAAAGAGCACACCATTCAAGGATCGATGTGCAGGCAAAGCCTTCCAAGTAGATGGCCATGGCGCTTGCTTAGGATCACTCCTGTATTTCAGAGCATTAAAACAAAAGCTTTCGGTTACTAAATGTGTATAATACATAGAAAGGAAGAAAGAGAAAGGCGTTCGGGAGAAATGATTAGACTAACCGGTCACGAAAAGCTCTTAAATGAGACACAGAACCAATGATTATGGACAAGTTCAGAATTTAGAACAATCCCCAGTGCATGTGTGTCCAGGTAGAAACCTAAGATAGCCAAAGATGAGCAGGATCTCAGTCCATGAGGAGGAGTACAGAAAGGGTGGCAGGTTACCTCTGACACAAACCTCATCTCTTTAACCATTTTACTAAAGACTGGCTTGATGAAAGAACCTCTCAAGGCTCTCTAACTCTTGGGGTTCAAATACTTGACCTGGTTGTATAGTGCAGAAGGAATGAAATAAACACTCTTCTGGAGGGAGCATTTTCCAAGCTGCTGGTAAGATTCAATAAGATCCACCATAGTAGAAAGTGTCTATGATTTTAAAAGCTCAGTAATCTACACTGCTGTACTGTTAACACAGCTGCAAGGATAATCTCTCACACACACTTATCAGCCCATTATTTCCTGGTAAAAACCCAATGAGTTTTCTATTTCTCTATCTGACTAAACCTATTGTAGCCTAAGGCTGGAAATCCTTCTGAGAAAAAAACTGGATAGATAGCAACCAACCAGTCCCCCGACAGAGTTTTCGCACTGATAGCCTACTGCTGGAGATGGCCCCAAATCTCTCTTGTTCCCAAATTTATGCTATTCCTTTCTTCTGTATTTTTAGTTTTTTATTTATATGATCAGTTCAGTCACTCAGTCATGTCCGGCTCTTTGTGACCCCATGGACTGCAGCACGCAAGCGTTACTGTCCATCACCCTCTCCTGGAGCTTGCTCAAACTCATTTCCATTGAGTCAGTGATGATATCCAACCATCTCATCCTCTGTCATCCCCTTCTCCTCCTACCTTCAATCTTTCCCAGCATCAGGGTCTTTTCCAATGAGTCAGTTCTTCACATCAGGTGCCCAAAATACTGGAGCTTCAGCTTTAGCATCAGTCCTTCCAATGAATATTCAGGACTGATTTTATTTAGGATTGACTGGTTTGATCTCTTTGGAGTCCAAGGAACTCTCAAGAGTCTTCTTCAACACCACAGTTCAAAAGCATCAATTCTTTGGCACTCAGCTTTGGTTATGGTTCAATTCTCACATCCATATATAACTACTGGAAAAACCACAGCTTTGACTAGATGGACCTTTGTTGGCAAAGTAATGGCAGACAGACGGAAAACCACAATCACAGAAAACTAACCACACTGATCACATGGATCACAGCCTTGTCTAACTCAATGAAACTATGACCCATGCCTTGTAGGGCTACCCAAGACAGATGGGTCATGGTGGAGAGTTTCGAAAAAACGTGGTCCACTGGAGAAGGGAATGGCAAACCACTTCAGTATTCTTGCCTTGAGAACTCTGTGAACAGTATGAAAAGGCAAAAAGATAGGACACGGAAAGATGAACTCCCCAGGTCGGTAGAGGCCCAATATGCTACTGGAGAAGAGTGGAGAAATAACTTCCGAAAGAATGAAGAGGCTGAGCCAAAGCAAAAACAACATCCACTTGTGGATGTGCCTGGTGATGGAAGTAAAGTCTGATGCTGTAAAGAACAATACTGCATAAGAACCTGGAATTTTAGGTCCATGAATCAAGGTAAATTGAAGTGGTCAAACAGAAGATGGCAAGATTGAACACTGACATTTTAGGAATCAGTGAACTAAAATGGACTGGAATGGGTGAATTTAATTCAGATGACCATTATATCTAGTACTGTGGGCAAGAAAGAATCCCTTAGAAGAAATGTAGTAGCCCTCACAGTCAACAAGAGTCCGAAATGCAGTACTTGGATGCAATCTCAAAAACAACAAAATGATCTCTGTTCGTTTCCAAGGCAAACCATTCAATATCACAGTAATCCAAGTCTATGCCCCCACGAGTAATGCCAAAGAAGCTGAAGTTGAACAGTTGGTTCTATGAAGATCTACACGACCTTCTAGCACTAACACCAAAAAAAGATGTCCTTTTCATCATAGGGGACTGGAATGCAAAAGTAGGATGTCAAGAGATACCTGGAGTAACAGGCAAGTTTGGCCTTGGAGTACAAAATGAAGCAGGGCAAAGGCTAACAGTTTTTCTAAGAGAATGCACTGGTCATAGTAAACATCCTCTTCCAACAACTTAAGAGATGATCCCTTATGATTATACAGTGGAAGTGACAAATAGATTCAAGGGATTAGATCTGATAGACAGTGCCTGAAGAACTATGGATGGATGTTCGTAACACTGTACAGGAGGCTGTGATCAAAACCATCCCCAAGAAAAAGAAATGCAAAAAGGCAAAATGGTTGTCTGAGGAGGCCTTACAAATAGCTGAAAGCAAAAGGCAAAGGAGAAAAGGAAAGATATTTATATAATACATCAACTGAATTATACTATTTACAAAGAAATTACATGCAACATTTATGTCACTTTGTTGGTATGTCCCTGGCACTGTACTGGGGAAAAAAAAACAAAACACAAAAACCTTGCCAAATAAGTTAAATGCTTTCATTAAAATGTATTATTTTCTGCATCTGCTAACTTTGGAATATGAAGCTTGCACCACTGACCATGATAAATGGGTTTGTGCTAAACCAGTCATATGCATGTGAATACTGAAAAACATTTTTTGGTGGGAAGTTAACAGCCCATATGCAATTAAAGCCACAATCTGGGTCTTATTGGTCTTTAACCAAAAGAAGTAATAAATATACTGAAGTAAAGTCAGTGTTGTTTTACCACTTCAATAATTATCTTCACTCACAGAGGAACTTTAGTCTTGAAAAATCGCCCAGAAATAAGACAACAGTTCTTGGCATGTAGTAAAAATATTTGAAAAGTGATAGCATACCATATTCAGACTTAGAATCCCAAAATTTAGGCTCTCTCCTGCAAAACTATGCAGACCTATTATTTGAAGGCCTTGGTATAAATATCACCTTGATATAAATAAACCTTTTAAGGTATTATTTTTAAATATACCTAATTAAGGTCAGCAAAAGCTCAGCGTAGCTGAGTCTTGATGGATGGATGAGAACAGCGCTGGCGAACAAGGTCAAATATTCGAGTTGAGAATGAGCACAGTATGTTCACGAAGCACTGAGAATTCCAGTTTAGTAGAATGAAGATAAGGTGGAGGTATCAGGATAGCTCAAGTTAGAGCTTGCACATAACTGTATTCAGTTCATTAGTGACTGGATTGAAAGATGGAAACTTAAGAAAACTTCTGGGTCTCCTATAAAAATCAGGAAGAGAAAGAGACAAGGAATGGGAAACCAAGTAAGAAGGAAAAAGGTCAGGAAAGCTTGCTGTTCACTGGTTGGTAACTTACCATAGAGAAGCACCTAGAAAGAAAACATATAACATGGGAGAACTTCCATACTAAGAAGTGCGTGTATACCAGAAAACAGTGAAAACTGATTCTCTTTTAAGTTTCAGGGAATAAAAGATACTTAAGAAACTTCTTATTCACAAAAAAGCTAGGATTAAAACTGATCTTTACAGAACACAAGGAGAAGGAAAAAAGGTCAAAGACAAACCAATAAAATTTACAGGCATCATTTCTGAAAACTAGCATAATCAAGGGGATAGCCTTTAAGTTCATGATTTATGGGGGGAATACATGTGTATATAATGCTCATTTTATGTTTCATTAAAATATGAGGATTATATAACAAGATTCCAGTATGGCATAAATGTTGTAGATACCTTTAAAAACCACTACAATATTGGAAAGTAATTAGGCTCCAACTAAAATAAATTAATTAATAAAAAAAATGTTCAATACTTTGTTTCATTGTTTATTCCTAGAGAAGTATTAATTATGTACTGTTACATTTCAATTAAAATGGAATTTCTGAGACAAGAGTAGAAAGATGCTGGAGATCAAAATCTTATACATTGTGCAAAGAGACCTTCCCAAATGATAGTTAATCCAATAGAAAAAAAACTGGCCACTTTAATATAAATACCTGGAAACTGTGATTTTGAAAATATATACAGACCCTCACACACGTTATTAAAAGAATCTCAGTAAATGAGGCTAAATGAAATAGCAATACAACTTGATACCAATTAATAAAACTAGTAAGCTAAAAAAGGAATTCATAAAAGAGCTCTAGTCTAAGATTACCTAACAATCAGTTATCTAACAGATTTTTGATCAAATAGAGTAAAATTTTTAGGGTAGAATCTAGATGGTGGGTATATGGGTGTTCAATGTTAATTCCTTTGAATTGTGCTCTAATTTTAAATTTTTCATAAAGAAATATTGTATAAAAACCAACTAGGTGAATTGACAGGACTCTCTGAATACAGAGAAAACATGTATTCTGGCATAAACAAGTTTCTGAAACTTTTGATTATTTTTCCTTAATTTTAGAATAACATACACATAGATTAAAAAATCAAATAAGCACAATAAGGCTTATGATGAAAAATGGCACGCCCCTACCATATCTTTGAATGTGTGGGGGGAATACAATGGAGAGTCATGGAATGATAATTTTAGAATTCTCCATATTCTGATGAAACTCATAGGAAGTTATTTTCCAAAACACAGGGAGACTAGTACAGCAGCAGTTTCTTAGTGGTGTTTTGAGGCAAGAGAAAAAGGAGAAAGCTCAGCGGACTAAGAAAGCAAAACAATAATCACTGAAATCTGAAAATGTGTGTCACTGTCCATTCCATTGATTGAAAACCCAGCCTGAGTAAATATTACATGAGAAGACTAGATTATATTTCCTTGAAATGTGATTCAGGAAAAACTTTGTATTAGTCTCTAACTAGATAGATGCTAGGATCAATCTCAGGTAAAATGTATAAGGAAAATATGCCATTTGCCAGACTTCTAATATTTTCATGTGGAGCTTGCAAACATATTAAGATTTAATTGACAAGTCAGATTAACTGGCTAGTGACACTGTTTAAGGCGACGATAAAATTCTGATTAAATCATCCCAACAATAATTTAAATGAACAATTTACCAAGCACAGGAAAAGTATTTTCTTGAATATGACTTTCTTTGGAAAGACAAAATATAATCAACCTGATATTTTACTGAAGTTTAATATTGAACTGTATTATTAAACTATTCTCAATAATTTTTAAGTTTACGACTTATTTCATTTTGCCTTAAGTAATTAGATAACTGAAAATAGCATTGGATTTCTTGAGAGTTAACTTACATGAACTGAGAATCAAAAAGATAGAAAGGCGAATGCAGAGGTGAGGGGCAGGCAGGTAGACTGATATGCAGTTAAATTACACTCACGGAAGTCCAGGAGATACAAAATCAATTCCAGGTCTATTAAGTTTTTATCTAAGTTCAACCTGGTCGTACAAAACAAATTTCATTTTAATATAAATGTAAAACACATCTTAGTTTTCAAATAACAAATATGGTTGACAAGAAACAAAAGAATTAGAATATTATCCTAAAATATTTAATTTTGTTGTCTAGAATCATAAAAGGGTCAAGGCAACACTGAAACAAAAATCAGCATAAGTGATAAATTTAATTATTTTTCCTAATGGAGTCTTAGATTTAGCTGATTTCATTTCACAAAAAGTGGATTTTCAAGTGTTGAGAACGATTTTTGAATAACAACAGTTTTGAGATACATCTACTAAAATCCTTGAGTAAAATTAACCACCAGTGAACACTCTGTCACAAATAATGATTATTAGTATGATCCATATGCCACAATATACTTATCTATTTGATTTGATTTGAAATTATAAAAGGTTTTCAACTAAGCCTTTATTGTACAGTCTTTCCACATTGAGGGTAGGGAATTCAGGAGCTCTTTAATTTGAATTAACTGGGAAGAGCTATTTCCCAGTTCAGATTGCTTTAAGAATGGCATTTTGATTGCTTTATGTGTATTTTGTAGAAGGAAACGGCTAGTAGCACTTTGGCAAATAACGGTTCCTATTGGACATACCTTAATAAATAAGTGACTCTGTTGTTAACATTTGTAATCAGTCCAGTAACTGAATGGATATAAATGGATGCTATTAAAATATATGAAACAGATTAAACAATCCTCCAGCAGTTTTATTCACACCATTCTCTGCTTTGCAACCCCTTTCCTTATACATGAAATGATGTATTTCAGTCCTGTTCTATAAACGATATAATTCATTATGAATTGAGAAAGTCACATTCATAAAGTTTCATTATACATGACTAACTATTAAGCTAGGAAAAATGTTTTCTTGTCTGTCAAAATATTTAATATTCCCTTCTATTAATGAGTTCTGGTTCATTTCTGAGATGCTCCATCACTTCTTTTCAAAGTGCATGTTGGAAAATGAGAAATGGATTGGAGAGGGGAGTAGACAGTATCCATCCATCCACATTTATGGAGTGCTTGGTAGGTGCTAAGCCCTGTGCTGAGAGCTGAAATCATAAAGATGAACGATAACTCTTATGATATTAACAGTCTGGTAGTAGAGACAGGCATGTAAATAAACAAATCACTATAATACCAGTATAAGAATGTACTAGATACAGAGACATTCAAAGAAAATAATAAATATAATGGAAGGGGTGAGGCACGTAAATACTTCATTTCTTTAAAAAAAAAAGAGATGAAATGCTGTTTATTATTATTATTAATTGTTCACATGTTTGTTCCCTTAATAGCCTGTGGGCTTCAGATCATGAAGGAAGATAGGTCTATGTTTTTTATTAACTTGTAGTTTCAGGGTCTGATTATAGGGAGTGCTCAATAAAACTTTTGCAGGATTATTTCCTCTGTTACCATAACATTTCAAACATAACACAAGAATATAATATACTTGTTTTTAACAGTTATACACACTGATAACCTACATTTAAAAATTAAATATTTTATCTAATGCAATAAAAATAATGCCAAAGGACTTTGATTTTTTGCCCTTAAAGGGTCCAGTATAAATATTCTACTTCTTAATTCAATGCTAAACTCAAAGCTCGGGTGCTGCAATCTGTACTTCAACAGTTAATTAGTAATATTTACAATGTGTTTATGGAACACTTTAGTGTGGTCCAGGTAATGAGCTAAATTCTTTACACAGACTGCCATTTATGTTCCTGACAATAATCCTAAAAGGTGGGTATCTTCATTTTACAGAACTGATGCGGACAGTTTGGCAGGTGGAAAGTAATATATTGTAATTGTAATACATACATTTGAGATATAGAAACTGTACAATGCACTTATCTGTGGAAGTAGCACTCTTTTACCTAATTGACAAATGCAAAGCAAACTGCATATCAGCTACCCAATTTTACCTCTAAGTTAAATGACTGAAAAGAAGGGAACATTTAGAACATTAAACCTGTATCATCACAGCATGCTTTGATGTTACATTAGTGTATTTCATTAGTGGTATCTGGACAAGTAATGTCTGGCACATTAATTAGCCTTGGCCAGGCATGCTAGGCATATCCTTGCTGGTTTACAGGTCCTTACTGTTTTTTCTGGCTTTAATATTATTTTGGCAACCTTGACCTTATTTATGTAAAAATAAATTGACCTGACCCTTTTGCATGCTCAAGGATCTGAGTGTTCTATGTATATTTAATATATTTCCATGTTACTACCTGCTGCTAGATCATTAGTTCTTGAAACTCTTCCTGAGTTTCAAGCAGTGAACACATATGATGATCTGTTTTAATGTCAAGTTTCCATTTCAAGTTTGTAATTTGCCTATTAATTTCTCTCTGCTATGTGGGAGCCATGCTTCATCACTCCCAGAATATATATGAGGACCCACTGTCACATTAAGAGTGGCTAATAAATAGGCTTATTACCTCGTGGTAGAACAAATTAAATCTTCTCCTTTCTAATACATTCTTCACTTCTTTTTAGAAATCAAGTGATTTCCTTGCCCCCTATAAAGCTGTTTCAGCTAATGGATAGCTAAGCAACTACCTTTTTTCTTCTCTAAAAGGCAGTCTCTCAAAAGCCCTAGAGTATTTTAAGATCAGTGGTAGAGGTTCAAAGTGAATAGCTGACAAAAACTATTTTCACCCACAAATATTCTAGAATTAGGAGCAGTTTGGAGGAAAACCATTTTTAAGCAGAAGGATCCAGAATTCTTACACAGGAGGTTCCAAGAATCTTGTCTAGATATTCTAGAAATTGAATGATCCTTTTTTTTTCATTTATTTTTTTTTAATTGGAGGCTAATTACTTTACAATATTGTGGCAGTTTTTGCCATACATTCAGGTGAATCAGCCATGGCTGTACATGTGTTCCGATTCTATGAGTGAAATCAAATACACCTGAAGGGCAGAGCTGAAGGCAGACGTCCTTGAACTCGCATCATGAGGAAACATATTTAATATCATTCCTATTTCAAAACAAACAATTTAATAAGATAAAATTGAAAATGCCATATATTAGAGAAGCTGGTTATAAGGGATCTTTCTCAAATGCTGGACAAACAGCAAGAAAGAATCCTACCCTGTTGCTAAATACTCATCAAAGACAGCAACAGAGCCACAGAAGCTTGCAAGAGCAACAGAAGCCCCAAAGGGCACTACTGATACAAAACTAGTGGGTGAAAGTTCATCCCTTTATAGTAGAATACTCTGATATAGCAAATATAAAATAGGTTTTATTTAGAGTTTATCTATCTACAGGTATACAAATCTGGGGTTTGTGTTGTTGCTTTGATTTCTAGTGTAATTAGGTAAACTCGATCCGCTTTGATAATACTAGTGCTTAAAGAACATACATCCAATTTCAATAGTTTTATATTTTGGGAATTAGGGGAACAGGAGAAAAACACATTCTTATTCAGCTGTATGTCTAATTTAAGTCTTTAGTAGATGGCAATACACTGTCCCCTTTCTCTGCTTTTTTCTCAACATGGCACCCCTCGTAGTGCTTCTCCAGGCTCAGAATAAACACATTCCAGTACCACTCCTTCCTAAATTCAACCAATTAAAAATAAATAGAAGCAAGGTCACCATCCAGTTCTGTTGCAGAGGACTCTAACATGATATCCTAGAACTCGTGTTATTGTGCTGCATGCAAAAACCCCAGAGAGATGACAACATTTTGTTCTCAATAAAACTAAATGTGGAATTTGAAGACATAATATTTAAATGTTCTGAAGCACACTGTCATGAAAGAGCTATGGCAGTAGGAAGTCCCAAGGGAACCTGAGATTTAATATCTGATGAACTGGAAAGCAGGCCAATTTGCTAGAGGTTTGATTTGCCAAATAACCAATTTGCAGAATTTACAAAATGTACTCTTTATACCAAAATCTTGTTTACCTATCCAGTTTGTAGCAATTCAAATTGGAAAGGAAAAACTTTTTTTTAACAACTTTTGACGACTTCTGAGGTTTTGATCGGCTTTCATTGGCTATCTTACTAATTTGCTACAGCTGCACAAAATTGAGGGGGAAGGGGCAGAGACTGAAAGGTAAGGGGAGAGTCTGAAGCCTCAGGATCGTGGAGCTCTGGTTCCAATGGCTGTGCCAGCCTCTCTGATGGGACTTTGCTTCCACTCTTCTGCCCCCTCTCTACAGCCACTGATGTGAATGTATGGTCTGGCAGAGGAAAGAGACCCTCTGAAGAGGATGTCTGGGGCCTAGACACAGGGCAGAAACTGGTGAAAAGGAGGCAAGGTACTTTTCCCCAAGGACTGAGTCCCGGGGAAAGAGAAAATTCTGACGAAAAGCTCAAGGAACTCTTTCCTGGACTTTTGCCAGGATGGGGGAACACAGGGCTGCCTGGCCCTTGTAGAGACATGGAGCCATGCCTTAGGCAGCGACACAGTGTCTCATGCTCGTGCCAGCCATGGGATGACCTGGTCATGGTGTCTTCTCTGCATGGACTGCAGAGCAGACTTCTTCCAGAGGGTCAGAGCCCATGGGACAGTAATACTTGGAAATTCTTGGTGGATACTTGGAGAGAAATGACAAGGTTCAGCAGCCAGGTTGGAGGGGGCTCTAAGATGGGACATTTTGACATTAGTCCGAGCTCATCTGCACCTTTATGCCAGAGAGACTTGGCGACATACTTTTTAAACATTGTTCTTGAATTAAAACCAAGTTGCTCCACAGCTCTGCTGACACCCTGATTTCAGATTTCTAGGAGAAAATAAATTTCTGTTGCTTAAAGAAAAAAAAAAAAAAAATCAGGGATTTCCTTGGTGGTCCAGTGGCTAAGACTCTGAGTTCCCAATGCAGGAGGCCTGAGTTCAACCCCTGGTCAGGGAACTAGATCCCACATGCAGCAACTAAGACCTGACACACAGCCAAATAAATAAATAATAATTTTTTAAAAATTGAGTTGCTCCTCTTCTAATAGAGACAAATTATTTGTCTAAAGGTAGAACTGTTCAAAAAATTTGCCTTAAACAACTGAGTTCTCCATACTATAGGTATTGTTAGGAAAGGGAGGAAATTATAAACTATTCAGTTTTAACTCTTTTATACCATTTAGTTTTCATTTTCTCTTAGATTATTTGTCATCCTACTCTCTGAAAAAAATAAATTAGATAAAAAGCCTATTCTAATAGATGTAAAAACCTTATATTACAAGAGAACTTTTCAGGCTTCAGAACTTCGTAAGATAAGTAGATACATCAAAGTCTGTATCTCTGAATCACAAATTTTAAATTCAGTACAGTCAGTTTCTATTTCGAGTTACCCTAATGTGTTTTCTATTTCTGAGAAATTGTATAATAACAAATAGAGTTACTAAAAATAATCTCTTTGAAATTACAGTAACTGCATGAGAAAGATGCTGCATTCTGTAGTCTCAACATTTTTTTTCTTAAGCACTACCATGTTTAAATAGCCAAAGATCGCTGAGAATTTTTATAAACAAAAAGAGCTGAAGATTCTTGAAATCTCAGAAAATCATCAAGCCTTACTGAGAGCTGGGAGAGATCACAGAAATCTTCTAGTTCTATTTGATCCTCTCTCCTAGTTCTCAAGGCAGGGGCTGTTTCTAGAAAGGAATATCGGCCACAGTCAAGTGCTCGTGGGGAGGGCAAGAAGGGACAAGGTCGGGGTTTTATGAAACTGGGGAGACTGTCCTGGTTCAGTTGAATGTGGGGATGAGAGACTGACTGCAAAGCTTGTGAAGCTGCTAGGGGTAAGGCTCTGGCAACAGTGTCCACAGCTCTTCTAAGCAGCTTGTGTATGAAAGGAAGAAACTGAGCTAAAGGTGTTATTGGGTAGATGAAGTACGAGGATGTCTGGACCAGGGTGGAGTGGAAGGCTAAGAGAGGGGCTGAGTTTCTTCTCTCCAGTGAAATGAGGGCTGAGGCCGAGGATGGAGAGGTTTGACTGATATCTGAGAAGGGTAAAAGGTGCCATATTTGGACACAAAAGGCTCAGAAAAGAATCAAGTTTTTTTTTTTTTTTTTAAACTCCAAGGTGCATTAGAGTTGAAATAAGATCATAAGGTAGTAAGGTGTGACAATGACTAGTTTTCCCTTGAGAGGACAACAGGAAAGTACTTACCCTGCTGCTGATTGAGAGAATTTTTCTTATCTACTTCCTATTTTTCTTACAGAGATTGTGACTTGGCTAGTACAAAGCCACTCTAATATCTAACACTTTACCTTTATTCATGTCCTTTAAGGAAGCCTTGAGTTTTTAAATACAGGGATGTTGGTAGCTTATCGGGACAGCGATTGGTTCTTCCTTTTTCCTTGGGCATCAGAGAACATTGTTGGAAAGAAAGATCACTAATACTTTATGGTGTTTGAGCAGCAAAGGACATTGCTGAAGACATAAAAATTTATATCAGTCTAGAATAGCTTAGCCAGTTCTTATGGATTCTAATCATTAAGGAAGTCTAGTAACCTAAAAGCAGAAAAAAAGTCACACTAATTGTCATCACAGAAAGATTTTTTTTTTCTATAAGCTGCATCATCAACTGTGATCAATTTTAGATGACAATTATAAGAAGACATCCAAAGAACCTTCCCGAATACTGTCAGAGTGTGGCCACACGCCATCAATTTCTACACCATACAAAACAATGATCTTCTTTAACCTTCTTTAAGACTGGCATCTGTACCTACAAAACATATCTTGAATGTATTCATTCAACACACCAAGAAGCACCTCCCCCCCGGCAAAAAATAAAGCCATTCTAGATATGAATCAGATCACCAGAATAATTAACAACAAAAAAACCCAACTGAAACAACGAAGCTATTTTTGGCTATATGTACTGAGGACTGCAAGAACAGGGAGCAAGAGCAGGGTAGTCAACAGGTTAGCAGTGTAGAAAAGTGAGGTTCATGTATGCAACTGCAACACAAACTTGGTGTCTTTTTTTAAAACTTAAATATAGTTGATTTACAATGTTACATTAGTTTCAGGTATACAACATAGTTATTCAATACTTTTTATAGATTTGCTCATTTAAAATTATTACAGAATTTTGGCTATATTCCCTGTGTTGTGCACCATATTATCTTATTTATTTTACACCTAAGTTACATCTCTTAATCACCTTCCTCTATCATTCCCTTCCTCCACCCCTTCCCCACAGATAACCACTAGTTTGTTCTCTGTATCTACAAGTCTGTTTCTATTTTGTTATATTTATTCATTTTATTTTTTAGGTTCCACATATAAGTGAAAACATACAGTATTTGTCTTTCTTTGTCTGACTTATTTTACTAAGCATAATATCCTCTAGACCTACCCATGTTGCTGAAAATGGCAAAATTTCTTTTTTTAAATTGAATTATAGTTGATTTACAATGTTGTGTAAATTACTGCTATATAGCAAACTAATTTAGTTATACATGCATATACATTTTTTATATACTCTTTTCCATTATGGTTTCTCATAGGATATTAACTATAGTTCCCTGTGCTATACAGTAGGACCTTGTATATATCCATTTTATATATAAAAGCTTACATCTGCTAGCCCCAACCTCTCCTCCATCCCTCCTCCAACCCTTTCCCCCTTGGCAACCACCAGTCTGTTCTCTATGTCTGAGATTCTGTTTCTGTTTCATAGATTCTGTTTCTGTATCATTTGTGTCATATTTTAGATTCTACATATAAGCGGTATCGTATGGTATTCATCTTTCTCTAACTTAGTATGATAATCTCTAGTTGCATTCATGTTGCTGCAAATGGCATTATTTCATTCTTTTTTATAAATGAGTAGTTGTTGCTGTTACTCAGTCGCTAAGTCATGTCTGACTCTTTGAGACTCCAGGAACTGAAGTACACCAAGGTTCCCTGTCCTTCACTATCTCCAAGAGTTTGCTCAAACTCATGTCTACTGAGTCAGTGATGCCATCCAATCATCTTACTCTCTGTGGTCCCCTTCTCTTGCCCTCAATTTTTCCCAGCATCAGGGTCTTTTCCAGTGAGTCAGCTCTTTGCATCAGGAGGCCAAAGTACTGGATCTTCAGCTTCAGCATCAGTCCTTCCAATTACTATTCAGGGTTGATTTCCTCTAGGATTGACTGGTTTATCTCCCTGCTGTCCAAAGGACTCTCAAGAGTCATCTGCACCACAATTTGAAAGCATCAATTTTTTGGCACTCATCCTTCTTTATGGTCCAACTCTCACATCCATATGTGACTACTGGAAAAATCATAGCTGTGACCATATAGACATTTATTGGCAAAGTGATATCTCTGCTTCTAAATGACTGAGTAGCATTCCACTGTATATATGTACCATATCTTCTCTATCTATTCATCTGTCAATGGATATTTAGGTTGTTTCATGTCTTGGCTATTGTGAATGGTGCTGCTGTGAACATAGTGGTTCACATATCTTTTTGTATAGATATGCAAATAGCAAAAATTATTTTTATGGCTGAGTAGTATTCCACTGTGTGTATAAATGTGTATGTGTATATATATTTATATATACTACATCTTTATCCATTCATCTGCTAATAGATTGTATCCATATTTGGTTAAGACTGAGTTGTCTCAATATGAATACAGTTAAATGGCTATAGAAATTTAGGGGAAAAAAAAGAAAGAAATTTAGGGAAAGAAGAGATTACTTCTAGATGATAGAATCTGTAAGGTGCATGGATGAGGTGGCCACAACTAATAATGATCCTCTTTAGCTCATCTTCTTGACCATATCAAATATCTCTATTTAATAATTTCTGCAGGAAAAACAAAACAAAGCTAAAATACTGAGTGATTATCCAAAGAAGGCAATGGCACTCCACTCCAGTACTCTTGCCTGGAAAATCCCATGGACAGAGGAGCCTGGTAGGCTGCAGTCCAAGAGTCGGACATGACTGAGCGACTTCACTTTCACTTTTCACTTTCATGCATTGGAGAAGGAAAAGGCAACCCACTCCAATGTTCTTGCCTGGAGAATCCCAGGGATGGGAGAGCCTGGTGGGCTGCCGTCTATGGGGTCGCACAGAGTCGGACACGACTGAAGCGACTTAGCAGCAGCATCCAAAGAAAATATCCTATACGATACATACACCAATACATAGGAACCTGAAAAATCCAATGAGTGGAAATTTAACATTATAGGCAGAAACTAGCACAGAAGTGATGGCAGTTTTGGGAAATTTCTTTTCCTCTTTCCTCTGCATTTTATTCACTTCACTTGATAATACACTGGCCTATTATGGACATGTCTGCAGACAGACGTAGAATTTGAGGGTTTTATCTGTTGTGACCACTTCTTCTCAAGGTGAGAGTATGACATTTTAACAGTATCTTACCAGATACTGTGCTGAGGTTGAGATGGGAAAACCTGGATACAAATGGATGGACCAGTATCAACTGAAATAAGGAAAAAAATCAAGTGTATGTTCTCTGGGCTTTGGGTATGGGCAGTGGTGATGGGGAATACTTCTATTGCCATGGTGATGTAGAAGTCAACATTTTACTGCATTTCAATGAAAATGATTAAACCTATGATCTTGGAGTTGAATTATGATTGCTATTTGTACTTCTATGCCATATGGCAAAAGAGGCAATTAGAAGCATCTTGAGAAACTTCTATTTTAGCTCCTCAAATGAATAATGCCAGATGAAATTCTGTAATGCAAATTAAGATCTAAATACAGAGTTTTATTTTATCAATAAGCCACAATAACATCCTCTGAATTGATACCCAATAAATGACTAGTTGTATCTCTTAGCTAACTTAGCTATATCTTAAATTTGTGTAGGCCAACACTTTAAAAACACCTCCCCCCTCAAGAGAAGCTAATTAAAGTACAAAATGAAATTAACTGTTTCATAAAGAGGTCCATCTATGACTCTCACACAATTTGGTGGATTTGCTTCATTCACTAATTTATTCATTCACTTTTACTGACTGACAGAGGAGCACTGCCCTAGGCAGAGAAACGGAAGCAAAGATAACTAGCAAACCCATGATTCTTACCCCCAAAAAAACCTACAATCTAGGAAAGAAGATAAAATATATTGGCAAATTACATGATTCTTAAGAGTGGTTCAGCTATTGTAGAAGACTACAGGGTGCCAGCTGAAGAATTCAAGAAATGATCTACCTGAGCTGGGTATAAAAGAACAGTAGTTTTGAAGAAAAGCTGAAGAGAGAAGACAGTTGTAAAAGGTGACAGGAAGGAAGGCGTGAGACTGGTGCAGGCAAAGTGAGTCTCCACTTTGGCTGAAGTTTCAATTATTGTGGGAAGCCAGACTGGGCTTGGAGCATGAGATCAGAGAGCTCAACAATGCTTTTACTTGTTTTTATCAGCTTCCTTTTCTTATTTTCTACAGCAACTATTCCAAACTCTCATCATTCACCTCTGCCCCCATTTCTCTCCATCATAAGCATCACGTTACCACCTAACCTCTGACCTGACAGAACAGTCTTTCATCAAAGCACCTCTCTCTTACCCCTTACTTCCCAAACCAAAACATATATTCAAGCTCAGCCATGCTTCCTGCCTTAGAAAATGAGGAATCCCTTTAATTTTGTTTCTGTTCCTAATCACTCCTGATTTCTCAGAAAACTTGCTCCATCATCAATCCATTTCTCTTTCAGCATTTCCACTATTAAATTTCCTCAGCCATTAAAAACATTCAACTCCACTAGTAATACTTGATATGGCTTCCTCTTCTGCTGATTACTCCAGCAAACTCCCTGTAGGAAGCACCTAAACTTGCTGTCTTGACTCACTAACATCAGTCTTCACTCCACACACATCTGGTTTCTGGCAGCCCCAACTCCCGAGAAACTACTCTTAGGTCAAAAAATGCATTCTAATGCTGCACCCAAAGGGTTCTTCTCTGACTTTACATCCAAAAATTCTATTGGCACCTAGAATTTCAGATAAATTGATGATATTTTAGAAAATGAATCCCTCAAAGGCAATGAATATTGAGCCTTGCAAATCAGCCAACTATTGCTGAAGAAGATTGATTTAGATGAAATCAATATTTACTGATATTTATTAAGGGACTCCCTATCTGGGTTTCCAACTTTAAAAGCACTCTTTAAGACATAGCTCTTAAAAGTATGAATTGGGAGTATTACGGGGTAGGGATTAGGTTTTATGGCTAACTCTGTGGGTCACTAGAGTGGCAGTCACTAAGTCAATGGTTCCACACACAAAAAAATTGCAATATAAAATCATGGCCATTTACAGCCATATACAGAAAAAGCCAAAAAAATTTTCTGTAAGTCTCAAAACTATTTGTAAAAACACAAATAAGACATTTCTCCAATTATTCTTTCTTAGGAAACAGCTTTGTAATTAGGATGAATCATACTTTTTTCCCTACTATATGCCATCATGCAGTCTGCAAATACCTCTCTCATGGATCAAAAGATGTTTAAAAAAAAAAACATGAGATGCAATCACTTTTACTGAGTCTTCCTTTAAGCTGAACATAATTAAGGCAGAAATCTCAAAATAAAAGACTATTTTGGGATCACTATGATGATGGAAAGCCAACAGATCTTATTTTATCTGAGAACAAGTAGTAAATTGCTTAGGAAGATAATCAACTCTCTTAGAATAGTAAGAAGGGAACAATTTACTCAAAGAGCCCAGAATTTTTTTACAAAGTAACAAAAACTACCTTTACAACTTCCACCATTTCTGACTCCTTTTGTTTTTCACTTTGTTAGAAGTGAGACTTCACAACAACTTAGACTCTCTCTAACTCTTATCACTTACAAAGATGAACTCTGGGTGCCAGTCAGGCCAGTCTCCATCACTGGATCTTCAACCCCGACTGTACTCTCCCAATATCTTTACCAAATCAAATGCCAGTTGTTCCTCAGGATCTAAGTCAAAGTCTGGTTCCCTAAACTCTCCCCTTGTTCTGCCAGTTCATATCGACCCTTCTCTTCTGCCTGGTGTACTGTCTCCATGGTAACTGATCATACACTAACTTTCCAAATGTGAACACAGGAAGATGCTCATCATGAATTTTTATTCTCATGCTGTCAGCAGCATGCCTTGATCATATAGGATTATGCCTTTTAAAGGCAACAGTTTGGGGTTCCACATGGGAGACTTTGATAGAACTTTCGAGACTGTGATACAAAAGTTTTAAAATCCTGTATTCATAGTTTATTTATGATTTACATCTTCCTCATTTCCTCATGGATTTAAAATGGCCTTTAGCAGAAGATAAAGTAGGAAAAACATGGCTCACAGTGCCAAAGTCAGGTATTAAAATATGTGTGTGTACAGGGCTTGAAGGAAAGGCATATTATTATCCAAGCTAAGAAAAACTGCTCTAGTCAAACATAAACCTTAACAGTGACCTTCTCAGAAGTCCAGGCATAGTCTTCCTAGATTCTGCTCACTGCATTAAGCTTTCAGTGATTTACAATGGTGATGAGCTAGCTTATAGCAGAAAAGGAAGTGTCAGTCAGTGTCTTTGCTGGGCACAGGTATCACTGCTCTTGGGGAGCAGACCTGACTGAATTCGGTTAACTAGCACTGCTCAAAGCTGAACAACAAATTATTCCTGTTTTTGCAGACTGCACTTAGACATCATTATCATAAAAGATCTACTATTTGGCCCTGATATGCTTCTAGTCAGGAGAGGGACTTCACACTATTGGTGTGAGCACATGGAAATTATACTTTGAACATGCTTTTCTGGGTCAGAGGACTTAGTTGCTTTCATCCAGAACAGAATTTTAATGACAATAGGTTCATAACAGTAATCTAAACGAAGTTTCCAAACAGTCAATGAATTTTTGTTAAATTATTAATAATACCCTCTCTGATTTGTAAAAATATCATTAATATGTTGGTTCCAATATTAGTTTTCTTAATAATTCAAGCCATTGAGACACACTGTTTTCCTCTCCTATATAATTCTATTATGAGAAAGCAGGTGAATTAGAAAGTTACGAACACACATTTCACATCTTAACATTTCATGAAGTACAGAGGGGCCAGCTTGGGATAGCTGCACCAGGACTCGTTTTGCTCAGTCCATCTATGACGAAGTGCATTTGGGTGCTCTTAGCAATCAGATGATAAGTATGGGGATGCCTATACAGTAAAATATATAATAGCACATATAAATGTAATAATTTTATTTTATATGAAATACAATTATGTGAAATAAAATGGAAAAAATTATTCTTTCATTTAGAAAGCCATTCAGGTAATTTTCAACATTAATAAGCAAATAATTTCTACACTTAGTTTCATGTTCTTGTGGGACTGATTTCCGGTTGGAATCTATGTTTAAAAAGTGAAGGCACATGAACTTGGTTTACATGTGCACACACATAAGCACACACGCACACACACACCAGCAAAGGTCAGTATTGTTTTAAAAATACCTTTGCAATACTCTAAACGAGCATCAGTTCATTTAAAAACAAAAAAACAAAAATGAGAAGAGGTCCTAGCAACCGCAAAATATAGAAAAAATTATTTTAAATTATATTTAATTATTTTATATAAGGAAGAAAAAACCTATAAAGCAAATCTACAAAGCTAAAAGAGAAAAGTACCTTTAAAAGTACTGAAATGGACATGTGCTCAGAAAAAAAGACAGGCCCAAAAAAGAAAAATGATACATCCACAATGAAATTATATACTCTATAAAACCAAAAGGGAGACATAATTTCCTGTTCAAAAGAATTTCTGTATGAAAAGGTCCATAGCAGTTAGATTCAGGCCAACATCTCAGCACTGAGAATTAACTTTGATTTTCAGATGAACAGGAAGATAAAGTATATTGTTACATACATTGTGTATATGCACTGAAACTCTTGTTTTGCTTCATTATAAGGACATGATTGAGTGTTGAGCTGCCAGTCGGTGAGATAACACCGTGAGGGCAGAGCTGCTAGCATTCTCTGCTCTTGATTCATCTCTCTCCCTAACACGTTCAGAGTGAAAAACTGAAAGATTTTAATGTATGTAACAGTATTTTTTACAATCAGATACAGCCTACAGAAAATTATCACTCTAAGGAAGTTCCACAAATTTTACTTACAAAGCTTCTTCCATAATTCTAAATTTTAAAATAAACATATTTTGTAAGTGTCAGTTATCAGCATTTTTCAGTGTACTACTTTTAAGATAATAATATAAACATTACACAGAGTACCAATACTTGTATATAATTTTCACTCATTTATGCAAATGATAATCTTCTAACCTATAGGAAATATGTATTTTGAGAATTTTTAATAATGGTGTCATAAGACATGAACTCCTCACCCAGGCCTACCTTTCACACTGTGATAAATAACTACCTTGACATTTATTGTAGCTGGGCAGTGTTAAGAAAAATAGTGTTAAGAAAAAGTGTTAAGAAAAATAGTACATAATCCAAGAACAAGATTTCTCTCCTACTGAATTCAACTGGTACAGGGAGGCAAAAGTCTGCAGTGACTGCCTTGTGAGGGCTATCTCAGAAGCTGAAACTGGTTGAGTAGAAATACTAATAAACCAGGGAAACATTTAATAGCTACAATTCTAAACTGATTTTTACATGATCAAATGCCAAGAGCTGGTCATCTAAGTTATAAATAATATTCTTCTGTATGTCCCTTCTAATAGTACAAATAATCTGGAAGAAAATCAGCCTTACATGTATCCTGTATTAGTTCAAAACAAAACAAAACAGGCAACTGTCTTAAGACAGCCCCCTTTTTTTTTTTTAATCAACTGTGCACCTGCTTTATGTGACCCTGTAGCACTGCCATAAATCTCACCTCCGCTAAAATGAAGGGGTCTATGTGGAGTGTCTGATCTCTAGACTGAACGTGGTAGAAGGCATTACTAACCACAAGTGCATTAGTAAGCATGTGAGGTGCATTTGTGTATCTGTGAGATGCTGAAAACAGTATCTACAAAAGTTTGTACAAATCTATACTGAGTACCGGTAATATTTATGACACTGGGACCTCAGATGTAAAAACAACAAGACAGTATCTACCCTAAAGGAGCTCAGGGTCCAAGCTGCTGCTGCTGCTGCTGCTAAGTCGCTTCAGTTGTGTCTGACTTTGTGTGACCCCACAGACAGCCCAAGAGAGAGATTAAAAAAAAAATCACTCATTAAAAAAAAAAATCACTGATGGAAAAAATGATTAAGACAAATGCATAGAGTATGATGAAAGTTAAGAGGAGAGAACCTGATCAGGAGATTGTCTGAAATGGAAAAGACATTTGAACTGTTTTGAAGGACCAAGAAGAGCTACCCAGATGACTGCGAACAGTTCAGGAAAAGGGATAGCATAAGAAAAGCATGTTCCACCTGTCTGAAATGAAGACAGGGCATGGAGTTACAGCAAGAAACAAGATCAGAAAGGCCACACAGACAGGGACTGAGCTTTGGGCAGTGGTCTGCTCTCTGTGCAAGGCACCATTCTGTTAAACATTGTCAGCCATATCACATAAATCACAATTGTTTTCTGCAGACCACACTGGCCACCCTCAGTTCAGAGGTACAGTCCCCTTCATTCCTGCGTAAAATCTCAGTAAAGAAGCCTACTTCCAGCTCCACCTACAACTAAAGCCCTTGGACTAGTACTTAACTTATGATACAAAATACACTTTATGAAGAGTTACCAAAATCTGTACAAACCAATTCTCATCCAAAGCTCATGAGTGAAATACCAATTGTGGAGAATGGTTTAAAGGACATGCAGCCTCTCCATACCTTTAGTTAAAACAACGTCCTGACCTCTTACAAGGCTGCTTTTACTGAACTGCTCTTTCTCATTCTGCCATTAGCCAATGTGAGCAAGCACTCTGAGGCTATGTGCAACACTGAACATAAAGATGCTGTGAAGCTATTGGTCACCACAGTGCACAATGTCCTCAGTGAGGAACTAAAGAGCTTTAGTTTCATAAATGGGCATGCTTTTTCCAAGCACGTGGTTTGCTTTATTTATTTTTTCCAAAAAAAATAGAGTTATCACGAGGATACGCTTGGGCATAAGTAGACTGGACCATTAGCCCCATGGCCACGCCCCATGGGAACTCAGGAGTAGTTGCTCACTCAGGCCTCAGAGGGAGAGGAGGGAACAGGGTTGGTGAACAAGGAGATCATCAGGGTCCAGTGCAGTTAGTTCTAGTGGCTGGGTCAGCTGGACATCCCCCAAGCAGCTGGAGTTGACAGCCCCAATTGAGGTCCTCTGTAATTGGAGGGGCTCAGCTCTTTGATATTTATCCTCCAAACAATCATCTTCCTCTTCAATGTTAATATCCTTTGGCTTCTTTTACTCAAGGGTCCTTTTAGTTCTTGTTCTCGTCATCTTCTCTTCTTCCTCTTCCCCACTACCACTGCGTCCTCCTTTTTCTTCATTTTTAAAAAATGTTTACTTTAGTTATTTATTTGTGTATTGGCTACACTAGGTCTTTGTTGCTGGGCACGGGCTTTCTCTAGTTGGGACGACAAGCAGGAGCTACTCGTTACTGTGATGAATGAGTTTGTCATTGTGATGGCTTTCCCTTTTTGCAGAGCATGGGCTCTGGAGCACACAGGCTTCAGTAGCTGTGGCTTGTGGGTTACAAGCGCAGTCCTAGTAGTTGTGGCCCATGGGCTTAGCTGCTTCACAGGATGTGGGATCCTTCTGGGCCAGGGACTGAACCCATGTCCCCTGAACAGGCAGACAGACTCCCAATCAATCCTTCCCACCAGAGAAGTTCCTTTTCCTTCTTTAATGGCGTCTGCCTTCTAATATCTTCTGGTTCCTCTATAGCTTTTAATTATGTCTTCTATCAACTCATGACCTCTGCTGTTTCTTGGCCTTTGCTACCCTACTGTCCTCTCTCTACATGTCTTGCTGCTTCCAAAACATATGGTTTGCTGTAATCTTATGGCCCCTTGTCAATGATACCATTCGGTTCCTTTATTTATAGAAGGTGCCAGAAAGCACAGGGCCAATTTATAGATCCATATTTTATAGGAATATAGAGCTTATAATATATCTTACATATACAATAACCTTGTAAGAAATACTTTGTCTATTAAATTCATACCCTTATTGTCCCTTTACCTTAAATTTTTTTCTTATGTTGTGCTGCTGCTGTTATCATAATATACCTATTTATGTTTGCCACTTTAAATCAGTATTGAACCATGGCAGGGTATAAATTACATCAACCAAATAGCGATTGGTTAAAAAAAATCTGAAGAGCATCTTTAATACAACAGGCCTGTGCTGAGTCTAGGATAAAAGGTGTCAATGGACCTGACCTGATCCTTACGGTCAGGAAACTGAGAGTTAATGGACAAAATGGACAATTAAATAAGTGACAATATCACAGGAAAAAAATGTTTATATAGGGCAAATATAGTAGGAAAAGCATTCACATAGAGAACAAAGAAGTCTTAAGATAGCTGGGAAGGCTTCCCAAATGAACTGTCATTTAGGCTGCAACCTCCAGGCTAAGGAGGAGAAGCTCTGCTCTAGAAGGCTCAGAGTGCTGTGCACTCTGGGGGAGGAGAGATCAGCAGGGCTAAAACAGTGGGACAATCAGAGATAGCAGTTGGCCAGAAAGGTAAGCAAGGGCCAGGTCACACGGGGCCTGGCAATTCAGTCAAAGGAGTAGATTTAACCTTGGAACACGGTGAAACCTGAAACCATTTGCCGGGAGCTGACAGAATCCAATTTGCACTGTAACATTTATTGAGTGCTTGCTATTTTTCATGCACTGTGCTAAGTGCTCTTGACTGCTCAGGTGGCGCTGTTGTAAAGAATCCACTTACCAATACAAGAGACGTGGGTTCGATCTTTGGGTTGGGAGGATCCCCTAGAGGAGGAGACAGCAACCCAGGCCCAGGATTATTGCCTGGAGAATCCCATGGACAGAGGAGCCTGGTGGGCTACACAGTCCATGGGGTTGCAGAGTCAAACACGACTGAGCAACCAAGTACAAACACACACACACACATGTGCGTGGGCTAAGTGCTTTACATGCCTGACTTTACTGAATCCTCAAGAGTCCTGTAAAATCACAGGAAGTAAGCACTGTTATTATACCTATTTTACAGAAGATGAAAATGAAGCTTAATGAGAGAAACGGATCTGACCAGCCACATACTCCCTGCTACTGCTACATCACCTCAGTCGTGTCCGACTCTGTGTGACCCCATAGATGGCAGCCCACCAGGCTCTGCCGTCCCTGGGATGCTCCAGGCAAGAGTACTGGAGTGGGGTGCCATTGCCTTCTCCACATACTCCCTAGTCCCAAGGAAACCAGAATTCGAAGCCAGGTCTTTCGACTTTAGGCCCCAAGTGCCTAATGTAGAGTGTGCTGTCACATTCATCTAGAAGTGGCCTGATTGACAATGATGATAATGATTCCACGGTGTGAGGACTAGAGGAGGAAATGCAGTTTAGGGGGAATGATAAACTCAATTACAAACATATTGAAATGCCTGCAGAAACTCCACGTGGCAAAGGTCACATATACGGCTCTGAACTAAGAGTGCTTTTGAACCAAAGATTTAGAATTAGGAGTCACGAGCACATGGATGATTATCTGAGCCACCACCCTGAATGACATGTCCCAGGGAGAATGTTTGGCATAGAACAAAGAAGTCTGGGAGACGCTTATGAGGAACACAGAAAGGAATGAAGAACCTGCAAATGAGTCTTGAGAAGAGGCAAGAGAAGAAAGAGGAAAAATGAAAAGCCAAAGGGAGAGCATATATCAAGAAGAATTAACAGTGCCAAATGCTGCTAAGAGGAAGGTAAGATAAAAGCATGAAGGTATTCATTAGATTTAGAAATAATATCTTTGCCCTTAATGGTTTAGGTGACATGGCTGTTGCTGTCCTTTTAGGAAAGTAAGAGGTAAAATGTATTAAAGTGGCTATTAAGGGAAGTGCTAAGTCCTATTAGGAAAAGGATCTTCAGTCCAGATGTCTGCCAGGCAGGGAAAATGAGAATGGACCCTTAGATGAAGATCATTAAAGGAAGAATAGCGTTTGGAGATTAAAGATAAGAGCAAAACCGAGCAGGTTTTAGCCTGGACCAGATATAACCAGAGGCAAAAGTCAAAAAACATAAGGCACAGTCAGGAATAGTCCATTAATTCAAATAGGTTGGCTCACACTGCGTAAAATTTAAAAAATAGATTGGAACCACATTATAAAAAGTCCTGACCAAGGAATATGGAAGTAATGCAAATATTTAAATGTTTTTTCTCCCTGGAAAATGCCTCATTATTCTTTCTTGGTTCATCTTCCATATCAAAGAAGACTAACTTTTCTGTATGTGCTTAAGTTACTTTTTATTCATATCTCTTGAACGATAATGCATTTTAATGTTTTTTAACCTCATGTCTTGGTATCTCAGCAAGTCATGTAACATATGTTCCCAAGAAACATTTTCTGAACAAATGAAAACACACACAATTACATTAGAGTGGTACTTTATGAAGACCAACTGTTAGCTGTGTGCAGTATGGATTAGCAAAGAAGACACGAGAAGCAGACCAGTGAGAAAGCCAGGAAGAGTGAAAAGAAGTAATGGGATCCCATTGAATGGGGCCACTGTTGGAAATGCAGGAAGTTTCTCTAAGAGATGCTTCCAAGGCAATATCACAGAATTTGGAGAATGAATGAAATGGAGCAGAGCACAAGACAACCATACTTTTTAAACTTAAAAAAATATATATATACCCTGGACTCAGTAATTAGATTTGGAAATATATCCTAATGAAATAACTAGAGATTTACACACACTTTGGCATTATCTATAAGAGTGGAAAACTAGAAACTGTTTTAACTGAATAATAGAGGCCTCATTAAATAAAGTGGTACCTCTATCTGATGAAGCCCCATGCATACAATAGCATAGCATACTTATAAAAAATTATGTAAGAATGGTGAAAATGTGCACATTATAGTAAATAAAAAAAGGAAAAACTTTACAAACAAAATAGAATTACCCAGATTTTAAAAATAAAATGTGGAAACACACAAGAAGACTGTATGTCATAAGGCACTGGATGTTTCTGAGAAATGCCTGCCAAGACTATGGGTGCCATTTTCTTTTTCGTAATTAATTTTCCAACTACTTTTTTTTTTTTTTTTTACAATAAATAAAAAGATACGTATCATTATATATGGGGCTTCCCAGGTGGCACTAGTGGTAAAGAACCCTTCTGCCAATGCAGGAGACATAAGAGATGGGGGTTAGATCCCTGGTTTGGGAAAATCCCCTGGAGAAGGAAATGGCAACCCATTCCAGTCTTCTTGCCTGGAGAATCCCATGGACAGAGAAGCCTGTGGACTATGGTCCATAAGGTCGCAAAGAGTTGGACATGACTAAAGCAACTTAGCACGCGCGTGCGTGCACTCTCTCTCTCTCTCTCTCTCTCTCTCACACACACACACACACACACACACACACACACACACATATGTATGACCTAAATCAAATCCCTTATGATTATACAGTGGAAGTGACAAATAGATTTAAGGGACTAGATCTGATAGACAGAGTGCCTGATGAACTATGGACAGAGGTTCATGACATTGTACAGGAGACAGGGATCAAGACCATCCCCATGGAAAAGAAATGCAAAGAAGCAAAATGGCTGTCTGAAGAGGCCTTACAAATAGCTGGGAAAAGAAGAGAAGCAAAAAGCAAGGGAGAAAAGGAAAGATATTCCCATCTGAATGCAGAGTTCCAAAGAATAGCAAGGAGAGATGAGAAAGCCTTCCTTAGCGATCAATGCAAAGAAATAGAGGAAAACAACAGAATGGAAAAGACTAGAGATCTCTTCAAGAAAATTAGAGATACCAAGGGAACATTTCATGCAAAGATGGGCTCGATAAAGGACAGAAATGGTATGAACCTAACAGAAGCAGAATATATTAAGAAGAGGTGGCAAGAATACACAGAAGAACCATACAAAAAAGATCTTCACAACCCAGAGAATCACAATGGTGTGATCACTCACCTAGAGCCAGACATCCTGGAATGTGAAGTCAAGCAGGCCTTAGAAAGCATCACTATGAACAAAGCTAGTGGAGGTGATGGAATTCCAGTTAAGCTCTTTCAAATCCTCAAAGATGATGCTGTGAAAGTGCTGCACTCAATATGCCAGCAAATCTGGAAAACTCAGCAGTGGCCACAGGACTGGAAAACGTCAGTTTTCATTCCAATCCCAAAGAAAGGCAATGCCAAAGAATGTTCAAACTACTGCACAATTGCACTCATCTCACACGCTAGTAAATTAATGTTCAAAATTCTCCAAGCCAGGCTTCAGCAATATGTGAACCGTGAACTTCCAGATGTTCAAGCTGGTTTTAGAAAAGGCAGAGGAACCAGAGATCAAATTGCCAACATCCGCTGGATCATCAAAAAAGCAAGAGAGTTTCAGAAAATGCTATTTCTGCTTTATTGACTATGCCAAGGCCTTTGACTGTGTGGATCACAATAAACTGTGGAAAATTCTGAAAGAGATGGGAATACCAGACCACCTGACCTGTCTCTTGAGAAACCTGCATGTAGGTCAGGAAGCAACAGTTAGAACTGGTCATGGAACAACAGACTGGTTCCAAATACGAAAAGGAGTACGTCAAGGCTGCATATTGTCACCCTGCTTATTTAACTTCTATGCAGAGTACATCATGAGAAATGCTGGGCTGGAAGAAACACAAGCTGGAATCAAGATTGCCAGGAGAAATATCAATAACCTCAGATATGCAGATGACACCACCCTTCTGGCAGAAAGCGAAGAAGAACTAAAGAGCCTCTTGATGAAAGTGAAAGAGGAGAGTGAAAAAGTTGGCTTAAAGCTCAACGTTCAGAAAACTAGGATCACGGCATCTGGTCCCATCACTTCATGGCAAATAGATGGGGAAACAGTGGAAACAGTGTCAGACTTTATATATTTTGGGGCTCCAAAATCACTGCTGATGGTGATTGCAGCCATGAAATTAAAAGATGCTTACTCCTTGGAAGGAAGGTTATGACCACCCTAGATAGCATATTAAAAAGCAGAGACATTACTTTGCCAACAAAGGTCCGTCTAGTCAAGGCTATGGTTTTTCCAGTAGTCATGTATGGATGTGAGCGTTGGACAGTGAAGAAAGCTGAGCACCGAAGAATTGATGCTTTTGAACTGTGGTGTTGGAGAAGACTCTTGAGAGTCCCTTGGACTGCAAGCAGATCCAACCAGTCCATCCTAAAGGAGATCAGTCCTGGGTGTTCACTGGAAGGACTGATATTGAAGCTGAAACTCCAATACTCTGGCCACCTCATGTGAAGAGCTGACTCATTGGAAAAACCCTAATGCTGGGAAGGATTGGGGGCAGGAGGAGAAGGGGACGACAGAGGATGAGATAGTTGGATGGCATCACCGACTCGATGGACATGGGTTTGGGTAGGTTCCGGGAGTTGGTGATGGCCAGGGAGGCCTGGCATGCTGCAATTCATGGGGTTGCAAAGAGTCGGACACGACTGAGTGAACTGAACTGATATACATATATATGAAAAGAGCTAATATTGAGAATATCAAGTTATCAAGCTATTTGAGAGTTGGTGGCAAAAAGAAAGAAAAAGATAGAACCACAATTTGAAAGGAAAGATAGTTTAAGTTTTATTTTAAGGATCAGAAAAATAAAGGAAGAGCTGGTAAATAAAGGAACCAGAAAAAAAAAAAAAAGTGCTTACAGAAAGGAAATCCTTGATGTATTTTTCCATTTAAACAAAACTTATAGTATAGCCAAGGATATCAGAGAGTAATCTGGGTAACAGAGAAACAACCTCTACACAATGATAATGGTATTTTTGTAGCGTCTGGAATAGAAAAACTGTTAACTTATTACATAGTAGGAAGAAACATAGGCTTTGGCATCAAAGAGACCTGAGTTCATGGTACCCCACTCAGCAGCCATGTGAGCTGGGCTAGCTGCTAACTGAGCCAGTCTCCTTTGGTGTAGCACAACGCCAACCACCATGAAGCACAGTTTTGAAAACTAAGTGATCTGTAAGAAAGTAGCTAGTGAGCTGGCGATGAGCACAGGAGTGTACCACCAGATTCTGATTCAGCAGATCTGAGCCTAGACCCGATTATGTATGTTTTAAAAAGCTCCCTGGGCAATTCTACTCCATGACAGCAACATGTGAACAGTTCAGTGCATGGAACCTGGCAAGTACTTGATAAATATGACCTGGTTGTTTTTATGGACAGTATAGGGTTTCTACCATTTTTCATTAAGACTGTCATGACTTTCTTCACTGAACACAATGTCAAGATCTGTCCGAAGTGAGCATCTCAGATGTTTTGCTGTGAGAGAGAAAATGAAAATGAACAATATAAATGAACAATATAAATGCCATTTATGATCTAAAGTACCATGGCATTCAAAGATTTGAAATGAGTGACTTCAAAGGTCTTTAACATATGGTCGTAGATAATTTTGCTGAGCCAACTGTGAATCATTTCTGCTTCATGATGTATTAGGACCAAGTTACTTAGTTATCTGTGCGATTTCCCACTGATCAGTATCCAAATTTTCTTTATGTTTTGTTGTATTTTATTCATCACCATAGATAAAAGCTTTGTTCTTTTTAAAATGGCCTCAAAAGACAGTCTACAAAGATATCTGCAAATGTGGGGAAAGATGAAAGTTTAGGTCTCAGGAAATATTCTAATAAATCTCAGAGATCTACTTCCATGATTACATTTTTTTAACAAAAGGGAAAGGTCTTATTGTATTTTATAAATAGTTTCCAGCAATAAAAAAAGTCACATAAACAGGTCAGAGTGCAATGACACTTAATGCACAGAATATTCCAATAGTTTGTCTGCCTTTCTTCCTGGCCTCCTCAAACACGCTGTTTGGTAGGAAGGGTCATTGAAATGCAGTCCTGGGGGAGGCTCACCAATTAAGATAAATGCAGTGTTATGATTCCTGCTGGCCATTGTTCGTCGCCCATTTACACAGCCACTATGGGCAAGAACAGACTGGGTTATCAGTAGGTAGCAAAAAGCCCAAGACATAAAAATGGTCTAAAAACAACACTGAAGACTGAGCTCTCTATGATCAATATACTGTTATTACTTCCTAGAAAACCACCAGCTTTCTCAGAACAAATAAGAAGTATCACAGACCAAAATGAGGGAGCCCAACACAGGACTATCAGATACTATAAGTGTCATCTGGGTGTTCAGTTAATGCTTCTCTCTCCCTGAATATAAACTGAGGAATTTGGGTCAGGTGTGCTGATCCAAAATGCCTAGTGGGAATTTACTTAATCTTTACCTGTTAAGTGTATAGCTCCTAGATTAGTGGCAAGACAGTATTCTTCATTTCTTCATATTCAAAATTTAGGTATATGAACTAAATATGAGGTAAAATATGGATTGTTTTACTTTGACTTAAACATTTTATTTCAAATCTGAAACTTAAATATACCTATATGTTTTAGCGTCTTAACACATGAGCTGTTTGCTTGAATGACTTGATCTAGAAGTGGAAAAAAATAAAAACATGACTCTTTGGGCATAGGAATTAAGTTTTTCAACAATAATGGCTCCACACAACGTTCTTAAGTACCATCTGTTAGTTTCTGGCACAGGTCTTCAGTTCAATCAGACTGGTTTTTCCCTAGCTGACCACTCAGCTCCACGTGGCCCAAACTCGGTGCCCGTTCTTGTACTCTCCCTTTCCTGTCCTCAGCCATCCTTATTTTTTTCCTGCCTATCCTAATTACATGAGGTCTCTAAGCTCCAAGGGAAATTCAGCTTCTTGAAGAAGCCTTACCTGAGTATTTCAACACGAACGCTCTTCACTGAACATATCTATAATTGTGTCAGTCAGTTCAGTCGCTCAGCCGTGTCCAACTCTTTGTGACCCCATGGACTGCAGCACACCAGGCTTCCCTGTCCATCACCAATTCCCGGAGCTTACTCAAACTCATGTCCATTGAGTCGGTGATGCCATCCAACCATCTCATCCTTTGTCGTCCCCTTCTCCTCCTGCTTTCAATCTTTCCCAGCATCAGGGTCTTTTCAAATGAGTCAGTTCTTCACAGCTGGTGGCCAAAGAATTGGAGCTTCAGCTTCAGCATCAGTCCTTCCAGTGAATATTCAAGACTGATTTCTTTTAGGATTGACTGGTTTGATCTCCTTGCTGTCCAAGGGACTCTCAAGAGTCTTCTGCAACATCACAGCTCAAAAGCATCAATTCTTCAGTGCTCAGCTTTCTTTATAGGCCAACTCTCACATCCATACATGACTACAGGAAAACCATAGCTTTGACTAGATGGACCTTTGTTGGCAAAGTAATGTCTCTGCTTTTTAAAATGTTGTCTAGGTTGGTCATAGCTTTTCTTCCAAGGAGCAAGTGTCTTTTAATTTCATGACTGCAGTCACCATCTGAAGTGATTTTGGAGCTCAAGAAAATAAAGTCTGTCACCGTTTCCATTGTTTCCCCATCTATTTGCCATGAACTCATTGTGTAATTCAGCATAATAATTTATACAATATACCACACAACCCGGCACATAATTAAACAGTCATGTTATTTTTTTGATATTTCCATGAACACTATTCTTATCTATCCAGGGAGACTGTAACTTCTTGAAGGCAGGGTTTTGTTCAATGGAGTGTTAGACTTCTCACTCCCAACTACTTTAACTTGATTTTAAGTTGTCTCAAATGTACACACTTGTGCCATCTAATGATGAAGGCAATTACTGCATGGTGACAACTCAGTGATGGCTTCCAAAACATGTAACAAAACCAATGGTTGGAAGAAATCCTTACTTGTTTAAAATCAAAGAAGAATAAAGCTACTATTGTTAAAAATAATATAGCAGCAGCGATGGTAATGAGTATAACTAAATTTTGGTGCATTAAGTTAAAATTTTTAAATTGTGTAATAAATTTATTCACACCGTGTAACTAAAACTCAAAACCAAAAACTTTCTCGTGGAAAAGCTCTTTTCTAAGTGAGCAACTTCTTTTGGATCTGGGTTAATCTAGTACCAAAAGGAGTTATATAATCACTTACTGAATTGTCCTGTGATTAGAGGTACATATAAAATAAATTATCCATGATAGATACTGATCAGTGTAACACACATAGCTCTGGGAAGATGATAGCACACTGTGCTTATCTATTCAGAGAAAAGCAAACATTCAGCTCACCTAATACTGATTTAGTCTTTATTATGTGAAAGACAATCCACACCCTTAAGGTTATAATCTAGTAAAAATATAAAATCAAGTACAAAAATGATTGAGATCAAGGTACTCAGGAAAAACTTTTCACTATTATTATTACAAGAACAACACATCTGTATCATGTTATATGATGGGTAGTGTATTTCAAGTTAAGTGTGTGTTTTCTAAATATTCTTAGTCTTGGTGAAGTATATGGTAAACAGAGGCTCAGAAGCTACTTTGTTATGCATTTTCTCTTATTCAGTACTTCCTGCTAAGACTTCTTGACCGTAACTTCTCATCTGCCTTGTTTATACTAGCTGTTAGGGTCAGAAACAGTGAATTCAGTTACATGCATGAGTCAGCAGTAAAGATGTTACCTCATGATAATTGTCTTTTTAATTTAATTTTTATTTCATATCAGAGTATAGTTGATTTACAATGTTGTGTTTACTTCAGGTGTACAGCAAAGTAATTTAGTTGTACATATATCTGTTCTTCTCTGGTATAGATTGTTACAGATTATTGAGTAGGGTCCCCTGTGCTATACGGTAGGTCCTTGTTGATTATCTATTTTATATACAGTAGTATGTACATGTTACTTCCAAACTCATATAGTAGTATGTAGATGTTACTTCCAAACTCATAATTCATCCCTCCTCCCACATTTGCCCTTTGGTAATCATAAGTTTGTTTTCAGAGTCTAAGTTTTATTTTTATTTTGTAAATAAGTTAATTTGTATCAATTAAGTCTATCTGATCTAATTCGTCATTTAAGGCCAATATTTCCTGATTGATTTTCTTTCTAGATGATTCTGTCCATTGATGTAAGTGTGGTGTTGAAGTCCCCCACTATTACTGTGTCAGTTTCTCCTTTTACAGCTGTTAGTATTTGCCTTATATATTGAGGTGCTCTTATGTTGGGTGCATATATATTAACAATTGTTTTATCTTCTCGATCCCATGATCATTATGTAGTATCCTACTTTGTCTCTTGTAGTCTTTTTTTATAGTCTGTTTTTTCTATTATGAGTACTACTACTCCAGTTTTCTTTTGAATGCCATCTGCATGGAACACCTTTTCCATTCTTTTACTTTCAATCTGTGTATGTCCTAGACTGAAGTGGGTCTCTTGTGGACAGCAAATATACAGGTCTGATTTTTGTGTCAATTTACTCAGTCTGTGTCTTTCAGTTGAAGCATTTAATCCATTTACATTTAAAATAATTATCAATATTTATGTTCTTACTGCCATCCTGTTAATTGTTTGGTCATTTTTCTTCCCTTCCTCTTTTGTTTTCCTCTCATGTGATTTGACAGCTATTTTTAGTGTTTTGTTTGTGTTGCTTATTGTGTGTGTGTGTCTACTGTAGAATTTTGGTTTGCTGTTGCCATGAGGTTTTGATATAGCAGTCTATATATGCGTGTGTGTCTATGTGTGTGCATATATATATACACACACAAACAAATTATTTTAAGTTGTTGGACTCTTAATTTCAAATGCATTTCTAATATCTTTCATTTGTAATTTCTTCTTGCTCAGAGTTGCTGGTTTTGATACTATATTTGTGTGTGTATGATTTCCTAGCTTTACTGTATGTTTGCCTTTACTGGTGAGTTTTCTCATTCATAATTTTGTTTGTAGTTGTGGGCTTTTCTTTTCTATCTAGAGAAGTTCCTTTAGCATTTGCTGTAAAGCTGGTTTGGTGCTGCTGAATTCTCTCAGATTTTGCCTGTCTGTAAAGCTTGATTTTTCCATGGAACCTGAACAAGAGTCTTCCTGGGTACAATATTCTTGGTTGTAGCTTTTGGCCTTCCATCACTTTAATATATCATGCCACTCCCTTCTGGCCTACAGAGCTTCTGCTGAACCATCAGCTGATAACCTTATGGGAGTTCCCTTTATGCTATTTGTTGCTTTTGTCTTGTTGCTTTTAATATTTCCTCTGTCTTTAATTTTGGTCAATTTGATTAGTATGTCTTGGTGTGTTCATCCTTAGGTTTCTCCTGTATGGGACTCTGCACTTCTGGACTCAGGTGACTGTTTCCCAGGTTAGGGAAGTTTTCAGTTATTATCTCTTCAAATATTTTCTCAGGCCCTTTCTCTCTTCTTCTGGGACCCCTAGAATGCAAGGTGTGTTTAATGTTGTCCCAGAGGTCACTGATAACTGTCCTCATTTCTTTTCATTCTTTTATTCTTTATACTGTACTGCAGCAGTGGTTTCCACAAATCTGTCTTCCAGCTCACTTATTATTCTGCCTCATTTATTCTGCTATTGATTCCGTCCAGTGTATTTTTTCAGTTATTGTATTGCTCATCTGTTTGTTCTTTAAAGCTTCTAGCTCTTTATTAAACATTTTCATATCCTTTTGGTCTGTGCCTCCATTCTTTTTCTGAGATCTTAGATGATCTTTACTATCAAAACTGAATTCTTTGTCAGATACATTACCTATCTCTAGTTTGCTTACTTGTTCTTCTGGAGTTTTATCTTATTCCTTTCTCTGGAACATATTTTTCTGCCATCTCATTTTGTCTAACTTTCTATGTTCACGGTCTCTGTTTCTTAGGCTGTAGGATTATAGTTCTTCTTGGTTCTGGTTTCTGTTCCCCAGTAAGTAAGGCTGGTCCAAGGAGACTTGTGCATGCTTCCTGGTGGGTAGAACTGGGTTCCATCCCTCTGGAGGGCAGGGCTGTGTCAAAGGGTGTGTTTATAGATGGCTGTTGGCTCAGGACAACTTTAGGCAGCTTGTCCCCTGATTGGTGGGGCTGTGTTCTCACCCTGTTGGTTGTTTGGCCTGTAGCGTCCCATCACTGGAACCTGCAGGCTGTTGGGTGAGGCAAGATCTTGGTGCCAAAATGGCAACCTCCAGAAAAGCTCACACTGATGAGAATCCCCTGAGTGTCAACCATCAGCGTCCTTGTCCCCAGAGTGAGCCACAGCCTACCTCCATCTCCCTCAGGAGACCCTCCAAGACCCACAGGTAGGTCTGGTCCACATTCTTATGGAGTCATTGTTTTGCTCTTGGTCCCTGTGCACATGAAACCTTGTTTGTGCCCTCCAAGAGTAGAATCTGCTTCCCCCAGTCCTGTGGAGCCCCTCCAGTCAAGGTCCACTGGCCTTCAAAGCCAAATTGCTCTGGGGGCTCCTCCTCCTGATGCCAGACCTGCAGGCTGGGGAGTCTGACATAGGGCTCTCAATTCTCACTCCTGTGCAACAATCTCTGTGATATAATTACTTTCCAGGTTGTGGGTCGCCCACTCAGAGGGATGGGATTTCATCATATCATGAAAGTGCCCCTCCTACCATCTTGTGGCTTCTGCTTTGTCTTTGTGGGTAGAGTATCTTTCTTGGTAGTTTTGAGTCTTTTTTGTTGATGGTTATTCAGCAGTTGTGATTTTGGTGTTTTAGTGAGAGGAGGTAGGTTTGAGTCCTTCTACTCTGACATCTTGTCCTCATAGATTTCTTCAGTAAATGGTTTTAATATGTGGTCTCTGGGCTTCCACTGGAATATTTATTTATGATGGTCATTTGTTTAATGCAAGCTGCTTTTTCACTTAATTGACTACTAAAAGCAGATCTCAAAAAGATAAGAAAGTTTTGCTGGGCCCTTTTTGAGTATTAGATTGCTTTTCTAAAAGGACAGAGACTGGATGGTGGTCTAAGAACCACTTTACCTCTGATTCTTGACAAACCTATTCTCTCTCTGTTCACTTGACACCTCCTCACCCCCACCTGACTGTGCCTGCTCCCCTTGTCACCTCAGGTAGCACCATAACCACTTCAGCTTGTGACTACCATCCCTCCATTACCTGACCATTTAGCCTCTTTTTTCTTTTAAATACTTTCCTTGAAGAAACCAGCCAGCTCACTATTATTACAAAGGTGCTTTAACTGAAATCACACTATAAATACAAGAGGCACCATATTACAGTAGAAGGAGCACAGCCTACTCAGTCAGACAAACCATACTGCAATAACTCTGAACTGATTCTTCACCTCAATTTCTGCTCTAGTTTTGCTCTACAAGTTAAATATTGGTTGTTGTGAGGGTTAACTGACTTTACGCATACAAAGCACTTAGCATAATGCCTGGTACTTAGTAAATGCTCAATAAATGTTAGCTACTGTTCTAATTAGATTTCTATTATAATTACAGCCATCATATTTCTTGTTTCTATTATTATCATAGTATATAGGACCCATTCTACTTTTCTAACTAAAGTAAAGAGACTCATCAACTTTTTTTAACTGAAGCAAATGGAGCCATCTGTGTTACTTTTTTTTTTTGACTGGTACCTTGAAGGGGGATGATCAGTTGCCAGTTTGGGCAGGAAAAATTATATACTGTGCTTGTTAACTAGTACTCTGAGTGATGACTAAGTAACACATGTTCCCCAAAGTTATAAATCAGTTTGCTACTAAAATATTTTCCAGATTTCAGAACAGATAGTTCTATAGATATATCCTTATCCACTATAAAATAATTTCTCCATTATCCTGCCTACAATTAAAAAGATCTTTATTAGCAAAAGATGTGTTCTAACAGCATGTTCCATGATGTCAGAAATACTTTAAAAGTAATCATTAAATACTATAAAATATCAGACAATTACAAAATAAAAAACATATTATGGAATGAGAAGGGTGAGCCTAGAATGAATGCCACAGTAAGTGGTAC